>NC_140581.1:91294640-92664354 GCF_964204655.1 Triturus cristatus
CCCTCCATTACCTACTCTAACACATTCAGCATTTCATTAATTCAAATGTATTGACAATGTAACAATATCTATTTAATTCCAAGCTGCCCAAAGCAAGAAACAAATTACTTCTGTTAAAAAAAAAAATTCAAATCATTAAACTTCAAGTAGATTTTCTCGCTGCTGGTATAAATTTTTGATAGCAGTAAGTAAAGTTTAACTGACTAAACTGTAGTATTGGTCTTGACTTGGATGCTATTTTGGAATGGTGAGAGTATCTCCTTACTCTCTACAAATTATATTGCTTCATCATAGACTACTTAGCCAAAAATATGTATTTTGCTGCACGCTTACAACAGATATAGTTGGGTGGCATGCTGGACTGCTTCCATCGTTTAGGAAATAGGTAAAAGATCCGCTTTTTTCCATGTTGAATGGACAGATCAACTTGGGGCAATAGAAGAAAAAACTTTTATATTATAGGTACCCACATTACACTGATGTTAGTTCTGAAAAACTATAATTGGGACCTAGGCCTTTCCAGTTCTTCTCCATTGCACTCCTTATCTCAAGTGTTGGAAACAATTGTAATAACAGTGTTAACTATCCTAATTAGACGGTACACATCTCACTGATGTATTAATACACAGGGCTGAACCTAATCAGCTGCTTGTCCAGCATGGGTTGTTTGGGCAGCCTCTTTTATGTAATGCATTAAAGGGAGCAACCATGGTCCTATAGTACATAGTTAGATCCTGAAATGCTCTGACCTGCGTTGCAGGTTTGGTAATGTCCTCCTTCAATACTGCACTGTTTTTGGCCTCAAGAGGCTGAATGCCGAAGGCAGAATGCAGAGCTTTGCTTGATCCGGCACTTGTGTGCATTGGCTGCGAGTAGGTCTCATTTCTGGTGCTTTTAACTTTCTTAAGGTGGCTCACATGCTCATTACAAGACAAATGTATATTTTAAATAGGTGTTAAAAGAATCCTCTAACCCCGCGAGTACACTGTTCACCTTCTTTCAAAAGTACCAGGAGCATTTTTGTCTGAAAAGCATTCCTTTTTTCTTTTTAAACTCGAAGTTAACAATGTTGTCATCAGGGGCAGAAATATTAGCACAATACAAAATCCAATGTCAGGTTCACTTATCAGTCCTGGAACAGGATTTTCCATTCGGTTGTACTACTTTGTTACTGCTCATAGTGTCCAATACATGTTGATTATCTGGTCTGCATAAATATTATAAACAGAAAGAGATCGGGGTCAGCATATAGTAATGTATATAAAAAAAATATATACATTTGTCCCACCATCAGAGCTCCCTTGTTTATCCAGGTTATTGCTGAGAAAGCAAGATCTATAGGGACCCCGTATATCCCATGGACTCATTGTAGATGGTTGCACCATAGCATAGATTTCTATGAGATAATTGCAGTTCGCTCTATCTTGATCATTCTACACTTATTGGTACCCTGGTCCTCCTCCAGTTCATAGCCACCCTACATTTCGCCAACAGGAAAGATATCGCTGCTAAGCATTGTATGTTCTGTGGGGTGTTCCTTTCATAGCCCAGTAGGGTTATTTGTGGGTTGGCTTCAACGTGGTGCGTTGTCATGTCTACCACCACTATAAGTATTTCCTGCAAATATTTACTTGTAGGAGGGAACTCCCACGCCAGATGGATAAATCCTACATATAAGTTTTCACAACAAAGACATTTATGGGAGCAAAACGGGTCAGTGCTATGTTTTCGCGCTGGTGTGCTATATGCCTAGTGAAGAAATGTATAGTGTATTAGTATGTGCCTTTAGTTCAGAGAAACGGTACTGGTATGTGCTCATTCAGATTCTATCAATGATTCTCTGAGCTCTGTCTCCCAGGTCATTCTAGCCAGGTTAGAGTTTCCCATTCTGCATTATGATATACTAGTATAGAGTCTGCTGACCCATCTTATGTCGGATGAGGTTATCTGGTGCGTTAATGGTAAAAACATATCCACTGGTTGATCAGGAAAACTGTGTATTTTGTCCTGGTCGGTGTTAGGAATCCTAGCATCATTGAAGACATCTAGCACAGTAGTGTGCCCCCCCCCCCCGGGAAAAATTACTCTAAAGTCATAAATTTCACATCTACTTAGAGATGATCTATTTCTGTTATAGCCATCTCAGACATATTTTGCATGGTACGCTCAGCAGTTAGTGGTATCAAAGAGTTCTGTACAAAGGGGCGTAACTTGTGTGGCTAAGATGGCAGAAGCACTCTGAAGAGGCTCCGCATCAGTAACCCCATTATCCGGCATTAATCCGCGGCTCTGCCGGTCATCCACCACCGGGATCTATCCCATCACATTCCTGGCCTCACCCTCTGTCAGATGCACCAACTTGGGCTGTGAGAGGGACACCTCAGGTGTGACTGTGAAGCAGACTCAACCTAGGCCTGCTGCCGCGAGGCGGTAAATGGAGGCCAGGGGGCGCCGATAGGCCCCCACGCTGCTGCTGTTTCTCCTCCTTGTCGCCCTGAGGTGGCTGTGAGACCTGAGGACGCTATGAGACCCTCTGGCTAAATGGAGGTGAGTCCCAGGGCTGGTGGCGGCCTGTAGGCATGAGGGGTCTGAGGACCTGCTGCGGCGCTGTGCCTGTGGTGCCAGGTGAATGAAACATTTCCTATTTAAGGACTAGTAGGCGAGGATATTTTCTTCACTTTATTTGCATAGCAGTTTAAAAGAACATTAAACAAAAACACCAGTAAACATTACAGACTACACATCCCATGAACCATAGGGAAGCAGTCTCCATGGAAACCATAGTCCAATCACATAACAATCAATAATATATAATCGTGTGACGTCCCTTCCGCTTCCTCTTCTTCACTGGAGGATGTTAAGCTGGGATTACTGCTTCATTCAAACTTTTGGTCATTCCCTGCAACACAGAGAGTATCCCGTTATCCAATTTCCCAGTATACTGAGATCTTCACAATATTCATGAAAAAAGGAAAATATGCAGAAAGCAACCTTTCAACTGTACCAAATTTCAATGACATTAACATTTCATCAACGACAATAAACATGGAAGCAATTACTTACTGATAACAAAACCTCCAGGGCGGGGTGAGATTGAAATTGATCTCAGGGTGGGATAATCCTCGCTTCCTAGTCCTTAATAGAATTGAAACTTTCCTTCTCGTTAGCTAAGAAATTTTTCATTCTATGTCAGGACAGAGGCGAGGATTATGCATGTTCAAAGCTTACTTACGACCAGAGCCGCCGCTTCCGAAATGGGCTTGAGGTAAAACTTCTTAAAGGTAGAATCAGACGACCAATCAGCCGCATTCATAATGTCTTCCAGCCTACCACCTACCTGAATGGCTTTTGATGCCATAGCTCCTCTTGTGGAATGTGCACCACATTTACTCACATCCACACCTGCCTCACACATGATCCATCGTACCCACCTGGCAATGGAAGGGGAGGAAACCGCCTTGAAAGGTTTCTGCATTTTTGTTTAAATATCTTTATTGGTATTTTTGTTGAAAGGTTTCTGCATGGCGATAAGTAATTTGCCTCCCCCCAGGGGGTGCGGAGCTCCGGGGTCATCTCCTCGTATGCCTTAATGCACCTCACCACACACAACTTAGGATGCTCCGGAAAGGAAGGATAAGATCCTGACCTGGTATTGGTCTTTGTTCTTCGTGATATGGTAACGGTGACCCCTTCCGGGGTAAAAACTCTTGCTGTGATGTCCAGAGCTCTGACATCCGAAACTTGCTTACATGAGATGAGACATAGGAGGATGGCTAGCTTAGCCTACAGCTCCTTGCGGGACAGATATTGGTTATCCTGCCAACCCAGAAGAAGTATCAGCACTCGATTTACATCCCACAGGCCCAAATATCTAGGTTCTAGAGGCCTAGAAAGTCGGATGCCCCGCATCAGCTTACAAACCCAGGGATGCTCCCCTGCCGGTCTGCCATCAATCTCACAATGCCCTGCTGAGATAACTGAACGAAAGGAGTTAGTCGTTTGATAGGCCAGACCATCTTGGGACAATTCCGCTAGAAAATTTAGAATGTGAGTTACCTTTGCCCCCATGGGATCCACGGGTCTCTCCAGACATCAACGGTGCTATCGTATCCAAGCCGAGAGATACCTCTTGACTGTACCTGATGCCCATGCCTGCTGGATGAGGTTTGCAGCGTCTGATGAAAGTTGTTTGTCTTTCCAGCGTCCCCTGAAATCCTCCATGACATGAGTTGCAAATGCCCCTAAAGCACCAGAAGATGCAGGCCCCCCCGGAGGTGCTTGAGAATTGAAGAGAATGAGGGCAGCTGTATCGGACAATCCCACGACGGCTCCATCAACGTTGGGAACCAGGCTTGTTCCCTCCAGATTGGCGTGATTAATTCTATGGACGCTGCCTGCCCATCTGAAAATCAAGGCCCTATATGACAACTTAAGCGAACAGACACCGGACACCACCCCACGCTCCACCACCACCGACATACAGACGATCATCACCACCTGGAATCCCGTCACCGTCGAACACATCACCGTGACCATGAAGAACACCCACTCAGGAGTCCTCACGGACCCCTGCCTACCGCACATCTACCACAGGGCTGCCGCCATCGCACCCGAACTTGGACACACCATCAACACCTCTTTCGAATCCGGCATCTTCCCCGAAGACTGGAAGCGGGCAGAGGTCAAACATCTCCTCAAGAAGCCCACGGCCGACCCGACAGACCTGGAAAACTACCAGCCCTTCTCTGTCCTCCCCTTTGCTGCCAAAGTCACTGAGAGACTCGTAAACTCACAGCTGCCCGCCTTTATTGAAGAAAACTCCATCTTAGATGCCTCCCAGTCCGCATTCCGCAGCAACCACAGCACGCTGACGGCCCTCCTCGCTGCCACTGATGACATCTGCATGCTTCTAGACCAGGGACACACCGCAGCCCTCATCCTACTAGACCTCTCCGCAGCTTTCGACACCGTCTCTCATCGCACCCTCATAGCCAGACTCCATGAAGCAGGGATACGAGGAACCGCCCTCTCCTGGATCCTTCCTCTCCGGCAGAACCCAGAGGATCAGACTCCCTCCTTTCCTCTACGAACTCACACAGATCAACTGCGGAGTTCCCCAAGGATCATCACTGAGCCCCACGCTCTTCAACATCTACATGGCTCCCCTCGCCGCCATCGTCAGACAACACGGGTTCAGCATAGTGTTTTACGCCGACGACACCCAGCTCATCCTCTCCCTCACGAAGAACCCCGAAGACACCAGACTCTGTTTCCAGGAAGGAATGAGAGAAGTGGCCGCCTGGATGAAGAGCATCTGCCTGAAGCTCAACTCAGAGAAGACCGAGGTCCTCATCGTCGGAACTCCACCTCCACCTGGGACAACACCTGGTGGCCCTCCGCCCTCTAGAGTCCACCCACCCCAAAAGACCACGCACGGAAACTCGGCATCATCCTCGACTCCTCCCTTACCATGACCCGCCAGATCAACTCCATCGCCTCCACCAGCTTCAACTGCATTCGGATCCTCCGCAAGACCTTCAAATGGATACCCCCAGAATGCAGAAAAACCGTCACCCACGCACTCATAACCAGCAGATTGGACTATGGCAACACCCTCTATGCCGGTATCAACAGAAACCTCCTACACAGGCTACAGACCATCCAGAACGCCGCAGCCAGACTCGTCCTCGGAACCCTACGGCACGAACACATGACCACACACCTGCGTACCCTCCACTGGCTCACCGTCAAGAAGAGAGTCACCTGTAAACTGCTCACCCACGCCTACAAATCCCTCCACAACATCAGACCCAAATACCTCAACGAGAGAGTCTCCTTCCATGTACCCAAGAGGAACCTTCGCTCAACAGACTTTGCCCTTGCAGAGATCTCCTGCATCTGCAGAGCCAGAGCAGGAGGAAGAGCTTTCTCCTACATCGCAGCCAAAGCATGGAACGAACTCCCAATGAACATCAGACGCTCATCCACCCTCCACACCTTCAGGAAGAACCTCAAGACCTGGCTCTTCGACTGAACTGGAGCTGCACCCCCTCCCCCAAAAAGCGCCTTGAGATCCTCACGGGTGAATAGCACACTTTATAAACCCCCTGATTGATTGATTTGTTCCAAAGCACGGAGCCGCTTCGGGTGATCCCTCCCTGCAGTGCCCGGCTGGCAACAGATGGGGCTGGGTCGGGCCTAGGCCCCCACCACTGATGATTGTGTGGCTCTGCAATTGGAGTAGTAACTGAGTGGGGGCACAGGGTTGAATCGGGCCATGGCCCAACTGCAGGTTGTGGCTGCGTGGCAATGTTGGCGCAGAGGTGGCACACTCAATATCTGGCACAGTGAGCAATTGTGAGCTGGTCAGGGCCGGACGACCGCCGTGGCTAACGCTTGAAGGAGGGCCCTGTGTGGCCTTGCGGGTGGGACTGGGCTCTTACCTCCATGGTGTTCAGTTGCCATCACCTACTTTTACGGCCCACCTACACCGTTATACACGGTCTGTGGCAGAGCTGCATGCGATCCCCAAGTGGATTGCTGCAACGGATCTAAACGCCAGGCACAGTGAAATGGGACGCTTACGATCTGCCAACCGGGGCACTTCCGCGTGCTCATCAATGGCCTCTGCAATGCCTGCCCGGTGTGCTCCACTGCAGGAACCCCGGGATGGCTCTTCATAATCAGAGGATAAGCTTGACACAGTCTTGGGGCAAGTGAAAACTCCAGGACATCCATGGAGGCTAAAATTGACAGACATTTGGGAATTCCAGTCCATCACTCCCCCACAGATGTTAGTTGGGAACCGACATCCCAGTTTATTGATCTGGGCCTGCTGTTGGCCAAAAGACTGATCACTCAGCCTTGGAAATCTCATGATCCCACCACCTCAAACCCCGGATGCTGTCACTGACTGCCTGGGAGCAGGCAGAGAGCGTTGCCCTGTACAGGGAAAACATGTTGGGACTCCCTAAAAACCCTCTTGCTAGCAGCTGGGATGCCATTATGGCTGATTTACACACTGAAATATCTGAAGCTCCCAGTGCCTAAATGACCTGTGATGCAGAAGTTGAGGGTGTGTTATGAGGGATGCTCTTAAGCTTTACTTGATATGTCTGTTTCGGGAGTGCTGTATTCCACTGCAACTTCCCTGGTCTCTTTTGATGCTGTGACTGGCAAAGTCAGATGCACTGCATTTACTCTAAAGGATGACTGAGCGGTGTTGCTTAGAGGGGTGCAGAAAGTACAGGCAGATGCACTAGTTAATGTTGCCAATTCCTTTGCCCTTGGTTCATCTGTTTCTAATTCAGTTTGTAATTGTTTTCCTCAGATATATAGCCTATTGGACACTTTCACTTAGGCTGCTGTACCCGTGGCCTATCTGGCTGTAAGAATGCCCCCGATTGTTTTCTATTGATTGATGTTGTCTGATACACAGATTACGCGAGACTGGGGTCATTGGCAGGTGCCATCACAACCAGTTAAGATACTCCTGCTCCTGTTATAAGATTTAATCTTTGGAATAGGTTGACATTGTCATAGCATGATGTAAACTTTAATTGACACTCCCATGCTTGCAAGTGTGTAAAAGTTGCTAAACAAGAAGAGCAATAAACAGGTTTTAAAAAAAATAAAAATCTAAAAGTTAAGTACAAATTTAACAGTGTTTTTAACAAGAATGCCCCCGACTCCCAGCCCTCAACAGTTTTACAATAAAGGCATCTCCAACCCCAGCATGTAACAGCAATAGTTTTACCCTCTCTCTGGGGGTTTAGATAAGCCTAACAGAGCCATAAGGCCAGTGGTGTCCCCTCAGTGTGATATCATTCAGGGATAAGATATGATATGCTGGCATCTGCGTCATACCAAAATTTGGCAAAGTGACACTGTGCCACTCAATAGTACATTTGTGGGTCGGGGATTTCGAGCCCCCACTCTTGCATAGAGGAGTACCATTGTATTCCAAGTAATCCTGGCTGGTCTATTTGCTCAACCCACTCTAATCAACGTAGTCCTGAGCGTAGTAAAGAAATGTTTGTTAGGGGTATCAAATTGTTTTTGAAGAGGTACAAGAGTTTCGGAAGGCCAATTATTTTGATTACGGCAACTCAGACATCTCACAGCAGAGGGAGCTTAAGCCAAGCTTTCACTTGATGTGCCAGTTTGTAGATTACAGGGCCATAATTAAGCTGGATGGTATGCTCCTCTTTAATATGTATAGTTATACAAATATTGAACAGTCCATGAGTGTGTATTCCACCACATATCGTGGCGTATTAGCCGTTATAGGCAGTGCTTGAAATGAAAATATAGAAGTGCAGGTACTCTGTAAAAGAGTACCTGCTTCTTTTTGAGAGGTACTGGTACTCTCCAGTTAAAAGAAATACGTTTCTCGTGAGAAGTGCAGGTACTCTCAGTCTCAAAATAAAAAAGTGCCGGCACTCATTAGCAAAAGAGACACAATTGATGGACGGAATGCAGAACAAATCAAAACATTCACCCCCAGTCAAGAAATCTGGGTTAAATCCATCATTCTTTTGCTCACCATGCCACCCCAGTTTAGACCTGGCCATGTGCAAATCAGTCTTGACCCTGTGCCTCATGGGAACAGTTTAGCCCGAACTGCCAAGCCAGGTCCTCCCTGGACCGGAAACATGCATCCTAGGACCGTTTCGGGGTTTCACCCCTCTTGATCCAGAATAGCTTGATTCCAGTGGCACAGTGAGCCCTGAAAGCCCGAAAACGGTCCTAGGGCGCTTGTTTCCAGTCCAGGAAGGACCTGGCCTGGCAGTTCGGGCTGGACTGTTCCCATTGGGCACAGGGTCAAGACTGATTTGCATATGGCTGAGTCCAAACTGGAATGGCATGGTGAGCAAAACAAAAACGATGGATTTAGGCCCAGATCTCTGTACTCCGGTGAATGTATGACATGGTTATGCATTCTGTCCATCAATTGTTCTTTTTTAATTTGTCACCCGAGTGGGACGGTTATTGCCCCGTCGTGGGTCCCGTGCTCTCCATGCCACTGGAGTCAAGCTATCCTGTCTGATAAGGGCTGAAAGCCTGAAACCAGTCCTAGGATGTTTGTTTCCAGTCCAGGGAGGACCTGGCCTGGCAGTTCGGGCTGGACTGTTCCCGTTGGGCACAGGGTCAAGACTGATCTGCATATGGCTGGGTCCAAACTGGAATGGCGAGCAAAAAAAACAAGATGGATTTAGGCCCAGATCTCTGTACTCGGGTGAATGTATGACATTGTTCTGCATTCTGTCCATCAATTGTTCTTTTTGCAGCGGTACTCAGTAGCAGCCTATTTAGAGCACTGGTTATAGGGAACAGTTCGGTTGAAAGGTAGGACTCTTTACTTGCACCAAATGCAGTTGTTTCCTTCAGTGCCAGAGGCCAGCAAACATTGGTGATATCACGTACTTAAAAAACAGTGCAACACTTGGTGAGCTCACTTGCTTGTCTGGCTTATTGATCCTGGTAACTTCACACAGACTATGGTAGCCCATGCAAAAATCACACTTCTACTGTGCCTGTTTGGGAGCCAGGACAACAGGACTTACCCATGGACTCCATGACCTCTCAACCAAACAAGGGCTGGCCTATTAGGCACTTTTGCCTCGATACTATTTAAGACGGCTTGTGGAATCTGCATAAATGGCTATTCATAAGATTAACCACTCGGTGGATGTCGTGCAAGGGAGTCTTCCAGGGTGTTCAATGTCAGAAAGTCAAGAAGAGGGAGACACTTATTAACTTACTGCCAGGCGATAAGAAGACTGGCTCAGTGGAGCGAGTTAAGCTTGCCTCTGAGACAGGAGCAGCAAGTGTAGTGCAAAGAGGTGTTGTGGCGCTGTTCCTATCTGTTCTCACTTACTCCATGGCTGATCCCTGATTATGTCCCTTACAGAAGCATAGGGGACATCCTGTCTGTTGAGAAGAAAACATAGAGGATGTCAGACTGGGTCATGTCATCAGGACGTTGTTTTTCATTTGACACCTTACTGCATTTTGGAAGTTGTATTCTTGCACTTTAACCAATTAGACGAATACCCTTAGAACAACGAACTGAAAATGTTTTACAAGGAATGGAGAGCATGGTGTTTCTCATGATTAATCCGCCTAGTAACCGTGCCCAGCGATGACACGCACCTACTGAGAAGTCTCTAATAAACACTGCTGCTGCAAGGCATCTGCCTCGTAGCAGACCGCTGCCTGGCACAGACCGTCCATACTCCCCGGGACACAGGTCCTTCATCTACGCTCTTTCCCTATGGCTCTCTGGTGGCTATTCTTCCTCTCCTGTGGTCTCCTAACAGCTCACGAGCTGCCTGGCCTTTGCTGTGCCGCACCCAACACCAGAGGGTGACACGGTCACAGTGACGCCGCCTGGCAGCTCACAGGATGCTTCAAGCCGGCGCTATACCCCAAGCCTGACACTGGGCTGCCCCGCTCACAGTGACGCCCCAAGGCAGCTCACAGACTGCCTAGGGACGGCGCTATGCCCAAAGCCTGACAGTCGCCCCTGACACGTCACGGCCACCACCCAGCTGGTGCTGCCAGCCTCCTCCGTGCACCCCTGCCTGGCCCGTCCTTCGCTCCTGTGCTGCGTCGGGCAGGGTTGTCCTCATATTTCTTCAGCGAATGGAAGACCCGTGACGACACCAAAGTCTTGAAGACCCATGGGTGAGTCAATGAAAGAACCCCTTGCACCCCGGACCACGTACACAAGCCCTCAGCACAGGTGCAGCCGACCCCGGCCAGGCAACAGCTGAGCGATCACTTCCGGAGTGCAAGACAGTAGCTTCCGGAATGGTGGGCGGGCGCTTCCGGGACTGCGAGTCGCCTTTTTCCGAGGCGTTCTTTCGTCTTTCTAACCAATGGAAGGGCTCGTGGGGCGTTCCGTGCCGCTAGCCCCTCCCCGCACCGCCCCTCGCACGTCAATCAGTATAAGCTCGCTCTCCTATTGCCTCCCCTGCATTCACTTTTTGAAGTCGTTTAGAGTGGAGAGCAGGGCAGTGGCAGTCGGAAAATAAAGACCCTCCGTCGGGGGAGGCAGGTAAGGCCCGTGCACCTCAGCCTGACCCGGGGGACGTGGGGGTCTGCTTTTGCCATACGTGTACCATTGTGCTCTTCAGTAAAATGTGCGTTTTCTCATGCCCCTAAGAGCAGCCTTACCATTTTTTTTTACTTCTCTGAGCAGCAGCTGACTGAAGCCCAACCCACACGTAAACAGTACACATAACGCCAGCCCAGTACTTGTTCGGTCCTAGAACTGCATTCCCTAGGCATGACAGGACCTAGAAAAGAAGGGTCTGTGCCAGGCAGTGCCTAGAACTGCACTACACGACCCAGGAATGCACCAGCTGGGCACAGCAGTGCATCATCCATAGGCGAAAGAATAAACAATGTGCACCGTGCGCAAGCCAGTGCCCAGAATGGAATGCGAGGTGCACGACAGTGCCTAGAACTGCGTCCCATGTACGTGACACTGCACTCAAGTGTACCCCGACCATAGCTCGAGCTGTACGCCCTGCATCGCTGTCTGGCAGCATCTAGAACTGCACTCCCTGCTTGTGTCTGCGAGAAGAAATGCACCACCTCTGCCAGGCAGTGCATAAAACTGCACATTTACTGCATGTTAACAACTGGAACTGCACCTCCTCTGCAAGGCCACTCATGGGACTGATTGGCATCTGCGTGGCAGTACCTGAAACTGCATCCTGCTGATTACAGTGCCTTGAATAGTATTTTCTGTGCATGGCATTAGCAATGACTGCACACTGATTCGTAGTAACATTTGTTACCTTGAAATAGTTGTACTATGTGTTATATTATTTTTGTTTGTAAAGCAGGTGATTACCCTACATGGCCGTCAGCATAGGTTCTGCTTCCAAATTTTAGACTGTTCTGTATTAAGGCATCTGACTTTAGGTGCTTCTTCAAATAACTATAAGTACTAGTGTGCCAGATTTGGACAACAACTTATTTGTTGCTCGAGGAAATGGAGCTCCCGAGCAGCAAAATATCATTTTGGCCTTGAAAATCTTTGCATTAGAAACATTCTACATGTGAGGTCACCCACTTTGACTTCTTTACTAACCGGTCCAGTATTCTTGTGAGCTGATTAAAGTACAACAAATATAAAAAGGGAAGGTGTGCGATAAGGTTTGTGCTTGCAGTCAGAACAATCAATTTCCTTACTGGACTATGTGGAAAGTGGGTACACAAGAGGACAAACTGGATTATGAGAAAAATATTGTAAACAGGGAAGGCTTGGCATAAATCTAGCCATGAAAGTTATTGGACATAAGCGAATAGCGGTAAATATACTGCTTATAAGATTTTGGATGTAAGCGCTGTCGTGCAACAACCCTGGCCCTCTCTATGTGCACCAATACAATTTGTGAAGAAGCAGCCAAGGGAAGAGTGTGTTGGTCACTATGCAAGGACGCAGACCTCGCCTACTCAGTGTATCTGGCCGCTGTGCAAGGAAGGAGCCCTGGGCTAACTTTTTTGTGTGCTTACTTCCCACAGCAAATTTGCCATGGCCCTACTGTGTCTTATAGGCACTTTATAATATTAGCTAAGGGTTTGTATTGTAGTTGGCACACTACTGCATTGTTTGGAAGGGAGTGGGTTTGTAGCCTGGCCTACTCTGAAAGTGTTTCAGTGTGTGCAAAGCATGATGACTAGAGTTGTGCTCTTATCATGATAGGTATTTTGTTGTGTCATTGTGTAGTGGACTAAAAGGAGTGAATAATGGGATGCTTAAGATTTTATGGCATTTTTCTATTTGGTTAGTGTGGGAACTGGCACTTTCTGGTTGTTTGAGGCAGTACGCCAGGCAGAACCTACCACTCCCGTCAGGGGCAGGTGGTTATACACACTGTATACCCTGTGTTCACCCTTGGGTAGCTTGGCACTGAGCAGTCAGGCTTACCATAGAGGCATAATTCATGGTAAGAGCAAACCTCATAAGTAGTGTAAACACTCATGGGTATTTCTCACTACCCGGGCAGGGGATGCACATGTGTACTTTCCTTACCTTTCACCTAGCACTTACTTCACCCCTCAAGACGTACCTTTGGGGCACTCAGGTGGAAGTGAGAGGTCCTCTCAGTATGGTTATTGACTTGAACACACCAGTCTGAGTAAATGTGCAATTGCACGCTTCAGCCTGCAGTGGTAGGCCAGATACATATTTAGGAGTACCACCGGTACAGGCACACACCAGCCTGCAATGGCAGGCTGGACACATACTTAGCACACCCTCGGGGCTGAGCGTTCACAAGCCTGCAATGGCAGACGGGACACATATTCAACGACATCATCTGTGCAAGTGCACACACCATCCCCGGCAGGTTGGTCCCAGGTCTTGAAACATTGTAGGTGGAGTGCACATCCACCGGACAGCCATGGCAGACGTGAATAATGCTTTAGAACCCTCAGGTGTAAGCACCACTTCCTAACGTGTGTAGGGAGGGCGCGTACACACTTTCACACTGCACTTACATGGGAAAGTGCCCCAACCCATAAGGCCCTAACAGGAGAATCTACCTCACCCGGAACACATCCCATAAGGAGAGCCGACATATTAGATAGGGAAAACTCACATTGGGGTCCATCTCTACCTGGGCAGTGCACACACAGATGTACCTACCCAGCCACTCACCTACCCCGGTGTGGTGGTAGTGACCAGCCCCCTCAAGGTTGGCTATGGGGGAGAGACCTGGCAGCCTGAGAATGAGACCTTTTTGACAGGCTATTTAGGTGGGAGGCACAATCAGTGCAGCTTCCCACTATTAGCAAGTGTCTCCCCCCTCCTTAAGTATGTGGTGTAACTTTTTACAGGGCATTCACAGGTACAACACCTAAACCAATCAAGTAAGCACCCTATCCTGACGTGTAGGAAGGGTGCGTACACTCCACCCACATGAGAAAGTGCCCAGAGAAAAAAAAGTTGCCAAATACCAGGAGGACAAAAAAGCAACACATTTTAGGCAAACCCTCTTTCCCGCCTAAGAAGGGCCATGTCCAAGAGTTAGACAGATATGTGAATGTAATGTCACCTTTGTGGCAAGTATGTTGGTGTTGTGTGATTGGCATACTGTCAGGTCCCACTCAGGAGGTGGGAATCACATGGCAGACGGGGTGGTTGAGGTTTTTTGCCACTGGTGTGTTGGAGTCTGTTTTACTAAGTCTCTGCTGACTGGGCCAATTACACCCTTTCCGCATTGGAATTTCGGTTACCATTGGTGAGCAGTCAAAGACTTTCTCAGGGAAGCAGTCTAGGGAACAAGAGCTTTATTTTATCATTAGTTAAAAAGAAAAACTTTCACCTACATGCTCCTGTGAAGTGCTTTTATCCTTTGGGATTCTCTATCTCACTCACTCATTACCCATCTGGATAGTTTGTAGTTTAGTTCAATACTTTTAATGCCATTGTAGGTTAGCTTTCAAGGAAGCAGGATTTACCTTTGCGAATCAGGCAATAGAGGCCCAAGCACATTCTTTGCGCGCTATAAATTTCAAATCAAACCTGCATTGCATGCTCAGTACCATTGTGGATCAGTATCATTGGCTTCACTTCCTCAGGTTTCGGGGCAGAGGGGGCAACAGACTGCAGTCTCACTCCTGTCTGAGCCACATGGATCTGTGCATCAGGCCTGCTAGCCGAGAGCTCGTATTTGGAAGTTGTGGCCTCTGGGGTGATGCACAGGTGCTCCTTTGCTGCAATTACCATCTCTGGGATGATACAGTCCCTCTTTGCAGGTGAGCCCTCAGGCTGCAGCACCAAACCTTTGTGGGCCAGCGGCAGAAATATTGGACAGCACAATGATGCACTGATGGATAACTTTTTCACATAGCTGATTCCAGGAACTGCACTGGTAGACTGGCAGGCCCCTCATGATTCAGGTTGATACATACTTTGCTCCCAGAAGATAATTAGATACTTCTGGGTGTTCCACATGCTGGAACACCATGAGCTTCTCCTAGACAGTCTCTTCTCCTGCAGGGCCAGGCACACTCCTTCCCCCTCTGAGCAAGTGGGGTGGGGGGCTTAAAGGCTCTAGGAAGACTCTAAGCGTCTCCAGGAAGTTGAAAACTTTATAGGATGCTCCCTCGCCTCTAGAAGATTGGCTGTTATGCACACATTAGCTCTGGTCACACAGCAGTCCTTCGAGTACTCTGTAAAGTATTCTCTTCACTGGTGAAGAACAACTTGGAAATGGAGCAATGTTACGTGGTTTCGATTCCTGCTTTTACACTACTTTTCCAGACAGGGAATATGGATCCCTTGTCTAAGGTTTTGAAACAGGTTTGGGTTGATTCCCAGTCAAACCACATTTTCTGGCTGTTTAGACATAGCCAGTGTGCAAGATGGTGATTAGCACAGCAGGTAGGAATGATGCTGGCTTCAAGCAGCAGTAACCAAAACATGGGCACAATGAAGTGTGAGTCCTCTGCACCTGTCTGTCATCACCTTCCCGAAGCAGTAAAACCTGAGACAGACAAATGGGCAAGCCCTTCGTAGAAACTTGAGCAACAGAAACCGCTGTCCCACCCCTCAACCCAAACATCTACCAAATGACAATGCTGAGGAAGAACTAATTGGCAGCCTTTTGCTAACAAGGCTCTCATGGATTTTCTAAAGGTGACTGTCTCCATCCTCCTCACTTCAGTGTCTAGGTCTGCAGCCACAGGAATGCAGACAGTATACTTCCACAGTCTGTGGAAGCTACCCTCACCCTCCATCTGGTGGCATGCACAACAAGGTGCTACGCAAACAAATGATTGATTGAATGCTGAATAAATCATACATTCAAAAGTGCTGCGGCAACAAATGATGGACAGCATTCCATCCATCATTTGTTTGCATATCACTTTTTGCCCTAAGTGGGATGGGTATGCCCAAACGTGGGTCCCTTGCTCACTGCGACTCTGGGCAATAGCTTGCTTAATCTCCACAACGGCCCCTCGCGGCGGGATGCCTGACTTTCACCTTGTGGATACCCTGCTATCTCACAGGGGAATACCAGGACGGGTTCCCTAAGCAAGCGCCGGGAAACCCACAGCGGGTAGCTGTGCGCTATATAAGCTCAAACATATTTACATTTACACACTGTGCCGCTGGATTCAAACTAGTCTGGCTAATGAGGGGTAATACCTCGAAACCGGTCCCAAAATGCTTCTTTCTGGTCCAGTGAGGAACTGGCTAGGCAGTTTGGGCTGGACTGTTACCATGAGGAACAGGTTCAAGACTGATTTGCACATGGATTGGCCTAAACTAAGGTGGCATAGTGTGCAAAAGAAAGATGGATTTAACCTAAATCTCTTGACTGGGGGTGATTGTTTGATTAATTCAGCATTCTGTCCATCATATGTTGCTGCAGCACAATGCCCAACAAAGGCATCAAAAATGCGTCCCACAGATTACAGAGATGCCGTTTTGAAAGAAACACGCATACTGTCCGACATCAGGATCCAAAACAATCAAATCGTGCTTATCCCGGATTATATAGTACGTGTGCAGATACGGCTGGGATCTTTTAGTGCAGTGAAACGCCAGCTTCCAGAGCTAGACATCCGTTACTCTCTGATATTCCCAGCCTGGCTACTGGTGGCTGCGAAAGCTGCCATGCGCTTTTTTGATACACCTTCAGATGCTTGGGACTGGCTAGAGGAAACTGGCCTTTTGACTGGGTCCAAGCCATCGGCTGAGCCAAGGGCATCCTGGCGGGACAGAAGAAATCTGCACACGGGCAGAGGGCACTGTCGGCAGTCTCTGACTTGGAGCAAAGACTGATGGAGAGACCGAAGGCGCTACACTTAGCCGCAGTGATCCGATCCACAACACAGGGCTCTGATCATGAGGCGGGATCTACTCATTCACTGAGTGCAGATGGATCGACCCCCGCACGGTCCAAAGATTTAGACTGCAGCTACCAAACGTCACACAGCAAACATCAGATGATATAATCTGAATATTCATCAATAACCCGATAAGTGAACAATGTACAAATGCTGCAGTGTTTTGTTTTCATGCCTTATCCTACTAGCCACAAATATGGCGCAAAGGGGAGTTAGTCATTTACAGTTCCTGATATGGGAACTGAGCGGGACATGACATTCCCTTTAGTCAGACAACGCGCACACCTACACCTAAAACTTAAGAGGGGATTGAACATTGAGGGGGTGACAAGATATTATAGATCTACACTGCGCACCCATATGGCTAAACACAGGCCAGCAGAGTAGTTGCCACGGTTGGGCATTTTTGTTTGGTCGAACTCCAACCGCGAGTTCGCCCTCATACGATTATGCAGATTGCATTTGAACTCCCGGTTTCGCTTTTATTTTTGACACCCCAATGAGCTTTAAACACCCACATAGTCCCCTGCCATCCATCCATACCTTCCTAATATAACGGGGACAGCACTTCTGAAACATGGCACAAACTAATATTCTTGCATGGAATGGGATGGGAGTGCACACACCTGCGCGCGGATACTGCATTCCTACATGGAACACGTTTGATCGAGACAGAAGCTGATTGCCGCCGCCGTTGCTGGAGGGGCCAGGTATACAGCACTACTTACTCCTCCCGAGCGAGAGGGGCCTTAGTATGGATAAAAGCAGGGGTCCCTAATGTGATGGAGGAGACGGGAACTCACACGGAGGGCAGATATGTGTTTATGAAAGGTAGCCTGAATGGTCACAATCTCTTTATAGGTTATAGGCTCTATAGATGCCCCCACTGTAGAACAAGCTTCATTTCTCCGTACATTGACTAAGGTCCTGGGACCTGGCCCAATGAAGTGGAATCCCATGGATGATAGGGGGCGATTTCAACTCCGTGCTAGACGTAGAACTGGAAAGGTCCTTTCCACCTCTGACTTGAACTGTGACTGCGTCGAACGCGCAGACACTGGCTGAGTGGCTGACACATTGGTCTTTGACGGACATATGGCGCACCCTCAAACCAAACACACACATTTTCTCGTTCTACTCCCCAGTGCACTGATTGTATGTAAGACTAGATCGTATCGTATGGTCACATACCCTCTTTACCCTTTATAAAGGGGATTGAATACCTGGGACGCACACATTCTGTTCACAACCCCCAGTTGCTGCAACTTAAAGGGAAGATAGCCCCCCTCATCCCGGCAGCGCTGGAAGACCAATTCTGGACTACTTTGAGGTACTTGACAGGTCTACAGGCGACACACTGTTGGAATGGAATGCATTTAAAGGTTACCACCAGGGGACGTTGCTTAGGGCTCACTTGGAACATGTGCAAGCGGCTGAGCAACGCACTCAGCCAAGTAGAGCATCAGCTACTGAACCATGAGACACATGAGGCAACAGGTATGGGAGGCACTCCGCGCTTAGAAGAGATGCGCGCGGAACATGCAGAACTACTAGAGCGGCTTAGATGTCACAATTATGCGGCACACTCTGCATGCACACGCCGCAGCAGATAGACTGGGTCGGATGCTTCACCAGGAACAAACCCGTCAACCCGTATGCGCTCTACGGACCGAGCTGGGAAGCATGCTATATACACAGCATGAAATACACGCGGCAATGACACATCGCTGCACCGCACTATACCAATCCTCAGGGCCCTGTGACGAACGACGACAAACACCTTTCTAGACTCTGTTCATCTGCCCGAGGCAACCCAAGACCAAATGTAGTTATTGAATGCGCCAGTTTCACCTGATGAAATTTGAGACGCGATGGCGGCGCTGGCAAAGGGGAAAGCTCCTGGGCTGCGCCCTCCCATTGGAATGTCGGACCTACAGTCTACATCTCTATCGCAGAAGCCGAAATCACAAAGTGGCTTCCAGGTTCCTGGATCTGGGTTTGCAGTAGCTAAGAGACTTGTCACCAGGAGATGGCAGTCCCCTGATCCCCACCTCCTATAATAGCGTGGAGGCGCTCCGTGCTGACATGGGCCAAGCCTGAGGGCATCGCGTTACACCAAGAGGATCCCCTGGGTACCCGCAGGGCCCACTCGCTGCAAGCTGGGACATGGCGTTAGCTGAGTTACTAAACATTCGCAACGCCGACATGGAGGCTTCCCCCTCAACCAATGCCGCCTCAGAGGAGGACACACCAGATGAGAAGGACCGCTACCGGAAGGGGCGTGGGTCTGAGAGGGTAGGCAACGAACATAAACGCGCACCACGCAATACTATTTCTCGGACACCTGCTAGACTTACCCCTTCTATACAACAGTTCAAAGGACGCATCAGGTGGGGAGACCAGGGGAAAGCTCCGATTTCATCACACATCACCCGTTCTGTTTTAAGTTTTCCGTGTTACATTATTGCCCACCTCCCCAGCTCACAGACCACTACGCAGTGAGAAGTTCCAGAGCTGACATACATTGCGTCCTTAGGTGCCACAGTGCTATCATGGGCACCAGCGACTAATATCCGAGGCACATACCATACAGCAGTATTATATGTACGCTGCAGACAGAATTGTGGATCTATTCCGATTCAATTTGCATCGCCATATACTCACTGAAAATGTACCCACCAAATGGCTATCACCAAAAGTGTTATATGCTGTGTATGCGTGTATTGTTAATGCAAACGTAATAAAAACAGATTTTAAAAAATGGGTCTCACAGGCCCCCGCACTCGGACTTTGACAACACAAGAAGCCTTACTGCCATATACATTCCACCCATCAACTGCATGCACTCGACTTGCACAACACAATTGTCGGTGCAAAGATCTGGGGTTCACAGTCCGCAGAACCAACCTTACAGGAGTGTGGGCAGTAGACCTTTCTCCATTCTAACACAGAAAAAGATCTGGTCCTGTAATGATTCACAAAACTACAGTACACTGCCACCGCTGAGGTATGTGACAACCCAGGGCATAGACAGTAGTCCTATGCCAGCTATGAGGGTATCCCCCTTCAGTTCACAGAGCAAGCATGGGCAGTAGTCCTATGCCAGCTATGAGGGCATCCTTGGTCTGCCCCTTCAGTTCACAGAGCAAGCATGGCCAGTAGTCCTATGCCAGCTATGAGGGTATCCTTGGTGTGCCCCTTCAGTTCACAGAGCAAGCATGGACAGTAGTCCTATGCCAGCTATGAGGGTATCCTTGGTGTGCCCCTTCAGTTCACAGAGCAAGCATGGACAGTAGTCCTATGCCAGCTAGGAGGGTATCCTTGGTGTGCCCCTTCAGTTCACAGAGCAAGCATGGACAGTAGTCCTATGCCAGCTAGGAGGGTATCCTTGGTGTGCCCCTTCAGTTCACAGAGCAAGCATGGACAGTAGTCCTATGCCAGCTATGAGGGTATACTTGGTGTGCCCCTTCAGTTCACAGAGCAAGCATGGACAGTAGTCCTATGCCAGCTACGAGGGTATCCTTGGTGTGCCCCTTCAGTTCACAGAGCAAGCATGGACAGTAGTCCTATGCCAGCTAGGAGGGTATCCTTGGTGTGCCCCTTCAGTTCACAGAGCAAGCATGGACAGTAGTCCTATGCCAGCTAGGAGGGTATCCTTGGTGTGCCCCTTCAGTTCACAGAGCAAGCATGGACAGTAGTCCTATGCCAGCTATGAGGGTATACGTGGTGTGCCCCTTCAGTTCACAGAGCAAGCATGGACAGTAGTCCTGTGCCAGCTATGAGGGTATACTTGGTGTGCTCCTTCAGTTCAGAGAGCAAGCATGGACAGTAGTCCTATGCCAGCTAGGAGGGTATCCTTGGTGTGCCCCTTCAGTTCACAGAGCAAGCATGGACAGTAGTCCTATGCCAGCTATGAGGGTATCCTTGGTGTGCCCCTTCAGTTCACAGAGCAAGCATGGACAGTAGTCCTATGCCAGCTAGGAGGGTATCCTTGGTGTGCCCCTTCAGTTCACAGAGCAAGCATGGGCAGTAGTCCTATGCCAGCTATGAGGGTATCCTTGGTGTGCCCCTTCAGTTCACAGAGCAAGCATGGGCAGTAGTCCTATGCCAGCTATGAGGGTATCCTTGGTGTGCCCCTTCAGTTCACAGAGCAAGCCCCGGAACTCGCAACGCGAGGGACAGGAATAGGCCTCTGTGCACACACTAAGTTGGCGCGATTGCAGGACCAAACACTCGCGCCAGCGGTACATGCTGAGTCGTTGCACATGTATCGCTGTGCTTCGAAGTGGATTTTGGAAGAGGAGACTGAGGAATTGCTCTTTGTGCTCCTATTATTTTTTAAGAGATTTGCTTCTAGGTCTACGTTGAGTTGGGTCCAGAGTTTTGTACCATCCATGCACTTATTTTAATGGTGAATGGTTCTGTCTGACGGCGGTGTTCTGTTAGTATTTTTTTTAGTTAACAAAATTGTTATTGTTTCATGACAACTCAACCATACACTGTGCAGGTGAGTCAAATATCGAGACACTAATAGTCAAATAGCAATAGAGTGTTTGCACGGCATCCGCATCAGTTATGTTCTCTGAATGCGCATAGTCCACAGTAGGCCGTGCAATACAGCTAATGCGTCCAACCCAGTCCTCGAACGGTTATCTAACAAACCCTCCCCGTCTCTCCCCTCTCCCTTCCTCTTGAATTCCGTGTTCTGCTAGTATTGCTGCAGTTTATGCGGCTAAAGGTGTGGCCTTTATGCTCGATGGCTTGGTGGCCTATGCGGTGTCGTGAAGATGTAGCGTACGGCAGATAGTGGGTGTTGAGCCTGGATACATTATTAAACTAGTCAAGTCCTGGTGCAACGGGCTTCCATAGGCAAAGGTGTAGGAGTTGGCTTGCTGCCACATTTTAGATTATTTCCAGTCTCCAGAGTAGTAAAAGTGGGGTCCTTAAGTAGAGATGCTCAACATACGGTAATGGAAGCGCGCAACCTCACTCGGGGAAACCTAGATGAGAAAGATGCATGTAAGAGGATCCATGCCATGGAAATCACTTCTTATCTGATTTACTTGAGGGGGCAAGTATGCGCAGGGCCATGGGGTTTATGTGATGCACCAGTGTTTTCCACATAATTGTGGATCTGGCACATTTGCCTCATAATCCATCATGTGCTGCATAATATACAGATTTTAGCAACACATTTTTTTTCTTTTTTATTAAATGGCTCAAAAGTTACTAAAACATTGTGACTCATGTTCCCACTCAGTGGAAGTCCCTTTTGGAAAAGTTAACTGGTCATCTTACGGTTGCTTATTGCTGTATGTAAAATTGCAAAATAATGTCGTAATTCCATCACAAAATGTGCCGCACAATTTGCCTTTTCTTGCCGCATAATTTGGTTCTCCCTGCCTGTAAAATGCAAGCTGGAGACCATGATAACTCTTAAAGCAGTGTTGGAGTCAGTGGGGTGAGTTCCTGAGGCCAGAGGATTACCAGCTTAAATCTATGCGTAATAATAGCACATGATGTTGAAGGACTGGAAGAGGCCGTATAATGTCCTGAAGTAGAGGTTGAAGAGCGATGATAGTTGAATGCCAAGAGAATGCATTTGTTCTACTCTCTGCAGGTGGTCTTGTTGGTCACTGTTGCTGTGGTTGTTCTCATGGGGAGATTGAATAGGAAAGAAATTATTTGATGTTCACTGCTGCTGATTTTTAACTTTATTTACCATTTAGTATATCATAGCAATACAGGCGTAGTAGTTCACTGTCAATGTCATTACAATGGAGAAAGGTAAAATGGAGCATAAAACATCAAAACACTAGTCGACCTGCAGTGTATCTATTAGACGACATAAATCAGCAAGGCTTAAAAAAAAAAAACAGTCCTGAATGCCCATCCCTCTACCCTGAAAGCAATCATTTGTCTCCCAGCAGCAGGTCTATAGGCCCACCCTTATCCAACCGCCTCATATGAAGCAACATACTCTAGGAGTCATGAGTACTGCAGGGTACTGCAAAACCGAGGAAAGCGAAACCTTGAAGATGACAAAGCTGGTCACCCCACTCCCGCAGGTACAATGCCCCGTTCCAGTTGTGAGACAGTGGCTCGTCGAGCAGTTTCCACATAGGACCTGTATGGACCCCACATGTCCTTAGGACGGGAAGAGCTAGGCAGTGTGCTGGAGTATATTTCACTGTTGATGTTGCAGTAAGCCAAACTGTTCAGCCGGCCTTGCAGAGTGGGAGCTGACCTACGGCCCCAGTGAATAGCTATTTCTCTTTTGTCCAGCAGCAGACTGAGAGATGCGACCTCCGGACGCCCCTAGGGAAGTTTACCACATACCCCAGTAGTGCCACTTAAGGTGTGGGGACGAGTGAGAGCTCAGTCATGTCGCCTAGTCCCAATTTGACTGTAGTTTTGGGCAGGACCATGTGATGTGTGCAAAATCAGCATAAGGGGCGTCACATTTGCGGCAGGTATGGGGTCTGGACGGGTCCAGTCTTTGGGCTCTGGCAGGGGTGATGTATATTCTGCGTAAGAATTTAAAGTGCAGTTGTTTATGCCTGCTGTTTAGTGACACTTCCTTCGTTACAGCACAGCATTTAGTCCACTGGTCGTCTGTGATTGGGCGGCCTAAGTCTTCTTCCCAATGTTTGCGGATCTTGTTGTCATTGACCGGAATCATTCCACAGCATGCCTTATACAGTTTAGATATGAGATGAACCCCACTCTCGTTATGATGAGCGAGAGCTGATTGAACGAGTCTGGTTCAATGGGAAAACCAGGTAACGTGGCACGAAGAGCCGAATGAATCCGGCCCAGTATAAAGCTGTTCATAAATGTGGCGTCATGGAAGCGGACATCCTCCGTCGCCGAGAAGATGTGACCATCAGGGTACAAATCACCCAGTGTGGAGATATCAAATTTGGCCAAAGTGCGCTGCACCAGTTTTTCACCGGTGATTGGCAGCCAGCGGGCATTGGGGACGGGGAGAGCTGAGGAATATAGTGTGGAGACACCGGTGACTCGTCGCAGCTTATCCCAGGCCCAGCTGGTGGTGGAAACAGTCTGGATATCATTAGGGTCTCTGGGTACGCCCTTGGGTAATACAGTGGATAACCGCTCAGGAAGGACAAAATCCGCCTCGGGACGGAGGAAGGGGATCCTAGCATCAGGGTGGAACCATGCAAAGGCATAGCTGCATTGGGCCACAAGATAATACATGTGGAAATCCAGAACCCCAAACCCTCCCCTCTCGTTTGGTACAGTGAGCACCTGCCAGCGTACGCGAGCCTGTTTGCCCCCCCAGACCAATTTGATAAGGTGTGATCGCAACTTCAAGAATAAACTGTTCGGGAGGGGTATGGGAATATTGTTGAAAAGATAAAAAAATTTGGGGAGCACCACCATCTTAATAACCGCAACTCTGCCGGCGATGGACAATGGCAACCACAACCATCTTTCCACTTGAGCTTCGAGGGCGCTGATTGCCTGCCCATAATTGAGGCGAAGGATCTGGGCGGCATTAAGATGGATGTGAATGCCCAAATACTTAACTGAGTCAGAGCACCATTCGAGGGGGAATTCAGTACCACAGAGTCGTACTGGACGTTGAGGAGAAAATAACCGACTTGCGCCAGTTGATGCCCAATTGATGCCCAGGCCGGAGTGTTGACCAAATTGGAGGATCTCTCTAGCCAGACCAGTAGAGGGCTGGTGTTGAATTGTAGGCCTCTCTGCAGATGCCTTTCCTGGAAATGTCGAATTAAAGGGTCCATGGCTAAGATGAAAAATAAAGGGGACAGAGGACACCGTTGCCGGGTGCCCTCTGGATAGAGAGAAGGGTCGGGAGAGCGTGCCGTTCAGGCGAAGTATCGCCGTGGGGCGTCAATATAATAGTGTGGTGGTGGCTATGAATCCCACAGGCATTCCCATATGGCGCATAACCGACACGAAGAAAGGTTCACTGCTGATGTTGGGGAGATTTGCTGTTATTTTGAGGTGCTCAGATGGAGAGAAGATTGAGTGCAGTGTGGGCCAATTGTATGTGTAGGTTGAGTTGGGGGAAGCCAAGAGCCTCTAGGTTTGTCTCCTAGAGGTCCCCAAATTCCACAGGGCAGGGGGTGGGGGGAGGAGGGGGGAGGGGATAGGTTTGCTGAGCTGGTTCCGGGTGCCTGGAATTCTCTTCCAGGTCACATAAGAGCAGCATCCTCCTATGAGCATTTCAGAACTCTGCACAAAACCTGGCTTTTCAAAGAAGCTTATGACTAAAGTATTGCTCTGCCCCGCTGCTGGAGCTCCCAGCGCCATGAAACCTTTGGTGTATCAGCGCTTTAGAAGTCCTTAATAACATCACATAAGGGAGATGTGGGCAATGAGGGTTAGGTTGGAGGTCAGGAATAAGGAAGAGGCAGGCTAAGTGTCGTTGGCTGCTAGTTTTGCAGGGGAGAGGAGGGAGGGGTGTGGGATTGGAGAAAAGTAGATTAGAGGAGCTTTAGTAAAGAGAAGATGAATCCTAGACCAGCCCTGGGGGTCTAGACGCATACACATGGGTACTGTGTAATGGAGAGGTCTAGGGCGCTTGGTTGTGTGTATGTGCGCATGGGCATTGTGTAAGGTGCCACCCCTGGCCTTCATGCCTGTGTAAAGTACTTAGCGGTACAAAAAGGGGGTGGTGATGGACAGAGCATCAGAACCAATCAAACACTCTCACCCAGTCAACAGATCTGGGTTTGATCCATCACCGTTCTTTAGCCCACTCTGCCACCCCAGTTCAGACATGGCCATATGCAAATCAGTCTGACCCTGTGCCTCATGGGAACAGTCCAGCCCGAACTGCCAAGCCATGCCTTCCCTGGACCGGAAACAAGCTTCCTAGGACCGGTTTCTGGCATTTCAGCCGTCTTCAGCCAGGCTTGCTTGAATCCAGTGGCAAAGTGAGCAAGGGACTCACGTCTGAGCAAAGTACTTGGCATGCTGAGGGCTATGTGTGGGCAGGATGCCAGTTAGCATCGTGGCCTACTGTGCACGTCAACTGTGTGGGAGTGTTTGAGGTGTGTGTAGGTGTTCATGTGAGCAGCGCTGCTGTGTATGTGGCATCCCTGGGGGTATTTTGTGCAGAGCCACATTAGGGCACTGTGTGGATTAAAAACGGTGTGTGTCGTCGCACTGGTTCTCTGCGTAAGAATGCACACGTGTGTGTAGTCACACTAGGGCCCTGTGCGGGGCACCGGGTCCCGTCTTTCACTGCTGCTTCGCCCCTCCCTCCCCGCTGACATGGCGCAATGAGCGCCTTGACCCGATGCACCGAGATAGCACCGCTGCGCGCCAGGCAGGGCGCAGTGCTACATCTGACACCCTCACTCACTGCAAGCGGACACAGCGCTACAGGGCCGCTATTGGCTGCCAAGTGTGGGGGAGGGGACTTTTGTCAACATGCTCAGGGGATGCTCGGAGGTGTAGGCCCTTACTTGTAGGCGGACAAGTGAAACTACAAGTCGTGGCATGCTCGGTGGGCGCGTTACAGCTGTGCGCTGCAATCGGCGCTCTAACTCCGTGTGACTCGGCTGTGATCTGAAGATCACCGGATCCCTAGGGGGGCGATGACCTCTGAAACTCTGGCCAGACCCAGGGAGCCGGAGGGCTCTCTCTACACACTTCACGTGGCCTCCTCACCTTGGGGTGGACCTAGGCTAGCGGGGTGCTGTAAACACCTGCCCCAAACCGCTGCCAGCTAGAGTCTGTACACAGCAGGGTTTGCTCGAGGAGGGGGTGGATTCCCCTCCCCTAGGAAATGCTGTAAGTATTTAGACAAATAGCGCCTTTCATAGTATATTTCGACAGAAATTGGCTAAACGCATGGGGTCTGAAAGGGCACAGTGACGGGCTACAGTGCTACTTTATGTTTTTCCTTGTACCACCTCCTCCCTCCCCACCCAAACTCCCCCTGCCCTCGCAAGAATCTCTGGTATTCACTCTGTACCCTCCCTACTATTTTTTTAATGGTGTCAAAACCATGCATTTTCTACACAATGTTTCCCTAACATTACTGAAAATGCCGTAGATCTCAACAGCGGTTCGACACGTGAGAATGGAATTTGACGCGCGCTGTCATGTTTCAGGTGTGAATGACCTCTTTCTTGCCTCCGCTCCTCAGTTTGTTTTTATCCTGTCCCTTCCACGGAGGCTCTGTGTCACAGTTTACGGCTGGTGATGTGTGTGAGGTGTGGGGTAAGGTGAAACAGTTGAAAGTTACACTGAACTGACAGGTTCATGTAGATATGTCTATTTTTATTTATTTCAAGTTTCTCCAAGTGTGTTCGAAAGTTTTTGGAGAACACATTTGTGAAAGTATTTAAAACTGTCTAAAGATTAGAACTTGTCCCCGCGATGCTGTTACTCTCACTGGCAGGTTGTCTGTCTAGCCCTGTCGAACAATCTCGCACTATGGAGACTGCTCGCTGCAGAACTGAGCAGTATTTTAAGCACATCCTAGATGTTTAATGCTTGCCACTGTTGTTTAATCTTGAGTATCATAAATAGTGTTTTCCATCAAGCTCTATACCGCACTTCTGCGGTATCTAAGCACTAGAATGTACTTTGTTCCTGTTAGTCTATTGCGTGATAATAATTGATAATGCATGTGTTGACCTCCATGGATGGATGGCAGAGTTGGTCTTTGACCCCCAGATCACACCCGCTAGCATTACGGGTGTTGAGCTCGCTGAGCTATGTGCCACCCTTTTACTTGTTCATGACGGGGATCCTTTCTTGACCCTCTTGCAGATGGGTGGCATGCTTCTGAGCAGTGACACCCTCCCAGGCGTTTGCAGTATCGTTTCCTACCCGGCCTCACACTGGTAGGGCTAAGCACACCTTGGCTTGTGCTAAGCGCAATGTGTGAGTATAGGCCTTCTCTCAAATTGCTTCTATTAGGAATGGAGTTTCTGGTCGGCTAGGGTATGCACCTAATCCAGGCACAACTCACCACTGTAGTCAGGGCAAGGAGTTACACGCTGAAGATAACCCCTGCTCTCCCCCTTGGTAGCTTGGCACAAGCAGTCAAGCTTATCCCAGAGGCAATGTGTAAAGCGTTTGCCCGCGCACACAGCAGTGACACACTAGGCATGCCACAAAAGAAACTCCACACAAGGTTATATAAAAATAGGCTTTGTATTATCCATAAAACACATCAGAACACAATCCAATATATCTAATCAGTACACAAGGTAGTGGTGGATAGTGAGTCGCACAATCACATAAACAATTTAAATCAGATGATGGGGCAGTTTGATACAGTATATATAATCAACTGTGAGACACATGTAAAGAAGGTGCCGACTCGAGGTCAGATACCCCACTACCAAGGATATCGGTTAAACAGGTCAAACATGGCCCGTAATATGAACAAACAAAAAAACCCCGGCACTCTTCATCAAATTGAAAACAATCACATTTGTTTGAAATTAATCATATGAGCTGCACGCACCAAGTAATATAGAAAGGAAACCAATTGGTATAGAGAATGTCATGAAACGTACAAATGTGTGCTGTGAACTCAGTTTTAATGATTGTCAGACACAAAGCGCTTCATCTAGCGTGTAACATCACATGTCAGATAAGACATCAGACAAAGAAGATTTTTTTGTTGGTATACACATCTCAGTTCTTGCAGTTCTTGTAAATGCAAGGGTTGACACGTGGAGCGTTCTATCTGAAACAGCCAACGCGCATTTCGTCACCACCGTGACTTCCTCAAGGCTTCAATTCTGGTGTTTGCGAAAGACTTAGGGATGGCTATAGTAGGCCTGATCCCCTAGGTTTCTCCGGAATCCCTAGAACTATCACGAGGACTCCGGATATCCACTGTCTCGTAAGGTTAGGAATATACCAAAGCTTATTCGGCTTCTTTTGGGTGAAAGAAAGGGTTATCCTACACTAGGATCGTCTACAACCTCCAAAGTCCTGGAGAGTGTTGGAGTCCAGTAAATACAGAGTAATTTGGTGCGATTTGGCAAAAAGTAAAGCCCGTTACAGTCTAAGGACACAGGGTCTTACATCCAGAAGTAATGGATATCCTTGTCAATCTATCCAAATACATAAAAGTGAGATCGCCAGCAAGCTATATATGCTCCGCTTTCGTCAAATATCCAGTGAGTTCAAGTTTCTAAGGCACCATGATAAGGTTCAGTCTGCAAATTGTAACGTCCTAAGAATCCTCCCGTCCGTGGCCTTCCTGCAAGACGGGAGGATTCTTAGGACGTTACAATTTGCAGACTGAAGGACCTTATCATGGTGCCTTAGAAACTTGAACTCACGCGATCTCACTTTTATGTATTTGGATAGATTGACACGGATATCCATTACTTCTGGATGTAAGACCCTGTGTCCTTAGACTGTAACGGGCTTTACTTTTTGCCAAATCGCACCAAATTACTCTGTATTTACTGGACTCCAACACTCTCCAGGACTTTGGAGGTTGTAGACAATCCTAGTGTAGGATAACCCTTTCTTTCACCCAAAAGAAGCCGAATAAGCTTTGGTATATTCCTAACCTTACGAGACAGTGGATATCCGGAGTCCTCGTGATAGTTCTAGGGATTCCGGAGAAACCTGGGGGATCAGGCCTACTATAGCCATCCCTAAGTCTTTCGCAAACACCAGAATTGAAGCCTTGAGGAAGTCACAGTGGTGACGAAATGCGCGTTGGCTGTTTCAGATAGAACGCTCCACGTGTCAACCCTTGCATTTACAAGAACTGCAAGAACTGAGATGTGTATACCAACAAAAAAATCTTCTTTGTCTGATGTCTTATCTGACATGTGATGTTACACGCTAGATGAAGTGCTTTGTGTCTGACAATCATTACAACTGAGTTCACAGCACACATTTGTACGTTTCATGACATTCTCTATACCAATTGGTTTCCTTTCTATATTACTTGGTGCGTGCAGCTCATATGATTAATTTCAAACAAATGTGATTGTTTTCAATTTGATGAAAAGTGCTGGGGTTTTTTTGTTTGTACAATCCAATATATATCTGAGTCACTAGGCACTTGTCATGACTTCACAGGGATTTACATAAATCACTAGGCCACTGTCCTAAGCATTACATTTCAGGTCACCAGTAACTACTGGCAAGATTATACTTAGTGTAACACATTATACAAAACGTAATTATCCTCAGTGCACCCTAGTAATAACCAGCACCATCAGCAGTAGTGCACTGTAAAACACTTGCAGCAGTGCACACATTAGAGAAAGCATAGGGGTAAACCATATCAAGAGTGCACTATAATAACCACTTACAAGGTGCACACATCAGAACAAGAGCATCCCCTCACTGTACATGTGATACCAACCCTGGCAATTCAACATCACCGAGATATCCCCATCCGAGTACACCACCTCAGTGGATACACTATCCTAGGATAGAATAACTGTTGGAGCGTCACCCGTGCTCTTAGGACAGTACCTGGTGTTCTTTCTGTAGGCTTCTGGGCCACGTGCCCGCCTATACCAGCAAAAATGCGGTAACTCTAGCCACCAAGGGCCTCTATCGAGGTCTTAACCCCATTTTTGAGCCCAACACCACAAGCAAGGGGGCGGGGTGCAGTTCACCCTGTCTCCTTTAATAAACCATGCCCCCGGTAAAACGGCAGTTGTCCGTAACCATGAGGCGCAGCTGCGACAATGCAGAGCGATCCTGATCAGGGGTCTCTGTCGAGGTCTCTCCCCGAGCTCCTATTCCACGAATGGTGCAAACTGAAATGAGCATCTACCGGGACCCAGTCTCGTGCGAAGGCCTTGGGCACCCAGACAAAGGTTCAGGAATAGTCAAACTAATAGAGCTTGTTGACAGTTACCCAGACCATGCATAGCCTTGTGCCAAGCTCCGGTTATAGGAACTCATGAATAGTCAATGTGTCTTAGTCTGTTCCTAAAGCCTCCGGTAGTCACAGAGGGGTCCATGGAAACGCAGTTGGACATGTCAACCAATGTGCTGTTTACTGGTCTCTGCCCTACAACCTCTCGCTGCCCGTACCTTAGCTGGGCTTTTGTGGCACAGTACCCATCTGGGCATTGGCAGCCACACTGGCCTGGTCATATGCTCACGCACACTGCGGCACACACAGTGATTGACAACTTGGGCTGGGCCATCTACACGGCCAGTTACGGTTGACTGGCTGTGTAGTAGACCCTTGGGCTGAACCCGCATATGTCTGTACTGTCGTATGGCGTTATTGTGAAAAGGAAATGTTAAAGACAATAGGGCTTTAAGAGTGGATTTCTGCAAATGCCTGAATTGCCAGGTCACCCCAAGGCGCTAGGGCAGCGTGATTCGTTGTATAGGGCATCTTTTCAAGGGTGTGCGTCCATTGTGCCTCAGGTACACTACCACCACCGCCCCCACAGCGTGCTAGGACCACCACCGCCCCCACAGCGTGCTAGGACCACCACCGCCCCCACAGCGTGCTAGGACCACCACCGCCCCCACAGCGTGCTAGGACCACCACCGCCCCCACAGCGTGCTAGGACCACCACCGCCCCCACAGCGTGCTAGGACCACTACTGCCCCCACAGCGTGCTAGGACCACTACTGCCCCCACAGCGTGCTAGGACCACCACCGCCCCACAGCGTGCTAGGACAACCACCGCCCCCACAGCGTGCTAGGACCACCACCGCCCCCACAGCGTGCTAGGACCACCACCGCCCCCACAACGTGCTAGGACCACCACCGCCCCCACAACGTGCTAGGACCACCACCGCCCCCACAACGTGCTAGGACCACCACCGCCCCCACAACGTGCTAGGACCACCACCGCCCCCACAGCGTGCTAGGACCACCACCGCCCCCACAGCGTGCTAGGACCACCACCCCCTTCCCCCCCCCCCACAGCTTGCTAGGACCACTACCGCCACCACAGCATGCTAGGACCACCACCTCCCCCACAGTGTGTTAGGGCCACCACCGCCCCCACAGTGTGCTAGGACCACCACCGCCCCCACAGTGTGCTAGGACCACCAACGCCCCCACAGCGTGCTAGGACCACCACCTCCCCCACAGTGTGCTAGGGTGTCAAATGAAAACATGAGGCCCGATTCTCAAAACACTTTTTCACGAGTAACTAACTATTTCGTACTCCTGGAAACTCGGAAGGAAGTAAAACCCAAGTCAACAGTAAGACCGGGGAAAGTTCTGAGAATCCGGCCCATGGGGTGGTGCCGACAAAGAGCGTCCCGGCAACCCTTACACCATTTCGTGGTTTGCAACTTGCTTAGCCCATGCAGGGCTTTAAATGGGCTGGGTCCTGCCGGTGCACAGCACCGGCAGTTCTAAAAAACAGTTGCCGAAACGGGTCCCTATCCATTTTTGCCTTCATCCTCGGGTGGAAAAAAAATCACTGCCTTTGATTTAAGGTCAAAGAGACTCGTTGTAGTTCTTTCACTGTCTCAGAATTTAACTACTGAAGCATTTTTTAATATTATATACAAGGATGCCATAGTTGTTGCTTATTTAGCATATGCAACTAACAACCATTGACAAAGTCAAGCATCCTGGTTTATTGTAGGTGTAATGTTACTTGTATTATATATCTGGATATAGTGACAGGCGGCAAAATACCAATCGGGCACACACTATGTTATGCACAGATTTTGAGTTTACGTGTTTTAAGCCACGCCCTTAATTGCATCGGCCACGCCCCTTAGAGAGACCCGTCAGTTTTTTCATCCCACTTAAAGCCCTGGCTCCAGCCCTACCTGCCTGAAATCTCCCGCCCCCAGGTCCCTGTTCGCAGCCCTGCCTGTCTCCTTGCTTGCACAAGTGTGGAGCCGGCCCCCACCCCTCCCAGGGGGGCTGAGGGCAGTGTTCAGTGACGGGGCGGGTGCGTGTTTACAATCACAGCACGCCCCTTCTCACGCCTCAGGCACGTGAGATCTGCTCGCTCTGCGTGCCGGAGGTGTCCAGCACGTTGGTATTTGCACTGAATGTGGTGCGAGCTGAGCCCTCCCGGGTCACTCCAGATAACTTAGGGGTGGACCTCGTGTGAGTCACTTAAGTGTTTGCATTGTGGGGCGGGGCCCTCTGCACCGGTGGGGGTGATTTTTCTACTGCCCCCAGCGGGGTCAGACTTGCTCTGGAGGGTGGAGGATCGCAGACTCCGTGCCCCTCCGAGCCCTTTAACTTGTCGGTGTGTTGCGTTTATTTTTATTTTTCTATTACACTGATAGAATTCATGCCTGAAATTCAAGTTTTTGGAATAGTCAGCTGTCACTTGTAGCTGCTTTTTTGTTTTTTTTTCCTGCTTGTAACTGGTTACATATTTTTATGTCCTATTCTTTGGAATTGTTTACATGCTCTTGATGTCCTGCTATTGAGGTGCCCAGTTCTGGGGATTTTCATGATGTTTTGTTCCAGTCACTGATTATATTATATTTAATTTAAACGAGTCTGACCATGCCCTCTTGACCTCTCTGAGCTCCTGCCTCAGGCACGTGTGATGTGTGTACACTATGGATGCTTTTCATGCCTTGATTTTTTTTTTTTTGTTTGTTTATGCACTTTGAGCTCTGCCCATCTTTAGTCTCTAGCCCTGTGATGCCCCACCTGTGTATTTGTAAAGCGCGCATTCATCCCGAGGGCTGCCTTGGAAATCTACAACTAGTATTTGCTGCCCAGCTCACTGGCACTCCTTTTATTGACTTAATGAGGATGGTAGTCTGAGTGGACCTACCAGGGTTTGAACCTATGGTCATAGAGTCAGTTGAACACAGATCCTCGCATTGGAGGCCTGACCCGCAAGCCCCAACCAGAGTGAATTTAAGATGTGGCCTTGATGCTCGTGGGCACTGGGCCTGGAAGTCTTCTGCACCAGCTACAGTTTTCTACACTGTCCACCAGTGCCCATCAGGCCTTATGGGGCAGACAATGGGATGCTTCATACTCAATGGTCTCTCTCGAGCCTATGTAGCAACTCTCTAAAAGAAGTCCATTTATTTAAGCTTAACATGTGCCTTGTATTGTATTGTAATTGCATTTATATAGCTCTTACTACCCCTGACGAGGCATCGAAGTGCTTTTTCGGCGAGTAGCACACTACTCCCGAACCCATAGAGGATTAGTGGTGAATTAGTATACTAAAAATATGAAAGTAATTTGAGTGGTGGATATGTTAGTCAGTTATTTGGGTTGAGAAGGATAGCGAAAGGGTAGAAGAGGTAAAAAGGTTTGCATTTGTAAAGCTCTTGCTACCCCTGATGAGGTGTGGAAGTGCTTTTTCGGCGATTAGTGTGCTTCTCTGGAACCCATAAAGGATTAGTGGTGAATTAGTATTGTAAAATATGACATTAATTTGAGGGGTGGACATGTTAATCTGTTATTTGGATTGAAAAGGATAGTGGAGGGATAGAAGGGAAGGATTTAGAATTTATTTTGGAGCTCCTAGCATTAGGACTGAGGCTTGGGAAGAGTTAAAGGGAGGTGGAGGGGGATGAGTCAGAGTGAGGGTTTAGAAAGGCTTGGTTTGGGGGATCAGAATATGAAAAAACAGGTATTAGATGATGCAAGGAGGGGTGGAGTAGGGAAGAGTCTCGAAAGAGTTATTTTGGGGATCATAGTAGTGGTATGGGGTTTGGGATGAATGAGAGAGTGGAGGTGATGGATATATTGATAGATGTATAGGGTGAGAAATAGGCTAGTGCATTGGAAAGAGTAGTAGAAAGAGGTTTGAGATGAGTAAGCGAGTTAAGCTGGAGGATGTATTGAGAGCGGTATAGGATGAAAATAGGGTAGTGGATTGGACATGCTGAGTTAGGAGAAAAGTAATAAACAAGTAAAAGTAATACAAAATATATAGATCCAAAAGTAATGAATATATAAATCCATTAGTGCATGGAAAGTATGTAGATGCATAAAGGAAGGTAGTATATGTAGATTAAAGATGCATTTAATAAATTCTGGCTTTCGAGTGTTGTACTTAAAAATAGTTTTATTTATTTTATATATTTATTTTGTAGATCAATAGCGAAGCAGTTGTAGATAAATAGTTATGATAAAAAGATTTATTTATGCAGCTGCCTATATACATGTTAAAAACATAGAATAATGTAACTATCAGTAATATGTACATTTGTTAAGCAGAACTGATTAATATCTACATATGCTAATTGTTTTAAATAGAAGTATTCTACATGTTTATACAAAGCAATACACATATATAGGTAGATATGTATGATACAAATAAATGCTTATCTGCAGAGAGATAAACTGCATATTTATCTGTTTGCGTATGGTGGTTATGTGGGGAAGAGCCAATTCTTGAGTAGTTTTCTGAAGATAAGGTGGTTATCCGTGGATCTTATGTTGTGGGGTAAAGAGTTCCATAGTTTGGCTGCTTAAACAGAGAAGGATGTGCCACCCATGTTTTCTTTCCTTGTATCTTGGGATTTTGAGGCAAGGTGCCACTCTATAGCGGAGGTTTCTTTGTTGACTGCATTGGGTGATTTTATTCCTGATGAAGAGTGGTCCCGTTCCATGTATTGCTTTGTGAGTAATACAAAGCAGCTTCAACGTGGATCTTCTGGCAACCAGTAACCAATGCAGGACTTTTCAGGCAGGGGAGATGTGGTCTCGCAGTTTTATACGTAAGAGTAGTCTGGCAGCCGAGTTCTGAATCCGTTGTAGTTTTTTCATGGTTGTTAAAGGTGATCCATGGTAGAGGCTATTGGTGTATTTGAGTTTGGACAAAACAAGGGAGATGGTAGCCTGGACCTTCTTTGGAAATCCCAAATGTGTGATCATTTCAGAGAACTAGTCCTCTGTTCACACCTTGTAAAGAAGCAAGTTTATATCTGCTATAGCTGGGAGAATTTTTAGTGTTTTTTTTTTTTCTTCTCCCATCCCTGGGGCGTGCAGATCACAGCGCAAAACAGAATTTATCTGACCTACTTTAACTCCCCACAAGTCAAAAACAGGGCAGTGCGCAAATTATTCCTGCACAGCCACTGTCCGGTGCATGCATGGGCAGTTCAGGTCGTTTGCGCCCTACGTGTAGTCCATGTATTTTTTCTTGAACCACTTTTTGGTGGCCAGGGAGAACCACACACAACACCAGGAATCTGTCTGTTACTCTTGCTCGTTTGTGGAACAGATTTGACTGTTTCTTGTTTTTTAACCCAATTTCTCTCTGCAAGTGGATTAAATAATGGGCGACTTTTTACATGTTTTGTAGTTCAGTAGTTTTTTTTTGTCCACCTTTAATCAGAAGAACACGAGCAGCAATGTCTACTTTGTTTGGAGGGGCTAGAGTAAGGGCATTGCCTTACTCTAGTTGTCGATTCTAGTATCTGGTAGTAAGCGTTACTACTTTGAAACTGGCTGATTACAAGTAATAGGCCCTATATAAAAATGACATTTATGTGGACAGAACGAAGCCATGTGAGACCTTTCCTTCCTAAGTCCTTCCTGCTTCACTACTCCTCTGTAGAGCTTAGTCTGTCTTTGTCCAAGCAACGCTCCCTCGCCATGGCTTCCCATGAGCCTCCAGCTGCACTGGCGGATTAGAAGAAAAATCCGCGCTCCATCTTGGACTGACCAGAGTAAGTCATCTCTACATGAGTCTCGGCACGCTGAAGCCCACAAATGCCCAGGTGCAGCAGTCTGGTGAGCTGGATAGGATGAAGGTCACTCTTAAACGAGTGATGTCCAAAGTCTCTGGGTTCCCGATGTAATAGTCTATCCAAGGCCATGACCAAATAAGCCGGCCACTGGGGAGTCCACAGCAGTGGTTGATGGTCACCTCTGCAATCCGCAAATGTGGCTCCCTGACCAGAGACGTGAATTCTTCTTTGTTTAGAACTCCAAAGGTTCTTGAACCAGTTTATAATTGGATGGACTGGTTCTGAGCCTGGGTGCATCGGACAGCCCTACAGTGGTCCTAGAAGCCTTATGTTTGTGTGCACTTGGTTCTTAAACGCTGCTGATATTATGCTAGTGAGGGGACGGAGACAGTTTAGCTACAACATGTCAACCAGTCATTACAGTGGACAGTAGATGCGCACGCCTATTAAAACTTCTTACATGAAAGGCAAACCCTCCGCGCTGGGACCCAGCCAGAAGCGCGTCCATGGTGCGCGTGTGTGCCAGGAAACAAAGCGGAGATGAACACACACACCAGGTAATGAATGAAAACAAAACTATTAAATATGCGAGTTTACACGGACTCAAGTTGTCCGTCATAGCATCGGCCAAGAGGTTTATATATTGGTGAGTTTTATAGTGTGCTGCGTTTACCTTTTCAGTGGCTTCAGTGCGCATGATGAGGAAGTGTTCGATCAGAGGACAGGAGCGGTGGGCAGGGAGGGCACGGTCCGTCTGGAGGCTGCTGGGAGAGGGTATGCTGCCACCTCGGCTCCCGGTGCCCAGAGGGTCTCCTAGAAAGAGTCTGAAGAGTTCAGATTTCAGCAGCTTCCTGAACACATGTGATTGGGTTCTGGCCTCAAGGAGGCTGTGTCTGTCTTGAACCTTGTTCTCCCAGGGATTTACCCCCGTGCTCCATCCCATAATCTAGTGTCCATGAATCCGGTTAGGCAGAGCCCTACTCTGGGAAGGATCTGCGCTGTAATATTAGACACGTTATTGCATTTATCTAAAACCTCCTAATTCGTCATCTGTTTATGTTGGTTTAGCTCTATGGGCCTGCTGCCCAATTCTTTTTTTTAACGGTTACTTGTTTTTTATGGGTTATATAATTGTCAGATATTTTATTGTGGTTTATTTCATGTTCTATACAGACTGGTCGCTGGACCCTGCTAGAGGTCATGATAGGGCTGGTGTTTATTTTTTCAGGGGGTTCTGCAGTCCTTCTAAGCGCTATTAAACTTGGTAAATAACTGGCAGTGGCGGCTCCTCCTCTAAGGCGGGGCGTCGCCCACTGCTTATAAGGAAAAATAAAATGATACCGTATCATTATTATCATTTTATTTTTCCTAATGGAGCCCGTGGCAGGTCGGGGCTTGCAAGAGCAGGGTGAGGAGTGGTTTTCACTCCCCAAGTGCACATGACTGTTTGGCAGGCCCTCTTGGGCCGAACAAAGGGTTCATGCGCACTTTGCTTCCTCCCCACCAGGCTGCATTACAAAGCCTGATGAGGAACATGCACAGCCTCACAGTCCCTGTCTGAGCGCTGAACCACAGCGCTCAGACCAATCACAACATCAGCATTGCAGCGTTGCGATTGGCTCAGGGAAGCCTGGGAACCCGGGTACTTCCTGCTGGCAGTGGGGACTGGAGACCGGAAGAAGTGGCCGCCGGCCGCACAGGTAAGTCTTTTTTATTTTTCTGCTTTTTTTTTTCTCTCGACCCCAGTCCTTCAGCCCTGACCGGTAACAACTACTACTGATAACTGCTAGATTCCACCTGAAACCATAGTTCTATCAGAGGTCCCACACAACCAAAGAATGGCCAGTTGACACTAAGCAGGCCTTGAAGCTGCATGTGTTTAGTTCTGGAAGAGTTTTTAGTGGCTTCTATAAGTTGTAAGTGGTGAACGAATGGCATAAATTCACATTTGTATATTTTTCTACAAAGGCCTTTGTATAACAAGACTTTGTCACTTAAGGGCAGTGATGGCACCAGGTTATTTTATATTTCCATTTCTTTTAAACTTTTCTGTGTATATCCTGTCGGGGCTCTTGGAGCATATAGATCGATGGACCATACCGACTTCTCAGCAGGTGGTGACAAGACCAGCCAGCAGGGTCCTTTTCCTTGCTCGCCAGTTGAAGGTTATTATTTATGAAGGATTGGAATTGATCATTTATTAGTACTTGTGAAGAGTTCTGCAGAAGAGAAGGCCTTAGCAGGTGAGACAAAATGCAGGTTTTAGTAGTAATGCAGCAAAATTGGCTTTTACAGAAGATGGATATCTCTGGAGACTCAGTAAAAATGACTGAACGTGGAGGTTTAGCATTCGAAAGTGTGCTGGCTGAATGAAGCTTGAGAAGAGCAATGAATACTAGCACAAGATAGGAAGACATAATAGCTCACAGCGACTGATGCTACTAGCAAAAAATGGAGTGGGTGGGCTTTAAAGAAGTATGTTGGCCACTTGCAGAAGATTTTGGAGCACCATGGTTCCCTAAAGGAGATGCATTGATCAGCTTGCTGGAGATGAAAGAGAATGGGTGTCTTAGCAGAAGATGGAGGATCGAGGTATGTCTTTGCAGGGTTGGAGGAGCACTCTGGGTACTAATACATTTTGGCAGACTGCGAGAGCTCACAAAAGTGCTATCGGTGTTAGCAGAAGATATAAAAACTTGATGGTTATGAGCAGAAGGTGGAAGAGTTTGGAAGCTGATAGTAGAACATGGAAGACTGTGGAAGAAATAAGCCAAAAAATAGGAAATAAGATATATTTTCTTATAGTGATATTACCTGAAATAGTTAATATAAAGAACTAAACTGATCTGGAAATACCTAAAATAGGAAGGAAATTCCTCCAATTTCCAAGATTGAACTTTAGAGCTGGTTTCTATCCAATTGCTGAAGCACTGGATATCTATTGCCCCCCTTCATTTTTAATATAATCAACGACCTCTACAACACAGACAGAACTCACCTCAATCAGCCTCCTTCTCAGGAGTTCTGTAACTCCCTCAATTCCTATTTTTTGGACAAAATATCTACTATCAAAGCTAGCATTCCCGCCATCTGCCGCACAGATAAAACAGACTCCGTCACATCCAACTCCTTCGTCCTGGATCATTTCCCTGCTTTATGTCCCCAAACCCTATCAGATCTGTTGGTCCGTGTCAAATCTGGTTCCCCCAATGACTGCTGCCCCCTGCATATTCTAAAAGAGGCCCTGTCTAAACTCCCCCACGGTGTGCTTCCCTTCCTAAATGTGTCTCTCCTCCAAGGCAAGATCCCCACGGCTTTTAAAAACGCGATTGTGGTCCCATTACTAAAACAACCTGGGGCCGATCCCCTGAATCATTCCAACTATCGCCCCATTTCCTTGCTTCCTTTTCTCGCAAAGATTCTTGAGGCCCACGTCGCCAGGTCCCTCTCGAACTTTATTGAACAGTCTAACCATCTAGAACCCAATCAAGTCGGGTTCCGCCCCGCACACTCTACTGAAACGGTCATCCTCGCCGTGTTAGACACCTTGCGAGCCAACGCTGACAAAGGCATCCATCAGGCACTTATTCTTCTGGATCTGTCGGCTGCGTTCGACACGGTTGACCATAACATCTTACTGTCCCGTGTCGAACAAGCAGGCATACAAGGTCCGGCATTTAAATGGATCCAATCATTTCTTGAAGACAGAACATTTGGGCACTTTTACTGCCCCCAGGATCGTCACCTCCAGTGGGGTTCCCCAGGGCTCATCCCTCTCCCCTCTCTTATTCAATCTTTATCTCAAACCCCTCATCAACTCCTTAAAACACAGGAAGGTTACGACCTTCAACTATGCCGATGATCTCCAACTTGTCTTTACACTGGATGGCCCAAACTCTGCTTCTGAATTCCAAGCTACTATGCTCCACATCCAGCGCTGGATGAATATCAACCACCTTAAACTCAACCCCGGCAAGACCGAACTAGTCCTACCGGGAAAAAGCGCAATCATGTGGGCGCACCATTTTTGGCCACCCGATTTTGGACCACCCCCCATCCCCTCTCCCTCAGTAAAAAGCCTCGGAGTCACCCTAGATGCCGACCTCTCGCTTAGAGGACAGGTGGGGACTGTAGTCTCTTCATGCATCTTCCAACTGAGGAAAATTAGGAAAATTGCTCATTTACTCACCCCCCCGGCCCTCATCCAGGCAGTAATAGCCCTCGTACTGTCTCGCCTTGACTTCTCTAACGCCATTTACCTCGGCCTGCCTATGTTTTTGCTCAGACGCCTTCAAATAGTGCAGAACCAGGCTGCTAGATTAATATTTCAGCAACCTAAATGGCATTCTGCCAGACCCCTTTTGGGTAAACTTCATTGGCTCCCAATTACACAGCGTGCAGCTTTTAAGACCGGATGTTTAATCTTCAAGGCCCTGCACTGTAGGAGCCCCAAATTTGTTAGTGACTTGATCGTGAAACCTATCCCTCGTCGCAACCTACGGTCTAGCCACCTCTGGCTGCTTGCTACCCCTACCATCAAACTCAAACGCCAGGGGGGGCGCAGGTTTTTGTACCTAGCGCCTGGATTCTGAAACTCTCTACCCCTAGACATCCGAGCGCAGGAAAACTTAATGGGATTTAGAAAGGCCCTTAAAACATAGCTGTTTGCGGTCTCACTTGACTAGCTTCCCCGCCACGTAACTTGCAACAATTAGCGCCATGAAACCTTCCGGTGACCGTGCGCTTTATAAATGTCTAACATAACATAACAAAATCACTTATAATCGCACTGACAAAGCAGCAGCGACTCCTATTTCTAAAGACCCTGTATACGCTAAGGATCGACTGGCATACCTTCAATCTCCGTTCCCATTCAATTACTAGAAAAATACTTGCATTTGCACATACATCAAGGAATGCAACATATTGAATGATGAAAGGTTAGATTTCAACCAAAGAGGGAAAATGAGTCAGTCCTCGCAGCTGTGATAGATGGCTTGTGAGGTCAATGGAAACAATTAAACCTGTATTTCTTTAGGAGTTTACTGCACTCAGAATTCTCGAATATGTTAATAAAATACAAATCAACGTGTTTGACACCATAATGCTTTTGTCGTTGATGTGGATTTCATATTTATCCAAGGCTAGCACATTGCTCCACGTTATCATTTTTACATTGTGATTGGTTGAATGTGATGGCCTTATACCTTCAGCATTAATATATTTGCACTCAGTAAGGCTTTTGATAGGGTTATTTGGTGTTATTTAGAGTTCATATTTCTTAAATTCAAATTTGGGGATAATTTTCTTAAATTATTCTCAACTCTATATCCCCAGGGTAGAGCCAGAGTATTTACTAATAGTGTTGTATCAGAATGTTTTTTTTTGGTCCAAGAGGATCTAGACAGGGATACCTACAATTGGGATGGAAAACTCCCTCGCATGGTAATGGAGGTGTACCTCCACGCCAAGTGCCCCAGCTGGGGTGCTATTTAACATTTTTGGTCATGGGCGAACACCGTTCATGCATGTGGACCATGACCCAGGCCCTTTTTTATGGCACTACCCTTGAGTGGTGGAAGGCTACTACCTCCACCGGGAATGAAGTAGCACAATCGTGTTGGGGAATAGCATTCCCTGTTTTAAATTTTAGTGATCATTAGTGTGAACAGGCCTTTTTAGGTCTCGCCTGACCCAGCGCATGCGCTGGTCTGGCGAGACTTATTGAGAGGGCTCCAAAAAGTGCTACCAGGCCAGCCTAGAGCTATAGTGCATGTGCGCGCCGCTTTTACCGCGATTACTTTCACTTTCACGGCCGCTTTGATGTTTGATCGCGATCACTTTCGTGGCTGCACGGGCGCTTGGCATAGCATAGGTCTCGCTTTTGGGACCTTATAAGTATTTAGTTATGCAACTGTTGCATGGTTAAACACTTATAAGGTCCCAAAGGCGAGACCTATTGGCTATGCCAATGCTTATTACCTGTATCTCAAGAGTGGTTCCTCCTGGCCAACTCTGGGAAAGTTCTGCTGATGTGTGCTTAACTCGCCCATGGCCTGCATTGGGTTGTATGCAGTGCTGGACAGAGTGCACGGATGCGTGTGCGAGCTGGGACGTACCTGTGAAGTGGTACATTTCATGAGCGTTGGCGTGCATAGTTATGTGTGCTGGGATTTATGTGTACCTGTGAAGGCTACAGTATATGCGAACCTCCGTGCATGTATTTGCGTGTGCACGCAGGAATGTATATGTGCTCTTGTAAAGGGCACTGTAGGAGAGTAGGGTCTGCTTTCTATGTTCACCCCCACTTTTTGCTTTTGCTTTACTGGTTTTCGACTTAGATGTGGCTGTGGGCCTGCTAATCAGACCCACAGCCCTGCTGTTCTCTCTCTAAATTAATACTATGTACTTTAGGTGCATAACCCATTTGGATAGGATCACCTTATTGGCCCCTGTACAGTGTACCCTAGGTACCCAGGGCATAGGTGTACCCTAGGCCTACCAGGGGCTGCAGCATGTATTATGCCACCCCTGGCCTGGCCTTCCATTTTGACACAACTGGCTGATCACTCAGCTGGGGCAAGGTCGTGTAATCACCCCTTGCTTAGGTGTAGTATTCCTATACCTAACTTACATATAGACACATGTGTACCTATCAGTCACTCCTATGGCAGGCCTTGACAATCCTGGAGGCAGAGTGCTTGGTAACATGTGAGATGGTGCTCTAGCATGAGCTGAGCCTGTCTGCAGCTTTCGGAACCTTGTCCTTATAGCTGTTCTATGATATAGCCTACCATATACTCTTAAAGTGCCTTATAATCTTAGACGGTTATGGTAACTATGGCTTGGCTTTATCAAAACATGTCGTGTAAGGTGTCTAACACTAGGGAATAATACCCCCATGCCATTTCTGGACATGAGAATATTATTCCCCCCTTCTAGAGGGAAAGACATGTTAAAATCATACTTCAACTGTTAGCCTCTGACCAAAGCCTCAGCATCACAAAATGGATGCTGCTGCCACGACACAATTCTGACCTCCTGCAGCTGGGAGTGATCCCAGCCAGGGAGGCCTGGACAATAGGTTTCCTGCTTGGGGAGGTGCTAGCACCTCCCCAGACAGCCTTTAGTGTATTGGGGCAGGGTGGGCTGAAAGGAATGAGACATGCCTGGGGCACACAAGGTGTTCCTTGCATAGTCCAGTTCAAACCGGCGCTGGGGCACTCCAGCCCCAGCTCTGGCGCGAAACTGGACAAAGGGAAGTGGGTGTAACCACCCCCTCCCAGGTCCCACCCATAAGGCGTGACCTAGCAGGTATCCCAGCCCCCCAGATTAGTATAAGAGTGGGAGTTGGGCCTCAAGACTTTAGATTATCCTGAACCTGCAAAACTGAACAGAAACTCTGGACCTTCGACATTCGACGAAAGAAGAAGACTGAAGAATCTCCCTTGTAGCCAAGGAGTGGCTACCCTGTGCAAACAGGCACCATCAAGAGACTACCCTTTGCTTTGCGACCGTTCTACGAGGAACCGACTGCAGAGCCCGACCAGAGCCTTGACTTCCAGACTTCTCCGACCCTCATCCACATCTGCAGCAGAGCTGAGATCCGTGGAGGCGACGAGCGACGTGGGACCGGCTACCTGGGAAAAGTGGCTAGTAACTTACAGCGCAGCTTCTGAGGTACCCTCGAAGTTGTGCACCGGGGATTGAGAAGCCCCAACCCCAAGCACCATCTGCACCGAAGATCAGCCCCCCACACTCCACGAGTCCTGCGTGGGGCCCTTCAGCATTTTCCTGCTTGCCGCGTCTGTCCGGTTGCTTGCCCGCTGGCTAGTGGCCTCTGCGACGACGCACCCTGAAATCTTCTGCGCTGGTTTGGCTCCTCCAGACTGGCTCCCGCTTCTCTGCAAAGAAGAAGCACCCCAGACCTTCCTGGTCTGCACCAGAAGCAAGTCCTTTGTTCTTCGTGGGTTCCGCTTGCCAAGGCTTGGTGAGTCCTAGTCCAACTTCGACGCCGCCGACAGCAAGAGCCTTCGTGGGACAGCTCGCCTCCTGGTCCTGGTCGTCCTCGACGCTTCCTGGTCCTCCTGGCTGCAGCGACAAGCTTCACCTTCACCTGCAACTCTTCACGACATCGCCTGGTTCCTTCCTGGTTCCACGTGGTCACTGGCTAGTGACCTTGACTCTGTCCCTTCTGCTTGCAGGTTTCTTCTCTTCTTGATCCCAGCCTTGGGATCCACCGGACACTCTTCACTGACTGCCTGTCAGCATCTTTCTTCAGGCATCCATAGGAGTCGACGACGAAAACGACGCATCTTCACCCCTATGCACCCGCAGCCTGTGGGCTAGGTAACTTGGGTACTCCGGTGCTCATCAGGATAGTGACTATCCTAGTGTCTAGTTTTCAAGTCTCAACTTCCTAGCTACTCCGGAAGTGTCCTAAATCTACCGTTTTCTAAACTGTACTATTGCTATTGACTTGTACGCATTACGCGTGAGTGTTTCCACTCTGCACACGAATCCCGTGGGCCTCCCACTTCCTAACTAACGCTAGTGTAGTGTAGCCCCAGCGATTCCCTAGGCCTAGGCCTACTCTATTTCCGTGACAGTGGTTCTTATACCACTTACTTAGTATATGGTTTGCGTGGCCCCTAGGGCCTAACTGTATTACTTACCTGTGTGACTTACTGTATGCATTAATAAGACTGTGTTGTACTTACCTCTAATCTCATAAAGAGTGCTGAGGGTTTGCTTAGAATAAATACACTTTATTTTATATATATATCTGTTGTGGTGTCCTTTCATTTGGTATTCAAGGGATTATATATGGTATCACAGCTGGCTTCACATGCCATTCAGAGTTTAGCCTAAGACTGCTCTTGTCCATGCTACCCCTAGGATAGCTGGTCTATAAGGTTGACTTTACAACCAATCACCATAAGGGTATTTGGACTGATATAAGGTGTACACTATAACTAGTGACATCATACATCAGGCCAACTTCTCACATTGGTGAGCAGCGGTTGGGATCTGAGCTTGCTGTTGTAATACCATTGTAATCTTGAGATACTAAATTGAAAGATCACACAGATATTGTCTAGGTACATATAACATAGATTATTATACTTAAGTCCTACTGGACTTTGTAGTTGTAGGTTGAAGGGAATAACACACCCTGACTACAACTACTAGAAAGGTTTAGTAGATACAACTAGTGTAGGTAGGTGCACACACCACACCCTCACTAGATCATGTCTCTGAGAGTAGATAAAGTAGATGCTCTCTCAGGAGGATCAGGTCTGCAAAAGATCCCCTCTAGATATGATACCTTAACATTCCAGGAGATGAGACACTTGTGTACCTCCAGAGGAATAAAACAGGGTGCAAACCCTACCCTCCTTCAGTTAAGACAACTCCTAGAGGAGTATGATGCTCAGAGGGCATCTCAGGCAGGTGCCCTAGGCACAGAGGAGGGTCTACCCACCACAGAGGAGTCAGATGGGGCTTCAGATGGGGAGGTAGACAGCCAGAGCCAAGTAAGGAGACTTAGCCAGGCTAACTTAAGTTTACATGGGAGTTTGCATGGGGTCCCCCCATACAGACCCACAAGTAGGCATTCACAGAGAAGCAGGAGGGACAGATCCCCTTCAAGGGAATCCATCCACTCCCATGTCTCTAGCATCTCTAATGCTTCCTCTCACAGGGGAATGACTTCACCTGAGAGAAAGGAGCATACAGCCAGAATGAGGGAGGCTAATCTGAGGATTCAGAGGGAAGAACTTGCCCTTGCCAAGGAGAAGCTTGCTCTGGCTAGAGAACAAACGTTAAGTGGGTTAGAACCCACTGGTGGCAGCAACATTCCTAGAGATAGAGACAGGCACTATGATAATAGAAACCTGAGCAAGATTGTCCCTCCCTACAAGTGTGGGGATGACATCCACAAATGGATAACTGCTTTGGAGAGAGCTTGCAAAGTACAGCAGGTACCCCAAAGTCAGTGGGCAGCTATCTTGTGGCTCTCCTTCTCTGAGAAAGGAAGAGACAAGCTCCTCACAGTTAGTGATGAGGATGCAGATAATTACACTGTCCTGAAGAGTGCTCTGATTGATGGGTTTGGCCTAACCACTGAACAATACAGGTTGTTGTTCAGGGATACCCAGAAGACACAGACTCAGGACTGGACTGACTTTGTAGATTGTGCCACTAAGGCTCTGGAAGGCTGGCTAATGGGAAGTAAGGTTAAGGACTATACAGGATTGTATAATTTGATCATGAGAGAGCAAATACTTAACAACTGTCAAAACCAGCTATTGCATCAACACCTGATTGATTCTGATCTGACTTCTCCCCAAGAATTGGGAAAGAAGGCAGATAGATGGGTCAGGACTAGAGTTAAGCAGAAAAACCAGAACCAGGGCGGTGATCAGAAAAAGGCAGACCAGAAGGGTAATGAGCAGAAACAAAAAGACCAGAAGTCTTCACCAGGCCCCCAAAAGGCTCAGGGGGAGGGTGGTTCCAAAAAGGATAAAAAGAAAGATGGCCAAAAGAAACCATGGTGCAACTATTGTAAGTCCAACTCACATTGGTTTAGTGAGTGCACCAAAAAGGATAAGCCCCCAGCCACCATTGCCCCTAAGGCAACTGTACCCCCTAGTTCAGCTGTAAGTGGTGGTTCCCAGCAAAAGGGTGTAGTAGGGTTAACCCTGGGAACTGAGGAGGATTCTGGCCTAGTCAGAGTACCTACTCAGGCTGTTCTGATCTGTGATGGGGACTTAGCTTTGTCCTCTACTGTAGGCCCCAGTAACCTGGGCAAGTACAGACAGACACCTTTTATCAACCAAAGAATGGCTCAGGCCTACAGGGACACTGGAGCTAGTGTCACAATGGTGACACCTGCTTTTGTGGACCCTGGACAGGTCATACTAGGTGAGAATTACCTAGTGACCAACGCTAGCAATGCCACTACCTCCCATAGTGTGGCTATTGTTAACTTCTCCTGGGGAGGGGTAACTGGCCTCAAGAAAGTTGTTGTTAGTTCAGACCTTCCTGTAGAGTGTTTACTGGGCAATGATCTTGAAACTTCAGTTTGGTCTGAAGTGGAGTATAGGACCCATGCAGAAATGCTGGGGATAGATGCACATGTCCTTGCTGTGACCAGGTCACAGGCCAAAAAGTGCAACACTGAACAAGTGCTGGATCCTGAAACTATGGACCAGTCACAATCCAAGAGAAAGAGCAGTAGGGTTAAGGCTGTGCCTTCCCCCCTGCCTCAGGTGGTGGATCAGCCCTCCCAGGAGGATGATTCTGAGAGCCCTGAAGGAACTGTCCTAGAAGAACTTGAACCTGATCAGGTTGAGTTTCTTGGGACAGGGGGACCTTCCAGGGCAGATCTGAGGCAGGCTCAATTAGACTGCCCCTCTCTTGAACCCCTCAGACAGCTGGCTGCTGCTGAGGCTGCAGGGAATGCTCAAGGTACCCATAGAGTGTATTGGGATGAAGGGCTACTGTACTCAGAGGCTAGAGACCCCAAGCCTGGTGCATCCAGGAGGTTGGTCATACCACTGAAGTTCAGAGGCTTCCTTCTAACCTTGGCCCATGATATTCCCCTTGCAGGACATTTAGGCCAGAACAAGACTTGGGACAGGCTTGTCCCTCACTTTCACTGGCCCCATATGTCAGAAGATACTAAGGAGTTTTGTCGCTCCTGTGTCACCTGCCAAGCCAGTGGCAAATCAGGTGGCACCACAAAGGCCCCCCTCATACCACTCCCTGTGGTGGGGGTCCCCTTTGAAAGAGTGGGCATAGATATTGTAGGACCAATGGACCCACAAACAGCATCTGGGCACAGATTCATACTGGTGATAGTGGACCATGCCACCAGGTACCCAGAAGCAATTCCCCTGAGGACCACAACAGCTCCTGTTGTGGCAAGGGCCCTGCTTGGAGTATTCTCCAGAGTGGGCTTTCCAAAGGAGGTCATTTCTGACAGAGGTGCCAACTTTATGTCAGGATACTTGACTGCAATGTGGAAGGAGTGTGGTGTTAACTATAAGTTCACCACACCCTATCACCCACAGTGCAATGGGCTTGTTGAGAGATTCAACAAGACCCTAAAGGGAATGATAAAAGGATTACCAGACAAGCTTAGGCGAAGATGGGACATCCTTTTACCCTGCCTTCTGTTTGCTTACAGAGAGGTCCCACAAAAGGGGGTTGGCTACAGCCCTTTTGAGCTTTTGTTTGGGCATCCTGTAAGAGGACCCCTGTGTTTGGTGAAGGAAGGATGGGAGAGACCTCTCAGACAACCCAAACTAGACATAGTGGATTATGTACTTGGTCTCCGCTCCAGGATGGCAGAGTATATGAAGAAGGCTTCTAAAAACCTTGAGGCAAGCCAAGAACTCCAAAAAGCTTGGCATGACCAAAAGGCTGTACTGACTGTTTACCAGCCAGGACAGAAAGTGTGGGTGTTGGAGCCAGTGGCCCCAGCAGCACTCCAAGACAAATGGTCTGGACCCCACACTATTGTTGAGAAAAAGGGAGAAGTCACCTACTTGGTGGACCTTGGGACTCCCAGAAGCCCCCACAGGGTGCTTCATGTCAACAGATTGAAGGCATATGTTGACAGGGCAGACATGGGGCTACTCATGGCTACAGATGAGGGACAGGAGGAAGAGAGTGACCCTCTCCCAGACCTGTTGACTCAGAACCCTGATGATGGCTCAGTTGATGGTGTGGTCTTTTCTGACAGCCTCACTGTCCATCAGCAACAGGACTGCAGACAAGTTCTGCAAGCCTACAGACATATGTTCTCTCTGACCCCAAGTCAGACAAACTGGTGCACCCATGAGGTGGACACTGGTGACAGTCTGCCTGTGAAGAGTAAAATCTACAGGCAACCTGACCATGTCAGGGACTGCATAAAAGTTGAGGTACAAAAGATGTTGGAGCTGGGAGTCATTGAACCTTCAGAGAGCCCTTGGGCTAGTCCTGTAGTCCTTGTGCCAAAACCTCACACCCAAGATGGTAAGAGAGAGATGAGGTTTTGCGTGGATTACAGAGGTCTCAATGCTGTCACTAGGACAGATGCCCACCCAATACCTAGGGCAGATGAGCTCATTGACAGACTGGCAGCTGCTAAGTTTTTGAGCACATTTGACCTAACAGCAGGCTACTGGCAAATCAGACTAGCTGAGAGTGCAAAGGCCAAAACTGCTTTCTCGGCCCCAGGAGGACATTATCAATTTGTGGTAATGCCCTTTGGTTTGAAGAATGCACCTGCCACTTTCCAAAGGCTGGTGAATCAAGTCCTTACTGGGTTGGATGATTATTGTGCAGCTTATCTTGATGATATTGCTGTCTTTAGCTCCACCTGGGAGGATCACCTGGTCCACCTGAGGAATGTTTTAGAGGCCCTGCAAAAGGCAGGCCTCACTATCAAGGCCACTAAGTGCCAGATAGGGCAGAGCAAGGTTGTATACCTGGGCCACCTAGTTGGTGGGGGTCAGGTTCAACCACTGGAGAGCAAGATCCAGACCATAAAGGACTGGGCTCCTCCAACTACCCAGACTCAGGTCAGAGCTTTCTTGGGCCTGACTGGGTACTACAGAAAGTTTGTTAAGAACTATGGGTCCATAGTGACACCACTTAATGACTTGACCTCCAAGAAGATGCCAAAGAAAGTTCAGTGGGCAGTAAGCTGTCAAAAAGCATTTGATGACCTGAAGCAGGCCATGTGCAGTGCACCTATTCTGAAAAGTCCAGACTACTCCAAAGAGTTCATTGTCCAGACAGATGCTTCTGAGTTAGGTGTGGGAGCTGTTCTTTCACAACTGAATGTAGATGGTCAAGACCAGCCCATTGCTTTTATAAGTAGAAGGCTGACCCCTAGAGAGAAACGTTGGTCAGCTATTGAGAGGGAGGCCTTTGCTGTGGTTTGGGCCCTGAAGAAGCTGAGGCCATACTTGTTTGGCACTCACTTCAAGATTCAGACAGACCATAAGCCCCTCTTGTGGCTAAATCAGATGAAGGGTGAAAATCCCAAACTTCTTAGGTGGTCCATTTCCCTACAGGGGATGGACTTCACAGTGGAACATAGACCTGGGACTGACCATGCCAATGCAGATGGACTCTCCAGATATTTCCACTTAGAACATGAAGACTCAACTGGTCAAGGTTAGTTTAATGTCCCTAAGTTTGGGGGGGGGTTGTGTAGGAGAGTAGGGTCTGCTTTCTATGTTCACCCCCACTTTTTGCTTTTGCTTTACTGGTTTTCGACTTAGATGTGGCTGTGGGCCTGCTAATCAGACCCACAGCCCTGCTGTTCTCTCTCTAAATTAATACTATGTACTTTAGGTGCATAACCCATTTGGATAGGATCACCTTATTGGCCCCTGTACAGTGTACCCTAGGTACCCAGGGCATAGGTGTACCCTAGGCCTACCAGGGGCTGCAGCATGTATTATGCCACCCATGGCCTGGCCTTCCATTTTGACACAACTGGCTGATCACTCAGCTGGGGCAAGGTCGTGTAATCACCCCTTGCTTAGGTGTAGTATTCCTATACCTAACTTACATATAGACGCATGTGTACCTATCAGTCACTCCTATGGCAGGCCTTGACAATCCTGGAGGCAGAGTGCTTGGTAACATGTGAGATGGTGCTCTAGCATGAGCTGAGCCTGTCTGCAGCTTTCGGAACCTTGTCCTTATAGCTGTTCTATGATATAGCCTACCATATACTCTTAAAGTGCCATATAATCTTAGACGGTTATGGTAACTATGGCTTGACTTTATCAAAACATGTCGTGTAAGGTGTCTAACACTAGGGAATAATACCCCCATGCCATTTCTGGACATGAGAATATTATTCCCCCCTTCTAGAGGGAAAGACATGTTAAAATCATACTTCAACTGTTAGACTCCGACCAAAGCCTCAGCATCACAAAATGGATGCTGCTGCCACGACACAAGTCTGACCTCCTGCAGCTGGGAGTGATCCCAGCCAGGGAGGCCTGGACAATAGGTTTCCTGCTTGGGGAGGTGCTAGCACCTCCCCAGACAGCCTTTAGTGTATTGGGGCAGGGTGGGCTGAAAGGAATGAGACATGCCTGGGGCACACAAGGTGTTCCTTGCATAGTCCAGTTCAAACCGGCGCTGGGGCACTCCAGCCCCAGCTCTGGTGCGAAACTGGACAAAGGGAAGTGGGTGTAACCACCCCCTCCCAGGTCCCACCCATAAGGCGTGACCTAGCAGGTATCCCAGCCCCCCAGATTAGTATAAGAGTGGGAGTTGGGCCTCAAGACTTTAGATTATCCTGAACCTGCAAAACTGAACAGAAACTCTGGACCTTCGACATTCTACGAAAGAAGAAGACTGAAGAATCTCCCTTGTAGCCAAGGAGTGGCTACCCTGTGCAAACAGGCACCATCAAGAGACTACCCTTTGCTTTGCGACCGTTCTACGAGGAACCGACTGCAGAGCCCGACCAGAGCCTTGACTTCCAGACTTCTCCGACCCTCATCCACATCTGCAGCAGAGCTGAGATCCGTGGAGGCGACGAGCGACGTGGGACCGGCTACCTGGGAAAAGTGGCTAGTAACTTACAGCGCAGCTTCTGAGGTACCCTCGAAGTTGTGCACCGGGGATTGAGAAGCCCCAACCCCAAGCACCATCTGCACCGAAGATCAGCCCCCCACACTCCACGAGTCCTGCGTGGGGCCCTTCAGCATTTTCCTGCTTGCCGCGTCTGTCCGGTTGCTTGCCCGCTGGCTAGTGGCCTCTGCGACGACGCACCCTGAAATCTTCTGCGCTGGTTTGGCTCCTCCAGACTGGCTCCCGCTTCTCTGCAAAGAAGAAGCACCCCAGACCTTCCTGGTCTGCACCAGAAGCAAGTCCTTTGTTCTTCGTGGGTTCCGCTTGCCAAGGCTTGGTGAGTCCTAGTCCAACTTCGACGCCGCCGACAGCAAGAGCCTTCGTGGGACAGCTCGCCTCCTGGTCCTGGTCGTCCTCGACGCTTCCTGGTCCTCCTGGCTGCAGCGACAAGCTTCACCTTCACCTGCAACTCTTCACGACATCGCCTGGTTCCTTCCTGGTTCCACGTGGTCACTGGCTAGTGACCTTGACTCTGTCCCTTCTGCTTGCAGGTTTCTTCTCTTCTTGATCCCAGCCTTGGGATCCACCGGACACTCTTCACTGACTGCCTGTCAGCATCTTTCTTCAGGCATCCATAGGAGTCGACGACGAAAACGACGCATCTTCACCCCTATGCACCCGCAGCCTGTGGGCTAGGTAACTTGGGTACTCCGGTGCTCATCAGGATAGTGACTATCCTAGTGTCTAGTTTTCAAGTCTCAACTTCCTAGCTACTCCGGAAGTGTCCTAAATCTACCGTTTTCTAAACTGTACTATTGCTATTGACTTGTACGCATTACGCGTGAGTGTTTCCACTCTGCACACGAATCCCGTGGGCCTCCCACTTCCTAACTAACGCTAGTGTAGTGTAGCCCCAGCGATTCCCTAGGCCTAGGCCTACTCTATTTCCGTGACAGTGGTTCTTATACCACTTACTTAGTATATGGTTTGCGTGGCCCCTAGGGCCTAACTGTATTACTTACCTGTGTGACTTACTGTATGCATTAATAAGACTGTGTTGTACTTACCTCTAATCTCATAAAGAGTGCTGAGGGTTTGCTTAGAATAAATACACTTTATTTTATATATATATCTGTTGTGGTGTCCTTTCATTTGGTATTCAAGGGATTATATATGGTATCACAGCTGGCTTCACATGCCATTCAGAGTTTAGCCTAAGACTGCTCTTGTCCATGCTACCCTTAGGATAGCTGGTCTATAAGGTTGACTTTACAACCAATCACCATAAGGGTATTTGGACTGATATAAGGTGTACACTATAACTAGTGACATCATACATCAGGCCAACTTCTCACAGGCACAATACCTGGAAGTCTGTGGGTTTAGACCTCTGGCTTGCTGGAAGAAAATGTGGAGGTAGAGGATTCTATCCTGACAGATTTGTGGATTTCTGCATTTCTGAGATCTGGGTGGGACACACACCGGAGGAAGGAAGAGCCAGGTGCGTTGTGCGCTTCAAAGGATCTTGGTTATTGAAGAGAGGTCACTGATCAGAAGGGTCTGGACACATCTCAGGAAGGAGATGGGTTGATAAGGGAATCTTGAAGATTAGAGCTGGAGACTTTCGTTGCACATATCACTTAGGCTGACATCCGCGTGCCAACCTGGAGTCATTCTTATGGCCTGTGTTTGGAGCTGTAAGATTTGGAGGAAATCCTGCTGCTCTCTCTAGAGGAAGAGCACAACAGAGTCATTGGCAATTCAAAGTGGGCAACTCCCAGAACACGAACTTTATAGACACTAAATCACTTTTGTGCCTGGAAATTGATTGCAAAAAGGGGAGTTTGAGACTCCCAAATTGTCAAACTGAAGCTGTAAATCAACGTGGAGAAGCTCCGTATACGTTCTGCTTGTTTGGGCCAGGACTGGGGAGTGAGGATCTGCCAGTCTCCTTGCTGGGTGAGGGAACATCACCCAAGAGACACCAGACCTCTTGCCCTGCCACATCCAAGACCAGAGGACTCTGTGAGGAGCAGGAGATTGCCTGGAGGAAGCAGGGTCCAGTGAGGATCTCGTTGAGTGGACCGCAGGAGCAGAGTGTGATATTCTGATCCACATCCGGACCGCCGCACGATTGGGACGTCTTCCCATGTTCATTATTCACAACCCTCATTGCCATATGGCGACTGTGAAGGGAGGAGTGGAACATGACTCACGAATCAAGTGCAGGCTGTGAATTCACAGCTGCTACGCCGTCATAGGACCATCAGGAGCACTCGAGTCTGCCATCAGGATCAACTGATTCTGCCATCAGGATCCAAGGCTTCTTACTGCCACAATAGAGGAGGGCCCCGGAGGTCTAGACCTGTGCCAGCTGTGAAGAGACTGCTGTTCATCGCTGGCACCTGCCACCATCTACCTCGAACCTGGACCACTGAACGCTCCAAGGCTCTTTGTCTTGTCTCTAGTGGGAGCGGGTCAGACCGAACCTTGAGTCGCAGAGCCCGTTGGTGGAGGCAACAGCTCTGACTGTAGCACTGAGGGCTCTAAGAAACTTTGACTTTAACAATTGTGGGACTTTTAAGACTCTTCTTCTCTAGTGGAGCCTAGACTGAATATTGCCCCACAGGAATGGGGAATAACCCAGCCCGTAGTTAGAAGAGTTGGACGCTAGTGCCTGCGGGGACCCAGCTAGAATACAGACGTTATGAAGTGTGTTCATTTTTTGTGTGCATAGTATTTATTTCTCGTTGTGGGTATAGATATTAGTTTTTATAAAAGCAAGTATTTGGCTGGACATTCAGTTATTGAACTTGTTTAATGTACATTGAGTTGTGAGCCTGTATTTACCCAACAGCTACCTCCTCCCTAAGACGCTTTGGACTGCTCGACTCGCATTACCACTGAGAGTCAAGTGCCGAAGGGGTACTTGGCCCAGCTGCTTAGAGCCCATAGTAGGCCGGGCCAGAGATATCGGGAGTAAAAGACCTCAACCACCACGTTTGGGCCCAGTAGTTCCTGCTTGCGTCGTGACGCTCTGAAAGGGGTTTTGAAACCAAAAATCTCATTTCTTTTTATTCCTTTTTAATTTGGCTTTAAAAGCATTATCTATCTGCATCAAGCATATCAAGATTCAAATGTGGAATTAAAGAATTTTAAAAACCTATATGCTTGTGATTAGCAATCCAGACGCAATCGGTAACTATCTGTTAACTTTTTAATGGAAGAAATTGGTGCAGTATCTAGCTAAATATAAATTTTGGTTAAGCCTGAAAATCTTCTTGTGTTAATTTGTCCACAGGCACATTTTACAAGCTCAAACATTACGTTATACAGAGAAGTAATTCAATATTTAGGGATCCTTTTACAGACTTACTTTAAAGAAATAATGAAGAGAAGGTAGACCTCGCTTTTACTGTAGTTGAGACTGGTTGCTGTCAATAGGAGAAGATACACTTTAGTTTCTGGGGGAAGGTTTAGGCTTTACGAATGTGTATTTAACCATAGGTTTTATGTTTTTCCAAATCTTCTATAGAGGACAAGAAAAAAAGACAAGGAAGCCAGGGCACTATTGCATAGCAAATAATCTGAGAGGGGGAGCTTTGACTTCCATTCATTACATATTTACTATAAAGCTTTCCGGATACAAAATTCTTACTATTGTCTTAGGAAAGATAAGACTAACATGCCAAGCTGATATCATTTTGGTGAGTATTCCATTTAGCCCCTTTAACCGAACATCTATTTTTTAGTGTAACAAAGTCATCAAATCCGCAACAAATATTACCCACTTTTGAATGCACATCTATGATTTGGAAGCAGGGCCCTGTGATGCTGAAATATCATACTGTTTATTTATAATGCATCAGTTTGATAAACCCAGCTACAAAACGGAGCAACAAATGTCCTTTTTGTAAATCATGGTTCTCAGTAGGAATGTTGATGATTCTATATGAATGGTAACCTAATTCATTGTTCTCATTTAAGCTTTTAAATTTTAAGTATAAGCTCACTAAATTGGAGCAAATTCGCTGTTCTAATCTCATGGAATAGGTAACTCAAACCTCATCCATTTTAACAGAAGAACATGCCCATCTAGACTCCTTTGAAACAACTGGCTCTCGACTTGGTGCTCGTTTTACATGAAGAAGAGAAGGTGCCTTCTAATCCTGTACTCTATGAAAGGATCTTCGGAAGGAGGACAACTTGGGACTTGACTTGAAATTTGCATCTAGGCCAAGCATTTGGAAGAGGATTAACTTTACCTTAGTCGTAAATTTATTCAGAAAAATTAACATGAAGGCTTTTCCACTCACTTGTTGGAATAAAGAAACTTGGACTATTGTCATCTGATACCTACGAATAGTTTAATAAGGAAATGGGCACTCTGAGCCCCATGGTATGGTCATGTAGGAAAAGTAAAAACTTCTGGCATAATGTTCTGGATGCAATTGACCTCGCCACTGATATTGTGCTGGAAAGGCCACCTATCATCACACTTTTTATTTTTTTACCTATTGCCATCAGCTCTTTAACTATGTCATAGTTGAAGTTGAACTTTTGAAGGCTTGCTTGTAGTTCAAATAATATTTGAGACTTTGGAACACAAGGCAGTCCTCTTCTGTTGAGGATTGGATTAAGAAATTATTGCTACTGTCAAAGTGTGATTGGAAAACGTATTTGAGATGATCTGAGGAAGATGGCTATAATGCAGTGTGGAGTGTTTTTTGTGAATGGTATGCTACTGGATCGAAACTTGGACGTCCGGCTCCTCTCGTTCTTCCTTCTATTATTACACACGTTTTTACCGCTCGTCTTGGTTAGAGTGCATGATGGACGATGTAGTGATGTATTAATATGATGTACAATAAGATTACCACACTGTTTAACCCTTCGGAGAGTCTAGTTTAGACACAAGCCTGTTCCACAGGTTAGTACATGTAGGTCAAATCCTATTCTTGTTGCATCTTCTGCATAATAATATTGGACGTGCTCTCTATAGACCTGTAAGGAGACATGACCTTTACCATCGCTTTGGGAAAATGAGACGACTGCAATGATCTATACAAAATATCTGACCGCTCCAATCAGTATTAAACAAAACAGCCAGGCAGAGAGTCCCTTTAAAAGAAGGGACTGGGCTCAGCTGCTGCTTGGAATTGCTTTTGGTTAATAAAGTTCCAACTTTGAAAATGTTGTGTCTGACAGCATTGTAGCACAAGAGCCTCAAGCTACTTCACGGAGGATAGAGATGGCCCACTCAAAGTAACAGAAGGCCTCGCCTTTAGTGGAGCACAGATGTGTGTTGTTCCAGTAAGTACATCCTTAATGTCTTTGACTGAATTGGGTTCTCTGAACTGTCATTTATTGTTTTGCCTCACCTCTGTGACCTGTATGAAGAGGTGACTTTTAGTGTTTAGAAAGGACTTCAGGAGGTCCTTCTTCATGCATGCGTCTTCTCCAGCAAGAAGATGAATAATCCTCGGCACTCTTGTGGAACGTCCACAAACAACTGCTTAGTGCCCCGGGATATTCCTATGACCTGATTTTAACCATCAGCATGTATGGCCCCCTCCTCAGTATAATTTATGACCAATCTCTTGATTTTGTAATCTAGTCATGGATCGTTGGAAGACAACCCTTGAGTTCATCCATGTGCCGGCCAGACTTAAAACAAAAGGCTTCCTGGCACTATGAACTAGAGGGGAGAACCAGGAAAGTCTCTCATCGCCAAGCCAACAAAATAGATGCGTTTTCAGAGTTTATCTGAAGGCCCAGTGGTTCTCCGTGTTTCTAAGCATCAATGGGAGATTATTCCACAGTTTAGGGACCGTAGGACCAACCAATGCCTCAAATGAAACGCGTCCAAGAAGACTTCACCTTAGGGTTTTGATAACCTGCTAGTACCATGTGTATGAAAGTGCCTGAATCGCCTCATTGCAATTAGTTTAAAAGGTCAATCCACCCTCTGAAGGCTTTTTGGGCATCAAGTGTCAAAAGAGCAGCATTAATAATAATAAAAACTGTTTTTATTTAAGTTAAACTTACCTACTGCCGACCGCGTCGCGCCTTGGTGCTGGGACTTCCTTGTCATAGCAGACACTGTAATTATGTCACAGACTGCCTGTCGGGATTGGCCTAAGCCGGCTAGAAAGATGCTCTGCTCAGGTCAGGGAATCTGTGGGCTTTCCCTAACATGGCTGATCAATACAGTCGGGTTAGAGAAACCTAAGTGCACATGTGTGTTTTGATCCGCCTGAGACCACCAGCCAAACACACATGAGCACTGTAAGAATGCATGTAGTAGTCCCCCCCCCCCCCCCCCTCCCATGCCTTGGCCCCACCCCTCTCTGCACACGCTGGCTTAGCCAGTGGCTTAAAAATAAAACGATCATGAAATATTGTTTTATTTTTTTGCTGCTGTCCCTGAGCCAGTGGGGCGACGCTCCTCCGCCATTGCGGTGAGCCGCCCCTGCTTGTCTTCCTCTTCCACCACCTACACTTCGTCTTTGAGCCAAACCTTCCATTGTGGAAAATGTCATTTTATTGTTGACTATACCAAGTATTGGGGAGTTTCTTCAGTGCGCGTGTCATGCTTTTTGTAAACGTTTCTGCGTACTTGAAAATCTTACGATTTACCTTTTGCTAACTGCTGACGTCCTATTTTAGGCTGCACAGTCCCCTGAGTGAATGATATTGGCGTGCGGATCATCAGTTTTCCGGTAAAAAACATAAACCTCGGGGATATTTAGTTTTCTTGATTTGACTTCTGTTTCATAAAGCGCACAGTTACTCTTACAGGGCGTCCTGGCGCTAAGACCATGAGAGCAGTAGCGTCTAGTAATGCACAGGAAATAGGTTGGGAATTATATCCTAAACCCATGTCTTTTCAACTGATTGGCGGCATAATTGGGCATCTCCAATGAAGGGAGCCTTCCAAATGTACCTAGAGGCTTTCTGCCAGGAAGTTACCGCCTCTGTTGCTGAAAACAAATATATAAACTAATGTAATGTATCACTGTGCCAGGACAGGGGGTCTTCTGTTCGAATCCACCCTCACTTCTGCCAGCCTGTCCCATCCTCCCAGGGCCCATGTGAGTACTGCCCCAAACAGGTTTGATGTCCTCCTGGTGGAATCTCATCTGGTGCAGATCTTGTGTCCACGTGTGAAGCCGCTGATTCTCAGGTAGACTTTGTGCTAACCCGGCTGACGAGACCCCGCTCTTCAGATGGCCAGAAAATGCAGCCCGCTCCCAGTTCAGGGTGGGAGGCGGTCAGCGGACGCACTGCTCAGAGTGCTGTTTGCCCCTCAGTACTGAGAGCAGCGCAAGCCTGGATGGGGTGTACACTGTGAGGCCCCTTGGGGTGTACACTGTGAGGCCCCTTGGGGTGTACACTGTGAGGCCCCTTGGGGTGTACACTGTGAGGCCCCTCGGGGTGTACACTGTGAGGCCCCTTGGGGTGTACACTGTGAGGCCCATTGGGGTGTACACTGTGAGGCATCATGGGGTGTACACTGTGAGGCCCCTTGGGGTGTACACTGTGAGGCCCCTCGGGGTGCACACTGTGAGGCCCCTTGGGGTGTACACTGTGAGGCCCCTCGGGGTGCACACTGTGAGGCCCCTCGGGGTGTACACTGTGAGGCCCCTCGGGGTGTACACTGTGAGGCCCCTCGGGGTGTACACTGTGAGGCCCCTCGGGGTGTACACTGTGAGGCCCCTCGGGGTGTACACTGTGAGGCCCCTCGGGGTGCACACTGTGAGGCCCCTCGGGGTGTACACTGTGAGGCCCCTCGGGGTGTACACTGTGAGGCCCCTCGGGGTGTACACTGTGAGGCCCCTCGGGGTGTACACTGTGAGGCATCATGGGGTGTACACTGTGAGGCATCATGGGGTGTACACTGTGAGGCATCATGGGGTGTACACTGTGAGGCCCCTTGGGGTGTACACTGTGAGGCCCCTCGGGGTGTACACTGTGAGGCCCCTCGGGGTGTACACTGTGAGGCCCCTCGGGGTGTACACTGTGAGGCCCCTCGGGGCGTCTTTGTACTGGGAAACCACTACTTGTTGCAGCTCCAGCTAGTGGGGCCTCATAGGAGCTCCGGCGTTACCACTAACATAGTAATAATGTAAGTGATTCTTAAGGAGCATTGATAGATTGAAACTAACATGTGTCATTGCATCACAACATTGTGTTGAGCTCAATTGGGCCAGTGTTTTTGTGCCCTGCGCCTGAAGGACACAATCTACGGAAAACCATATATGCCAGATACACGTGTGCCGAAAAGGCATTGTTTGCCCCCTGTGCCGGTGCCACTCTTGCAGACTAACCAGCCTTACCCAGACCAGTGCGGGTCCAGCTGCCACCGTCCAGACTCGACTGGCTGCAGCCAAGGTAATGACCTCTGCGGGAGATCAGGGCAGGCTGGTACTATCACTGGTTTGTTTATAGACGCGAGACGCTCTCAGTTGGACAGGTCTGTCCATACCTGGTTCAAGCGCTCGCTGCACTGGACTCGAGCTGTACCCCCTGATGAGGCCCTCATAGGTCGGAGCTGGTCTCATGGGGGATGTTCTCTCGTCTGGAGGGGACCCGGGCTGCCAGTGGGGTCTGGACTGTTCCGTTTTGAAAGGAAACTCTGGGAGATGTCCGTCTGTCGGAACGCGCGGCCAGTTAGAAGGACATTGGACATTCTGCTGGAGGCGTAAAGCGGCGCTCAGGCTGCAGGGACTCGTTTCCCTTTCTAAGACCACAAACGTGCCCACCCCTTGCCACCTGGGAGCTCGAAGGCTCCGGAGTAGGGTAACCCTGCCCTGTGGGCAGCTTGAAAGCACATTAGCGCGTGTGGGAATTTAAGAGGGCTCCAACCACCACACCCTTACTTTCATTATCCCAGGGAGTGGAAGAAATCCTCTGAGCTTGGAAATGAACACATTAACCACAACCAGCCTCTGGGGTGGGGGAGGGGGCCGCCGGTGAGGAAGCGGGGGCTTTAACTCTTAGATGTACGGTTCTTGGGCTTGAACAGATGGCGTCGGTCCTGCTCGTAAGGGCCGTTGATCTGTCTGCCTCTGCTGTCCACTCTTTCATTTGTGAAGGTAGACTGCGGGATTATTAAAGGACCCCCCCCCCCGCCCTCCCCCCAGACGGGAGTGTCAGTCTGACTGGCCTTGGTGTTCTCGTGTTACAAGTGGTCTCCAGTGTAATGGGAGAGGGCGCACCGTGTCCTGGTGTGAGCTGCCCTGTGCCCTCTGCTCTGACTGTGCCCGCCGTCCTCCCTGTGCCCTCGGGGCCTGAGCCCGCTCGGATCTGAACGCCTCCTTATCTGCGTCTGCCACGCCATCACTTGCACAAGATCGCAGTGTGCGTCATCGCTCAGACGGGAGCTTGCTCTTTGAATATTAATAAGTCTGTGATTAGTCTCTGGGCGCCCTTGGTGCCCCTCCGCTGTCCATCCCTTTGAACCCTCGCACAAGCAAGCCTTGGCTCACCACAGTGCAGTGGTACCCGGGCACAAGCACTGTGTGGGCCTTGGGGCACCCTGAGGGCGAAGCCTGTTCTGCCTGCCGTCCCAGCCCCTCCATCACAGGCCGCGCTGGGACAGCTCATTAAACCTTACCGGGTCGGATCTGCCGAGGGTCAGGCATGGCGCCTTCTTTGAGGGTCAACGTACTCTCCCTCACAGGGGCAGGGACGGCCTGCTGACGCTAGCAGGAGGGTGGCGGTCTGCCATCTGCTGGCGAACCTCTCCCTCACTGGAGCAGTGACTGCTTGCTGACACTAGTGGGGGGGGGGGGGCGCTGTCATCTCCTGGTGACCCTCACACGGGGAATCTTGGCTGCCCTCTCACGTGAAGTGCCTACTGTTCATCACAGATAAATGTGTGCGCCCCCCCCCCCCCCACAGGGATTGCTACCCTCAAACCAGGGGTGCCTGCTGTCCATCACAGGTGGGTGTGCGCTACCCCTCCCAAAGGAATCGCTACCCTCTCATGAAAGGTGCCGGCTGTCCATCCCAGGTGGGTGTGCGCACTACCCCTCACACAGGTAGTGCTACCCTCTCACGAGGGGTGCCTGCTGTCCATCCTAGGTGGACGTGTATGCTGCCCCTCACACGAAGGGTGCTACCCTCTCACCAGGGGTGTCTGCTGTCCATCACAGGTGGACGTGTGTGCCATCCCTCACACAGGGAGTTCCACCTCCTCACCAGGGGTGCCTGCTGTACATCACAGGTGGATGTGTGTGCTACCCCTCACACGGAGAGTGCTACCCTCTCACGAGGGGTGCCTGCTGTCCATCCTAGGTGGACGTGTATGCTGCCCCTCACACGAAGGGTGCTACCCTCTCACCAGGGGTGTCAGCTGTCCATCACAGGTGGACGTGTGTGCTACCCCTCACACAGCGAGTTTCACCCTCGCTTGAGGGGTGCCTGCTGTACATCGCAGGTGAATGTGTGTGCTATCCCTCACACAGCGAGTTTCACCCTCTCACCAGGGGTGCCTGCTGTCCATCACAGGTGGACGTGTGTGCTATCCCTCACACAGGGAGTTTCACCCTCTCACCAGGGGTGCCTGCTGTCCATCACAGGTGGACGTGTGTGCCATCCCTCACACAGCGAGTTTCACCCTCTCTTGAGGGGTGCCTGCTGTACATCGCAGGTGAATGTGTGTGCTATCCCTCACACAGCGAGTTTCACCCTCTCACCAGGGGTGCCTGCTGTCCATCACAGGTGGACGTGTGTGCTATCCCTCACACAGCGAGTTTCACCCTCTCACCAGGGGTGCCTGCTGTACATCGCAGGTGAATGTGTGTGCTATCCCTCACACAGCGAGTTTCACCCTCTAACCAGGGGTGCCTGCTGTCCATCACAGGTGGACGTGTCTGCTGCCCCTCACTCGGAGAGTGCTACCCTCTTACGGGGGGTGCCTTCTGTCCATCACAGGTGGACGTGTCTGCTGCCCCTCTCACAAGAGGTGCTTGCGTCCATCACTGTCTGCTGCCCTTTACAGGGGGTGGAGGGCTGTCATCTGCTGGTGACACCGTCAAGAGGTGTATGTGTGCCCGCGTGAACTCTCACAAGGGGAGTGTTTACCACCCTCTCTCGAAGTGTGGTTGGGCCGTTAATTTCCCTTCACATGACTAGGGTCTGCTGCCCTTCTCAGGGGAGGTGGTGCCTACTTCCCGGGAAACTGTCAGAACAACGCGGGCAGAGGCATTTTCACGCTTGCCTTAACCACAGTGGGCAGGAGCAGGGAGGATCGGGAGAGGACGAAATGAGGTAAGTGGCGCTGGGGCAGGGTTTTGGGGGGCTGGGAGTCGGTTTTTTAGGGCTGGCGGGGTTGGGGTTGTTTTTAGGGCTTGGGGGGTGGGGGTAGTTTTTAGGGCTTACAGTGGGATCGGGGATGTTTTTAAGGCTGGGGGGGGTTGGGGTATTTTTGGAGCGTGGGGGAGGGGGGGATAGGGACGTTTCTAGGGCTTGGGGGAGAGGGTTGGTTTTTAGGAGGGCGGGTAGTTTTAGGTCTCAGGGCGGGGGCTTGGGGACTGTTTTAGGGCTCAAGGCCAGGGGCAGGGATGGGGTACTTTTTATGGCTTGGGGGTGCATAGAAGGTTTTAGTGCTGGGGAAGGGGTTGGTTTTAAGTCTAGGGGCGGGGGCTTGTTTACCCGTTTTAGGGCTCAGAGCGGGTGGGGGTGTTTGGGGGGGGGGGGGTTCGGGGTACTTGCACTTACCTGAAAAATCTTAGCAACGCATAGGTCTTTGCCATACATTTCTTAACAACTCATACTGCGATGTAAAGGCATATGTGTGGTTCAGACTGCGTGGAACCGGCATGCATGGTTCCGTCACACAACCCTACTTCCCCCTCGAATAACCTCCTCCCTCTCCTGCGAGAGGCAGGGATGGGATAGGGGGGGGGGTCTCATATTTTCGCACATGAGTGTTTGGGCGGCTAAATTTAGCTACTTGCTCGTTTGTTTAACTTTCCCTTCAGTTCTGGAGTTGCTGTCCGGTGCAGCTTCCACCCAGACAGCTTGTAAGGGAGTCTTGCTTTTTTCCCTCTGTCCTTCCTAATGTTCATTTTCTTTCCCTTGGTGTGTTGAGGCCTGTAAGCCCAATTCGTGGTTTACTGGGTGTTTTTCTTCTTGCTATACGACTTTGTAAGATTACTTAACATTTTTGTTGCAGTTATTCCCGCAATTGGTTAGTGTATTTGTTTTAATATATTTTACCACTACTGTATTTCTAATTGCTCCATCGCATCTCCAAGGAGGATTTTTTATTTAGATCTCTGTATGCAATTACTTTATTTGGTAGTTAATAAAAAAACATTTCAAAATATCGAATTAAATCAGAAGCTATACCAAATAATTGGTATAATATAGTCAAGACAATACAGGAAAAATATAAATCCACGTTAAAAAATGTAAATATTCAATCATAAAAGCTAAACACTAAATGCCTCTACAGCCCAGGAGATATAATAAAAGGTCTCGGACATTCTTCTAAAACCTTTATAGATGATCGGTAAAATACAAAAATCACAATAAAGGGATGCTAGAATAAAAACAGAAATACAAAATGTGCAGATATCAGAATATATCGAGGGAAATGGACTCTAAAAACCTCTACCACCAGGAAGTAAAATAAATAACACAAACTAGGCAGAAGCTCCTACCTGCCCAGAAGTATAGCATGTGCAAATATCACAATATATTGTGTATAATTATATATCAACAGTAATTCCACCCGCCCAAGTAACTCCTAATATGATACAATATCCCACTCGGAGCAGGTGGCACACTGCTTGGCTAGTGCACCTAGAACCGTTTCCATGAATGTTCTGAATCTACCCAATGGCCAGCTGTCCAGCCCTTGGAAACAGTTCTAAATGGCTTTAGAACAGGTCTTATTGAGGTCCAGAAAAGGCCGCCTTAGGAGATTCCTCTGTTCACAAAGAAATGGTGGGCATACGCAAAGAACGTGTGCAGGGCATTCTTATGGATCTGGGCAGACACCGCAGGCGGCATTTATTCTATCATATCTCCGTTTTTGGGCAGTTACGCTAATATCAAAAGTGACAAAGCAAAGTCTTAAAAATTTGAGCTTGCTTTCTCTGGATAACAGTATGAAGTACCTCTGTGCTGCCGATTCTGTACAAGTTGCAACCGTAATCGGGTTATGTTTTACAGCTGTAAATTCTGTAGACCAACAATTCTAGATCTTGTTTTAATCAACTTTCTATGAATTGATTTGAAGTTTACAAAAGTGATATCAAGGGACCATGGTGATATCATCTGTACGTCACAGACAATTATCTTAAACACCAAGGCTCAAGGCTTGGGGCTAGAAGACAAAATTTCAAGATCCAAATGGTGATTAAAGGCACCTTTTTATCCTCCTCAAGTAGTGTAAACCACAGTTTTAATATAGCAGCATTTTGAGCCAATGTTTGCTCTGAGACCAAACTCCAAACCCAATGGGCTTCCCTGGCAGAGTGTGGTAATTCAGATATTGGTCTAAGCAGCTTCGACTGCCCAGTTCAGCCACTGACCAAGCGTGGCGGGCAAGCTTCAAGCCCATATGTGAGTGACTTAGCTTCCAAAATAATAAAAAGTGGTACTTAGGAGGGGCCTGTACGATGGTTTGACACTTATTGTAACGCAAATCTAATGCCGGCTTCCTTTCGAATAAGTGACTCCATATGCTGCTTAAAATGGCGCAAAGGCTGGAAGATCACCCATAGGCACTTATTTGAGCTTGCGCTGCCGATTGTGAGAGGCCGATCTTCCATGAATGATTTTCTGTATTTATTTCCACTCCTCGAAAGTAATAACTTCTTTTTTCTACATTGAATTTCACATTTTTTGCCTCTGAAGTAAATTAGCCAATGAGTGCTGAAGAACCCTGACAGAATGGTCCACTAAGACAGTGACTGATTTGTGTCTGCTGGCCTCTGACTGTTAGATTGATTAAACAAGCATTTGCAATGCAATAGGTCTCGCATTTGCGAGAGTTTACGCTATATGCATTGTAAGTGACGATGCCTTTTTATTTATCAGTTTTGGTAATTAACATATAAATAAAAGGCATTGTCATTTACAATGCCAATAGCTTAAACTCTTGTAAATGCGAGACCTATTTCATTTCAAAGAAGCCGTCTCCACTGTCCCGGATTGCTTGGAAAGTGAAAGCGCACATGGCGTGCTTAACATTGCAGGAAAGCATGTCGTGCCTGCAGTAGGAGAAAGAAAATTGTGCTTACAGACTAAGTAAGACATATCTTGTAACAGAAGTAAAATGATCAGTTCTCATGGGAGTTTACAAATGACAAGGCAGTACTAAGGAGGGACTAACCATCCTATTAACGAATCAGAAGCCAGCATTAACGAATGACAATGACACAAGCCAATGACCAATATGGGCGGGGCTTCAAGTCCATACTCTAATACAGCATGCCTCTCAGAGAAGCACATGTGCTGCCCAGGCTCCAGCAAACAAGACCCTTTAATTGGTTGTTAACTCTGTAGTAGAGGGCACGTATATATGTGTCTCCGCTTGCTTTCAAACAAATGTAGTTGAAAAGTGTACAGGTTCTTTTAAAGAGTTGCCCTTATTTCACTGTTATTGGTGTTTTCAATTGGAAAACTAGTCTAAGAGCCTAGTTGTGCCACGACTGTTTTACAATGAATTTAAGATTTCTGGGTAGGAGATTGCATTTACTGGTATTAGATACAGAGAGCCCGGATAGGATCTTTAAAGGAAGTACTCAAAACAATATTTGACGTGGGACGTGGGACCCAATCCCAGTCAAAAGAACTTTCTAGATGCTGTGGCAAAATCAAATTTGGCTGCAGCGAATTGGTCATTGCAGGAAGTAAACTACGCAGCAATAAAGAATTCTCTAAATAAATAAATCTTTCAACTGTCGAGAGATGAAGACATGGCTAGATATAGGGACTTTAGAGGGCTGTCAGACCCAATGGCATGTTATGTTATGTTATGTTATAACAATTTATATAGCGCAACAGCTGCCCCAACAAAGGGGCAGCTCTTATGATGAAAAATAACATTCAGCCATATTTGAACAGTGCCTGGGGAATAAATGTCTGAAATATGTTCAATGGGCCTGGACAGTGTTACGTCCTATCAAGGAGTGAATCGAGGATGGAAATCTTTAATAAATATTGTTAAATGCAGGTTGTGCAATTAGAGTAGAGTCCTTGGTACATCTTATATGTTGCTGCCCCCCCCCCCGCCAACATCGGAAGCTGTTAAAACCGGTGTTCATTAGGTATGGGGACAGGACGTACGCAGAGGCAGTCTCATGGCTCCCAAACTGCACAGTGCCCTCGGAGTTTGGCCCAATTTGGGAAATACATGAGAGCAACCCGAGTGGAGCTGAACTACACACAGCCCAATGAGTGTGTGCACCTGGCATCTTCAGAGACGGGTGATACGTGGGGTGCTCGTGTGCCTGGGCACTGCACAGGAGTGTGTGCCCCTGGCATCTTCAGAGGCGGGTGATAGTGGGGAGCTTGTGTGCCTGGGCACTGCACAGGAGTGTGTGCACCTGGCATCTTCAGAGACGGGTGCTACGTGGGGTGCTCGAGTGCCTGGGCACAGCATATGAGTGTGCGTGCCTGGCATCTTCAGAGACTGGTGATAGTGGGGAGCTTGTGTGCCTGGGCACAGCACATGAGTGTGTGCGCCTGGCATCTTCAGAGACGGGTGATAGTGGGGAGCTCGTGTGCCTGGGCACTGCACATGAGTGTGCATGCCTGGCATCTTTAGAGACGGATGATATGTGAGGTGCTCGAGTGCTTGGGCACTGCACAGGAGTGTGTGCCCCCTGGCATCTTCAGAGACTGGTGATACGTGGGCTGCTCGAGTGACTGGGCACAGCAAATGAGTGTGCGTGCCTGGCATCTTCAGAGACGGGTGATAGTGGGGAGATTGTGTGCCTGGGCACTGCACATGAGTGTGTGCCCCTGATATCTTGAGAGACACTGGGCTGTGGCACATGTAGGCAGTGACCTCAAGTCTCACTCATTGTGAGTGAGACTCACACATTTGAAGTTTGGAGACTTAGTGAGGCCCAGCGAGGAGTAGAGGTTTTAAGATACTCCATTCCTACACTGACAATTCCTCACTGAATGGGAGGAGCAGTTTTAGACACAAAGCGCTACGCCTCATGTTTTGTAAATCATCACTCTACTTTAGTAGTGATTTTGTGAAATTGTATTATTTTTTTTCGTTTATTTTGCTTTTAAACATTTAATTGAATTCTTGTGTTGTATTTGAGGAAAGGTTTGTGTGACCTCTCTGCCCCTGATGTTATCACATAGGCTAATTAGTTCTCACTCTTAAAAATTCTCAGAACTTGACAACTTTGTGAATGTGAGAATCTGGCACCTTTGGAAACACTGGACGTGGCTCCAGGGTTTGTGCACCTGGCACCCTCGGAGACACGCGTGACATGGGGAACTCCAGTACACGCCATGCTATGCGCAAGTGCACCTGGCACCCTTGGATATACACAGGGGGAGCTCCAGTACACGGCCATGGCACGCGTGGGTGCACCTGGCACCATCTGAGATACATGGGGTTGGGGGAGCTCCAGTTCAGGGCCATGTCACGCGTGTGTGCACCTGGCATACTCTGAGATACACAGGGGGGGAGCTCCAGTACATTACCATGGTACGCTTGAGTGCACCTGTCACCCTCGGATATACACAGTGGCCTGGGCCATGTCACGTTTGGGTGCGCCTGGCACCCTCGGAGATACACGGGCGTGGGGAGCTCCAGTCCACAGCCATGGCACGCGTGGGTGTGCCTGGCACCCTCCGAGACTCAGGGGCGTGGGGAGCTCCAGTACACGGCCATGGCACGCTGGTGGTACCTGGCACCCTCTGATATACACGGGAGGAGCTCCAGTACACAGCCATGGCACGTGTGGGTGCCCATGGCACCCTCGGATATACATGGGGAAGGGGGACCTCCAGTCCATGGCCATGGCATGCGTGGGTGCGCCCAGTGCCCTCAGACGCGGGGGCGTGGAGAGCTCCAGTCCATGGCCATGGCATGCGTGTGTGCGCCCAGTGCCCTCCGACGGGACGTGGAGAGCTCCAGTACAGTGCCATGGAACGTGTGGGTACGCCCGGTGCCCTCAGACACGGGGGCGTAGAGAGGTCCTGTTCATGGCCATGGCACGCGTGGGTGCGCCTGGCACCCACTGAGACACGGTGCGTGGGGAGCTCCAGTACAGGGCCCTGGCAAGCATGGGTGCACCATATGCCCTCGAAGACACAGGGGTGTAGGGAGCTCCAGTCCACTGCACGCGTGGGTGTGCCTGGCACACTCTGAGATACACGGGGGAGCTCCAGTACAGGGCCTTGGCATGCGTCGGGTGCCTGGCACCCTCCGAGACACAGGGGCGTGGGGAGCTCCAGTACACGGCCATGGCACGCTGGTGGCGCCTAGCACCCTCTGATATACACGGGAGGAGCTCCAGTACACGGCCATTGCACGCATGGGTGCACATGGGACCGTCGGAGATACACGGGGGTGGGGGAGCTCCACTACATTATCATGGCACGCGTGTGTGCACCTGGCACCCTCGGCTATACACGGGGAAGGGGTACCTCCAGTCCACGACCATGGCATGTGTGGGTGCGCCCGGTGCCCTCAGATACGGGTGCCTGGGGAGGTCCAGTCCACGGCCATGGCATGCGTGGGTGCGCCCAGTGCCCTCAGACGCGGGGGCGTGGAGAGCTCCAGTACAGTGCCATGGAACGCGTGGGTATGCCCGGTGCCCTCAGACACGGGGGCGTAGAGAGCTCCAGTTCATGGCCATAGCACGCATGGGTGTGCCTGGCACCCTGTGAGACACGGTGCGTGGGGAGCTCCAGTACAGGGCCCTGGCACGCGTGAGTGCGCCTGGTGCCCTCGGAGACACGGGGTGTAGGGAGCTCTAGTACAGGGTCCTGGCATGCGTGGATAAGCCTGGTGCCCTCGGAGACACGGGGGTGTAGGGAGCTCCAGTACAGGGCCCTGGCATGCGTGGGTGCACCTGGTGCCCTCGGAGACACGGGGGTGTAGGGAGCTCCAGTACAGGACCCTGGCATGCGTGAGTGCGCCTGGTGCTCTTGGAGACACGGGGTGTAGGGAGTGCCAGTACAGGGCCCTGGCACGCGTGGGTGCGCCTGGTGCCCTCGGAGACACGGGGGTGTAGGGAGCTCCGGTACAGGGCCCTGGTACGCGTGGGTGCACATGGTGCCCTCGGAGACACGGGGGTGTAGGGAGCTCCAGTACACGGCCCTGGCACGCGTGGGTGCACCTGGTGCCCTCGGAGACACAGGGTTGTAGGGAGCTCCAGTGCAGGGCCCTGGCACGCGTGGGTGCGCCTGGTGCCCTCGGAGACGCAGAGGTGTAGGGAGCTCCAGTACAGGGCCCTGGCACGAATGGGTGCACCTGGTGCCCTCAGAGACACGGGGGTGTAGGGAGCTCCAGTACAGGGCCCTGGCACGCATGGGTGCACCTGGTGCCCTCGGAGACACTGGGTGTAGGGAGCTCCAGTACAGGGCCCAGGCACGAGTGGGTGCACCTGGTGCCCTCGGAGACACGGGGTGTAGGGAGCTCCAGTACAGGGCCCTGGCACGCATGGGTGCACCTGGTGCCCTCGGAGACACGGGGGTGTAGGGAGCTCCAGTACAGGGCCCTGGCACGCATGGGTGCACCTGGTGCCCTCGGAGACACTGGGTGTAGGGAGCTCCAGTACAGGGCCCAGGCACGCGTGGGTGCACCTGGTGCCCTCGGAGACACGGGGTGTAGGGAGCTCCAGTACAGGGCCCTGGCATGCGTGGGTGCACCTTGTGCCCTCGGAGACACGGGAGTGTAGGCAGCTCCTGTTCAGGGCCCTGGCACGCGTGGGTGCACCTTGTGCCCTCGGAGACACGGGAGTGTAGGGAGCTCCTGTACAGGGCCCTGGCACGCGTGGGTGCGCCTGGTGCCCTCGGAGACACGGGGTGTAGGGAGCTCCGGTAGAGGGCCCTGGTACGCGTGGGTGCACCTGGTGCCCTCGGAGACACGGGGGGTGTAGGGAGCTCCAGTACACGGCCCTGGCACGCGTGGGTGCACCTGGTGCCCTCGGAGACACGGGGTTGTAGGGAGCTCCAGTGCAGGGCCCTGGCACGCGTGGGTGCACCTGGTGCCCTCGGAGACACTGGAGTGTAGGCAGCTCCTGTACAGGGCCCTGGCACGCGTGGGTACACCTGGTGCCCTCGGAGACACGGGGTGTAGGGAGCTCCGGTACAGGGCCCTGGCACGCGTGGGTGCACCTTGTGCCCTCGGAGACACGGGAGTGTAGGCAGCTCCTGTACAGGGCCCTGGCACGCGTGGGTGCACCTTGTGCCCTCGGAGACACGGGAGTGTAGGCAGCTCCTGTACAGGGCCCTGGCACGCGTGGGTACACCTGGTGCCCTCGGAGACACTGGGGGCGTGGATAGCTCCAGTCCACGGCCATGGCACGCGTGGGTACGCCCGGTGCTCTCAGACATGGGGAGGGGTTGGCGTGGAGATCTCCAGGCCAGTGCACGCGGCGGTGCGCCTGGCACCCTCTGAGACACAGGGAGCCTGGGGAGCTCCGGTGTACGGCCCTGGCACGCGTGGGTGCTTCCGGTGCCTTGAGATGCCGTGGCCCGTGGCTCCTGTGCAGCGCCAGTGATGCATAATTACCAACAATTATGCAATCCGTGCATGGGCTCAGAAGCCGTCTATTTATGGAGTGATCCGAGCGAGGGCTGGCCTGGAGCGCCGAGGGCTGCCTGTGCACGGGCAGACAGACACCGGCATGCCATGGAAGTCACACCGCAGGGTGCAGCGACTGAACGCGGCAGGGCAGTAGTGTCCCGAGGAGGGACGTGCACGGATGTGCTCTCTGGCTGCCAGGCGCTCACAGTCACATGTTGTTTTCAGCTCCTCGCAGACTTTCTTAGATCTGTCCTGTCCATTGTCGGGGGCTCTGGAGGCCTGCCCTAGCCGCCCCTCTTCCTACTTCCATAAAGACGCCGATGCAGCCGGGGGGCAGGAAAGAGACCCTTTCACTCCAGGCTGCAGGTATGTGCGTGTTCGTCTACATCTCTGTCCAAGCTAGCGCCTAGCGCAGCGAGCAGGATCTAGGCGCCGGCCCGGGTTCATGACGTGAAGGGCAATAACTAGAGTTATTGACTGTCTCCAGCAGCGGCCTAGCAAGTGTGCCACGCGCTGTTGCGCGAGCAAAGAAAACGGACCGCACCACCTGTTTCAGGTGTAAAAACAACTACTATAATCGGGGTGATGTGGACATCTTACTTTCCACTGCACCAGCTGTACTGTTGATAGCTGTGTCCTTGGGCTCCAAGGTCAGGAAAGACTCTAGCACCTGGAGGTATGAGGGCGGTCTCTGTCTCTCTCTCTCTCTCTCTGCCTTTCGCTCCCCCTCTGTCTCGCTCTGCCTCTCTCGCTCTCTCTCTCGCTCTGCCTCTCTCGCTGTGCCTCTCTCGCTGTGCCTCTCTCGCTGTGCCTCTCTCTCTTTGCCTCTCTCTCTTTGCCTCTCTCTCTTTGCCTCTCTCTCTTTGCCTCTCTCTCTCTCTGTTTTAGGTCCTATCGTGGAAATGAACTGCAAAACCCGGCCCAGCAGAGCATAGAACTGGCCCTCGAACAGCCAGAAACCCGGCCCAGACACTGGCCTGTCAGACCGGCCCTTCCGGCGCCGGCAGGTGGCCCTATGGGCCGGTCCAGCCCTGCAGACGGGTCTCCGTCTCACAGCTGCTCTGTAAGTAGTTCTTAATTGTGAGCAGTCTGATCTAAACTCCTGTCCACATAGCTTTTCAGATATGTAGAGTCAGACTTACACTTCTGCACCAACCCCTGATAACCTGCTGCATTCACCGCTCTTTCTTCGGAGGCCCAAACTGCCTCCATTTTTCTAAAAAAGACAAGGTGCCATGTGCGTTTATTTGTCTGTCTGCTGAGCAGTGATAGGCCCTCAATCTCCCCAAGGTGAATAGGGGGGACGTACTTCAACTTATTCTGCATCCACTTTGTTCTTTACACCTGCTCGACACTGGAACATGTGTTTCGAAAACCAGGAAGTTAGAGGGGTGTCCTGCCACCCCTATGGGGAGGGAGGCAGAGGAGCAGAGGAGCTCCCGAGTCACAGCTCCTCCTTGTGTCCATGTAACAAACCCTCGGGGGAATGGTTTGGGAGAGGGGTTTAAGGGAGAATTCAGCCTGAACACACTGGAGAGGAGGACAGGGAGCTGGCAGCCATGGCATGCTCCCTGAGCGGTCCTATAGCAGTAGTCTAGCTAGCAAAGCAAGCAGTCTGATTGACCGGCCAATAAGAGTGCTAACCTAGCATAATAGGCTGCTGCTGAGGGCTGTTATGGTTGTTAAAGGCCCTGATCCTGAGTAATTGAACCTGAACCGCAACCGATGTAGTTTGCGGCAGAAAGTTTATTATGGTACTAGAATCTCCCACCCACGGAGGGGTAGAACGCTCTAAAATAACGGAGAAACAGAAAGACCAGCTTTTAGAGGGCAAGGTCCATACCAGCCATTATTGGCCCTGGGCCGCTCCCTTGTCTTCACCGGAGCTCCCAACATTCCAGTGTTCTAGTATAACCTTTTGGCCCGCTGCCCAGGGCCATACTGGTCGTGAAGGCCCTCTTCCCGAGTTATAGAACGGAGTCTCGGCTGGGCCTGCAACAAGGGTGGAGGCCTTTAATAATCAATATATACCTTTGCAGCGGACTACAAGACCGTTCCCCCTCACTGAGGTTATTGTGTTCTCATTTGAAAAATGAGAAACGGAAGGACACATATTGGAATGTTGGAGCAGAAGGGCCTTACCGGCCATTACTGGCCCTGAGTCACTTCTTTGTCTTCAGTGGAGCTCTCAACATTACAGTGTTCTGATGTGTTCAATAAACCAATCCTTTGCTCCAGGTCAGTGAGAATGCAAGCTATGGGGAGGGGTTGGGGGGGCTCTCCCACCCCTCACTTTCTTCAGCCCTCACAGTTCCTTGACAGGATTGCCCTGGTCCTCAGAGCGCTCCCCCCCCCCTGCATTATCTGAGCCCCACACCAGTAAATCACCAAGTTCCTAACACTACAGAACGGTACCACTGAGCTCATGTGTGGCCTGAGGCGCAATGACCACATCACACTCCTCACAATGCGCCACTGTCATCGGATTAGAAGAAAGTTTCAATTGAGAGCGTTAGGAATGTGCTGCGTGAGGGCAGGAAGCACTGTACAAATACCTGAACCCCTCCTCAAAGCTTTGAGCGGCCACGCTCCTGGGTAAGTGTCCAAAGGCCACCGCCCCTCCAAAAAGGCGAGTTTGAGTTCTTTGAGCGTACTCACCACCTGCCTTTCCAGGTGCAGGAGACCCACTGCAGGGTTGTGATGCAGCTGCTTCACATGGGAGCCCATCACAGTGTTCATCAGGTGCTTGTCAGAATCCTTTCCCAAGTGCATTCTGGTACTTGCAGTTCAACATGGTTTTCCTAGTGGTAGTTTGCTTGGCAGTCACTGAATGCTTGGGCCGCATCAGTTTCCAGCACTTGGTAAACATTGCTTGGGGGGGGGGGGTGGCTTCATGCCAGGGGGCACCTCCTGCTTCAGTGATGTGAATCCGCTCGCAGTGTCAGAGCAGCACCATCTTGATAAAGGCGCCATCTTGATAAAGGTGAAAAGATTTCTTCTGAAGCACACCGTGCAATGTGACCAACTGCTGTGGAGACACGGACTACTGCGAAGTCATGATGAAAAGTAGAACTGTGGAAAATAGTAAACGGCGCCTCCCGGGAGGCACTGCGAGCACATACATGATCGATGGGCCCCCCCTATATGAACACGCCCCCTGGGACACCAAGTGTAACAGCTGTGATCCTGTACACCCTGAGCTAAGGCTCCAAGGAGACGACCCGAGGTTAAGACAGAAAAGCAGGATACATCGCACCAGCCTGCCACTGGCGTCCTCCGTGTTTGAGAACAAACAGAGCTCTGAAACTGTTATAAGCCAAAGTATTTGCGTTTGCTTCCAGTGCTTCTGGTGTGGACGAGAGCGGCACAAGACCCTGGCAGGATTGCTACAAAGAGCTGGATTTCATGGCCCTGCTTTCTGCAGCCCCGGATCCAAGATCACCCGTGGAGGACAGGCCCCTTGGATGAGTCTGTGAGTTTAGTTCCCAAGCTGCGCTGCAGGGCTGCGGCCTTTGTGCCAAGACTCCCACCCTCACCTTGGTCTGTGTTCTGCCCTCATTGCCGATCTTTGTGGTTCTGGCAACCTGTGTTTAAAAAACCCCCCAAAAACCCCCCAATTTTTAGGTCTCGCCTAGCTATTGCGTTTACGCAATCGCTATGCGAGACTCTAGTAAGAGGGGCATTTCAAAGTGCTCCCAAAAGTGGACTGCATGGCGTGCACGCGCACAATCACGTGCATCGTGCCGACGTGCAATCCGTTTGGGGAAGCGCTTCAGCCCACTGGCGCGTGCACGTGTAGCCACAGCCTCTGCATCATACTTCAAAGGGTCCACTCCCCCGCCTGGAATGTGCTTCCCCACCCCCGCCACAGCATGCCGAGAGATTGTTTCCTCATAGCGCCTGTGGACTGAAAACGGCAGGAGGTGCTTTTTTATGTTTTACAAAGCAGGTACACTATCAGTTGTTTTAAGTAAGTAGTTTAATTAATAGGCAAGCTACTGGGTTTAACAAATTGCATTTTAGGTATGTTCTAACTGCCTGTTCTGTTGTTCTCGGCTGAGGAGCGCTGTCATTCTGTCCGCTCGCTTGGAGTAAAATTGTAGTCCTTCTTCTATTTTCGTGATATGTCCCGGTTTTTGGCTTTAAAATTCTGGTCACCCTACACATGGGGCGTGCGCCCTCCCCGGTAGGGTGACAGCCTGGTACTCGCCTGTCAAAGGGCCCAGTGGAGCGGATCAGTTTGTCACCTCAGGCTCATGTCCCCTCTCCCACCACCCACCCCACCTTAAAACGACAGTGTGGTTTTAACAGGCTGTGAGACTTGAGTCTGTCGAGCAGGTCTTTGAAAGTATCCTCTTCTTTACAAAGCACTCGACTCTTTGAACACAGAGACCTGCAGAGCTCCCAACTGCCCCGGGATTCCACCCATGCTGTTCATGAAGTTTCTCTGCACTATTTATAAAGGTATACATATCAATCATGAGTTACTTTGCAGTGTAATCATTCAGACAAACATTACAACTCACTTTAAAGAGTTTGACTATCCTATAATAAGGAAAAAATACCCAATTCAACAATTAATGGACAATTCTATGACATAGTTTTTTTTTTTTTTTAAACCCTTTTCACTTCTGTGCACCTGTATCGTATATGTAAAATAATCTAATATTACATTGCTTGTTCTCAATTCCAGTTTTGACCAGGCTCTTTTTAGGTCTCGCCTGACCCAGCGCATGCGCTGGTCTGGCGAGACTTATTGAGAGGGCTCCAAAAAGTGCTACCAGGCCAGCCTAGAGCTACAGTGCATGTGCGCGGGCGCGTGCGCTGCTTTTACCGCGATTGCTTTCACTTTCGCGGCCGCTTTGATGTTTGATCGCAATCGCGATCACTTTCATTGGCCGCTTGGCATAGCCAATAGGTCTCGCTTTTGGGACCTTATAAGTGTTTAGTTATGTAACTGTTGCATGGCTAAACACTTATAAGGTCCCCAAGGCGAGACCTATTGGCTATGCCAATGCTTGTTATTGATTGTGATCATGGATTCGAGGCAACAACAGCACATCTCCCAAAAAGCATTGCAGCTGAATTCGCAAATTATATTGCAAAAGTTATTACACAATTTCAATTAAAAACGTAATCTAATAATAACAATAGATGCATGTAAAGTAGCAAGTAACTCTTCTGTACACAAATCATACATACCAACCTGCATGTGAAACTTCTAGTTTGATACGGTGGGTGGTGGTAGTGCCTCAATGTAAGCGATATTGGTGGTATCATAAGATTACCCACCAGCATATTGTGCTCAGAAAAGCAGATTGAAAACTCGGGATTGGGCAAGGGCTGAGAGGCGAAGGTGTAGCGGAACGCCAGAGCCGCCTACTTTGGAGCTGGCGATCCAGGCTTCAGTCTCGGCGTCTTCTCAACAGCCTGTGATTCTGGGCAAATCACCTAACCACCCTGTTCCTAGGAACAGCGCCTAGAGCCCCGCAGGAGTGATTCGCCGCCCTACAAATCCGAGAACAGAATGGAAATTGTTTTGTCCCATAACTGGGGTGAATAATTTATGCAGTCTGCTTTTGTTTGGAAAGTGGAGCAAAAAGGCCATTATAAAAAGGCCGAGGGGGGAGTCTAAGAAAGAAATGCAGGTAATGTTTTTCCTAAATAGAAACTAATTAGTTTACTGGAGGACACTACAGAAGAAAGGCTAAGCATTAACTATTCTGATAATCTGCATCTTTCCTGGTAAAGGCTTTAAACCCACACAAAGACACTCTTTATGTTTCATACTGAGGACCTTTAGTGAGGCGCTGGCACTAATGGACAGTGTAAAAAGTTAATAGATTTACATAGTTGTATGCATCACTTCTCACTTCCTTTATTTCACAACAAGCTTTATGAAGTGATAGGAGAAAATATACTCCATTTAGATAAGGTGAGCACCATGTATAATATTCTCCATTTATGGCCCTGCTACGTACGAAATTCAGTTGAATGTGAGTGTGAAAAGCTCAGTTGTCAGAATATCTTTGAACCAGTTGTTGTTTTGCTTCCGCTCTCATGTTTGAATTTAGGAAGTTCCGGTTTTTCACTTTGATTTCTCAAGGATCTGCGGCCCTGTTTAAGACCAATGATGCATCCTTGGTTGATCAAGTGTGCAGTTATTGAATTAATGTTATGCATTATGCATGTAATCCGGGATTATACCCCAGTAAACTATGTTCACACTTTTAAAGGTTTAAGGCCATTTTGTGTGTCTAGTTTTGCAGGCTCTGAGGCTAGGAATACGTTTTTGTAGAGAAATTTGCAGATGCTTTTACAGTAGCCATGTTGTGCCAGACAAGGGCACCCCTAAACTCCACCCTATGGTCAGTCGGCTTTTCACAGTAAGGTTAATGGAGTAGATATGAATCCCAGTCGAAGGGGAGTGAATTTGTCTCTTTTCCTACAAATACCAGAATCTTGGTTTCGGCTCTGTTCATGTAGCAGAAGCTCTCATTGAAATAGTGGCACACGCAGTCTAGGCAAGAGATGGTGTTAAATGTGCTCCTGTGTATGTTTTCACATCCAGAAATGGGTTTGGTTGTTATCAGTGTACATTTGGAATTTAACCTGGTACTGCTGTAAAGACTTATATGGGCAAACAAATGTTGAACAGCACACCTGAGAAAACAATACTTGGCATGTGAACGGTTATATTTACCTGGATTTTTTTAGTTCTGACTTATAATTGTACTCGCATTATTCATGGTGAACATATTGTAATTTACACATGCGCTATGATTCATGCTCCTTCATCCATTGACGTCTTTGGATTGGCACTATTCTTCCAGACATTGTCAATCACATCTCAGATCAGCCCTTACGAATATATAAGTCTTACCTTCTGGGGAAAGCATTAAGGCCTCTATGACCGAAGTGAACTTACTAGGAGACTCATCAAGTTAGATGAAATTCTCTTCTTGTTGGTGCACTGGACCTATAGAGTCGACTAAGGGGCCATTTAGCATGGCGCTCGAGCTCAGAGGCTGGCCTAGGATTTAGGCAATGGATAATTTGGACTGTTTAACAAGTGTTAGTATTGTGGCTAGGAGTCTGAGCAGCTGGGCGTGACCGGGGCCTCCGTGGACGCCGTGGAAGGGTTGCAGTAGGGCAGTGTTGTAGCTCTTTGACCCCGCAACCAAAGCAGTAACGGAGCCCCTGCTTTGAAGGGGGCCCAACTGTAAGGGCCCTTGCCCAGCCCAACGGCGCCATGCCATGAGTGTACATGGGGAAGGGTGGCTAGAAAGTAATGAATACATAAATAAAAGGCATTGTTATTTACAATGCCAATAGCTTAAATTCTCGCAAATGCGAGACCTATTGCATTGCAAATGCTTGTTAATACTTCTAATCTGGTACCTGGTCTGACACTGCCAGCTCTTCTTTGGCTTCCACTGGTTTTGCACCCTGCCCACATACCGTTTCAACGCCCATAATCATTCCACGTTGGGTACCTGGAGCAGTGTGCTGGCCTGCGTAAAGTGCTTCCAACGCCTTGTCCGAGGTAGTTAGCTCTGTATAAATACTATTACAATCTTGGGTTTTCTCCCTGAAACCAGCCTGAAAGCTAGACTGTCTCCTCTGCCTGGGTGACCTCCCTGTCTATCGCTAACACCTCCTTTTGCATCTGGTGGTCAGGACCCTTCTGTCTCAGTTTCTGAAGCTTTAGATCCTGCTGTAGTTGGGCGATAGGCACCTGGAAAATAGGGGGATCGCCCCTGATCCCGTTTGCAGCAGCTGCTTCTGGGCCAGATCTGGGGTCCGGCCGACCCAGGCACATATGCTGAATTTGTCCTGGTGTAATTTTCCGACACAGGCACACAATTCAGCAGTGCCTACACGTCTGCATTCCACTTGTTGCAAGAACCGGCAGGCAGCAAGGAGGCTTTCTTATTTCCACTTCCAGCAGGGTCCAAAATAAAGGCCTGATTGAAAGGGCCATCAGCCCCGTTTGTTCAAGTATCATCCTCGCTGGGAGCCATTTGGAGCCTAACATCTAGATGCCTATGAAATGGAAGGAAACCAACACACAAAGTGTATCTCTTAACACGTACTTTAGAGAAACTGTGACTTGTAGGCGGGTTTTTAATTTTGTCCAACCCCACCATGTTAGACATATGCATGCGCTATAATAATGCAAGATGTGTCTCGGAGTATGTCATTACACTAATCATGGTTTAAATGGGACCTACTAATTTAATTTTTTATTTAGTTCTTTTATAGTGCTACTCATTCCAGTGTATGGTGTCAGACATAATAAATCATGCACCTTTTTAAATCAATGTACAGGAAATGTTGCTTTAGACAATAGGGTTATAAGGTGTAGGAATCGCATATCGTCCATACTTGTAGACCATATATGTTAATGGAGAACTGTCGGAGAAAAACAAAGTTAGGATATAAAATGTAACCCAGTGATTGTCCGTACTAACAAGACTTTAGCAGTTCCCAGAGGAGCCCTTCTTGGTAAACCTAGAAAAACTACAGATTGAGAAAAAAACAATACGGATCTAAACCTATGACTTACAGTTTGCCTGCAGCTCCTTGATGCCGGTCAATAGATGACTGTGCTATATTAGAAGGATTGCAACTTATGAACTGGAAATACCAAAATGATCTCCGTGTCAAAAGCAGTGGCCTACTTACCTGTCTAGATAAAACAGATCTGTGATCTGCATGTTACACGACGTGCTTTGCAGCAGCCACTTTAACCCTCTATGCTACTTTGAGTCAAAACTGTGAATGGACAAAACACCCAACTCTCTCAGAACTGCTGCATTACCACCAGTGTTATCTCACTGCTATTATAATCTCCTCAAATTGCCGGGCACACAAAGATCCCTGCCGCAGGTGTCTTAATCCTGTAAGATATTTTAAAATGCAGCCTCTTTAGCGATTAAGTGAGCTCTAACAGATTTGCTGTCACACATTTGTTCTTCTTGCCAATTTCTTTGCAGCAGAATTTTTTAAAACATGTTTCGGTTCACTGTTAGATTCTGCTTTTCAAGCTCAGCCCTTCGTGACTTCACCCGCTTTCCTCTGCCACAGCTTGACTCCCAAATTATGGGTTCCCAGAGTAATGTTTTTCCAGTTCCAGCACTGCCTGGCCCTAACCCCACTCAAGCAGGGGGAGGCGGGACAAGTGGCCCTTGCCTGGCGAGGTCTCCTTTATCCAGACGCTGTTGTGGATGTCTCCTGTGGCATGAACAATATTCCCTCTTGGCCTTCTGGACAAGTGCCAGATACACACCAATTACAATGGGACTATTGACTCGACATGCCAGGGAGCTATTGCCAAAGTAAATTTATAAGTCACTTAAACAAGCCAATAAGTGCCTATTTGTCTGATGGCTTCCAGGTTCCAGTGCTGGCCGTTGTTTCATCTTACATATTCAGTTCTCTAAAAGCTGACCATGGTGGGTACGCCCTGGCCAGCGAGCTGGCGTAGGAGCAGTTATGTGGCAAGGGTGGCATGTGATGAGTACTGCAGGTTATCTGAAGGTTGTAATCTGGAGAAATCTGCACCTGAGCACAAGAATACAGGGTCATTCACTAGATTAATGCAGATAGCGGAGTCTATCACTAGAAGTTTGTAATCTGGAGACATCTGTTGAATGAGGCAGGTGGGGTGGAAGCAGCTTGATCATAGTCACGGGGCGCAGGCCGCTGTGGGGAACCTGGCCTGACCCAGTGAAGGTCCAACCGGATGCATGTGTCTCTTGGTGTAGTACACAAAGTAGAAGTGAATGGTGGTGTCTGTTCGGGACAGTGCACCCCTGCTGCACAGGGTGGCGGTTCTGGCGGTTCTGGCTCTCCTGACAGACAGGCCTGTCCTTATGTGTATTCAGTGGATGCTGATGCATAACTACGGTGGCACCGGGGGAGGAGGGGTGTTAAAAAAAAAAAAAAAATTCACTTAGCTTCCCATGGCCGCCTCCTTCCTCATCCGTCTTTCCTTGCTTCTCTTCCCGAGAGCACACAGGCTCCCCAAAGTTAATCACGACACTGCTGTCACCATGACAGCAGCGTCCTGATTAAGCTGAGCTCTGTGGTTTGACGCTCAGACGGGGACTGCAAGCCTGTGCATGATCTCCACCCAGGCTGTGCATCTCAGCCCGATGGACAACATGATAAGTGCGCATGACTGTTCGGCTGGCCCAAAATGGCTGGCCAAAGTGTCATGCGCACTTAAGTGGACATGCCCCACCCCAAAACTGGCTTCAGCAAGGGGGAAAAAACCCCAATAATAACAGCGAGTTATTATCATTTTATTTTTCCTTTTTTACACTACTGAAAAGCAGTGGGGGAACGCTCCTCCGCCATACAGGAGGAGCCTCCGCTGTGTGTACTGTCAAGACAGCACGCCCCTTCCTGACATTGGCTTTATTTACTCCCAGTTTGTTTGGAGTAAGATTCCCCCACTAGCAGCAGTAAATGCGTGCGCACTGTCTGGGTACCATCACAGAAATGATGCTGACTAGATCTGACACTCTGCTCTACAAGTCCATGGAACTTGGCTTTAAAAGGAAGCAGCATTTCATCCTGTATGTTGGTTGGCTCAGCGTTCCTGGCTGTGCCCACACGGTGTTTTATTTTTTTTTGCAGTTTTACACAGAGCGAACTCGACCCAAAGGTATTGGAGCGCTTTACACATGCACCAGTTACATCAGACAAGGACACATTCATTTTTGGCAGGCGCGGGGAGATTAAGTGATTTGCACCAGTAGATGTCTTCGGGCGGAAGGTTACAGGTTAACGTGTACTTTTCTCCTCCTGCATAAGCGCCCCACAGGCTCGAATGGAGACGCGAGGGCCCGTCGTTGTTGCTCTTTTATAGAAAGATGTTTGGATGTGTTATATGAAAAATGGTTCAGCTGTTAAAAGCTCTCAGCTTTCAGTTTTGGCTATCGATTTAAACCTTTTGATGTTACTAAAATTGTATAAATATTCTAATTTATCAGGACTTTCACAGCCAACCCTCTTCATCCATTGGTCTGTTGTTGTCATTCATGTATTTCTTCTGCCAATTACAGCACACAGCAGTGGATCAGCCCACTTCAGTCATTGGTTAGCTTCTCTGTGACTGACAAAAGGAAAACTTCCACACACAAAGTAGTTCCCTTGGAACTAAATGTGTGGTTTTTGGGAACACATTTTTGTGTGCTTTTAGCGAGTATCCTATATATGGCCTGGACACAACTGCAGTGTATTCACCGGAGCAGGGAGTTAGCTGAACTCGTTTGTTAGTGTGGAGTTTAGGTGCCCTGGGCGAGGCCTGGATACTACTTCTGCAGTGCATTCACCGGAGCAGGGAGTTAGCTGAGCTTGCGTCTTAGTGTAGTTTTGGTGTCCTGAGCGATGCCTGGATACTACTTCTACAGTGCATGCACGGGAGCGGGAAGTTAGCTGAACTCTTGTTTGTTAGTGTGGAGTTTATGTGTCCTGAGCGAGGCCTGGATACTGCTTCTGCAGTGCATGCACGGGAGCAGGGAGTTAGCTGAGCTTGCGTCTTAGTGTTGTTTTGGTGTCCTGAGCGATGCCTAGATACTTCTTCTACAGAGCATGCAGGGGAGCAGGGAGTTAGCTGTGCTCGCGTCTTAGTGTTGTTTTGGTGTCCTGAACGATGCCCGGATGCTACTTCTGCAGTGCATGCACGGGAGCAGGGAGTTAGCTGAGCTTGCGTCATAGTGTTGTTTTGGTGTCCTGAGCGATGCCTGGATACTACTTCTGCAGTGCATGCACGGGAGCAGGGAGTTAGCTGAGCTCGCGTCTTAGTGTTGTTTTGGTGTCCTGAGCGATGCCTAGATACTTCTTCTACAGAGCATGCAGGGGAGCAGGGAGTTAGCTGAGCTCGCGTCTTAGTGTTGTTTTGGTGTCCTGAGCGATGCCCGGATACTGCTTCTGCAGTGCATGCACGGGAGCAGGGAGTTAGCTGAGCTTGCGTCATAGTGTTGTTTTGGTGTCCTGAGCGATGCCTGGATACTACTTCTGCAGTGCATGCACGGGAGCAGGGAGTTAGCTGAGCTCGCGTCTTAGTGTTGTTTTGGTGTACTGAACGATACCCGGATACTACTTCTGCAGTGCATGCACGGCAGCAGGGAGTTAGCTGAGCTCGCGTCTTAGTGTTGTTTTGGTGTCCTGAGCGATGCCTAGATACTGCTTCTACAGTGAATGCACGGGAGCAGGGAGTTAGCTGAAGTCTTGTTAGTGTGTAGTTTAGGTGTCCTGAGCGAGACCTGGATACTGCTTCTGCAGTGCATGCACATGAGAAGGGAGTTGAACTTGCGTCTGTTAGTGTTGTTTTGGTGTCCTCTGCGAGGCCTGGATACTACTTCTGCAGTGCATGCACGGGAGCAGGGAGTTAGCTGAGCTCGCGTCTTAGTGTTGTTTTGGTGTACTGAACGATGCCCGGATACTACTTCTGCAGTGCATGCACGGGAGCAGGGAGTTAGCTGAGCTTGCGTCATAGTGTTGTTTTGGTGTCCTGAGCGATGCCCAGATACTGCTTCTGCAGTGCATGCACGGGAGCAGGGAGTTAGCTGAGCTAGCGTCATAGTGTTGTTTTGGTGTCCTGAGCGATGCCTGGATACTACTTCTGCAGTGCATGCACTAGAGCAGGGAGTTAGCTGAGCTCGCGTCATAGTGTTGTTTTGGTGTCCTGAGCGATGCCTGGATACTACTTCTGCAGTGCATGCACGGGAGCAGGGAGTTGAACTTGCGTCAGTTAGTGTTGTTATGTTGTCCTCTGCGAGACCTGGATACTGCTTCTGCAGTGCATGCACGGGAGCAGGGAGTTGAACTTGCGTCAGTTAGTGTTGTTTTGGTGTCTTTTGCGAGGCCTGGATACTACTTCTGCAGTGCATGCACAGGAGCAGGGAGTTGAACTTGCGTCAGTTAGTGTTGTTTTGGTGTCCTCTGCGAGTCCTGGATACTGCTTCTGCAGTGCATGCACAGGAGCAGGGAGTTGAACTTGCGTCTGTTGGTGTTGTTTTGGTGTCCTCTGCGAGGCCTGGATACTGCTTCTACAGTGCATGCACGGGAGCAGGGAGTTAGCTGACCTCTTGTTAGTGTGTAGTTTAGGTGTCCTGAGCGAGACCTGGATACTGCTTCTGCAGTGCATGCACGGGAGCAGGGAGTTGAACTTGCGTCTGTTGGTGTTGTTTTGGTGTCCTCTGCGAGGCCTGGATACTACTTATGCAGTGCATGCACGGTAGCAGGGAGTTGAACTTGTGTCTGTTAGTGTTGTTTTGGTGTCCTTTGCGAAGTCTGGATACTGCTTCTGCGATGCATGCACAGGAACAGGGAGTTGAACTTGTGTCTGTTAGTGTTGTTTTGGTGTCCTCTGCGAGGCCTGGATACTGCTTCTGCAGTGCATGCATGGGAGCAGGGAGTTAGCTGAACTCTTGTTAGTGTGTAGTTTAGGTGTCCTGAGCGAGACCTGGATACTGCTTCTGCAGTGCATGCACGGGAGCAGGGAGTTGAACTTGCGTCTGTTGGTGTTGTTTTGGTGTCCTCTGCGAGGCCTGGATACTACTTATGCAGTGCATGCACGGGAGCAGGGAGTTGAACTTTCGTCTGTTAGTGTTGTTTTGGTGTCCTCTGCGAGACCTGGATACTGCTTCTGCAGTGAATGCACGGGAGCAGGGAGTTGAACTTGCGTCAGTTAGTGTTGTTTTGGTGTCCTCTGCGAGGCCTGGATACTACTTCTGCAGTGCATGCACAAGAGCAGGGAGTTGAACTTGCGTCAGTTAGTGTTGTTTTGGTGTCCTCTGCGAGGCCTGGATACTGCTTCTGCAGTGCATGCACGGGAGCAGGGAGTTGAACTTGCGTCAGTTAGTGTTGTTTTGGTGTCCTTTGCGTGGCCTGGATACTACTTCTGCAGTGCATGCACAGGAGCAGGGAGTTGAACTTGCGTCTGTTGGTGTTGTTTTGGTGTCCTCTGCGAGGCCTGGATACTACTTCTGCAGTGCATGCACAGGAGCAGGGAGTTGAACTTGCGTCTGTTGGTGTTGTTTTGGTGTCCTCTGCGAGGCCTGGATACTGCTTCTACAGTGCATGCACGGGAGCAGGGAGTTAGCTGAACTCTTGTTAGTGTGTAGTTTAGGTGTCCTGAGCGAGACCTGGATACTACTTCTGCAGTGCATGCACAGGAGCAGGGAGTTGAACTTGCGTCAGTTAGTGTTGTTTTGGTGTCCTTTGCGTGGCCTGGATACTACTTCTGCAGTGCATGCACAGGAGCAGGGAGTTGAACTTGCGTCAGTTAGTGTTGTTTTGGTGTTCTTTGCGAGGCCTGGATACTACTTCTGCAGTGCATGCACAGGAGCAGGGAGTTGAACTTGCGTCAGTTAGTGTTGTTTTGGTGTCCTCTGCGAGTCCTGGATACTGTTTCTGCAGTGCATGCACAGGAGCAGGGAGTTGAACTTGCGTCTGTTGGTGTCGTTTTGGTGTCCTCTGCGAGGCCTGGATACTGCTTCTACAGTGCATGCACGGGAGCAGGGAGTTAGCTGACCTCTTGTTAGTGTGTAGTTTAGGTGTCCTGAGCGAGACCTGGATACTGCTCCTGCAGTGCATGCACAGGAGCAGGGAGTTGAACTTGCGTCTGTTGGTGTTGTTTTGGTGTCCTCTGCGAGGCCTGGATACTACTTATGCAGTGCATGCACGGGAGCAGGGAGTTGAACTTGCGTCTGTTAGTGTTGTTTTGGTGTCCTTTGCGAAGTCTGGATACTGCTTCTGCGATGCATGCACAGGAGCAGGGAGTTGAACTTGTGTCTGTTAGTGTTGTTTTGGTGTCCTCTGCGAGGCCTGGATACTGCTTCTGCAGTGCATGCATGGGAGCAGGGAGTTAGCTGAACTCTTGTTAGTGTGTAGTTTAGGTGTCCTGAGCGAGACCTGGATACTGCTTCTGCAGTGCATGCACGGGAGCAGGGAGTTGAACTTGCGTCTGTTGGTGTTGTTTTGGTGTCCTCTGCGAGACCTGGATACTACTTCTGCAGTGAATGCACGGGAGCAGGGAGTTGAACTTGCGTCAGTTAGTGTTGTTTTGGTGTCCTCTGCGAGGCCTGTATACTACTTCTGCAGTGCATGCACAGGAGCAGGGAGTTGAACTTGCGTCAGTTAGTGTTGTTTTGGTGTCCTCTGCGAGTCCTGGATACTGCTTCTGCAGTGCATGCACAGGAGCAGGGAGTTGAACTTGCGTCTGTTGGTGTTGTTTTGGTGTCCTCTGCGAGGCCTGGATACTACTTCTGCAGTGCATGCACAAGAGCAGGGAGTTGAACTTGCGTCAGTTAGTGTTGTTTTGGTGTCCTCTGCGAGGCCTGGATACTGCTTCTGCAGTGCATGCACGGGAGCAGGGAGTTGAACTTGCGTCAGTTAGTGTTGTTTTGGTGTCCTTTGTGTGGCCTGGATACTACTTCTGCAGTGCATGCACAGGAGCAGGGAGTTGAACTTGCGTCTGTTGGTGTTGTTTTGGTGTCCTCTGCGAGGCCTGGATACTACTTCTGCAGTGCATGCACAGGAGCAGGGAGTTGAACTTGCGTCTGTTGGTGTTGTTTTGGTGTCCTCTGCGAGGCCTGGATACTGCTTCTACAGTGCATGCACGGGAGCAGGGAGTTAGCTGAACTCTTGTTAGTGTGTAGTTTAGGTGTCCTGAGCGAGACCTGGATACTACTTCTGCAGTGCATGCACGGGAGCAGGGAGTTGAACTTGCGTCAGTTAGTGTTGTTTTGGTGTCCTTTGCGTGGCCTGGATACTACTTCTGCAGTGCATGCACAGGAGCAGGGAGTTGAACTTGCGTCAGTTAGTGTTGTTTTGGTGTCCTTTGCGAGGCCTGGATACTACTTCTGCAGTGCATGCACAGGAGCAGGGAGTTGAACTTGCGTCAGTTAGTGTTGTTTTGGTGTCCTCTGCGAGTCCTGGATACTGCTTCTGCAGTGCATGCACAGGAGCAGGGAGTTGAACTTGCGTCTGTTGGTGTTGTTTTGGTGTCCTCTGCGAGGCCTGGATACTGCTTCTACAGTGCATGCACGGGAGCAGGGAGTTAGCTGACCTCTTGTTAGTGTGTAGTTTAGGTGTCCTGAGCGAGACCTGGATACTGCTCCTGCAGTGCATGCACAGGAGCAGGGAGTTGAACTTGCGTCTGTTGGTGTTGTTTTGGTGTCCTCTGCGAGTCCTGGATACTGCTTCTGCAGTGCATGCACAGGAGCAGGGAGTTGAACTTGCGTCTGTTAGTGTTGTTTTGGTGTCCTCTGCGAGGCCTGGATACTGCTTCTACAGTGCATGCACGGGAGCAGGGAGTTAGCTGACCTCTTGTTAGTGTGTAGTTTAGGTGTCCTGAGCGAGACCTGGATACTGCTTCTGCAGTGCATGCACGGGAGCAGGGAGTTGAACTTGCGTCTGTTGGTGTTGTTTTGGTGTCCTCTGCGAGGCCTGGATACTGCTTCTGCGATGCATGCACAGGAGCAGGGAGTTGAACTTGTGTCTGTTAGTGTTGTTTTGGTGTCCTCTGCGAGGCCTGGATACTGCTTCTGCAGTGCATGCATGGGAGCAGGGAGTTAGCTGAACTCTTGTTAGTGTGTAGTTTAGGTGTCCTGAGCGAGACCTGGATACTGCTTCTGCAGTGCATGCACGGGAGCAGGGAGTTGAACTTGCGTCTGTTGGTGTTGTTTTGGTGTCCTCTGCGAGGCCTGGATACTACTTATGCAGTGCATGCACGGGAGCAGGGAGTTGAACTTGCGTCAGTTAGTGTTGTTTTGGTGTCCTCTGCGAGGCCTGTATACTACTTCTGCAGTTCATGCACAGGAGCAGGGAGTTGAACTTGCGTCTGTTGGTGTTGTTTTGGTGTCCTCTGCGAGGCCTGTATACTGCTTCTACAGTGCATGCACGGGAGCAGGGAGTTAGCTGAACTCTTGTTAGTGTGTAGTTTAGGTGTCCTGAGCGAGACCTGGATACTACTTCTGCAGTGCATGCACGGGAGCAGGGAGTTGAACTTGCGTCAGTTAGTGTTGTTTGGTGTCCTTTGCGTGGCCTGGATACTACTTCTGCAGTGCATGCACAGGAGCAGGGAGTTGAACTTGCGTCAGTTAGTGTTGTTTTGGTGTCCTTTGCGAGGCCTGGATACTACTTCTACAGTGCATGCACAGGAGCAGGGAGTTGAACTTGCGTCAGTTAGTGTTGTTTTGGTGTCCTCTGCGAGTCCTGGATACTGCTTCTGCAGTGCATGCACAGGAGCAGGGAGTTGAACTTGCGTCTGTTAGTGTTGTTTTGGTGTCCTCTGCGAGGCCTGGATACTGCTTCTACAGTGCATGCACGGGAGCAGGGAGTTAGCTGACCTCTTGTTAGTGTGTAGTTTAGGTGTCCTGAGCGAGACCTGGATACTGCTCCTGCAGTGCATGCACAGGAGCAGGGAGTTGAACTTGCGTCTGTTGGTGTTGTTTTGGTGTCCTCTGCGAGGCCTGGATATTACTTATGCAGTGCATGCACGGGAGCAGGGAGTTGAACTTGCGTCTGTTAGTGTTGTTTTGGTGTCCTTTGCGAAGTCTGGATACTGCTTCTGCGATGCATGCACAGGAGCAGGGAGTTGAACTTGTGTCTGTTAGTGTTGTTTTGGTGTCCTCTGCGAGGCCTGGATACTGCTTCTGCAGTGCATGCATGGGAGCAGGGAGTTAGCTGAACTCTTGTTAGTGTGTAGTTTAGGTGTCCTGAGCGAGACCTGGATACTGCTTCTGCAGTGCATGCACGGGAGCAGGGAGTTGAACTTGCGTCTGTTGGTGTTGTTTTGGTGTCCTCTGCGAGGCCTGGATACTACTTATGCAGTGCATGCACGGGAGCAGGGAGTTGAACTTGCGTCAGTTAGTGTTGTTTTGGTGTCCTCTGCGAGGCCTGTATACTACTTCTGCAGTGCATGCACAGGAGCAGGGAGTTGAACTTGCGTCTGTTGGTGTTGTTTTGGTGTCCTCTGCGAGGCCTGTATACTGCTTCTACAGTGCATGCACGGGAGCAGGGAGTTAGCTGAACTCTTGTTAGTGTGTAGTTTAGGTGTCCTGAGCGAGACCTGGATACTACTTCTGCAGTGCATGCACGGGAGCAGGGAGTTAGCCGAGCTTGCGTCTTAGTGTAGTTTTGGTGTCCTGAGCGAGACCTGGATACTACTTCTGCAGTGCATGCACAGGAGCAGGGAGTTGAACTTGCGTCTGTTAGTGTTGTTTTGGTGTCCTCTGCGAGGCCTGGATATTACTTCTGCAGTGCATGCATAGGAGCAGGGGGTTAGTTGAACTCTTGTCTGTTAGCGTTTAGTTGTAGTGTGGTGTGAGACGTGGAGAGTGTGGCCTGAGAGATCATCTTATGCGTGTGGCAATAAGCGTAGGAGGAAAGTGAGGCTAGGCTCACAAGCCGTGTATCTAGACCAGTGCTGGTAATGACTTGGCTTGGGTTGGGTTGCAGTCTGCATCTGCTAAAAGCCAGGACAGGCTTTAGAGGTTGTTGCTGGTCCTAGTTTTCCAGAGCTTGGTATCTGTCCTGAGAAGCAGCTTCCTCCTCTGCTAAGCACAATTGAGTAGAGCTGCTTTTGGGACATTCTGGTTTTTGACTTGTGAAGTGCTGCTGCATTTTGTCTTGTGCAAGTGTCTCTGTCTGGATGATCATATTAGCTGGATATTTGTGTAAGACTTATTTTAGATTTTTGGGTAAAAAATAGGATTATTTCTAGTAGAAGGTTTCTTTTTCAAATATAAGAGTTCAGTGCAGTTCTAGTATTAAAAGAGAATACATTGCATCAACCTTTGCTCCAATGCCTGGGTAGCTTCAAATGGGCTGAATATGAGGACAAAAAAAAAAAAAAAAAAAACCTTTGCGGGACCTTAACTCTTTGAAGTTACTAAGGGCTAGATGTACTAAGTACTGATATGTGAAAGCAGCTGTAAACTGTGCACCCACATTTTGCAAATCGATTCATATTTTGAGAACCAACTTGTGTACTCACAGGTTTGTTCGCAAAATTCCTATGGCCCGGTATGGCCTACCGCCCCCTCCTCCCCTTTGCTGTGACAGAAAATAATTTAAACATTTGTTTGGAATAGGGGGTCGTAGACCCCCGATTTGTATTTATTAACAAACCAGACATATTTGAAAACAAATATACAATTACGCAGAAATGAAAAGACAGGATTTGGTACATTTGATTCATTCCTAGCTTTAACAAACTCTAATACATAATGTTCCTATCCTAGTCTATGCATATTGATGATCACATTTCTGCGTATTCCTTTGGGCCTACGGCAAGGTCAACGCTGACCCCTCCCCCTTTAATCCAATTGAATTGTCCAGCGCCCCCTAACCAGAGTGCGCATGCGCAGGAGGCCCAGCTGACCCGGTGGTACTTCCCACCAGGCAACCCCCATACGTTCAAGACTTACTCCATAAAGGGGCCATGCAGACAGCGCAGCTTACTTACGGCCGCGTGCGGGGTGGCCAGCCAGCCAATGGAAAGCGTAACCCCCCTTGGCCCCGCACCCTTCCAACCAACCGGTTGTAACTGCCCCTGGAGTCTGGTGAGAGCCACATGTCCCTCCCCTCTGGGCGCCCCACTTAATAAGGCGCCCCCAAAGATTTGTAAAAGTAATCTGTCCAACCGATGACCTTACCGCACAGGCCTGCATAGTTGACCGACTATCAGGCCCCCCCCCCCCCCCCAAGCCCTAGGTCATACTTACCTTTGAAATTGGTCCAACCAAGCTAAAATGTTGCCCAGGAATATCTCGTTCCCCAACCGAGAGAGGTGAACCCCATCTTGCAAGTAGCAGACGTCCCCTTTTATGCACCCATGAGCAATAACTTGTAATCTGGGGGTCCTAACAGCTTGTCCAGTTTATTATTGATCCTCTGAACCGAATAGTTGAGAGCCCTCACTGATTCCCCTCCCCGCCACTGAAGCCTTGGGATCATGTGTGACCACACAATAACAGCACCTGGCCAGCCATGCTGACTCTAACAGCACTGTTTCAATCAGGATCCTCCTATTTAGGTGCACCAAGTCGTTACCACCAAGATGTAAAATGATAGCATCGGGGGGAGTGCCTAAGGAAGCAAGCATGTGACCTATCCGTTCTCTGAACCTGTCGAAACGCAGCCCCCCGTGCCCAAAAGGAGAGCCTGAAACCTAACTGTTTTGCGCGCGCTGCCCCATTTCCTGCAATGAAAAAGTTACTTAGACGGGAGACATAAGAATGGCCAAAAATACATGCATGACGTTCCAACTTGGCGTCCAGAGAATTTACTTTCGTCTTGGTTGTGTCTTCTTCTTGGTGAGGTGTCGCTGCCTCTCTTCCTGCGTGACAGGCCGAGGGAACTGCCAAGAAAACGAGGAAAATAGTGCCATCAGTACCATTGTCAGGGAGTGTCATAACATATGCACTCGCACATAGCGCCTGAAACAGTTGGAGGACCACCGCCCAATCTTCTGTACCTCCCCTTCCCCGAGGCCCCGCGCGACTGCCTCGGTGGCGGCACCTATTCTGAAGGAATGTGTTCCAAAATCACTGGGGTCCAGCCCCGCTCTGCCTACCGCCATATCCAAGACCCGTTTAAATTGAAATTTGGTCAGTGGGTCCCATCCCGTGTGCATTAACAGTGGGCCCCCCTTGTCAATTGGTCTGTATGGCATAAACGCTTCCATATGTGACACCGGGCAGCAAGGGTTCCCCGGTGCCCGCCGCAGAACGACTACCTGCCCCCGTCCCTCCTGATCTGTCTTGGATCTCCGAATAGTAACCTGCAAGGCATCGTTATGCAAGCGTATGTCACTGAGCTGCAGGCCTTACCCCAGGTCCTTTTATTCTTCGCCACCAATTCCCCTATCCTAAAGGCACCATAAAAAGCTAAGGTGAAAGCTGCCTTGAATAATAAACATTCCGTCACGGTAGTGCAGATCTGCTCTAGTACCCCTAAAATTGATGCCAAGGTAGTAAGACCAATCGGGCGCCTAGTGTCAGGTGCGGACCCCTGTAGGCGCTGCCAACCTTTTAATGCCTTGCGCACTACAAATGTCTGAGTGGGGTCCCGCCTGCCTCTCATTTGTGCAAAGAAGGAAATGGCTGCCATGTGTCTCCTAGCTGACCCCACTGCCCGCCCCTCATCCCACAAATTGTGCAAGTAAGCGCACACCATAGCAGAGTCCGCCCAATGCCCCTTCCTCTGGCCCCCTAGGAAATTGCAGTATGCCCCAAACGCCCCTTCGTATGCCTTCTTCGTTCCTGGCGCTAGGCTAGCTGCCTTCAATCAAAAAGGAGCTAGAGAGGGGAAACGTGCCAGAACGCCCTCCAAACAACAATAGTTTCAACACAAAAAGTACTGGCACACTGTAGCAAACATTTATTTTTATTCTGGAATGGGTGGAGGGAGTGTGCTTTATCACAAACCACCAATGCTCATTATATTATATGGAATCACCCCATCCAGAATGCTACAAAATTAAAAATTGTGTAAGTCAGTAAAGTCAGAATGAAAGAAATGTGAAGTCAGTCCACAGATAGATAAACTCTACACAAACCCTCGATGATGAAGGGGTGAAAAAATGTGTAAAGAGAGAGAGAGTACCTCACGTGCGCACCACCAGAGGAGCTACTGGTTGGTTCTCACCAGCTTGCTCACGTCTATTTAATCATTGGTGACTCTCTCTCAAGAAAAAAGTGTGCAGTGTCCAGTGAAAAAACACATAACACAAGACGGTGTAGTTTGAAAACAAAGAGACACACAAACTGTGCGAACAAAGACAGTAAAAAATGGGGAGGGGTTTTAGACTCTCAAATAATTGTTTACTCTGGTTAGGAGTCTATCCCACTGCTTAAAAACACAGCATGTTGCATACCTTAGTAATGACGGCCAACATGTTTCATTGCCAGTTGATTTATGGCAAATTCATCAGGGCAAGAAGGGGTCAAGGATCACCTTCTCTGGACACACACCTTTAAAACGGACTGACAAACACAAGAAGACAACACACAGCTTAATTAGTTCAGCGGGAGATATATTCACTGTGCATCCCAGAAATGGTCAGGATTATGAGCTCGGATCCATTACCTAGTTGGAGCTATGGGCCCACATACCAGCCACCAACCAGTCGCAGGGGCGTTATAACCTCTTTACTTTCGCCTTCCTGCTCTGCAAAGCATGACCGTAGTTAGTGCCTGCACCTGTGAAAAAAGTATATCGATCATATATACCTAACCTAACAAGGCACGATCCCTAATCATTTATTGCTCCTAGAGCTCTCATAGATGCTTCACCTAACGGGTTGAAAGTTCTACTCGACCGCGCACACTGGCGGCGATTCACCCATTTGTATCCTGTGCCACAAGGCTACCCAATTCGTTACTAGATATTCCTATGTCCCCGAGCTGGCTTAAAAACAACCCTCCAACACGTGCCATGCTTAAAATAAGCTCGGGTTCTACATACCACGACATCCACGCAACACTCGAAAATACGGGCAGCCTTCTCTCAGTGGCTCGTGTACCCCCAGCTTACCCTGTAACTTTACAGCCAGGCGGAAACTCAGCACTGGAACGGATTACAGCCCGGCTGTTTCTGTTTTCAAGACAACTCAAGCCCCATCTCGCGAGACTCCACGGTTTCCCGGCTCGTATCAATATGCTCATAGGAAATGCGGCGGCCATCTTAGAGCTGTCTCAGGTCCTATTTACAGATAGTGCAGACCTTATTGGAAAGATAATTCCCAGCCACAGAAGGATCATTGACGGTGCGCCATTTGACTTTCCAGCTCACATGCTAAGGACATATTCCTTATAAATACCAATATCAACCATAGGGTGAAAAACTAATATCGACCATAGAGTGAAAAACGGGGCAGCCATCTTAACAGTGTGTTGGGTATAGGAGGATGTAATCAGCTCAAATTTCTTTCAATAAAGTGTACTCCAGACTGTAAAACACAGCTCACTCACGGGTTAGAGGACACGATCGTGGGCACCATAATATATTGCAAAAGGCGGCCTCAGCAATCAAAAGAGATTTGTCCCACGGGCCCAGAAGAGACCATATCGGAGAAAACATCGACCCCAAATTAATCAATTCAGATCATAAGGCTAGACCTTTTATGTGTTACGCTACACTTAATATGCCACACATAGAACGTCAGGGATTGGCGCAGGTAGTGGGGTCATATTTGCATGATGTTATACTAAACTTACAAATGACCACCTATCTGCTCACTTTGTTCCACTCAATTTGGTCATTAAGACCAATAGTATCCCCCTTCTCTGAGTAGATCCAGCGAGCTTCCTTCACAGCCAATTTTTTGTCTATTTCGCCAATGTCGCCAAAAACTTTCTCCAGAATGACCCACTTTAAAGATCTAAAGTGATGTTGCTGGTCTCGATAGTGTTGTACCAAGCGTGTAGTGAGCTTGCCGGCCCTGATCGTGCTCAGATGTTCCTGTATGCGTACCTTGACCTTTCTAGATGTTAGACCAATATAATGTAAGCCACATGGGCATGTCAGTCTGTAAATTACATGGCATGTATTGCAATTGGTAAACTGACGGAGAAACCAGGTTCTGCCACTACCTAGTATAATTTCAGTTGTTTTCTCCGTCAGTCCACACACTGAGCAACTACCACAGGGATGATGTCCTGGGGGAAGGCTTACATTCTTCTTACCATGAACAGGTCTCGTGTGCACCAGTCTGTCTTTCAAGTTTTGCGTCCTTTTAAACGCAAATCTGGCCTGGGGCATCTGAAAGTCACTAGTCGATAGCAATGACCAGTGTCGCTTGATTATTTGTCTGATCTTGTTAGACAAAGGGTCAAACGTCAGAACTACTGGCAAGCTCTCCCTTGCTTCCTTTTTGTTCCTCTCAAGCAAGGCCTCCCTAGGTGTATTGTGAGCCCTTTTGCGAGCTCTAGTGATGATTCTCTTAGGGTAAGCACGTTGTGCCAATTTCATGCTCAAAACTTCTGATTGATGCAGGTAGTGTGTTGTAGAGGAACAATTTCTGCGATATCTCAGAAACTGGCCAACCGGGAGGTTATCCCTTAGAGCTCTAGGGTGGTACGACTGGTAATGCAATAAGGAGTTTTTGTCAGTAGGCTTATGATGAACGCTGGTGCTGAGTCTATCATTAACCACAATGATGTCAAGGTCAAGGTACGTTGCCGTTTCTCTACTGAACTGCCAGGTGAAATTTAAACAGGTGTCGAGCGAGTTTAGCCATTCCAGAAATTCACAAAGGCGTTGTTGAGTGCCCGTCCAAATACATAGAACATCGTCTATATATCTCTTCCAGAGGCAAATGTGCCCCTGGAAGGGATTGGAAGAATGGTCCAGGTAATGTTCCTCGAATTGGCCGACATAAATACATGCCAGGCTCGGCGCAAAGGTAGCGCCCATAGACGTCCCAGAGGTTTGTAAATACAGGGCATCTTTGTGACAGAAGTAGTTTCGAGTAAGGGCCAACTCCACACATTGCATAACAAAAGACTGGGGAGTGTCGTAGAACCACTCCTGAGCCCCCAGGGCGCGAGCTGCTGCCACCAGCGTCGCGCCCTGGGGTATGCTAGTATACAAGGACTCGATGTCGATGGTCACAAGTAACTGCTGAGAAGGATCAAAGTCCATTTCGTTGATGATGTTCAGGATATCAGTCGTATCCTGAACATATGACCGTTGGGTGATTACAGACTCCCTGAGGAAGAAATCAGCAAACTGGGAAAGGGGCTCAAGTACCGAGGAAATTCCCGACACAATCGGGCGACCAGGGGGTGGACGCTGGGCCTTATGAATTTTCGGCAGAACATAGAATGCCGGTATCCTGGGGTTGACGTTGACAAGGAACTCTGCCTCTTTAGCAGTGATCCATTTCTTCTCCCGCGCCTGTGCCACAATGATGGTAATCTGTTGTAGCAATTCAGCCGTGGGGTCACGTGCAAGAGGACAGTAGTTCCTCCTGTCACTCAACAACCTCAGCACTTCCGCCTCATAGTCGCTGGTATTCATAAGAACCACAGCGCCCCCTTTATCAGCAGATTTGATGGTCAGTGCAGCGTTATCCTGCAGTGATTTCACTGCAGCCCAATCCAATTTGCTCATGTTGTTAAAGGTGTTAATCTGTTGAGATTCCTCAAGTAATTTAATCTCATTCAAAACCTTATTCTCAAAGACTGCCACCAAGTCCGGGAAGTGGGGGCACCAATCTGCCAGAGCTGTTCGGGGAAAGGCGTTGGGTGTGTTGCTGCTCCCGGGAGATGAGATCTGAAAACCTGCATCTTAAAATGAGACAATGCGTCAGCGGCGTGATTCAATACCACCGGGACATGTTTTGCCCTAAACTGTAAGTTTAACTGCATGCATTTCAAAACTATCTCCTTGATCAAACGGAGGATCATTTTACATTTTGCCGACTGACTGTTTATGCACTCAACTACCGTCATGTTGTCAGACCAGAAAACAACTGCTTTGTTTGCCAGTTGTTCCGGCCAGACTAACAATGCCACCCAGATGGGGAACAATTCAAGGAAACCAATGTTCGCCGTGAGTCCAGCGTCAATCCACCATGCCGGCCAACGCTGTGCCACCCACTGAGTGCCCAGTATGGCACCGAACCCCTCACTGCCCGCGGAGTCTGTCATTAATCCCAACTCTGCACAGGAGGTGAGTGGGCCGGGCCACAGGACAGAACCATTGAAGTCCCGCAGAAATGCCAACCAAATACGCATATCCTGCTTGACCTCTTCGCTCAGTCTGGTGTGATGGTGTTTCTGCTTTAGGCCAGACATTGCTTGCACAATGGATTTTGAAAATGGGCGTGCCATTGGTATGATACACAATGCAAAGTTCAGTTGACCAACCGTTTGCTGCAACTGATGCAACGTCACCCTTTTTGTTACTAGGCATTGCCTCAGTGTATCTCCAATTTTTTTTACCTTATCACTGGGGAGCCGTGAGCACCCCACGATAGAGTCTAGCTCGATCCCCAGAAATTCTATGACTGCAGCTGGTCCCACGGTTTTTCCCTGTGCCAGTGGTACCCCAAAACTCTTCATTAATGCACAAAAATCATCCAGCGCCTGCCCACACACTGTGCTCCCCGGTGGCCCAGAAAAAAGGAAGTCATCAAGGTAATGCAGCACATGCCTATGCCCTGTCGCCTGTCTGAAAGACCATTCTAAGAAGGTGCTAAACATTTCAAAATATGCGCAAGACACAGAACAGCCCATAGGCATGCACATGTCCATGAAGAACTTGCCCTCCAACTGGAAACCAAGTAAATGGAAATCACGCGGGTGAACGGGTAACAGCCTGAATGCAGATTCTATGTCTGATTTTGCCATCAGTGCCCCTGGGCCCAAACCCCGCAAGAGTTCAATCGCATGATCAACAGATGCATATCGCACAGAGCAGAATTCCTCATCAATGGAGTAATTTACCGACTGTCCCCTTGGAGCTGATGGATTGTGGATCAACCTGAATTCACCTGGCTCCTTTTTTGGAACCACCCCCAGCGGAGAACACACAAAGTTATGTACAGGGATCTTGTCGAACGGTCCTGCCACTCTGCCCAACCTACATTCTTTCTCAATTTTTGCCGCGGCTACCCCAGTGTTCTGAGTCACCGACAATTGATTCCTGCAAAAGGATGGACCTACAAAAACCGCCATTGGGATTCTAAACCCCTCCCTGAATCCTTCCACCAGCATCCTTGCGGTGGACGTGCATTTGTATCTGTTTAGCCAGGGTGTCATAGCATGCAGAAGAATCGGGGACCTAGCTTTGCTGAACCCACCTTCAATCCAGTTTTTTGCCCCCTCTAGCCTTCTGTTTTTTAGAACATTTTGCTTCTGCGTGCCCTGAGTTGCCACAGAAACTACACGCGTGTTTGAATCTGCATGTCCCTGGTGGCCTATTGCAGGTGCGCCTATTGAAATCCCAACAGGATCCCTTCTTTCCAGCCCCCCCACCTGGTGCAGATGAGGGTAACGACCGAAAGGGCTGCGGCCTTGGCGCGTCCCTCGCAGGCTCGACTGCCGCACCCCCCAAGTGATCTAACCACACTATCCCTTCCACTTGGTTCCATTTTAGAGTAGGATCGGATGCCCTGATTCTCCTGAATTTCTTGTCATAGTCTAACCAGCCTGTGCCCCCCTTCGCTGCCTGCGCCATGCTGATCCTTGATAGATAACAAGACATTGCGGGTGCCTCTTCCGGGAACCGTTCTGTCATCACAGCCATGTAAATATTGAACGCCAGCATCCAATGCCTGATGTTCTCCTCCACCCTGTACTTCTGCATTTCGTTCGCCCAATCACGCGCGGGCATATAATCTTTTTTCCTCCTGATCTCTTCCCTCATAACCTCATCTATCAAGAGTGAAAAAATGTCAATGTATGTCCCCTTCCAAATTCTCTCCTTAGCCTCCTGCGACAAATGGCGAGACAATGATTCATAAGATGTGCGTGATTCGCCCGCCCCTAACAATGGTAATGTCTGCGGCTTACCATGTGACATTCCTGCAGTTTCTCTGGGTATCTCTACCAGTGGAACTTCTTTAGGCTTGTTTTGGTCGATTAGCTGTCTTGCCTTTTCCAATGCGTCCACCCCGGAAACACCCGCCGCACTCAAGTTCAACCCCATGCCCCCAAGCCAGGGAAGCACTGCTGCTAAGCTGGAAACAAAATCAATCAGAGGCGTTGGTACCCCCCCAGGTGCTGTTGGAACACTTAGAGGAACGTTGGGCACCCCTGGCACCGGTACCACCGCTGGGAGGCTAGGATTAACTGGCGCTGGTGGCAAAACAGGGGGCACTGGAGGCACCGGGACTATTACAGGAACCACGGGACCTGGCACCCCTACCGGGTCAACGGGTGCAGGCACGCTTGTTGGTGGGGTGAGGGCCGCGGGCACTATAGGCAGAGCTGGCTCCCCCCCCTCCCCGCTCCCACGGACAACCTGTGATCTTTTCCTTGTCCTATTCTTTTTAGGCAGGGGCGGGAAAGCTTCTCTAGGAGGTAAAGCGTCCCTACGTGATCTCCCTGAAGACCCCTCCTGTGCATCCAGCCTTTCCGCCAGCAGTGCCACAGTGCTATCCATCTCGCCAATCTTTCTCATTAAAGCGTCTAAGACCATTGTTATGTTAGGACGCCGTTCGCCGCGTTTGGCCTTAGGAGGCATGGTAACACTACTCTGTGGGTGGCCTGCCCTTAACACGAAACCTGGCAGAAAACTTTACCACTCGTCGTAGGAGGAACACGGCCGGCCACAGCACCCACGCTACCAGTGCCTCACTACTGGCTAGCCCAGTAAGGCAGGTGAGCAATAGGCTCCAACCCGCTTGGCTCCTAGCAGCGCCGGAATGCAGGCCCTGTACGTGTCCTCGGGCACCCTCTGCTCCGCTCCGTGACGGCCGGCTCTTTGGGAGTCCTTCCCGATGCGCACGAGACCAGACGCTCAATCAGGAACCCCTGCGAGTCTCCACCGAATCCTGCCGGCTGAAATCTCCGACACGCTGTAACGGACGGATCCGCTCTCCCGCTCGTCGCTCCCACGGCAACCTGCAGGCAGGAAAAATTAACAAAAACGGAAACCCAAGGTTCGGCGAGTCCGTCGTCGACAAAGCTGAAACAACAAGAAAAAAGGTTAGAAACCCTCCCAAGGGAGGGGGCACACGCGACGGGTGTGCTTTCGAGGGGAGCGGAGTGCAAAGAGACTGCACTTCGCGCTCCCCACGGTTTTAAAGGGGTGACCAGTCACCAGCTGGAACTGGTTCCTGGCAAGGATCACCCGTGACCCGGAAGCGATCAGATCACTTCCGGGGCGCGGGGGAGCCTTTCACGACCCGGAAGTGATCCAATCACTTCCGGGGCACGGCCCCCTGACCAATGCGGTGCTACTGGACGTGGGAGAGACGGGGGACGGCCGACCACCTTAATGGCGGCGGGGCCGATGCCGGCCCCGCCTTCCTCTATTTGGAGTGAGTCTCCATCAAACCTACTTCATGAATATTAATAAGGTTGAGAGTTGGCCCAGTGGACTACTGCGTACTCTAAACATTTTTTTTAGCATTCATAAATGCAATGAGTCCCAGTAGGACCCCTTTACGTTTGCGTAAGAGTTCCCACCCCCTCCTTTGAGGTGCTGGTACACTTTCAATGGTTTGCAACTGAAATTGCGTTTGCAAATCATTGATAATCTAAAACCAAATCTGTGGCGTAGCTAGACCTTTGCCGTCCCGTAGCGGCCCCGGCATTTGCAGCCCTCGGCGGCATGTAAGGGGGGGTGGAGTGCTGGCCGATTTCTGCAACGGCCACAGGTAAGGGGGAGCTGGTGATTCCCGCACGTCTGCCGCCCCAGAACGGCCGCAGGTATGAGCAGGGGGCTGGGAGGCGGCAGCCGCCCCCAAAACTCGTGTAGCCCGGGCAGTCCTCCTGCCCCAGCCCCCGTTGCTACGCCACTGAACAAGATTGCAGTTTGGAAGAGATACCCTAAGCACACCCCTTCCAAATTGCTATTTAGTATTCATTTCTAAACCCATTTTGTGATTTGGTAAGCTTTTATAGAATTCCAAAATGGGTTTAGTAAATGCAAAAAAGCCATCTAATTTCTCAAATCAAAGGGTGTGCGACCAGAAAATGGCTTCGGGCATCTGGCCTATAATTGTCAATAATCTCTAGTTTCTTACATAGCGTTTCTTACTGCATTTTTACCAGTTCTACGTACTGTAAATAAGAGGCATTAATGTAAAGAGCAGGAGGGAATATGACTGCATGCTCTATGGGACATTAGGACAGACTTTCAATTCTATATCACTGTAACATTTTAATGATTAAAATGCTTGAATGTGTTATTCACCCAATGTCAGAACCCCTGTCAGAGGGCCACTGAGCATGCAGGGATTCCTGGGCCCAACCGTGGTGGCTGAAGCCTTTTACTCCTGATGTCCCTGTGCCCGACCTACTATAGATCCTGGGCAACTGGTCCAGGTACCCCTTCTGCACTTCACTCTCAGCTGTGGATCAGCATTTAGAGAGTCCCTAGGGTGTGTGTGTGTGTATGTGTGAGGTGCGTCGATACAGATGAGTGAACCGGACTCAAAGTGCACACAGTACTAACAATAAATCGATGTCCAGTCAAATACTTACTTTTAAAAGAAAAAGTATTTTTTTTCCAACTCTAGACATTCAAAGGAATAACGACCATCATGAACCGTACACAACCCCCTTGAAGTCGGGCTCTAGTAGTTGTCCAGAGAATCCCAATCCCACCCTCTTCCTTATGACGTGGCTGGGGTTATTCCTCATTCGCTGGTGGCTGCACCCAGGGAATGCTCAATTCTAGGTTGGTCCTCGGGGGAAATCAGTCGGGCACAGGTCTTGTTGTGCAGGCTTGACTCTCCGGTACAGCTGAATCTTCTGTCCAGATAACGACCTGAACTTATGGTGATGTTAGTACCGTCAGCCCCTTCTGGCATACGGGGTTGCTGCGGTACTTCCAATCTAGGCGCAGACTCCTCCAGTGCACTCTCCCTCACCACTGTAGCCCTTCCTGGCATACCTGGTTGACTATTAACCCCTTGAGTGCCCCGCCCTTTCCACGCCCTGTGCCGGGCGTTTCATTAGCGGGCGGGGCTCATGACGAGATAGTCTCGTCATGGGCACAGCGCAACCGCGGCCCATGACGAGACCATCTCGTCATGGGCACTCAAGGGGTTAAGGCGGGCACCAGTGTTGATGCTTTGGCAACAAATAGTTCAACGGTGGCCTTCTCTGGCATACAGGGTCACTGCAACAGGGCTGTGCGGGTGTGGAGCTGCCCGCATGGTGCTCACTACACAGCTCAGGCCACAGCAGCCCTCCTGAAAGGATCATACATTGAAGAGTGCAACATGTTGCATAATAGCCCACCACGCCACAGTAAACAAGCATTTGCAATGTAATAGGTCGCGCATTAACAAGAGTTTAAGCTTTTTGGCAATGCAATAGCTTAAACTCTCGCAACTGTGAGACCTATTGCATTGCAAATATTTGTTTTACTAGCGCCCATGCGGCTCTTTCACATTTCCATTTAAAGCACTGAGTCACAGTCTGAATCCTTCGTCTGTAGAGTGGGCGTGATCGAGTTCAGCCACTGCATTGTCAGTGCCTGGATAACCTTACCTCTTGCATTGGAATGTTTAATGATTAAACAGGGAGATGTATGTAGATTGAAGAGTCCGGTTTATTCACCACCAGTCTGTTTAAACCACGCACTGAACTTAAAGCATCAACGACAGTCAATACATTTTACTGATCGTACTTGACAAAGTCACGCCTCTCTGTCCTAACATTATATAGCCTACCACATGTAGTACTATTGTATGCCTTAGATCACGTCTCGTACAGCCAAAGTGTCACTCCCCAGACCCCATGCATTATCATTGCACGAGCCAACCACTGTTCCCCCTTATCTATTACCTGTACTAATAGTGTACTCCTGAGCCGACTTTGTTTTTATGTACAGTACATCCCTGATCGCACACCAGTGCAATGTCCGTGCTTTGTTGAGCCCACCCTCCGGGTCAGATTGGTAATGCTGGCACTCGGGCAATGGCCAAGGGGCCGGTATCCCAGTTCCAGCTGTGGACTGCTTGTTTGGGCAGCCCGGGGAGCCGATTTGGGTAGGTTCTGCGTTATTTGGATGCTGCCAGCGGCCCAGTGGGTGCCCGAGTGGCCTTTCTGGAGGCCGATACATGTCCATTACCTCCCTTTTATCAACCGACAGAGGTGTCACTCCCTTTCTCTCGCTGGGCCGGCCCGTGGCCTCACTTGTTTTCAGGTGTGTTTCTCCAGTGTAAACTATTCCGTTAATTTTTATTATTTATATTTATTTATTTATATTTATTATGAATTTTATAAAATTTCGCTGAAGCTGTGTTTTGCGGAAAGGCAATGTGCAAATGTTGTGTGCTTTTTTTTTTTTTTTTTTTAGAGTGCCCGGACCGATTCTTAATCCCAATTCAACCCTGCCCACCCCTAGTACTGACAGTACATGGCAGCTCCAGATACTGCGAGGGCCGGGTTGATCCCATTCCCAGTATGTCAACGTATGAGCGACAGCGTATGCGAGCACGGCATACCGCGTAAGCCCCCTTTTACATACATTAGCCCCTGCAACTTGGGCCTGCTTCTGGCCGTCCTCTTGCCACACTCTAGCGATAACGTCGCCTTGCCTACCTCCAAGAGCGGCAGCCATGGTGCCAGGCAGAGCTAACACTCAGCAGAGCTGAGGTTCCCTCTACACACAGGACTCGCTCCTTCTTCTAACCCCCGGGGGCAGCACTCCAGGCCCACAGTCTCCTCACCAGCAAAACACAAGCATTTGCAATGCAATAGGTCTCGCATTTATGCGAGACCTATTGCATTGCAAATGGTAGGCATCACGGACAACGGGAGGGAGGGCGGGGGGAGGAGGCATGGTCAACGGGAGGGTGGGCGAGAAAGCAATGGACAACGGGCGTGCGGGGGGAGAAGGAACGGACAGCGGGGGGCACGACAACAGGAGGGAGGGGGGAGTAAAGAAGGCACCAAAGCATGTTGTGCCTGCAGTAGGAGAACCTCATTCATAAAAATAGTGCTCACAGTCTAAATAACAGGTACTGTGTAAGAACCGAAGTAAAGGGGCCAGTCGCCATGGGAGGTGACAAATGAAGAGGAGGCAGTACTAAGGAGGGACTAACAAACCTATTGACGAATCTGAAGCCAGCATTTGGACGGACAATGGCAAATATGGACAAAGAGTGGGCGGGGCTTCTATTCACTACTCTACAATAAGTTTTGCAGCGCATGTGTGCTGGCTCTGGGCTCGACCTAATAAACAATCCCTTACAGTGATTTCTATAACGCAAAGGAGAATTTTATACAAAATGTATTCTTTTCCTTTTCTTATTTTTTTATATATTGTGTCATAACTTAAACAATAATACAATGCAAACAATATAAAACGTACATTGACAAAAATAGAAAAATACTATATAATACACATCCTAAATGCAAAGATTCTCAAAGCCAGGAAGCATCCCTCAGGAAAGATACCACACACAAACTTGCATGTGCTCTAATCAGGCATACACAGACAAACCAGACTTCAATCCTTCAACCAAAAACATTCTTAGATAAGATCAACAGCACCGTCTTTATCAGTATACCAGGAGGGAAGTAAAATGAAGATAAATCACATATTATATCAATATCTTCACTCAGTTATAGTTTATAGCTGTAGGATGGCCCACATTTCCTACATCCAATAGGACATTTATGTAATGTGTCCATGCCTTGTCTGGTCTGGAGTCCTCGGGTCTCATGGCCTTCACGTACTTCCAGAGCCGGTGCTGGCCCGCTCCATCACAGGCCTCGCTTGGAAGAGGTGGACTGGGGATGGGGTGGTAGTTACCTGGATCTGGGGGGTGGGGGGGCATGAGATGTAAGGTACTTGCGTCTGCTCTCTGCTGAAGGGCGGGTTCATTAGCGCTTCGAAGTCTGGCACCTAGAAGTCATTCTAGTATGGACAGGTTGGGGCTGCAGAGCCGAGACTTTGATTCTCTCCTCTTCTTGGCTGGGGGCTCATGGAGTGCCCCCACTGAGGGGTGTATTCTCTGCTCAGTCTAGTTCTTTCAATTGTTTGCGTGGGTCCCTATTTTAGATTTGAGCAAGCTGTGAAATGCGTCACCGTGTTGTGAAATGGCATGATCTTACTCTGAGTGAATGAATATGGGCTTTATAAAGCGCTCCGTCGACCACAGGCGACATCCTGGTGCTAGGAAAATCTGAGAGATTCTGATGTGATCTCACGAGAAATTTTCAAGAGCTCGTTTTAAGGAGTGTTTGCTGCCCGTGTACGTGTGTGATGGTGATTTCCAGCCTGGTCAGTCCCCTTGTCGTCACCCTCCTCGTGCACGCGCATCGTCCAGGCTTCTGTTCTGGCCTCTTGGTTTCTGACAGAGTTGATTAAACTCTTTGCTGGCCGCTGAGCCTTGGGTTAGCTTCTCGCCGGATTAGGGCTTCATCTGGGGCGCCGGATCACCGGCTGGCGAAGGCAAATCTAGTGTTTCAGGACGGAGAGACTCGCACTGTGTGCGGAGTCCAAGCATCCTTCGCTTGTGTGCACACAGCCGTCATCGGCTGTGTGCACACGGGTGTAGCGGAGCGGGTACCGCAGAAGACAGTTCCTGCTCTCCTCCCCTTGTGTACAGCTCGCGGGCTGCAGTAGGTAGGGGCGCTGCCCCCACGTGCACAGAGCTCATAGCAGCCCTTGCAGCTGTGGTATTGTGCACACCGCTTATGGGGATCTGCACTCAGGCTCTACGCTTGTGTGCACTTCCCTGAGCATCACCTGATGGCTTCACGCTGTGGTCACAGCCGACAGCTTCTGTGTGCTTCAGAGTGTGTGTGCACACACGAGGTTTGTGTGTGTTGTGTGTGTGTGTGTGTGTGTGTCTCCTCTAGGGTGACCAACTGGCCTTAGTGCAAATTCAGGACGGTGAGTGTAAAAATTCAGGACAAAGGGTCAAAATTCAGGACAAAACTTCAGGACAATAGATACGTTTTGCAGACACATCAGAGGAGGTCGCGCAATAGTATATAAGTAAGCCCAGCCATATCAAAACATATTCAACCATTTGCAAACCTATCCATCATGTATCCTTCCATCTATCATTTCACTCATCCATCCTTTCACTCATCCATCCATCCTCCCTTTCTCTCTCCATCGACCCTTTCACTTAGCCATTCTTCCTTCCATCCACCCATCCATCTACTCATGAATTCATCCATTGACCCTATCACTCATCCATCCTTTCTCTCATCCATCTATCCTTTCACTCCTCTATTCATCCTTTTGTCCATAAACCCTCCCTTTCACTCACTCATCCATCCTTACATCCACCCTTTCAGTCATCCGTCCATCCATTCACCCTTGCACTTATCAATTCATCAATCCAGCCATCATTTCACTCATCCATCCTTTCACTCATTCATCCACCCTTTTACCCATCCAACTACCCTTCTACCCAGCTATTTATATTTTCTCTCATCCATCCTTCCACTCACTCATCAATCCACTCATCCTCTCTCATTATCCATGTATTCAATCTTTCATTCATCCATTCACCCTTTCACTAATTCATCCAGCCATCCACCCATCCCTTCACGTACTCACTCGCCCACCTTTTCATATTAATTTTGAGCTGAGCCTTTGAGAAGAGGCCCATCAAGAACTTCACCCTCGCTGCAGGAGCCATTCCAGGACTGGGACAGAAGCCACCCAGGGCGGAGACAGTATACACCACAGGGAGGAGAGGAGCCATCACGGGGGGGGGGGGTAGGAGCCATCACAGGAGGGGGAACAGGATCCAACAGGGTGGGCACAGGGGTGGGTATGCAGTATTCTATCATCTTGGTCTCTGCCAGGGTGGGGTAGGGCTCCTCACACCCTCCTGGACAAGACAACGAGAAGACAGGCTCTCTTTCCATAATGTTAGTTTTGCCCCCCCCCCCCACTGTGATGTACGGTACTTAAAGGAGATACTCCAAGAGAACTGATTTAACTGATTGTCCTCCATACTTTGTTAATCAGTGTGGGTGCGATTGTACCATTTCTTTATTTTATTACATTATAGACTGCATGTTTGAAGAACCAAGGTTTTCTTAGAATTTAGTGACAGTAATTAAGCTCTGTGAAGAGAAGCACGTGCTGCCTTGGTGTAATCAGGGCTGGTTCTAGGATGTTTGGGGCCCTGGGCAGAAAGGGAATGTGTGAGGCCCCTCTAAATTGCAGAGACATGATGCATTCAGGGCTGTTTGCATCTGAATAGATGCCCCTGCTCCTGAAGCTGCAGCCCCTCCCTCTCAGACACCTTCAAACACCTCTTAACAGCTCATCAAGGGCTGAAGGTGTGAGGGTTGACATCCCGCTGTGTCTCTCCAATGCTGCTGGGTATCTGAGCTTTGGTGCTGCATTGAGTCTGTTACACCGACCTCAACAGCATCGGAGTCAAGCAGGGAGGTGGGTGGAAATGACGGAAAATCAGCTTTAGGGTGGTGCGAGGGGTGCCCGGTTAATATTACGGACAAATGGCGTCCGTTAAAGAATCCTTCACGGACAACGGACAGACGGCCGAAATTACGGACTGTCCGTGAAATTTACGGACGGTTGGTCACCCTAGTCTCCCCATGTCCCCGCCCGCTTGTACTAAATGCTATTGTAAAGCGCAATAAAAACCGAAGTGCGTTTCAAGGCGCCGACCTAACCTGTCTCAGAACACGTTTGCTTCGAGCAGGGGTTAGGTCTGGTCAGGTTGATGGAGGACGGCCCAGCGTCTGGAGATTGTTCCGGCGGACCCTGGCACAAGAGAAGCGGCGCATCCTTTCAGAAGAAAGGGTGAACTTTGGGGTGCGGGTGTTACTACCAGTAGCAGAGGGACAGAGGGCAGGGAGAAGGAGTGGTGCTAGTTATTAAGTACTCTGAGTACACCTCTAAGGCACGCCGCTTTAAAGAAGACCCCAGCTCTGGCGGAGAGCGCGGCCGAAGAAGCCCCTTTCCTCGCCTCTGTTGCGGTCTCTTTAACCCCTTCAGTGCCCATGACGAGCTGGACTCGTCATGGGCTGCGGTGGCGCTGTGCCCATGACGAGTCCAGCTCGTCATGAACTCCGCCCGCTAATGGAAGGCGCGGCACTGGGCGGGGAAAGGGGCGGGCATGCAAGTGGTTAAGGAAGGCCTTACTCAGTCTGACCCCAGTGGTTTGTGCCGCCTGGAGCCCATGGTATCTGCAGCAGGCTGCCAGGCGAAGCATTTGTATAAACAAGGGGGGCTCCCCCTACAGTTTATTCATTTATCTAATGTTGTTTTATATAGCGCAAACTTTACCCAAAGGTGTCGGAGCGCTTTATGCAAGAGCCAGGTAAGTTACGTAAGGTACACAAGATAGACTAAACACAGTAGCAAGTTGCATATATACAGTTACAAAGGTACACAAGAAAGACTGAGCACTCTATCAAGTTGCATATTTGCAGTTCCAACTGTAACTAGTTGCATATTTATATTGTAAAAAATAAAAAGGTGTCCGCGTTAGGTTAAAACAGGAGTAAAATACATATTTACAAAGTTGACCTCATGTGAGTGCTAGATGCCGTAAGGGTCAAGAAATGGGTTGAATTATTCCAGGAGGTGGCCTTTGGAGGAGGAGAGTTTTAAGATCAGTTTTGAAGGTCCGGAAAGAGGTGGTGGTTCGGAGGGATGGAGGAGGTGAGTTCCAGATTCGGGCCGCATTACCAGAGAAGGATTGAGCCATAAATCTTTCCCTTTTGAAGGTAGGAGGTTGGAGCAGTAAGTTTTCGGTCTAGAGCTCCCTGAGATTTGGAGTTTATTAGTCAGATAGCGTGCGGTGGGGGTGTGCAGGATTTTGTGGGTGATACAGGCAGTCTTGTAAACTGACCTTGCTTCGATAGGAAGCCAGCGAAGAGACAACAGTATGGGTATGATGTGATCCTTTCTTTGAGCCCCATATACAAAGCATAAGTTTAAAGGTGGGATTTGGGGAGGCCAGCAAGGAGAGCGTTGCAGTAGTCCAATCTGGAAAGAATCAAAGATTGGACCAAGGTTTTTAGTTCTTGCTCAGGAAAGAAGTGCCGAACCCCCCAGAGAAGGCGCCGTTGGTAGCGTGCATTCTTGGCGATGGTATTGATGTGGGACTGTAAGTTGAGCCTTTGTCTAGGATGACGACTAGAGATTTGGCACTGTCAACAATGATAGGCTTGTTGCTGAGAATGTTCAGATTGTTCGTCCAAGATTGGATAGGAGGAGGAGATAGTGAGGTCGAGAGGAGAAGGAAGGATTCAGAATTAGTTGATAAGTTGTCATCAGTGGTAGTTGGAGTTGAGAGAGGTTTTGAGGATTGAAATGTCATGAGTGGAAGACACCTTTTGGTAGATTTGGGTGTCACCCGCATATAGGTGATTATGGATCCCAGTTTTTTTTTTTTAGATTACTCAGCAGTTCAATATAAAGGTTGAACAGTGTGGGTGGAACGATCGAGCCTTGAGGGATGCCTTGTCCAACAGCCATTGAAGTGGCGAGACAATTTGCTATTTTGATCATCTGGGATCTGCCCAAGAGGAATGATTGGAACCATTTGAGCACTGTGCCTTCAAAACCCATTCTTAACTTATAAGTGTTCAAAAGAGTGTTGTAATTAACAGTGTCAAAGGCTGCCGATAGGTCAAGAAGGATCAGGACACCAGATTCACCAGAGTCCAGTACTTGCAGGGCATCATCGATCACTTGAATTAGGGCTGTTTCGGTACTGCAGCTTTTGGTAAAACCAGATTGGAATTCGTCAAGGAGGAAGTTGACCTTGATGCGTTGAGAAAGTTGCTTCACCACACAACTTTCTGTAATTTTAGCAAGAAAAGTAGGTTAGTGATAAAGCAGAAGTTGTTGAGATCTTTTGTATGAACAGAGGGTTTCTTAAGAAGTGAAGTAACCTGTCCTGTTTTAAGGGCAGCAGGAAGGGAGCCTTGGTTGAGAGAGGTTTATCAGAATGGTCCAGTAGGGTTTCGTTTCTAGAATGCTTTCTAGGAGGGCCGTTTCGGTGATGGTGTCAAAGTTCTACACACAGAACAAAGGATTTGCAGTCTTCGGGGGGGGGGGGGGGTAGGACGGGTAGCCTGATCCACAAGTGATTTTACTTTTTCATCAAAGAGATGTTGGCGCTTTTGAAAAGGTCGAATAACTTTTTAAGTCTGTTTTTGCGGAATCTAGGCTGGTTCTGAAGTGCGTCGCTTTTTCACAGAAGATGTGTTTGTGGTAACGAGATCTTGCGAGGCAGAGATTGGATAGATTGGTGGTGGAAAAAGAATGTTTCCATAGTTTCTCAAGGTTCCTCATATTTTTTCTTTCTTCGTAGAGGGATTTATTGAACCACGGAGCAGAAGGAGTGGGTCTTTTCTTTTTACTTCGCAGTGGAGCAACATTATCAATTACAGCTGATAAACTGGTGAGACATTGGGTGGTCAGGTCATTAACATCCGAGATCTAAGGTCTAAGATTGAAAGTGAGCTCATAGCCGTGTTGCACAAAATGTCAAGGTTGATGTTTTTGGTGTTGCGGAAAAAGGGTAGTAGTTCTTTTAGGTTAGCCATGAGTAACAGAATGAGATAGGAGCAGAGAGAAGTGGATGAGGAAGTGGTCAGATCACTCTTCTGGTGTAGGATCAACAGCAGTTGGCATATCTACTTTGGAGATAATAAGGTCAAGAATGGAGCCCTTGGAGTGAGACTGTTTTGTGTTATGTTGAACAAGATAATTTCCTAAGAGAAAAGTGGCAAGCCTGTTGGCCGCTGAATCTTCCAGGTTGCTCCAGTGAAGATTAAAGTCTCCAATAAAAATCTGTTTGTTGCTTTGCGAGTATCGCTTGCTCGCAAGGTTGGTGAATTCCTCTGTGAAGGTGGAGCTGTCCCCAGGTGGGTGATAGATGGTATGACACCGGACAGGGGAGTTTTGCTGTATTTGAAGCTCCAGAGAAAGGCATTCGAAGGAGTGGAAAGAGCTTCTGGGGAAAGTTTTGAGATGAAGGGAGTTCCTGAAGATAACTGCTACACCTCCCCTGACTTTAACTTCTCTATCATTCCTGAGAATGGAGTAATCAGTGGGGAGCAGAAGATTGAAAGAAGTATGAGAAGTGTTGTTGAGCCAGATCTTAGTGAGGAAAAGTGTATGCAGGCTGTAGAGATTAATGATGTCTGAGATTTCCAGCTTGTGTTTGTTCGCGAATCTAGAGTTGTGTAGCAGACAACAAACCTCAGAGATGACTGTTTTGGTGAAGGGGGAGTCCGGGCTTTTAGGGATGTTAGGGATAATGTTCCTGAGAATAGGTGACTGGTTTGAAGGTGGTTGATGTTTGGTGAGGGAGATGGTTGTTATAGTGCAATGATTAGAGTTAGCTGGAGAGGAGAAGGTATGGGGGTTGTAGTTGGAAGAATTGTAGCTAGCCAATAGGTTGGAGATGTCAGTTGGTGACAGGCTGTGTGAGGCTATTTTGGGGCATGGGAGCAGGGTACTCCTTGGGAGTTTGGGGAAGTGAGTGCCCACCAAGGACAGTAGGGAGTTGGGGAGAGTGGAAATGTTGGTACTTATTTGGGAGATGTTAGTTTCAAGCTGGGAGATAGAAGAGAGGAGAAGTCCTAGTTTATTTTCTAAGGAGAGCAGAGCTGGAATGTTAGGTTGTTTGATGGGTACAGGGGGGTTCAGCTTGAGAGGGAGAGCATAGAGAGGGGTGGTGGATGCAGAAATAAAGAATGGAGGGAGACTCGTCGAGATGATGATTGGAGGTAATTGTCGTAGCAGCTCAGGAGGAGAGAGAATTATCTGGACATACATTGAGTAAAATAGAAGTATTGACTAGTAGCTGAGGAAGAGAAAGGTGAGGTCTGTAGTGGGAGGACGGGGGAGATAGAAGTGGATCATGGGAAGGCAGAAGGTGCGTAGGCTGGGTGCTGTGAGTGTATGGGGACAGGAAACAAGCACAAAATGGATGGTAGCCACGACTGGTGGTTATAGAAAGTGTAAAGTTCTGTTAGGTTAGGGGAAAAGGGGGGGAGGGAGGGAGGAGGTTGTCATAAGGGGATAGTGGTTCAAGCAGCAGTTCTGGAGTGATGGGGGTGGAGAGAAATGAAAGGGGCTTGCCCAGGATTCATAAACAAGGGAGAGGGAGAGGAAAGGAGGGGAGGATAAAAAGGGAGAGCATAAGGTGGAAAAGTCACTGTGGGAGCTGGGAAGTCATGATGTTGGAAATATGGATTGGATGGGGTGTGGTTAACCTGGAGAGGGGGAGGTTTATGCGGAATTCCAGGCTGCTATAGGGGTGTAGATGAGGGAGCAGGCCCTTGGCTGGGAAGGAGTGTTGAGGGTAGCATCCCAGATGGAGAGGGTGGGGGTTGGGAGAGGGGGAGGGGGAGGGGAAGCAAGTGTGAAGGAGGGGAACTGGACTGCCTGCGGTGAAGGCTGTGCCCCAAGGGAGGCCTGCAAACCGGTGTCCTGGAGGGTTCAGTGAGGCGAGGGAGAATTGAGGGAGGAGGTAGATGAACACTGCGAAATGTTGTTCCGGTGGATAAGGGGAGGCGAGAGAGAATTGGAGGAGTAAGATGAGGAGTCGGGAGGAATTGGAAAGCCAGGGATGGAAAGTAGGGATGGAAATAGGTGGTCTAAAAGAGAGAGATAAGTATCTTTGTCTTGGATCAGGTCTTTGCTGGTGTTGTAAAGTGAGATAGTGAGTGAGCCGTCGAAACCAGCTGAGGGGGAGATTTTTAGTTGGTGCCCGTGTGGGATTGAGGAGGAGGAAGTAATGTTGAGGGAGTAATTAAAAATGGTGGTCCAGAAAGAGATGTTACGGGTAAAGAACATGAGGTCGGTTTAGAGCCTCCCATAATGACAACTATGGTATTGGGCAACGAAAAGGGTATCGGATAATTGTTCAAGGGAGTTGTGTTCGATCCTTTTTGCTGATGCTTTGGACAAATTGGGGGGAGGGGGTGTAATGTTGAAACAGTTGGCTCCAGCCTTCACTGGTTTGTAAGACATCTGTAAGATGAAGAGGGTGACGTGAGGGAGATGTGGGGGAAGAAGAGAACGCCATGAATGAAGTGAAGAGGAGTGGAAGCAGCAGCAGGAGGAGGAGATGGCACATTATTCGGGAAGAATCAAATAAGAAAGGTGATCGGAGGGGAATGGTGAGGAGTAGAACCCATTGCAGATTAGTGCAAGATGACGTTAACAGTTGGGGCGCGTTGCTTCAGCTGACCTTCTGCAGAGTAGGGAGAGGGGGCCCAGGACCTTCGCCTCCTCCAACCCAGGTTCACCAGAGCAAGTTCAGACAAAGGCAGCGAGTCACCTGATGGGGGTGAAGCCTCTTCTACAGAGAATGTCTTTTAAAGATTCGGTTTTGCACTTCTCTAGTGTAGGCCTCCAGTGTAATAAAATAAAAACAGTACTTTAGGCCTAGCCCCAGTGGGGGGCGCATTGCACAGACTAGCTTCTGCAGCGCTTTTATGTGTGTACAGGTCCCTCCACCGCTCTGATTGCATACACCGCCGATGCCAGCTGCACCTCTGTGACACCGTTACCAGTTTCTGTCACTCTCGGGGAAAGTGACCGCGTTACCAGCTTCTACAGCTCTCTGGGAAAGTGGCCGCGTTACCAGCCTCTACAGCTCTCTGGGAGAGTGACAGCGTTACCAGCCTCTACAGCTCTCTGGGAGAGTGACAGCGTTACCAGCCTCTACAGCTCTCTTGGAGAGTGACAGCGTTACCAGCCTCTACAGCTCTCTGGGAGAGTGACCGCGTTATCAGCTTCTACCGCTCTCGGGGAGAGTGACAGCGTTACCAGCCTCTGCAGCTCTCTATCGCTCTCGGGTTGGGTGCAGGGTTACCAGCCTCTACAGCTCTCTCTATCGCTCTTGGGTAGGGTGCAGGGTTACCAGCCTCTACAGCTCTCTCTATCGCTCTCGGGTAGGGTGCAGGGTTACCAGCCTCTACAGCTCTCTCTATCGCTCTCGGGTAGGGTGCAGGGTTACCAGCCTCTACAGCTCTCTCTATCGCTCTCGGGTAGGGTGCAGGGTTACCAGCCTCTACAGCTCTCTCTATCGCTCTCGGGTAGAGTGCAGGGTTACCAGCCTCTACAGCTCTCTCTATCGCTCTCGGGTAGGGTGCAGGGTTACCAGCCTCTACAGCTCTCTCTATCGCTCTCGGGTAGGGTGCAGGGTTACCAGCCTCTACAGCTCTCTCTATCGCCCTCTGGTAGTGTGCAGGGTTACCAGCCTCTACAGCTCTGTCGCTCTCGGGTAGGGTGCAGGGTTACCAGCCTCTACAGCTCTCTCTATCGCCCTCGGGTAGTGTGCAGGGTTACCAGCCTCTACAGCTCTGTCGCTCTCGGGTAGGGTGCAGGGTTACCAGCCTCTACAGCTCTCTCTATCGCCCTCGGGTAGTGTGCAGGGTTACCAGCCTCTACAGCTCTGTCGCTCTCGGGTAGGGTGCAGGGTTACCAGCCTCTACAGCTCTCTCTATCGCCCTCAGGTAGTGTGCAGGGTTACCAGCCTCTACAGCTCTGTCGCTCTCGGGTAGGGTGTAGGGTTACCAGCCTCTACAGCTCTCTCTGTCGCTCTCGGGTAGGGTGCAGGGTTACCAGCCTCTACAGCTCTCTGTCGCTCTCGGGTAGGGTGCAGGGTTACCAGCCTCTACAGCTCTCTCTGTCGCTCTCGGGTAGGGTGCAGGGTTACCAGCCTCTACAGCTCTCTGTCGCTCTCGGGTAGGGTGCAGGGTTACCAGCCTCTACAGCTCTCTCTATCGCCCTCGGGTAGTGTGCAGGGTTACCAGCCTCTACAGCTCTGTCGCTCTCGGGTAGGGTGTAGGGTTACCAGCCTCTACAGCTCTCTCTGTCGCTCTCGGGTAGGGTGCAGGGTTACCAGCCTCTACAGCTCTCTGTCGCTCTCGGGTAGGGTGCAGGGTTACCAGCCTCTACAGCTCTCTCTGTCGCTCTCGGGTAGGGTGCAGGGTTACCAGCCTCTACAGCTCTCTGTCGCTCTCGGGTAGGGTGCAGGGTTACCAGCCTCTACAGCTCTCTCTGTCGCTCTCGGGTAGGGTGCAGGGTTACCAGCCTCTACAGCTCTCTCTATCGCCCTCGGGTAGTGTGCAGGGTTACCAGCCTCTACAGCTCTGTCGCTCTCGGGTAGGGTGTAGGGTTACCAGCCTCTACAGCTCTCTCTGTCGCTCTCGGGTAGGGTGCAGGGTTACCAGCCTCTACAGCTCTCTGTCGCTCTCGGGTAGGGTGCAGGGTTACCAGCCTCTACACCTCTCTCTGTCGCTCTCGGGTAGGGTGCAGGGTTACCAGCCTCTACAGCTCTCTGTCGCTCTCGGGTAGGGTGCAGGGTTACCAGCCTCTACAGCTCTCTCTATCGCCCTCGGGTAGTGTGCAGGGTTACCAGCCTCTACAGCTCTGTCGCTCTCGGGTAGGGTGTAGGGTTACCAGCCTCTACAGCTCTCTCTGTCGCTCTCGGGTAGGGTGCAGGGTTACCAGCCTCTACAGCTCTCTGTCGCTCTCGGGTAGGGTGCAGGGTTACCAGCCTCTACAGCTCTCTCTGTCGCTCTCGGGTAGGGTGCAGGGTTACCAGCCTCTACAGCTCTCTGTCGCTCTCGGGTAGGGTGCAGGGTTACCAGCCTCTACAGCTCTCTCTGTCGCTCTCGGGTAGGGTGCAGGGTTACCAGCCTCTACAGCTCTCTGTCGCTCTCGGGTAGGGTGCAGGGTTACCAGCCTCTACAGCTCTCTCTGTCGTTCTCGGGTAGGGTGCAGGGTTACCAGCCTCTACAGCTCTCTGTCGCTCTCGGGTAGGGTGCAGGGTTACCATCCTCTACAGCTCTCTCTATCACTCTCAATAGACCGGGCTTAAAATCTCACCGTGGAGCCGCCACGTTTTCTACACACCTATGAATGTGCCGCGCTTGCCGCATCGCTCGCCACCGGCTTCATAGTCTGCAGATTACAACAAAAAATCATTTCTTGTTCATATGGATGAAAAGTTGTCTACTTTTTTGATTTTTTTTTTTATATTTATACATTTTCTAATTTCAACACCATCATTAGATATACAAATAGTTTGAGGAAGTTTCCACATACGTTAAAGAAAAAAAGAGGAGCAATAAATACCATCGAGTATTGCATAATAAAAGGATCCCAGAAGAGCGTAACAGCAGCAGATTGTTATGTAAATATTCAATTCATAGCAGCCATTAGATGGTTTCCACAGAGAGAGGCATTAAATACATAAGATAGAGTATTAATAAATAATACCTAATATGTCCGTAAAATATTAATAGACCAATAGTTATAAACTCCCAGCAGTTTCTTATAATACTTGAAGAGAAACCCCAAGGAGCAGCATTTATCGGGTGATTGGCTAGGATCTATTGACCGGTCTTTCTTCCTTCCTTCTATAGATTGGGGCCCAGATAGACTGGCGAAGTCTTCTCGCCCGCACCCCCTTTCTTTCATGCACCCCCTTTCTAGATTGAAAATGGCCTGCAGCCTCCCTAGCCATTGCTGAAACCTGGGAGCCAGCGGGTCCAGCCACGCCGAGGATATGCAGATTCTTACAACTGCTGTAGCCAAAAATAAAATATATTGGCATGCATCTTGTATTTCATCATTGCTGACCCCGAGGAGCATTAATTCTGCATTACCTTTATATTCAGGGTTTGATCTAAAAAAAAATTCTATTTCCATCTTCAAAGTTTCTAAATGGGGGCAGGTTGAGAGCATGTGTATTCGATCTGCTTCTGCACTGCGACAGCGGGGGCACCTAATCCCTTCCTGTCCCCCCATTGCGCTATTTTGGCCGAGGTGGGATACAGTGAGAAAATTGATTTAAAATGTTGTGCTTGCAGTCCAGCTGAGTACAGGATGGTCTGCCCTAGTTCCAAAGACTCAAAAAATCTACCCTGATCTATATGAAGCTTGTCCGCCCTTTTCCCCCCCTTGTTTCTCAAGATGGTCCAGATTCAATTGGGACAGTTCTGAGTGAATATGTCTGATGGTACAACTCTTACTACCCCCTGACCACCTCGATGACATGGACTTCACTAAATCCATTCAATCCCCCTTTCTTCGCTGCTAAGAAGCTGCGTATTTGTAAATATTTGAAAAAATCTCTTTCATCAACTTCAAATTTAGCTTGCACATCTTTAAACGGCTGAATTCCATCCGGCCCCAAAAGGTCTCTTACCTTCCGGATTCCCAGCCCCGCCCACCTTGCCATTGTATTATCTTGAAAGATTTCTGGGAATGTCGGATTTTTAAAAAAGCTGTGTATAAAAGTTTACTCTCCTAAGTCCCGTTTTTTTCCTTTTAAACGCTACCCAGATCTGAAATGCCGCTGCCAAAGTTTTTATTCTATTTTTTTGTATAATAACTGGGTTCGCTATATTTTAGCAAGCAGTTCCGGGCCTCATCTCCCAATAATAATTCATATATATCTGGTGACCCTACTCTGCTCCAACGGTCTTCTAAATTACCTCCCATTAATACCCGCATATATTGTAGAGCGGCGGCCCAATAATACATTCTGAGATCCGGCACTGCCCAATCTCCTCTTTCTCTTGTTAGTGTCATGTATCTCAATGCTCTCCTATCTTCCCATGAGCCCAGATAAACCTATTCAGCATATTTTCAAGCACCTTGAACCATTGTTTCCCACATTGTAGAGGTATAGCCCTGAAAAGATAAAGCACTTTGGGTAGGAAGACCATCTTAATAATATTACACTGGCCTACAATGGCTAGATGGTTATGCATTCTATCAAAATCCTTCCTTGCTTTTTGAATAACTCGAGCTATATTTACCTCCATCAATTACCCCAGCTCGGAGGTAATATGTATACCTAAATAAGTGCCTGCCTGCATCACCGAGGATCATCCAGATCAGATATCCCATTCGTAACTATCTGCGTCTTCTGCTGATTAAGTACCCTGAGATTGTTCCAAATACCTGGGCTTCCTCCTCAATTGCCGCAAGTGCTGATTGGGGATGGGGGGGTCACCACGGCCTCATCATCGGCATAGGCAAAAACTTTGGTTTCTTGCCCTTGAAACGACATTGGCCTTATATCCTTGTTAGCGTCAATCTTCCGGATGAGCGGTACAATATATAAGGCGAAGAGGAGAGCACGGGCATCCCTGCCTAGTACCCCATGTGATCGATAATTATTCTGTATACACCCCCCCCCTTCAATCTTAATCGAGCTACTGGGGCCTTATATAAGCCCTGGATTGCATTAATGAAGGCCTTCCAAATACCGAACCATGCAAGGACCGCCCTAGGTAGTTCCAGGAGACCCTATCAAAAGCTTTCTCTGCATCCAATAAAATCAGGGCCATAGGGTCACCTAAGACTGCCGCTGCATCAAACAATGTTATGATCCTATAAAAATGATCCGCGGTGCCCCTCCCAGGTATAAACTCATACTGGTGGGGGTAAATCACTTTACCTATTATATAGCTTAAACGTGTCGCGAAGGCCTTCAAGAATATTTTTGCATTACTATTCATAAGGGTACTAGGTCTATAAGAGCCAGCTTCTCTAGATGGCTTCCCCTTTTTAAAAAACAATAGTGATGGATGCCCTAGCCCATGATTCAGGAGCGGAACTCCCCTGCTGTGCCTGGCAGATTGTCCTAACCAGATCTGGCCCTATGGTGGTAAGGAAGGTTTGGTAGAATTCAAAGGGTATCTGATCGAGTCCTACTGCCTTACCAGTGGGGAGGTCCCTAAGTGCCACGTAGTCGGACCTCCAAAGATTCTGCAACTACCGGGGTTAATTGCTCTATTGAAATACTACTTAGATATTCTCTGATTAAACTCTCTTCTCCCCTTTGTTCCTCATGATACAGTATCTCGTAATATTTACGGAATTCCTCCCGAATCCCTAGATCCCTTTACTAAGTTCTCCTCTTCATTTAAAATCTCGAGTATCTCTCCTGCTGCATTATTTTTCCTTAAACGTGCTGGTAACACATGCCCTACACGTTCATTAAGCTTGTGGCAATTTTGCTGCCATGCAAGCAACTTTTCAGCTTCCTTGGTTGCTGAAATTTCTCCTATATGGGCCGTGGCAAGGGCAAGTCTAAGCAATATATGCTCTAGGGGTATCCCTGAAGCTAAAGCACCAGCAAGCTCTTCCTCCGCATCCAACAAAGTCTTATATAATGTTTTTACCCGTTGTGCCTCGTTCATTTGGCAGTATGGACTATAACTAAGTGTTCCCCCCCCCCCAACCCCTGCCTTAAACACATCCCTGACCACCCCGCTGCTTGCACTGTTCCTGTTAATTTCCATAAAATCCTTAATCCATTTATCCATATGTACAATGTAATTCTGGTCTTTTAAAAGACCTCTTTCAAATGTCCAAACCAACTCTGGTCTTTCCACCCCTGCAAAGGGGACTACCAAGGCCAAAGAATTCTGATCAGATATTACTCGGGATGTTTTTCTATACTACACCTCAAGAATAATTGATGTGAAACAAAAAAATAATCCAGCAGCGCCACTGATTTGTGAGGGGCAGAGAAGTACGTACTACCAGGGTCGGATGGTTTAAAATAAGTCCAGACATCTGTTAGCCTATTATCTTGAACTAAAGATGTGAGGGCTCTGAAAACCCTCCTCTTACGTACTGTATATTTGCCACCTTGTTCCACCCAGAGCCCACCCAAGCCATTGATAGTAAAGTCCCTGCACCGTATAACAGGAGATGGCCACAGTGCTAGTTCAGTATTAAGAAATTCCAAAACTTCAGGATCGTCCCCAGTGGAGCCATATACTGGACATATAGTGAATGCAAGATTGTGATAAGAACATTCTACTAATGCCCACCGTCCGCAGTTATCCAATTGGCTTTTCTTGTAGGTTATGTCTGTCCTCCGGGACAAGATGGCAACCCCTCTCGTTTTAGCCCCTTATGTAGTGTTGGTGATAAGTTTAAACCCTAGCTGTTGCATTACTTTCTCTCTTGCAACCCTCTATGTGAGTCTCCTGCAAACATAAGATATCAGCCCATAATGTTTTCAAATCTATTGCTGCTTTCTGTCTCTTAGAATGATCATTTAGGCCACATATATTCATTGATACAATTCGAATACTCATCAGCTGCAGTTATACATGTTTTCTTGGATAACGTAAAATATCTGTTTGATTCTCAGTCTGATTATGCCTTACATCGGCCATAACTCCTTTCTTCTCACATTCCTCGTGATATTCCTCATGTACTGTGTTCCCCTCCCACCCCTTCCTGCACTCGGAATCCCCCTAACCCAGTAACCCTCTGAGCCCCCCACCCCACCTCCCCTCTCCACTCCATCACCCATCCCCCCTGCCCTCCCCACTCACGAGCAAATAGGTCAGCAGTGACCTATGTGACGCAGCCTACACCACCCATCTCAAAGTGCCCCAGTGTTTCGACCCCAGATCCCCTAGACAAACCAGTCAAATAGCTCCCAGTGTCATCTGTAGCACATAAATCAAAAAAGAGAAATTCGTTCTATTTGACAAAGAATACATCAAAACAGCCCTAAACAGGGAAAAAGAAAAGAAAGTTTCCCAAAAATTAGACCCAGCCCGCCTGGTGACACCATCGCATTTCCCCTTTAGGATTTAGCCTACTACAGGCCTCCCTTGCGCTAGTCATGATGTTCCAGCACTTCCTTTGGTTTCCTTCAGCTCATTCAGATACTCCTGGGCCTTGATTTCCGTTGTAAACATCTGCACCCTTCCATTCAAAATAACCTTACGTTGGGCTGGGTTCAATAGGCATGCTTCACAGCCTTCTGTCTGGAAGGGCGATATAATTTGTCGTAGCCTCCATCTCCTTTCAACAGTGATATGGCAGAAGTCTGGCCGAACAAAAAAAAAAGGGTGACCTTCAAAAGTGTATTTAGTTTCTGGCCTTGCTCTGTCTACTATAGCCTGCCGGAGAAGGAAGTTGCCAAAAGAGACTAGCACTGCTCTAGGCCATTCCATCAGTCCAGTCGGGTTGTTTTTTTCTCTGCCTCAGAGGGACCGGTGTGCTGTTGAACCTCGATATCCCAGTTCCAGTGTGAAAGATCAGGGAACCCACCTTTTAGAAGACCTACAATGAATACTCTCATGTCGTCCCCTTCAATATTCTCGGCCATCCCCAAGAATCTACGGTTATTTCTGCGCTGCCGATTCTCGAAGTCTTTAAGTTTCCGCATTACATCTGCCACCTGCTAATCCTGTGACTCTTTGTGTGTCTGCAGTTTCTGGACTTCTCCCTCCAGGACTGTTGTTCTTTCTTCAACATGGGTTACCCTTTCTTTAATTTCGGTGCAGATTTTGTTCACCTTCTGAATAGATCCCTGAAGTTTTTTGGTGGCTTGGTGCGCCCTGCGGTTCTCCTGCCTGGCTTCCCCCTGCATCTGTTTCAAGGTGGAGTAAGCAAGATCTATTGAAGGGGAGACTTTCGGGTCAGCAGAGCCCTCCTGTAATTCAGATTGGCTCCCCACCTCCTCATTGTAAACCTGGCTGGTAGCAGAGTAATCCCATTTGAGTCTGAGGACCATGTCTGTATCTTGCCTTTGAGGAGATGTTTTAGACTTAATCATGCGCTTCTGAGTGGAATCCTGGTGTGTCACCTCCTTTGGCTGGCGGAGGAGTCCTCTGACCCTTAATCTTCTTCTGTGAGCCCCCCTGCTTGTAACCGAAATCTCCGAATCCTCAGTAAGAGCGACAAACGTCTCTACTCCTTCTGGAGATCCCAATGGATTTCTGAGCCAAGGTGGTAATGAAGTTTCCTGTCTTTCAGACCCCTCCCAGCAATGCATTTACCTCTTCCTGTTGCCTCCACAGGGGGCTCTGCTACTGGGAGGGATCCTGAGTGTCCAGAAGCACACCCCTTCTCATCCGCAGCTCCACCGGCAGAAATCTGCTGTGCCGGCTGGGAGGAATCCACTCCATGCAGCCCCACTCCTGGCTGTTGCTGCAACAATGTATCCTCGGGCGGGGCAGTCGATTGAGCCCCGCCAATCTCCACAACCGCTTTGGAAACAGTTTCAGCAGGCAGTCACGTCAACCAAGTCTGTGGATCCGGAGACCACGGCCAGGGGAAAAACCTCAGCCACCAACGGCTGTCTCGAGCTGCCCTCCGGCGGTCATCCCGCGCTGCTTAATATGGGCCTCTGCCTCCTCCTTGGCTGCTTGTCCGTCAGCTTCCTCCGCTTTCCAGGCCTGGGCGCCATGGCGGGGATGGGTCGCGCTTCACCCTGTCATCACTCCGGGTGCAGCGGCCTATCTCGGGGCATCTTTCATAGTCTTGATGACTTTGGGAGCCATTGTGACGGGCCGTTGCAATCTCCTCCGCAGTACGCCAAGTGCAGCACTAGTCTCCCGCAGAGCAGCAACAACCGCTATCAAGCCGCTCAGTCTACGCCGGCAGAAGCTCCCCTGCCACCGAAAGTTCAGCAATTCCAAAAGGTAGATGTGCTTCACCATGACGGCATCCTTGTTGTCTCGGGGCCGAACACCGGGGCACCTCTCGCCGTGGTGAGTCAGCCGCCATCTTGCATGAAACGTTGTTTACATTGCTGCACAAGGGGTGCAATGCCGCGGTTCTTACTTCACAAATGCTAACAGGCCACCTGCAACTGTTAGTAGCCATTTAAGGAGGTGAGTGTTGCCCAGATAGTATACAGTTTTGGCATTTGATGGACGGGACTGTTTCGGATGGGGCAATGTCAGCAACAGGATACGAAAACCTTTTATGCTTAAGATAAATATATTTTTACTGTACAATTACTTAAAATCACTGCAATTTTTACAAAAAAGATAGTAAAAACAATTTTTGCCTTTTTTATAAAAAGAGTTTGTGTGCTACATGGCTAAAATTCTGAGTGATCTTCTTTAGGAAACAAAGATTTTATTCCAATTCTAAATTTCACAAAGCGGGCAGCCAGCTGGGCAAAGTCACTCTTCATGCCCTCTTCCAGGGCCTCTTGGCATGTTTGTACATCGAGAATGCGCCAGATAGGGCGCTGCCAGATAATTCGCCGAGGGCACAGGTTGTTGCAGATACACAGGACGTGGATTGAGTTTTCATCCCTTTACCACAGATGCGGCACCGGGGGGCCGTGCCTTCCTTGCCCCCCTGACCATACTTCTATGACGTCAGAGGAATTAGTTGTAATCGTAATCTCAGTAAGGGGCGTTTCTTTGTTGGTTTATGTGGGCATGCTCGATGGTGATGTAGGCCTCCGCAGTCGTACGGTTTTGATGCCCCGCAGCCGCGGGAGGGGTTACGGCTGCATTGTGCTCAGCTGAATTCATCTGTGCGTGCTTAGTTAGCGGTATTGCGGCCACACCTATGGGTCGCGAGCTTGAGCACACGTCATGGGCTTCTACTGCCTCTAGACGGTGCGTTAAACATGCGTTCCAGGTGGACCCCGAGTTGTTTATCAGTGACCAATCTAATTCAAGCATCGAGGATAGAATGGTTCTTCCTTTTTCCTGTTTTCACTGTCGACGCGTTTGTCTTTCTTTCGCTGGGATTGTGGTGAAAGCTGCGGTCGTTTCATCAGGACACAGAGACGTTTTATCTCTTTGTAGGGCCCTATGTCCTGAATCCTAAATAGCCCTCCTCGCGAGACACACGTGTGAGATATGAAATGACTCGACTGTTTCTCGCCGCTGTTTTTACTGGAGAGGGGGACGGCATCGTTTGCCTGCCCTTTCTGCATAATTTAGCCGGACTGCTGCATAATCTGTCCTTTCACTGCCACCGAGCACGGGTTGAGAAGGTGAGGGGGTCCTGGCGCGAGGAGCAGGGGCTTAACACACGCCCTGCTACTCGTGCGGTGGGGGAGGGCCCCCAACCCTTCAGGGAGCCCCCAAAAACCTTTTAGAGGGTCTCTATTCCGCCCAAGGCCAATGAATATTCGGGACATATTTTTACATTATGCCATTAGTATGGAGTCGCTGCCCCCTTCCGACCTCCCTGCCCCTCCTCCCCCCGCCACCACCACTCATTTTTACGGAGAGGGCGCTGCCCCCCTCTGAGGCCCGAGGGTGTCTCCGAGGTTTCTCTTTGTTAAAGACGGCAGTCTCGTGGGACCCTTCGCTTATTCGTTATTATTCACTAGTGCAATAGTAGCCTTTGTGGCTCACACAATTTTCAACCCCCCCCCCCCCCCCACTCTCCCCAAACGCCCTCGCCCCTCCCTTCCTCCCAAGACAGGGTCTCCCTTGTCCTCCAGAACTGTCTAGGAGGCTTAAGCAAAGGAGGGACCTGCCCAGAATTCACCCGTTTATCCTTCCGTGGTGCCAGCCTGCGGTGCTTCTGTGCCCTGATATATTACACCTTCCAAAGAACCCTTTAACGAAAAATACACCCAGGACCCTTCATTTACCAATTCTCACTCCGAATGTTGTCACTTTGAGTCCTTTCTAGAGTCCAGCACCCCTTTACATTCAGAAAACCTACAGATAAACGCCATGAAGTAACACTGCAAAGCACATGGCATTTCCGCATCTCTGTGTCTTTGGCATAGCGCGTGTGCAGCCAGCAGTACTAAGCATGTTCGGGCTAGTTGTACTTGCTATAAAAAAAAAGTTGAAACTACAAGTTCCAGCATGCTCTGCGCTGTTGACTAAAACAAAAAAAACAAGACTTACCCACAGCACAGCATGTAGTCAGATGACCCCAGGAGTGAAGCTCATCGAAGATGGGCCACATACGGTGCAGTTTTGTCTTATTTGCGCATAGATACTGCAGCTCTTTGGTTTTGCACACACAATTCTGTACATCTGAGGCTGTGTGCACACGGATCAGGGGGGCTCTCTGCTTATGCGCACGCAATTCAGCGCAGTTCTTACGTTATGCGCTCGGCTCAATCAGCTCGATGAATCCTTAAGTTTATGCGACTACTGCTCTGTACGGCTCTCGTTTTACGAGCACACAGCCCCGTGCTTACTGTGCAGCTCTCGTATTACGAGCACACAGCCCAGTGCTTACTGTGCAGCTCTCGTTTTACGAGCCCACAGCCCCGTGCTTACTGTGCAGCTCTCGTATTACGAGCCCACAAAGTCCAGTGGCGTAGCTAGAGCTTGTGGCGCCCGGGGCTATCCTTCAGATTGCCGCCCCCCTGGGGGGGTGCTGGAAAAAAAGGATGGCGAGCACCTGAAAGAGGTCAGAGACACACGTAGTATCGCCGCTAATAGTTACCTCGATCATGCAAGTTACATGCACATACATGACACGGTCCAGGGCTAGACAGCCCCTGTCCCCAAAATATTAGCGCCTGGGGCGGACGGCCCCCACCTAGCTACGCCGCTGAAGGAAAAGCAGAAGGAAACCCAAAACTTACATCAGTTCTACCTACTCTGCTTGTGACATCTCACTCATAAAATCACAGCTTGTGCAGGACCCTTGTCCCCTATCTACCACGTCCGTAACCTCAGCAATGTCTGCAGACCGGTCCACCAAACTGGGTTTGACCACGATTCCCCTGGCAGGACCTTCAGGATACTACAGGTGAGTCCAATGCACCTGATCACTAGACTAACTTGAGTTCTGTAGTTGGGGCAGTACCAGCCCTGCAGTGAAAGCCTTCTCACTCCACCCAAGCCCCCCATGAGAGCTCAGTAGACGCCATCCCACGTGCCCCTCCCAGGAGAGAGCAGTGGAGCCATCCACTGCCACAGCCGCAGAAGAACTACATACCCTGACCCCACCCATCCCAGGAGAGAGCAGTGTAACCGTTCTACTCCTCCCTCCCGCCAAACAGAGAACATTCAACACCAACTCAGGGTCGCCTACGGTCACTACAGTATAGTAATGTGAGTTTTTAAAGACTGTCAGTGCTCCGAAAGCATTTCAATAAGCTGGAGTGTCAGGCCAGAGAATGCAGTAGAATGTGAAAAATTCAGTTTTTACCAGGCCAGAAGGGGGATCTGACCCGTGGCCTAGCGAAGAGACAGCCTTGACCCTGCACCTGTCACTACAGACAGCCCCATGCCCGCAAAAAAGATGTAAAAATCTATAGAAATATTTTCCTATTTTTGTGGGGGGAAAAGGGTATACTAGGAGGAGACAACCAACGGAATCTGCAGAAGGAACCGTGGCAATGTATACTAATAACAGTTTAGTTTCCCAATGTAATATTAAAATGAATTGCACCCAAGGTGCCTCGTTTCAATATTCCTGAAAGTTTAGAAAGGAAAGTAATTGAATGTGAGTCCTGATATCCTGGTATGTGCCAGTCCTCACAAACATCTCTTGTTAGCACATGAGTAATGCCAAGGTCTCTGCACTTTCATATCGCCCGCGCTCTTTTTGTGTGTGTTACTAAGAACACGCAGGTGTTGCTTGCCACATTCACTCTTCAGCTGTAAATGTCCACTTCAGCACAGACTTACTTTGCTGAGCTGACGCTGTAATCAAAAACAAGCACTGGCAAAGCCAAAAGGTCTTGCTTCTGAGAGCTATTGATTTGGCAATGCTTTGTAGCCATGCTGTACAGCATTGCAGATGCTTTGCAGTGTGGCTAAAACTAATTTTAAATGGCACTAATACACAGCCAGGGCTAATGCACTTTTACCCGATACTTCCCCTTAAACTATTCCAACCATCAGATATCCCAATCTTCCCTCACACTGTCCCCTTCTACCTTCAATCTAGCACTTCTATGCTCAAATGATCCCCCCCTTTCAACCTAACCTCCTTCACCCAAACTGCACCAAAACAACCTCTCCAAAAACAAAACTACCCCATCTTCTCGCTACCCCATACTTTTAGACTACCTCTCCACTCAAACTACTTCCTATTGTCAAAGAACTCTGCCTACAGTCAGAGTATCTCCACTGACTACCTTCTAGAACAAAGTCACCACTTCTAACAAACTACACCTACCTTCATGCGAACTCCACCTTCAAACTACCCCTCCAATGCTGAAACTACCTCCAGTTGTAAAGTATTCCCTTCCAACTTCCTCCCCAGCACCGAAGCTACCCTATATTTTGTCACATCCCTCCTGACCTCTAAATACTTCCAACTTTCAAACTGTCCCCACTTCCTACTACTCCTATCCTCAGTCTCCCAGTATCAACTTACCCTGCGCACTCAGCATGACCCATTTTACCTGAGCAAATCTTCGATGTCACAAAGTCAGCCTCAATACCCCATGCCCCTTCCCTTTCACTATAACAAGGATTTCTAGAACTGGGCTTATTTACTGATATTGAAATTCACCCTCTCTCCTCTTACATTTTATTATTCCATAAATTATAATATATATGTAACAACATAATGTTGAGTAATCTAATTCTAGTCGCGTAGCACAAAACCCCTTAGAATTCTTGTAAAGTGGGTGTAATGGGGTAGGAATCACACCAACAGGCCTAGAACTCCAAACAAAGCCATATCAACCTAACTAAAGCCATACAAACTAGCGTAGCCCAGTACAAACAACAGACAATGGGAAATGCCAAAATATTTCAAAGCATATTAGGTGTGATATTTGCTAAAATTACACACAGTGCCTAATTTACCCTTAGGAGTCCGTCTGCACAAAAGAATTACATTTGAGGGTTTACTCAAAACACAAAACTCATACAAAGTATTGTTTCTCTGTCTTTGCATAAATTAAAAATCATATTTGTCACAAATAACAGAGTTATTTGCATGAGTGTGGCTGATGCCATCATTGTGGCACAATGCGCAGTAAATACAATGCAATGCTAATTTTGGTTGTGCAAGGGAGACTATTGCACATAGTTGCATAGTGTGAATCTTGGTAAATCTGCTCACAAGTGTACTGAATTTAGAACGTGCTAGATCACTAAATGCACACAAACATAATGACCCCTTCAACACCCAAACTACTCCATACTCCTACTACCTCTGCCTTTTATTAACCCATCCTATATTTAAACTATACAACCTTTAAATTACTCCTTCTACCCTCACATTATATCACCAAAACTCACACACTACACCAGGCCCGGCTCCAGGAACTTTTATTTGGGTGGGCCAAGGGTGCATTCGGGTGGGCCACTACAGGCCCGATTTGTCACTTATATGTCTAGCCAGGCCTGCTTCCAGCCCTCCTTTAGCTCTTCTTAGTCTACCAAGGCCCAGTAAAACACACTCTTTTCCAAATCTCTTTATAAATGTTATTACTCTCAAAAAGTGTTTTTTTTATCCATGATATGTCCCTTTGATGGGAAGAGGAGATTTCTAAGGTGGGAGTATCAGGCAAGTGACACTACTCAGGCTCCCTCCGTGCGACCTTCAGGAAGAATCCCTCTTCATTACTACCTCCACCTGACCCCAGACTTTGCAGCGTGCTCCCTTACAGGCTTGCTTATCCACTTTTCTACCACCCCTCTTCAGTGCATCTTATCTCACAGCTGACCTTGGGCCCCAGCCCCATATGAGCCACCATCCAGTTGCATTTTCATTATTCCTGGTAAAAAAACATTAGTAAAATCACCTTCAAACTTGAAGCATTGAATATAGCAGTAAATGTAATTAGCATGCACTTTACAGTTTTCCTAATCACCCGACTGTTAATTAAATATACGAAAACAGAAAGGCCATGACAGGGTTGGATTTAGTGCTGGTGCAAAAGTCTTTTTTGGGGCCCTAACAATGACCTCTTTCTCCGTGGATACCTTTACTACCACCCTCCAACAGTGTCCTTCATCTCTCCGCAGCCCCTCCCCCTCATGACCTCCTCCTCAGAGTCCATCACTGCCACCCTCCACCAGTGCCCCTCATCGCTCCGTAGCCCCCGTACCCCATGACCTCCTCCTCGCTTACCTCACTGCCACCTTACACTAGTGCCGCTCATCTCTCTGTAGTTCCCCCCCCACCCCATGACCTCCTCCTTGGCTTCCCTCACTGCCACCCTCCACTAGTACCCCTCATCTCTCGGTAGTTGCCCCACCCCATGACCAGCTCCTCGTATTCCCTCACTGCCACCCTTAACCAGTGCCCCTCATCTCTGTTGCCCCTCTCTCATATGCATTCCATTTGTTGTATAGCGCTACTCATATCAGTGTAAGGTGTCACAGTACTTTACATAACAGCACACATTATACAGAGAGAATGAATCAGTCTACGGGGAATGTCACATAGGCCAATGAGGATTACAAGTGTAGGAGTCACATGTCATCCATGCTGGTGGGCAATATATTTTACTAGGCTTTGGTCTGGAGAAGCACAAACTCAGGATTTAAAGAGTACTCCAGTGGTTGGGGGTTGGCTTTACTGATAAAAATGTATGACTTCCCAAACAAACTCTTTTTAGCGACATCAGAATAATGAAAGACTGGAGAAGTTCTAACTATATCACAACACAAAAAAAGGTGAAGTTTGTATGCAGCTCTTTGATGACAGTACTGTCCTATTTTAGGATTGTAACTTCTGAACGGCAAGTAACACAAGGATCTCTGTGACAAAGGCAGTAACCCACCGAGCTACCCACATAAAATACAGTTTATCTGCGTTTAAAAACTAACAGACAAATGATTGCTCTCCAGCAAGATCATAAATCACCAGTTATCTGAACATTTTGTATTATTGTTGTACATTGGTTGCAGATTCATTGCCATTGCCCAGGCCCACCCCCTAGAATCGGGCTTGCACTACACTCCAGTTTGAAAAACTGCCCATTCACACGCACACTGTGCTCTCCTACCTTTAAAGTAAAAGTACACTTTATATTGGTAAACGGGTCCCATCCAGTGGTGTCAGGCACCATAGCCGATTCATCCACGTCATCGGGGAATGGTGGTGGGGTGCAGGAATCCATCCCAACCCCTGCACGCGCTCTCCCTGGCTGCACCGGAAGTTTTGGGCTGCTCGACGTTGCGGCGGTGCACGCGCTGGAGGCGGAGCTTGTTTCACCGCGCGCCCAAATAGCCTAATCTGGCAACGTGGTGCGTGTGCTGCAGGAGGCAATTTGTTGCCTTTCCTTTTTTGCAAGCACGTGAGCAGTGCTTGTAAGTGAAACGGCGGCCGCGCGGCACAGGCCCGTTGCGGCGGCCTTTATAATTTATTTGGGTACACTGACTGTCAGTGTCTCCAAATAAATTATAAAGGCCGCCACAACGGGCCAGTGCCGCGCGGCCGCTGCCGCCCGCAAAACAGTGCCGCCTGGGGCGGTCCGCCCCCACCGCCCCCCCCTAGCTACGCGCCTGCCCACAACCCAGTGCTTACTGTGCAGCTCTCGTATTACGAGCCCACAGCCCCGTGCTTACTGTGCAGCTCTCGTATTACGCGCCCACAGCCCCGTGCTTACTGTGCAGCTCTCGTTTTACGAGCCCACAGCCCCGTGCTTACTGTGCAGCTCTCGTATTACGAGCCCACAACTCAGTGCTTACTGTGCAGCTCTCGTATTACGAGCCCACAACCCAGTGCTTACTGTGCAGCTCTCGTATTACGAGCCCACAGCCCCGTGCTTACTGTGCAGCTCTCGTATTACGAGCCCACAACTCAGTGCTTACTGTGCAGCTCTCGTATTACGAGCCCACAGCCCCGTGCTTACTGTGCAGCTCTCGTATTACGCGCCCACAGCCCAGTGCTTACTGTGCAGCTCTCGTATTACGCGCCCACAGCCCAGTGCTTACTGTGCAGCTCTCGTATTACGCGCCCACAGCCCAGTGCTTACTGTGCAGCTCTCGTTTTACGCGCCCACAGCCCAGTGCTTACTGTGCAGCTCTCGTATTACGCGCCCACAGCCCAGTGCTTACTGTGCAGCTCTCGTTTTACGCGCCCACAGCTCAGTGCTTACTGTGCAGCTCTCGTATTACGTGCACATACTTCACTGCTCTGTGCAGCTCTCGTATTACGTGCACACAGCTGTGTTCACTGTGCAGCTCTCGTATTACGTGCACACACCTCACTGCGCAGCTATTGTATTACGTGCATACACCTCAATGCAGCTCTCGTAATACGTTCACACAGCTCAATGCTTACTAAAGTGGATGCACGTAATTTCAGGTGTGTGCACATGGTTCAGCTGGGGTGCTGCTAGACCTGAAGGGGAGGGGGAGGGGGGGGGGCTAACAGATCAGCCAATGGAGACCGGGCTAACACTTCAAGAAATGGGACAGAACCATGGTTGGAGCCGATACAAGAAAGTAGAGCGATACATTGTGCATTTTAAAGGTATTGGCCAAACCCAATATAATTACACAAACCTTTTAGTGTATTTGAACTTGTTTATTGGCTTCTGACTCTGACATCTTTAGAACCACTTTCCGCAAAGTTATTTCAAAGCGAGGACCCTTGTTGCCAGTCCTCCGAAAATTCCTCCTGTGAAATGACTGCGGGCTCCTTGAACATGTTTCATTCCATCTTCATAAAGACTCCTGTTTGTTGGCCAAAGGGCTGTTTTCCGTTCGCTCATCGTGGTGCTGCGGCACAAACTCCTTTGAGGCCGCGCACATTCGCAGGTCTCACAGCACTGATGCTTGTGCGTGAACGCACCTGATTCCGGGGTCTGTGGCTGGCAGGCCTCTGGTTTGAGTCCTAATGTATCTTCTATTCCTCCTGAGAGGGAATAAGTGAGAGCCAATCAGCTGGCAGTATTACCTCCCGTTAATTACACTGCCAGGATTATGCGCTATTCTAAATCGAGGTTAAATGGTTGTTAGCACCCCACATTGAGCAGTTCCGATACGAGATGGGGGAGTTACATCCATGTAGGAAGCCACCAGGCCTAAAGAACTGGCAAAAAACAGTTGCCGTGAAATAATTTGCAACACATGGCGTGCTAGCACGCAATGGGTACAAATATTTCGGCCAATGTCCTGCAAAGAGGTCCCTCCAACAGTAACCAAAATACTGGCACTTTAAAGCTTGTTACAAAACCATGATTTCATTTCTGTCCTAAAGCCCCCTACGCACAAAGTGTCAAATCCACTAAATTTATTTTATTTTATTATTTTATTCTATATTTTTTTTATTTATTTGAGTTTTATATAGCGCTGGCTAGACCCGGAGGTATCGGAGCGCTTTACATGAGGATCCACATTGTTACAAAGTTACATCAGTTACAAGAAAACATTTAAAGAGCATAGAAGACGAGATAATGGAGCGTAGAAGGGAAGGGGAGTAAGGTAAAAGGGAGATATGGCGGAGAGATGAAGGAGAGTCTGCCCAAAGCCCGGCTGGGTAGGTGACGGTCGAGGGAGGAAGACCACAGCCCATCTCCTCTATAGCTGTGAAGTTAGCTCCACCGGGCATCGGCCAGAGTGCAAGGTCTCAACAGCCGGTGGCAAGTTCAGATTCAATGGTAGGGGTAGAGACGAGGAGAACTATGTCCAAAGTCCGCTGGCTAGGTGACGGCCAATGGGTGACCCAGAGCCGATCTCCTCTATAGCCGACTAGCCAGCTCCACCGGAAATCGGCCACGTTGATCAGCCTCTTTGCGCTTAGGAGTTCATGTAAAATCTAAACTATCTATCAATGTTTTTGAATCCTGAAGATGCACGATGCACCATAAAATGCAACATTTGTGACACATTTCTCCAAGATTCCTTTCAGAAGAATGCAATATTCTCTATAATGGCTGGTTTTACTAACTATAGCTGTTAGCTTGGCCTGGGTAGAGAAAGGGACACCTGGTATGGATCACAAGAGACACACCAGGCGGCCAACATGGTTAGCAGTTTGGCACTGCCACACCGAAGCAAGTGGTTTTGCATTGGTAACTTACTATGCACAATATCAGAGTTATGCTGCTTTTGACAGGCCCAGGCCCGGCCTGAAAGCAGAACAAGGTTTCAAAAGCATTTTGCTGCCGAACTGCACCAGTTTGAAGAGGTTTGACCCAGCAAGGCACTGCCTACACAAGGGGCATGCTCCTGAACAGACACTCCACCCCTCGGTAAAAACACACAAGGCCTAATGTTAATGTTAAGGGTATTTATAGAGCGCACAGCTACTCCGGATGAGTGTCCCGGCGCTAAGAGAACCTCATGGCTCGGCTGTTGCTGCCACTGAAAGAGGGAAAGACTAAGGTTGTTGAGGAAACAGCCAGGTTTTCAGCTGCTTTCTAAAAGTCAGCCAATCAGGTGCCTGTCTGAGTGGCACCGGCAGAAGGTTCCAAACATGGTCAGCCTGCACTTGGAAAGAGCGTCCGCCAGTCCGAATGCAGAAAAATTTGGGAACGGCCACCTGCTGTCGAGAAGATGACCTCAGGGTTCTGCCTGGGACATAGTGAAGAATGCTCTTTCTGATATAGTGAGCTCTCGTACCATGTAAAGCCTTAAAAGCCAAGACTAGAGCTTTGAAGCAAACTCTCTTACGGACAGGCAGCCAGGGCAGGGCCTTGAGGTGTGGAGAAATCCGCGCTCTGGGTCCAAGCATGAGAACCGCCCTGGCAGCCACATTCTGGACCACCTGAAGCCTATTTAGTAAATACTGTGGGAGGCCTAGGTATAGGACATGAACATTCGACCATATTGTGCATCTGCCTTACAATGCAGTCAGAAACTGAGCATAGAGGCATCTGCTTCAAGCTCAACCGGTATGGATGTCTCTGGGCATATATCAATTGCCACCGTCCCTGTGTTTTGAGCCTAAAGCCACCGAGGAATACACTGGAAACCTGCACATGCAAGAAAGGAGTTGTGATGAAGTGCAACAAATGCCCTGAGGCATTTTGGCACTGACCTAACCGCATCAGAAAAGATATGGAGGGAATCCATGTAAAAGATGCATTGGAAGAGTCTTCATAAACATATAAAGGCTCTCTATTTCATGCAGGCCAAGCGGAGAGTATTTCGAATAGAGGAAATAACAAAAAAGATGGACCATCACTCTTTATCACCCCCCAGCCCACCCCCCCACCCTCCCCCTACTTACCCACCCAAACATGCCTTTCTGGAGCAGGGGACGGAAGAGCCACAATTAAGGGATTGTTTAAGCTTGAAAGCAAAAGCTTTAGCATCCTAGGGAGTGTTTTTTAATGGCCTCAGTGGGCAAAGCAGAGCGCCTCGTAATGGATCCTTCTAGGAACTAGCAACCAGTGCAGCTTGCCACAATCCTCGAACCTGTCAGATATACTAGAGCTCATGAAAGGTCTTGCCGCCATATTCTGTTTGCCTTGAAGCTTGTAAATAGCTGACTCGGGAAGGCCAAGGTAACCGGCAGCATTAGCATAGTTCAGTTTACAAGTGGTAGCTTTAATAACTCACGGTTGGAATAAATAGGTTTTTCTTCAAGATCCTCATTTGGAGGTGACCGGATGAAACTACAGCAGCAGCACGACGCACGTGGCAACGCCATTGTTGTAATCTTGTCTCGCGCAATTTCGTGCCTAAAACGGGCCTTCAATTCATCCGCCCGGAATCTAGTAATTAGCGCTCTTCACCATATGTAGAAAGCCGCGGAGGAGTTTCGCCGCACTGGCTCAGAGCCAGCAGCTGAAAAATAAAACCATATTTTATTATCGTTTTTATTTTTCAGCTGCCGCCTCTGAGCCAGCGTGTGTAGGGAGGGGCGGGGCCGAGCCATTGCAGATGAGCCAGAGCATCCCTGCAATTTGAGTGACCGCTCGCAAGAGAAGGATGGACCTATAGTCGGCTTCTGCTGTGCAGTCCAAGTTTGCTTCGAAGACCCCTTTCTTCCATCCATTATGGACTGCGCCAGAAGAAAATGCATGTTAAGGATAAAAGTTAAAAGCAGTTATAAAAAATGCAGGTAAAGGTGTTAGTCCTGGCTCCACATACACCTGGGGAGCTCGACTTCAGGGAGGTAATCAAGGGGAGATCTGTGAAAAGAGAGACAAACCAGCATTGGCAAAGCCAATAGGTCTGGCCTATGCCAGAGCTATTGACTTTGCCAATATGCTTTAGCAATATTGTACACCAGAGTGGCTGCTGTTCAGCATGGCTAAAATTTGTAGGGTTAAGGAGAGTGGAGTGGAGTGGAGTGAAGCACAGTAGACTTGAGTGGGGTGGAGAGGAGTAAAGTGGAATGTCATGGAGTAGCATACAGTGTTGTGGAGGTAGTAGTGTGTCGTGGAGTGATGCAGATAGCAGTGCTGTAGAGTATAGTGGTACAGGAGGGTAGAGTGCAGTGGTGTAGAGTAACATAGCATGCAGTGGCATAGAGTTGAATGCTGTAGAGTACAGTGATGTAATGTGCAGTGGTGCAAAGTAGTTGGTGTAGGTGCAGTGGCGTATAGTGCAGTGGTTTAGGGGACAGTGGCACAGCGTAGAGTGCAGTGGCATAGAGCAAAGTGGTGTAGAGTGACAGCACTGATTGCAGTGGCATGGCAGAGAGTGGCACAGAGTGCAGTGGTGTAGAGTAGATAGTTTCAGAGTAGAGTGAAGTGGGTCGTGTGGAGTGGTATAGAGTGCAGTGTTGCGTAGTGGTTCAGATTGGAGTGGCCTAGACTGGAGTGGTGTAGAGTGCAGTGGCGCAGAGTTGAGGGGCAGAGTTCATTGATGTAGAGTGGAGTGACGTACAGTGGTGGAGCGTTGAGTGACAGTGCAATAATGTACAGTATGGTGGCACACAATCTGGTTTAATCTTGAAAGCAAACATAGGGATTGCTTCATAATGGCCTCCGTGGGCAAAGCAGAGTGCCGTATAATGGATCCTTCTAGAAACTAGCAACAAGTGTAGCTTACAGTGAGCCTCAAAGGAGCTGGACCGTTTTCAAGAAATCATGACAAGTCACGCTACCATATTCTGTTTCCCTTGAAGCTTGACAATAGCTGACTCAGGAAGGCCGCAGTAACAAGCATTGACACAGTTCAGTCTAGAAATGGTAGCATTAATAACTCGAGCTTTCAAGGGGCTTGTACTAACAGGGTGTTTCTTCAAGGTCGTCATTTGGAGGGGACAGGATGACAGCAGGACGAGGCACGTGGCAATGCCATCATTGTAATCTTGCTAGATGTAATTCTACACAGTGCCAAAAAAGCCTTAAATTCATCCGCCTAGAATCTAGTACTTGGCGCTCCACACCATGTGTAGAAAGCAGAGGAGCCAGAACATCTCTGCAATTCTAGTCATTGCTGGCGAAAAAAAGATGAGCTCCTGCCCTGGAGTCGAAGCGCTTTGACTGCCTATTTCTTCCATCCATTATGGACTGTGCCAGATGAAAACAGGTGCTAAGGATGAAGGTGAAAGCAGGTATAACAAATGCAGGCGCCTTGACGCCCATTGGGCTTAGTAGCGCTATATAAGTCTGTTTCATTCATTCATTCATTCAGGTGAAGATTTTGGAGCCCTGACTGTGTATACATCATCTGGGGAGCCTGACTTCAGGGAGGTAATCCAGGGGAGAGCGGTGAGAAGAAACAAGAGGCCGAAAGCTTGTAACCATGCTGCATGAGACAAAGAAACCCGCAGCAGGGCAATAAAACCATGAACAGCCTCGACATTCTCATAGAAAAAAGGAGGCCACATTGTCACCAATAACTTGGGAGGGGAAATTATCATTTTGACACAGGGCAGATTGATGAGATTGGAGACTGCCTGGAAAAGAGCCCTTGAAGAGTTGGAGAGCAGAAGAAATATAATTTGATACACAATAGGGGTCTTAGAAGTAGTAATAGTTTGGGAATATCAGAGCTGTTGACCTTTATGTGGGGCTTTTCAAATTCTAAAGTTTGTGTGTGTAAATACAGTTTGTCTTTTGCAAAATTGCATATATATATATATATATATATATATTCACTTAAAAAACCATAGGTTTCACACATGTTATAGTTAGCTGGGCATTTCCCTCGTAAAAAACCAATGAAATTCCCCGTTATAGTTAGTGCAGGCAACTATAACTCACGCGACCGCAATCCGCTGCTGATGACGTCAGATATTACATCACTGTATTTAGACACTTATTTACTCATGTCTTCTTCCATTCATCTTTAGCTATACATATATTTCATTTTTTTTTCTTTCAGAAAGACACATATGTCATCAGTGATGTAATATCTGACGTCATCAGCAGCAGATTGTGGTCGCGTGAGTTATAGTTGCCTGCACTAACTATAACGGGGAATTTCATTGGTTTTTTACGAGGGAAATGCCCAGCTAACTATAACATGTGTGAAACCTATGGTTTTTTAAGTGAATTTGCAAGGTTTTTTAAATGCTAATTCCTAACTATAACGTGTGTGAAACCTATGGTTTTTTCAGTGAATTTGTACGTTTTTTTAAATGCTAAGTTATGTATTTATTAATATATTTTTTTAAACAAAACTTTTTCTCGGCGCGCGCACGGTGCGCTTCGCGCACCGTGCGCCCACTTTACGCAGTTCGCGCCGTGCGCACACGGTGCGCTTCGAGGACCTTGCGCACACAGTGGCCTCGCAGTGCGCTTCGCGCACCTCGCACCCACTTTTCGCAGTTAATGCCGTGCACGCGCGGTGGGCACGGAGCGCTTCGCCCCCAAGGGCCAAATACATTTTTTTTATTTTTGAAAAATCATGGAGTGCGCGCACGCTGCGCGAACTTCGCAGAATTTTTTCCGTTTGGGTGCTGCGCGCAAGGTGCGTGCACTCGGCGATTTTTCGAAAAAAAAGAAAACATTTTTTTGCCCTTGGGGGTCCTTCTGGGACCCCCTGACCACGGCTAGGGGGTCAGGAACTGTCCACCCTGCCCCCTTTTCACGTTCTCCACATTTGTTTTTCACCCCCTCAGAGTGCGAGAGACAAAATGGCGGCCGACACTTCCTGGTTTCGACCGATTCGAATGTTTACTAAGATCTAACAACCAATCAGAATTGCGCTCGCGCACGGCAAGGTGCACGCACCCAGCGCGCACGCTGCGCGCGTACAGATATATATATTGATTTAAATGCTATTTTCTCTGGAAATACTGAGCAGATTTACACCAAACCTGCAAAAGGCACTTCATGGACCTTATGGCTACCTCTCTGCCAAATTTCACGTAATTCTGTTCAGCCGTTCGGGCTGTAGCTGCGACTAAAGTCCCTATGGAAAAATCCATGGGGAAAACGCATTTTGGGACCCCCCCCTTTTCTCGGCCCCCGCTTGACGAATCACTCCGAGACTTTCAGGGTAGGAGCGGAGCGGAGCGCCCCATTTGTTTTGAAAATTTCGCGAGGATTCGTCAATCGGCGCCAAAGTTATTCAAAATAGAATTTTGAGATTTCCTATGGAAACTCGGTCCTAACTATAACTATCTACTGGCGACCGCCAGTATGTATGTATGTATGTATGTATATATATATATATATATATATATATATATATATATATATATATATATATATATATATATATATATAATGTTTTTTTTAACAGGGCCGAGGGATTGCAGCCCTGGTTCTCTTCCCATGACTTCCACCAGATATGCTGGCTTTTAAAATCGTATTTGTTCCTGCAGCCAGTGATTGCTGATGCAGGAACAGCAGTCCGCTTCGCGCAGTTCCCAATTGTGAGGTATCTGCACTTTACAAGTGGGCTGATTAGACGGAGAGAGGGCGTCACCATGAAGCATGAGAGGCAATAACAAAAGCCTCTCTCTGTAGCTGCCATTTGTATGACCTCAGTGGCTGATGTGGATGGAATCTATTAGGATCGACATTCCCAGTTTCTTTTTAATTTTTATAATAAGCTGCATGTTTTTAACCATTCAGGAATGGATCATGTTGACCTTCAGGTGCCTTTTGACTGAAAGGAAAGGGCTGTGGTTTACTGTTCTGTGAAATCAAGGCAGAGGCAGGCAGCAAAAGAAGAAGCAAGGCTTCTCGCTGGGGTGACTGCTACCTTGAATACATGTGATTGAGTGCAGTTGGTTAATCAGCAGATCCAGAGCCAGGCTATGGCTTCAATTAATGTAGTGATTTGAGGTTTTCTTGTGAGAAAGGTGTATTCCCTTTGAGGAGTAATGTAGGGGTGTTCTCAACTGCCTTTTGGAGTGTGTCCTCCTAATAAAAACATATCAAAAATGTTTGCACTAGGTACAGTCTAATTGTATATTGCTACACATATATTTTATCACAGATGTATTTTATCTTTAATGCTGGAGGTCTTGGTGTACAAAATATCCTTTGGGAAAAAGTGGTTACAAATTGTGCACTGAGTTTTTGTGAATGGAAAACAATTTTGCAAAGCGACCTATGTACTAATAGATTGGTTCACAAAATTCTGAATTGTAGTGTAACCCAGTTTGGCCTCTGTTATCCTTGGTGTGGTTTCCTCTTTATTTTTGCCTCTACCTCCTGCATTTTTGACTGTGTGCTGAATATTGTTTTTCCTGGCTTAGATTGGGCGCTCTGCCACTGCTGATCAGTGTCAAAGTGCAAGTGCTCCCTGTGTAAATTGTGATTATAATTGGTTATTCATGATTGGCAATTTTGATTTATTGGTAAGCCCTTAGTAAAGTGCTGTGTGTGCCCAGGGCCTGTAAATCAAATGCTCCCAGTGGGCCTGCAGCATGGATTGTGCCACCCACACTAGTAGCCTTTCAAATGTGTCTGACTTGCCGCTGCATTTCACCTGGAATTTCTACGTGCACACACAAAAACATATACAGACACACACTCTCTCTCTTCTCTGTTTAAAGGTTCTTAAAACTGTTGGTTACTTTGCAACATATTGTCCTATAAGTAACCGTAAAAATCCCCACTGCTACCCCTTCCCACTGTCCCTTAAGCCCCCCCATGCCCTGCTCCTCAAACCATGTATTTTACCAGGAAATGCTAGTGTGATTGTTGGTAAAGGTAAAGCTTACCAATCCCCCCCCCCCCCCCCCAAACCTGCATCCCCAATCTTACTGACCAGGCTATGCCCCTGACTGGCAGCTGCAGCAGCCTGGGGTAAGACACACAAATGGGGGGGTGGGTGCTTAAAGCCCTTTAAGCCCAGTGGGCGTTGTGCACTTGCGGCTCAGTGCATCTCTCTGGTTATGTGCGCACAGCTCAGTGCAGCTCTCGCGTTATGTATATACACAGCTCACTGCAGCTCTCTGCTTATGAGCATGCTTATGCAGCTCTTGGATACAGTGCACCCACGGCTCAGTGCATCTCCTGTTCCGTCCGTATACTGCTCAGCTCCCCGTTTTTTGTGCACCCATCTAAGAGGAACTCTGGATATGTGCACAAAGCTCAGTGGAGTTTGCATGTTATGTACACACAGCATGGCGTATCTCTCGGTTTATGGGCCCTCTCTAGTTAGTTATGTGCACACAGCTCTTCGCAGCTCGCATGTTATGTACAAACGGTTCGGTGTAGCTCTTGAGCCATCATAAAGTGTGTATTTACTATTCTAACTCCATGCGTGCTTTGATAGTAGGGTATGTTATAAAGCATATTGAGGCAAACATAACTGCAGCGGCGGCCCCTCTGCTATGGTGGAGGAACGTCGCCCCTCTCCCCTGCCAGCACTCTCAAAAATGTGAAAAATAAAACAATAATAAAACCAGTTTTATAATCATTTTATTTTTCTTGTGCTGAGTCTTGGGGGAGGGGCCAGGATGATGACAGGCTGGAGGGGGGAGTGGTGGGCACTTCCTTCCCTGCACAAGTGGGTTTTGTCAGCCGTCTATAAGGCCGGCCAAACCCACATGCACAGTGAAACTCTCTCCAACCCTGGTTGCCTGGTTGGAGAGAGCAGGCACAGGCTCCCAGTCTGTCTGTGAGCGCATATCATCGGCGCTCAGGCCAATCCTGTCGCAGCACTCATGCATGAGAGCAGCGTCAGGATTAGCGGTAGGGCAGTCTGGGAGCCTGTGCCTGCCTTCAGTGGAGAGGAGCAGAAAAGCATGATCCTGGAAGGCGGGAGGGAAGTTCTTTTTAGGGCTCACGCCCTGCGTTGCACAGCGCAGCAGTGCTTGCGCAGGCGAGAGTCCTTTTGTCGGGGGTTCTGAAACGGACCCTGGAAATGTACACGCTCGTGCGTGTTTTTTTAGTTTTGTGGCCTGCTATTGGCCTTTGCCTGCGTGTTCGTTTTTAAAATAGCACACAATAGGCCAAAGGCGGGTGCATTGCTCCGCCCATGGCCTATTGGTGTCTATTACGCGCATTCCTGCCATATGGTTTCAATTATCGTGCCCAGACACGGGCGCGATAATTGAAACCATATGGCGCGCGCGCACCCGTCGCGGCTTTGTTTTCAAAAGCGATCACTTTCAGTTTCGCGATCGCTTTTTTTTTTTTTTGTGGCCGGCTGTAGCTCTCCATTGATGGGGCTGCGAGAGTCTCGCCTCAACATATTAGTGACCTATTGGTTCGTTTTCTATGCTTTTCCTGGGTCGTATGGCCGTGAAATCATCACGCCTACTGGCGTGTTTTTAAAAATTGATCTTTTTCATTGGCGCGGGTGTTCAACTACATTGTTGTCGGTTATTATGCCGTACAAGACCGTCTAGTTTTTTACATATCAGTAGGTGTGCCCTTTATACGGGCTAACCTGTTGTTTACACACAACATTTCTTGCGCTGCAGCGCGCCTTTATGTTCTTTACATATTGCGTACTACATGGACCACTCCTCATGGATAGAATGCTTGCCACTCACGAATTATGCCACTGGACCTCAAACATATTTAAAGATGGCGGTCTCTTAACCTTCATCACATCACTTACCGGTCTGCTCTCTGTTCTTCTCGAGCCGCATGGCCGTGACATTATCACGCTTGCTCGCGTGTATTTAAAATCGAGCCGATGGCACGGGTGTTCGTGTCCCATTACTGCCGGTTATTATGCCGTATGAGACATGCTTGTAACTATAGAGGTAAACACTTTCCATATCAGGAGGTGTGCCTTTCATACAGGAAAATACTTTGTTTGCAAGCACTTTTACATGCGCTGCAGCACGCCTTCTGTTTCTTTTTATATCACGTACTACATAGACCACCCATAATGGATAATACGCTTATTACTCACGGTGGCACATCTTTTCTAATTGGCAAGCCATGCTCTGCATCTAGATTGACCTTTGGCTTTGCCTACCGGTTCTCTATGCCTTTCATGTAAGGGCAGTATTCTAAGGGGGGGGCTAAAGTGCTGTCCCCTTTTAACGAGTGGCTTCGACCCTTTCTACCCAGACTCTGCGAGATTGGGTGTGGTTGGGCGTCCTGGTTTGTAGTGTTGGGTTGGAGGGCTTTTTTGCTCTCCTTTGGAAACAGGTAACTACAGACCCCCCACATCCGCAGCTCCTCCTATTAAAGCGGTTATAGCAATACGTGCGCAGAAAAGCCTGTGTCTGCAAAACCGACCAGGTGTACATTAAAGTGAGTTGGTCCCAAGCAAGCTGTAGCACTGAACAGTTGTTTCCACTGCACTAAAAGTTGGTTTAATTACTTCCCGTGAGTGTCACTTGTGTGCAGTACGCACTACAGTAATGCCGTCCTTTCTCACAAATAATGTATCGGTTGCAGAGCATGGGAGGGGATCCCCCTTTTATCACTGACAGCATTTCATATATGAGCATTCATCGACATACACATCTCACACCAGGCTCCGATATATTTTAGTCTATATATTTAGATGTACTTATGGATGTATTAGCTACGGACAGGTGACGTGTGTGTACCTTGGGCTCTGGTCGCTTCACAGAACGAGTGACGAAGGTGGTGCAGTTTCAGAGGACAGGTAACATATCAAAGTGGAGCCCCTCACCTGAGACTCCTGCGGGGTGGCGGGTCAGACATCTTGGGGAGGGCTCTGCTCAGATCTTCGTACACACCAGGGGCTCTTCTGTGCGCATCCTAATCAGCAGGGATATAGACATCCGAGGGGGCGTGGCCACATCCGTAGTGGTCAGACACCCAAGGCACTCGAGACTTGTGCTGCAGGGGTGAGACGCTGAATAGTCCTGAGACCTCACTTAAAGCAGACAGACACCCAAGGCGCTATAGACCTCTGCTGCAGGGGTCAGACGCTGAATAACCCCGAGACCTTAACCTTAAGGGGTAGACACCCAGGAGTTGAGACCACAGCTGTAGGGACCAGATGCTGAGGGAACAAGAGACATCTGGCGATGGTTAGATGAAGAACGAGCGAGAGCCTAGGGGTCAGACACGCAGGCTGCGTGGGCCGTCAGCTGTAGTACTAAAGTACCCAAGGGGATAGGAGACAGACACCTTAAAGAGTCTAACACTTCAGTGATAGAGGGGTCAGAGTCCCAGGGAGCCCAGACCTCAGTTTGAGCTGCCCGCTATAGTGCTAAGACACCCAAGGGGTATATAGACAGAATCTGAGCCTTCAGCGGTAGGGAGTCAGACATCCAGGGAGCCCATACCTCAGCCCTAGGTGTCTGACACCCTAGCCTCCCGAGCCGCCCGCTATAGTGCTAAGACACTCAAGGGGTATACAGACAGACTCCAAAAGAGCCTGACGCTTCAGTGGTAGAGGGTCAGACAACTTAGGAGCCCAGACTTCCGTCTTAGGTGACAGACAGCCCCGGAGCTCGAGCCGCCCTCTGTAGTTCTAAGACACCCACGGGGTATAGAGACAGACACCCAAAGGGCCTGTCTCTTCGGCGGTAGGGGGGTCAGACACCCTGGGAGCAGACTTAAGTCCTAGGTGTCAGACAGCCCCGGAGCTCGAGTCGTCCGCTATAATGCAAAGACACCCACAGGGTATAGACGGTCAGGCTCCCTGTAGCTCGAAGGAGTCCCAGCCGTCAGCCACCGATCCCAGCACTGCTCTCCGGCTCCCTCGGAAGGAGCTGTATTTATATGCTCGCCGCTGATCCTCTACACAAGCACCCTTGAGGGACATGGAGCCGCGCCAGGCTGCGGGCTCTGTATCCTGCACACAGGTATGCAGAGGATCACAGGTGGATGGGGAGGACGAAGAAGAGGAGGGCGCAGAGGGGGTAGACGAAACCGGAACATTTCACGTGCATAATTTAACAGGGCCGGAACTCTGCTCGCGTGCAAGCCGAGAATTAAGCACTGAATACGTATGATCTAAACTGGCGTGGAGCAGTGCACACATGCATGAGTTTAATCAGACTAGAACACTGCACGTGTACAAGCTTGTGAGAGTAGGTATGAGATAACCGGAACTGGAACATTTCACATGTATGATCTATTCAGATTTAAACACTGCAAACGAATAAACTATGCAGATTAAAACGCTGCACATATATGAGCTAGTTAATTTTGTTCTGATAGATGGACGTTGTAGGAGCAGGCACATCTTGAGTCATTGGTTTCAGCACTGAAAATGTGCAGTGTGTTAAAAGTTACACAATATATGGATCATCTATATAGTTATTGAGAAATTACCCAAATCTTTCTCTTAGAAGATCAGAAATAGTTAGCTATATAAAATGTCTTCCAGGTTTTGCATATGTATTTGCAGATGCGGGATAACTTCATAGCTGGGAATCGTAAAAGCTTTAAACTGAGGGCTGCCTGGTGTGGGGCGGGACTAGTGATGCAAGCGCAGGCCAAAGGCACATAACTGGGCAACGTCAAGAAGCAGGATGGATCTTCTGGGTCATCAATTTCATTTCTAGATCTAAAGATTTCTTCAACTGACATCACTACTTACCCTCAGGCTTTCCAAGAACTACACTGCAATAATCCAAAATTGTTTGCCTCCCTTGCTGCATCAGGAACTCCAACAGTGATAGGGCAGAGTATAGGTTAATTTACAGTATTTTTAAGACTTTCAGATCCAAGGACTTCATTATCAAGAAGGGCAGATTGTTTCTGCATTGTGGCCCTACTGTTTGCATATCCCTTCGTCTCACTGCCCACAATAAATTCTTTTCAGAAGACCGAACACATCCAAGGCTGGCCTACTAAGATATCAATGGGTAGGGTGGATTCACCATATCTTCTGCAGGGTGCAGTACCACATGTGACCAAAAGAGGTCCTCATTTGGACACATATGGTACTGTACCATGCAACATGACTAGGTAAAAAAACATTGGCATTTATAATGCCAATAACTACAACTTTGTAGACATGCAGGGACATCTAGGAGCAGCTTGTGGTACTGCACCGAGACATGCAGTGCTGGTGCCTTGCTTACTAGGGACTTCTAGGAGCAGCTTGCGGTACTGCACGCACTGAGACATGCAGTGCTGGGGCCTTGCTCACTAGCAACCTCTAGGAGCAGCTTGCAGTGCTGGTGCCTTGCTCACTAGCGACCTCTAGGAGCAGCTTGCGGTACTGCACTGAGACATACAATTCTGTTTCCTGGCTCACTACCCAAGCATTTGCAATGCACTGGGTCTTGTATTACTGAAAGTATGAGCTATTGATATTGCATTATTATTTGCAACACCAATACCACAAACCTTAGTAATGCAAGACCTATTGAATTGCAAATGCTTGTTTTTATTTGTCTTGGTCGTCCAAGATCCTCACCCCCGCCCCTTCACCTGTCCCTGCACCACCTCTTTTCTCGGACACTGTTACAGGGTATTCTGTGGAGGCACAGAACTATACTTGGGATCATAGAACCTTAGTAGGCAGGGACTGAGTCATTCTACCACCTGAGTACCCATGAGCCTAGAACCAACTAGTTATAGTGTCTCACTTGCCCTCCTACTCCCTCCCAGAGGAACAAGTGATTAGATACCCCAGAACGCAACACTCCGAAACTTCTCAGGAATCGCGGTTGCGGGACACACCCTTTCGCTCTTGCATTCATACTAGTCCACAATAAGATCTGACAAAGACACGAGAAAAGTTTAAAATGTTTATTTTAACTATCATGCTCTAGTATGCAGTATACGTGCCACAATGAGTAAGAAAATGCCTAACAAATATGGTCAGCATAGTAAATAGTCCATAAATCATAAAAGGAGCTGTCATTATACAAGACAGAAACGAAACACAGTGATCCAGCACATCATATAGTCAGTTCAAGATACAGTAATGCAAGACAGAATATGTCAGTCCATTTAGCAGGTCTGGTTTCAAATTTTCTTCATTGAATTCTTCTTTAAAATCAGCGTAGCCAACGGGTTTCGGCCCTAAGGACTTCTTCAGGGAGAAATCCTTGTGGGAATTAGAACATCAAGGTAGGGATGGTTGCGGCACATCATTAGGATGACAGGGTCTGAGCACTACATAGCACATGGGGCCAGAGACAGAAGAATAAGGTGATGACAAAGGACGAAATGGGACGAGACATACCCAGGTGTCTTGCTTTTGGATATTTATGAAGGGACTCTCCACGCCTGTGTTGCTGGAACCGCCCGGCAGGGTCGGGGGCTCACCCAAGTGGAGTTCTGGCGTCTTGCTTTTGAATATTAATGACAGGACTCTCCACGCCTGCGCTGCTGGAACCGCCCTGCAAGGTCGGGTGCTCAGCTAAAGACGGAGAAATTTTGCCTCATACTTCGTTCTTTCTGTGTATTGTCATTATACAAGACAGAGTAGCCTAACCCCCTCCCCTTCTACAGAAACAAAGTGATTAAATATCAGAATATCTCTGGGTGTTGGCATTAGACCCCGTACCTTAGCTTGCGCAGATAAAAGCTCTACATCTCCGGTGCCAACATGATCTCTTCCCTGGAAGGATCCCTCTCCAACTGTGCTGTTACCTATTCCGTGCATAGCTAAATGACAAAGTTTATGTTCCCAAAAATCTGTATTTGTGTGTTTTGTCTAGGTGCTAAGGCCTGATCAGAACAAAATAACAAGGTGCATTGTTGTTTGTCCTTATCCACGGTGTGCAGACTAAATCCCAGGAAAGAACAGAACACGAAAACAACGGCAGGTTCTGTGCAAAAGTAGTGTGGCATCAAGCAAATTACGTTTGTATAGTAACGTGCACAAAGCAGAGGGCAGTCTTTAACGTGCTCATGCTAACATGGGGAAAACAACAATGGGCCTGCATGGGACATATGACACCCTACCCCTGGTCAGAATGGTAGCACCAAAATGATGACAGAAATCGGATGATAAGCAGAACAAAAGCGTTCAAAACAGTTTGTCGATCGTGTATCCCTTACGGACTATGGTCAGATTTGGGGGGAAAAAATCTCCCACAGCGCAGTGGTTATCTACATCAAAGGTTGTGGCAGCCACCACAACGTCTAGACCATCAAGGTCTGGAACAAACATCTTTATGCCAAAGAGCATTTCGTACGGGGTCCGCCCACCCAGAGATCTTCGAGGGAGGTTATTAAGAGCACGTTGAACCCCATAAAGAGGAGTTAACCAGCCACGTCTTGTACCTAATACCCTTGCTCTTAAGGATTGCTTTAAGTCACTGTTCAGCCACTCCACAAAAGAATTGCCGTCTGGCCTATATGGAGACGACCAATGTACCAGCACTCCCATTGACGTCATCGAATTGTGGTACGCCTTAGAGGCAGGCCTGAAAGGCGGACGCTGGTCTGAATCGAAAGTGCCACAGGCATATGTTTCGACAAAGACATGCAAATCTTTTATAACAGTGCAAGCTGGTGACGTTGCAGCTGACTTAGCATTGCGCTGTTGGAGCGCGAGGTGCTGCTTGAATTCTGTTACACCTGATTTAATAATTTTAAAAACCGGAACAAACACTTGCACTAAACCTTGTATTTTATTGTGTGTGTGTAGAACTGCCACTTCGCGTGACCTGCGGTGCCCGCCTGTAAGAGGGGACCCGCCTTCTAAGGTCAGCGCTCTAGTTGTTGACTGTCGGGCCCATAAAGAACGCATTGGGGCCTCCATGCTGCAACAAATGTTGTGTAACCGCTGCACGGCAGTGAGCCGGAATCGCAAGAACATTTTAAAATGTTTATTTTAACAATCGTGCTCTGGTATGCAGTATACGGGCCACCAGGAGTAAGAAAATGCCTAACAAAAATACGTCAGCATAGTAATTAGTCCATAAATCATAAAAGGAACTGTCATTGTATAAGACAGGGTAAACTAACCCCCCTTCCCTTCTACAGAAGCAAAGTGAATATATAGCAAAAAATCTCTGGAATTTGGCAGCAGACCCCGTACCTTAACATGCACAGATGAAAGTTCTACATCTGAGGTGCTGTCACGATTCTCCCCTGGAGAGATCCCTCTCCAAGTGTGCTGTTACCTATTCTGTGCATAGCTATATGACAAAGTACATGTTCCCAAACAGCTGCATTTGTGTGTTTTGTCTAGGTGCTAAGGCAGTGGTTCCCAAACTGTGCGCTACGGCACCCCGGGGCGCCATCAAAACTAGCCAGGGGCGCCGTGTGCTATGCTTGTGGCCTGCTGCATTTCATCACAGGCCCCCCCTCCCCTATACGACTGCCTGCCAAGGATTGCATGCAAACACCTCTGTGTTTCACGGCCTGGCAGGTTCTCCTACAAGTTATGAATTTTGGTGAAACAATATTTAACAAAGGGGTTATTAGTGAACAAGTCACATCTGCTGTATTTCTCACCGGCACCTTCCTGGAATGTTCCGTGTGAGAAATCTGCGTGGGAGCGGGAGAGGAAAGCGCCATAATGACATTTTTAAAAGTCTTAAGAAATAACTGTTGCAAAAGTACCAGCATACACTCACTGCTAATTTTCTGTGCAGTGTGCACCCACAAAGCTCTGCAATAGTGTATGTAGTAACTTAGGGTGAGCTTCTCCCGTAGGAGCCTGCAAACACATGGTATAAATAGGGTGATATGGCTAGAAACTCGGCTCCTATTGCCCATCTTTTGCAAAGGTATTGGCAAAATTCAAATTTCCATTATGGAAGTGCAATATATGTAATTGTCTGAGCACAGAAAAACTGAAATTTAAGTTGGCTTGAACTCAAAGGGCAACAAAAATATGAAGACTGCCAGGAGACTCCGGATGAATGCTTGTTGCCGATTTACTTGGAGAGGTAGGGTCCCAGAGGGTTTTTTTCTGATATTACATCACACAAATCTCTGTAAATCAGGAATACATTTAAGTACCCTGTCTCACATGCGCTTGGCGCTTCAGAGACCTCTTCAAAATGTTCATGTATTTCTTGTGCCCACCCGTACTGTCTAAATTCCATCAAAGTTTTTCAATTTATAAATGCATTCATTGCACTAATCATCAAAATTAAATTAAACTCTTAGACGATGTTACCAGTTGTCTCACATTTGCACAACTGCTTGACCAGGAATATGTTTTAAATAGATGAATGGCGAGCAGCCGGAGCTCCGACGGCTACGCTATTGTGTGTAGTTCTAGGAATGGTCAATCTGGCACTCCTACTTTGGCCTAAAGCCAGTCGCTGTCCCTCATGTGAAAAAACTGTGCAATAAATTCGACCCTGAATTTTGTATGCTTAGTCAAATCAGTACTATCATCAGTACTTACCCTGTAGCTGTTATTTTTCTCCGCAAAAGTGCAAATTCTGAAAGCTTTTATTGGAACGGTCTGGACCATTGTTATTCATTCAACCTGCATCTGTTCAATTCACTGAGGAGAAGATACAAATGGTGCAAACCTGTGCTGCCAATATAGCAATTTGTCCAAAGAAATGGGTTCAAGTTTCTTCCTTACATTGGTGGCCTGTTAAGGAACAGGGTTTGTTTAAGTTGCTGTTTCTGGTGCAGAAGGTATATATATATAGTACTACCCATCCTAAATATAGTTTTGTTTTATGCACATTGCATCATTGCAGTACTTCATGATTTTAATACTTTCATTGGCTTCATCCCAGTTATTTCAGGGAGAGAAATGGAGGCTGGATTTACATTCCCCACCCATCCCAAAAAAAAAGTAACCTAATGGGGTGCCGCGGCCAACAGCCAATATGTCAAGGGAGCCGTGAGTCGAAAAAGTTTGGGAACCACTGTGCTAAGGCCTGACCAGAGCAAAACAACAAGGGGCATTGTTGTTTGACCTTATCTACGGTGTGCCGACTAAATCCCAGGAGAGAACAGAACACGAAAACAACCGCAGGTTCTGTGTGAAAGTACAGTGTGGCACGAAGCAAAATACGTTTGTATAGTAACGCGCGTAAAGCAGAGGGCAGTCTGCAACGAGCTCATGCTAACATAGGGAAAGCAGAGGGCAGTCTGCAACGAGCTCATGCTAACATAGGGAAACGACAAAGGGCCTGCAGGGGACATCTGACACCACGAGCCACTCCTGCATAACTGCACTTTGTTTTCTGACACACCCGCTCGAAAGTACCTAAACACTACAGGTCCCCACAAAAATAGTGTTTGTCTGCTTCTGTCAGAGTTTACCAGCGCTACGAGTACCAATCTGGTCCCAGACAGCGTGGGAGATATATAGCCATCCTCTCTCCACCCCACCCCCACCCCTTGCAATTAGCTTGGATGGCCCTTGGGTCATGTGCACACTGATGAGGAGGCCCTGTAGTCCTCAGGACAGTAGTTTCCGGTTACATGCGTGCAGCTCTCCGGGACCTGTGCACCTAGCTCGGTGCAGCTCTGGTTCTGTACACACAGGCTGGTGCTGCTTCTGGGTCCTGTGTGCATAGCTAGGGTACCTGTAGGGGGTATGTACACACATATACGTGATGCTCTAGTTCTCGGTACACCTAGCATGTTCTATGCATGCAGCTCTCCATGCCCCGTGCACACAGCGCAGTGCAGCTCTCGGTCCCTTGCTCATAGTTGAGGTAACCCTAGGGTCATGTGCACAGATTCCAGAAGCCCTCTGGTTCTCTACACCTAGTAAGTATGTTGTATGCATGGAGCTCTCCTGGTCCCGTGCACACAGCTCGGTGGGTCCGGTGGGCATAGATAAGTAAACAGCTCCAGTTAGGTACACACAGATGGGAGAACCGCTGTGGTTCTCAGTACAGGTAGCATGTTCCATGCATGCAGATCTCCGTGCACACAGCTCGCTGCAGCTCCCGCAGCACCGGCTCGCACCGCCTGGCAGAGGCTGAGGCATGAAATCACTTGCACAGCGCCGGGGCCGGCAGGCAGGAGCTGTGCGGGGGGAGGAGCGCGGGAGGCAGCTCCAGAGCACAGACTGATGAACAACCAGCCCAGGGACAGAGGCGGCATACCGATCCTGCAGCCTCGGAGCCCGCACCGCTGCAGCCCGGCTCCCGCACAGCGCCGCTCCCCCGGCTCCCGCACAGCGCCGCTCCCCCCGCCTGGAGCGAAAGGTGAGCTGCGGCCCTGTGCACCCCTGGGGACATGCAGCATGGCAATGCAACGCCAGGGCATCCACCCTTTGTCTGCCGGGTCAGAGGTCACTGGCCGGAGGTTCTTTTGTCTCCAGGGGTCAGAGGTCACTGGCCTGGGGGGAAGGAGGGCGCTGACGAGCCTTTATGCACGCAGCCCCGTTAGTGTGGACTGGCCAGCAGTGGGTAACAGCCCTGCTGGCCTACAACTGGGAATCCCTAGGGGCAGAGCGTCGAGTGCCACCCCCCAGGGAGACCTGCACCTGTAGAGCTGTGCCCCCAGGGTGAGTCCGTCTTCCCTTTTCATCGCCCTCCGGGGTAGCTCTGTTTAATTTCTGTGCTACAGCAATGCTTTTGCTAGGAGATACTGTCAACTCCAGTCTGTTTTCCATTTCTGCAGCCAGAGGCGTGTCCTGGCTGCCCTCTGCGCGCTCATTGGGTGGCTCTTCACCTCGGGGCCTATAAAAGGACTTACTTGGATTCTGTGGAATGGTGTACAGGCCAGATTCTGACCTGTCGGTGGGTGCGCTCAGCTGACTATCTTCACCGAAAGTGTGAGGCTGTTTGTTTGTTGTATTTTGATATTAAGACGTAGAGAGAGTGGCCCCCGTATTGCTTCCTTTGTTCAGGTTTGGACTAGTTCTTGCAAAACTTTAACCAGCACCTAAACGTTCTGGTTTCCTTTGAAAAAGATTATCATTGTTGAAACCTACCATTTTAGTTGTATCTGCGATTCCAAATGATAGTTTTCCGCAGCTGCCATCCATTGCCTTTGTCCTAGTATTGTGAAGCAAATTACATTTTTTAACTCATTTGCTTTGTTGCTAATAGTTTGCAGTAGACTTCGATGCCTGCGTCACCACCGCTGTGCATAGTACATTTTATTAATACCCAACATGTTCTGACACTCATGTTATCATAATTGGCCCTTCTCTTACACCTGCACTGTGCACTCCCATCTCTGCCGTGCATAACCCATTGTTTCATCTCGCCTTTTACGAAGGAAGCCAGGGCCTGCTCATTTTTTTTTTACATATGTAATCGCTACCCTACTCTTTGTATATCCAAGGAATCTCCTCTCATTTATGGTGAGGTCTGCGCATCAGCAGCACGGAGTAGAAAAAATAAACCTAGAAGCCAAAAATAAACCCAGATGCCAAACAACAAAGGAAAACCAGGCCAATTTAAAGGGGAGGAAAACCACTGCATCATTCTAAAAACATCTGGAGGAAAAAGAAAAATGATCAGCAAAGTATTTATTTTATATGAGGAACCTGAAAAAACAGTAGTTTAAACTTGCTGCTTCGAATGGCAAGTTAGTGCTAAATCATGAAGTATTACAGTCCATGCCAGTGAATCATAAACACATTTGCTTGTTCACGTGTGTGTGTTTTGGGTCCAAAGTAAACTTTGCTGTATCATTTGCAGTCCCGGTTCATAAAGCTGATGATTTTGATTTCAAGATCCGGTTCCCTGGCAATTCTTCACATTTACCACAAAGGCACTGTTTGCGCTTGGGCCTCTGGGGCCACATTGAGCTCTCACGGGCATCTCTGGAGGATAAACACTTTATACATACCACCTGGGGCAGTAAGGGTCACGGTCAGACCAGAGGGGAGTGTGAGAAGAAGCACTTCTTCGACCCGACAGCCCAGGCCTGGTTAGAAATGATCACGGACAGAAGGTGCAGCGCTCTCAGCAAAAACCCTGCACCCCAGTCCTGGGCAGATTGGACCACAGTCCGACACCAGGGGCACATCTGAAGGAGTAGCACCCCCTATAGGCCTGGCATGGCCACTAATCGAGACCTGGACCCCTGGTGCACCTGAAGTAGTAGCTCCCCCAGTATGTCCAGCTGAGCCCAGGCCTCGGTAGCAATGCTGCCCGACCGCCTGTGCATCTGAAGTAGCATCTCTCCCAGTTTTCCCATCGGGGGCCTGATCTGGGAAGAATGTCCAGTCAGACCCATGGTCACCTTTAGGGAAAGACACTCCCTGCATTCCCTTTGCAGCTTAACCTGAGCAGTAAGAGTCATGCTCAGACATTGGACCCATCTGAAGGAGCAGCTCTTGCAAGATGCCATCCTGAGCACAGGACCAGGAGTAAAGCTCATAGTCGGCCCTCAAGATGCAGGAACAGCTCTTGCAAGATGCCATCCTGAGCAGAGAAGTAGAGCTCACAGGCGGCCCTCAAGATGAAGGAACCGCTCTTGCAAGATGCCATCCTGAGCACAGGAGTAAAGCTCATAGTCAGCCCTCAAGATGCAGGAACAGCTCTTGCAAGATGCCTTCCTGAGCACAGGAGTAGAGCTCGCAGGCAGCTCTCAAGATGAAGGAACAGCTCCTGCATGATGCCATCCTGAGCACAGGACCAGGAGTACAGCTCGCAGGCCGCCCTCAAGATGAAGGAACAGCTCTTGCAAGATGCCTTCCTGAGCACAGGAGTAGAGCTCACAGGCAGCCCTCAAGATGAAGGAGCAGCTCTTGCACGATGCCATCCTGAGCACAGGACCAGGAGTAAAGCTCACAGGCAGACCTCAAGATGCAGGAACAGCTCTCGCAAGATGCCATCCTGAGCACAGGAGTAGAGCTCACAGGCAGCCCTCAAGATGAAGGAGCAGCTCTTGCACGATGCCATCCTGAGCACAGGACCAGGAGTACAGCTCGCAGGCCGCCCTCAAGATGAAGGAACAGCTCTTGCAAGATGCCTTCCTGAGCACAGGAGTAGAGCTCACAGGCAGCCCTCAAGATGAAGGAGCAGCTCTTGCACGATGCCATCCTGAGCACAGGACCAGGAGTAAAGCTCACAGGCAGACCTCAAGATGCAGGAACAGCTCTCGCAAGATGCCATCCTGAGCACAGGAGTAGAGCTCACAGGCAGCCCTCAAGATGAAGGAACCGCTCTCCTAATGTACCTAGTAAAGCTCAATTCACAGCAGAAAGGGCGCACATTCGGACCACAGGAATGCAATGCTTCTGATGGAGCAGCTCTACTAAAACGCCCTGTTCACCGCAGCCTTGGGCAGTGAGTGTGAGGAATTGGGGAAAACCTGAAGGTGCAGCACTGCTTGCTTACCCCCTGTAGCCTAGGCCATAAGGGCCACAGGCAGACCTCAGCATCCCCTTTGCAGGACCAGCATTGATAGCGGAGCCAAGAGCTGGGTACTAATGGGCATAATTAGACGAAAAAGCACTCTGCAAGCCTTCTGCAGCCCAGGCCAGGGCTGTAAGAGCCACAGTCAGACCTGGGTTGTGCATCTGAAGGAGGATAATTCCAAGCATACGTGGCAAAGCCCAGCCTGATCACGAAGGACCACAGTCGGACCTAATGGGCACATCTGAAGGAGCATCGCTTCCAGCATTCCGCTCTTGCCCAGCCTGGACCTGCAGCCTAAGGGACCATGGCATAGGCATGCTCTAGGAGTCATCACTAGAAACGTGTCAGACCGGCCTCCGGCCCCTACCTGAGTGAATACGCTCCAAATCACGCAAGACGCTAATTCATTGAGATATTGTGTCTTAAAAAATCATTCTATTTATTGTTTCTCGAATTTCATTTCGCCAGGAATTGAGGAAAATGCAGTTAAAGAAAAAATGCACCTCTCACACAACTTTTGGTACCCTGTAACTCACATTCGTTAAATGCCTTTTTTTAAAAGTTCTTTGCTCACTCTTTGCAAACACCCCGTTTAAAGGTCTGTCTACACATATTTGTGTGTTATGCACCCGTTAATATATATTCTGTGGCATTATAGGCGATATATGTTTAAAATACGAACCCTGCGAATAAGCTAGCAGTAGCTGCTCGTAGTGTGAGTGCTTGACCATTGTCTGAAAGGCACGAAGTACACTTTACGTAATGCATCACCACCACCTCTGCAGCACTCTTCGTCCCTCGCCCCAGGGCAGGCGACGCTCAAACCAAGATCTCCACATGCAGACCTCCTTACAGAAGAGGTTAAGAATCCAGTCAACCTGAAGGTGTCCATCGTAACGAAGACTTGAAGAACTTCTCGCCTGTGGCCAATGCGAAGACACCACTTGATGGCCACCATGTTAAGAGGCAAGCCTAATGTGGTGGGCAATGGGCAGCTTCGTCATTCATGAAACACGAATGTTGTGGGAAGACCTAACATTATCTGGACTCCATTGCTCCATCTGACAATCACTCCCCTGCCATCACCGACTGCCTTATCACTTTGACTGCCATTACAGAGGCATGCCATCACTTAGCTTAAAAGTTGAAATTCACACGATTTGATCAATCTAAGTAGATGTCCATAGTGTCTCCTGCCATTCCTAAAAAAAAAATTAAAAAGTCCACTAGTTTTCAGGCTCTTGAGTGGGTGAGGATATTAACAAATGTTTGTATATAAGCTTGATAACCCAAACAAAAGAGCCCCTGAGCGAACAAGTAACGGGCAGAGAAAACAGGGGAACAAATGCACAAGAGAAAAAACAAAGAAAACTGCCTGAGCAATTCAATTGGCGGAATATCTCACCGTACTCTAAGGATGCTTACAAAGTCATCTCGGAGTCATAGTATATATGTGTATATATATATATTCAATATAAATGTTCAAAGAAAATCATCATCATCCGAATTTTTATCAATATATATATACTATTATAATCCTATCCATATAAATATATTCATACACATCACAAAACAAGACATTGCAAAAAGTCATAAATATAAAAAAGGCTTACCAAAAGCATTTATAAAAGCTTGAGCGAAGGGCTTGCAGATTGCGCTGTCTTAGTTCCAAACTGAATTTGGTCTGCCCAGCAGCAAAGGGGCGCAATACTCCCTTAGCAGTGCCTACTGGCATCATAGGCAGTAACCGCGCGACATGGAGGCACCTTTTGGCAGCTGCTGCTTCAAAGAGTTACCTGCATTGATGAACAAGCCATTGCTTAAATGCATGTCCTGTGATCTCCCTTTGACCTTGCATGGTTAATAGTGGTCTTGCTTTGTGTGATTGTCTTTAGGTACAAGTAATAATAGTGTTGTCCCAGTGGATAAAGACATGTTTTTAGTTAGTTTGATGGTTTATATAGCGCTTGCACTGCTTTTCAGCCATTTCTGAGCTCCTGCAGGAGTAGAAGGGTATCAGCTGGTGATTGATCGGAGGTCTTTCAACAGCAGTTCCATTTCAAATGCAGACAAAGTTTTAAAAAACAGGTATTCTTGTTACATTTCAAGTTGTGAACATTGTGTGCATTTTTTTATTTGTATGATGAATCTACCGAGAGTAGGCTCCCTTAGTCTGGCGTTTGACCAGTGAAAAAGTGAGCAGCCAGTCGCAGGGCCCCGTACTTCCACAGTGCGTGCTTTTGAGCACATGTCCTTGCAGCATAGCCAATTACCATGCCATACATATAGTGATTGCCTAAAGTCCAGGCCACTGGAATTATGTGGCAGGAGAGGGACAAATTATGAGACAGAGTTGAGTAAATTATGCTGCAAGAAAGGGACATTTATGTGGCAAGAAAGGGAAAATCATGCACCATAATGCGGCACATTTTAAAATAGTATTACTTCAATATTTCATAATTTTTACACTTGGTAACACTGTCTGGGCATTGGTTGCATCTCATTAGTACTAGTATAACGCCCAAATATAGCAATAAGCAACAGAAAAGTAACCCGTGCTGCTTTGTAAAGACGTGGGTTCCGTGCTCTCCATGCCACTGGAGTCACGCTAGCCTGGCTGAAGAGGGGTGTGTAATATTTCAAAAGAAGTCGAGGTCCAGTCAAAGAGTTGATTTGAAGAAGAAGTTTAATCTTCAAGAAAAAGATCCCATCCATACAAGTTCACCAGTACAGCATCAGCTCCTAGTCAACTGTCCCAACCTCCCTTATGACCTATATACATTCCATTTCTGATTACAGCAAACCATAGAAACATTGGATATGACAGATAGACCTAACCATAGAGAACATGTATAAACAATTAATAAAACAGGACACTACAGGGTGATACCTCGAAACCGGTCCCAGGATGCTTGTTTCTGGTCCAAGGAGGACCTGGCTTGGCAGTTCGGGCTGGACTGTTCCTATATGGAGCAGGGTCGAGCGATTTGCATATAGCTGGGTTTAAACTGGAATGGCATGGGGGAGCAAAAAAACTATGGATTTAGGCCCAGATCTCTGCACTGCGGTTAATGTTTAACATTGTTAAACATTCTGTCCATCAATAGTTTTTTGTGCATTTGTCACCCAAAAGGAAATTAGCATTTTTTTTTTTTTGCAGAGTTTTATATAGCGCGAACTTGACCCGAATCGGGTATCAGAGCACTTTACATAGCACCAGTTATGTTACATGAGGACACACATTCATTTTTGTTAGGCACGGGGAGATTAAGTGATTTGCCCAGAATCACAGGATGTTCAGCGTCATTGCCGAGACTCGAACCCAGTTCCCAAGATTCGAGGTCGGCCGCCCTAGCCATCTCCTCTCCCAGCATTGGCAAAGGCAATAGATATCACCTATGCGAGATCTGTTGGCTTTGTCAAATATTATTATTAGTGTTTACAGAGGGACTGCAGACACATGCACACTATCAGCGCATGCACAATAGGAAAAAAAAAGCACCTTTAGGAGCCAGTGGCCGGGCACTGGCTGCAGACAGGAAGCTGTATTTGGTCCATGCTCCACGTTAGGGACACACACAAACCCCTAGGAGGAAGGAGAGGAGGAGGCGCTGACCAATAATAAGCAAGAAAACGAGAGTGCCTTAGAAACCAAGTGATGGGTAATTGTCTAATAAACCTTTAGCTGACATATTGAAAGAAGAAAAAGAATCCTGTACAATTGTCTGGTAACACTTTCGGGCAAACCGTGATTAATAATAGATATAAATATTGTGTTTGCAGACTACTATAAACTATTACATGCAGAGCAAAAATCCACGGCTTAAATTGAGACAGATGCTTTTCTTGAAGAAACGTATCTTCTTGTAAACTAAGATTTTTCTCACTACTTGTGGTTTCATAGAAAAATAGTGTCAGAGAAGTGCATTTATTCCTACAAATTGTCAAAGATTTCTTAGGAAGGGTTAAGTCTAACCCCTTTGAAGGGTGAGGTTTTGCATTTCATGAATTTACCGCTGTATTTCGTGGTTGCCCCCTTTAGAAACCATGAGTATTTAGGACATTTACATGGTGTGCTTTAAAATGCACCAGTTTGCAGTACTCATCTTGGTGAGGCAGTTGCCCCGGTGCCTCCCTGTTTGCACAGTGCAGTTTAGGGTGGGCTTCGGAGTTAACCAGCTACCATTCTTGGAGACAGCCTTATGTTCTATCCGTTTGAAACATCAGCAGCATCATCAATTTAGGTCTCAAAAGATGTATAGTTAATTTACTTTTCATTGTTCCTGGTTGTGCACCAGACTATTTCCAGCCTCCTTTCGAAGCCAGCCGTGTTACCCAGAGGGCGAGTAACCTAGCCCGCTGTAACCGGTTAAGATATTTCTAAGCCACTTCTAGTAGGTTAGCTCTTTTTCTACTGTGAGAATATTTGTTTCCGGCAGTGTTTCTTTTCTGTGGAAACCTCCAAGGGCCTCGTGAGCCCAGTGCTGTTGCCTTCCATCGGTTGCTACCTCAATCCATGCCAGGATGCCATAGGTGCATCCTATTTGCAGTGTTGCCTTTTTTTAAAATTTCTAATCATTGTTATCGGATGTAGTAGAACAGTTTGCTCAGTTAAACTAAATGAGATTTGCACCATGATGTCAAATGAAGGACCTAGATTGTACATGTGGTGTCTTGATGTGAAGTGCGTTGGCAACCTTAGGGTAGTGGCTGGGATTGGTTCATATAATTGACATAATTTCAAGGTTAATAAGATTGAAACTGGAGGCAGCTGGGTTTACTAGACAGGTGAACTCGTGTTATGGGTCTGCGCCCAGGAGACGGAGGAGTCCGCATGCGCCTGCCCTTTTCTCGGTTCCAATGTATCCGCCATTGCGGAGTAGACAGTCTGAATTCACTTGGACTCTTGAAGGCCATTGTGCCCTGTCACTTACACCTAAAATGGCCTTGGCGACTCGGATCTGGTTTTGCAGCCTGCATTTTAAGCCCTAAGCTGAGGTGGTTTCTGTTTGCACGAGTCCGTCGGGCCGCTAAAAATAAAGCAGTGGTAAAGAGTTTAATATTTACCGGCATCCTGCCAGCAGCCTCTGTGGCTGCTTGCTGCTAGGCGCGTGCCACGGGACAGCACACTTGGCATGCGTATGACGCATCACGTCCGTCTGACATGCGGATGACACAGCACTTGACTCTTGGCCTGCCCATGACTCAGCACACTAAATGAAATGTAGCCGAGGCCGGGCCTGGAAAAGTAAATGAACTGCTCCGAAGTATCAGGGGAGTGACACGCTTGGCAGGAAAGATGGAGGACGTTAAACAGGAGCTCCGAGATCTGGAGGATTGACAAAGGCCGAGGCAGTGGGGCACATAACATGCTCACGACGTCGAGTGTGTACTTGGGAGATCTGTGAAACCACACCTTGCACTTGCCATGGCTATGCAGCTTAGTGGAGCACTGGTTATGCTCTGTGTACACTAGGTTCCCTAGAACGGAAGTTTAATGCATAGCTGCCCGTGTCTTGCAGCTACTGCCAATGCAGCTGCCATTACCACGTGTGATCTAATAAACTGCGCATGTCGTGTCTGCAGCGCTCGTGTTCATTTGACCAACTGAACTATACAAATATCCTAGATTACGACATTACATGGTGGTTATACACCTGCATGGCTGTATGGCAACAATTGCAGGTCTGCTCCTGACAGCCAGGCTGTGCTACGCCTTTCGCTTAAAGCTCATGCATAGATGCAGCGACAAGAAGGCAGATGAGAGCTCCACTCTGGTTCCCTCCTCACTCAGCACCTCTCCTGCCCAGACAGCCCATATAAAACGCAGTCTCCCAGACACGCACTGCTGTAGGGTAGCGTGCTGTGCAGTCTGCAAAGCGTTTCTGAGCCTCACCGGGGATAGGAAGCAGGCACGCTCCTTGTACAGCATATCCATGGCATAGGACAGCCCATTATATTTAGAGTGTCGTTGACTGGGGACCTTAGTTGTCATGAACATGTAAGTGCCGCAGTGCCTTAGTTATCTGGAGTATATGCATGGTATAGTATTTTATTCTTCGTTTGTTCACGCCAACTTACCCTTGACACAAACAAAACATGTTCATTAACATAGTTCTCTATAATTTAGTATAGGCATGTCCATGATTCTGTATCTTACTCATGTTAAATCCATGACATAAAGCCTTGTGCTTAGCATGGCTGATGACGCTGTATCTTCATGTAAGCTTGCCCGTGACAAAGTTCCTATGCTTACCATGTCTGTCACAAATTATATCCCATTTGACAAAGTACGCGACCATATCAATATAACTTTCCAATACACTTATCATGTTCATCACTCAGCATGTTGCGTATGACATGTTCATGGCATAGCAAATTATTCTTTGCATGTCCATGACGGAGTGCATTATGCCTAACACCCTAAAATACAACATATTCACTTTCCATGTATGTTATACGGCATATTGCACGCAGAATGTCTATCAGTGTATATTACGCCATACCACGGCATCCATATAATCAGAGAACACCTTACACTTAGCATGAACATCCCCATAGCAGAGCATATTACACTTAGGTTGTCAACCTTGCAGCTTTCCCATAGAGCATGAGCGCTTTCATGACACTCTACCGTGGGTCATGGCATAGCCATGACACAAACAGTTACATTTCTCAAACTGGCATGACACGCTTGTCATATCCATGGTTCTGTGCGTCACTCATAATCACGTCCATACCTGGAGCAGCCTCAGGTAGAGAATCCGAACACATGCCTGACCAAAACTGTGGGGCTGAAGGGGGTCGCCGCCACCGCCCTCGTCACCAAGATCTTAGTTTGTTCAATTGACAAGTGTGGATGATCAGACCTACTCCTAGTCAGAAGTGTAAGGAAAATGTAGCGGCTCCGAAGGGGGGCGTTCAGAAGACAGTCGGGTAAAAATGACACCAGCTGATGATGACAACCTCGACAAAGACCCACACTCATGATTTCACGCATGCAAAGAGAGAATTCCATATTTTCTCTTCCAATCTAGTAGGAGCCGTAGGAGTGCGTTTGAAACATCATACGAAAGTAACAATTAAAGATCTGCTGTTACTGTGTCGTGATGTCGGCCTTTGGCTATTCCCTTCATTCGACCGGGGTGGGCAGCCATGATGGAGAACAGGATGTCGTTCCAGATCCTGGGTGCCTAGCTGTAGAGGTCCTGTTGCCTTCTGTTTTTCTTTTTGCACCTCTTTGTTCCCAGTCTGATGGCGTCCTAGCTGTAAGTGTGACTGGAAACGGTGAGCTTGGCAGCCAGAAAGACTGGATAACTAGTTATGATGTCTTTGTAGATGATGCAGATGGTTTGAAGATGGTGCGGGCTGGCAATGTAAGCCCCTGGAGATGTTTTATGGTTGAATGATGTGCGCATATTTCTTCAGGTCCAGGAAGATGAGTGCTGTGGCATGTAGATTTGTACCCTTAAGCGGGTGGCAATTTGGAGTGCGGGAGGCTGTGCATTGCCACCTTCCAGATACAGGAGTTAGAGAGTTTGAAGAGCAGCTCTGGGGTCAGTTTCTGGGAGGACCAGTTTCACTTTCTTCAGCAGAGAAAAGCTGGCGTTGGGCCATCTTGATTTTCTTGGTAGTGTGTTCCTTGAGGTTGTGGTCTGTGTCTCAGGTGATTGCAAGTGACTTTGCATTGAGTGGAAGCTGAGGTTCGGATCCAGATGGGCGAGGTGGATTGGGAATTCTCTAAAGAAGTGCTGGGGGCTCATTGTTTTCCATCTTAGACCCCTGCTAGCCCCAGGGACAAATCCAGAGTCATGCGCTTTTCCTTTCGGTTTTTTAATATTTCATGGTATGCAAATAATGTTTTTCATGTGGCGGCCCACTATGTCGATAGTTGTTTGGGAATATTTACTCTTTGCTGGATCGAATTTTGCCGAACCTGCTATGGACAGGCACGTGCAACACCACATACTCGTCTAATCATTTAAGGTGTGTTAGATGCCCAGATGTTCCAAAGTGCCAGGCAAGGTGCAGATCGTCCACGAGTTAAAAGCCAGCAAAACCGTGTCAAGTGATCCTTTAGTAGAATATTGATTAAGGCTTATCTGGAAAACGTGCAAACTGGACAGGTGCAGGACGGTGCCCAATTTTTTTTATACTTAATAAAAATAAGATCGCATTGCGCCTGTTATTTTTCTTCCTTGTGTATTTGTTTTTGATCGGCCTTCTTTCGACAGGCAGGGAGAGAACTGCACTGTCTGCCCCAGAGCAGCCAGTGAGGTGGGTAACTTCGCAAGGGCTCCAGGGTGTTCGGTGTGTGAAAGATGGCGGAAATCTGTGGGTGGTGAGGAGAGGGATGCAGAAAGGGGAACTATCCACTCATAAATTCATGGAGAAATTTAGAATGATTCTAGTTTCAACATGGAACGTCAAAGTTTTCAGCTCTAGATTTATGCACTTGGTACATCTAGCGTGTCCATGTCACAGCACCTTCAAACTTTGTCCGCCGGTGACCTCATACTTTACACTTAGCATGCCCAAAGCTTATTACATTTATTGCAGTTCTATTGTTGAAAGTATTATGTAGCGGTAACAGGCCCCGAGGGGCATCTGAGTGCTTTATATAGAACCAGGAATGCTTTCCTGTGAGCGAGGGTTATAGAAGCATAGACTGGCCTTTACATACATCCATGGGAGATGACCTGTGTGAAGGCAGAAACACGTGTGTAGATGGAGGAGAGGGCAGGAATGAAGGATAGTTGAGGGGGACTGTCTCAGATGAAGGGGGAGGGGAAACTGGTTTCTTCAGAGGTTGTGGTCATTGGATTGGATCGCCTGTCTTTTTGTGTTTTTTAGGGCTGGTGTTAGCCAGGATCTTTTGATTGTCTTTATATGTTATTCTATCTAATAGGGGCTTTCAGTCAGATCTCTGCCTTTATTTGTCGGTAGTTGCGTCATTCACATTTACGTGTCCCCCCACTTGCATACAGCATGGGCCATTGGCTTAGTCCTTTTCATCTTGAACCTTGAAAACAAGGAGAGGGGCTCGTGAGTTCCAAAGGGACAGAGCACCACAAACCAACAGGTTAAAAAAAGATATTCCCTTCGGAGATACTCAACATAAAGTCTACACACTTATTCGCCACATGCATTCCCAATCACTCACTGTGTGTTTTGGTTATGATTCCACTCGGAATGCTGACGCACTTAGTCAAGATATTTAATAAACAGTATCACAATTACAATAAAAACATGTGCAAAGAAATTAAAAAAAAGTTCATACAAAATACATTAAAACCCTCAATATCACATATGTAAATCAATGGTGCAAAAGTTATTAAGCAACTCGTTTCCCTGGAAAGGAATATAGTGAGACAATTATATTTGTCTTGTTAATGTCAATTCTGGACAAATAAACAGCACCCCCAGGGGGAACGAATTTCCTGTGTTGTTGTTGTTGCTGTCTTTTCCCAATTTGACAGAGTAACATGCGTCAACGCGTTTCGGTAGTGTAAGTTAGTCAGGCCACCTTCTTCAGGACAAAGCCTTTCATTCAATCCTTTCCATGTTTAGTGTGTCCCACAAGTGTTTTAAATCTGTGAGGCGAGTAGATTATAAGTAGAGGGTTTGAGTGCAGATGGTGTAGGGCTTCACAGTGGATGGGAGTGAGTGATTTTGCATTCCGGAAACTGAACAGGACTGAGAGATTTTCTCTCTGGCAAAATGAAGAGCGAGGTGAGAGGATGATGGCCAGTGATCTACAGTCTAACACAGTCAGCTGAACAGGCTGCAAAGGAATCCTTTAAAGTGAGCTCATACCTATTTCTCTTGTTTTATCATGTACATAATTATTTTGCTGGTATTCGTACAGTTTTGTTCAAATTTTGTTTTTTTACTTTCCACTAATCTGAAATTTATGGCTTCAAAAAGACGTAGTTTGGCACCTAGATTGGCACCGACACTTGTGGCTCCTAACGCATTGATTCTTGTGGCAAACATTTCTGGGGAACTGGGGAATGCTGCATACATAAAAGGGTACCTAAAAGCAAACCTACCCATTATTGGTGGCTCATTCCTGGGTGTCTTGTATAAGGTCTTTGGCAAAGGATTTCTTGATCTTCTGAAGGTTTGGCCGGACTCTGCTATTACTGATAACTTGAGGCCAGTTCATACTGGTGATGCAAGGTAGCGAGTTAAAGAGGTAAAGAGAGGATTGAAGAAATTCCTATTACTTGTGGAGGAACACCTGGATGTTTTCAGTCTCCAGCAGTGCTGAACCTTTTTGGGTCTTGCCTGAGACAGTGAACGCACTGTCACTTGAAAGACATTTTGTTTACCTCCAGGGAAATTGGAACCCACCAATTGCTTACCATTGGTTTGGTTCATTGTCCCTCATTTGCTGGCCTCTATTTGGTCAGCGCATGTCAGAATGACTTCCTCTTCTTGTAGCTGTCCCACACATGGAGCATGGCTCAAGTACTGCTTCCTTGCCTAGTGTTCTTCCACTGCTTACACTTTTGGAGCTAGTATTATCTTCTGTGGAAGCTCTCCATAAGAGTGCATGTGTTTGCTCCCACTGACCATCATGTTCTTGACCCTTCCGCCCTCTGTCGTTTTGCTTGCCCCCTCTCACCTTCTTCGTGCTACCTCTAGTGTTGCTTAACCTCTTCCACCTTCCTCCCACTGTCACTCCTGTTGCTTGTCCCTCCCACCCATGTTGTGCTGTCTGATGTGTTCCTAGCCCCCTCTTTCCCTGGTGCAGTTTGTCCCATCCCAGGTTTATCTAACCCTCCTTCCGCCATAACAAAAATAAAGTATTGTGACATGGCCGGCGTCGGGCACCTCAAAGCCATTTTTTCCCTCTAACTTTATTTTTACTTAAACTGCAGCTCCCTGTCATGTCGCTTGCCCCATTCCACCCTCTCACACATTGTTGCTTGCCTATTCTCTCCTACTGCCCCGTCCCAAGTTGCTTGCCCGTCCCATCCCTGCACAAAAAAACCCATTGACAAAGCCATGTATCTCTTACGTATGTGAGAGCTTTTTTACTTTGTCAGTGGTTTTCTTCTTCTTCTTTTTGCCATATTGTGCTGCACAGCACAATATGGCACTTTCAACTTTCAACTTTACAGTTGAAAGTTTAATGAAGCGGTCACCACTGAGAATATTACAGTGCTAGGAGTGGGCAGAACTCTTAGAGTTTCACTCTGCAGAATTCAGCAGACTTACAGAAATACTCTGCGAAATTCCACCAACAGGTGAAAATTATGCAGCTTGTGCTGCTCGCCCCACAATTTTGTGGTGGTATCTTAAGTAGCGCTGAAAGCTATCGCAAACAGCACCAAGCATTGCATAAAAGTGACCGGCGGTTCGAGTTGATTTTGTTGCCGATTTAGTAGAAAATCTACTTGAACAGCGGGCCTCTAACCACAACCCCTCGTGAGCGCCGGCGACCACCCGCATTAGAAAATCACGAATGGGGAAGCCAAATCTCGCCTTCCATCGCGGGTATTCGGGAGTTTCGTGGGGGGAACATTCTGTCACACAGCTGGAAATTGGCCAGAACTCCGTATTAAAGAGTAATGCAGAGTGGCCGAAATTCCACGGGCGGAATGGATTATTCTGCCCACCCCTACATAGTGTTTTCTTTTGTTTTTGTCCTGCTTTTTAGGTCTCGCCTGACCCAGCGCATGCGCTGGTCTGGCGAGACTTTTTGTGATGGTTCAAAAAAGTGCTACCATGGCCAGCCTAGAGCTACAGTGCATGTGCGCGGGCGCGCGGGCCGCACTTGATCGCGATCACTTTCACAGCTGCACGGCCACTTTGATGTTTGATCGCGATCACTTTCACTTTCATGGCAGCACGGCCGCTTTGATGTTCTCCGTGAGCCAGGTTTTTTTTGTTTTTTTTCTGTCAATTACTTCTCTGTAGTAATGGTGGCAACAGTGCTTTAGCTTAAACATCTTAGGCTAAAGTCGGTGCTGAGATTGCTTCAAAAGTAAAGAAATAGACAATTCTTTACTTTTGAAGCAATCTCGGCACCCGACTTCAGCTTAAGATGTTTAAGCTAAAGCACGGGTGCCGCCATTACTACAGAGCAGTAATAAACAGAAACAAGCATTGGTATAGCCAATAGGTCTCGCTTTGGGGACCTTATAAGTATTTAGTTATGCAACTGTTGCATGGATAAACACTTCTAGGGTCCCAAAAGCGAGACCTATTGGCTATGCCAATGCTTGTTAACATTTCAGCCAGGCTGCTGTACGACATGGCTAAAAAAAAAACATTGACTAAGCCAGTAGATCTCGCATAGGCTAGCCCTATTTGCTTTGCCAGTGCTTGTTCTCATTAGCCATGGGACTTATTTGACCAACTGCATTTGGATCTCTGCAATTTGTTCTGGGTATATATTAATGGTGTTTGTTTAATTGAAGCAGGATTAGTTGGCAACTAGTATGGTTACTCGAGAGTTAAGTGAAGCAGGACTAGATAAAGAAAACTTGATAACAATATGGGTGAGCTATTCTAGCACCGTGATATCCCTTGGTTTGACCTCAGTGATCATTTCCTAACATTGAATTTTTTTGGTTGCTCGGAGTCTACTTGTTATATCGATTGCAGGGGCAGACACTTTGTGCCTCATTTGTTTTGTGTGGTCTTGTGTAGCGTTCTGTGCTGAGGTCCGTTTATTCATTGTGCTTTGTGTTTCTACCCATCAGGTTCAACGATGACCTCTGTTGCGTGTGGCCTGGCTTGGCAAGGTGGCATTGTCGGATGGGCTTGCTGCAGAATTGTTTCCCTTTTGCAGTGACTGTGACGTTGGTGCTACCTGTCCCTCCTCGAGCCCTCTAAGTGGAACGAAAAGGCCGCCTGCCTGCTAAAAATGCTTGGCATAGAGTGTGCAGTTTATCCTGGAAGGTGGTGGAGTCTGCCGCACGGGATTTCTCTGTGGCCATGGGGGAGTGCCAGGTGAGTGGCGATGGGGGTGGGGTGGGGGGGGGTAGTGCCAGGTGAGTGGCTATGGGGGGGAGGGGGAAGTGCCAGGTGAGTGGCCAGGGGGTGGGGAGTGCCAGGTGAGTGGCCGGGGGGGGAGGGGGCAGAACTTGTTTTTCTTCTCACAATATTTATATGATAACTGGAAATTAAAAAATGTTAACTTCGCTTCACCAGTACTAGATCAGAATGCTTCCAGGCTGTTGTTAGCTTGTCTAATGCAAACAGGCTTGGAACCTTATCCTCAATTTAGCTGAACCTTGTTTATGACCTTACATTCAGTTTTTTACAAATGGGAGTGATTGGCGATTGATTTGTGGTGTTCTTGTTCATCTTCGCCAAGTTATTTCTTCTCCAGTATCTATCAGAGAGCCGCCTTCTGTGTTCTGTTAAGGAGATCTCCACCGTCCCACCCAGACAAAGATGGAGGTGAGGAGCACGGTCTCAGATCATCTGACCATGAGCAGAACAATACAAGCATTGAAAATGCAATATGTCTCGCCTTTGATTAAGTTAAAGCCATTTGCTTTGCTAATGGTATTGTATAGCAAAGCAAATGGCTTTAACTTAATGAAAGGCGAGACCTATTGCATTTTTAATGCTTGTTTCCGGACTGCAGTGACAGCAGGCACATCATGTGCATGCTCACGCTGCTCACACTTCTCACTAGAGGAGAAGGTACGGCATGATGTCATGCCAGGTGAGCGTTGTAGGGGGAAGGGAAATCATTGAAAGAGAGTCATTTTCTCTCTGGGTTTCCATTCTATTTTTGAAACTCAGGAGCAGTAACATTGTCGTGGTGTCACCAGGGCTTTAAGTGGAAGCTTTTTCAATATCATATATAAGCCATTGTTGCTGCTTATTTATCTTATGCAACTAACAACCTTTGACAAAGCCAATAGTCCTGACTTCCTGTAGGTATGATGTTGCTTGTTGGATCATATCTGGATGCGATGACAAACCGCCAAATACAAGTCGGGTGGCACACTATGCTAAGCACAGATGTTTAGCTTACTTGTTTTTAAGTCACGCCCTTAATTACATTGGCCACGCCCGTTTGAGAGATACCTCCCCCCGCCCAGTTTATTCATCCCCATTAAAGCCCTGCCAACAGCGCTATAGATACACACATGAATACATCCATGTTTGGTCCTGTTGAATGTGGTGAAAGCTTTCAAACACATACTGGGTGAGAACAAGAACCCAACAGTTCCTGTGTTTATCGGGCAGGGAAGTTAAGCGTAGCTAATCGGAGGTGTACGCACCCAATAAACGAATTTGTCAATTAAACAGTCGCAAGTGCTGGTGATGTCCACATGCCAACTACACAAAAGAATGTACCGTCAATGCTGCAGCTTAGTAAACAGGACAGTAAAGAGGCGGCATCATAGGTAACTCTATTGCTTTCTCTCCTTCCACCGAGGACAAGACTAACAGCCGCGATTCAGCGTCTGTAGCGCCACCCCAACGAGTGCAGGAGCTAGAAAGCTGAACTATCAGCAGTGACAAAAGCTATTCAAGCCACTGCCACGTGCACGTTTGAAAATGAAAGTTTTTGACACCAAAAAAAGCAAAGCAGCAAACAAAAAGTGACCTATGAACTGCAGCACTTCAGCAAAGCGTTAAACTACGATTACAGACCGAGGAAGCCAAACTAAGCTAGTTTACAAAGCTCTTGCACTTGGGTAGTATTCGGTGTGTACATTTACACTCCACGCAGAAAAGCACTAAGAGATCTGACCTAAGGCTAACCACGTCAGCTGGCTGGCATCTCAGTTAGAAAGTGACGGCATCAGCCAGGTCTTGCGGGATAAACAGCAGAACTGCTGCACGGCGCTGGGAGACGAGCCCTCTCCAAACCGCAATTGTCAACACATGTGCTTTGCTTATTACACGATGTACAGTTAGCAGCGCCGTGGTAATAGACATGGCATGTCCGATGGAAGACTCGTATTCAGCTTAAGCATTCCCTTTGTCTCCATTAAAGCACAGCGTGGTACTTTGACTTCAAATATTCTGCCAGTTGGAAGCACAGAGCTCAGGTCATGAACCAACTGAGCAGGTCGTTCGGACCGTGACGCACCGGCCGAGGCAGTTCTACCCCGGCTGCGCACAGCGAGATCGTATCATGGGGAGCGGTGTGCTGCTTTTCATGGTCACCATTTGGCGGCCTTTGAGCAGCAGGAGTGAAGTATTACCTCTGTGCGCCAGTGACTTATCCCTGAACTTTAATGAATTCACCGGGTGGCCGTAAGCAGCTAAAAAGATGAAATGTAATGCAATTTTAATACCCCCAAGTCCTTTTCAACTGTAATCCACTCAGCTATATTGTGATCACGCAAACGTCATTAAAATGCTAGTTATTTAGACACAAAGACGAGAAAGACGCAAGTGACATAAGTGGTTTACAACACTGATAAGCTGTGCGGCGTCAATATTTATTATGTAAATAAAAAAAAACGAGTTGGCAGAGTCGCATGGGATAAGACTTGCGGCCGCCAAAAACAAGCATTGATCTCTTAGCTTTATGGGGCCATGTGTTTCTAATTAGCGTGGAACACATGGCCCCATAAAGATATGAAAGTGCTTTGCAACAGCAGCAAAGCAGGCAACCCAGTCCGGATCGGAAGCGAAAGGGCGTCAACAAAAACCCCTCATTTCCAATGGCAGGCCACCGTTTAGCATAAACGGTGACGCCAGCCAATGGAAATCAGGGATGGGGCTTCGAGTCCTTTTCTGACAACCCCTCATCCACAAAATCTCTCGCCAGCCAAGACCTAAACAGGATAGTCTTTTTCCCCATGTGCGCCCAACGTACACGTCATCACTGGAGTGCTTGGCCCTCCTGCTTCACGGCCTGCACTAAGTAACCTTTTGTGTTTCATAAAATAGGAAGATCCCCAATGTGGTCGAGCAGATGGCAGATGCAATCTTTTGGAAAAATGAACTCGTACAAGTTTTAAAGTTTTTGCAGAAGACGTTAGTCTAAAACAACACCCCTGGTCTTATGTTTTTGGACCCTTTAATCATTGCTTTGGGATTGTTTTTTGCTGTGAAAAGTCTTGTCGTATTATAGCAGCTGCCCGCCCAGTTGATACCGTGGGTGCTCATGTGTGGAGGTTTCTTCCTCCCCTGCAGCTGGGCTGAGTATTACAGCTTCTCTCCTGACAGGGATAAGGTAAATGAGAGGAAGGCGGCTGTAGTGAAGTAAACCCAAGCGCCATCCCTAACACCCACTGTGCTCCGGAGAGACATCTGACAGTTGATGCTAATTATAACCCCAGCCCTAGTCGGATGGTGAACTTTCAACAAACTAAGGCAAGCTCTCCATGTTCCAGAATGTACTCTTTGAAGCTGTGTTCATGCCTATGGTTGCAGAAATCCAGCCAAATCTTTAATCCGGGTGGGCGGGACACTTTAAGAAGGACATATACAGAGGTCGTTCTTTTTAACCTTCCTTTCACCGGCTCGTGTCTTCTGACAGTAGTGGGTGCTGTTTGGATCTGGACATGGTTCCTCCCTGTCTGCACCTTGTTGAGATTGTTCGAGTCCTTTCATCTACATATGTCCAGCGTGGGCGTGTGTGATAGCTTACTAGGTCTAGGCAGTCCAGGCCCTTCAGTACAAGGCCAGACATGTTTGTGGCGAGTCCACTGAAAACTGTACAATTTAATAAAATTCTGAAGAGATCCCTGGATGCAGCATTGCTTAGCCATGGTATGGTGTTCAAGCACTGGTCATTGTTATCAATGAACTGTTAACTAACAGTGGTTCATGCACATTGGCGTCTGCTGCTCTCATGCGCTTACGGTTCTGTATTGTCAGGTGAATGTTGGGCTTGGAATTCTAGGTCTTCGGTGCCTCCTTCACCCCTCGCTCACCCCGAGGTGGTCTGAACATAGGCCTCAGTTTCATGATTAACACTTCAGTGGCTCGGCCTTTCTTTCTGGCTTCTTCCTTCTCTCTCCTCTACTTTCTTCCTTTAATTTCCTCTTTGGACCAGCGGACTGGTATGTGCGGTACACTCTGTCCTATACGTTCATCATTGATCTCCTGTCAGTCACATTTACTATCTGATCCTTCTACCCATTCATCGATCCTGGGCAATGTACACAGTTTGTTAACCACCGTGTTTGTTAAACATGGCCCTCCAGGCCGCAATGACATGCCTGTGTTTCTCTCTCTACTTTACAGGCCGTACTACAACTTTGCTGTTTATGTTGCTATGTTTTTGGGATCATTGGAGTGTACTGCTGTTAAATTCAGACACATATTGGTTGTACATAAGTTGATTTAATCATGACAGCACAGCAACCTCTTCATGGTAGGCAGCTCCAGACAAAACCGCCAACCAACTAGAATCCTTCACCAGCTCTCTTACAGAACTTAGAACTGTATACAAATAATAACATAGCGCATGCACAAGCATGGCTACGCACACATTTAAGATGACAGTACATAAATAATCAAGTTATAACACATCCCCTCAACCAGAAAATAACAAATGAAAACAAACAACAGTGTTACACATAATCATCCAATTTTTTAGGAAATTGTCTAAGACGGGGGGTAGACTTCCTAGAATTGAAAGATAATGAGTCACCTTTGCCTGTCTTGTTAGATTCTGACACATATTTTGTATTAGACAAGCTTAAGTCTCCATTTGTAACAGAAGGACGCTTAGAATGCATGGGCTGGCAACACTTTGCAACTCTTCTAACATTCCACAGTTTGCCATCTTGAGTAACTACAGAATTTCTAAAAACTCTTTCAATTTGCATGGCAGGACCAAACTTGCTTGAGCCTTTGCTAATAAAACCCGGCTGCAAAATTCTGACCCAGTCACCAACCTTGAAGTTAGGAATTCTGGTCTTCCACTTCTTGTTAAACCATGATTGAATTCTGTTTTGCTTACTATCAACTTTGACAGCAGTACGATCTATACATTTATTTTCCAAAACATCTTGTTTGCATTTACTCCTAAACCACCAAGGCCAAATTTTTGAAGCAGGCTCCCTTCCTTTTAACAACTTGAAAGGACTGACCTCAGTAGTGGAATGAGGTGTGATACGATACGTCCAGAGTTTTTCCCTTACCAAATGCAACCAATTTCCCCCACTTTTGACAGCTTCAGAAACAAAATTCTTCAAAACTCGGTTGAAACGCTCAACCTGCCCATTTTCATGTGGCCCATAAACAGATGTAAAACATGTTTGATACCGCACTCATTTACAAAAGACTTCATCTCAGACGAAATAAATTGTACACCATTGTCAGTGACAATACAAGAAGGACATCCTTCGCGTGCAAAAATTTCTCTTAGAAAACTTATTACAGTACTGGTGGTAACTTTTGAAACAAACTTCACTTCGGGCCATTTAGAATGGTAATCAACTAATAACAAAGCAAATCTGAATGCTTCTGGCAAAATATTAAATGGGCCCGAAATGTCAAAAGCAAATTTCTTCCACGGTTCTTTAGGCCATTTCACCATCCTTAGTGGGGGAATATGCACACTCAACATTCTGTCACTGGATACACAAAATTCACATTCCCTAACAATACGATCAATCAATCTGTCCATGCCAGGCCACCAAAAAAAATTCCTCACAAGCCGTTTCATAGAGGATATCCCTGGATGTGTTTTATGGGCTATTTTCAAAATTAAATTCTGTACACCTCTAGGAGGTATGCATTTGTTATTCTTGAATAAGATCTCCCCTTCCAATTCCAATTCTTCAGACACTTTAAAATACGGCAATAATTCAGAACTGATCTGCTGTTTTTTAGGCCAACCTTCCACAACATACTTTTTGATTTCAAGCAAATCCTGATCATTGCTGACCGCCTCATTCCACACAGACTCAGTGATTTCATCGAACTGTGAAGGTATGATGTCACTGACACAAAGAATAAAATCTGATTCCCTAATAGCACACACTAAATTGTCTGCACATGGTAACCTTGTCAAGCAATCGGCTGTGACATTTTTCTTCCCTGGGACATACTCTGTTTGAAAATTATATTCTTGAAGCCTTGAAGATAATCTAGCTATTCTAGCAGTGGAATTCCACCCACCACCAGGAGACAAAATGTTGACCAAAGGTTTATGGTCAGTTCTCAATATAAATTTGCTGCCCCACACATAAAGCTTGTAATGCTCTATAGCCCACACACAAGCAAGAAGCTCTCTTTCAATGACCGCATATTTTCTTTCTGACTCATTCAATGTCCTCGAAGCAAATGCCACACTCCATTCCTCCTTACCACTTTTTTGAGAAAGTACTCCCCCAATGCCATACAGACTGGCGTCAACAGTAATTATACATTCTTTCTTTAGACAAAATGGGTTCAAAGTAGGTGCATTAACAATCTCTTCCTTGATAGCCTCAAAAGCCTTCTCCTGACTATTTGACCAATCAAAATTTGCATTCTTTCTTAAAAGTTGCCTAAGAGGTTCCATTTTACATGCAAAGTTTTCTACAAACTTGCTGTAGTATTCGCACATGCCTGCAAAACTGAGTAATTGTTCTTTGTTGACTGGAGCAGGTGCATTAAAAATTGCTTCCACATTAGTGTTTTTTAGGTACAACTCCATCACCTGATAAGGTGTGCCCTAAATATTCTACTGATTTCTTAAAAAGTTTTCATTTGTGTCCCTTCAAAGTAAGGCCATGTTTTCCTAGACGCTCACATACTTCAATTAAATGCTGTTCATGTTCAACCTCATTCTTAGAAAATATAAGAATATCGTCCTGAAAACATTTTACAAATTGGTCAATGTCTCTAAAAATGTGAAACATGACTCTTTGGAACACAGAAGCGGCCGAAGCCAAACCAAACGGCATTCTAGTGTACCTAAACAAACCTTGAGGTGTAATAAAGGCTGTTAAATTCTTCGAATCATCAGTTAAACAGATCTGATGATAAGCAGATCTTAAATCCAATGTAGAGAAGATATTTGCCCCTTCTAACATAGATACAACTTCATTAATGTTGGGAAGAGGATGACAATCTATAACTATGTTTTCATTCAAAGCTCTCAAATCAATACATACTCTCAAATTTTTATCCGTCTTCCGTACTAAAACAATGGGTGAAACCCATTCCGAAGACTCAATCTCCTCAATCACCCCTTCACTGGTAAGATCTTTCAACACGTTCCTTAATTCCTCCCTTACATTTATGGGTACACCTCTGAGTTTTTGTTTTACAGGTCGGGCATTCTCTTTCAAAATTATTTTGTGTTCAAAGTTCCTAAGTTTGCCTAATTTATCACTGAATACACCTTTATATTTTTCCATTAACTTCAAAATTTTCCCTTCACTCTCTATCACCGCTATTTTCCCAGTTGACCAATTTTCATCTAAGGTGACAGATTCTGAAGCTCGTGGGTTTAGTATTACACCTAACTTCCATTGATCGCGCCAACCCAACACATTCACTCCTTTGACTGCAATGTATAACTTGATGTCTACACATCTGTTTTTAAAAGTTACAGTAACATTGAAGTAACCTTCCATGTCAATCCTTGACCCATCAAAACATTCAGCAATAATGTCACTACTATGTAACACTTTCCCTTCACACACTGTGCTCAACTTCTTCTAACCAATATTGTTTTGATATAATTGTCCAAGGTGAGCCAGAGTCAGCCATGAGATGTAATTCTTCTCCTAGAATTATTACTTTGCATTTGGGAGGATCAATTAAAACTTCACCTCCATTAATGATTGACACTACAAAACCTCTTTCATATTCAATGTTTTCTTCATGACCCATTACACCATGGACGTCTCTGTTTTCTGAAACAGTAGATATTGACCCACGTGGAAATGAAACACGCTTTCTGTAGTCTCTACACACGTTGATGAAATGTCCCACTCTTCCACACTTCCTGCATTCTTTGTTTCTGACAGGACATCCGTAAAAGGAAGCAATGTGTGATTTACTACCACACTTATAACATACATGTTGACCACCAAAATTATCTCTGTCTGTTGATATTGTTTCCATAAAATCTGTTCGCCATTCCTTTCTGTTGGACACTCTCCTGCTTATGTTCATCTTTGTTTTTAACTGCGCAAACTTCTTCCACGTTTTTCTTTTTTTGCTTCACATTGTCTTACTGTTTTCATCCATTTCTCAGACTGTTCCAAAGCTTTGGCCGTAGCTATAGTTTCAGAGAGTTTCGGGTCGCCCATTACCCACAAACTTTCTTGAATTTTCTTATTCCTTACATGTACTATTATTTGGTCTCTAATCATCTCATCTGCCATAGTTCCAAAATTACACTTCATGCATAGGGATCTTAAACCTGTCAGAAAATCATCGAAGGACTCTTCTTCCTTTTGCGCTCTCGTGTAAAATTTAAACCTGTTGAGAGCAATACTTGTGGTAGGTTTAAATCTCTTTTCCATCCTTAGCAACGCTTCTGTATATGCATTTATATTCTCGTTTCCTTCCTGAGGTGTAATCTGTGGTAAAGCCCTGAACACGTCTTGTCCCTCTGAGCCTAAACAATGTAAAAGTATACTTTTCTTCCTTTCTGCACCCATTCTTTCCCCGTCAATAGCCTTCATGTATGTCAAAAATTCCTCTTTCCATCTAATCCATGGCAACGGTGGGTCTCCTTTGTTCTGTAAAAATGTTGCTGGTGGATCAAATTGCATCTTTAATTTTCCTGCTTTCACACCTTACGTTTGCGCTCCTCAACACATTTTTCCTCTATGTGTTGGTCTATTAATCCAGAACAATGCACTCCCTTTTTCCTCCTTTGTATTTACCCAAGTGTAAAACAGTGTGTCTGTTATGTCTTTTTTTTTTCCGTTGTTTCAAATTTGATATTTCTCCTATTTTTTTTTAAGCAGCACGCGCAACACTCTGCATAACTCGCCGGAGTTTGTGTATATGCGTTGCCATGACACCCTTCCCTCTTTCCGTCGAACATGTGACTCAGCTCTAATGCGTAGTCCGACTTGTTTATTTTATGTTGCTATGACGCCTTCTCCTGCGTCGTGCGTGTGACTCACCGCGCTTACGTAGGCTTTCCCAGCGCGCACTTCCGAATCCTGCTGCTTCGTCTCCCTCGCGCTTGATTTTAACTTCTTCGAAACACCCCTCCGCTTGATTCGTCGCTCACGGAACCACAGGGCAACACACAGTAAGCACTCGCTACTTCCTTGCTCACCGTTCGTCGACTTTTCTTCTTTTTTTTTCCGTTTTCAAATTTTCTTCTTCTTTCCTTTATTCCTCAAATTGTCTTCTTAGGGTCCTCATAACACTCCTTCTCCCGTGCTGTCCTGAAGGAGGTTCAACTCGTCGCCAATGTTAAATTCAGACACATATTGGTTGTACATAAGTTGATTTAATCATGACAGCACGGCAACATCTTCATGGTAGGCAGCTCCAGACAAAACCGCCAACCAACTAGAATCCTTCACCAGCTCTCTTACAGAACTTAGAACTATATACAAATAATAACATAGCGCATGCACAAGCATGGCTACGCACACATTTAAGATGACAGTACATAAATAATCAAGATATAACAACTGCATATTCTATTCTTGCATTTGTTTTTTCTTATGTTTATTTTCTGTTCATTTTACATGACATTTTTTTTATCTGAAAGTAAACACTTCAGTGGGCAGCCGGCAGGAATTAGGACCCCCTCATATAATATGGACCCCACCCACCAGTGATAACTGTGTTAAATTGCCTTTTGTCTGTATTAGCTCACGTAGCGTCATGTCGCCATTTTGAAAAGCACCTCATTCTGTCCCACTTAGAAGGATGAGGTTGGAACTCCCCAGTGTAAAGTAGACATTTCCAGGACCCCTTTGTGGCTCCCCTCACTCTCTGCCTGGATGTGCAGCAGCCTAAGGCAGAGTTCTTCATTCTCTTGATGCCCCTCTAGAGGCTCCTGACTGTGTGCGTTGATGGTGTCCCTCCTCTATGCCACCACATAGGACCTGCCCTGTTGTGGGCATATCTCTGCCATCCGCCCACTCGTAACGCCTGCCTGGCCAGCGCTCAGGGCAGCGGCTCTTCTGAAGCCCAAGGGAGTTTCACTGATTGTCCACCATTGTCCTGGATTTTAATTCCGCCCTGAAACGCATCTGGTTACACTAAATGAAAGCTATTCAAGAACTGCTCTGCAACATGGCTAAAAGATATTTGCCAAGCTTGCATGTGCGAGACCTATTGGCTTTGCCAATGCTTGTTGTTAGACTTGCATCTGCACAAGCGTTTCTTGAACTGAGGACAGGAAGTGGTGGCTTGTGTCGCGGACTGACTTGAGCTGTTTTCCTACCTGCTGATGTCGCTGGTCGCTGCTGGGCTTGTGGGGATGCCTGTCCAGATACAGCTGGAAGTATTTGGAGTTGCGTGCAACGATTCCCATTGGTCTTGGGGTACAATGTTCCTGTATTTGCTTCTGGTTAGTTTCCTCGTTTCTTTGTAGCCCTCGGATCGAGCCACTGTCTGTTTCTGGACCATACCGAGTTAAGAGCCAATCTTGTCTTTTTACAGTTTTCAATATGGAGGACTGGATTTGTGCATTGAAATCTGCTCCATGACCCGTGTATTTCTTATAAGGTCCAATCCCCAGATGCTTTTTGTTGCTTTAATAAACATATAATAATGGAATCGGGAGCTGGTTGGCTCTGAAACGAGCGAGGCTGCACTTCTACTGCATGGCTTTTTCTCAACCATGAAATAAAAATGGTGCCCTGGACTCTATTCGGGACCCAGGTGAAGACTTTTAGCCGAAGGAGATGGGGCAGGTCCCTTCGGTGTTGCGGCCGGGGCGGTGGGATCTCTGGCGCTTCACGGCTTGAAGATGCTGAACGCACTGGGAGGTAGTGAGTCTGCAGCATCTGTGTTCTTGGACACTGGGGAATAGAGCAATGACACTCATTCAAGGGCATCCCCTGGACCAAAAGGTTCTCACACCATTAGAATGGGGGAAATGCATGGTATCCACTGTTGCCCAAAAGGAGAAATGAGACTTACTTGATGCTAATGTTATTTTGTTTATATTAAAATTACTTTTAGAGCGCACGTACACCGATTTTGGTTTCTTGGCGCTAACTATAGTAGTGACCAAAGTCCTGGACGGATAATCAGATGTCTGGGTAAGCAGCCATGTTTGAGGTTCATCATAAGCCTGGGTAAACAGCCAAGTTTTGAGGAGCTTCCTGAATCTCAGAAGATCTCTGCAGGGTCTAATGTCGGGGGGCAGGGCGTTCCAAAAGCGGGGAGCCAGCACCGCAAATCTGCTGCCACCTAACACTTTTGACTTGTAATACAGGATGACCAGCAGGTTCGTGTGGGCTGATCGCAGATTGCGGGTGGGTGTGGATCTCTGAATGATATTGGAGATAAATTCTGGGCATGCACCGCAGATTTTAAAGGCACAACGTTGTAGTACAGGGAGCCAGTGTAGTTTCTTCATGAGAGGGGAAGCACGTTGCCATCTGGGCTGCCGATAAGTGAGTCTTGCGGCCGGATTCTGCACAAGTTGCAGTCTCTTCATCTGGGTTGAAGGCAGGCTGAAGTATAGGGAGTTAGCATAATCGATGTGGGACATGACCAGGGCTAAAACTACCTGCACCATGGCTTCCCCAGTGAGACATCTGCTTATCTTCCTTATTTTTCGTAGCTGAAAAAACTGGTAGAGACTGTGGTTCCAATCTGAGGATTTATGGATAAGTCGCAGTTGATTGTGACTCCAAGGCTTTTAGCAGATGAAGCTGGAGAAGGTGAGGAGCCCAGCTCAACGTTAATTGCTTATTTCATTCCATAATTAACAATAGTAGTGCAAAATCTGCTTGCTTAGTTAGGGCAAACATCTTATTAGTTGCCTGAGATGAGATCCCTTTGTTGAAATCTAGATTAAATCTGTAACCGAATGAAAGAGCACCATTCATTTTTAGCAATGGTCTCTAGTTTTGCCCTGGTGTAAAAGCTTTCTGTTCTCTGAACTGGTAGACGATTTGTTTGCTCTACTCTATCCTGCCAGTAGCTGCATCATGAAAAATAGATTTGGCCTGTTTTTTGCACCTTTTCAACATTTTTGGAATATTTTGACATTTTGGCATTTCCTCATTGTCAAATCTTGAAGTCACGCCTGGGTGGGAATTAGGTTTGATTTTTCAGGGACATTATGCAGAATTTAAGGGATGAAGTCTATTTTAATACCAACGATCGGATCTCTTGGCCAATTGGGATGCCTGTGAGATCCTGTGGTTCAGTCTCCTCCCAATGCATGGCGGGAGTCTTCTAGGGGATCAGCAAACAGGAGCTACTTGCCCCGGTACTTACAAGTGACTGACGACATTTAACCCATGCAGCAGTGACTGCTATGAATTGTGTCACAGTGAGTGTCTTCACTTCTTTTAGCCCTTGGCTCTAAGTGAGCCTGTAAAGTAAAGGTATCAATGATATGAAAGGTATAATGATCATCACCCCTCATAGTCCATGGCCAAGAGGGCGGCATTGACCATTCCATTCACATCTCATTCTGTGGCTCGGTGTGTGAGGGTCTGTAGAAGGTACCGGTGGTGCCTTCCAGCCACACATCACACATCTGGCCTGCGCAGGCACTGCTTCCTCTAGGCCCTTTTTGCTTAGTCCCACATTGCAATGTGCACATCTGGGTTGGGTTCATGGTGAGTGCGTTACAGACCTACTTCAGGCCATAGTTATTCTGCACTTGTGAGGCTTCGTCTCGCGTTTCACACTCCGCGTCTGGTTTGGGAGTTAGTTTGGTGCTCCACGTTGCAGCTGTATTCAATGTCATGATTGAGCTCTGTCGCCGTCTGAGAGGCTGTACTTCGGGCATCCTCGTAAGCTCTTCATTGAACACAGATGATGCGGCTAGAACCCTGATGGGAGCAAAGGGGAATACCGCATAGGCATGCTTGCAAGAGCGGCCTGTCCCTCATCAGCATCGGGTGTCTCTGAAAGGGGCGTTAAAGTTAAAAAAAAAAAAAAAAAAAAACAAGCATTGGCAAAACCAATAGGGCTAGAGCATGTCGTTTTTTTATTGTATGTATATGCCACTAAAAAAAATAAGCATTACATTTAAAAAGAAAACATTCACTGATTAGGCTATTTTAGTAGTGATGATTTTTAAACAAAAAAAAAATCCTTTGTGTTTTGCAGTGCATTTTACTACTATTTTTGTGAAGGTGGGTAGAAGAAATAATCACCAAATCAACCACCTAAATTACAGGCAGCTGCAGTGTCACTCAAGTACTCTATAACAGCAACTTTATGAAACCGTTCTTTTTATTGAGTTTTGATCAGACACATACTCCTGCCTACATCCTTAGGTTGATGGGTGTAAAACCAGAACAATGTCAACCACTAGCCTCAAAAGCATTAGATTACTTCCCTTTCCCCCAACCAATGACCCCAGCTAACCCCGCACTACCCTTCGGTGACAGACTAGTTAACGGCTTGTTGCAATTGGACCGGAGTCCTCTGTGCATCAGTGATAACGCCTTCAGTATCGCGGAAGCCAAAGTATGATAATGTACTACCCACTTACAAGGGTACCAGAGGTTTTAGGTACTCTTGAGATGTTTGGGGCACATTATTTTCTTGAACTCTGTTAGACGTAGCGACTAGCAAGTTCCCCACTGCATTTCAATATCTTTTCCCTTATGCTCAAGGTTCATGGACATTTTTCCTTTCAGAATATGTCCCACACCCGGCACAACCCTGTCCTGTGGTTGGGTGTGTGAGTCTTTTCCCCTTGCTGCTAGTATGACCTGTTTTTTTTGCACCCAGTAGCACCGTTACTGGCTTCCCCTGGGTGATTTAAGCAGATACGCAAGTCTGTCTGCTACCCCAAGGAGTGGGTACCTCTGCTAATCACAGCAGTTTGTGTTTGAACCAACCTTGCCCAAGACCACCCCACCCCCCAGTACTTCATAATTCGGAATATAATAACTGTATGAGCATGCCTGTCCCCCTCGCACCCCCACCAGCGCTCTTTAGATCTAGAATGAACTTGTGAACGGAGTCTCGCTGGAGTATGATACCAATACAATGTTTTCGTTATAAGTGTCTCAATGTAGATACGTTTTTTTATTTGCTAAACGGATTCCATTTCTTTGGTGTCAGTATTTGCGCCAACTCAGCCTCCCACCTCCTCTGTCCGAGTTTTCCTTATTACTACCCCGTAAAAATGCATGTATTTCGGATAGTGTACGATGGTCCCCATATTTAGTTATCCAGCTATTTCTTTAAGGATAGAGGGATCCGGCTCACCTTTTTTTAATTGAGCTGTGAATCACCCAGTGTCTGATTTGTAAATATCTGTGATGTGTTTGAAAGATTTAAGCCCCCTCATGATAAGAATCTTTTTGCATCCCATTTCCTGTCTAGTGGGAAGCTCTCCACCCTCTGCTGCCAGGGCAAATACTGTATTTCCTCGCCCTGTCACAGGAGACTAGTATGTAAGTCAAGCCCTGTGTCTCTTGGGCAGCCATGGAGCCTTCCATATATGTGTTCCTGCTGTAGTTTGGTCCATAAAGCACCAGTGCTTCTCAGTCTCCTCATGGTCTCTTTGTACGACGCGCCAGAGCTGTGCTGCTTGGAAGTAGCTGATGTGGGACATGCCAAGCCCTCCCTCTTCCATGGACTTACTCCTATGGTTTTTAGCAATGCAGGGACACTTCCCTGCCCACACATAATGGATGCCCATTTGCTGAATCCCTATCAAAAGTTCCTGTAGGCAGCTAAGAGTCACATAGAGGATTCGAGGGAGTGCGGTCATTTTAGAGGCTGCCCATCTCCCCAACCATGAGAGCCCCTCATGCCAGGACTGGAAATCCTCCTGCAGCTGCATCGTCTGAAGGATGTAGTTTTCTCGTACTGTCTAGGCTTATGTTACCGCAAGCATAACACCTATGTAACAATCTTTTTTTGTGTCCATTGAATTAGATATTGTTTCTTCAAGTGTTTGCATACCAGGATGCTTACAATCTGGGATATTTGTTTTTTTTGTTTTGGAGATTCATCTTCAAATCCAAGAGCTGTCCGATTTGATGAGCAGTCCCCACGGCAGGGACACAACATACACATTACATCATCTGCGTAGAGGTTAATTTGTGTTCTATCTCTCTGATATGTACCCCTCGTACATTATCGTTATGTCTGACCATAACGGGCAGAGGTTCCATGTGTGGGGCATATAGTAGGGGTGATAGTGGGCAGCCGGACTCGTTCCTTTGGATATTGCGACGGGAGAGGTTAAACAACTGGTCCGTCTTATTCTGGCCTCTGGCTTGTACTAGTTGGCTAAAAGTCCAAGCCTGGAACTTGGGACCCATGTCCATGCGTTGGATCGTGGCTGCTAGACAGGGCAATTGTTCATGATCAAACACTTTTCCAATGTCAACCGCAAAGAGGACCGCCTCCCTCCTAAACCTCTCTACTTTATCAAGGATATGCATTAGGTTTTTGTGTATTCGGAAATATTGCACCCTGGGGTAAATCCTTTTTAGTCGTGGTCTATGAGTCTTTGCATACATACACCTAGGGTGTTGGCCAAAATTGTGGTTAACAGCGTAAAATCTACATTTAACAGGGACATTGGCCTGTAGGAGGCAGACAGCTGGGCATCCTTTCCTGTTTTGAGTAAAACAGTAATGGCAACTTTTTGCATCCTTTGCGTGATTTTATTTTGTTTGTTACCCCCGCTACATTGTAAGGCGAGTAAGCGCCGGTATGTTTCATAAAATAGAGGGGAATACCCATCCGATCCCGGTGCTTTCTGTAACTTTGAATGAGCTGTGGCGGTAATCCCTTGGGCTGTCGCAATAGACTCCTCCAGCATCTGATCCTGTGCCTCTTACAATTTAGGGTGGAGGACTTTATCCAGGAAGTTGGTCATCGCATCTTGTTGGATGTCCTCTGCTGTATATAGCTTTTCGCACAATTCTCAAAAGTTCTTCATACCCGCCTCTGTGATGGTCAGTTTTCAGTTTCCCTGCGCCACTCTTTATTGCTGAGGCATGGTCCTGGGTTACTCGAGTCCTGAATCTTCCCTGCTCTGTGCCTCCCCCACCAAATATTATTTCTGTTGAGTATGGCGCACTCGGCTCGGTCGACATTTAACCCTTTGAGTTGTGCTCTACATGCTGTGAGTTTAAAACGAGGTTTTTTTTTTTTTTTTTTTTTTTTTTTGAAACCGTTTATTGCAATCTCAAATATATACAGGTAGGGGCCTACAACCTTCTGGCCGGCCGCTAAAGTGACGATAACAAATGACATACATACAGTGAGGCACTTAGCTTTACATAGACACTAAGGCAGGAGGTATCCACAACGCGGGCCATGTGGCTCTGAGCCCACAATACGGTTTCATTTTATACAACACAGCAACATAAATAAACACACACCCGCAAGGCAACCCACGATCGAAAGTGGCAGCACGTGCTCCTCAAATGGGGGACCCCAAACCAACCACTGAAAACCCCCGAGAGGGGAAGGGAAACAGGTCTGGGACCGGGAGAATACTGTGCTCGGAACTGAGGGAGGGAGCAAACTAGGGGGATGGAGCTGGTGAAGCGGGAGGCAACAACGGCGGCTCGCAGATATCCCCGCGGTAGGCGTTCCAGGGGCCCCATATCTTCACCCATGCCCCAGGCTTACCCCGCGCCACATACACCACCTTTTCTCGGAACATGCACCAATCCATGTGTTCTTTCCAGGCCGACACCGCCGGGGACCTCTGGGATCCCCACAGCTGTGCAACGTCCCGTTTAGCCACCATATAGCCCAGAGTCACCCATCGCGTCTGCGGAACCGAGTAATCGGTCGGTTCCCACACATTCAGCAAACATCTCCTCGCTTCAGGCAACAGCGCGACATGCGTAACCGCTCGCAGGACCTCATGCACACCACGCCAGAATCGCTCCACCCTCGGGCATTCCCACAAAATGTGCAAAAAGGTCGCTGAAGCACCACACCCACGCTTACACAATCCGTCCTCGGCATAGCCCATACGCAGAAGCCTTGGCCCCGTCATGTACACCCGGTGGAGTATCTTAAGCTGGACGAAACGAAGGCGAGCCAGGATGGCCACCTCCTTCGGAGAGGCCACCGCGGAAATCCAGTCCTCGTCGTCCAACTCCAGCCCATCGGCAACCCAGGCCTCGCGGAGGCCAGTCAGTAAGCCCAAACGATCATTTATCAATTTCTTGTAAATGAGGGAGATCGTGCTGTCCGGAACATGGCCATCTAGCACTCGATCCTCCAGGGGGGAGGACTCCGGGATGGAGGCCACGTCTGGGAAGACGGAGCCCAGCGCGTGACGGACCTGCAGGTACCGAAAGTATTCACTGCCCCGCAGCTGAAACTCCGCCTGCAACGTCTCGAATGTTTTAAATCCTCCCCTCGTCCAGAGATCCCCCACTGTACTGATGCCTATGGTGTCCCACTGCTCAAAGCCCTTCGAGGTCCACAGAGAGCCCAACCTCTCAGACGCATACAGCGGTGACGCCCGGGTCAAACGGTCCTTCCAACCCATAGCTGCATTAGCCGCGTGCCATACTCGCACCATGACCCGCGTGGGTCCCGTCAAGCGGGAATCGGGCACACTAGCGTAGAGCGCTCGATTGTAGTCGCCACCGGGTAGGAGCATCTTGTCCATTTCAAATGCCGGGTTTAGGGCGGGCCCATAGAGGCCCTGATTAATTGCAGCTAACTGGGAGGCCCAGTAATCCCGTTTAATATCCGGGAGGGCAATCCCTCCGTCGTACCACGGGAGCGTCAACTTTGCCAAGGCTATACGCGGCCTCCCATCCCAGAACAGGCGGCGCTGTAAACCTTCCACTTCACGGAAGTAGCGCGCTGGGACCAAGTCCATAGTGTTCTGGAGAGCGTACAAGAAGCGCGGCAGTGACATCATCTTGAACAACGCCGCCCGGCCGAGCGGCGAGAGTGGCAAGCGCCTCCAGCGCGCGACATCCTCCTTCAAGCGCCGGAGGGGGGGAAGCAAATTTCGCTCGTAGCGGGCCACCGGGTCCAGCGTAATGTAGACACCCAAGTATCGAAATCCCTCCGAGGCAATCTGGATCGGACAGCCCCGCGGGAGGACTGGAGCCTCCCCGGAAAGCACATAGACACAGGATTTGGCCCAGTTGATGACAAGGCCTGAATTGCGGCCAAAAGAGTGCAGAACATCAACCAGGACAATCAGTGATTTGCGCGGGGAGGCCAAGTACAAAAGGATGTCGTCTGCATAGAGAGACACTCGGTCCTCATACTCAGGGGTCCAACGGAGACCTCGGATAGAAGGGTGCCACCGCAGCCACTCCGCCAGGGGCTCCAAGGCTAGTGCGAACAGGAGCGGCGACAGGGGGCAACCCTGTCGCGTGCCCCGTCCCAGCCCGAATGGGGCCGAGACTCGACCATTTACCACCACCTGTGCAAGTGGGTCCGAGTACAACAATTTGACCCAGCTGATGAAACCCGGCCCAAAGCCAAATTTCGCCAGCATCGCCCAGATGTACGGCCACTCGAGTGTGTCGAACGCCATAGTGGCGTCCAAAGACGCCAAGATGGCCGGCTCCCGCACGAACGGAACACGCGCTAGCACGCCGTGCAGGCGTCGCAGATTAAGAGCCGTATTGCGGTGGGGGATAAAGCCGGACTGGTCTTGGTGGACCAGGTCGCCCACCACGCCGACCAGCCGGTTGGCGAGCACCTTGGCGAGGATTTTAGGTTCCGCATTCAAGAGCGAGATAGGCCGATAGGATGTGACCCGATCTCGAGGTCTCCCCTCCTTGTGGATGACCACGATGGTAGCCAGACGCTGGTCCGGTGGGAGGGAGCCCCGCGAGTGGGCCGCAAGGAACATTGCGCGGAGGTGGGGTGCCAGTACATCCGGTCGCAGCTTGTATAACTCGATGGGAATGCCGTTCGGGCCCATGGCCTTGCCAGAAGCGACCGAGCGGATGGCGAGGGCGATTTCGTCCGAGGTGGGGGCGGCATCCAGCAACTCCCTGTCCTCCACAGAAAGGGAGGGGAGCGCGATGTCACGCAGCAGGGCATGGGAATCCTCCTCCGAGCAGGGAGAAACCGGGGAATATACCTCGCGAAAATAATCCGCGAAGCAAGACACAATGCCTTCCGGCTCAATGACACGCACACCATCCGTCTTCTCAATCAGCAGGACCACACGACTCGCTCTCTCCTTCTTATCCAGCCACGCAATCAACTTGCCCGCCTTATCACCCACATCATACAATCGCCCCTGTTGCTCTCTGCTGAGGCCCCTGGCCGCCTCCGTGACGAGGGCCCTATAGGCCGCCTGCTTAAGGTGCAGAACGTGGAGCGCAGCGTCAGTCACCCCACTCCCCAAATCACCCTCCAATTCAGTAATTTCGGCCTCCATCCGGGTCACCTCCTCCTGTGCGCGCCTCCGGGCATGGGAAATGAAGGAGAGGGCCTCCCCTCTCAGCACTGTCTTGAAAGCCTCCCACAGGGAGATAGCCGATAGGACTGACCCCACATTCTCCTCGAAATACCGTTGCAAGGATTTAATCAAGTCAGCGCGAATAGTGGGGTCGCGCAGGTACCAAGCGTTGATTGGAGCTACCCTGCCCTCCCCCCTCGGGAAGACATCAAAGTGCAACAGGAGCGGGGAGTGATCTGAAATGCCCCTCGCCAAATGGCGCACCTCCCCCACCCTCCCGGCATAGGCCGCAGGGACAAGGATATGATCAAGTCGCGAAAGGCTACCATGGGCACCCGAATGGAAGGTGTACTGCAGCTGAGTGGGATGCTTTAAACGCCAGCAGTCCACCAATCCCAGTGTGTCCAAAAGGCCCGACAGCCACGCCTGTGCCCGGGGGAGGTCCCTAGGGGGATAACGATCCATAGTCCCAGAAACCACCGCGTTGAAGTCCCCCCCGACCACCAGAAGCCCCCCCGGAAGGTCAAGAAGGAGGCGTCCCAGGTCCGCAAAGGTGGTGGACTGTAACCCCGGTGGGACGTACACTGAGACAAAGACGACTACTTTGCCCTCCATTCTCCCCACCAAAACAGTGTAGCGTCCCCTCTCATCATGGCGCACCTCATCTATTTCTAGCGGGAGCGAGGTCTTGACCATAATGCCCACCCCTCGTGAGCCTGACGTAAAGCCCGAGTGGGCCACCAAACGATAACCACGTCGATTCATGGCACAAAAGGAGTTACCAATAAGGTGTGTCTCCTGCAGAAAGACCACATCAGGCGAAATCCGTTTCAGGTATTGCAGGACCACACCCCGCTTAATCCTATCCCCCAGCCCGTTAACGTTCCAGGACAGCAAAGTCAGGTCCCTACCCCCCATCACATACAGATGCCATCATTTGTCCCCCCGAGAGCAACTCAAAAACACCAGTACAATAAAGGGCTTGCCTTGCGGTAGAAACGAACCACACCCCACCCCAACCCACCCATCCCAACAGAACTCCCCCCACCCTGCACCCCTGCATGAGCCCAAACAGCCCCCCCAAAGTGCAGTGTGCCTGTCGCCCCATAGAAAGAAAACTAACTAGTCCCCCAGAGGAGGAGGGAGATCCCCCAACAGACCCCGCACGACCTCCACAGGAGGGGAACTTACCCTAATAGTCAATGGTGACAATGGTGACAATAACACAGCCCGGAGCAAGGCCTACCATTAGTCCCTTAGGCCTGACCCGGCGGGCCCTCCCCACCAACCGCACCCCCCCCGCCCCCCCGGCCCCCATCCCCGGGCAAAGTGTCCAGCCAGTCCCCGGCCGCCTCGGGACGATCAAAAAAGTGCGTGCGGCCATCTACCTCCACCCTCAGCTTAGCTGGAAAAAGCATCGAATATTTGAGATTCAGGTCTCGTAGGCGACGTTTGACACCCAGAAAGCTTAGTCTCTGCTTTTGGACCGCCGGGGTAAAGTCAGGATAGAAATTAATATCCATGTTGTCAAGTCTGACTGGCCCTTGGAGCCTAGAAGTCTGCAGGATAGCGTCTCTGTCCCTAAAATTGAAGATCCGGGCGATGAGAGGCCTCGGAGGGGCGCCGATCTTAGGCCTACCCCCGGGGACCCTATGGGCCCGCTCCACTGCAAAGAATTTGCTCAGCCCCCGAGGCTGTAGGTGGGTGAGGACCAGGTCCTCCACGAACAGATCCGCTGCCTCCGCCTCTCGTCCCTCTGGCACCCCGATAATGCGGACGTTGTTTCTCCGGGCCCGACCCTCGGAATCCTCCAGTCGACGATTCATCAGGGCGCTCGCCTGGCCAAGCCTGCGCACCTCCTGTTGGAGGGCCGCCACGTCAGTTGTGAGGCCCGAGGTAGAGTGGGCCAAAGAATCGACCCGGTCATTCGTTTTAGACAGATCGGCTCTCACGAGGCCCACGTCCACGAGGACCGAGTCGATCTTCTGCGCCAGAGTGTCAAAGCGCTGGTCCACCGAGGCCTTCATCTCGGCGATGGCGCCCATGACGTCCCGGAGGGTCAGGTCCGTGGGCGGGACAGGAGCATCAGTCGGGCCCGTGGGGGACCTACGCAGCACCTCTGGAGATCCCTTCTGGAGGGTGTAGCGGTCCATGTTATTGGATTGTTGGGCCGTGCCACGACGGGTCGACTTCACCTTGGCCCGGTCGCCATCTTGTTTTGTGGCCATGGTCGCAATCCCCAAATCGAGCCAATCTCCTCAAAAAGGGGGCAGACAATCCCGTTCAAGGGCGCCGGGGGGGGGGGCGACCACCGCTCCTCAGGACGGTTCGCAGCCGGCGGGCCGGCAGGGCAGCCCAACGAGGCCACAGCACCGCACACCGCCCCGCAACCCAACCTCGCCTGGCAGCGAGGAGGGTGCAAAAGCGAAAGTGAAAGTGCGGGGCACGCGAGCCACCCAGCCTCGCCCGCCGCTGTTGTTCACTTTGTGTCCGGATCGCCCCACAACTCCAATACGGGGGGCCGGCGTGGAGAAGGCCGCAAACCTCAATCGATGCTCCTGCCGGTGTCCGAGGTCCGATTTAAAAACGGAAAACGGGCGTCACCTCTGCTCGGGCTCACAAATACAGTCCCCTCATCTGGGACAGGATTCTGTCAGGATTTATGCAGGAGGTCGCGGAGGTCCTCGGGAGCCTCGCACCTACGCGGCCATCTTGGTTGCGCGCTAGGCTCCTCCTAAAACGAGGTTTAATGTGTCTGTGTCTGCTTATGTAGCTTCTCGAGCGCCCTCATCTGTTTTTCTGTCTGTTCCCTCTTTTCTTTGTTTTTCACTGCTAGTGAAATCAGTGTGCCACGAACATTTACCTTTGATGCATCCCGTACTGTGTGTATATTTATTCCTCCTTATTGTTTTCTTGCATATATTTAATAATGAACTTCCTGACTATAACATCAACCTTAAAAGGAAAACCGGAAGTTAATCACAATCAAATGGGATACCCAAACTGCAGGCAAAATAAATAGCTATTTTTTAAAGGTAAAACACACAATCCAATTTAAAAAAAATCACACTTTCAAAGAGCTTTGCAACTGACGAGAACTGAACTAATTTCAAGTGGATGTGAACAATATGCAAAAGCATTGTGCATCCCTCAAGGTGAAAGGAGTCAATGGATAAAGTGGACTGAACCTTTGGCCCATGTTGTGGTGGCCGAAAGCAAAATGTGAATGAGATTGTCAATGGACCAATGGATGTAGCCTGCTGACCAAAATCCCCACTATGTCTGTATGTCTATTATGTATGACATTTTTTGGCAAACAATAGTAAGGATTGTCAAAGGCCAGAACTATGGCATTTAGATTCCTCTCCCCAGCCCGTCTTCAGCTGGTGGACCCACACTGCACCAAAGATCAGGCAGATCTGGTGCTTCTGGTCAGTCACACTTCTACAGGCTTGACTGACTCCTTTCCTCTCTCAGCCATAAGTTGGCTTCAAGGCATTTCAGCTCAGATATTCAACTACATCCTGCAAGGCCAGACTCCAGGTGATGTCCCCTCGTATCTAGGAAGCTGGCTGTCAAGTAGAATCCAGCTCTGGTTGCACAGCATCCTCTGAGTACTCTGCAGAGCACTCCCTTCCTTGGTTGATGAGAACCTGGAACTGGAACAAGTGAGTCAGTGGTTCTCGCGTTTATACAGGCAAAAACGGCATGGAGTGTAGATTCTCTGCACTTTTAGAACGAGTTTGGGGTAGTTATTCTTTCTTCTGTTCTCCCAGGCTGTTCGCCATGCACAGTCTTTGTGCAGAGTGATGGTCCTGACAGTATGGTAGTATCCAGCCAGGAGTACCTACAAAAGAGGCATAAAGAGGTGTGAGCTTTCTGCCACCTAGCACATCAACCGGTGCAGTGAACAGGAAAGAGAAAAAAGGCTGGGCTCACCTCAAGGACGCTTTTCACTCTTAAAAACAGAAACTGCAGCTTTGCAGCGTGAATCTTTCTGGATTCACTATGCTGTGCATTATTCCGCCATCTAGTGGTTGGGTCCGGAAATTGTAGTCACCGGGACGACAAGGGAGAAGGTTTACGACCAAGATCTCGACGTTCTATGGAGAATGTGCTCGCAGGGGCTCCCTGAGTGCAGGGATGGACAAAACACCGTTCAAGTTTTGCACCAATTGCCACCACAAATACGCACAGAAGGACCAGCATCCAGTCTGCAACCTCTGCGTGCCGCTCGACCACAGCAGCAAAGACTGCAACACGTGCTCGGGGTTTACACCCAAGACCCTCAGAGTAAGGGAGAGGCAGAGAAGGGCGAACCACAACATGCAGGGGCAGGAACCATCTCCATCGCTCCGAGACCTGGGCCTCTCCAGTGGAGAGGAGGACAACCTCGCCGAAGGTCCGGAGGACTGCACGGTCGTTGAGGTCCATAAGAAGACGTCGAAGGAGGTAAGGGAGTCGTCGATCCCTAAACACTTGAGCGACACTCGAAAAGGTGAAGCTAAAGCCCCGAGCGACACTCGTAGACGTGAAGCGAAGTCCTCGAAGGGAGCATTGCCACCAAAACACTCGACGAAGGCAACAGCAACCAAGGACAGTCAGCCGAGCGGATCCTTCAAAAATGACTCCCAATCAGTAAAGCCCTCAAAAAACCTAGGTCGTCGAAGGTTGCCGTCGAAAAGGCAACCTCGGCACCGAGAAAGGAAGGGCCGTCATCGTCGTTGAAGGCCCTGAAAAAAGGCGCTCCAACCCTCGACGCCGAACATGCCGCCAAGATGGAGAGGAAGAGAAGGAGGCTTGAGGCCGAAATGGCGAGCATCCTGCAGCGGAAAAAGGACTTAGACGACATGATGAGCCAATACACCATCCTGCCGAAACCCGCGCTCGAAGTCCAAAGAGACGTAGAGGACGCCGAACTGCAGAAAACACCCGAACCAGTCGAGGAACAGGGGGACGAAGACTATTATTTCGAAGGAGAAGGCAACGAGGATCTGCAATCCTACTGGGACTCGACGTCCTCGGAGGCACAAGACCTAGAATGGCAAGATCTCGACGCCAAATCGCCAGAAGAAGGGGTAGACACTTACCCTTCGAGGCCTTCGCCGCCAGACAACATTGTGGTCTACAACATGGTCATCCAAAAGGCTGCACAAATGTATGGAGTAAAAATGGAAGAGGAGAAGCCCAAGGCATGCTTTCTCCTGGAGACTCTACTGCCTCAACAAACTAGGAACCAATTCCTGCCCATGCTCCCTAGTGTGCTGGATCAAGGAGGAGAGGCCTTTAAGGAACCAGCAGTATGCAAGGCTGTAACTCCAAGAACGGAGAAGAAGTATAAACATTCTTCAAAGGACCCTGCATACATCCAAGGGTCAGTACCAGCCGACTCCATAATTGCAGCAACGGCTAGGAAGAGGACCAATGTGCCCACTAATGCCGGACCACCTCCAGACAAGGAGAGTAAGAGGATGGATCTCACAGGGAGAAAGGTGGAGAGAAATGCAACAATCCATTGGCGCATCGCAAACTCCAACGCCTTGATCAACAGGCACGCATACCAGCACTGGGATGAAGTGGGGCAGCTCCTAAAGCATCTTCCAGATCAGTACCAACGAAGAGCAGCTCACCTCGTAGAAGAAGGCAAAACATGCCTAAAATCGGCATTGGATGCTGCAGAAACATCGAGCAGACTAATGATGGTAGGAGTGACTGAGAGAAGACACGCATGGCTCAGAATTTCAGGATTCAAGCCAGAGGTGCAAAGCAACATCCTGAATACACCTTTTAACGGAGAGCAACTGTTCGACACACCAGTTGATGACAAGTTGACGCAGCTCAAGAAGGACAAGAGAGCATGGTCCATGGGAGTGCTACAGTTCAGAGGGATGAGAAGGTGCACACCCACGAGAAGGCCAGGTGGTAGAGGAGGCAACGTGCCTACCACATCGCACCAGACGTTCCAGCAAGGCTACCAAGTAAACAACCAAGGCCAGCAGCACCAGGGACAGCAGCAGTAGAACTGGCAGTACCAGCCCCGGGGACAGTCCTTTCGAGGGCGAGGAAACAGATGTGGACAAACACGGAGGGGAGGCCAACAACCCTCATCCAAGTGACTTCACCAGGAAACAGAAACCCACCCTAGCAACACCTCGGAGTGGGCGGAAAAACATAAAGGAAAACTGCAGCCGAGCGTTCAATGACAAACAGTACCTCGAACACAACACCGGTAGGGGGAAGAATAAGAAACTTCATCCAGGAATGGAGGAAGGTCACATCAGACAAATGAATACTAAACATCATACAGTACGGATACTGTACAGAGTTAGAAAGATAACCTCCGAGCAGAAAACCAAGAAGCAAAGCACACTCAGCAAAGGAGCTCTCGCTCTTGCAACTAGAGACGCAAGAACTGCTCAGCAAGGAGGCAATAGAGGTGGTGCCGCAAAACCAAAGGAACAAAGGGGTTTACTCAACTTACTTCCTGGTGCCAAAGGTGGATGCAACACTAAGACCTATCCTAGATCTAAGGTTTCTGAACAAATTCATGAAAACACAAAGATTCAAGACGACTTCCCTACAAGAGGTAATACCACAAATACAACAAGGGAACTTCATGGCTATAATAGATTTAAAGGACGCATACTTGCACATCACCATCAACCACAAACACAAGCACCTGCTAAGGTTTGTGATCAACCAAAGCCACTACCAGTTCATAGTACTGGCATTCGGCCTAAAATCCACACCAAGAGTGTTTACAAAATGCCTAGCAGCTGTCGCGGCATACCTACGAAGGGAAGGAATACACGTATACCCCTATCTCGACGACTGTCTCGTAAAGGCAAGTTCGTACAGCCAATGCAAACTACACATCTAGCAGGTCATACTAACGCTGACACGACTGGGTTTCTCGATCCATTGGGAGAAATTGTCAACAGAACCAGAGCAGATCAAGATATTCTTAGGAGCAGAGATCGACACCATGCAGGCCAAAGTGTTCCCCAGCAGGAAGAGAACATTGGCGATACTGAAGGAAACACGTCAGTACCGCAAGGGGCAAGTTCTGACAGTGAGGACGGTGAGCAAGCTGATGGGAATGATGGCGTTGTGCATTCACCTAGTCCAAAATATTCGACTACACATTTTTTTTATAACAAACTTTATTGATGACTGCAGCAAATTTGAAATGTATCAGTCAGTCAACAGTGACAGTCTTTTACTTTTATATGAATAACATTACAGATATGACTTATAGTGGCAATGGGCAGCATTTCGTAAACGATGAAATCGAAGACAATGATCTCCAATGGCGTCGTTAACATTAAAGTAAGTGATCTGACCATATAAATCGACAATAAGAGACAACTACATTCCATGCAGCAAGCGAACTTCATGAAACAATCCCCTCCCTCCCTAGCCCGCCCACTCCCCGCTCCTGGTCAATCAAGTTTTGGTTTCATCAACTATCACTCTGTGGCATTACAATAAAGGCCACAAAAATAGCATTATCCTCGGGTGTAGCACAGCTGTGTGACTGAGTCCTGAGATCTATCACAAAGAGACCGTATAGGACTCCTGTGTGCTACGGGGTGGGGATAGTCTGCGGGGGTAATAGATCGAGCGACTCCAGCTTGAGCAGCAGAGCCTCCCAGTCCATCGAAATGGGTTGTTTCCTGAGCCCCCTATCCTCTTCTCTACGAAGAGCTGCACCCTCCGCCTTCCCCCACTGCACCATGTCGCCCTGCCACGTGTACACCGCTGGGCTCCTAGGAGATTTCCATCGCATGGTAAGGACTCTCACTGCCACGATAAGGGCCAGGTCTACGAACCGCAACTGTGCTTTCTGTACTTTAGAGCGTCTGCGAAGGCCTACGAGGCAATACAGTGCGTCTTCCGGGACAGGAAGTCCAGTGACCGCTCTCAAGGCATCCCGAACCCCCACCCAGTAATCCCCAAGACAGGGACAGGACCATAACATATGTAGGAAGTCTGCCTCTTCCCCTCTGCAGCGGGGACAATGATGTGAGGAGTCTGGAAATATGCGATGAATCCTCTCAGGGGTAAGGTATGCTCTGTGTAGGATCATAGTCTGTATAAACTTCAGTCTTGCATTACGCGACACTTTTTTGGGGTGTTTGACCATACATTCCCATGCTGTATCCGTCAGTGCACTACCGGAGTCCTCGGACCAGCGTGCTCTAAGGGCCGTGAGTGGGATTGCTGCATGTGTTCGGATCCCAGTGTACAGCCATCTGACTAGGTGTCCCCCCTTCCCCATAAAATACAGAAGATGCACCAAAGAGTGTTGTGGGGGTTCGGTCCTCTGTGGGGCCCAGGCGTGTTTAATGTAGCGAGACACAGCAGCGTGCAGCAAATATAAACGCGGCGGTGCGCCGGTATATTGTCGGAAGAGATCGTGGTCCAGCAAATTACTATCTCCGAAGAAAGCCCCAACGTCGTCCACTCCTGCATCAGCCCAATCACGCAATCTGGTTTTTGTAAGTCTGCCTTGTGTCGTGGGAATCCCCAAGAGGGGAATATTTGGTGCATAAGGGGCGGTCGGTGAGGTGTACGACAAGGACTTTTTCCAGCATTGCAGAGCTGTCGTCAGTAGGGGGGGGCCATCTGCAGGGATTTTTGCCCCAGGCAGCAGTAAGGAGTGCAACTCCCCTCGGTCCAATCTACGGGATGTAAATCCGATCTCATGTAGATTTTTCCCCGCAGTCCAGTACGATAACCACTGCAGTTGACTTGCATAATAGTAGGCTCTGAAGTCAGGGACTCCTAGCCCCCCATCGCGCGTACTCAGCTGCAGCTTCCGCAAGCTTATTCGCCTGCGACCTGTGCCCCAAATGAGATTAAGCAGCATAGTATTAAGCGTATTAAAAGTGGACAGTGGGAGGACGACAGGCAAATTTACGAAATAATAGAGTATGCGGGGTAAGATAACCATCTTCGAGATGGCGACTCTTCCCATCACTGATAAAGGCAGTGAGGACCAAAAGTTCACACTGGCACGCAATGCCGTCACCGCTCTCCCAATGTTACCGTCGATTTGGTCCACCGGTGTTCTGTACACGTGTATGCCCAGATATTTAAAGGTGGTGGGGGCCACCGACAGCGTGTAGTCGCCAAATCGCAGGGTACTGTGGTATGGTGTGTCCCGGAAGAAATATGCAGTAGATTTCTCCGGGTTTATGGCTAGACCCGAAAGGCGTTCAAAGGTGGCAAACATCTCGGGGAGGGGACTGTTGGTTGCCGTTAAGTCTCGTAAATACAATAATATGTCATCTGCGTAGATGGATAACAAGTGATCTGTACCGTGGACGGGAATACCGAGTTGGGCCGCTGAACCCCTGAGCGCTATAGCCAGGGGCTCGAGCGAGAGCACAAACAGCAGCGGAGACAGTGGACATCCCTGTCTGGTGCCCCTATGAATAGAATACTGCTCGGATATGTAACGGCCAGTGCGTGCTCTGGCTGTCGGGGAGGTATATAACAGGCGGACCCATCTAAGATATGTGTCTGGTATCCCGAATCGCTGTAGAGTCGCAAACATAAAGCTCCAGGAAAGGGAATATTCGACTACACATGAGGCCATTCCAGGAATGGATACAGCAGCAATGGTCACGGGCAACTGGGAGTTGGGAAGATCTAGTGGTTGTTACACACGCAGTGCATCAGGAAATAGCGTGGTGGAATGAACAAAACATATCGCAGGGAAATCCATTCACACAACCAAATCCAACAGTGACCATCACGACGGACGCCTCCCAGCTAGGGTGGGGCGCGCACTTGAACAAGCTCAAGGTGAGGGGGCTATGGTCGCAACAGGATGCGGTCAAGCACATCAATTACCTGGAACTAAAAACAGTGTTCCTAGCCTTAAAAGCTTTTCAAAAGGAGCTATACGGAAACAGGGTGTTGATCCAAACAGACAACACCACGACCATGTTCTACATCAACAAACAAGGAGGAACACAGTCAGTAGTGCTATCAGGGCTAGCACAGGAGATACGGACATGGGCCATTGCACTGAGAATAGACCTGAGAATAGACCTACTAGCAATACATCTCCCAGGAAAGGACAATGTGGAAGCAGACCGACTCAGCAGGCAGACATCAGCATCCCACGAATGGGAGATCAACCAACAGGAATTACAGAAAGTATTCCGGAAGTGGGGTACACCACAAATAGACTCATTGGAAGAGGTGTGGCGCAGCGGCCAGGGTGCCTGACTCCGGACTACGAGGTTCACGGTTCGATCCCCGGTGCCGGAGGGAGGTTAGCCCAGCACCATGTGACTCTGGGCAATAGCTTGCTTAATCTTCCCGAGGGCCCCCAGCGCCGGGACACCACTTCGGAGGTAGCTGTGCGCTTTACAAATACTGGTATTTCATTTATTTCATTTGCAACACACCAAAATGCAAAATGCCAACACAAGACATTTGCATAAGCTTTTCCCCCGATACCACTGAGACACAGGGTACTCAACAAATGCAGGATCAGCAACATGTCACTGATACTACCTCAGTGGGCCAGACAGTCATGGTTCTCACAAATAGTGGAGATGGCGCAGGCACCAGCACACAGGTTCCCAAGACGAAGGGACCTGCTAACAATGCAGAACGGGAGGGTGCTACACCCAGAGCCGGAGAGCCTCAGCCTGGCGGCATGGCTCCTGAAGACCTAGAGTTCGCACACCTCAAGCTACCGGCGAGCACAATGGCAGTGCTCAGGGAGGCAAGAAGGCCAACCACAAAGAAAATGCTATGTAGCAAAGTAGAAAAGATTCTCTGAATGGTGCATTAGAGAAAAATTGCAAAGAAAAATCGCAAGGGAGTCAACAGTCCTGAAAAATTTAACACATCTACTGCAAAGTAAACTAAGCTACACATCCCTAAGGGTACACTTAGCAGCGATTGTGGGTTACACAAGAGGAGAAACGGGAAAAAGTTTCTTCACCTCACAAGTAGTAAAAAGATCACATCACTACGAAGAGTATGTGAGTTGCAGGCGCTAACACTTCAAGAGCCCTACCTGCAGATACACAGTGATAGGATTGTAATGAGAACAGACCCACACTTCATGCCAAAGGTGGTGTCTCGGTTTCACATCATCCAAACAATCCAAATACCTAGTTTTCTCCAAAAACCAACCACAAGCACAGAGAGAGCGCTGCACACACTGGACGCCAGGAGGGCGGTGATGCACTATATAGAAAGGACAAAGCAACTCTTTGTTTCCTTCGCAAGCAGTGTTTTGGGACGGCCAGTTACCAAAAATGCCATTGCCCGATGGATTGCACAAACCATACAACTATGTCACAAACAAGCTGGGCAACTGTTACAAGGAGTAGCTCATGCTCACTCAACAAGGAAGAAAGGAGCAATTATTGCGTTTCTGGCCAACACACCGATTCAAGATATTTGCCAAGCTGCAACATGGTCTTCAGTGCACACGTTCACTAAGCACTACTGTGTGGATATCCAAATGAACAAGGAAGCGCAAGTTGGACAGAAGGTCCTACAACACATATTCAGTAACCAGTGCTCATCTTCCACCCAGACACCACAATAAGGACAAACCGCTACAAAGCCTATGCACAGCATAGTGAATCCAGAAAGATTCACGCTGCAAAATGTATAGTTTCTTATCCGTCAGTGTAGTTTTGCAGCTTGAAGACCTTCTGGATTCACTTGCGAACCCACCCTCCTCCGCCGGAAAGATGAGTCCGGAGGAAAGGGATTAAATACAAACAAGACTTTAGAAAATAAGAGGAAAAACAAGAATAACACAAGGCAAGAAAAAAGAATCCGAAGATGGCAACCAAAGGTGGGAGCTTCCGGAAGAAGCACGTCGAAGTCACGAAAGACACCAAATGGTGGTATGTCGACGCCCACCTGGGCCACAAAAAAAAAAGAGAGGAAAAAGACTACAATTCCGGACCACACTAGATGGCAGAATAATGCACAGCATAGTGAATCCAGAATGTCTTCAAGCTGCAAAACTACACCGACAGGTAAGAAACTATACGTTTTATCCTTCTCCCCCCCATGCACCAAATGTCAGTGCTCAAGAAGCCAGATAAACAGCTTCTCTTGCCAAAAGGGAAAAATATTCTTTTTAAAGGAGCCTTGTCCCCCCCTTTCCCTACTTCACTGTTTTACCTCCCTCCGAAGTAAAAGTGTCGGCAATACACTTGCACTGTCAGGGAAAATCCTCCTCACCTCCATCTTGTGCGCAGGCTAGGGGCTTCAAATGAGAACTTTTAGACTTCATTACTCTGCTTTACTCATACATACAATGCATGTGCCACACAGGCTGTGGAAATTGGAAATAAGCTGAAGCCATCTAGTTTGTGGCATCCATTTTATTAGCTATGTAATTCTTCCGTCTTCACTGTTGCTTGCCTTTATATTCTGCTTGTGTCATCAGCTTTAGTTGACTCCTTCTGTACTGAGCCAAAGCAATGTATGTGATGAAAAGGCCTGTAGCTGCTGCAACGCACCTGGTTAAAGATGTAACTGTCAACTGTTTTCTACTGTAGTAAACAGTTCTGTTCCCCCTCCCACTTTGCTAAGTGATTACCCATCTGCCCATGTCTGGCAGTAACTATTCCTGTGTATGCTTGTACCTTATATTTGTAACTACATGCTTACTCTGCAACAAACTCTGTATATAAGCACCATGGTCTGTGTATTCCATGTACTACCTCAGGCAGCACTTGAGCGTGCTGTGTGGACGTAGTCCCACTCATGAGTGATTTATAAACTTATTATTTGAATTCCCAATCTCTATTTTGTGGGTGTTCGGACCCGTGGACAGAGAAGGGTGACCCCTGCACCGGTGTGCCCATTAAAAAGCACATTTCCACAAGGCCACATACACCTACTTGCATAATATACACTTTGGGATGTTTGGCCTACTATCTAGGTTGGCGCATAGAAACCGAACTATAAGTGGCCAGTAGGCCTCCATTCCAATAACCCAGATTAAAAGGTCTGGTCACATGTAGTAATTAACAAAACATGGTACACTACCACCACTGCACTACATGCTAAATCCATGAAAGGAACCGTTGCCCTGTGGCAGTTAAATGAGGGGATGTGTGGTGCGCCCCTTAAGTTTACAGGACAAGCCCATGAGCTCACTCATGTACAGGGATAGGCCTAGGCATTTGTGCACGCAATAGTTTAGTGTGGTGTGCGGCCAAAGTCAAAAACTAGGATACCAGATACTCACTGTTGGGCACTCGGGTCAAGGGGGAACATGTCTGTACTTCATGCATAGAGACATTCCTGTCCCAACACGCCTCCTTAATTCTTCTTTAAATGTTCTCAATCCTGCCGTATTGCACAGAGGGAGACCATAAGAGTCCTTTTGTGAGCGTTACTCTACGGTTCTTGGAGTTTTGTGAGACACCTGGTTCCCAGCCACAGCATTTCTCTTGAGGTTGTCCTTTGTGTGATACAATTCTCAATAGTTTCCAACATCCGATTTACCTTTTGACATCTGGCATTCCTCCTTAATACCCGCTTGTGAATTCAACCTTTAAATGCTACCCTAATCATCACACTGTTTTCAAAATTACTTTTTTCACAACTGCAACTTATAAATGCCATAGTTACTTATAAATATCAAGGTAACTAATCATGAATATCTGTGTAATTTAATTTCAGTGGGTGTTTATGCCACAATATTACAAAAGTTTATAACATGAATGTAAGTGATCCGTCTATATTACTGTATTACAAATACATTTTGTCTTGATTGATGTCTCTTCATATCCACACCCAGCTATCACATTTAGATAAAATCTTACATGTTTCAAGTACAGTTCCAGATATATAATATGATTCATATGTCCACTTTTCTAATTTTATTTTGCACACTCAAATTATTTAGAACAGGTTATCTCCTCTCAGGGAGCAGCGTGCGTGTGTGTTGAGTGTTGGGGTTCTGGAATCAGTAATCCATGATTACGATATTTTAACCTATTCCTTATCAATAACATTGTGCTCCAAGGGTCGAAACAGTTACCCTTTGGCCTTCATCAGGATATATATACCAACAACAAATGGTCGCTCAACCCAAGCCTCTTCTTCGTGGTGAGCTCGCGGGGGGGTAGCGAACACCAAAAGTGCTCTGTTCAATAACAGCAAAACACACCGCGGCTCTGCTGATTTAATGCAATGCAACAGCATTACTCAGTAATATATATATATATATATATATATATATATATATATAATCTACTGGCGGTCGCCAGTAGATATAGTTAGGACCGTGTTTCCATAGGAAATCTCAAAATTCTATTTTGAATAACTTAGGCGCCGGTTGACGAATCTTCGCGAAATTTTCAAAACTAATGGGGCGCTCCGCTCAGCTCCTACCCTGAAAGTCTCCGGGGGGATTCGTCAAGCGTGGGCCGAGAAAAAAGGGGGGTCCCAAAACGCATTTTCCCCATGCATTTTCCCATAGGACCTTTAGTCGAAGGTACAGCCCGAACGGCTGAACAGAATTACTTGAAATTTGGCAGAGAGGTAGTCCTCAGGTCAGGGATGTGCCTTTTGCATATATGGAGTCAATCTGTTCAGTAGTTCCTGAGAAAATTGCAGTTAAAAGCACATACATATCTATAGCCGCGCACCCTAACGTGCGCAAGCGTAATTCTGATTGGTTGTTACATGTCAGTCAACGTTCGAATCGGTCGAAATCAGGAAGTGTTGGCCACCGTTTTGTTTGTTTTCAGTGCGAGAGTGGAAAAGGAAGGTAGCGAACGTGAAAAGGGGGCAGGGTAGAGAGTTCCTGACCCCCTAGCCTTTGTCAGGGAGACCCTGAAGGACCCCGAAGGCAGAAAAAAACATTTAATTTTTTTTTTTTTTAAATCGCGGGGGTGCGCGCACGGTGAAAAACCATTAAAAAAAAAAACAATTTTTTTTAATACGTAGTTTATTGTAAAATAAATATATAAAAAAAAGAATAATACCTACATAACTTAGCATGTAAAAAACCGTACAAATTCACTGAAAGAAACATAGGTTTCACACACGTTATAGTTAGGAATTAGCATTTAAAAAACCTTGTAAATTCACTTAAAAAACCCTAGGTTTCACACATGTTATAGTTAGGTGGATATTTCACTCGTAAAAAACCAATGAAATTCCCCCGTTATAGTTAGTTCAGATAACTATAACTCGCGCGACCGCCACTCTATCACAAGGATGATGTCATCAGTGATGTCAAGAGTGATGCCACTGACCATGTCATGAGTGATGTAATATGTGACGTCATGAGCAGAGGATTGCGGGAGCGCGAGTTATAGTTATCTGAACTAACTATAACGGTGGAATTTCATTGGTTTTTTATGAGTGAAATATCCACCTAACTATAACATGTGTGAAACCTATGGTTTTTTAAGTGAATGTGCAAGGTTTTTTAAATGCTAATTCCGAACTATAACGTGTGTGAAACCTATGGTTTTTTCAGTGAATATATATATATATATTCACTAGAAAATAAACCAAAGGTTAAAGTAACGTTATAGTTACGTGAATCAGTCAGTGACTTAAACATTTTCAACTGAAGAAAAAAAAAAAAAAAATCATGAGTTATAGTTAGAAGAGCTAACTTTAACTTGCGCCACTGCAATGTACTGCTTATGGCCTCACATATGACATTACTCATGACATGTTCTATGATCATTGATCACATCATCGAATGAGTGTTAGTTTGTTTTATAATTTAGATGGCGGCGGGTAAATGCCATATTACTTTTCTACCTAATTTTGTACAGCTTGTGTCCAGCTAACCGTTGTGTTTACAAAACACATGTGCTCCTAATTCATCATAGATGTATAGAGGTATGGAACATGTTATAAATCTTTGTATCGAATAGTAACTTTGGGTGCAGGTGCCAGCATGTTCCACATTGTTTTTTGCGTACTACAGACAAAGTTTCCAACAGGGCAAAGATTCTACGTACTACACACTAAGTAATGTAAGCAGCCTTGAGTTATTAGACTGAATTGTTTCAGCATTACAATTTATACTTAACATAGAAGACTGTGTGCACCAGGTACTAACCTATGTACATGCTTGATTTGCTTCAGAAGATGGATTATCTGTAACGTTTTCACCACTGTATGAAGGCTGCAGATTGTATGATCTTCAGCACATTCAGACCTTGGTTATTTTAAGTGAATAGTAGTTCTTTATTAAAAGGTATATACTAAGGACAGTGTGCACTCTATGCAAAACTTGTCTACTCTGTGGTGTATTTCTCATGAGAGCTTCACTGTCTGCCAACAGTGTGGTACAGAGTAAACTCTCCCGATAGAGTAAACACTGTTAACAGTACGCACTTTTCTACTCCTATCCACTTCATTTCTCACTGTTGGTTCAGGGACTGTGAGGGGTTTGATACGGGTAGAGGGTGTATGCACAACCCTTCCCGTAGGATAACATTAGTTAATGGTTTCCTATGAGAGAGGATTGTGAACTCTAGATTGAGAGCTGTAAATTAACTTAGTATTATCACCATAGCAATTGCAAGCAGAACGGTGGGAGTCACTATTTTTGGCCAGAGAATAGCTAATTGAGTCTCCTTCAGTAGGATAGCCTTGGTCCTTTATTATTACTATTATTGTTCTAATAAAAGGTCCATGATCCTTCTAGCTTGTGAACATCGGACTACTGATCATTGTAATGATCGTGAACAGCAAGTTCTGAGTGGAATATTTGTATCCAGTGTTTGATTGTTTTTGTCATTTCTTCTTGTTAAATATCTGTTTAAGAGCATATGTTGATGGGTGATGTAGCTTTGAAATAGTAATGAATGTTCTACTGATGGTCAATGGATAAAATACAATATTGTGGTATTCTCCTTGCAAGCTCTTACCACATAATTCACCATCTCCCCTATAATTTGCATGTTTTATCAAAGAGGGGCTTTTCGAAGAAACCTTCATAAAGGTATATAAAAGTCTGCACGTGGGTTAATATGCCATACATGATGCTTTGCTGGTCACCTTTCACCCAGTGTGTCATTGGAAGAGGTGACCTTGTTGCCCAGATATTGTTAGCATCCCAGTTCATGTCTGGGGAAAGGATTTTTTTTTGTAGCAGAAGACAAACACAGGGCAGAAAGAATGACTGCTGCTTTACCGTGAATGTCTTTTACTTCACTAAGCGTAGAAATGCAGCTTAAAGCGGATGAGAATTCTTTCATCATGTCCGCTGCCAAACTAATGGTGGCAGAATAAACCTGGTCCAATCCTGCTGTGACAAAGTGAGGGAAAAAGGAATTTGGCCAAGCTCAAAGCTGGTATGTTGATCTAGGTTTTTGAACGCCTGCCTTAGTCGTTGTCACTATGACTTGAAGAGGTTAGAGTCCAATAGCGTACCACTGCTTTGAAAACTGGTTGGAGTCTGAGGCTGAACCCCCATGAGGGACAATCCAGGTCAACTATAATGCTACAGTATTCCAGCAGATCCATTCAAACCAGAATCTGGCACCTCCCCAAGACTATAATTACTGTCACCAAGATTTATATGTACTGTGGGTAACCAGAAGTAGTAATTGATTGGAGGAAAGGAGTCATCGCAGTACTGATTCGTTTTCTGGAGCTTCCAAGACAACAGGGTTTGATGTTCTGGCCTCCTAGGACTAAGGACTAAATGTGACAACCCGAACCAGAAAATGAGTTGGGCTACGACAAGTACACAACCAACCCACCCAGCCATGTTTGCATAAGATGTGTTTCTGGTCAAAATCAGTCCCATGAGACAAGACTTACAATCCGGGGTAACACAAATCTTCTTTCATGAATGAATTGCCCACTCAAAGGAATAATAATAATAATCCACATTTGTAAAGCGCGAACAATCACCCGTAAGGATCTCTAGGCGCTGGGGGCCGACGGGAAGATTAAGCAAGCTATTGCCCAGAGTCACATGGTGCTGGGCTAATCTGCCGCCGGGGCTCGAACTGTGATCCCCAGATTCCAGAGTCAGTCGCCCTGGCCGCGGCGCCACACCTCTTCACTAGAAACAGAATATGCATTTCAAAAGGTTGATTTTTAAAGCCCAATCTAGTGCACACAATATGAATTGTAACCTCGGTCTATATTGGTAGGTCTGAAGCCATGTTTGCACTGCTACTATAATGGATGGCATAATTGTGCTGCAGCCCTTTAGTGGCATTCAACTTCCATGCCCTTGGGTACATTTTGTATCATATACTAAGGACTTATAGTAAAGCTAAATATGCGAATAAGGAGTATGCCAATTCAACATTGTTTAAAGGGGAGCACAGGCACGTTACTACTGGTTAGCAGGGGTAAAGTCACAAAGTTCTAAAGCCAGCAAAAATTTGCGTTCCATCAAAAGACGAAAAATCAAGGGTGGAAACAAAGAAAAGTTGTATTGCATTCATAGCAATAACTTCCTTCTTTGCTACTTCTAGGCACTGCTAGCTTTAGCACATTGGTAAATAATAAGCCTATGTTGAGTTTCAAAGGTGGTGCACACTCGCATACCTGATTTAGAACAGCAGGACTATTGTCTCGTCAGTGAAGGTGCAGCAACGTGCGGTTAAAGTTGGTGCTGGAGTCTGGCCTGTCCTGTCCTGATGGCGCTGGTGTGAAGATCTTTGCATTGACTTTTATAACACTTAGTCAGAGGCAAGTTAACAACTGTTAGAATAAGCTCTCAAAATGAAGTAGTGACATGCTGTTTCATCTATTTCAAATTATTAAACAATGCTCTTTGATGTGAACAAACCAAATGTAACATGGGATCACTATCCTTCTAGATTGTCTTGTTGTTATGCGTATGATATGCTTCAGCAGAAATAATTTAAATAAGATGGATGTATTTGCATCAGCTCGATTATCATATTTGCATGAAACAACTGTTAGGAATGTGAAATTGTAGTTAAGCATTTCTCTATTATTCAGCTTATATGTATCTTGTATCAAACTAAAAGGTCCTCGAAGGGAAGGAACAGCGTGTTCGACAGTACCAGCTGAATTTTGTTCGCCCCTTAGACTAGTTAACCCTTGCAGACATGTCAGATATGGTGTGATCAGTCTAAAACTCTCTATGGCGTATACTCGAAGCCAGTATAAGGCATTTCTTAAAATCTAAACTAAGTTTGTGTGTCTCTAACCAAAAGATCAGTCGAGGTAAACCAGGGGTCTCCAACCTTTTCTGTCGTGAGAGCTACTTCTGATCAGTGAAAATCATTGTGAGCTACTGAAGGCCAAGCCACTCGCGCAGTGTTACCAGATGCCCGCACGACAAGTTTCATTTAATTTAAGCCTAATGTTCATAGAGCCTAAGGCTATGGTTTGAACAAAATACTTTGACTTGGGGCACTTTGACGGGGCTGCCATGTCTCAGTGAGAGTGTGGTATTGGGGGATGTATGAACATGTATGGGTGAATGAGAGGCTGTCGTATGTATTTATGGCACAGGACATACTTTCGCCATATGTGGCACCGTTGCATGTTTAACACAGACATACAACAAAGTTTTTTTAATGGAAGAAATATAAAGTGCAGAAAAATGTTATGCAAAATATGTTCATAATACAGAACATTTTTTGCACTTTAAATTCCTCCCACTTGAAAACATGGCTTTATTTTTTAGTTATAAATATGACACTGTGTCTAACAGCCACTGGGAGCACGGTGCCTGCTGTGTGTAAATGTGACACTTTGAAATGGGAGAAAATCTAACTGAAGAGTTAACTTTGTCTTTGTGGATTCCATAAAACTCATCATTTAAATTGTATCCCTTTTCAAAGTGTTGCATTTACAACACCAGGCATTTTGCACCTAGTTGCCTGTAGACATGGCTGTTTTTTTCTGTTCTAAATATGGCTCCATTCGTTTAAATGGGAGGAATTTAAAGTGGAGAAATATGCTTCATAAAATATTGAGACATAATTGAAAGTGGAGAAACACATTTACTCAATGGTTCATAGAAATATTTTTATCAATTTTAAATTCTTCTCATTTGCAAATAAAGGACAGTATATTGCAGTAATAAATATGGCACAGTGCCGATTGGCCACTGAGAGCAAGAAGTCTGCTGCAACACTTTGAAATGGCAGAAAATTGAATTGAAGAGTGAACTTTATCATTAGCTTAACTCTTCCTTTAGATTTTCTTGTATTTATGCTCCAATATTGAGTTGACAAGGACTTTTATTTAAGAGTTAAATACCTTAGTGATTCAGTTCTTCACCTCTGTGCTCTTGGTCATAAATCTGACTCCAGCCTGCAAAATAAACACAGGCTCCCCTTAACTTTAAAAGGAAGATTTGACCCTGGGCTTATTTGAAAACGAACTCAAGGTTGTGAGATACTTTGAAGGTGTCTGTGAGGTACTGGCAGCTCATGATGGACTAGTAGGAAACACCGCTGTAAACGCTCGGTTTGGGAATGAGAATGGCATAGCCAGGATTTTCCTAATCAAATTTGAATAACGCTAGGCTCCTAGAACAAGCTTGCTGAGTTCACTGGTAGAAAAGAAGACCCTAATCATTTGACATAGCTTTAATGACTTATTTCTGATCACTTTTTCTACTTGTGCAATTAAAGTTGTGTCCTAGTAGTGACCCCTTGGTACTGTCGGGGTTTGCGGCCAGGTGTGTAGAAGGTCAGTAAGTATTTTGGAGTGAATAAGTTGTACTCTGTTTTACCTACATTAAGTTTCGAACAGCTGTCAACCAGCCAGTCTGGAGTTTAGTGTAGGTTGGAGTTGAAGCCTGCGCAGTCATCTCTTGGTCTTTTGTATACCAAATTGTGTTGGCTGGAATGCGTGAGGTAATCTGAGCCACTGGTAATCACTCTGGCCGCATTCCAATCCATCGTTATTTAGTACACAATGTCACCTCGGCTTGGTCCCAGGCATAAACCAATCTGGCTTCACCCTGCTTCATTGGGAATAGTCCAGCCCGAAAATGCCAGACCAGGTCCTCCCTTTCTAAACAGGAACACAAGCAACCCAGGACCGGACTCGCCCATATTAGGGCTCATCAGCCAGGTAAAGCTTGGTTCCAGTGGCACAGTGTGCACAGGGCCAATGTCCAGGAATACTCATCCTACTTAGGGCAACACACTGCAGTATACAAAAAACTGATGGATAAAATGCTTGAATTAATTTCGGCCACTGGAAGTCACTTTGGGCCGCATCGCAATTCATCAAGCACACCATGCCATCTCAGTTTGGACTCAGCCGTATGCAAATCAGTCTTGACCTTGCTCCAATGGGAAGAGTCCAGCCCGAACTGCCAGACTAGGTCCATCCTGAACTGGAACACAAGCAACGCAGCCCCGGTTTCGTCCTTATTAGGGCTCATCACCCAGGTATAGCTTGGTTCTAGTGGTACCGTGTGCATGGTGGATGGAATGTTTGAATTAATTTCATCCACTGGTAAGAACTCTGGAAACCGTGTGTATGGGACCCACGTCTGGGCATACCCGTCCTACTTCGGGCGACACACTGCAGCACACACACACCATGGGGCCACAGTTTGTACCCAGCCAAACGCAAATCGGTCTTCGCTGGGTCCAAACTGAGGTGTCGTGGTGTGTAAAATAAAGATGGACAGGGATGCGGCCGTGAGCAATTACCAGTTGCCGAGATTAATTCAAGCATGCCGTCCATCACGTTTTTGTGTGCTTCAATGTGTTACCCTAACTGGAACGTGTTTGCTCAGACGTGGGTCCCGTGCTCATTGAGCCACTGGAATCAAGCTGGTTGATGAGCATTAGTAGGGGTAAACTGTTTGTGGGTTAATTATATTCTAGTTCAGGGCAGACCTGGTCTGCAGTTATTCTGGACTGTTTTCAGTGGAGCAGGGTCAAGACTGATTTGTATATAGCTGGGACCAAACTGAAGTTACATAGCGTGTAAAATAATGATGGCCTGGGATGTGACCCCGAGTATTTACCACCAGCTTAGATTAATTCAAGCATTCCATCCATCTCTTTTTTTGTATACTTCAATCTCATGGTATGTTGACATGAAAGTAAATTTGTTTGTGACAGGATTAGAAACTGAAATGCATTACTTCTGCTCAGCGTTGAGCCGCCAGGAGCTTTAAGGACCACTCCCTCGAGGCCTCTGGTTTCATGGTGCGGCACTTGACGCAGGTCTTAATGCTGTGGTACCGCTCAACGCACCAAAGGCAAACAAAATGCGGGTCTGTCACTGACATCGGATGGTGACAGGTGCAGTAGGGCTTCAAGACGGCCTTACTAGAGGATATTCCTGCCACACCAGGTGAAAATATTTGAAAAACTCTCAATAAACATTGAAAAAATCTTAATTAAAAATTGACTGAAGTGGATAGATCTCTCCGGATCAGCACTGACTAGCGCGGAAAGATAGAAACTGGCTTCAGCTTGCCGGGGTGGCTCCCATATAGGCACCGCGCATGTCACATCTGGCATGGACGACGTCACGTGGAGCCGAATTGCCCCACCTATCGGCGCGCAGAGGTACTGCTCATGAAAATAAATCTGAAACCAGTCTGACACCTGGGGATAATTCTAAGCTAAAGAATCTGCAACTGGTTTCTACCAGATAAGGCGTTACCAAAGGTAAGCAACTTGTTCATTAAAGTGAAGTTGCAACAACACCAAACTCCGAGTAACTCCGCAACTGATGGACAGCAATGATGAAAGGGGGAGCTGCTCCTGGTCATATTTCTGGAGCTGTGTCATGGAGTAGAACGCAGGCACAGTGGGCTTCAAATGTGGAGATTATTGGCCACTATTGAGAAGCCCACTCAGAAGATGTGCTCCGAACACTGGAAACTAGTAGCTAGCTGCACCTGGCATCTCTTTTCTCAGAAAGCCTGCAGCCTGTTACATTTTGCACCCTGCCACCTGTATTCTGCAGAGTTTTGCACCCTGCTGCCTGGATTGAAACCATGTTGTGCTCCAAAGCATGCACAACCCTCGTCCGGCACTACCTTGGTGAGCCCAGAAAGCTGCCAACTCCCTGGAACAGTCTACTGGAAGCCTAGGGCGAAGGCTAGAACTTTGGTCTTGCTAACCTTGAATAGAGAGAGCCACCGCCTGTCTCTTATCCTGACGATGGTCTGAGTCTCGAACCCTGGTGTGTCTCTCCACCCACAAACTCTGACACGGCCACCCCTCCAAGCTGCCCCCCTTTCAACTCTCTTCAACTTCAGGTTCTTTAGCAAAAGAGACAGGTGCTGCAATAGACAGCCACCTGTCTAGAGACCCATGCAGCAGACCATAGGGCCTCCTGTCACTATCTGCAGGGTCTCCTCCTGCTCGGCGGACTTATTTCGCTCTTAGTTGAGCTCGTTTTTAGGGTCACATATGACCAAACCACCCCCAATTGAATCAGAACAGCTGCCTCACACTTCCTCACTTTTGGTAGATTGTTGGCTTATATTTCACGCATGGAAGATAGCAGAGCTATCTCTCGCAGACCGCAGAGCTGCCCTTAACTGGTATCCGCTCAGCAGCCTGAACTTTGGCTAGCACGGATGTGTGATCCTCGGCCAGTCGCTTACCTGGCTGATCATCTGCCTCTCTGTCTGCATTCACCCGCCTCTAGAGCCTGAGGAAGCCTTTCCACAGCAAGGACTCTTCAAGGATGGAGCAGTGAGGCAAAAAGCGGCCAGAGACCACTCTAGAGGGACAGGGAACATAAGGTGACAGAGGGCGCGGGTAGAAGAGACACATGGACAGGGAGACTTACACAAATGAGCAACAATGGGCTCAAAACAGCAGACGCAACAACAAAAGGATTGTGAGTGCACGATGGAGAGAGAATTGTTCCAACCAGAAGGGAGAGAGTGAAAAAAAGAACCTAGAGTTGCATGTGTCGGCCAAGACTTAGTACAGGAAGAACATTCAGCCCATGAGCTGTAGAAGATCCGTGAATATTGCCCTAGAAAGACTGACTCACAACCACCTGGCTGTTTGGAAGGACACAAAGTCCATTGCCCCTACACACCTCACTGGGGGCCGAGTGATCAGTGTATGCTGCCCTCGTCTAATAGCCACTAAACCAACTAGTCATGTGAATTCATGTTTACATCACAGACTTTGTTCCCAGTCCAGCCCATGTCTCAGGAGGGCACGCAGACTTTACAAGGGTGCCCAGCATATGCCATCTCTGTTAAGTCCAATGTCTAAAGCACTCCTATGGAAACAAGCACACACTACCTATGGAATGTATACTACTGCTCTGGAGGGCTGGGTTTTGTTGTTGGACAAAGCTGCTCCCAGAGACACTGTAGTGTGGACTCAGAACTGAAGACCTGTTCCTAAAGAACAAACCCAAACCTGGGGTGCAGCGAGTGGGATACACGCCCCTTTCCTTTCAGGGGGTGCATGCAGGCTTGCTGTGGGCTCCGGGGAAGATATACACGTATTATACAATGTATTTTGATCAGGCATAGACAGGCCATGTTAAATAAATAGTACTTCCATGCAAAACAACTCCGTTCATTGTTGGTAAGTTACATTTTTAGTATGAGCCCTAGAATCTGTACAGTTTTTGTTCCTACAAAACCTATGTATTTTTAATAGCATTAGTATTCCTTTAATATTAATGTTTTAAAATGTCAACGTATCTAAATAACCCACAAAATATCCACTTCATTTAGTTTTAGTTGTAGAATATGCATCATAATTTACCTTTCCTTCCCAAATAATTTGGCTTTACTTGCAGCATAATTTAGTCAACACTACCGCATAACTTGGTTCTGCAAGTAATGGGATTCCAGTGGCCCTGCTTCTACTCTTGTCAATTTACACCCAACCTTCACTCCGCCTTTCGGTAACTAGTCCTTGACTTATCTAAGCTACCCCGGAAAGGCAAGCGGCCTGGAGCCGCAGCTTTGTGCTACCGACCAAGTGTTCTGCATCTAAGTCAGTAGGAAACACATGCAGCCTCACTCTTGCTGCTCCTAGGGGACCATACAGGTTCAGGGGTGTGAGGAAAAGCCTGGCTGTGGGCTCCACTGCATTAAGACGCTCTAGTGGTGGGTGGGTGTGTATCAGTCTTGCAGTGATCCCCACATGACCCCAGGCCCAGTGCTGGAATAGAGAGGGAACCAGGCTGGCCCCATTGAATCTTCCCAGAAGTGTGCCAGTGCTGTGTGCTGACACATGTCCAGGGACTTCACACACATAAAGTTGCTTTCACTGTGCAGAGCTGCTGTCTGCAAGTGGCCGAAGGCTCACGTTTTTCCTACTAGTACCACCTGGTAATTAAGCGCTCAATATATAATATATATATATATATATATATATATATATATATATATATATATATATATATATATATATATATATATATATATATATATATATATATATATATATATATATATATATATATATATATATTATCTACTGGCGGTCGCCAGTAGATAGTTATAGTTAGGACCGTGTTTCCATAGGAAATCCGCAACATTCTATTTGGAATAACTTTGGCGCCGGTTGACGAATCCTCGCAAATTTTTCAAAACTAATGGGGCGCTACGCTCCGCTCCTACCCTGAAAGTCTCGGGGGGATTCGTCAAGCGGGGGCTGAGAAAAAAGGGGGGTCCCAAAACGCGTTTTCCCCATGCATTTTCCCATAGGACCTTTAGTCCGAGCTACAGCCCGAACGGCTGAACAGAATTACTTGAAATTGGGCAGAGAGGTAGTCCTCCGGTCAGGGATGTGCCTTTTGCAGGTCTGGTGTAAATCTGTTCAGTAGGTCCTGAGAAAATAGCATTTAAATCAATATATATATCTATAGGCGCGCTCCGTGCGCTTACGGTAAGCTTACCGTACGCGTACGGTGCCGTGCGCGAGCTCAATTCTGATTGGTGGTTACATGACTGTAAACATTCGAATCGGTCGAAATCAGAAAGCATCGGCCGCCATTTTCTGTCTCTCGCACTGAAAAACAAAGGTTGATAACATGAAAAGGGGGCAACGAAGAGAGTTGCAGACCCCCTAGCGTTCGTCAGGGGGTTCACGAAGGACCAAAAAGTATGAAAAATAAATGTAATAATTTTTAAAAAAAAATCGCGGAGTACGCGTACGGTAAAAAAAAATAAAAGAATTAACAATCACATTTAATATATAAATCTAAGGACCCCAAGGGAGAAAAAAACAATTGATATTTTGTAAAAAATGGCGAGGTGTGCACGGTACGAAATGCGCAACGTGGGCGCTCGGTGCGCGAAGCGCACCGAGTGCCCACAGCGTGCGCACGGTGTGCGAAGCGCACCGTGCGTGCAAAAATTAAAAATAAATACATAACTTAGCATTTAAAAAACCGTACAAATTCACTGAAAAAACCATAGGTTTCACACACGTTATAGTTAGGAATTAGCATTTAAAAAACCTTGCAAATTCACTTAAAAAACCATAGGTTTCACACAAGTTATAGTTAGCTGTACATTTCACTCGTAAAAAACCAATGAAATTCCACGTTATAGTTAGATCAGGTAACTATAACTTGCGCGACCGCAATGCACAATGTGTCATTTCAGATGTCATCATTGATGTCATGAGTGATGTCACTGACCATGTCATAAGTGATGTAATATGTGATGTCATCAACAGTTTATTGTGGGCGCGCAAGTTATAGTTACCTGATCTAACTATAACGTGGAATTTCATTGTTTTTTTACGAGTGAAATGTACAGCTAACTATAACTTGTGTGAAACCTATGGTTTTTTAAGTGAATATGTATATTATATATGTATATATATATATTTTCTACAACTCCGTTTTTTTCGAAATCCTTCTCCCCAGGGACAAACGGAAGCGAACCACCAAGTAAGTGCTCAAATTTTTAGTTTATTGCTGCCACCATGACTGCCATGACGCGTTTCGGCATGCCTCGGCCTTGATCACATGACGCGTTTTAGGAGTCGTCATCATCCATTTAAAGTGACCTGTGCCTATCACGTGAATTTGGCATGGACATAGAAAGAATACTGCCGTTTCTCTCTTTATGTAAAAAATAGCAGCAACATTCAGACAATGAACTTATGTCAGATCAATTTGTAAACAATTACTTATATAAATATATAAATAAATATATGTAAACATGTATTGATGTAGACTCATGCATAGTAAATACTTTTGTGCAAATCGGCAATTATATATATATAAATAAATACATATACATTGATATACAATTTTAAATAAAACAAGAATATATGGTTAAAATCCAATTTCTTATAAAAATCATATAAAACCATCATGATTATAAAACCTGCATTGAAGCAATTGTTGTTCTCTTGCAGTTTATCCAATCGGAGGTAAGTTTGCACAGAATGGTAATATTTTGGATCCCATTGAAATGTCTGTAAATCTCTCAAAAAATCCCCTGAGTCTTGAATAAACGAGGGCAGATTTTTTACCAGGTCTTGCAGGAAAAAGTCTACCTATTTTGATGTGTTCCCTAATAATCCTCCAATAGCTGAAATTATGGGCCTGCCAGGTGGTGTTGTAGCATTCTTGTGTAGTTTAGGAATGAAATAGATTGTTGGCATTTCCGGGAACTCATTCTTTAAAAACTTCAATTCATCCATGCTTATGAGGCCAGCACTTCGCCATATATTCAGCTTTGAATAATATAGGTTCCATGAAGCCCGCACTATTGGCATATTGCTTTTTTTGTAGCAATTTGTTTCCTCCAGCTGTCCCAATGCTTCTTTCATATATTGATCTCGAGGCCAGATAACAATGTTCCCTCCTTTGTCTGAATTTCTGATTATTATTTGATCATTTTCCTGGAGTTTTTGCATCAGCTTGTTATATTCTTGTTGTTGGTATGAATATCTTTTTTTCGATCTTTCAGTGCATGATTTTAGATTCTTTATTCCTGTCGTCACCAATTCATTGAAAATATCCAAGGAGTCTCTGACGCTTAGAGGCTGAAAAGTAGATCTTGGTTTGAAATTGGTTCGAACTGTATTGAAGCCCCCCACATTAGGGCTTGCATCATCATTAGTATTTGTCATGTTTTCTGATATTAGTTCGTGTAGATCAGCCAATAATTGGTCATCCTCTATGTTTGTTATATTAGATGTGGGTTGATTATCAAATTAAAATATGTTGGTACTATTTTTATTCATGCCACTGCGATTAGACAAATAAAAAAAATTCAATTTCAATTTTCTGACAAATTTGTAAATTTCTACTCGAGTTCGCGCATAGTTAAAATTGTTTACGGCACAATATGATAAACCTAATTCTAAAAGTTTAATTTCAGCATTGTTGAGAATCATTGACGACCAGTTCACCACTGTATTGTTTTTGCTTTCAGTTCTTTTCGCTGCCATCTTTTTTTGTTGTATTGTGTCTTGTTGCCAATTGCGCCTCCGATTGCACTTGCGTCTTTCACTTCGTTTTCTGTTGAGCCTTTGCTTATTTCTGAGAGCTGTTTTTGTGGCCTCAAAGTGTGTCTCCGATCTTGCCTCAAGCAGTCCACTTCTTCTGCCAGGGAGAATTTTTGAAACCCCAACCGAGTTCCCATTCTTGCTTGTTTAGCTTCATTTTCACTTTCAACAGCAGAACTCCGGTCCGTTGCCGATGATGAGGAGGCTCCTGTTTCTCTTAAAGTCTGGTGCATATCCGTTTGCTGATTTGCTGGCTTTGATGTTTTCATGGCATCATATCTTTTTGCAAAAGTAAAAACTTGTCCTTGCTCGTAATCAAGCTTATCCCTCTGAAATTTAAACGCTTTGCGTTTCTTGATTATATCTTCTTCCTTTTCCAATCTGGCTAACATGTCATCTCTGTATATTTTTTGTTCTTTCAAGTTTATCGATTTCAATGTTTAAATCCTCAATTTGTTTTTGTAGTTTGGCTCTGTCACTGTCAGCATATTTGACCAGTATTTCCACAAGTCGCCGTGACGATTCCAAGTTGCTTTCTGCCCAGTCTTTTAACATTTGGGGATCAGGATTTTCGTAGCTTGGATCTATCATGATTCGTAGCCCACGCGGAATACGTCCCACATGTAAATACCGGCTCAGTGATCGGTGTTCCCACCATTTTGATTGTTCCATTCTCATTACTTTTTCCAACCTTTTAAATAGCTCTTTACTGTTGGTACTCCCCCCTTGTGTCAGGTTTCCCTGAGACGGTGCTGACTCCGGTGGGCTGGGGGCATCGTCAGACATTAGATCAGCCGCTGCCTCACGGCTCCTTAAAGCGTCAGCGGTCATGGCAGAAGCTCTTATTGAAACTATAATAATGTCTAGTGTAAAGGCACTAACGATATAGTATCAATGCCTTAAAATGCACACCTCCTTTACCGGATTTTCCCACTTGTTCCTATCTGAGCTTGCGGTGATCGTTTCCCGGGTACTCCGACTCGATTTCCGACGCCACGCCACAAGTGGAATCCTTCTCCTGGGTATCCGGGGGCTGCTGTGACTATTTCTCGCGCCGAGAATTCCAACAATTTCCGGTATTGCTGCTGGAGGTAGCTTCCGGTCACAATGCCCAAACGGCAAGGAGGGGGTTCGCCAATGCTGAGGAAGCCGTCTCAGCAAAAATATTCCACAACTCCGTTTTTTTCGAAATCCTTTTCCTCAGGTACAAACGGAAGCGAACCACCAAGTAAGTGCTCACATTTTTAGTTTATTGCTGCCACCATGACCCGTTTCGGCCTGCCTCGGCCTTGATCACATGACGCGTTTTAGGAGTCGTCATCATCCATTTAAAGTGACCTGTGCCTATCACGTGAATTTGGCATGGACATAGAAAGAATACTGCCTTTTCTCTCTATGTAAAAAATAGCAGCAGCATTCAGACAATGAACTTATGTTAGATCAATTTGTAAACAATTACTTATATAAATATATAAATAAATATATGTAAACATGTATTGATGTAGACTCATGCATAGTAAATACTTTTGTGCAAATCGGCAATTATATATATATAAATAAATACATATACATTGATATACAATTTTAAATAAAACAAGAATATATGGTTAAAATCCAATTTCTTATAAAAATCATATAAAACCATCATGATTATAAAACATGCATTGAAGCAATTGTTGTTTTCTTTGCAGTTTATCCAATCAGAGGTAAGTTTGCACAGAATGGTATTATTGCCCTGTAGGAATTTATATTTACATATATATATGTATATTCGCTAATTGTGGGTTTTTTAGCCTGCTGGGCGTGGCTTGGTGGGGAAACGGTTGGACCATTGCCAGCATATTGTACAACAAAAATACACTTCTGCGGTCGCTTTATAAATTTCCAAGAGAAAAAGTGAGATTCCAGTGTATTCGACTCGAGTGCTAGGTATATGTAAGAATGCGTATTTTATAGGAATTCCAAGTCTGTCTGTGTGCATCACATGAATAGCTGTTTATATAGCAGACATTACAAAGTGAATGCCTTCAGCACTTAGCGGCCTATTCACAGAGTAAATAAACATGTGTAAATGTACCCGGGTGTCAAGCTATCAATGCACCTTTGTGAACATCTACACTTACGTTCATTTATTTATTTATTTTGCAATTCACCGTTCCCGAGTGTTGACTTGCATGGCACTACCAGGGTATTTACAAGTGTAAAGTTACTACTTCTAACTTTTCATGAATCGTTGAAATTCTCTGCCACACTGGTGGAGATCTCCCTCTTGGAAAGTATAGTGAAAAATATTAAAGTTTATCATTCTTTAAAATATTTGATTAACAAATGTATATGTAGGATGATTTAAAATATTGATTTTAGACCTTGAACTAATCCAATAAACTAAAATGCAACAGCACACGAATTAAAGTAAATGTGTATAAAATAATGTAAATATTAATGTATACATATTTATTAAAGAATAATTCAAAACACACCCACAGTAAACGTTTTCTTTTATAAGTATTTAATTTTTCTCAAAGCTATGTGGATAATTTATTTATAATATTGCAGCTGAGCATACGTTTCCATTTCTTGTCATTGGAAGTGTGATTTTTGTTAGTTTGCGTTTTTAAAAATGCATCATTGTTGTTTATTTAGCCTGGTTTGTGAAATAAAGCTAAATCAACAATAGTGCATTTTTAAAACGTAAGCTATCAAAAATCTGTTTTGGAGGAAAGCCAATAAAACATTTCAAAGCACATGAGCCCAGAGTGATTGCAGTGCCATTATTCAATAAATAAAGGTACGTGGCCATGCTGTGTCGGGACATGGAAGGCGTCTGAACAAGCAACATTCCAAGCACAAATCCCCGGCAATGTAAATGAGAAAGGAAAGGCAGCCATCAGCTGTGTGCGAGTGCTGCTAACGGACAGCTGAGTGTGAGCGCTGCTCAAGGACCGCTAAGAAATGAGTGCAAATAACATGCAGTATAAGAGCTCATGTAACAGGGGCGGTCCGTATGGGAGGTTACAAAGATTGAAGAGGAGGCACTAGTAAGTTATTTCACCTATGAAAAGCCCGTATTTACCAAGGACAGTAAGAGGAGCCAATAGAAAAGATGGGAGGGGGCTTCAAGGCCCTATTATGTACACAGCATGTCTCGAATAGACAGCGCAAGTGTTGCCTGGGTGAGACCTAAGATGTTCACTGGGAGCTTTAAAGAAACCTTGTTTTAAGGACACGGTCTCCTTCTTATGACTATTAAAATTAGGATTGGTTAAAAGCACCTTGAATTGAGAGCTGTATAAAAGTCTGGACTTTCACATACAGTTACAGCTATTTATAAAACCATCCTGTTAAATAGTGCAGAACTCACTTTAATTATCAGGAACTTATTTTGTCTGCTGTTTCTTGGGATTCCTAATGATTGCCCATCATATGTCTTTTGAGACACTCTCTCGCTAATTAACTCGTCTTTCAGAAACAGGTTATTCAGTGATTTACATGTAAAAGTGATGCTTGGTACATCTCAATCCAGTTCATTGTTGCAGTGGTACAAGGGACTCGGTTATCCATTTCATTGGGGTGAAAGTCTCGTACCAAGATACAGTACCCTGCAGTCCTACACGTACCGAGGTACAGTGCCCTGGAGTCCTACACGTACCGAGGTACTGCCCTGCAGTCCTAATCGTACCAAGGTACAGCTCTGCAGTCCCACTCGTACCCAGGTACTGCCCTGCAGGCCTACTCGTACCAAGATAGTGTCCTGCAGTCCTACTCGTACCAAGGTACTGCCCTCCAGTCCTACTCGTAGCAAGGTACAGTGCCCTGCAGTCCTACTCGTGCCAAGGTACAGTGCCCTGCAGTCCTACTCGTACCAAGGTACTGCCCTCCAGTCCTACTCGTACCAAGGTACAGTGCCCTGCAGTCCTACTCGTACCAAGGTACAGTGCCCTGCAGTCCTACTCGTACCAAGGTACAGTGCCCTGCAGTCCTACTCGTACCAAGGTACAGTGCCCTGCAGTCCTACTCGTACCAAGGTACAGTGCCCTGCAGTCCTACTCGTACCAAGGTACAGTGCCCTGCAGTCCTACTCATACCAAGGTACAGTGCCCTGCAGTCCTACTCGTACCACGGTACAGTGCCCTGCAGGCCTACTCGTACCAAGATAGTGTCCTGCAGTCCTACTCGTACCAAGGTACTGCCCTCCAGTCCTACTCGTACCAAGGTACAGTGCCCTGCAGTCCTACTCGTACTAAGGTACAGTGCCCTGCAGTCCTACTCGTAGCAAGGTACAGTGCCCTGCAGTCCTACTCGTACTAAGGTACAGTGCCCTGCAGTCCTACTCGTACTAAGGTACAGCGCACTGCAGTCCTACTCGTACCAAGGTACAGTGCCCTGCAGTCCTACTCGTACCAAGGTACAGCGCACTGCAGTCCTACTCGTAGCAAGGTACAGTGCCCTGCAGTCCTACTCGTACCAAGGTACAGTGCCCTGCAGTCCTACTCGTAGCAAGGTACAGTGCCCTGCAGTCCTACTCGTACTAAGGTACAGCGCACTGCAGTCCTACTCGTACCAAGGTACAGTGCCCTGCAGTCCTACTCGTACCAAGGTACAGCGCACTGCAGTCCTACTCGTACCAAGGTACAGTGCCCTGCAGTCCTACTCGTACCAAGGTACAGTGCCCTGCAGTCCTACTCGTACCAAGGTACAGTGCCCTGCAGTCCTACTCGTACCAAGGTACAGTGCCCTGCAGTCCTACTCGTACCAAGGTACAGTGCCCTGCTGTCCTACTCTTAGCAAGGTACAGTGCCCTGCATTCCTACTCGTACCAAGGTACAGTGCCCTGCAGTCCTACTCATACCAAGGTACAGTGCCCTGCAGTCCTACTCGTACCAAGGTACAGTGCCCTGCAGTCCTACTCGTACCAAGGTACAGTGCCCTGCAGTCCTACTCGTACCAAGGTTCAGTGCCCTGCAGTCCTACTCATACCAAGGTACAGTGCCCTGCAGTCCTACTCGTACCAAGGTACAGTGCCCTGCAGTCCTACTCGTACCAAGGTACAGTGCCCTGCAGTCCTACTCGTACCAAGGTACAGCCCTGCAGTCCTACTCGTACCAAGGTACAGCCCTGCAGTCCTACTCGTACCAAGGTACAGTGCCCTGCTGTCCTACTCGTGCCAAGGTACAGTGCCCTGCACTCCTACTCGTGCCAAGATACAGTGCCCTTCAGTCCTACTCGTACCAAAGTACTGCCCTGCAGTCCTACTCGTACCAAGGTACTGCCCTACTGTCCTACTCGTACCAAGGTACAGTGCCCTGCAGTGCTACTCGTACCATGGTACAGTGCCCTGCAGTCCTACTCGTACCAAGGTACAGTGCCCTGCAGTCCTACTCTTAGCAAGGTACTGCCCTGCAGTCCTACTCGTACTAAGGTACAGCGCACTGCAGTCCGACTCGTACCGAGGTACTGCCCTGCAGTCCGACTCGTACCGAGGTACAGTGCCCTGCAGTCCTACTCGTACCAAGGTACAGTGCCCTGCAGTCCTACTCGTACCAAGGTACTGCCCTGCAGTCCTACTCGTACCAAGGTACAGTGCCCTGCATTCCTACTCGTACCAAGGTTCAGTGCCCTGCAGTCCTACTCGTACAAAGATAGTGCCCTGCACTCCTACTCGTACCAAGGTACAGTGCCCTGCATTCCTACTCGTACCAAGGTACTGCCCTGCAGTCCTACTCGTACCAAGGTACAGTGCCCTGGAGTCCTACTCGTACCAAGGTACTGCCCTGCAGTCCTACTCGTGCCAAGGTACAGTGCCCTGCAGTCCTACTCGTACCAAGGTACAGTGCCCTGCAGTCCTACTCGTGCCAAGGTACAGTGCCCTGCAGTCCTACTCGTACCAAGGTACTGCCCTGCAGTCCTACTCGTGCCAAGGTACAGTGCCCTGCAGTCCTACTCGTACCAAGGTACAGTGCCCTGCAGTCCTACTCGTGCCAAGGTACAGTGCCCTGCAGTCCTACTCGTACCAAGGTTCAGTGCCCTGCAGTCCTACTCGTGCCAAGGTACAGTGCCCTGCAGTCCTACTCGTGCCAAGGTACAGTGCCCTGCAGTCCTACTCGTGCCAAGGTACAGTGCCCTGCAGTCCTACTCGTACCAAGGTTCAGTGCCCTGCAGTCCTACTTGTACCAAGAATAGACAGCGCAAGTGTTGCCTGGGTGAGACCTAAGATGTTCACTGGGAGCTTTAAAGAAACCTTGTTTTAAGGACACGGTCTCCTTCTTATGACTATTAAAATTAGGATTGGTTTAAAGCACCTTGAATTGAGAGCTGTGTAAAAGTCTGGACTTTCACATACAGTTACAGCTATTTATAAAACCATCCTGTTAAATAGTGCAGAACTCACTTTAATTATCAGGAACTTATTTTGTCTGCTGTTTCTTGGGATTCCTAATGATTGCCCATCATATGTCTTTTGAGACACTCTCTCGCTAATTAACTCGTCTTTCAGAAACAGGTTATTCAGTGATTTACATGTAAAATGATGCTTGGTACATCTCAATCCAGTTCATTGTTGCAGTGGTACAAGGGACTCGGTTATCCATTTCATTGGGGTGAAAGTCTCGTACCAAGATACAGTACCCTGCAGTCCTACACGTACCGAGGTACAGTGCCCTGGAGTCCTACACGTACCGAGGTACTGCCCTGCAGTCCTAATCGTACCAAGGTACAGCTCTGCAGTCCTACTCGTACCCAGGTACTGCCCTGCAGGCCTACTCGTACCAAGATAGTGTCCTGCAGTCCTACTCGTACCAAGGTACAGTGCCCTGCAGTCCTACTCGTACCAAGGTACAGTGCCCTGCAGTCCTACTCGTACCAAGGTACAGTGCCCTACAGTCCTACTCGTACCAAGGTACAGTGCCCTGCAGTCCTACTCGTACCAAGGTACAGTGCCCTGCAGTCCTACTCGTACCAAGGTACAGTGCCCTGCAGTCCTACTCGTACCAAGGTACAGTGCCCTGCAGTCCTACTCGTACCAAGGTACAGTGCCCTGCAGTCCTACTCATACCAAGGTACAGTGCCCTGCAGTCCTACACGTACCGAGGTACAGTGCCCTGGAGTCCTACACGTACCGAGGTACAGTGCCCTGGAGTCCTACACGTACCGAGGTACAGTGCCCTGGAGTCCTACACGTACCGAGGTACAGTGCCCTGGAGTCCTACACGTACCGAGGTACAGTGCCCTGCAGTCCTAATCGTACCAAGGTACAGCTCTGCAGTCCTACTCGTACCAAGGTACAGTGCTCTGGAGTCCTACACGAACCGAGGTACAGTGCTCTGGAGTCCTACACGTACCAAGGTACAGTGCCCTGCAGTCCTACTCTTAGCAAGTAACAGTGCCCTGCAATCCTACTCGTACTAAGGTACAGTGCCCTGCAGTCCTACTCGTACCAAGGTACAGTGCCCTGCAGTCCTACTCGTACCAAGGTACAGCGCACTGCAGTCCTACTCGTACCAAGGTACAGTGCCCTGCAGTCCTACTCGTACCAAGATACTGCCCTGCAGTCCTCCTCGTACCCAGGTACAGTGCCCTGGAGTCCTACTTGTACCAAGATACTGTGTCCTGCAGTCCTACTCGTACCAAGGTACTGCCCTGCAGTCCGACTCGTACCAAGGTACTGCCCTGCAGTCCGACTCGTACCAAGGTACAGTGCCCTGCAGTCCTACTCGTGCCAAGGTACAGTGCCCTGCAGTCCTACTCGTGCCAAGGTACAGTGCCCTGCAGTCCTACTCGTGCCAAGGTACAGTGCCCTGCAGTCCTACTCGTGCCAAGGTACAGTGCCCTGCAGTCCTACTCGTACCAAGGTACAGTGCCCTGCAGTCCTACTTGTACCAAGGTACAGTGCCCTGCAGTCCTACTCGTGCCAAGGTACAGTGCCCTGCAGTCCTACTCGTGCCAAGGTACAGTGCCCTGCAGTCCTACTCGTGCCAAGGTACAGTGCCCTGCAGTCCTACTCGTGCCAAGGTACAGTGCCCTGCAGTCCTACTCGTACCAAGGTACAGTGCCCTGCAGTCCTACTTGTACCAAGGTACAGTGCCCTGCATTCCTACTCGTACCAAGGTGCAGTGCCCTGCAGTCCTACTCGTACCAAGGTACTGCCCTGCAGTCCTACTCGTACAAAGATAGTGCCCTGCAGTCCTACTCGTACCTAGATACAGCAGTGCCGTCCAGTAAAACTCATACCAAGAGACAGTGCCCTGCAGTTATACCCATACCTAGATAGAGTGCCCCGCACTCCTACTCGTACCTAAATACAGTGCCTATAAAGTCATACTCCTACAAAGATACAGTGCCCTGCAGTCTTACTCGTACCAAGGGACCAGGCCCTGCAGTCACACTCGTGCCAAGGGACAGTGCCCTGTAGTCACACGCCTACAAAGATACAGTGCCCTGCAGTCACACCCATACCAAGATGCAGGGCCCTGCAGTCACACTCCTGCCAAGATACAGTGCCCCGCAGTTCTACTCGTGCCAAGGTACAGTGCCCTGCAGTCCTACTCGTGCCAAGGTACAGTGCCCTGCAGTCCTACTCGTGCCAAGGTACAGTGCCCTGCAGTCCTACTCGTACCAAGGTACAGTGCCCTGCAGTCCTACTTGTACCAAGGTACAGTGCCCTGCAGTCCTACTCGTGCCAAGGTACAGTGCCCTGCAGTCCTACTCGTGCCAAGGTACAGTGCCCTGCAGTCCTACTCGTGCCAAGGTACAGTGCCCTGCAGTCCTACTCGTGCCAAGGTACAGTGCCCTGCAGTCCTACTCGTACCAAGGTACAGTGCCCTGCAGTCCTACTTGTACCAAGGTACAGTGCCCTGCATTCCTACTCGTACCAAGGTGCAGTGCCCTGCAGTCCTACTCGTACCAAGGTACTGCCCTGCAGTCCTACTCGTACAAAGATAGTGCCCTGCAGTCCTACTCGTACCTAGATACAGCAGTGCCGTCCAGTAAAACTCATACCAAGAGACAGTGCCCTGCAGTTATACCCATACCTAGATAGAGTGCCCCGCACTCCTACTCGTACCTAAATACAGTGCCTATAAAGTCATACTCCTACAAAGATACAGTGCCCTGCAGTCTTACTCGTACCAAGGGACCAGGCCCTGCAGTCACACTCGTGCCAAGGGACAGTGCCCTGTAGTCACACGCCTACAAAGATACAGTGCCCTGCAGTCACACCCATACCAAGATGCAGGGCCCTGCAGTCACACTCCTGCCAAGATACAGTGCCCCGCAGTTCTACTCATACCTAGATAGAGTGCCCGACACTCCTACTCATACCAAGGTACAGTGCCCTTCAGTTCTACTCATACCAAGGTACAGTGCCCTGGAGTCCTACTCGTACCAAGGTACAGTGCCCTGCAGTTCTACTCATACCAAGGTACAGTGCCCTGCAGTCACACTCGTACCAAGAGACAGTGACCTGTAGTCACTCATACCAAGATGCATGGCCCCGCAGTCACACACCTACCAAAATACAATGCCCTGCAGTTATACTCCTACCAAGATACAGTGGCCTGCAGTCGTATTCATACGGAGATTCAGTGGCCTGCAGTCGTATTCATACGGAGATTCAGTGCCCTGCAGTCATACTCCTAGAAAGCTACTGTGCCCCGCTGGCATACTCCTACCAAGATACAGTGCCCTGCAGTCCTACTCGTACCAAGATGCAGTGCCCTGCAGTCGTACTCCTACAGAGATACAGTGCCCTGCAGTCGTACTCTTACAAAGATACAGTGCCTTGCTGCCATACTTGTACAAAGATACAGCCTTGAAGCAAGTTTTCCTGAACAAGAACAGGGTAAATTCCGAGTTATTATTCAGGGACTCACATATCAGTGCAGTCGATATGTGGAGAATGGGAACTCGATGGATAAACAATACCGTCGAGAGTAGTGGATTGCGCGTCGAAGGGGGCCTGAAGAAACTGTGCCGAACCGGAGTGCAACAATTCAAATCCAAACCCGATGGCGGCAAAAAACAATCTAACAATGGAGTTTATGCCCATGCGCACGATCACCAAAAGGAGGAGTCCCCCTACCTCGTGACTGGAAAGACTTCTTCGAAGAAAAACAGTGCAAACATCCGGATCCAACACTAGATGGCGATCTGTACCAAAGCATAAAGACTCTACAGCTCTATATGCCAGGAACAGATGCATACTGGGTAAGTAGAATTTTCCTTTTGCTTCAGGGACTCGCCTATCAGTGCAGTAAGAGCAGTGGCATCGGGGTCAGTGGGTGTGAGGGGTCCGCTGCATGAGATATTGGCTATCTTTTACTAGCCATTCTGGAGGCAGACAAGGTCCTTTTCTTGCTTGCATAAGGGTCCCTGGTACTTTTGCTGCGTTGCTGGTATGCACGCGGACCAGAGGCTCCTTATAGTTACTTTCCTTTTAAGGAGCATTGCCCTCTGTGCTGGGTGCCAATTGCAACTGCTGATTATGTATTACAAAATGGCAAATTCTTATTAAAAAGTGCCTCCATTTAATGCACCTGAGCATCTTTCTTTTACTCCCATCAGCCCATCGAGGACACCCCAGGTTAATCCTCCCACTCCAGCTTGCATCCGCCTGATTCATAAACTTCCAATCCCTGTTTGACCATGAACATCATTTACGGACACAATGGCTGGATTTAAGGCCGCTGGGTATCCATAGAAGGAGACCCGGCAGTCGTAAATCCGCTCACTCCAGAGTAGCTGTACACCACCGCTCCATATAATTATGTGGGAGTAAATCCCACAGAAGGGGATTAGATGGGCTTTACAAGTGGAAAGGGGTACATCATGTTGCATAGTGATAAGGCAAATGAAACAAACCCAGACTTGGTGAGGATTTAGGGAAAATTATTTCTCAGTGTGGATTTTTTTTTCCTCCGTTGAGGGAAAAAAACCGCTTCTTGCAGTGATGGATTACACTGATTGTACAGTTCCACTTTTGGAAAATTCCTATGATCAAGCTGTACTCCTGGAAAATTGCTAATGGTACAACTTTTCAGGTGTACGCCTGCAAAGGTCTGTGATTTGTATTTTTTTTTTTAAAAAGGTACAAGTACACTCAATAGTAGTGGACATTTCTGCACATTCCTTTGATGTTTTTTCGTGATCTGGGACTCAACCTGTACGCAGTGGGAGCTTATCGGAACACTGATTAAAACAGCTTATTGAGTTATGCTCCAATCTAAGCAAACTTTTCAGTTTTGTGCAACACTTTTGCTATTGCAACCAACAAAACCAAACCTGTAGGTCGTTAGATCACTATAGATTATATATATATAGCACACATACAAAATAAATTCTCTTGACTTGATAACCACCACACGTTCTGATTCTATCTACCTTGTTGTGAGGAGGATGAAAGACTCGGTGGCCAGGCCATGTTCGGAGCAGATGCTTGCATCTGCTCCAAGTTGTCTGTGGCAGGCACACAGCCCTCTCCTCCATCTTGGAACAGCCGCCAGGTCAACTCCTTGGGGATGTTAGGAGACCTACACAGCTTCCTCAGGGTGTGTTTTCTGTAGGTGCTGGAAGGGTATCTATTACAAGAGTGGACTCATTTTGAGTGCCACTGTGACTTTCAGAGCGGACATAAATGGTTAATCGCCCAATTTGAAATGTGCAGGTTTTTACGCGCATTGTTCTTGCACCTAGGGTTTTGGTCTGAGCACTTATCTCCAGGTACTGCCAGGAAAATCTGAAGACAAAAAGTGCAAGTAGGGATTACCATGTGGCAAAAGGGGTAAATTCTGGAATCATTCAAAAACTGTTTCTGGAAATATTCTTACCTAGTGCGCACACCATTTCCCTGAAGTACATTTCGAATTCTTTGCCCGAGTTTAACTACTCTCCTGCAGTGAGGGCAGTGGAACGATGACCTGTCATCTGGACATGGGGACAACGGTGTACACGGGATTGTAGCACTCTTCTGCGGGGCAGTATTCGTATACCGGCAGGTAGCTGGCTTTTGGGCTCGCTTTGTTTTGGGCTGTTTTACCCGGCCACAAGGGCTCAAACGTACCATGTGGCCCAGCCTTGCACCTGGGGCTTTTGAATCCAGGGCGGAGCTCAGAGTCCGTGTAACTCAGGTTATATTCAATAATATCATATCCAGTTTGGTGACCGCTGCCGACTTTCTCAGGCCCATACAAGTCTAGCTACTCCAATCTCCTTTTTTGTATAGAATTCTAGGGATTTTTAGCCCTGGGTTTTGTAATTGGATAAATAAAACTACAAGCCCCAGAATGCAAAGAAAAAATGGTGCTGGAACAGGGAGCCCTGAATAGAGTGGGTAACGTGTCAAGACTGCTAGATAAATTGTATCGATCGAACAGGCACTTCTGCCCCATTATTAGCAAATAGTAAACATCATTAAAGATTTCGAGCCAAGCTTGAATCATGAAGTCTGGTGATACAACCTCTGTGGCCTTAGGATGTACTGGCCACAGAGGCACTGGTGTATTCTAGAGTATAAAACATCTAGACATGTAACTCTGCCCCATAAAGTGCCAGAACGTTCTCCTACTAACAACCCTATGACCTACCTGTAAACAAAGCCCTACTTCATCTTCTCAGTAATAGTTCTCCCTGGACATTGATTTTATTGCGTATTATTTACTTCTCTGTCTGGCATGTAACCCAGCAGGCGCTCCTGGAATGTGAACCTTGACTGCTTCTGGTCACTAAGTAACCGTAGGTAGTCACTTGCTTGTCCTGTTGGAGTGCACTAATGGTTGGGGGGCAGACGCACACCATGGGTAAACGGCACCCACAGACGGCGCACTTTTACCACTGACCACTGCACCAGCGCTTGGGGGGGCCAGGCACACCAGGGGTAAACGGCACACACGTCTTATTCTAAAAGACTGAACGCAATTGGCCCGAGGCGCGCGCATAGCTCCTCCCATGGCCTATTGGGAGGAGCTATGATCGTGCCCAGACACAGGCGTGACGCGCTCGACACTTGTTAGGTCTCGCCTGAGACAGCGCTTTAGCGCTGCTCTGGCGAGACTTATAGTAAGCGAGTTTTGGAAGTGCAAACGAGTGCTTTCAGGCCTCCAAATACAGTGCATGTGCCCCGGGCGCGCGCACCATTTGGCAGCCTGAAAGCACTAGTTTCCTTTCACTTTCGCGGCCCCTTTGATGTCCCGCACCACTGTGCCCGCCCCCACTCCCCCTCCCACCTCGTCAACTTCAGTGCGCGCTTGTTGTTTGTTGTTCGCTGTGATTTATTGTGCGCATAAACATCGGCCGTTTCGCCCTGGACCTATCATGTTTTTAAACCGCACCTTGCCTCCATGCTACATTGAAGCCAGCATTGCAAGTTGCAGGCAGGCTAACTACAGTGTGCTGCGAGGTTGCGAAGTTGCCTTCTCCGTACGAAAAAGATGAGGGTGCTGTGTATTTCAAAGTTACTCTCTCATACAAAAAGATACATGCATGAAATAGTGGTGCTTTTGTATATTACACTCTTAACAATAACACGGTTTAGGAGCGGTCTTTATTGCAGGGAAGGGAAAAGCAAAGGTAAAACATAAATGTGGGTGTTAGGAATCTACTTAAAGCTCAGTTTTACACTGAACAAGAAATAAACTACATGCATTTACATAGATTTATGCATGTTTATACCAAACGCTTAGCCTACAGCTGTTTGACAAATAAATACATTAATAAAACATACATATGTACATATCCAGGCTAAGGCAATTCCTGCAGCTAAAATTTTTAGGCTTAAACCACTAAAATGGGACAGAATACTAAAAGCACTTCTGAAAACTTTAACTCATTTAAATGCCTGGGTCCAATAAAAAACAAGCATTTGCAATGCAATAGGTCTCGCATTTATACGAGTTTGAGCTATTGGCATTGTAAATGACAATGCCTTTTATTTATGTTTTAAAAACCCACACATAAATAAAATGCATTGCCATTTACAGTGCCAATAGCTCAAACTTTTAACAACTGCGAGACCTATTGCATTGCAAATGCTTGTTTTTCTTTACTTTTGGTATAATCGCGGCACCCGCGCTTCACTTTTAATGTTATAAGTAAAGCGCGGATGCCGCGATTTTACCAAAGGTTAAGCATTTGCATTGCAATAAGTCTCGCATTACTGAAAGTTTGAGCTATTGGCTTTGCAAATAATTATGCAACACCAATAACTCAAACTTTTAGTAATGCGAGACTTATTGCATTGCAAATGCTTGTTTTTTCTTTTTTCTAGAAGTGCGACTTGGTATAACATTTGGGCAACTAAAGCGGCATTCCTCTTGTTCCATGTAAGACACATTAACTGTATTTTGGTGAATAACATTTTATTAGCACCTGCTGAATTAGTCTAGTTTTCTAAATCCATTAGAATCCACTGGGTATCCGTACCTCTGTGGTTTCAGATTGGGGACGGCGAGGGTTCCAGTTCACCCTTTGGCCCAGAGCTCGACTGAAATACGGAAGCATCCCCCTCTGCAGCGGCGATATGAAACCCCCCAGCTCTGATCAAGAAACACGCTGGGGGTGGAGGCCCCCACAGGTGACACCTGGCCACCTATCGCCCCACGCAGTCGAGGGAGTGGCTTCGCGTTGCTGCAAAAGCGCCTGGAGCTGCGCTTTAAAAAAAAAAAAAAACTTTGTTTAGGGACTTTAGGCAAAGCTTGCGAAGTTAAAAAATAAAATGCAAATTAGCGGTTTGCACTAATCCACCTCTTTACAAACTACCTGTGAAGCTCAAGCTATCATGATAACCAAGAAAGCTGAATAATTTGCCTTTATAATCACATAGTTTGACAGCCTACAGCCTAATTTGCCTCTACCTGCTGTCACATAATTAGCCAACACGGCTTCACAACTGTGTATTTAATTATCTTCATTTGTGTTTGAAGTTAAGTGCATTTGTGTAGCTCACGCCCCCCATTTGCCCGGTCCCAGCGCAATTTGGAAACTGGCGGAAACTGGCCACCCTGTGTGGTTCTGGGATTCTCGTTGACGAGAGTCAGAGTAGATGTTGATACACTCTTTACTTCTGTTTCTCACTGTTTGGAAGTGGGCCAAGTTAGAGAGTCGCTGGTATATTGGAGAAATCTAATGTATCAATTAGCAATGGATTACATCTCTTAATGGCTAGCTATGCCCTGATGTGGATCACTGTTGGATGCCTGTGCTTAAGGACTTTACTGTTTGTTCTGCACTGCTGTAAGTATGTATGCCCATTACTTGGCTTAAGTTTGTTGCTGTACGTGAAGCATCGTCACCCATTACTTGGCTTTAATTCTTGTACTTAAAGCATCGTCTCCCATTACTTGGCTTTAATTGTTGTACATGAAGCATCGTCGCCCATTACTTGGCTTTAATTGTTATATGTGCAGCATCGTCGCCCATTACTTGGCTTAAGTTGGTTGTTGTACGTAAAGCATCGTCGCCCATTACTTGGCTTAAGTTGGTTGCTGTACGTGAAGCGTCGTCGCCCATTACGTGTATTAAGTTGGTTACTGGACGGGAAGCATAGTCGCCCATTACTTGGCTTAAGTTGGTTGCTGGACGTGAAGCATCGTCGCCCATTACTTGGCTTAAGTTGGTTGCTGGACGTGAAGCATAGTCGCCCATTACTTGGCTTAAGTTGGTTGCTGTACGTGAAGCATAGTCGCCCATTACTTGGCTTAAGTTGGTTGCTGTACGTGAAGCGACGTCGCCCATTACTTGGCTTAAGTTGGTTGCTGGACGTGAAGCATCGTCGCCCATTACTTGGCTTAAGTTGGTTGCTGGACGTGAAGCATAGTCGCCCTTTACTTGGCTTAAGTTGGTTGCTATACGTGAAGCGACGTCGCCCATTACTTGGCTTCAGTTGGTTGCTGTACGTGATGCGACGTCGCCCATTACTTGGCTTAAGTTGGTTGCTGCACGTGAAGCATCGTCGCCCAATACTTGGCTTTAATTGTTGGACGTGAAGCATCGTCGCCCATTACTTGGCTTATGTTGGTTGTACGTGAAGCATCGTCGCCCATTACTTGGCTTAAGTTGGTTGCTGTATGTGAAGCGACGTTGCCCATTACTTGGCTTAAGTTGGTTGCTGGACGTGAAGCATTGTCGCCCATTACTTGGCTTAAGTTGGTTGTTGTACGTGAAGCGACGTCGCCCATTACTTGGCTTAAGTTGGTTGCTGGACGTGAAGCATCGTCGCCCATTACTTGGCTTTAATTGTTGTACGTGAAGCATCGTCGCCCATTACTTGGCTTATGTTGGTTGTACGTGAAGCATCGTCGCCCATTACTTGGCTTAAGTTGATTGCTGTACGTGAAGCGACGTCGCCCATTACTTGGCTTAAGTTGGTTGCTGGACGTGAAGCATCATCGCCCATTACTTGGCTTAAGTTGGTTGCTGGAACGTAAAGCAACGTTGCCCATTACTTGGCTTAAGTTGGTTGCTGGACGTGAAGCATAGTCGCCCATTACTTGGCTTAAGTTGGTTGCTGGACGTGAAGCATCGTCGCCCATTACTTGGCTTAAGTTGGTTGCTGGACGTGAAGCATCGTCGCCCATTACTTGGCTTAAGTTGGTTGCTGGACATGAAGCATCGTCGCCCATTACTTGGCTTAAGTTGGTTGCTGCACGTGAAGTATTGTCGCCTATTACTTGGCTTAAGTTGGTTGCTGTGTGTGAAGCATCGTCGCCCATTACTTGGCTTAGGTTGGTTGCTGGACGTAAGGCATCGTCGCTCATTACCTGCCTTAAGTTGGCTGCTGGACGTGAAGCATCGTCGCCCATTACTTGGCTTAAGTTGGTTGCTGGAACGTAAAGCATTGTCGCCCATTACTTGGCTTTAATTGTTGTACATGAAGCATCGTTGCCCTTAACTTGGCTTTAATTGCTGTACGTGAAGCATCGTCGCCCATTACTTGGCTTAAGTTGGTTGTTGTACGTGAAGCATCGTCGCCCATTACTTGGCTTAAGTTGGTTGCTGTACGTGAAGCGTCGTCGCCCATTACTTGGCTTAAGTTGGTTGCTGGACTTGAAGCGTCGTCGCCCATTACTTGGCTTAAGTTGGTTGCTGGACGTGAAGCATCGTCGCCCATTACTTGGCTTAAGTTGGTTGCTGGACGTCAAGCATTGTCGCCCATTACATGGCTTAAGTTGGTTGTTGGATGTGAAGCATTGTCGCCCATTACTTGGCTTAAGCTGGTTGCTGGACATGAAGCATCGTCGCCCATTACTTGGCTTAAGTTGGTTGTTGTACGTGAAGCATCGTCGCCCATTACTTGGCTTAAGTTGGTTGCTGGACATGAAGCATCGTCGCCCATTACTTGGCTTAAGTTGGCAGCTGGACGTGAAGCATCGTCGCCCATTACTTCGCTTAAGTTGGTTGCTGGAACGTAAAGCATCGTCTCCCATTACTTGGCTTTAATTGTTGTACATGAAGCATCGTCGCCCATTACTTGGCTTTAATTGTTGTACATGAAGCATTGTTGCCCATAACTTGGCTTTAATTGTTGTACGTGAAGCATCGTCTCCCATTACTTGGCTTAAGTTGGTTGCTGTACGTGAAGCATCGTTGCCCATTACTTGGCTTAAGTTGGTTGCTGGACGTGAAGTATTGTCGCCTATTACTTGACTTAAGTTGGTTGCTGTGTGTGAAGCATCGTCGCCCATTACTTGGCTTAAGTTGGCAGCTGGACGTGAAGCATTGTCTCCCATTACTTGGCTTTAATTGTTGTACATGAAGCATTGTCGCCCATTACTTGGCTTTAATTGTTGTACGTGAAGCATTGTTGCCCATAACTTGGCTTTAATTGTTGTACGTGAAGCATCGTCGCCCATTACTTGGCTTAAGTTGGTTGCTGTACGTGAAGCATCGTCGCCCATTACTTGGCTTAAGTTGGTTGCTGTACGTGAAGCGTTGTCGCCCATTACTTGGCTTAAGTTGGTTGCTGGACGTGAAGCGTCGTCGCCCATTACTTGGCTTAATTTGGTTGCTGTACGTGAAGCGACGTCGCCCATTACTTTGCTTAAGTTGGTTGCTGGACGTGAAGCATCGTCGCCCATTACTTGGCTTAAGTTGGTTGCTGGACGTGAAGCATAGTCGCCCATTACTTGGCTTAAGTTGGTTGTTGGACGTGAAGCATCATCGCCCATTACTTGGCTTAGGTTGGTTGCTGGACGTGAAGCATTGTCGCCCATTACTTAGCTTAAGCTGGTTGCTGTACGTGAAGCATCGTCGCCCATTACTTGGCTTAAGTTGGTTGCTGGACGTGAAGTATTGTCGCCTATTACTTGGCTTAAGTTGGTTGCTGGACGTGAAGAATCGTCGCCCATTACTTGGCTTAAGTTGGTTGCTGGAACGTAAAGCAACGTCGCCCATTACTTGGCTTAAGTTGGTTGCTGGACGTGAAGCATAGTCGCCTATTACTTGGCTTAAGTTGGGTGCTGGACGTGAAGCATCGTCGCCCACTACTTGGCTTGAGTTGGTTGCTGGACGTGAAGCATCGTCGCCCATTACTTGGCTTAAGTTGGTTGCTGAACGTGAAGCCTCGTCGCCCATTACTTGGCTTAAGTTGGTTGCTGGACATGAGGCATCGTCGCCCATTACTTGGCTTAAGTTGGTTGCTGGACGTGAAGCATCGTCGCCCATTACTTCGCTTAAGTTGGTTGCTGGAACGTAAAGCATCGTCTCCCATTACTTGGCTTTAATTGTTGTACATGAAGCATTGTTGCCCATAACTTGGCTTTAATTGTTGTACGTGAAGCATTGTCGCCCATTACTTGGCTTAAGTTGGTTGCTGTACGTGAAGCATCGTTGCCCATTACTTGGCTTAAGTTGGTTGCTGTACGTGAAGCGTTGTCGCCCATTACTTGGCTTAAGTTGGTTGCTGGACGTGAAGCGTCGTCGCCCATTACTTGGCTTAAGTTGGTTGCTGGACGTGAAGCATAGTCGCCCATTACTTGGCTTAAGTTGGTTGCTGGACGTCCAGCATCGTCGCCCATACATGGCTTAAGTTGGTTGCTGTACGTGAAGCGACGTCGCCCATTACTTGGCTTTAGTTGGTTGCTGGACGTGAAGCATCGTCGCCCATTACTTGGCTTAAGTTAGTTGCTGGATCGCAAAGCATTGTCGCCCATTACTTGGCTTAAGTTGGTTGCTGTACGTGAAGCATCGTCGCCCATTACGTGTCTTAAGTTGGTTACTGGACGTGAAGCATCGTCGCCCATTACTTGGCTTAAGTTAGTTGCTGGATCGCAAAGCATTGTCGCCCATTACTTGGCTTAAGTTGGTTGCTGTACATGAAGCATCGTCGCCCATTACGTGTCTTAAGTTGGTTACTGGACGTGAAGCATCGTCGCCCATTACTTGGCTTAAGTTAGTTGCTGGATCGCAAAGCATTGTCGCCCATTACTTAGCTTAAGTTGGTTGCTGTACGTGAAGCGTCGTCGCCCATTACGTGTCTTAAGTTGGTTACTGGACGGGAAGCATAGTCGCCCATTACTTGGCTTAAGTTGGTTGTTGGACGTGAAGCATCGTCGCCCATTACTTGGCTTAAGTTGGTTGCTGGACGTGAAGTATTGTCGCCTATTACTTGGCTTAATTTGGTTGCTGGACGTGAAGCATCGTCGCCCATTACTTGGCTTAAGTTGGTTGCTGGACGTGAAGCATAGTCGCCCATTACTTGGCTTAAGTTGGTTGCTGGACGTCAAGCATCGTCGCCCATTACTTGGCTTAAGTTGGTTGCTGTGTGTGAAGCATCATCGCCCATTACTTGGCTTAAGTTGGTTGCTGTGTGTGAAGCATAATCGCCCATTACTTGGCTTAAGTTTGTTGCTGTACATGAAGCATCGTCGCCCATTACTTGGCTTAAGTTGGTTGCTGGACGTGAAGCGTAGTCGCCCATTACTTGGCTTAAGTTGGGTGCTGGACGTCAAGCATAGTCGCCCATTACATGGCTTAAGTTGGTTGCTGTGTGTGAAGCATAATCGCCCATTACTTGGCTTAAGTTTGTTGCTGTACATGAAGCATCGTCGCCCATTACTTGGCTTAAGTTGGTTGCTGGACGTGAAGCGTAGTCGCCCATTACTTGGCTTAAGTTGGGTGCTGGACGTCAAGCATCGTCGCCCATTACATGGCTTAAGTTGGTTGCTGTGTGTGAAGCATCATCGCCCATTACTTGGCTTAAGTTGGTTGCTGGACGTGAAGCATCGTCGCCCATTACCTGGCTTAAGTTTGTTGCTGTACGTGAAGCGACGTCGCCCATTGTTTGGCTTGGATACCATTCCATAATTACCTGCAGGTGGGTGACCTCTGTAGGTTGATCAAAGTGTAGGGTTGGGGTAGTGCACATGATCATGTCCGGAGTCGGTGTAGTGTGCTTTTATGGGGCTCGGAGTTTGACTTGGAATTGAAATATCTAATTGGAATTCATTGTGAATTTATCAACAAATAATTCTGAAATCATCCAACCGGTTCCACTTTTGTAACAAATGTGACACCAAAATGGGGCACGAGCGCCATTAAATAATGAGCAAGTTATCCCCAAATCATCAAGACCAATGTCATCTTTTACTGCTTTTAAACTGTCCCCAAAGCACCGGGAAGAGCCACTTAATTATTTTGAAGTAATCAGATGGCCCCCCTCAAACCCCCAGGCCTGGTTTTAAACTTTGCTGATGACTCTAGGAGTTGATGCCACCTGGTGATGTGGCGCTGACTTCTAATGCAGTTTTGTGACCCTCCGCCACTCAGGGATGGCTTCTAAAGTAGTCCTGCTTGACATGGGCAGGCAGGGCTGGGTTGCTGCCCCTGGCACCCTGAGCACCCTGTCCTCTCTCTAGTGAGCCCCTCTGCTCCACACACACGCGCACAGGTCCACGTCTGAAGGTGGGCTGCGCTGCCCTTCCGGGTAGGGTGTCCAGGCGTCCAGGACTTGCCCGGACAGTCTCTGATGTTCGCCAGCTGTCCAGACAGATTTCACGAAATTTAGCTCATGTCCTGGTTTTCAGAGAGGGTCGACTCAAAAAGGTGGGAGGTATCTTTTTATGTTTTGCAAAGGAGGGATATTTATCAGCTGTTTTAAGAAAGCAATTTAATTAACGGGCGTGATACTGGCTTTAAAACTTGCACTTTATGTATGTTCTTACTTTTCTCTGCTAAGGAGCGCTGTCATCATGTGCGCTCGGTTGAAGTACAATTTTAGTCCTGTTTTTTGGGAAATCTCCCGGTTTTTGGCTTTAAAATACTGGTCACCCTACTTCCGGGGCACCCCCAGGAGTTACTTGCGTCTCCTGCAGGGGGTGGATGCCACCTGCATGTGCCAGTGAGGTGCCAGGGGCACCCCCGCTGCAGCTCAGGGGGTTCAGGAGGCTGGGGGTACTGAACGGAGAGTGCTGGAAAGCAGCCAAGGTGGTCTCTGCCGAGTGCACCCCCACCCGGCTCCGAGCAGGATTTGCATATGCATGAGGATAATCAGGGATAACATTAGCATGTTAATGAAGCGCCGGTCACCCCTGCCTCCGGTGTGGGAGCTTTCCCTCGCTCTTGGCACGGGATGGCAGTGATACAGGAAGGGAGGGGCCTTATGTGTGGCCGAGTCTGCACCGAGCTCTGAGGAGACGTTTTAGAAGCGGCTCTGGGTGAAAGTGAAAGGTTCTGAGCCCATTTATTAAATTGGCTCTGCGGGTTGTTTGTGGGGGCGGGGCGGAACGGGGAGCTCTCCTTAGATTCTGATGCATGTGCCAAGTTCGGTGGCACAATGTGCCCTTCACTTCCTTTGTTCGGGGGCTGGTTTCCTGAGGCGCTCTCGGGCTGGTCTGTGTGGACTAGAACCCATCTATGCCCTTTAACCTTAGCTGCTCAAAAATAACCTCATAGATGGTTCCGACCTCGACTTTATCCCGGTCTTTTAACTTTTTTGACTACGGTTACATGATTGTTCTAAGATTGAATATTACCAGTGCTTGTTGCTTTTATCCTTCAATTGCAATGGTTTTCATTAACTCTGAAAATATAGATTCCTTATAATCCACCTCCCATCTAGAAGGTACTGGTCTGCTGGTCTGGCAGCAGTGCCAACCAATCACAGGCCACTGCTGGTGTGGCACAGCGCTCCCGCCCTCATACACATTGTGGCCCACATTTGCATATTGCCTTTCCTCTAAACACTGCTTCTGCGAAATTTTATTAAAAAAGGGGTGGGGAGGAGGTGGTAAAAAAAAAATGCACGGATTAGTTTACCCTGGTGAAACACACCTGAAAACAAGTGAGGCCACTTCTGCTCAGGCCCCCCCGCCCCCGCTCAGTATGCATACATTATTGGGCCGGCCAGCAAGAGAACGGGAGTACCACTGCCTATTGCTAAACTGGGGTTAATGAGCGCCCATCTGCCTCCAGAAAGTCCACTCAGACACCCACTGGGCTGCTGGCTGTATCTGAACAACAGAGACACCGCCCAAATCGGCCCCCCAGACTGCTAAAAAAAGCAGCCTAAAGCTGGAACTCCAGCACCGGCCCCTCGCTCACTTTGCCACTGGATTCAAGCTAGCCTGGCTGATGATGGCTGAGTAGCCAGAAACCGGTCCCAGGATGCTTGTTTCCGGTCCAGGGAAGACATGGCTTGGCAGTTCGGGCTGGACTGTTCCCATGAGGCACAGGGTCAGACTGATTTGCATATGGCCATGACTGAACTGGGGTGGCAGAGTGGGCTAAAGAACGGTGATGGATTAAACCCAGATCAGTTGACTGGGGGTGAGTGCTTGCAATGTTCAACACTCCGTCCATCATCCCCTTAGGTTTTGCATTGATGAATGTCAAGCCAAGCTGTGTGGATTGAGAAGTAAGGGAGTGAAAAAAGAGCAAGTTAAACAGAAGTTTCCCAATGAGGCTTAACCAGCTGTAGTTTTTCCACAAGATTGATGCGCACATTTGCGTGTTTTCATATGGCTACATGAATTTATCATCTTTGGGTATTCACATTATTGAAACTTGTCAGCCATTAAGTACGAGTGTATATTTATCAGTTAAATAAATGTAGAAGTAATCTAGTTTCAGCTTCATTTTTCACAAAGACAAAAAATGGATAAACATATAACATTAGCAAAAAAGAAATATGGAAAAATACAGACCGAAGTGTAATTTAAAAAAAAAAAAAAATACCATAAAACCCTGAGCCCTAATTATAACTAACGGGAACCCCTATTTAGGGAATGGAAGACCGTGGAGAATCCCCACCATGCTTCGGGGAGGCGGTCACCACGAAAGACCCTGCCGATGCATACCGTATGTGCAGAGCAGACCCCATATTCAAACGTACTTGGTCCGTCCTATAAAGTGGCCTCCAGCTTCTCAATGGTGCATGGATCCAGATTTTATTGTACCACGGTCACCAAAGGCCTATCAGGCCTTCCAGGGTTGCACTCTTCTCTTAGGTTGGTTTATTAACCAGCTTCACTGGGGAACTTGCCACCCAATGTGAAAGCTCAGGCTCGTTTAAATCTTCTTTAGTGTTCCTTTACAGACTAAGGGCCTGATTATGAGTTTGATGGGTGTGACATAGATCATGTGCGCTGTAGTACAAGTTCCATAGGTTATAATAGATTTGTGATACGGCGGACGGGATATCCGTCCACGTTTGGGACCGAGTAACCCATCTGCCAAACGCGTACTCGGGCGCTAAGATAGCAAGGTCATGAGCCACATCTAACTGGTTGTAGAGTTTATTCACCAAAGCCAGGATCCCTGCCACATCTGTATAAATCTTTGTGTGGAGCAGGGATGGAATATTAGCTGTGCATAATATAGTGCCCCCTGCCAACTTGTACGTCCGTCCTATTCGGGTAAGCATTATGGCTTAGCATTAAAGATTCCTTAAATAATGCAAACCGCATTGGCGAAATAGGGTGTCCCCGTTTCAGACCACAAGTGTGAATTAACAGGTGCAAGAGTTGGCTATTTACATGTAGGTTTCTGGATGGCTTCATGAAGTTGCCATTAATACATTCACGTGAATATTTTAACCATTTGGGACACTTTTATAGGACCTAAGATTGGGTACTTGTATCTGAGCGCTGTTTAGGCACGTGTAAAACATCTTGTAGTCTTTGCTTCCAGTTTTTATTAAAAGGTACAAGATTTTTATGATTTTTACTACCTTTTTACCAGTCATGGCATGAAAATACTGTCCGGGTGGCAGACAACTAGTCTGATGGCAACACTAGCTGCTAGTTGGCCGTGTACTAATAAAGCCCACGAACAAGTGGTTAAACATGGGCGGCAACGTTAAATTTACCAGTGCAAACTTTCCCCAATCTTAAGGTTCGTTTCTACAATTTATGGAGTTGGAAGGCGGAGTGGGTACCTGTAGCTCCAACAAGCCCTTAGTAAAACTGATACAAGTGCGGAAGAGGTTGCTTGTTCATAGCACGGTGCAAATGATTCGGCTGTAGGACAATGTGCATTTAGGGTGTGGAAGTTTTGTGTTTGAAAAGGTCCCCATTTGGTGCACTCTAGCAATAAGTACATCACAGGCGTGCAAGTATTACACTGATCATTACTTGCTTGTCTCCATTCCTCGTCCGTCCTCATTCTGAAGATGCGGCCGCCTTGCAGATATCACTGCATTGCTGTTGCAGCTTCTCCCACCCCAGAAAGTCTCCTTTCCTGTTGCTCCACCACTACACAGAGAACACCAATAAAGAAAGAAATGTGTGTCCTCATAACAAAATGTTGCAAGTGCTGGGACAGGTCCTGAAGCGTTGCTAATGAGTCCTGGTAGTTACATCGTTGACTAACCTGTGTAGAGTCTCAGGTCCTCCGGTGTATGAGCAGCCCTAGTTCTTCCCGTAGACACCGCGGCTTGGTTGCAGATTGAGAGGGGTGTATAGGATAGCTCTTCTGTTGCTGCAGGGAGTACTGCTGTATGCTCTGCAGTGCTGGCTGGAGAAGGGCAAGTCTGAGGTCTCTGTTGCAACCGATTTGATTATTCTTCAGGCGAAGGTTGACCTTGAACGAAGAAATGTCATCCCTGGTACCGTCCAACTGCAGCAGATTCCTAGGGGGAATACTCAACATGTCTATTTGGGAACCCTTCAATTCCCGAGAGAGCCTTTGAAGGATTCAGTTGACGGTGCAGCTCTTCCAAAAAACGTCATCCAGTGTGACTTTACAAGTGATGATTATCACTTTTGAAATGATGTTTAGCATTCCAGTCATAGTGTTCTGATGTCTTTGCATGTGGTCATGGCATGAGGACTCAAACCATGGATGCAAGTCTCACGGTCCTTCAGCGACCGGATCCCGATCATGCCACAGATGGAAGGCTCACATGGTCGGAAATGAGACACAACATCTTATTAGGTCTCTAGTATCAAGTGCAAGTTATTCGTTTCATGATGACGACAGATGTCGCAATGGAAGGCTTTGAGCCCACCGTCCAGATTTGTTCCGGAGGGCCGTGGAGCTGGATGTTATTCAGCAGAGCCTCTGTGTTTATCCTGTAGGTCCAGGACTCTTTTTGGTGTTGTCTGGGCAGTCCGTTCCATCTCCATGTTTTTGGTCCAAAAGCGGTGGGGAGGATGCTGCGGCAGAGGGGTGAGGCGGTGCACAGGGTCACCTGTTGGAATCTCCACTCTTCTGCTTGCTGTAATTGGGCCATTCGGTGCTAAATAGCACTGAGAGCAGCTCACTCGCCAGGTCCCATGAAATAGTTGTGCTGACTTGCCTAGCAAGTGGGCAGGAGTTAGACATGAGTTGGATCAGGCTCATGTGGGCACGTGTTCCGCCATTGAGGCAGACCCCTCCTTGCCTCCAACATCAACAAGCAGGGACGGTTTAAGCCCAGCTGACATTGGCAACTGGAATTCAGGGGAGATGACTTTTGAAGGCATAATTTGCTCCTCCATTTCTCATTATTTGATAGACCATCCATTAGATCATGCATGAGTCATGCCGCATCGTCCTTCTAGTTCCTGTGTGGCCGAGGTAGCATTTCTAGGGTCTGTCGCTCTGCAGAGAGCCTTTTGCTTTTCTCTCCCAGGTTGATCAAGGAATTCGTAGAAGTCCTTTTTAGGGCTTTTCTGTCAGTGTGTCCGCATCTGGTCAAGGGAGAGCTAAATATGGTCTTATGCCATTCAATACCTTGCTTGGCAGCATCGTTACTTGCCCTGACATTGATCTCTGCACTCTATTGAGTGGTGGCGCCAAGAGAAGTGAGTGATAGAATGACTGAGCTTTAGATTTAATTTCTTGCAGTGTTAGGTTGGAGCAGTGTGTGAATCTCACTGTTTACAAGTTGTATCATAGTTATCCTATTAAAGTGAAATTTCTAAAATCCTACACTAATGTAGTGTTCTCCGAGAATCTCGGGTCCTTGGGCTCCACCTATCCACCCTCTGCTACCACCTCTCTGACTACTCTACCCTTCTTAAGTCCTACCTAATTTTTTCCTGTCCTGAGGTTATCATCTTGGTTATCTGTACTGGTGTCTGTTGCATCCCCACTCTCAAAGACCAATTGTTTGCACCACAGTCTTCTGAAGAAATTGTCTAAAAAGGGGTGAGTTTTACAAACTGGGGGTTTCCGTTTTTTCTGGGTCTCTGGAGTTGGAAAATTGTTAGAAAGCGAAAGAAGTCTCCTCGGGACTCCAAACTTCATTTAGTAGAGCCTCCGCTATCATTCAACGATTAGTGTAGCGCACATGGCAATCCTCTGCTCCTTTCTTCCATCGAGTAGGAGAATCCTTCCCTTACAAAGTAGAAAACATTGAAAACTTTGCGAGGCAGTCCTCCAATTCTCAGAGGCCCAGATATTTGACTTGTTAACCAACTAGCATAGCAGCTAATGAAATGGTGTCAATGGGGGTTTTAAATTGAGACTTCATCTCAGGCTCGCTCGATCTTCAATATTCCTACTCGCTGATGTCATTCTGGACATTCATGGTATTATGAGGGAAATCAGGAACCTCCAGGGTGGTCCGAATGGCCGTGCGGCCGCAGGAACCCCAATGTTGAGGTGTTATAAGGCCGGGCAGGATGATTCGCCCGTATCACTAGAAGCTTTCTTTCACCCGGGACCACAAGTGACGTGATTTTTGTGCTATTTTTGCTTCCAGCTTTTCTCATCCTTGCGCTGAGAGTAGATTCGCCCCGAGCGCCTTCGCTAGGAACACGGGAAGCCAGAAGTGCATCATTGACGTACAGCTTTTGTGTTATGGTATATGTTTTCTGCATTTTACTGTATGTCACTTTGGGGATCAGATGATTCCATGCATCATTTTTATTTTTCACGGCGCACCTTTTTTTTTTTTAGAAGCTGTCTCCTGGAGCCGTCCTCTCGGAAGTTATCATATGGCTCAGAACTGCTTGCTTTAAAGTATTTACTTTTTTTTAATCATAGTGGTGGGAGTGAAAAATCACGTGATTTGCTTTAGCATTACTACATTGAAATTGGGCAAAAATTACACCAAATACAAAACTGGCATCTAGCCCTATATTTTAGTGCGAAATTATTTTTAAAAAACGCAAAATACACAATAGCTGTGAACAAAAGCCACTCCGGTTCTGGCCCTTCGTGTTGTTCCCGTACCCCCATGCTAAACTTTTGCCACAAACGCAGCATATTTACATCCCGTAGCGCAATGACCTCATTTTGGAAATGTACTGGCATGTGAATTATGCAAGATTACTTCTGGTTATGGTAATGTTAACTTTGCCCAGGCCTAAAAAAAGTATTCTCCAGGGAAAGGGGAAATATCGCAGCTGTAGCATTTGGCACCAATCTATTGGCATGGCCATGTCTAGCTGCCTCTTCAATAATAAACAGGCAGGCATTCTTTAAAGTCCATAAATTATTTTTAGTAGCAGGAGCGTAGGCCCAGTGGCATTGCTCCCTGTTCACACCTTGCAATGCTCTGCCCTGGAGCTCAGTTTCAGATTTATTCTCTATTCAGCCGTGGAGTTTCTCAAACATCATACCCTTCTTAATGGTGAATTCGCTGATGGGAACAACTTCTTCTTTGAGAAGTCTGTGATACAAAAGTCAGTTTAGGTGTGGGCGAAATGGTTCCTTCTAGCTGTGCAATTGTGTTAACTCTGTGTTACTCTTTAACGAGGAGTTATGGACAAATTCCATCAGTTGCTGCGTGGCAGATTTTTTTTCTCCTGCGGGGCTCCAGAAAATGCAAGTTGATGAACGAAGTTTGGCGTCCCCTAGTTCGATTTTTCGAACACAGGCGAAAATGGTCAGATGGCTGCCGTTCGAGAAGATTTGCTGCCTTTCGAGTAGACTTTCTACTCGAGCGGCAGAAAATCAGTTTGAATGGCTGTGCATGCATTTGTGCTGATTTTCAGCGCTGCTTGTGCTACCAGTGCTAAATTGCAGTGCGAGCTGCATATTTTCCGTCCGTTGGGATAACTCTGCTGAATCTTGCTGAGTTTTTATGCAACTCATTGGAATTCCTGTGAGAGACTCTGCGAGTTGTGAAACTCAGTTGTGAAACTCTGCGAGTCCCGCCCACTCCTTGTGAGCTGGTATCTGCTGTGAAATAAAACATGTTCATGAGTTTTCTGAATCCATGCTCAAGTATTTTTTTCAGTCTTGTTTTTCCTTTGCATTGTAGTGTTAAATGTATTCCAATATTGGGATAAACATATCTGCTAATACCAGAATGCATTAAAGATGGCACTGGTTAAGGTATTCACACATGAACCAGGAAGCTTGAAGGCTCCGCTTGCACCCGATTATTCTCGCTACCTTGTTTAAGTTCTACTAAATGAAGGGTGTCTGGCGGGATTAGGAAGGTAGTGGATATCTTCTGTTAATTCATATTCAATTAAAAAAATCATTGAAATCTAAATTTTACCCAAATCTTTTTGTTTCCTCCTTTACTCCAAAGCTCTCGTTTTCCCTGTCGATTTATTTTGGTAAATGTTCACCTGCATCCAATTCTCATCTTGTTTTAGGGCATTTATTCATCAATCCTTATGGGACAAATGACCAGTTCACATATGCAAAATATATGGAGCTTGATTGAACTCCCTAATAGTGTTGTTCTTTTTGGACACTGTTGTGGACATTTACAAATTGTGCAGCAGATGGTGGATTACCAGGTAAATTTAGGACATGTGCAGTCACACACAGCTGCGGGGGCTGCAGAAACGGGTGGTTCCAGCGGCCCCGCTGCTGTGTTCTGCCATGATCTGTGCATTGTCCTCCATCTGACGAGTTGTGCCCACTTAGGTTTGGGTTCTCTGGTACGTGTGAGTTACACAGCTTGATTTTTTTTTTCTGGCCCAGTGTCCTCTTTGTGAATTTGGTCACATTGAACGCTGTCCTGGATTTCTTTCGGTTCCAAGTACAGCAGTGATTTGGACGGAGTATTTTAATTTATATCTGCTTTTTAGGCCCTGTAGGCGAGTCATAAAAATGCGCTGACCGCTTTTAGCTTTGCGGTGTAATCTCTCCACCATGCAACGGAAATTCGAATTTAATACGTTTGTTGTTCTGCAGTGAATATAAAGGGTTATCGTTCTGTGAATCCGGTCGCCGGCCCCTTAATGGCTAGCTATACAAGTTGTCTCAAAGCAGGTGGCGAAATGGATGTTTAGGTTGACAACGCCTCCGTTAAAACATTCCATGCGGTCTATATACCAGCTACACCAAGCGATGCTGTCGCAGTGCATCATGGGAACCGGAAGTAGAGAGGTGCTTGGAAGGGGGCTGTGGAATCTTTCAAGCGCCGTGACCTGCGTCTGAATGGGGTGGGGGCGGGAGTAAAATAACACACATAGTTACTTTGTATTGGCCTGACAGAACACCCACCCATATATGAAGCTATGGTTTCATCTTTGATGAGCCTGAACTGTACGAGAAGTTGTGTTCCTTTTTTTATGTTCCCAATACAAGCAAGGTATGCCAAAGGATTTTATATTTTCTGCCTCCTGATTCTGCAATTGAAAAAGGGTGTTTTATTTTGTGTTTTGCTTTGGTGAGGGCAACTGCGTTGATATTAATAAGTCATGTCCCTGTTTGCCTGCTGATGAAGCCCACATTGTAACTTCTGATGGGGACAGGGTCTCTTTGGTTTGAAAAATTCCCGTTTGATTATCTGTCTGTCTGTCTGTCTGTCTGTCTGTCTGTCTGTCTGTCTGTCTGTCTGTCTGTCTGTCTGTCTGTCTATCTATCTATCTATCTATCTATCTATCTATCTATCTATCTATCTATCTATCCTTGTGTGGAAACAAAAGTGATGGCTGGTATATACACAGAGTGGGCGAGTGGACCAGAGTAGGTTAGCAAGCCTGGCCCCTTCACAGAATGGGTTCTCAGGCCTGTTCCCTCCAGAGTAAGAAAGCAATTGTTACCTTCCGCGTGGGCCAGCGGGCCTGTTTCCCTCACAGAGTGGGCCAGCGGGCCTGTTTCCCTCACAGAGTGGGCCAGCGGGCCTGTTTCCCTCACAGAGTGGGCCAGCGGGCCTGTTTCCCTCACACAGTGGGCCAGCGGGCCTGTTTCCCTCACAGAGTGGGCCAGCGGGCCTGTTTCCCTCACACAGTGGGCTTGTTTCCCTCACAGAGTGGGCCAGTCACAGAGTGGGCCAGCGGGCCTGTTCCCCCACAGAGTGGGCCAGCGGGCTTGTTCTCTCCAGAGTGAGAAAGCAGTTGTTGCCTTCCAAGTGGGCCAGTTCCCCTCACAGAGTGGGCCAGCGGGCCAGTTCCCCTCACAGAGTGGGCCAGCGGGCCTGTTCCCCTCACAGAGTAGTCCAGTGGGCTATGCACGTTACTGAGTGGGTTAGCAGGCTTGTTCTCATTAGCTAGTGGTCCCATTCCCTTGATATGGTTATGCAAGATACAGCCATATCTTCGTATGGCAGAATACAAAGGGGAAGTTGGATGAAAATACAGAAGAATGACCAGTACATGAAAACCTCTTCTATTAAAGACATTTTAGTATAGTGTCATTGTTAACTACGACAATATCTAGACCTACCTTGTGTTGTAGAACATTTTATCACATTGTGGCCATACACACCAGTCGTGTAACGTGGTCCCACTGCAAATTGGGTGAGAATCCCCTAAAATCTCACTTACATGGTCGGATCACAGATGCGTAAAGTATTCACCGAAATCCAGTGCCTTTCTAAGGGTGGTCGTCCCTCCATTCCAAATGTGCTGCAGGACTGCCAACATCACCATGGCTGGAGGAGGCACTCGTGGAAGATGTGGGGGTGCCAACTGCACCATATGGACCTCATGGGCACCCCTTCACCTTAATAGATTCAGAGCTCCTCTGCACCAGAAAAACCGTGAGAAGTCCACAGCAGAGGCTACAAAGGGTCTGTGATGGACCCAGAAATGTACTCTTAACTTTATCAGACTCATAAGTGTGTTGTAGCAGTGCCTGAGTTCAGTTTCACTGGTGTTGCGCCTCCCAGATTTTTGGACCCTGAATGTTTTCTGCAGCTCCTACTGGGGCCCTGGCATCAGTCACAGTTAAGGAAAGAAGAGAAGGAGCAACAGCCTCCACCAAGGGACTTGCAGGCGGGGTGTAGGCAATGTAGCCGTAAGCATCTGGAGTGTAAGAGGGCTGTGTCTCACGAGAGTGGGCGGCAGGTTGGGTACAGTGCCTACCACCGGGTCCATCTTGCTCTACTCATGTGCCGCTCTTCTTCCTACCCCCAGCTCTTGCGGCTGTCTCTGAGATGCCGGCCCTGGTATGTGGATGCCCTCCTTCTGGACTGGCACGTGGCAGTGTGGTGCACGGGGGATGGTGGTTGGGCGGATGCTGATCTCGGCTGGATTCTCATGGACCTCCGTCAGACCCAAATGATGCCCGGGAAGAGGTGAGTCGTCCGTCCTCTGGGAAAGAGGACCTGCTTGCGCCTGACTTTGGGAAGTTTTGATGTCTTGCCAATTACAGTGATGGACCCTCGGGTAGATGTGGAGTCACAGTTCATTGTGGTCTCAAAAAGTGACTGTTTCGGACAAATATCCTCTTCGTCCATGTCATTGTCAAAGCATCCAAAACAGAACTGGTCATTGATTCAGAGGCCGAACACTGCAGTTCATTTGCAGAGTTTGCTTTCTATGTCCACCCAGGTGTTTAGTAGAATAAACATTGTAGTCTTTCTATTCTTCTCTTATCCCTCTCTCTGCCTCTTGTCTCTCTCGGTCTCTCTCTCTCTCTCTCTCTCTCTCTCTCTCTCCCTCTCCCTCTCATGGCTGGTTCCTCTACTTCTTCAATAGTGAGGACTGTTTAACACCTTCCTGTTCATTGTGTTTTCAATTTCCCCGTCCCCTTGGTTGCTTTAGGGTCTCTCCCTCATGTTGACGCTGTGACAGGCTTCCTACCTCCTCTGAGGGTTTAGGGCGTGACATGTTTTCTCTCTCATGTTGACGCTCTGACAGACTCCCTCCCTCCCTAGGGTGACCAACTGGCATTGGTGCAAATTCAGGACGGAGAGTGTAAAAATTCAGGACAAAGGGTCAAAATTCAGGACACAAATTCAGGACAGGAGGACAAAATTCAGGACAAAACTTCAGGACAATAGGTACGTTTTATAGACACATCAGAGGAGGTCACGCAATAGTATATAAGTAAGTCCAGCCATATCCAAACATATTCAACCATTTGCAAACCCATCATGTATCCTTCCATCTATCATTTCACTCATCCATCCCTTCAACCATTCTTTCACTCATCGATCCATTATCCATCCATCCACCCTTTCACCCTATCCATCTCTACACTCATCCATCCACTCTTCTACCCATCCATCCATTCACTCATCCATCCAGCCATTTACCCTTTCATCCATCCAGCCATCCTTTCACTTACTCATCCATCCACCCAGTCACTCATCCTTCCACCCATCCACCCTTTCAGTCATCCATCCATCCTCCCTTTCTCTCTCATCAACCCTTTCACTTAGCCATCCTTCCTTCCATTCATCCACCCACCCATCCATCTACTCATCCACTCATGAATCCATCCATTGACCCCATCACTCATCCATCCTTTCTCTCATCCATCTATCCTTTCCCTCCTTCACTCATCTATTCATCCTTTTGTCCATCTACCCTTCTTTTCACTCACTCATCCACCCTTACATCCACCCTTTCACTCATCCGTCCATCCATTCACCCTTGCACTTATCAATTCATCAATCCATCCATCCATCATTTCACTCATCCATCCATCCACCCACTCACTCACTCATCATCCACCTTTTCACTCATCCATCCTTTCACTCATCCATCCACCCTTGTGCCCATCCAGCTACCCTTCCACCCATACATCCAGCTATTTACCTTTTCTCACATCCATCCTTCCACTCACTCATCAATCCATCCATCCTCTCATTATCCATCTATTCAATCATCCATTCACCCTTTCACTAATTCATCCAGCCATCCACCCATCCCTTCACTTACTCACTCGCCCACCTTTTCATATTAATTTTGAGCTGAGCCTTTTTGAGAAGAACTTCACCCTCGCTGCAAGAGCCATTCCAGGACTGGAACAGAAGCCACCCAGGGCGGAGACAGGATCCACCACAGGGGGGATAGGATCCATCACAGGCGGGGGGGGACAGGAGCCACCACATGGGGGGGACAGGAGCCATCACTGGTGGGGGGGGGCAGGAGCCATCACAGGAGGGGGAACAGGATCCACCAGGGTGGGCACAGGGGCTCTTTTTTCCAAAATGTTAGTTTTGCCATCCCCCACTGTGATGTACAGTACTTAAAGGAGATACTCCAAAAGAACTGATTTAACTGATTGTCCTCCATACTTTGTTAATGAGTGTGGGTGCGATTGTCCCGTTTCTTTATTTTATTACATTATTGACTGCACGTTTGAAGAACCGAGGTTTGCTTACAATCTAGTGACAGTAGTTAAGCTCTGTGAAGAGAACCATGTGCTGCCTCGGTGTAATCAGGGTCGGTTCTAGGATGTTTGGGGCCCTGGGCAGAAAGGGAATGTGTGAGGGTGCCTCTAAATTGCAGAGACAAGAGGGATTCAGGGCTGTTTGCATCTGAATAGATGCCCCTGCGCCTGAAGCTGCAGCCCCTCCCTCTCAGTCACCTTCAAGCACCTCTTAGCAGCTAATCAAGGGCTGACGGTGTGAGGGTAGAGATCCCGCTGTGCCTCTCCAATGCTGCTGGGTATCTGAACTTTGGGACTGCATTGGAGCCAAGCAGTGAGGTGGGTGGAAACAACGAGACATCGGCTTTAGGGTGGTGCGACCGGTGCCCGGTTAAAATTACGGACAAATGGCGTCCGTTAAAGAATCCTTCACGGACAACGGACAGACGGCCGAAATTACGGACTGTCCGTGAAATTTACGGACGGTTGGTCACCCTATCCCTCCCGCCTTCCTCTGAGGCTTTAGGGTGTGACATGTTCTCTCTCATGTTGACGCTCTGACAGACTCCATCCGTCCTCTGAGGCTTTAGGGTGTGACATGTTCTCTCTCTCATGTTGACGCTGTGACAGACTCCCTCCCTCCCGCCTTCCTCTGAGGCTTTAGGGTGGGACATGTTCTCTCTCATGTTGACGCTCTGACAGACTCCCTGCCTCCCTCCCTCCTCTGAGGCTTTAGGGTGTGACATGTTCTCTCTCTCATGTTGACGCTGTGACAGACTCCCTTATTTTTGAGCCCAAGGAGGCTTCTGTGTTTATAGACTGAGCTACTCCAGCGCCTGGATATCCTCACGGGTTACAAGTAGCGCTGTACAGATCTACTGATTGAGTGACTGTTCATCGGCTGCATAGGCTGAGTCCATCGCTGTGTGGCTGTGTCCCTTCCCCCTCTTTACGGGGTCTGATAGTTTGTACCGCTCTCCTGTGTCCGTAGGCATACTCTCTCTCCCTGTGCTCTATATTCCTTCTTGGCACCCTCTTCCCTGACTTTCTCGGCTCCAGCGAGCCCTTTCCCTCTTTGTTTCTGGCCCTTCTCATGCACCTGCCTACCTGGTCTTCCTGCACCCTGAGAGGTCCCCCTCTTTCCAGTTACTTGTCCTCATTGGCTCGCCCCGTTATTGGTGCAAAGCTACGGAGCGGCACGAGTAGAAACTCCTCAAAGCTGTTAAATCTGAGCTTGGAGTGCTCTTCGCGCCCACACATTCACCCATCATGTCTGCCATCCCCACCCATGCTCTGGTTTCTGCCCAGTGCTGCGGTTCGCACCCTGCTTCTCCCACCGTCACAGATTCCTTACGCAGGCTTACAAAGATATTGTAAGAGTTTGAAATATTTGCATTGCTTTTACAAATCTTGAAGATTATACAGAGATTGCCTATACAAATAAAAAAAAGTTTTCTCTATGCATTGTAAAAAATCTAGTGTGTCTCTTTGTGAATATCCCTCTTTCTAAAGATGCTAATCTGATTAGTTTATTCGCCCGGTCGTTTGTTAGTGTAACTGTCTCCTTTTCATTCAGACTGGATTAATTTCTTGACTCTAATTATGGCTTTCTGCTTCCACAACTTCGTTACAGACTCTTGAGACATTGCACTGGTTATGTAGTTGCACAGAACCCTCATTTCTGGATGTTCATATTCAACTCAGCAATTTAACTCCTCCTCTCAGCTCCTTTCCCGAAAGTGAAAGATTCTAGGGGCAGGTTCACTGTCCAAGCTGCTGTTGCACCGCGCGATTCAGCCAGTCTCGCCTCGGTGCAGACCTGCAAGCCCTTTGCAATGGCAGATAGAGCAGTCTCAGTTCTTGTCTGCAGACCAGGGGACTAGGTCTTGCATCACTGTGGTGGCGCACAGGACTTGCCCCGGGTAGAGTCCAGCTCTCCTGTATGCGATCCATGTCACAGCTCACCCTGATCGGGCCGGTGCATCGCCTCCTCTCTAGAGCAGTCTCAGTTCTTGTCTGCAGACCAGGGGACTAGGTCTTGCATCACTGTGGTGGCGCACAGGACTTGCCCCGGGTAGAGTCCAGCTCTCCTGTATGCGATCCATGTCACAGCTCACCCTGATCGGGCCGGTGCATCGCCTCCTCTCTAGAGCAGTCTCAGTGCTTGTCTGCAGACCAGGGGACTAGGTCTTGCATCACTGTGGTGGCGCACAGGACTTGACCCGGGTAGAGTCCAGCTCTCCTGTATGCGATCCATGTCAGCTCACCCTGATCGGACCGGGGCATCGCCTCCTCTCTTCCAGTTCCATGCTGTCCAAGTGCTCGTTGAGAGGAGGTGATCACCTGCTCCGTGAGCAAGCAGAGTCTTGGGGTCCGACGAAGTGCAGGAGGCGAGGCCCCCTCAGTCACATACTTGCATAAGCACAATCACCTCCAAGCACGTCTTTCAGACTAATCAGCCATGCCAGTAATGGGGCACCGGGACACTAGAGGTCTCAGAATCTCCGGACACCCCAAGAGAAGATCAGGGTTTGTCTCGTGAACCCTGCCAGGGCTAGCTTTGGAAGGGATAACATCTTCCTTGATGGCGTCATCCTACCACATTGACCAAGAACTCTTATCTCTTGTGACACATAGGATGGAAATGTGCCAGTCTGGTAGAAGATAATGATGTTGACATCCTGCCCAGCACTGGGACGCCTCTGTGGCACGAGGTCAATCATTATACCTCCCCTCCCCCAGACTTGGGTCACAGTGAGTTTTTGGTTATCCTTGCGTAACTTTTATTATCCTGGAACTTCAACTCTGCATCCAGAAATATCAACAGTGGTCATTTCATGTGCTCGCATGTATGGCTTATATCTTTCGACTAAGATTTAATTTAAAAAGTTAGATGATACTTTGTTTGTAAGTGAATTTATTTGCTTCATAGTGATGTTTTTTTCTTCAGGGAGCACTCCTCAAAATGTAGATGCTGCATTATGCACAGATCCTTTGTGGTAGCAGGTCTTTCTTGAAAATGACAACTGGAAAATGTGTAATTTTAGCAAAAAACATAGCATGCAGGGCAGTGCTTCAAACCTGTTGTCTGTGAACTGCCCAAAATCCACCTTGATGCCCTCAAAGATCCATCGGGCAATTCTGGACCCCAGCCAGGTGAAGGCCTTCCCTGCTTCCGAGAGGATATCGGCCAGACGGTGCACCACTCTTAGAGTAAGAGTGTGGTGGTTTCATTGGCCTCCTGTGCTGGAAATGCTGTACATTGGGGTGGCCGCCAGGCTAGGCGTCTGACAAGGTGTACAGCTTAGAGGTGGTCCTTCGGCCAAGCCAACCTTTTGGTGATGTGCCCATTCCAGAAAATGGTGACTGGGTAGATCACTTCACGCTCAGATAATACAGCGCATAAATAGAAACAAAAGAGTGGGTGCTCCAGGGTGAAGGAAAGACATCAAAGTTTCTTCAAGGAGGACAAAGTCCATACAAAGAAAGGTTAGTCCCCGAGCACTCCGGCTAAAAAAAAAAAAAGTTCTACTCTTGTGTGAAAGGTTTTTTTAAGTGTTCTTTATTCACGAACAACAATCATCATATCCTATGTTGTAATTTTCACCACAAACTAGCCAACGTGTTTCGTCACTGGATAATTCTATTTAAACTGATTTCCTAATGGACAGAAAAGTAACAACCACAAGAACATTACGATGCAAACAATATTTCAAAATTTTGAATAACCTCCACCAAATTACCAGAGGCCTCAGAAGGTGGTGCACAGAAGTGTATATATTGAGAGAGGAAATGTAAATTGTACATATCGAAGTTAACAGAGTAGTAAATTCATACTAATAATAGAGACAAGATGTCCAAACAGAATAGAAAATAAGATAAAGTACAGAGCGTGTTATAGCACAGATGTGACATATCAGAGCTGTTGGTACCCACATAACAAGCCCTAAGTAAGAAAACACCTTAAGTGAAAACATTAGAGGAAGAGAAGGGGCCTAAAATGTAAACCAAGTTAGTGGTATGGTGTTGACAGAGGTGACACATAGCTCAAATAAGAGCTCATCTGAGAACAAATGTATTATTCAAATCACTAACCTCTAGTTTCAATCTTACTTCATTCCTTAGACACTGAAAATTGACAAGAACCTATAGGGAGTAATATCTATCAATATAATCAACATAATCATGCAGTGGCTGTACCATGGTCAGGGCAAACAAAATCTGATCATACAAGTGTTCACGGGACCTTTAACCGACAAGCCCCTTAACACCAAGTGAAAGCACCATCCGATTCAACAACCCTACTTAGTCGAAGTAACCAGTCAGTCCATAAATTTATTAAATATGTAAAGCCTGAAGAGGAGAGAAAAGTGTAAAATCTCCAAAAACGAATAATAGTTTCTTCAATAAATAAACTATATACTTGTGGTGTAACGCGAGCCAAAGCCTGTAATTAACATGGAACAAGAAAATAATATTTAACCACTGCGTTGAAAATATTAAATATCATGTGTGGTAATAAGTTGACCGGATTATATAATACTAAAATTAGCACTCGTAGTAAAATATTGAAAAATTATTTATATTGACCTAATATCAAATTGAATTATATTGAATCTGGAAAAGTAAACAGACCCGTAACTAATCAAGTTTAGACCCAGAATGGGAAGAGCCTCTGCTCCAGGACTACGTAAAGTTTAGTTCATTCTTCCAAGCGGGTAAATCTTACCGCTCCGAAAAGTATGAATGAAGAACAATCAAAGCAAAAACTTACCGAATGGGAGAGTACTCCACAACTCTGTAACTCCAGTAAAGTTCTGTGGCGTTGTAAATCGGTGTCATATAGAACCATATAAGATACCACCCTAAGAAAGGGGACTAGTCTGCTTGCACAAGAAGCCATCTTAGAAGTACACTTTCCCAAGACACCTTAACGACTTCAGGAATACTAGCGTGCATATTAAAAGATCTAAACAACGAAAATCAAAGGAGAGTCACTATCATTATCATCAACAATGAAACTGTATTGCATTTAATAAGAGGAGGATATTGCAAGATATATCTGTCTCTGTCCCCAAGTCTCATGGCAGTCATTTTAAAAATCTACGTAACTGGGTCAATTGTACAGCACTAGACGGTAAATATCCTTAAACTCTCAAAAGTAACAATATCAGAACCAAAAATAAAATCGGTCATAACTGTCGCTATTAATTGTGGAAATTAATATGAAAATAAAAGCTAAAAAAAGAAAGGGACTTTGCAATTCTCTAAAGTGTTCAGAAATTCTGTCATGCAAAGGTCTGAAAGTACTACCAACACCTATATCATGACATTTCCAAATTAAAACATATATCACAAAATTAGTACTGCAATGAATGTTGCTTTTAATCTCATAGGTATGGCTACTGTTATAGCAAAATGATGTCGCTTTATCTTACGCAAGCCTACTAACAGCAGAGTGCCCACATTTATGAAAGCCTTTTGTTATAGAAGACCACCAAGGCACAATATTTGTTGGTCCAGGACAACTAGGAGTGCTAATATTTCTTAATGTACGTCCTTTATGGTTGGCAATACTAGAGTGAGAAGTAATAGGATTTCTAGCAATAGCATCTTCCATTAAAGATACCAGTGTTGGTTGAGAATCTTGCTAGGTTTACTGGTTTCCAAGCCATAACATGTAATGAGTCTTATTGTATCTTCTGTATCCGACTAGCTCCTTCTAGCATCTCTTGATGTGTCACTCCTGTTCAATTTGCTTCCTTTGCTCCAGCAGTCGCATCACGGTCTGTCTATCATAGCCTCTTTCCATAGATCTCTGTTCAATATCATTAATATTGTGTAAATATTCTCTGTCTATGCCACAGTTCCTTCTGGCACACACCGTTTCTCTAAATCGAATCGCTTTTAAGGTGTGCGCTAGATGCATGAAACTATGAGTTGCATGAAGTGGATTTTCTATACGTCCAGCTCTGAAGTGTCATAATGGTAACATACAATTCTACATCAAAAACAGATACTCTCCTAACTGTAGTTTAAAGTAAAACTCGTATTGAAGGAATTTGAAATCAAATATGCTACAAATTAAAATAAGTAATTAAGAGGTCCAATCGAATTAATCAAAATGTTGAGTAAAAATGTTGTATATATTCATTCCATTTTGCACCACCCGGGCTCCAGACATGCCTCTCCTCAGACCAACCCATAAATAGGTTTGTGTACCAGGGGGCAAATCTGGAGCCTGGGGGCAGTATCATTGTATATAAAATATTATTTTTAAGTATCAACCGAATCATATGTCAAATGATACTTTTATTTTTGTAAAGTTCAGTGGGTCTTCTGTTTAAATATTCCACTGCCTGTATTCCAAAGTCATGTATAATATTGGTATACAATATACAACATCAAAGGTGGCCCCTATCACTGCTTCTTCCCAAGTGATGTCACATAAAAGATTAAGGCCATGTTTGGTGTCCCTAATGGCGGATGGCAGATGTGATGCGTGTGGCCATAAACAACCCTCTCCCCCCGTGTTTGGATATCTTGGTTTGATCCTTAGTCTGGATTTACAACTCGGTTAACTTTGATATGTAGAACTTGCAGTTCCTCTCTCAATATATCCACTTCTGTGCACTACTTTTTGAGGCCACTGGAAATTTGGTGGAGGTTATTAAAAAATGTGTAATATTGGTTGGATCGTAATGTGACGAAACACGTGTTGGCTAGTTTATGGCGACAATTACAACATAGGATATGATGATTGTGGTTCGTCAGTAAAAACACAAGAAGACCTTTTACACACGAGTGGGACTTTTTTCAGGCAAAGTGTTTGGGATCCATCTTTCTTTGTGCCCATTCCACTTGCTCTTCTTTTGGTTACTTGTGGCCAAAAGCAACTCGGGTGAGGGGGAGTTGGCCGTGGGAGGGGATAGGGGAGCGCAGGAGGTCTGGGGTGGGTGCTGATTGGCTGGGTAGGGAGGGGGGGTGAGTTTTTTTTTTTGGGGGGGGGAGAAGAGAGCTTTGTGTGACAGATCAAATTCATCCCTGTACATAAACATGTTAAAGCTTGAGGCCTTCTTCGCAGTATTGTAATCCTTGCAACCACTGTTCTGAGCCAGAGCGGTCATGGTGCATGCAGACAACACTTCGCTCCATGTCAGAAGCCAGAGAGGATACCTCACTCTTTGCCAGCTACCAGTAAAGCTTTGGTAATTGGGTGCTCACGTGTGGCGTGTTTCTACCGGTCTCCCGTATTGCTGGGGTTAGGTATGCACAACACCAAAGCAGACCCCCTGATCAGTGCTGTTTATTCTCCAGGGAGATCCACCAGGAAGTGATTGACTCCATCTTTCAGGCTTCAGACTCCTTTGCCGCCAACCACAATTCCAGGTGCAGTTAGTTTGCATCCTGAATCATTAGAGGGCCTGAGACCTAGGAGCGTGGCCTGATGTTGGATTGGAGGCGGTGGGAATGTTTCTGATCGCCTGTTTTCCACTTCCTTATATTTAGACACCACTGTAGAAGATCTGAGACGGCTCATGATGTCATCCTAGTGGCCTCACCAAGCTTAGCTCTCGATTTTGCTCCATTTGCGTTAAAGGGACCTAATCTACCTTCCCCATAGTGATTTCCTGCCTATTGTGGTACGGGAGACGGTTGCATCCCTCTCTACCATCACTCACTTTGAGGCGCTTGTAGTTCAAGGACATAGTCTTGGCCTATCCATTAAGAAGAGCAAACGCTTCGTCCAAGATCCAAAGGCGCTGGCGTCTGCCATTAGGCCCTATCAAAAGAGATCAGTTGGCTTTGTTTTTCTGAAAATGCAGGCATTGTATATTCCCGGTTGTCTTGTTAAGTCAGGTGTGGAGATTGGCGCCTGCCAAACCTGCCTCGCAGCTGTAGGGGCCTATCAAAATAGAGAGGGGTACTCCTGCGCTGCCAGCGACGCCAGCAAGGCTCCTCAAGGCCCTATCTACATGGTTCCTGTGAGCAGGCTACAGCTTAGTGGAGGCTTCGGTGTGGTTCTAGCTAAACTGGTGCATAACCCTTTTGAGCGGTGGCCTCATCGGCCATGAAGCACCTCTCATGGTGCTTTCTTAGTGGCCGCGACATCAGCCAAGCATAAAAGTTACAAGGACTTTGTGCCTCAGGAAAATCCTTTGCATGGTCCTGTGGACTCAATCTTGCTTTTTTCCAAAGTTTCTTTGAGTTCCATTTTAAAGAAGAAAGATCCTTGTGGCTGTGTTTTTGCATCTTTAGGTCTCCTGCGCGAAGGAGATCCAATGCAGCCCGGACGTTTGTCACGCCTTGTGTTTGATCTTGGAAGGACATGGCTCTGCGTTCTACCTCTTGAGTGTTTGGGTCTTTGAGGGCAATGGTGCTGTCCAGATGACTGCTGGTGCCAGACAGAACACACCCTCTGTTACTTCACTGCGAACTGTAGAAGACTGCACCTGATGCCGGAGAACGGAGCACCAGGGCTGCGGCTGCTTCGGTTTCATCTTCCAGACATGCACCTGTGATGGGCATCTGGGCGTCCCACATCACGCCCTGGGGACGTCCTGCTGGAGCCAGCCATGCTTGTGGCATGCATTTGCCTCCGTCTAAGGTGCAGGCTGTATTTTTCTCAGCCTCACACAGATTGAGAATGGGAAAGAAGCGGGCTGTTAGAGTAGGGTAAAGTTGTCTTTATGGCGTCTTGTTTGCTCGTCGCCCACGAGCTGATCCTCGTATGCGCGCTCTAATCGCGACGTTTCAGCTGCCGATCACAGCTTACACTCAGACCTGCCAGTTAATAGGACGGTGCACAGTGCCCCCCGATATCGACTCCTTTCACATGGCCACCCATTGAGGAGCTGATATCACAGGGGGGTTTCAAGCTCATCTGGGGGGAGGGGCTTCTCACAGCTGATATCCATTGAGGTTGCGGGGGTCCACAAGCCCCCCAGAAAATGGGCAGCAGCTTCTGAGGCTTTTGTTACCTACTGAACCCCCTTCCCCTACAGGAGGGTAGCGTGTTTCTGTCTGTGACAGGGCTCAGCAGGAAGCCACACCCATCTCCATGGCCCCGCCCCCTCAGGAGCCCCTCTTTGGATAGTAAGATACTAAAGGGCGCAAGGCTCTGCCCCTCCAAGGTCCCTCTACCACTTTTCACTGGTGAGAATTCTTTTCATAGCTGGCAAGCCCAGACACTGACTGACCGGTTTTCGTGTTTTTTCTTCAAGACTGTGACTGACACACATGCACAGGGGAGGAAGCTGTAGCGGTCTAGTTGATACCGCGTCACGCAGACGTGACGCCGGCACGGCACGTTGACGCCGGATGCGCGCGCAGAGCTAGCGCGGAGGCGGGGAGAGTGAGCGCGCTGCAGCGAGGGCACAGAGGGTTGGCCGGCGCTCCTCGGAGTAACTGCTTGTGTGATATCCCAATAAACACAGCGGAAAGAATCACACGTGTCTCGAGTGTTTTATGTGACAACTTTACAGTGGCGACGAGGTCGGGACGAAAACCGGACCGACGGGAAGCACAGCAGAGGGCAACACCCCACGTGGCCCCGTGAGTCGAAGGAAGACACGTTACCAGGCCACCAGGCCCGAACAGAACACCGCACAGGCCGCCTGGAGCGGGGAGGGAGCCACGGGACACGCCCTAGCCGACCGCGCTGGTCGAACCAAAGCACAGAGCAACCGAGGAGCGTGGCAGAGCCACGGAACAGCACCCGAACGACATACAGGCTGCAGGGACGACACCGTCCACAACAGCCACAAGCATACGAGCCGCCTTCGCATGTAATCAGGCACAGAGAGCGCTGCACTGGCTACCAAAGAGGAAGAAGAGGGGTCCAGTGACAAGAGCCCCCAGAGGATCAAGCACACAAGAAACAACGATAACACCCCAGGTAGCCCCCCGAGCAAAGCTATTGACGGAACGAGCACCAAGGAAGCAAAGATGAGCTCCCCTGCAGGGTATGCGATTGCACCGGTGCAATTCCTAACGAAACCTGGTGAACCAATGATGAAATGGGAAGATTGGAAGGAATATATAGACAATTTTATAGGGGTCTTGGAGGACGAGAACGAAGAAAAATTCACCCCTCAGAGGAAAAAACGCATCCTACTACTAAACCTAGGGCCAGAAGGACTGAGGATATACAAGAGCCTGGTACCCACGAAGAGAGAAGACACAGACGACGATGTATATGCGCACGCGGTGGAAGACCTAGATGAGCGATACCGCCCCACCGTATGTGTCTCAGTAGATAGATACAATTTTCAGCAAAGGAAACAAAAAGTGGGGGAGTCCATCGAAGAGTACGTAGCAGCATTAAGGAAGCTAGCAGCCCCGTGCAGGTATGCACTGTGGGAAGACGAATTCATAAAGGACCAGGTGATCATGCACACCACCAGTGCAAATGTGCAAGACAAGCTGTGGGCGAGCGGGGACACCACACTCAAAGAAGTAATGGTCATAGTGAAGAGGGCCGAACTCTCAAAGAGGTGCGCCGATGCTACCAGGAAAGAGACGGTCACCCCAACCATGGTGAACAGGATACAAGAGGGAGACCACCGCAGGGACCAGAAACCCAAACCACCCATAGCCAAAGGGACCAGCAGATGGCAAGGGAAGCAAGCGGACAGCGAGAATAAGAAAACATGCTACAGGTGCGGAAGTTGGTCCCACGAAGCCCACGACAGACGGTGCCCGGCTTTCAGAGCAAAATGCATGCACTGCGGTATAATGGGACACTACGAGAAGGTGTGTCGGAAGAAACGGCAGAAAGGAGTGGTGAAATATATGGACCAAAGCACAGAAGATCAGGAAGAAGCCACGGAGGAAGAGGTGGTCACTGTCCTGTGTATATACGATCAGGTACTGAGCGTGGACGCCAAGAGATCCACCAAACCGGTCCTAGAGATGTCCATGGGCGGCATAACAATTTCGGTCGTGGCAGACACCGGATCCCCATTCACCATCATACAGAGAGCAGTGTGGGTAGATCAATTCCAAAATGAGTTGGGCCCTGGCCTGGAGAAACTGGACATACGACCGGTAACATATAATGGGGATCGCATTCCCATGCTAGGCTTCCGACGTCTACTGTTTGAGTTCAGAGGTCGATCAGCATGGTGCAAACTGTATGTGGCCGAGAAAGGACCCTCCGTCCTGGGATGGTTAGACCAGGGCGACCTGGGCATAAAACTCGACCCTGGGGGGAAGGAACAGATCCTGCTCACAGACCAGGAGGAATGGCCGGACATGGATCGATGGAAAAAGAACTACCCAAAGGTGTTCGGGGGCGCAGTAGGAAAAATGGAGAAATTCCAACACAAAATAGTACTTAAGGAAGGAGCCACACCAGTAGCACATAAAGTGAGGAATGTGCCCATTGCAGTGAGGGAAGCTGTCCAGACAGAACTTCAAGATCTGGAGAAGAAGGGCATCATAGAACCCATAACCTGTGCTGAATGGCTGGCGCCTTTGGTGGTCGTGATGAAACCCAACGGGAAGGTCAGACTCTGTGTGGACTTGAGGGAACTCAACAAGAACATAGTGGTGGAGAAATTTCCCCTTCCCAAGATAGAGGAAATGCTGGCGAGAACCAGAGGAGTCCAGTGGTACTCCACAATCGACCTCACGTCAGCCTACCACCAGGTAGCGCTACACCCGGACAGCAAAAGTCTCACATCGTTCATTACCCCGTTTGGGTGCTACAGGTTTTGTCGCATGCCGTTCGGACTGGCCTCAGCGGCGGCTGTCTTCCAAAAGATGATGCACCAACTGTTCAGAGACTGCAAAGACGTACAGTACTTCCAGGACGATATACTAGTGATGGGCAGAGATAGAAGGGACCATGACCGGACACTAGATAAGGTACTACGGACGCTGGAAGCCAAAGGCCTCACGGCGGAATGGTCGAAATGCCGTTTGGGACTACAGTCAGTGACCTATTTAGGCCACGAAATAGGGCAACAGGGGATCACACCCAAGAGGGAGAACGTGAAAGCCATTGTTGAAGCACCGCCACCCAAGAACAAGGAGGAGGTTAGATCATTCCTGGGGATGGCGGAGTACTACAGCAAGTTTGTGGTACAATTCGCATCCAAAACCTACAACTTGAGGAGGCTGACCAGAGAAAGCACGGTGTTCCAATGGACACCGGAGGCCCAAGCGGAATTTGAAGTCATTAAGAAGGGGATCCTGGAAGCAATACCACTCAAGGGGTACGACCCACAAGGCGCCACCATACTCATCACGGACGCCAGCGACAAGGGGTTAGGTGCTGTACTTATGCAAGACCGAGGTAGTGGGGACATGGAGACAATAAGTTTCGCCTCCAGAGCACTGACGGAGACAGAAGGCAAGTACAGCGTCATTGAGAAAGAGATGTTGGCGGTAGTGTGGGCCATGACGAGGTTCCGCCAGTTCCTATGGGGTACCCGATTCCTGCTCAAAACGGACCACAAGCCGTTGGTGAAGGTTTTAACATCTTGCGGACACGCCAGCGCCACGCCCAGGATATCGAAGATGTCCCTAAAATTGTTGGAATTCAGATACGACGTGGAGTACATCCCTGGCAACAAGAACCGAGTGGCGGACTACCTGAGCCGAGCGGCGGCCATGGAGCCGGGAGAAGAAGACCCAGCGGATAGAGGAGAGATGGTGGCTCTCATAGAGGACCAAGAGAAGATCATCAGCATACAAGAGTGGACGGAAGCTTATGAAGAAGATGCTGACCTGAGGGAGGCAAAAGTGCACATCACCCAAGGGTGGCCTGATAAGAAAAAGGTGAAACCCAACCTCAAACCCTTCTATGAGGTGAGAGAAGAACTGACGGTGGGAGACGAGGGCATATTCATTTACCGGGGAGAGAGAGTAATCCCCCCGACGAACCTCATCAACAGGTTGCTGGACTTATTGCATGTCGGCCATCTGGGGATAGGGAAACTCAAGGCCAGATCGAAACAGAACTACTGGTGGCCAGGCATGGACATGAGAGCAGAGAGACACGTCAGAGAGTGTCCCCAATGCCAAGGGGCCGACAAAACGTTGAGGCCCTTACGCCCAGCACTGGGGAAATTCGACACTCCCTCAAACCCCTGGGAAGAGTTGTCGATAGATATTTTAGGACCGGTGCTGGATGACCAGAGCGTACAGAAATATGTGTGTGTTCTCATCGACCGTTATTCCAAATGGCCAGAGATAAAAGTGAGTGAATCCATGGACACGGAGAACATCCTGGAGTTCTTATCGGAGACATTCACCCGCGAGGGAATTCCCAAGTCCATCTTAAGTGATAATGGGCCCCAGTTCAAATCAGAGAAATGGAATCAGTTCATGGAGAGAAATGGCATCTTGGTAAAGCACACGGCCATTTACCACCCAGCAGGGAACGGTCTAGTGGAACGATTTAACAGGGTGGTGATGGGAGCCATACAAGCGGCCATCACCTGTAACAAAGACTGGAAGAAGGCGGTGGAGAATATGGTATGGGCCTACCGAATAACGCCCACGAGTACGGGGTTCAGCCCGTTTCAAATATTGAGAGGGCGGGAACCCTTCACGCACGACAACAGAATCTGGAAGGAGAAGGTAGTGACCAGTGAATGGTCTCCGGCGGTCGTAAGAGCAAATCTGGAGAGGGCACAAGCCATCTACACCAATAATTACAACAAGAGGAGGAGTGTGAAGGACACTCGGTTAGTGAGAGGAGAATGGGTGAGAGTAAAATTGGCTACCCTACAAAGGAAAGGAGACAGCAAGTACAGCAAGCCCATGCAGGTCAAGGAAGTGTACGATAGAGCGGCCCTGCTCAGCGATGGGAATGTGTGGTCGCAGGACCGCATGGCTCGGTGCAACAAGATATTGAGATGGGAGCAGTGGGAACCGGAAGGTGAAAGCACGAAAGACGTGGAGGAAGGGAACAAGGCGAGGGGAAGTGAAGAAAGGGAAGAAGCGGAAGCTGGAGAGGAGCAAGTAGGAGATCAAAGGGGTGAGACACCAGAGGCAGATATGGACAGACCGAGAGGTAACATGAACAGTGGAGGAGAGATGAATGTAGGAGCAGAACGTGAAGAAACACAGAGCCAAGTGACTCGAGAGTGCAGTGGTAAGGTGACCAGGAGCGGTAGACAAGTTGTAAGGCCCTCCAGGTTCCACGACTTTGAACTGGACTGCGAATTGTAAGTGATTGAACTTTGGGTTGGAAAAAAGGGGAGATATGTAGCGGTCTAGTTGATACCGCGTCACGCAGACGTGACGCCGGCACGGCACGTTGACGCCGGATGCGCGCGCAGAGCTAGCGCGGAGGCGGGGAGAGTGAGCGCGCTGCAGCGAGGGCACAGAGGGTTGGCCGGCGCTCCTCGGAGTAACTGCTTGTGTGATATCCCAATAAACACAGCGGAAAGAATCACACGTGTCTCGAGTGTTTTATGTGACAACTTTACAGAAGCCAGCTGGTGGTGACTCACTGATGTCTTCAGAGAGAAAACCCTGAATTAACTGCTTTGAAGCCGTTTCTAGCCTTGCTGCTTGACGGACAAAAAGAGCATACATAAGGAGCAAAGAGGACACAGAGATGCGAGAGTCTAGCATGTTGCTTCAGCTTTTACAAATAACAACAGGTCTTGAAAAGTTTCAGCCTTCCCTGAATGCATTTCGATTATTATATATTTGTGAATGGTGCAAAACATGCCCTATTTTGTGTATTTGTTTTTCATGTATATTTCTTTCTGTCACACCATCAAAAATGCATCTGTCGGGGTCCCCGATTTAAAGTACTGATTCAGTGGGGGGGTCACAGAAGTCAAAAGGCTGGGGGCCGCTGCTCGAGGCCATCAAAGGCTCGCTGTCGAGTGCTGTTCCTGACGCGCACCGGCCCCCACGCCCTTTGCACACTCTCTAACCCTTCTCTTATCACCCCGTTTCTATTTTGTTGAATCCACTTTATGTTTTTAACTGAACGGATTTTCACTTTTCTGCGTATGGTTTTTACCTACTCACTGAACTCTCCTGTTTTTCTAACTCCACTGGGCTCGTCAGTTAACCCTTGACAGGCATTCTTGCTTGTTTGACGCCTTGGTTTCCTCTCTTGCCCCACCTTCTCCCGTGCCCTGTCTTTCAGACTTTTGCATCCTCTTTTCTCACCTGTTACTGCCAGTCACTTGTTCCATGTCATGTGTTTCTAGGCCACGCAAGAGTTTCCTTAACTTTGCGTGTTCTCGGCCTCCTAAAGAGATCTTTTGCTGTGGTTCTAGCTTGACTTTGTTCTTGATTTGGGCAGCTCCGCGCCAGTTTGGCTTTATTTATACATGTGTACATTTTTAAATATTTCCCGTAGCAGACAGAGCCTGTTGGCTTACTATTTGAATTAAATAAGTTACCATTCTTTGAAGTTTAACATTAGAGAACATCGGTAATACTTGATTGAGTAATCAATGAATAGGAACACACGTATTGGGGCCATACTGCACGAAAAGTTGTAGGCACTTCATCTTAGCCGCCTCTTTAACAAAATGACGTTTCTTGTCTAATGTTTCATGGTGTCTGTTTAATTTGCTTGCATAGCACACACTGCCCATCGTAATTGCTTCTAGGTGCTTTGCAAGAATGAGTAGCGGGACACTGCTGCCGGATCAGCTTTAGGAATGGGTAAGCTGTGCCTAGGCCCATGGCAGCCTGCCTCAGATGGGTGTGCTGAGCTTACTCAACAATTGATTTTAATCATTTTTTTTATGCTAGTCCACTTGTCACCTCGTTATCACTTCATTATCTTCTGGTCTCTCTATAAATCTTTATTTCCTTCCCACAGTCCCTTATTTTCCCCCTATTGCCCTTTCTTCTTCTCTGCATTATTTCTCCCTCAACCCTCCCCACCCCCTTTCCCAACTCCTGCAGTTTCGCTCCGGGGATAACAAAGTGCACAAATGTGCACTCGCCCAGGGCGCTATAGGAGCAAAGGCCAGCGCTGACTAGAGTCCTGCACTAGAAGTGAAGGCAGTTGCTTAAAACGTGTTGGGTGTTTTCCTTTGTGTTGTGGAGGTCACGCAGTGATGTAGCCAGATCTCTACTAGAATATACATCTGTTCCATGTGGATACCTTGAGCCCTCATATGAAGATCCAGAGATCTGAGCAGCTTACGTTTCGGTCCTTGCAGGTAGGTAGGCTTCTGCATGTGACCGTAATAGCGGAGGTATCCTCAGTGCTGGTACATTTTCAGTTTTGCCTGTAGCTCATGAGGCCAGCTGCCCTCTGGATGAAGGGTATATTATTCCAGAGGTTGGGGCTGCCACGAGAAGCGCCAGCTTCTTCTCCTGTTGCTCTTCCCGTCACCACTGATATGATTGCCTGAAAAGCACATTCTGAAACACATTGGCCAAATTAGTTTTGCAGCATGAATCCTTTTCTGGATTCACATGTCTGTTATTTTGCCATCTAGTGGTTGGGTCCCAAATTGTCTGTTTCCTCTTTTTTTTTTTCGTGGTCGTCGTTGACCACCATTTAGTGCTAGGTCCATGCCTTGTGTGACATCTACGGCGCCCTGGAAGTTCCTGTGCGTGGTAGCCATCTTCAGATTTTTTTTTCTGTTGTTGGGTCTGGAAAGTTACAGGCAACAGGGAGTTTTGAGGAAGAATGGAACAGCCTCAACACAAAGTCCAGAGGAGAAGGTTTGTACTTACCCTTCAAAAGCTGTGCCACAAGATGACATAGACTTCTAGAACAGCCTGGTGAAAAGCGCAGCTGACACTTTCGGGGTTCCCTTAGAAGAGGAGAAGGGAGACTCTTGTTTTCTCGTCGAGACACTATACCACACACTAACGGTAGACAATTCCTACCAATGCTACCAAGTATACTGAACTAGGGCAAAAAAGCCTTCAAGGAGCCAGCTTCAGCAAACAAAGTCACCCCAAGGGTTGAGAAAAAATGCAGACCCAAGAATCTTCAGAGGACCCTAAGTATATACAGGAACATACAGTGGCAGATTCCCTCATCGTCTCCAAAGCAAGGAGAAGGAGCAGCACTCATTTATCACAAGCCTTCCCCCACCCCCTCCCCAAGAGGGAAAGCGCCTGGCTAATTATTTCAGGCTTTAAGTCCAAACAACAATAATTAATAGGCCTTTCAAAGGAGACACTTTGGTGATGAGGTGGATGAGTCCTTACAATAGATTAAAAAGGCCAACGAAACAGCAAGTGTGCTCTACAGATAAAAGGCACCTCTAGAAGGGGGGGAAGCAATCTAAAAAAAAACACAGAAAGAGGGAATCTTTTTGGAGGAGAGCACCACCAGCAGACGCAAGGCAGTGGACAGCAGTCAAGCCAACAGCCCAGATACCAATCCTGGCAACAGCACTCAAAGCAGCCTTTTCGTGATAGAGGAAAGGGTAGAGGATAATCCTCCAGAGGGGGAGGAGCAGGCTCCAAGTGACTTGGATAAAAAACTGGGCCCCCACACAACACCTGTGGGAAGCAGATTAGCCCATTACTCAAATGAATGGGCAAGGATCACCACAGACAATTGGGTTATAAATGTGGCGTGCCCGACTATTGCATAAAACTAACAAACATTCCACCACCAAACCCCCAAATAAAAGAAGTTTCTAAAAACAAAACTTTTAAAATTAAGGGAAGAGATAAAGGAACTCTTACAAAAAAACAGGCAATGGAGAAAGTACCAATTAGGCAACACAACACAGGAAACTACGCAAGATCTCGCATTGAGAACAATTCTGGATCTCAAATTCATAAACAAATTAATTTGCATGCAGCATTTCAAGATGACAACCCTACAAGAGGTAATCCCGCTCCCACAAAAAGAGGGACTACATGAAAACTATACACTTAGAAGACTCCTACCTACACATACACATGACTCTAAGCCACAGCAAGTATCTCCGGTTCATGCACAAAAACACACACTACCAATTAAGAGTCTTACCCTTCAGAATAAAATCGGCACCAAGAGTCTTCACAAAGTACCAAGCTGCAGTGGCAGCATTCCCGAGAAGGAAAGGAATTCTCATCTATCCTTATCTTTACAACTGATTGTTGAAGGCAAAACAAAACAAGATCGTCACAGACGCATTCAAAAGGTAATCGCAACGCTATAAAGGCTGGGGTTCTTCATTAACCTGAAGAAATCGTCGCCAACCTCGGAACAAGAAAAGAACTTCCAAGGGGCAAGACTGAATTCCAAGGTGACAGGAGTACATTTACTCGACCCAAAGGAGGATTCAAGCAATCAAAGAGCGAACTCGCCTTTAGCAGGAGTGGCAGCCTCTGACAGTGAGGACGATCATGAAACTAATGGGCATGATGGCGTTATGCACCCCCCTCATTACCCATGCACGTCTGCACATGCGCCCTCTACAAGAATGGCTATAAAACAACTGGTCACAAACCACCAGGAGGTGGGAAGATCTAGTGGTTGTAACACAAAAGGTAGAGAGAAAGACACAATGGTGGACATCCAAGAACATAACTCTAGGCAGATCTTTCAAAACAACAACTCCCTCAGTGACTATCACAACAGATGCATCTCACAAGGGATGGGGAGCGCAAACAGGAAACTTAAAAATACGGGGTCAGTGGAACAACTCTAACTCCATAAAACACATCAACTTCCTGAAGATGAAAACAGTGCTACTAGCACTGAAAGCTTTTCAAGCCCGCATTGCAGGGAGGACAGTACTGATCCAAATGGACAATACAACAATGATGTTGTACGTGAACAAACAAAGAGGAACAAAGTTATCAACCCTAAGCAAACTAGCTCAAGAGACATGGCAATGGGTAATACCATGTAGGCTCAACCTGCAAACAATCCATCTACCAGGGAAAGACAACACGGAAGCAGATCAACTCAGAAGACAGAGCAGCAGCTCACACAAATGGAAAATTAAGCCGAGGAGCCTGGAAACATTTTCAGTCTCTGGTGAACACCAGCAATAGACCTACTCGCAACAGCAGAGAACAGGAAATGTCAATTCGTCTCCAGGTTTCCACACCACCAATCATAAGGGAATGCCCTATCACTAAATAGGTCAAGGAGATTTGCCTACGCCTTTTCCCCCCATTCATCTACTACACAAAGGAATGGAGAAGGCCAGGCAACCAGGAACAAAATTATTACTCCTAGCCCCTCAATGGACGAGACAAACCTTGTACTCAAGACTGCTCGAACTGTCCAAGGGACAGATGGTCAAATTCAAGGAAGAGTCAGATCTCCTCACAGTGCAACAGGGACAAGTGTTCCATCCGGAACCAGCATCACTCAGCCTAGCAGCCCGGCTTCTGAGTACATAGAATTTGGACATCTAAAATTACCACTAAGAACAATGGAGGTACTAAGCGAGGCAAGAAAACCAACCACAAGACAATACTACGCATTAAAGTGGAAAAGGTATCTCCTTTGGTGCAGAGGCAATAATACCCTAGATTCAATATCTACACAGGAGACCGTGATACTTTATCCAACCCACTTGCTAGACAGTGCAATTAACTGTTCAAGCCTCAAGGTGGACCTGGCAGCAATTGTGGCGTACGCCAGGGGAGCATCAGGTAAGTTTTTTCACATCAACAGTCATCAAAAGGTTCTTAGAAGGTTACAAAAAGATAGCAACCCCAAGGATGGCTCCAGCGTGGAGCTTAAACACTGTACTGACACAGCTTATGACATACTTTCGAGCCAATGCACAAAGCAGAATAACATCACTACGGAGAGTAAGTAAACTCCAACTTTTATGAAGGAACAATACATGCAAATCCACAAGGAGAAGATAGTTCTTAGGACTAATCCACAGTACCTACCTAAGGTGGTGAGCAAATTTCATCCGAATCAAAGCATTCAGTTACCAGTTTGTTTTAAAACTCTCAAACACAGCTGAAGAAAAGCCTGCATAACCTTGGACGTAAGAAGAGCGGTACTATATTATCTACAGGAGACAAAACAATTTTGTAAGGGGAATCAATTGTTCGTCTCTCTCGGGCAAAGTCCAGCAAGGGTTCACCTGTTAACAAAAGGAACAATTGCAGGAAGGATTGTAGAAGCAATTCAGATATGTTACTCTTCAATGGGAAAGACTTTAACCTCATGCCCAAGAGCGCATTCAACAAGGAAAAGGGGTGCAGCCCTAGCCTTTATGGCAAATGTGCCAGTAGACACTATATGCGCAGACTCAACACGGGCATCCCCGCTTACCTTTACCAAGTATTATTGTGTGGATATACAGATGACAGAGGAAGTGCAGGTGGGACAGAAAGTACTTCAACGCCTGTTCGCAAACTCTTCCACATCTCACCCCTGCCATTCCAAAGAAGGGGAAACCGCTACATAATCTAATGCACAGCATGTGAATCCAAAAAAGGATTCATGCAGCAAAACGAAATGGTTACTTACCAGTAGGAGTAGTTTTGCAACTTGAAGAGTTTTCTGGATTCACATGTGACTTACACGCTTCCCCAGAGATGAGGAAAACAGGATGGAAAAAGATCACAGAAAAGGAAGAAAAGAAAATTAAAACAGGAAAGGTAAATAAATACCCTTAATCATAAGAAGAAAGGGAAAAAAGAATCGGAAAATGGCTACCACGCACAGGAACTTCCGGGGCGCCATCTGACGTCACACAGGGGATGGAACTAGCACCAAATTGAGGTCGACGATGCCCAGAAATAAATATATATACCATAAATATATATACCATTCAGGACTCAACCACTAGATGGCGGAATAATGCACAGCATGTGAAGCCAGAAAACTCTTCAAGCTGTAAAACTACTCCTACTGCTAAGTAACCATTTTGTTTCTCTTGAAAACATAGTACCCGGAAAACATCAAAATTGAGCAGGCATGTGTTTAACTGCTCAGTGTTCTCCTGGTGCAGTGTCTACTCTATAACAAGGCTTGGTGGGAACCAAAGTACACCTGGCAGCTGGCAAGCAAAGTGTGTGGGGCAGCCTTGCTGCACGGTAGAGGAATGCCACAAAATGAGGCAAGATGCTACCTTGTTTTACTTCCTGGCCTGCCACAGCACACACTCTTTGCACTTGTGGTAGGAGCTCCGTGTAGCAGCCTTCTGGGAAATTTCCTGCCATCCTGTTCCTCTCCTCAGCCTTGTATCAAAGGTGTTACAATACAGTTTCTGTGCTAAAGTGTGCTGCATCCTCTGCGACAATGGGAAAACAGGAGACCCACAGAAATGTTTGAAACTGAAATATGCAATCATAGGTCCTCACTATGCCATAGTGCCCATTTGCTACTGAGAAGCGCTGTACTACCCAATAAAAGTGCTGCGCTTTTGTGGAGAAGTGCTGCTGAGACGTGCTGGTGCTGTCCCTTCCTTTTCAGGTAATCACTAGCCCATTCCTTGAGTACTTGGTTGCTACTGAAAAGTGCTGGTACTCTAAATAGCAGTGTTGCACCGGTGCGGAGAAGTGCTGCTGCTCTCCCTTTCAGATGAGACCTGCAGTGTCAACTGTCCCATTCCCAGGCAGTACAACAATCCTATCTAGAAGTCGCATCAGCAGTGATTGACCAGCTCTCCACCAAGGCGGGATAATGTTTTGGATCTTTGTACACAGGCAAGATGAAACCAGCTACTCCTTTGAACAATAAGCAACCTTGGGGCCAAGTGAAAGAGGTGCCTGGGCGGCGGGGGGACATTGGGGGCTTCCAAGCCTTGTTTCATCCAAATGTAGCACCAAGCAACAAAAAAGGTCTGTTTTAGCTCCTCTGCAATGGAGTCCATTTTGGGTACTTTAGTGTGTTCTAATCCGAGACCCATATGTTAACCTTTACAGAGACGTGGGTAACATCAGCATAACAATTAAACTCTTCCAGACTTTTTTACGATAAAATAATTACATTTATTGACTTATCCTTTCATCCGTCTTCTGCCGTTGAGGCATGTGGTCAGAAGAGCTACATTCAAAAAACCATCTCTTGATGACATTGAGCGCCATCTTATTGCTACCTCCGCTGGCTCTCCTCTAGACGCTCTCCCTCTGAGGGGAGTAAAAACTATTTTTTCCACTTTTTACTCTGCAGTTCACTTACTCTGTTCTAACACAACATCCTCCAGCCAGTTTACTTTTTCCTGGAGGCAGGCAGGGATAGTTCACCTTCTGAAGAAGGCTTCACTGGACTATTTCACCATCAAATTATTAACCAATTTCACTTCTCCTCCTTGCTAAAATTAAGACGTAATGTGCCAATCAACCGCTTGCCTCATCTTTGGATTCTCGTGCCCTACTTAACTCGCAACAATCAGTTTTTTATTCGGGATTGAGCACTGGGACCATGCTTATTGAGGCCACTAATGACATCGGGCTCAGGCCATTGACGACATCGGGCTCAGGCCATTGACGACATCGAGCTCAGGCCATTGACGACATCGAGCTCAGGCCATTGACGACATCGAGCTCATGCTGGATGGGGGTGGAGTGGGTAAGGAGTGCCATCTTCATCTTTCTTGACCTCGCTTGCACTTTCAGTACTGTCACCCACAGTATCTTCCTCATGAGGATGAAGGAGCTGGGTATAGGGGGTACAATGTTACGATAGTTTGCTTAGTTTTAGAGCAGACAAACATAAAATGTTTCTCTGGCCACCTCCCACTCTACTAGTAAGCCTTTTCACAAGTGGTTTGTCACCAGGAATCTTTCCTTAATCCCACTATTTTCAACCTCTATGTTGCAACTCTTGCAAACCTGGGAGCATCTTTTGGACTGTTGTTCTTTGTTTATGCTCACGACACCTGAATATTCTTAAGCCGCATCGCTGCGGCCGTAATTCCCCCGCTGTGCTGGAAAATTCCACGCGTGCGTGGTTCGGAAGGCCCCTGGCCATCCTCCGCACACGCCTACCATGACGCCTACCATGACGTCAGAGGGCCAGGGGCTGTCCGACGCATGGAAGAGGTTAAGGTCAAAGGCTCCCTTTCTGATGCCCAGAAACAATCGCAATCCTCTCTGTTAGCATTGGACACTTGGATGGAGAAAACTCTGTTTAAATACTGTGATGACAGAAGTGCTGGTTCTCGGTAAATTGGATTTGAAAAGTAATTGAAAACAAAAGTGTGATTAGAGATACATGCAATTTGAATTCTAAAGTTCAATGTGAACAAGGAAATTCGTTTGCCCTCCTAATATTGTGAAAGTGTATATCTGCGCAAATGTAATGGTCATTTCAATTGAAAATGTGTTTTCTGTAATGTCAGTGAACTACCACACCATGCATATTCCTTTTTATGCCACTACACTCTGCTCTGCACCACATCCACTCCACGCCTCTTCACGTGACTGCTCTTTACACCACACCACTATACTATGCGCCTCTTCACTCTGCAACACTGCACTCCCCTCTACGCCACTGGACTCTACACCAATCCACTCTACTTCACTTTAAGCTACTCTGCACCACTGTGCTCTACCCCACTGTACTCTACACCACTGTACTCTACACCACTGTACTCTACACCACTGCACTCTGTCACTCCACTCTACCCTGCGCCACTCTACGCTACTTCAGTCTACTGTGAAACAACCTAGTCTACGCCACTGCACTCTGCACCAGTCTGCGCCACTCCATTCCACTCTGCGCCACTCCATGCCACTCTGTATCACTCCACGACACTCCACTCTGCGCGGAGGTACCCCTTCGGGGGCAATTCCATCCCTTTATAAATTTAATTGTCATCGTCGTCACTCCACTCTGCGTCACTCCACTCAAAACGAATGCACTCCGCAACCCTGTAATCCCCCAACACTGTACTCAAAACCAATGCACTCTACACCGTTCTACTCTGCACCATAGTGTGGAAGCTGGCTCTCTATATAGTGGACCAAAACAGGGTACACTGTGTAGAGAGTCCAGGCAAACCGCAGTGGGTTTACAGAGGAACGAATGATAACCCAAATGCTCTCTTTTGTGGTAGTTTGGGCAAACAGCTCAGCTTATCAGAGGGTAGTGCTGAGCATTTCCTGCACACACAAATGCAGTAAGTGAGACCCACAATAAATAAATAAATACAACACCGAATTTATGAAAATAACACTTATTTTTTTATGAATTTAGATACCAAGACCATCGGAATCGGGTAAGTACTTTTTGAGATATGAATTTTTATACGTTTCAAAAGTTGGCACTGCAATTTCTGGAACGGTAATGTTATCCTATCGGGGAAACATAAGTCGCTGACAAGTGCATTCTAGCACTTGTCAGCGACTTACGGGACTTTTCTCCTGGACTTAAGGTGAGTATTGCGCAAGGTCCAAGGCAGCACCAACAGGTCACTTCGAGCCGCACTGGGGAGGCAGAGTGTTGAGGTGCTTTACAGAATCTGGTGCCACATTCACTTCAATAGAGATCGGCCCAGTTGGAAAGAGGCTGCAAGCAGGGACTTGGGGGTGGTCCGGGTGAACCCACAGGGGTGCTTAGTCCTTGAGATGCTCGGGCATGTATCAACAGCATTGGTCTACTTCTCCTCGGACTGTAGGGCTCTGGTGCAGTGGTGCTTTTAGGTGTTGTGTTCGTGCTGCAGGAGACACTCGTGTTAATCGGTCCCTGCAGAAAGAGACTGCAGGCGGCGACTGGGAGTCCAGTCTGGGCAAACATAAGGGTTGGCTCGGCCTTTGAGGGTCTCAGGACCCGTTGGCACAGACACCTCCTGGCTGTGGGGCTCTGGTGCAGAGGTCCTTTGAGGTGTCGGGTGGCGGCGGTTGGAGGCTCACTCTTTGTGTTGGTTCTGCAGAAAAGTAGCACACAAGACAGCTGGACCATTCTCGATGTGGGTATCACTGTCCCTGAAGTCCCTTGACGTGCAGGTCAGTCTCCCTTGGCATTGGTGTCCAGGCTGGACACAACAAGCATTATTGTTGCAAGGGGTCCGGTACCCCAGCTTTTGGTGTTGTGCAGCTCTGGTTGGTCCTGGCATCCCGACACTTGGAGGGAGGATGGATCTGACCTGTTGGAGCATGACGATCTCTTTCTGGGCAGCAGTGGCATCGGTAGTCCCGGTAAGCACCAGGACCGTGAACCGGACCTTGCTTCTTTTGGTGCCTACGGCTGCAGGGGAGTAGCTTCTCTACTCCAAGGGAGTTCTCTGGTGATTTATGAAGCACTGGCTGCCCTCCAGGCTTGACCGTTTCTGGGAGTCTGCACAGTGACATGACGAGTCAAGTTCTCCATTAGGGTCAGATGCAACAGGCAGACTGGCAGGGTTGGCATCAGGTCAGTAGCTGCTCCTCAGTTCTTCTTTCAGCACTCTTCTTTGTTCACTCCTTCTTTGTGTCCGTCAAATCTAAGGACTTTGCATCAGGGGTGCCCCCTAAATATTGTATATAGGGGCGTTACAGGTAGTGATGGTAGTAGCCAATGGGCTACCTATCTTTTAGGGTGACTACACCCTCTATATGACCACTTCCTGTGGGAAGTGAGCACAACCCTGAGCTAATTCCACACAAACCAAGATGGTGGAATGTTACAAGTTGTGTACATTTCAGGTTGCCCACCTTAGGGGTGGTGCTAGCCTGAGGGTGAACACACCTCCCTACTAGCTAATTTTCCCACCTGTCCGTATGCCAAATTGGCCCCGGGCAGGGGATGGCATTTCCCCGGTCTGTGTGAAGCCAGGGTCACATATAAAAGGCAGTGGATGCCATTGAAGCTCCCTTCCTTGATGTGATGATTACCAGTCTTCCTGCTTGGAGGAGGGGACAACACCTCCTGCCAGAGCAGGCATTGTTTCTGCCCTCAGAGAGGGTGGGCTCTCACCTGCAGAGGGGTTTGGGGGGGTCAGAAACTTATCTGTGGTGACAGGCTGGCCTACACCAGTCAACTAGAGCACTAGTAATCGGTAAGTGTTCAGGGGGCATCGCTAAGGTGCCCTCTGGGTGCTTTTGTTACTAAATCCATCACTGGAATCAGTGTGGGCTTATAAATACAAGATGTTTGATACCAAGCATCTCTAGTTTCAGTGTATCCATCATGTAGCTGGGGAACTTGTTTTCACCAGTGTCCAGCACATGTACTCAAAATGGCTTTCCTGTTCACTTGTACTGTCAGTAATTGAACTGGCCAGCACAGGGGCATATCTGCTCATTCAGATATGTCCTCACATGTAATATAATTCACCCTTCCTAGGGCGGTAAGGCCTGCTGTATGGGTGACTTACAAATATTACATGCAGTGTTAGGGGACATGGCAGACAGGGTGTGTGCTATGTCGTGTTTTCACTTTTCAGAGCACCTTGTCACGTAGCCTACAGTGGCAGTCTGAATGATTCTGGTGCTGGGTCCCTTAGAGTGGCACAAGATATGCTGCAGCTCTTAGGGACCCTCTTCTGTACCTATGCCCTGGGGACCAGGGGTACCACTTACTAGGGACTCATAGATGTGCTGAAGGCCTTTCCAATTTGGGGATCAACTGACAGTTACCTTGTTTTGTGGTGAAAAATCACTTGCACTGGGGACCTGATTAGCAGGACCCCATTGCACTCCAGTCAAAGTTGCTTCAAATATTAGGCAAAAAGTGGGCGCCGGGGAGGGGGGAGCTGCTAAAACAAAATCACAGTTTCCTACTCGCTGCTCTCTACACCACTTTATTCTCTGCCAATGCACTCAAGACCACTGCACTCTACACCAATCTACTCTGCACCACTGCACTCTACACTACTATACTCTACTCTGCATCAATTTTTTTTTGTTGTTTTTACAAAAACCTTTATTGTTCCAATAGAGTGTACACTGCTATTCAGCCAACAACCCGGAGGCAGGCAGCCTGGTTATGTAGCGGTATACCGCCTTAGCAAGTTCTACCCGTACATTTGAGCAGCACACCAGTAATAGTACATTATTCTATAGTCAACAACATCAACAAAAAGCGAGAGCCATAGGGAAGCGAGCAATCTCGATGATAAAGAACACAACTGCCACCACTCTGGGTCCATGTGTTGCCATGCCTGTGCAGACACTAGAGAACCCACTCATGCGAGACACATTGCCGCCTCAAGACCGGTGACACCCAGCTTCTCTCATGCATACCCCTCGCCACATCCGCATCCCAGTAGCCCCAATACGCCAGACCTACAATCCACCCCCTCAACCATCTTCCTCTACTTCCGCCCCTGCCAACCAATCCACCAACGGCTGCCAGATGTCTACAGGCTTCGATCGCTGCGGCATCTGGTCCCAGTAAGCAGTAAGTTGCTCCTTACAGTACACCGCTGATCCTACCCAGGCCGAGGCCTTCGGCGGTGCCTTTTTCTTCCAGTGTATCGCTATTTGGCGCTTGGCAAGCAGTAGCAAAAGGGCAACAAGTTTACGCGCTCCACGCGGCACCTTCAACACAAACCCCAGAAGGGCCACGAGCGGATCTGGCTCCATATTCGCGCCCACGATCTGACCAATAGCATGGAAGATCGTACCCCAGTACCTCTGCACTGGTACACACAACCAAACGAGGTGATAGAACGTAGCCTCCCTTTCGCCACATCTCCAACAGTTTGAATCGGCCCGCAGCCCCATCTTAAACAGCTGTATGGGCGTGCGGTAAGTCCTATGCTGGTAGTTGAAGTGTACCAGCCGCAGTCTGTAATTAGGCGACAGGTTTTCGAGTTGGGTGCAGCAAAACTCCCATTGTTTCTCTGTGATACTTATGCCCGCTTCGCCCTCCCACAGCGATCTGGAATCCACGTGCGCAACAGGCGTAGCGTTTTGAGTAGTCCTATAGATGCGTGTAATCAGTTTGCGCGAGGAGGAGTTCGAGAGTATGTCCTCCAGAGCCGCCAGCATCGGCGGAGCGTTCGGGAACATAGTGTACCTGTGTTTACAAGCCGACCGCAGTTGGTAATACAGAAGTAGCTCCGATGCTGTTGGCTCCGGCGCTTCTACCATAGCCTGCACTGTCAGGAAAGTATCGTCCGGATACAAGTCTCCCGCCACCCTCAGGCCGCAGGCCTGCGCCCGGCGCGCCACCGCCGCATCCGTCAATGGACCCAGCAGCGGGTTAGCCGCAAGTGGCAAACTCGGCGCGTATAGGTCCGCTATGCCCGCGCGTTTAGCGATGTTCGTCCAGGCCCAACGTACCATTTCAACGGTGTCAACGTCTTCCTGGGGGCGTTTGTATCTCTGGTACACCGCTGTCAGAAGCGGGCAGGGAGCCGCCACGTCCATTTCTATTGCCACATGGGGCTGGTAAGGGATTGGATGATGCCAGTAATGTAAGTATTGGGCCTGCGCACTGTACGCATATAGTTCAAAATCCGGGGCCGCAAGGCCGCCCTGTCGAAAGGGAAGTGTGAGGAGGCTCCAGGCCACTCTGGGCTGCTTACCCGCCCAAACCAATTCTATCATGGCTGAGCGTAGTCGGCGAAAAAACGCCTTTGTTAGTGGCACAGGGATATTCGCGAACAAATAAAGAAATTTAGGCACCACCACCATTTTCGCAATAGCTATACGGCCCGTCAAAGACAGCGGCAGCTTCTTCCATCTCTGAATTTTACTCTCCAGCCACTCCACAGCCACACCAAGATTGGCGAGCACTATATCCTGAACCGAACGGCTCAGCTGAATGCCCAAATATTTGACCTCGTCCGTCACCCAGTCTATCGGAAATTCCGTGTGGCACTTGTTTGTACCATCGGTCAGTGGAAACATTGTTGATTGTGACCAGTTAATATCAATGCCTGTGAGGCCACTGTAACGCGTCACCACTCTCATCAGCGGGTCGAAATTCTCCGACGGGTTCAACATGTATATGGTGATGTCGTCGGCGTACATAGATACGAGTAGACCACGCGACGTGAATCCGATGCTGCGCTGAGTATGATGTTGTCTTAAGCGAGCCGCGAGCGGCTCCGTAGCAATAGCAAACAGCAACGGCGACAGCGGGCAACCCTGTCGAGTCCCCCTGGTTATAGAGATTGGGGCGGACATCTGCCCATTCACCCGCACCCTGGCCGTCGGATCGTTATAGAGTATGCCAATACGCCTGGAAAAGGATGGGCTGAATCCCATGCGAGTAAATAATGTTCGTAGGAATTTCCACTCCAGGGAGTCGAATGCCTTAGTGGCATCCAGCAGTGCAGCTGCGGCCTGTAGCTTGGGATCCAGATAATGCAGGAGCCCGAACAGTACTCTCAAGTTATGGGAAGTCGACCTCCCCATCACAAAGCCCGACTGATCAGACAGCGCAATCTGTGGCAGCATATATTTCAAGCGGTCGGCAAGCAACTTCGCGTAGATTTTTGCATCAAGGTTAATTAGTGACAGTGGACGATATGAGTCTGGGCACATCGGGTCTTTGCCCGGTTTAAGCAGCGTAATAATTAGAGCCTCGCGCAGCGACTGGGGAAGGATTCCCTTTTCTACCGCCTCCTCAAAGACCCCGTGCAGTCTCGGGACCAGGATGTCAGCATATTCTTTATAGAAGGCCGCTGTCAGCCCGTCAGGGCCAGGTGCCTTACTAAGTGGCAGAGCGGCTATTACCGAACGTATGTCTTCTTGCGTGAACGGTAAGTCCATATATTGTCTAGCCCTATCACTGAACCATGCTAGGGCAATAGTGTCCAGATAGTCATTGAGCACCGTGTCCGCCGGTGTCACCCTAGAGGTGTATAAGTCCCTGTAATAGTCCGTCATGGTTGCCAGTATGGCCGGGGGCTCACGCACCACGCCACCCCCCACCCCTTGTAGTTCCATGATATGATCCGACCCACGCGGTGCGCGCAGCAGATTCGCTAGTGTACGTCCGGCCCGGTCACCCTCCCCATACCGTCTGGCCTGATGATCTTTAGACAGAAATGCAACCTCCCTGTCCGCTTCCTCTTGATACCTGGTAAGCTTCGACCTGAAGTCTGCCCGCAGTTTATCCGTCGGGGCATCTATCAATGCGGTCTCCAGTTGCGCAAGTTCAGTTTCTAATTTGCTCAATGTCTCTCTAATGGATCTCAGTACACCCGTTTTCAGCGACATGCAGTGCCCTCTGGTCACCACCTTACAAGCCTCCCACAGCGTGCCTGGCGAATCCACAGTGCCCTCGTTTATTACAAAGTATTCCTCCAGTTTGTCCCGCAGACCCTGCTGAAACACCTGATCGCGCAGCGCTCGGGAGGGAAACCGCCAGCCGAACGGCTGAACGTATTGGGGTGGTGTGGAGACGGTAAGGGACACCGGGGCATGATCGGACAGAGATCTCGGCAAGTGTATCACCTCTAGCACCGTCGAGTGCAAGTCTCTGGATAGCAGCCAGTAGTCCAGTCTGGACCAGGCCGCCCTATGGGCCGTTATGCATGTGCCCGCGCGTATCCCAGGGTGCAGCGTCCTCCAGGAGTCCACCAGCCCCGCATCCTGCATAATGTAGCCGAGCTCTTCCGACGCCCTGGGGTGGTGCTCTCTAGTCGTGCCCTGCCTATCCATGGTGTCCGATATTACGACATTATAGTCCCCACCCCACAAGATCGCCGCCGGGCCACGGGCCTGCACCTTATGCCATAGGTCCCCGTAAAACTCTGGGTTATCGTCATTCGGGCCATACACATTCACCAGCGTCACTCTCATACCGCACAGAGTACCCGCTAGTATAATATATCTGCCCCCCATATCCCTGAGCACTTCATGCGTCTTCCAGTGAAGCCCCTTCCTGATTAGTATCGCCACCCCTCTGGAGTAGTTAGAGTAGGAGGCGTGGATTATCTCTCCCCATCTATGGTGTCTGAGCAGCTGCGCAGCATTGGCTGTCAAATGCGTCTCCTGCAGGAGGCAGAGGTCCACTTCTTTTCTGAGTAGGAAGGCTTGCACCAGTCTCGCTTTGCGTCTGTCATTCATACCTCTCACATTCCAAGTAATGCATTTTATTTTCTGCACGGCAACAGGCATATGAAGAAAACTCGTTCAGGCCACAGACCCGTTCCATGTTGCACTCCGCCCGGCCTCCCAGCTCTAAGAGATAGCAAATAACCTAAGTGCCCATCTGGCCACCATGCCCGGCAAAGGCCAGAGCACCACATGCTAAGTGACTGTCGACAGAGCAGTGAACAGTGTACAATATACAGTGCAGCATCAAATCTCGCTTCCTCTGACCCAACTTGAAAACATAAACAAACCCCAACAGAATCCCCCAAATTCAATCGGACCCCACCCGCTCCAACCCCCCAATTAGGTTGTGCAACGTCCTCCCAAGTCCCCCTCCCCACCGTAGAAGCTGTAACTACAGTCATTGGTCGTAACCGATGAATGGGAATCATCCCCTGAGGTACGCAGGTTGGCCACCCACTAACCCTGTACTCATGACAGGGTGATCGAGCTCTGACCCAGTGTGGCAGCTCAAGGACCTCCCCCCCCCCCCCCCCCCCCAGCCCCGCAATTCTGCACAACTCCCTTCCAGCACCTGAAATGAACCTTCCAGAGCACCAAACAGTCACTAGGACGCTTCCCAGCATGTATAGGCCACACCCAGCGGCATATCAACAATCAAATGGTGACAGTCATTCAACATCACTTAGCCTGTCTCGCTGGTCCGGTCCGCCTGCAGTTGCCTGAGCCTTTTGGTCCTTCGCCAGTTGTTTGCCATATTGCAGAGCTGCTTTCGCGTCCAAAAAGAAGGATGGTTTTCCGGGACCTTGTACCCGGAGCTTTGCAGGGTATATGAGGGAGTACTTGGTGCCCGTCTGCTGGAAAAGCTTTTTCGCCGGCAAAAATTCCCTCCGAGCGGCCTGTACCTGCATCGTATAATCTGGATATAGCGCGATGTGATTGCCTTTGTATTGCACGTCGGTCATGTCTCTGGCCATACGTAATACCGTGTCCCGGTCCCTATAGTTCAAGACACGTGCAATGATAGGCCGGGGCGGTGCACCCGGTTTAGGCCTGGGCCCCAATGATCTATGAGCCCGTTCGACAAGGAACATCAACGATAGGCCCGACCCAAACAGTTCTTTCAACATCCGCTCGACATATTGCTCCATATTAGTGATGTCCGTCGTTTCCGCCACTCCCGTGATGCGTACGTTGTTGCGCCTCGAGCGCGCTTCCAAGTCCTCATTTTTTTGTTGTATGAGCGCCAGAACCTTGTCCATGCCCTGCAGTTGTTTGCCAAGGTCGGTTTGACTTTCTTCCGTATCGGCCACTCGCGCTTCAAGCGCCTCCACTCTTCCTTCTTGTTTGTCCATGCGAGACGTGATACCGTCCATGCGGGCCGCCAGCGCGTCCATTTTGCCATCTATGCCATGCAAGCTTGTTTTCAGTTCTTGAAACATGGTTTTGATGTCCGCGTCCTGCGAGCCACTCCGGTCTTCTCGAACAGACTCGGCATCTCGGGGTTCCTGGTCTGGTGGTTTCTGTTTGGACTTATCAAAAGTAATTTTCGGCTGCCGCGTGTCTGGCTTGCCCATGGTTGCCTCCTAGCGCGGTCGGCCGGTGCGGGGAGCCGGACCGCACTCTCCCCACTCAGCACCGGTCACCCCCCACCAGGGTCTCGCAAAAGGCAGCGGATAGTTCAGGCCTCACTAGCAACCAATGACGCCATGTTCTCCGGATCGGGGTATACCCGTGGTGCAACGATCCAAGCGGGGGCAGACGGAGCACGGCCCCCCAGGCCCAGGCCAACACTCGTGCAGCAGGTCCCCTCCTGTTCCCCCGGTCAATGTAGCACAGCTCGCATGGACGTCCACAGCAACGCACTCGTCCCTCGTCCAGGCGCCCACCCGGCACGTCTTCCGCCCGGAGAGGAGCGCAGGCCACGCGACCCGGCGCCAGAGCCAGCCGACCACCGGCTCCTCGCACAGGCCCACTCCTGCGTCCGTGATCACCGGCCCATAGCGCGATCTCTCCGGCACCAGCTTATGGCTAGGGGCAGGCACATCATCTGACCACGTCCCTCTGGTCACCGCTCCGGGGCCTCCGATGACAGGAGACCGTCACGCAGCCGCCCTCGAGGAAAATGGCCGCCACTCCGCCTCCACCTCTGGGCCTGCCACTGCTCCGTTCAATCCAGGGACAAGTGACCCGTTTGCGCGGATCGGAGACTCTCCCCACGAGGTTCGGCAATGCTGCCCTTCGTAGCGGGACCGCAGCAGCCTCCGCCCAGCTCCAGCACAGGCGCCCTCCGCTCAGCCCCGCAGCCGTCGTCCAGCTCTCGGAGCGGCGACTCGCCCAGGTCATCCCCCTCGGCTCACCTCCACACTGCCAGCAGCAGTCCACCGCACCGATCGTCGCCGCCGCAGCTCCGCCGCTTCAGCTGCAGGGGGTATGCGCCTGGCGGGCTGCGCTCCTCCCGGCTGGGCTGATCCGTCGACCGCAGCCTCACTGCTCGTTCTGCGCTCGGGCCACTCCCCACGCAAGCCCCCGGCTCTCGCGAGCGCCGCAGGCCGCCTCGGCTCTCCGCTTCCAGCAGGCCGCTCTCCGCTACAGTTCCGCAGACGGGGTCAGGAGCACCAACGCACGGGGCGGACACCCTAGGCACCCTTCCTGGGTCAGGAGGTCCGAGCTCCCACACCTATGAAGCCAATAAATGAAGGATTTATGTGCTCGATCAGCGGAGCTGCGGTTTCAGGCAGCCATTCCGCTCGGCAGCCAAGCCACGCCCCCTACTCTGCATCAATTTACTCTACACCACTGCACTCTGCTACACTCTACAACACCGAACTCTGCTCCCTTCTAGTCTTTGCCACTGCACTCTGTCACTGCAGTCTTCTATGCACCACTACACTCTATGCCACTCTACTGCACTCTACGCCAGTGCACTCTTGGTCACTATACTTTGCAGCACTCTACTCTACACCACTGCACTCTGCTCTATGCTACTGCACTCTACTCTACACCACTGCATTGTACGCTGCTGCATTGCACGGTGCTGCGCTCTACTCTGCACCTCTCCACTCTAAAACATGCGACTCTACACCACACCACTCTACTCTACGCCACGCCACTCCACGCCACTCTACTTTATGCCACTCTACTCCATGCCACTCAATGCTGCTCCACTCTAATCTACGCCACTCCTCTCCACTGTACTCCACTCTATGCTAATACACTCTACAGCACTCCAAACCACTCTGCTCCCCTCCATTCTGTGCCACTGCACTCTATGCCACTGTACTCCATGTTACTCCACTCTTCTCTGCTTACCTCCACTCTGCTGTAGAACATGGCTACAAGGCATTGTCACTAACAAAAATTAGCTTTCTCAAGGCAAAACCTATAGGCTTTGCCAATGCTTGTCTTCTTTGTAAAACACTTGGTGTAAGTACATGTGTTTTATCGCTCTCCCTTGTGAGCATCGCTACCTCATTTCCCTGTATCGTACCTACTGATGTTTCTCACTCCTGTTGTTCTTTGACAACCACCTCTCCTCTCTACAAATTCTTCTGTTTAGACTTTTTCTCCTTTCCCTCATGTTGCTTTAACCCTTTCCCTTACTCATTTTTGCCATGAAAATGTTATTTAAAAAAAGCGTTTGTGCTACTTTTCAGCAAGGTGTTTTTTTTCCTTCTTGGCCCCCGACAAAAAATACCCTGCTTCACCAAGAAGTAAATAAGGATTTCTTTCGTTTTAGTGCAAAGTTACTCCAGAGTCTTGCTGGGGGTTAATGGAGGAGAACTACCTACTTTGCATGCTACTTGCCAAAGGCCCGTATTAATCTCCATTAAGCAGCAATCCTTTTTATTTTGTAACCTGCCAGCTATGCTGTCTGGTTTGCAAAGACATCTCTGGGACATTCTGAAAGCTGTCCTAGGAATGCATTGCGCCCACTGCTTACCATCGCCTTTGTTGTTTGTAACTCACGTTTGCCCGCTTTCTATTTGCTGGCTCTATTGGTTTTAGGCTGTCCAGCATTCCTTTGTCCCTTCCGTGGAGCATATCCTGTTTACGATATTCTTCCACGAGTGCTCGCTTTCTGTATACAGGCCTTTACATTTTGTTCTTATCTTGTCACATGTTTGGCTTTATCAGTGGGGAGATTAAAGCATGGTTTAAAGCAGACGGAACGACTCTCTCCTTTAGGGACAGACTAATAAAAAGTGTGATTTAGGTTGTAAGAGTCTGAAAGCTGATGTTGGATAACTACCTAACTCATGTCCTTAAGCTGCCGTAGCAGAAGATCTATGTCACTTACGGCTGCATTCAAAAGGTGAAATTCAACTACCAGAGTCTGAGCCCTTGCTTCTGGACAGACCCCATACCCATAGGTCCAGGATATTTAGTAGATGGATGTTGCCAGGAAGCATCTAGTTTAGCACTCACCATCATGGCTTCCCAGATTAAGGTTATTTTTAAGTGAATAATGTTATATAGAGGCGGAAAGAACTTCCAAAGGATGGAGGAGCGGGGAACTGGAGAGATAGCCAAGAGAGAGAGATGGAGCATTAGATGGGAAGAAAACTTTAGTTGGAGACAAAGGAGAGAGAGAACAAGCATGCAGAGGGCACCTCTGCCATGGCTCTCTTCAGTCATGTTTTATCATTCGGACCATGCTGTAGTAGCGTCCCCACCATTATCTTGTGTCCGGTACTTGTCCAGGTCATGGGAGAGGAGTTGCTTTGGGCAGACCCATTCATGGGGGCTCCCAAAGCTACAGTTGGGAAAGGAAAGGAGCATCAGGTGGTCGCAGTTGCTCCCCCATCGGTTCTGTTCAGGCACCAGCCTTTCAAGAGGGCACTCATGAAGTGCAACTGGCCGCCCTGTCATAGTCTGTCAGTCCCACCTGTCACCTTGGTTAGTCCCGGGCCTCTCTTGAGGTGGCACACAGACCATGCAGGTAGATCACTGCCTCTTTCCTCCGCATATTAGAAATCATGAGACATAGCACAGTAAGTTATAACTAACAACTAATTACAATTATAGCATGTGTGCCTATCTCTCATTCGTCCATCTAATGGCTAGGCATTGGACCCCCAAACGGAAGAGAGCATCTCTCTGGTCACTCGTGCTTGACGTCAGAACACTTCACACTTAGTATTGAACAAGTGCATCTCTGCCAACCACGCACTCCCCTAGCATGCCTCATGTCTGGTCGTCTGCGTCGGCGTGACATGCTCTATAAATGCTACAACACAACAGACTGTGAGCTCACGGTTCAGGCGGCCATCTTGTTGTGCCGCCAGCCACTCTCCCGTTCTAAACATTTTGAAACGCGATTCCTTATGGTACCAGTAGGTGGCAGTACTGTGCAAGTCAGACGATACCAAGCCACGTCCATACTCCTCCAATTTCCCTGGCCTACTGTGTATTTCCGCTTGAAGATGCCTGTCCAGCCTGGTGACCTCGTTCCCGTAGTATACAGACTATGATTTTCCTCCCTGAGATTTGAGATTAAATTTGGCACTGTTACTTTATCGGTCAATTCAAGAATTATTCGTAGATGATTGACCTGGTTTAAAGTCGGAAAGGGGCAGGAGTGTCCCAGAGTGTTTTTTTTAGGTCGAGGACTATCCGGTCTGCCGAAGGCAGAACTGGAAGTCGGAGATTTAATGTTTTTGAGAGTGGCTCCTTAGCCCGCCTCTCTTTTTGCCTCTCCTCCATTGGCTGGCTTCCTAAACGGAGGCCAGCCATTGGAGGAGAGAGCCGTCCCTCCAAATAGGCTCCGTCTTTTCCAGATTCGGGGGCGTGTTCCTTGCTGTTCTTTCCACTTTCTAGCCACGCCCTTTCTCAGGCGTGTTTTTCTCTCCTCCCGCCAATGGCAAGAGGAGAGAAAAAGAAACACTCCCCCGAATCTGAAAACGCCACTGCGTTTCTCCGAGGCATTTCTGCTTCGCCTCGGAGAAAGGCAGTGGTGTGCTTGTCCTCTCCCCCTGCCCCTCGGTTTGAAGGTGCTAATGAAGCCGTGCGGTGTTGTCACGCAATGAGCTTGTCACTCCTACGAGAATGTTTTCGAAGTGCTCTCAAACGTGTGGCGTCTGGTCGGAAGTGCATCACGTCATGATGATTTCCATTGAACTTTGCCCTTCCTCCTCTTTTTTTCCAAGGCGCGCGCTGTCTGTGACCCAAGTTACTAGGGAAAGTACTAATGTAGACATCAGGTTCCAAAGAGATGGCCACGCTTTCATGTAGCTACGCACTCAGGTCCCGATATATAACATTGAATAAAGCTTCAGAGACAAGTTTATGTGTGTACTCTGATCATACATTACGTCATTCCATGGATTACGACACCGCTGCTCGAGAGGCCCTGCCCGCTATTGCTTAGTAACGAGTGAGCATGGCAGGCGATAGCAGAGGTTCACGCGCCGTACTCATGAACAGCGCGTGGCCCCTCTGCAATAGACGGAAGGGAGAGGAAGGTACGCAAATGCAGTCATGTTTATTTTCGTGGGTTTCAGTGTTTTGCCAGGCGAAGAGGTGGTGTTAATTTAAGCTCGTAGCCCAACAGGTAAACACCGTTCGTGCTTAAAGGTGGCAACTTGCGAGATAATAAGTAGGTTACTTTTCGCGCATGCGGCTATTAATTTTTTATTTAACTAATTATATGGTTGTTAAAAATGTGTAATCTTTTTTTCCCGCTTGTTAACCCAAGAACCTACTCTTTAGCCAAATTCCGGAAACGGACCATTCTATGTGCATTAATGCATGTACAGCGCAGTGAGGCTGGGATCCTGTCAGATATCTTCCGAATCCGACATAGTTAGTATTGTTCGGGTCAGTGGTTCACACAACACTTAGTTTTTTCGGAAAATTGTACCCCTCCTCTCCTTCCCGATGATATTCATCTCTGCTTTCATCTACCTTTTGCAAAGTGTTCTAGACACCCATCTGGGCGTGCTTCATGCAACCCCTGACGTAGCAAAGCGATAACGAATATTTTGTAGTACCAGAAAACTTGTGACGGAGAGCTATGAGTGAGATGTAAAATTGAACCCATTATTATAAACCATCACACGTGCAGGAATATTGCCTCTCTAGTTATAGTTACATGCATAGAGCATTTAAAAAGTTTTTTTTTTTTCCTAATAACTTTGACCACTGTTGGCAAATTTTAACCAGACTTTTCACAAAAATGTATCTGACTGAATGATTTTTTTTATGTCTTCTCTTTCTTTCCTTTTGTTCCCCCCCACACACCTTCCTTCCCTTTTAACTATCTCCCGCCCTCCCTTTCTTGCATTTTATCCCCTGGCTGCCGCCCCTTTCTTACCGTTTATCCCTTGACCGTCCTCCCTTCCTTCCGTAATTGAGTGTACCCAGACCTACCAGCCTTTTATGGATAGCAATACATATTTTATTGAATTGTGTGTATTTTTGGTCCAAATGCGGTCGCTTTCACTTTCGCGTGCTGTGCTTGTTTACATTTCTGTTGCTTTGCTCCCACCCCCACCCACTGTCTGTGTTCACAAAGCTCCCACCCCCCCTTCCGTTGGATGGAAGCTGCAGGCTAGTTGGGGGCTAAATGAGTGATTGTTGAACACGCGGGGGCAGGGGATCGTCTGCCGAGCTTGGAGCAGAAAGGCTGAGGCATTTGTAAAAGGCATTTCAATGTGATACATGTGCTTCGGTAAGGTAGATGGTTTAAGAGTGTGGATATGGCGTCGGGGGTGGGGCGAGTTGCACTCGAGTTCATTAAAGTATATTATATTGGAATCGATGAGCCACACACTCTCTCTCTATCTCACTACCTCACTCTTTCTATCTCACTAACTCACTTTCACTCTCTCTTTCACTACCTCTCTCTCTATCTCACTACATCACAACATCACTCTATGCTTATATATCACTACCTCACAACATCCCTCTCCCTCACTACCTCACTCTCTCTATCTCACTACCTCACTCTCTATCTACCTCACTCTCTATCTCACTACCTCACTCTCTATCTACCTCACTCTCTATCTCACTACCTCACTCTCTATCTACCTCACTCTCTATCTCACTACCTCACTCTCTATCTACCTCACTCTCTATCTCACTACCTCACTCTCTATCTATCTCACTCTCTCTCATTACCTCACTCTCTATTTCAATACCTCACTCTATCTCACTACCGCACTCTCTCTCTGCTAATGCAATAGGTATCACATATGCAACAAAAAAGCTAATGCCAATAGAAATGACAATGCCATTTATTTAGGGATACAAAAATAATAAAAAAATAATGAGCAATACCAATAGCTCTACCTATAATATTGCCGAGACCATTGCATTGTAAATGCTTGTTTACTGTGGGTTTCGGCAGGGCACAAGTCCTAAAAAAAGAAGTGAGGGGGCTAACCAAGTTAGGCAGTATGCAAGTGACATCATGGTGCTTGACATAGTGCGACAACACGGCGCTGCATCACAGGAAGTGGCATTACAACCCATGACCTCACAGGAAGTGACATCACAAGGAGTGACATCAGATCTGAACACCTCACAAATATGTTTCGCAAGTCTATCATGAGTACATATGAGTACATTATGAGCTTTAACAAATGAGTTTGCGTTGGGGTTGTGCCAAACAAGTGACACATCCCCCGACGCTAAATGTGGGTCTCAACTTACACATTTATTTTGTAAAAACTCTTGTCACAAAGAAATTGACAATAAGGAGAAAAGGGGCAGTAAATATATTCTCTTTAATTGGTTGCAAAGTCTGCATTTTTAAATACCTTATGGTGTTAAGGCACCTGCTGCAGAGATCTTTGTGTGCACAGTAAATCCCAAGGAACAATAGTCATGGTAAGGTAATTTTGGAGGGTAACATGTTTCCTGGAGAGACCTGTGTTTTCTCTAGTTCCAGTTTTGAATCAAAGTAGCATTGTGGGTTTACGTGTCTCCTGCAAAGCACATCCTCTAACATGCAGATTTCAGATTTTTATTTTATGTAGCTAGGTAAATGGATTAATGTTTTTTAATACAGATCATTTTGTTCCTTGCAGTTCATAAATTGTAATCCTTCTAATATAGCACAGCGAGCTATAAAGGACGTGACTCCTACGCCTTGTAACCCTAACCGTCTTATGTAACACATCATGTACATTGATTTACAAATGTATACAATTTATTGTCAATGTATAATGTGCATGTGTGTGCGATGTAAAGCGCTCTGACTCCCTGCATTGGGATTATTAGTGCCTATAAAAATTAAAATAATGGTTATTAAAAGGTTATTTGTGTAAATACTGGAACAGACCAGCACATTGGACATTCTTACAGTGCATGCATACAGTGCTCTTATATACAGGGGTTAAACAAAGTGAAAAGCAGGTCTCTCTAAATTATTTCTGAAGAGGTAACAAGCTGCCTTTGTTTCCCCTCCCTTGCATCTAGGTGTGACGCTCAGATTGCTCCCAACTAATCTAGTGGACCAAAAGGAGGCCTGATGGCCACTTAAATGCGGCCTTTGTTATGGGCCCCGCTGGAGTCTGAAATAGGAGAGCCCGCTCACCGCCTGCACGGTGCTGCTCTGAAAGAAAGCTGGCACGGCGCCGGCGCGCTGCTGAATGTACCTGAAAATTACACCTGGACAAGTTCAGCATATTTCAGAGAAGCCCACTTCTTGCAAGTTGGATGGCGTCCACCCTGTGAAAATAGTGGGTGGACGCTATGTACCCACATGTACCCCCGACTCATGCCCTGGGTTTGGAGGTAGTAAAGGTTTACTGCAGGGGACGGCCTTTTCCAACTTGGCTGTCTTCAGAGGCAGGTCCCTCCTTCCATTGTCTGGTGGCGGCACACACGGCGAGACGGCCATTCTTCTAGTGAAGGGGATTGGTCATTGCAGTGAAGGTACAGATTCTACTGAAGATGATTGGTTATTGTAGTAAAGGTGATTATTCTGCTAAAGGGGATTGGTCATTGGAGTGAAGGTGCTTATTCTACAGAAGATGATGGGTTATTGGAGTGAATGTTATTATTCCAATGAATGTGATTGATTTGTTGGAGTGAAGGTGATTATTCTACTGTGGGTGATTGGTCATTGTAGTGAAGGTAATTATTCTGCTATAGGGGATTGGCCATTGCACTGAAGGTGCTGATTCTACTGAAGATTCTGATTCTACTGAAGATGATTGGTTATTGGAGTGAAGGTGATTATTCCAATTAATGCGATTGATTTATTGGAGTGAAGGTGATTATTCTACTGTAGGTGAATACTTTATTTGAGTGATGTTGATTATTCTAATGAATGCGATTAGTTATTGTAGTGAAGGTGTTTATTTTTTTACAGTTGATTGGTTATTGAGGGTATTAATTCTGTTGAGGTGATTAGTTTCGTTTTTATTTAGTTTTTGCAATTTTAAGTAGCGCAAATTTGGCCCAATGTCTTTGGAGTTATTTACATGAGCTACAGATTACATTACACAAGGTCACTTTTTCAGGCACAGGGTGATTAAGTGATTTGTCAAGAATCACAGGAGGTCGAGCCGGCGCCGAGACTCGAACCTGATTCAAGGTCGACACACGCAGCTATGTGATTGGTTACCCGAGTGACGGTGATTAATCTACTAAAGGCGATTGTTCTCGTGGGGCGGGAACGCCCCCCAATCAATGCCAGTGTTTAATGTCCCTGATGCAGAGAAAAGGAGGCACGTGCCACAGGAAGTGTATCTCAAGTTGCTGGGTTGGTTCGATTCCGCATTTCCGATCGACATCCGAGCCATTCATTGGCCCAACCATTCCACCTTCTCCCATCTAGAAGGCTCTTTCACAGTATAGACGGTAAACTTTCCGCAGCCCCCTCCCTTCAAGCGCTGGTGCCCCACCCCCGGGGCGAGGTGGCGCGGTCGCAGCTGCTTGGTGAGTTCATGAGACTGTAGCCAAGTCCACTGCTGCGGTATCATGTGCCCGGCTTGTCACTTTATTTTTGTCGCCTTCGTCTTCAAATGAGATGGTGTAAAAGAAAAAAAAGGGTGCATGTTCACTTTGGCAGCTTCCTCCCGCCCTTAAACGGTGACCGCTCTCTGCCCGTGCACCAGCAGGCCCCCAGGGCTGACCAATGTGTTCCTGTCTGACTCCGAGAAGTGCTATTTTTGGGGCTCATGGTGAGAAGAGGACCCCCGGTCCCCACACTTCAATCCCCCTTCCCCCCATTCCTGGCTGTGTTTTATGAAGTACCCCGAACCCAGCAAGGCACTATCCGCCATTATCCATATATAGTGTTTCTAGCATATGTTTCTATATCAAAGAAGCCGATATGTTCAATATGCTCTCCCGGTTGCATCTCTGGGGTCACTGGTGCTGGAGCCCCATTCCTGTAGAACGCCTGTTGGATCACCTATTTAGTGAATGTCCCTCTGCTCAACATGGCTCTTGAGATGGGCGTGTTCTTTATACTCCAAAGGGGGGAGGGGGGGGGGGATCACTCGCAGACTCAGCCTTTCACCCTTGCAATGTTAGTAAACATTCTCTAATAGTATTAGTTATTTTCACGGGCCTGGAAACTGCGAAATGAGCCTCTTGGTAAAATATAAGATTATTATTGTGAATTCTTGTTAATCGATTCCATGAAGGCTGGCCCCACATGCTCCCCCACATCTGGTCTGGGGCGTCGCTTTGCGTGGAGCCTGGCAGCGTATTCTGGGCCGAGCGGCCTGGGTGTGAGAATGGGCAGAGTCTACCCTGCAGGCGAGTCTTGGCCTCTGCCCGCATGCCGGAAGGGCTGGTGGCGGATCCGCAGCACGTACAGGGGAGAGTCACTGCCCGTGCAGGCTGCCCAAGAAAAGCCGAAGCCCGCTTGATGCTCGGAGGCACCGCTCACGAGAAGCTGTGAGTGCAACGAAAAGGGACTTCATGTTTCCAGGCAAGCCAAAAAAACTCCGAATTTCAACGGAAACGGACGGGAAGGAAAGTTATGACACACGAGCCCATCCGTGCGCCGGTAAAAGATGCGCGACGTGTCGCGCCCATAAAGTATTTTTGCTTTCTAGTACCTCGAGTACTGTACTCCTGTACTCCGAGGTGCCCAGTTTGACGTGCGCGGGCACGTGAGGGTGGGTACCTATATATAAATATTGATGGCATGCCCATGTAGAAGTGGGCACTCGAGCCTTACGCAGGCCTCTTTTAATAGCCGTCTCCCCCTCTCTCTCCTGCTGGGTGGACGAGCTTGGGGGGCGGGGGGCAGCACTCCCTTCAACAGGGGGAGGGCTATTCTGAGCCTGGTGAGACTCGGCCCTCAGTGCTCCGTGTGCCTGCTGCCTCACCGCCCCCCCCCCCCCCCCCCTTCTCTATATATACACCCCCTCCCAGTCTGGCAGCATGTATTCGGTGACGATCAGGTCAGAGGTCACTTGGGGTCAGACACAGGTCTCGCTATTCCTGCCCTGGTGGGCAGCCCGACTGGATGTACCAAGGGAGGGCGGGGTGCTGCCTGCGGGGAGAGATCTCTGGCGGGTGCATGGATGGAAGCGCTAGTGCAGCGAGGCGTGCTTGGCTTTGTAAGGCGCTGGCTCTCCAGAGGGGTGAGTGGCGCACTGCTCCTGTGGGGCGGGGGTGCACTGAGGTGCTGGGCGCTGGCCCTGCCGTGGAGAGCGGGGGACAGGGGCTTCGTGTACGGGAGAGTGTGGAGTGGGGCTCCTGTATAGACGAGCCATGGCTCTATTGAATGCGGATGCACTGTAGGGGAAAGGGTGGTGTATGGAATGGGGCACCTGTATGGGCAGGCAGGGCTGTATTGTGCTGGATTGCTATATAGGGCAAAGGATGGTGTATGGAATGGGGCACCTGTATGGGCAGGCAGGGCTGTATTGTGCTGGAGTGCTATATAGGGAACAGGGCGGTGTATGGAATGGGGCACCTGTATGGGCAGGCAGGGCTGTATTGTGCTGGAGTGCTATATATATAGGGGACAGGTGGTGTATGGAATGGGGCACCTGTATGGGCAGGCAGGGCTGTATTGTGCTGGATTGCTATATATGGCAAAGGGTGGTGTATGGAATGGGGCACCTGTATGGGCAGGCAGGGCTGTATTGTGCTGGATTGCTATATAGGGCAAAGGGTGGTGTATGGAATGGGGCACCTGTATGGGCAGGCAGGGCTATATTGAGCTGGAGTGCTATATAGGGGACAGGCGGTGTATGGAATGGGGCACCTGTATGGGCAGGCAGGGCTGTATTGTGCTGAATTGCTATATAGGGGATAGGGCGGTGTATGGAATGGGGCACCTGTATGGACAGGCAGGGCTATATTGAGCTAGAGTGCTATATATGGTACAGGGCGGTGTATGCAATGGGGCACCTGTATGGGCAGGCAGGGCTGTATTGTGCTGGAGTGCTATATAGGGGACAGGCGGTGTATGGAATGGAGTACCTGTATGGGCAGGAAGGGCTGTATTGTGCTGGAGTGCTATATAGGGAACAGGGCGGTGTATGGAATGGGGCACCTGTATGGACAGGCAGGGCTGTATTGTGCTGGAGTGCTATATAGGGGACAGGCGGTGTATGGAATGGGGTACCTGTATGGGCAGGCAGGGCTGTATTGTGCTGGAGTGCTATATAGGGAACAGGGCGGTGTATGGAATGGGGCACCTGTATGGACAGGCAGGGCTGCATTGTGCTGGAGTGCTATATAGGGGACAGGCGGTGTATGGAATGGGGCACCTGTATGGGCAGGCAGGGCTGTATTGTGCTGGAGTGCTATATAGGGGACAGGCGGTGTATGGAATGGGGCAGCTGTATGGGCAGGCAGGGCTGTATTGTGCTGGAGTGCTATATAGGGGACAGGCGGTGTATGGAATGGGGCTCCTGTATGGGCAGGCAGGGCTATATTGAGCTAGAGTGCTATATAGGGGACAGGCGATGCATGGAATGGGGCACCTGTATGGGCAGGCAGGGCTATATTGAGCTAGAGCGCTATATAGGGCAAATGGTGGTGTATGCAATGGGGCACCTGTATGGGCAGACAGGGCTGTATTGTGCTGGATTGCTATATAGGGCAAATGGTGGTGTATGCAATGGGGCACCTGTATGGGCAGGCAGGGCTGTATTGTGCTGGAGTGCTATATAGGGAACAGGGCGGTGTATGGAATGGGGCTCCTGTATGGGCAGGCAGGGCTGTATTGTGCTGGAGTGCTATATAGGGGACAGGCCAGGCGGTGTATGCAATGGGGCACCTGTATGGGCAGGCAGGGCTGTATTGTGCTGGATTGCTATATAGGGGACAGGCGGTGTATGGAATGGGGCACCTGTATGGGCAGGCAGGGCTATATTGTGCTGGATTGCTATATAGGGCAAATGGTGGTGTATGGAATGGGGCTCCTGTATGGGCAGGCAGGGCTGTATTGTGCTGGAGTGCCTCTATGTATGGACTGGGGCGCATGTATAGACAAGGCAGGGCTTTATTGCGCGGGAATGCTGTGTATAGTGAAGAGGGTGCTGTCTGGAGCGTGGTGCTGATCGAAGCAGGGCTATAAAAGGGACTCGTGTGGCGCGTTGTGATGCCAGGTGGTGCCAGTTGTACATTGGACTGCTGCATAGAGAGCGCCGCCTGCTCATAGATGCAGCTGTGCTGTATGGGTCGAGGCTGCTGTGGCAGGCGGTGCTGTTGCACAGGCGGGGGGGGTGAGGGGGGGTTGTAGAAGCTGGAGTGGTGGGGTGAGGTGTGTGGTTGCCCCTTAGGCGTGGTGGGGCTACAGTGCGTGTAGCAGTGTTTAGAGTGGTGGCCTTGGGTGACTTGTGTAGGTTTGGTGTGTATTCTATAGAAGTGACTTGGGGCTGATGTGTAGGCTGGGTGGGCTGCTCTCTACAGATGTGGCGAGCCTGCTCTTCAGGGAGGGTGTAGCTGCTCTGTAGGGGTCGAGGCTGCTGTATAAGGTGTGACTGGATAGGAGTGTTGTAGCTTGTAAGGCAGTGCTGGGCAGCTGCGCAGGAGTGCTGTGGCTGCTGCGTAGGGGGTATGTTGTATGGTGGCAGGCGGCTATCACACAGCAGAGGTGGTAGAACATCTGTATGGTGGTTGGACAGATGTATAGGGATGAATGCCCAATAGTGGCGTGGCTACTATGTGAACCGATGGGCTGCGGTGTAGAGATACAGAGGTGACTCTGTCTGCTCTGGGATTTGAGAGTGGGCTCTCTGGGGAAGGATGCCTCTGTTAGCGGAAGGGGGTCTGCTGTGCAGAGGGTGAATATAGATGCAACACAAGACCCCCCCCCCCGTGTCTTCGATGACTATCCCTTTTATTCGGCACTGTAGGGAGCCTGAAGAGCGGAAACACCAGCCCTAATGGATGCTGTGAGTGAGCAAAGCACACGGAGGGAAACATCTTAATATATATTTATTATTTCACTAGCCACATATTGTTTTTAAAAATATTCTTTTAAGATTATAACGATTCTTTATTAAGTTTACAAAACCCTTCGCCTACATCCATTCGGCAAGCGAGGTAGCAAAGATCGGAAGGGAGGGCTGGAGGGAAAAAAGGGAAACTGAATCAGACCTCATCAGTGAACAATAAATAAAGACAAACAAGACCTGCTCCTATCACTTCATAGGAATCGTGCCTCCATCTCTGTGGGGGCGGGTGTAATCTGCAGTATACGCAAACATATGGGGCACGTGAGCTCCTGGTACACTCCTTAGAGATGCTCTATGCATGTTCCCCATCTTTTTCCGAGCTTGGGTCGGGTGTGGTTGACAACAGCTGTTCGTTTTTCCATCCCCAGTAAGTCCCACGGCTTGTGGAGCCAATCGGCATGCGTTGAGACCACTTCGGTACCCCACTTCGATAGTAGGACTGGCTTCGCTGCACATAGCGCTAAAGTGATGGCCTTGCCTTTGTTAGAGTGTAGTGGAGATGTTTGTGTGTTGGGTAGTCCCAACAGGACATAGCTGGGAAAACTGGGTTGTTCAGTATTAAACATCTGATCGATGTCAGCCAGCACCTCCCTCCAATATCTATGCAGCTTGGGGCAATGCCACAACAGGTGGGTGAGCGTGTCTGGTTGGGCGCAAGGCTTCCAGCATATGTCCCCTCGTCCTTGTTGCCGCTGAGCTAGGCAAGCTGGGGTGTAGTACCAGTAGTGTGCTAATCTTAACAGCGTCTCCGTGCCGGGGGCGCTGGTGGCGGAAGTACGCGCACGGTGTAGGATGTCTGTCCATTCTTTGTCCGTAAAACGGCGCTCACACTCAAGCTCCCATCTTTTCCTGGCCGGCGTTTGCAAAGGGCTAGTCTGTGTATTTAAAAAGAAATATATGTTGGATAAAATGTGGGAGACATCTTTTCTTGATAAAAGCCCACGTTTAAACAGCGTCAGTCGCCTGCTGGCATGTGGCCGTGTCACCATGTCCGATTGTCAGGTAGTGCCAATATTCTGAGTCTGGGAGCCCAAAGTCATGCTGGACTGCTTTAAAACCCAACAGGCCTTTCACATCAAATAGATCCCCAATTCGTAAAAATATTCTTTTTCAGAAAACAGGAAAATCGAGAAGTCTGTGCAGTGTTTTTTGTGGTCTGTCTAATACTTGGTTGATAGATTACTGTGAACACGTTTCAGGTGACATTGAGGAGTATTGTGTAATGCATGTATATCGAAGTTTTTTTGCGTAATGTTTTTTCCCACTCACAACATCCATTAAAGTTGGTGTCCCCCCTCTGGCTACTTGCACTTCTCTGTAGTAGAAGTTGTCCTCGAAGAGAAGGGGTGAACCGTTTGTTTTGCATTGGCTTACATGCCCCGTCCCTTGGCTTTGTGAGGGATTCATTGCTCTTTCCTGGTTCATTGTGGTCTGTTGTAGAGCCTGGGGTTTTTGTAGAAGTGAAAGGTTGGTAATTAGATGAGCTAAAATGTAAGCTGTAACCTAGGGTGAGATAGTGTACTAGAGCACAGCTTTAGAAGGACGCCCTGTGAAGCGCCGCGTGATGTATAGCGCGGAAGCTGTGTTGCATATCAGATGCATTGAGGTTTGCTGCTGTGGTATGGATGGTCAAGCCATAAAGGGATGGGTGGACTGATGCACTGTCTGTTTCTGGAGATACCCTGCTCTCTTGAAGCATTTGCCGTATAATGCTGTGACACTGAAGGAGGTGGGGCAGCCCTAGAGCGATACTCTTGGGAGAGGGGTGCTGTGGAGGTATGAGGGGTTGCTATAGAGGTATGAGAGTTGCTATAGAGCGAAGGCAGCCACTGCATGTATCCTGGGTACAATGCCAGCAGATGCCTTTACAATACAGTTACTGACCGGGCAAGGATTACCATACCAAGTAATATCAGCCTCTCCGTTACAGGTCATCTCATTTACTCGGTGGTTCCCAAGTCCACGTTTTAGCCGCTGTGGCTTGTTTAGTGTTGTGCCTGAAGGACGCTGAGACCACCATAACTGTGTTGCAGATTCGCAAATTCCCTTAAAAATACCTAAACCTCTCCAAGGGAGGAAACTGTATTTAGTAAAACCCATTTATTTCGAGAAGCATTTTACTTCCCTACTTGAATCTTCCATGTTTCCTCATTTACCTCCTAGTTCTCCAGGAAGAGGCAGCACTATACTACCATTCCCCAAAAGTAGCCAGTAGTGTTTTCCATCGTGGCCGTACCCCTTGCCGTAGATTTTAGTTCAGTTATTTCCTCCTCAGGATGTGCCCTGGAGTGAAGAATCTTCCGCAAGTCTCCTGATTCCGCACTACTCCTGTCGTGGGTGGTTTAGTGTCTTCACATCTACTCCTGATCGGCTTCTCTGAACTGCCTCTTCCTCTGGAGGGTTCTCCCTTTGGATGATTTCCTAACTTGCTACCTTTTTTGAGGACCCCTGCTTACCATGCTCCGTTTGTTCTGCACAGGTGGCACCGTGGCTACAGGAAGGAGTAGTGTTGGCGTCCGGTCGCACTGAAGTCACAGTCCAATCCAAAACCTAACAGTTGTTGATATTTCTAGACCTATGTTGCACTCTTTCCTTTCTGGGTCGTTGCCTCAAAACAAGGCCAATTTTTGTTCTTCGTGTTTTACCCTTACTTATGAGCAGGAAGGTGGAGGAGAAAGTCTCTCGGTCGCCACACTGAGGGTTGTATCTTTCCTCAAGGGATTTATAGGTTCATCTGCAGAGAAGTTTCTATTTCCAGCTTGTAGTCTCCCATCCTGTACTTAAGTGTTTGGGCCTGATTTAGAATTGGGTGATAAATGGAAAATCATCTTTTCTGGAGGAAATGCTAAATCGGTAGGAGAACCAACCCAGTAATTCCAGCCATCATGGCCATCGTTCATTCCTCTTCCGCATTACCTCCCAACTCTAATCCAGTGATTTGCATCTGGATATTCTGCACACTTTATGGGCCACTCGGTGCCACTGAGAAATCACCCCTGTGCTTGTGTTTTCCTGTTTGTTCTGTGAGATGCTGATGTCATTGAAAGTTAGGACTGAGATAGAGATTCTTTGGCCAAGATGCTATTTAGTCCTAGTGGCGAAGAACATGCGCATGTTTCTGTTTCAGGATTTATATCGCTCTCACTTCATACAAAGCAAAGCAGCTCTGCATGAAGATGCGGCAGAGGAAAGCAATAAAGAGCATGGTTCGCCAACCTTTTGCCATAATGAGAGCTCTGTCCGATCAATAAAAAAACATCCAAAGCTATTTATCAATATTATCACTCCAGTGGCTGCATCACTCTATTGTAATAGTTGGACTACCTTTAGCAACCACAGCTCTGCTTTTAATGGACACATCTTTCAGCTGATTCCTCACATTTTGTCCCCCACGCACCACCAGGTGGTGCCATACTGTTTCATCTGTGACTCCACCCACCCAGGATTATGACCGCATCAGGACATTTAAGGGACTAACAGGAACTCTTGTTAGTTGTGTTCGGGAGCACTTCCTGGTGCTTCAACAACATTATTCGGCAACCCGGCACAACTGCCTTCCAGCTGGTCACACTTCATATTTTCAGGACGGTCCCTCCTACTCTCTGAAGTTAGTTTCTTTCTTTCCGTACAACAAGATGCGGATCCAAGGTCACCTCTCATCTCATTGAAGCACTTAACTCGAACAAAAATGGTTTTACAATGTGCAAGGGGCATGTCAACCACCAAAATGATAGGTTTGCAGCCCTGTAAGGACTGTCTTAAATAAATGTCTGTGCCACATACTTACCAATTTTACCTGTGGTCAAGCGGCGGCTCTAAGGTCTGCAGTGACTGAGCATCAAGGAAGTCTAAGGCCATGAGTCGGCAAGGGGACACTACATCGCCAAGCACCAGAAGTCTCTGCAATGAGACTGGTCCACGTCAAAAGTTAGTTCCCAGTCCAGTTCGAGATCCAGAGGAGGCCAGCATAATTCCAGGGGTCAGTCTTCCTCTGAATCCATATCTTTGGGTAATTCAAAGAAATTCAGCCCCTTCCCACCACTCACGCTCTTCTAGGAAGGCATGGGTCGGCCCCGTGCATCTCTATATCGCTCCTGAAGTTGTTCGTCAGTCGAAGTCGTCAATCTTGCAACTGGTTCTAGCACAGCCAGAGTTTCCAGGGCTTTCCGCCTCTCCCAACCAGATTTAAGAGTTTAGCGTAACCATGCTCCCAATCTTCAGATCCTTGCTGACTCCCACTGGCGTGCCTGTGTGCCCAACGTATCCTAAAGGTTCTCCACCTCGGTTCCTGCAGCAGGTTTGCCCTCAGCGTAAGCTGAACCACCATGCCCCGGGTGACCCTGCGTTTAACACACCTCACCTGAAACCTAGATGGTGCAAGAAAACTTAACCCTAACACATTCCCAACTTCTCTTCCCTGTAGGGAGTCAAAACTGGTGGAGATGGTCAGCAAAAGTCTTTTCATCCACAAGCCTGGCGCTCAGGTGTACGAATGCCAACTGCCTGCTGGGATACTATTCTCCTGCCTTTTGGGGCTCGGTGGCTTAAGTCCTCCCAGGTGTCCCTGCTGATCTCTGACTGGTCTTTTCCCTGGCCATGCCAGACAGCCATGACGCAGGAAAGTTTAATTTAATTTAATTTAATTGTGGGTTTATATAGCGCTAGAATCGACTCCCGGAGGAGTATCTCCGCGCTTCGACCGCTGGGGAACCCGTCCTGGCTCACCCTGAGAGATGGTCCCTAATGGGTATCTCTAAGGTGCGACCAAGCATCCCCGGTGGTCTGGGGGGGCCGTTGTGAAGATGAGGCAAGCTAATGCCCAGAGTTGCCGAGTGTGGTCCCTGACTGGAGTAGGCACCGAGGCGAGAATTATCGAGCCCGCTGACCCTGGTTCACAATTCTTTGTGGGTTGGGCATCTCCGATTCATCCGTTAGACCATTGGCACTTGTGTTGCCATTAGCCACCACGCTTGTCTGCGGTCCACGGGTTTGTCAGGCAATGTCCCGTCATCTCTAATGGAGATGCCGGTCAATGGGACTCGTCTGTTTGGGGACAAAGCAGTGGTTTAAGGAGAGCAGGGCTACGGTTTGCTCCCTAGGCTTATCTGTCCACACCCGCTAGCCGCATCAACCCTACTGTGGCTTCGGCAGATGTACACCATACCGTTCATGTTCAACCCCAGCATGGAACACAACAGTCTCGCAGCCGTGTCACCCATTGCCCCCAGGGTGAAGGTCAATGGGCCACCCAGTCTACTGCGCCGTAGGGGGCTCCACCTGCCAAACTCCTTTAGAGTGCTCTTAGTGGAGCAGAGCCGCCCAGTAGGATTCTTGCCGGGTTGGCAGGCCATAAAATCTGAGAGGTGGTCCTGCAAATTGTTCTGAAGGACTATGCCCTACCCTTCCAGTCCACACCGCTAAATCTTCCACCATCCTCCAATAACTGATGAAGAACCATCTTTCAGTTTTGTGGCCGGAAGTGCAGCCTTTTTAGCCAAAGGGCTTTCGATAGGGGTCCACGCCAGAAGTAGGACGTTGTTGCTATTCCTGCTACTTTCTGGTGCACAAGAAGGATGGAAGTATTCAGCCTATTTTAGACCTGTGCTCTCCGTATCCTACTCCGGATGACAAAATTCAAAATGCTCACCCTGGCCAAGGCTTTGCCTGCCCTTGACACTGTGTTATGCGGTCACATTAGGCCCAGTCAGTAACACCAACATTTTGAATGAAGTAGAATTTATAAAGCGCAATGGCTACCAGAAGGCCTCCCAGCGCTGCGGACAGAGAACAGCAGAGAGCAAGGCAAAGGAAAGAGCTAGAACAACCAAGTTTTTAGGAGCTTGCGGAAAGATAGAAGGTTAGATACCTTCCGTAAATGGAGCGGGAGGGCATTCCAGCCAATGGCGCCGTTATACGCAAAGGACCGGCCCCCACTTCTGGCCCTCCTTATTCTAGGTTGACCAGCAAGGAGGGATACAGACGTCGGAGGTCTCTTTTCGGGTGATAGGGGGTGATCAGGGGCTGAAGAATAGGAGGACTATTCTTCCAGAAAACTTTATGGACCAGACACATAGCTTTGAACTGGATCCTTTCCCTGATAGGCAGCCAATGCAAGGTCTTTAGTGCTTGTTTGGCTGAGTGCCAACGGGGGATTTGAAGCAATCTACGAGCGGCAGAGTTCTGAATGACTTGGAGCTTATCAATGGTGTACTGCGGAGGTCCTAGGTATAATACATTCCCGTAATCCAGGCGGGAAAGGATCAGAGCTTAAACCATGATCCTTCTGGCATTAAAGGGAAGGAGGGGCAGAATCTTATGAAGCATCCTTAGTATCCCAAAGCAAGTTGCAGAGAGTTTTGCTGCCTGGTGACTAAAGGTGAGTGAGTGGTCAATCCAGATGACTAGGCTCTTAATTTGCTCTTTGGGGGCCGGAGCAGGGCCTAGGCAGTCCGGCCAGAGATGCCGGGTTGAAAACAGGAGAATAACCCAGGAGCATCAACTCTGTTTTGTCCCCGTTAAGTTTGAGGCACGAATGTTCCATCCATTTGGAGACCACCTCTAAACAACTGCTTAGAGTGCCAGAAGGCCCTTTACAGTGGTTAAGTGCCACCACAAGTTGGGTGTCATCCACGTAGGAAACAATTTTTATGCCAAACGGTTGGACGATCTCTGCCAGGGGTCTCAAGTATATATTGAAAAGCGTGGGACTAAGGGCCGAGCCCTGAGGGACTCCACAATTAAGGGGAAACTCATTAGAGACCACATCTCCCTCAAAGACCCTAAAAGAGCGGTCACTGAGGAATGATTGAAACCACTGTATTGCCATACCTGATACTCCCACATTCTTAAGTCTGAGGAGCAGGGTAGCATGGTTAACAGTGTCGAAGGCGGCGCTGAGGTCAAGAAGGATAATGGCCGCCATGCCACCCTGATCCAAAATCCTTTTTGTTTCTTCTATCACCGCAAGGAGAGAAATTTCCGTGCCCAATTGGGGACGAAACCCCGTCTGAGACGGGTGGAGCAAGTTATGGGTTTCCAAGAAGGCTACCATAGTGTTATTTACGTGTTTCTATAGAATCTTGCTCACCCAAGGAAGGAGAGAATTGGGGCGATAGTTGGAAAAATTATCCTGATCCAGATTGGTTTTTTTTAAAAGGGCTTTGACCATAGCACCTTTCCATGCTACCAGGACTGTTCCTGAGGAGATGGAAGAATTCACCATATCCAAAATTAGAAGGCAAACAGTGTCTGCAACTAAGGTGAGAACCTGGGGTGGGGCAGGGTCCACAGGGGAGCCTGATTTTATATGTGCCATGATTAAATCCAGCATGGCAAAATTGAGGAGAGGGAATTGTGCTAGTGAGAAAAGGGTCCCGCCCTACAGACAGCTCAGCAGGGGTGGTAATGGGAATAGTAGGCTGAGGGGGCAGAAAGGCCTGATAGATATTTTGGATTTTCATATGGAAGAATTCTGCCAAAGTGTTACAGTGCGTCAAAGGATCCTGTAGCCTAGGCTGATTTTGAGGCAGTTTAGTAAGGGTTCTGGCAATGTAAAAAATTTCTTTGGGAGAGTTAGCGGCTAATTCAATTTTCTGTTTATAGAAAATTGCTTGAGTATTTTTAATTTCCAATTTATAGCATCTAATGGATTCCCTGTATTCCGCTTTACTAATATCAGAGTAATCCAGCCTCCACTTCCTTTCCAACCGTCTGCAGCGCTGTTTAAATTCTCTCAGATTATGAGTGAACCAAGGCGCAGTTTTTGTCCTGTTAATTATATATGATGGTTTTTTGGGGAGAACTGTATTTAAGGAGCCTTGTATCCAGGAATTAAATCTCTTATTTGCATTTTCCAGGTTAAAATTTTCATCCAGGGATGGCCTGTTGATTTCCAGGACAGATTTCCACTGGTCAGTAGGGAGTTTAGACCAGTTTCGCTCACACACCGGGATCACATTGGGGGTGGCGAGCAGGGCCGGGGATTTCCCAGTTTAGCGGAATTAAGAAATGGTCAGTCTAAGGAAGAGGGATGGGAAGCCCACTAGTAAGTTCCCTACAATTACTGAAGACTGGGTCCAGAAGATGACCTTTGGAATGAGTGGGGTTCGATACTTTCTCCGTGAGCTGGAGGGCTGACAGACTCTCAATCAACTCCATAGCCGTTTTATCAGATAAAATATCTAAGTGTTCGTTAAAATCACCTAATATGGTCAAATTAGCTGGTCCCAGGGATAACATTTGACATGTTTCACACATTTTTGACGTTTATGTTGTCCAATAAACGCACAGTTTTACTGAGGAAGTATGAACCATATGGCACCTGGAGACTGGATGTTGGCGTTGGACCAGCAGAACGCCTATTTCCATATACCCATTGTGCACAAGCATCTGTGCTACTTGTGGTTCATGGTGGGACAGGAGCATTTTCTGTTTGCTGTGCCTCTCTTTGGTCTCACCAGTGCCTCTAAAGTGTTCATGAAAGTGATGGCAGTGATAGCAGCATGCCTCCATGGGTCACAGTCCCAGTCTTCCCCAACCTCGACGACTCGCTGTTGAAGGTGGGCTTGCCCCAGGCATTCTTCAACCACCACCAAACTAAAGCAAACCTGTTATCTTTGGGGTTCACTATTCACATGTTTAAGTCACACCTGACTCCTTCTCAGATGCTCCCCTTCATTGAAACCATTCTGGACATGGTTCGATGCCTTTCCCCGGAAAAGAGACCAGGGCATGTCTGGGACTGATGGCCTCCTACCAGTCAAGCAGACTAGGTGGTATATGTGGGCTCTGCAGTAGGATCTGAAGTCTCAGTGGGCCTAACATTAAGGTACCTCTCTGACCACATTCAGATTTCAGAGGAGACTGCAAAAGATCTGCAGGGGTGGTTACTGGACTGCGACAGGGTCAGCGGCAGATCCTTCTCCCCCCAGTGCCCACAGTGGTGACCGATGCATCGCTTGTGGGTTGAGCTAAGGGGCCATATGAGGGAGGGTGAGTACAGGTGAGATCCGAGGCATCTGATCTCCAGCGGAGCCCCAACTCCACTTTAACCTTCCAGACCTGAGGGCCATTTGCTTGGCTTTAAAGCCTTCCTTCTATCTATCAAGAGGAGGCTGATACAGTGCTCACTGACAACAACCATGTTGCTCTGCAACAAATAGGGCGGGGTGGGGTCGCGGCCTTGCACCTAGGGAAATGGCTGGACCACCAAGGGAACTTCCTAGTGGAGACCTATCTAGCAAGATCATTGAATGTCAGGGCAGACCGACTCAGAGATCAAGTGGGGCAGTTATACCTGGAGGTGGCGCAAGGTCTGTTCCAAGAATGGATAGAACCTCGACTCCATCTGTTCGCCACTGTCAAGTGTTCGCCAGCTTCTGCACCTTGGAGTTTCCGAGGAGTCTCAGGGATGTGGACCCAGGACATATTGTTTGAGGTCAAGGGCAACACGTTTTCATGTGTATTTTGTCTTGGGGACAAATAGACCCCACTCCTCACAGCACAAACCCTTTGGCTGCCTGTTTACAGTAGCACATTATAGATCAGGGAAGGGCATTTTCTGCAGTTAAGGTAATATTTGTGTCCATGTATTAATGCTGTTTAAACCTGTATTTATAGTTCATTAAATGCAAAGCCTTTATTATTAGGGTGAGTGCTGTAAATGTTGTAAACTCGGACAGCACCACAGTGGTTTCAGAATAAAAATGTGTACACACACTTTCAAAGTTTAGCAATAGGAGGCTATGTATAATTCTCCCAGAATGCTTTATGATTTAATGAAAATATTTACAGAAGCTTGATTGGTCATTCTTTGCTTTCAAAATAAAATGCTCACAAAAAATGCAAGTAGGAAAAAAAGGATTTCACTAAACTACTGTAAACTTTGAGGTACCATTTCTTTGCAGCATAATTTAGTAAAATGTGTTGAGTGTGGAAAATCAGTGTAACTAGATTCCTTAGCTGTAACAAGGTCCCAGAATAGCTGTTTAAGCGTACAAAGGCTAGTCCGTGTTGGATAAAATCTTGGTGAGTAAGGCTGTAGCTGCTACGGTTGATTGAAATATAGGGAGTTTAGCATGCCTGACTGTTTTATTCTGCCCTCATTTTGTATAGAGAGACCAACACCTAGATGTTGTTACAGGTGATGCAGCCCAGACGGTGCCTAGCGCCTAGGGACGGCTGTACAACAAGTGACTTCATTTTAGCATTTCATGTGCCTTTCATGGCAGTTTACATTCACAATATGATGAAAACTCACCAAGGCTGGTATTATATCAAATAAGACAATTGCTTTCAGTCTAGAGGAATCCATTTGGTGAACTCTGACATCACTTGCCTTAGAGTTTGCACATTCAGTCCCTTTTCTGCTGCAAAAACAGTTACTGTATCAAGTCCTTGTGACTGCAGAGCAATGTTCAAGAAAATATATTGTAGACGTTTTCCAAATCTTTTGTGACCCGTCTTCTCCTTCAAAGTTTAATCCAAGAGCCAGATGTACATAGTTTTGTGTTTGCATTTACCTAATAGCCAATTTTGGAATTCGCTATTAGGTAATCGCAAACAGCGATGAACAAATGTTTGTTTTACACATTTAGCGATTCCAAGCGGGTCGCAAATAGACCTACCTCATTAATATTAATGAGGTAGGTCTTGGTTTGCGACCCATTGGGAGTCTCAACACGCATTTGCAATGCAATAGATCACACATTACTAACATTTTGACATATTGGAGTTGCAAATAGCAATGTTTCTTTATATATGAGTTCGCAATTAACCAGTGGCGGGGATAACGAGGAAAAAATAAGCAAAGCAAATATATGCCAGACAAAGTAAACTGCAGCATTTTAGGGGTTCTTAAGAGCAAATGGGGAGGGGAGGAGAGGGTGGAAAGGAAAGAGAGGAAGAGAGAAGGGGGTGGGTTGGGAGATAGTGCAGGGGCAGATAGACGGAAAAGTGAGATAACAAAGAGTGCTAAAAACTGTAGACAGACATATTAAAGTGAAGTATGCTACAGAGTTTTTTTTTATTTTTTTAAAACAGCATGGATGCTGCACAACCCATGATCATTTAAGGTGCCGGCAGATGAGACGATGATGCAGTCCTGTAATATTGAAAAGCACACTGACCGCATATGGTTGTAGGTGGTGTCCTGGTACAGTCGGGGAGTTAGGTGAAGATGGATTTTTAGTTACGCTAGGCGGTAGAGCGTGGTGGCACCAGAGGCTTGGCCCAGGAACGACCTAGGCGGCTGAGCTGCAGTGCTTATTGAGAACAGCATTAGCCCCTGTAAATACTGCGCCAAGGTGTCTTTTAATGTACAATACCTGTTCTTCTGGGCCAAAGTAAGTAAGTTGCGTCATTCTCCTACTTTGGGTAAGGGAGGGGGTCTTGGATGGGTGGCATAGCTGGATCCGAACACTACTCCAAGTCCCTATTCCGGGTGACCAGCGCTCAGACCAGTCTCTCTTGCACTCGGAGTTGACTCGAAGCCCGCCGTGGTTGCTAGGAAACTGTACACTATGACGAAAAAAAGATAGTTATAGAGAGGAGCATAAATGAGAAAAAGAGAAAAGACAGACCTATTTGTCTGACTGAACGTGGTGCCATCTTGGATGTGGTTGCTCTTTTCTCAGGACTATAAAACCAAATAGAACTAACCCATATCCAGAAATGAAGTCACGTTTAAGTTCTGAATTACCGCAGCCTGTTTGAGGAAAGTTGTAGGTGTGTGAAATAATAATCTCTTTGAGGGACTTAACTCAAACAAAAATTGGTTTACAATATGATAGGGACATGTCAACTTCCAAAATGATAGGTTTTAAGCCCTGTAAGGACTGTTTTAAATAAATGTCTGTGCCACATACTCACCAATTTTGGCTGTGGTCAAGCGGCGACTCGAAGGCCTGCTGTGACAGAGGTTGTGGCGTATTTATAGCAGCCCTACCTCTCTCGATGGTATGTTCTGTTCTGCGTAGGCAGCTAGGTGGCTGGCCAAGATTACACGGATGGTTAGCATATGGCATTGGCAGCTAAAGATTGGCAAGTCAACAATTTTACAGTGAGTCAAGCCAAGGTTTGGCTCTGGCTCTAAGAGACCGTGCAGGAAAGCTGGTATCGTCAGAACCAGGCAGCAACAGCTATAGGAAGACAGGGACCCGGATGCCAGGCCGTGCGTTTGAAAAGCAGGAGGGAAGAGGAGGCAACTGCATCTGAAGAGAGGGAGCAAAGGGGGAGGAGGAGGAGGAGTCAGCTGCAGGTGGGGTGAGGGAGAAACCGTGGGCAACGCTGAGCTTCAAGAAGCACAAAGAAAAAAGAGTACCCCTAAACTAATAAATAACATAACGAGTAACAGCTCATGTAACAGGGGCAGTCCTCATGGGAGGATACAAACGTAGAAAAGGAGAGACTACTGCGCTTATTAACCAATGAAAAGCAGACATTTACGAAGGACGTTTAAAGGGAGCCAATTAGAAAGATGGGCGGAGCTTAATGCCCATATGCTGAATACAGCATTTCTTGAAGAGACATAAAAATCAGAGATTGTGGTTCTGCTGGGGTCAGCAGACCACCATTTCTGTGATGGCTTTTGAATTGACCAATTTTCTTTTTTTTTTTTTTAATGCAATCAGTTTTCCTTAAAGTAAAACGGGATGCGTTTCAAAATGAAATAAGCAACAGAAAGGTGACCAGTCCAGCTGTGCAAAAGGCCTTCTACTGTACGCCAACATGTGTCGCTGTATTTTTAGTAACTTTTGAACCGTTTGAGCTAGAAACAAATATTTGTTTTGGTAAAATCTGCAACTTCTGGGAAAGATGATGGCTTATATGGCAAATGCAGCAAATCTATAATCAGGCAAAAATTGCCGTGATGGCACAATTGTATAATTTCAGTCGCCCTGGTAATAGGTTACCAAATCGCACATTAGGGCTTCGCATATAGAAAAATGCTTTTTTTCCAGTCACATACGGCCCAATTCTGCGAATCAGCTCATTTGCGACCTAAAAAAAGCATCGTGCATTTGGCCCCAAATCTCTAGGGTTGAGGTTGAGGCTGCTCTAGCTGCTTTCAGCCCTAGTACGGGTGGGAATTTGCTGCCTTCCTCTTATCTAGAGTATGTCAGCCTTTCAAGGTTTTCTTTCAGTAGCTATGTAGAGGTCACCCAGTTTTTGTTCCTTGCAAAGCACAGGCTATTACACTTGCTAGTAGCATTGAAACGGAGCCAGACTTGTCTTTTGTCAGTTAGAGGTGATGCTGTCCAATACCAACAGGGATTGCTCTACCACATAGACAAACTAGGTGGTCAGATGTGTGCGACAAGTTCCCCAGCTTGTGCAAAACATACACAAAGTAGCTGGAAGGGCCTTGTTACAATCACGCTGCCACAGCTCTATCCACCATAGTTGAGAAAGGGAGGTGCAAAAGGGACCGAACTTTAGGGAAAGGCCAGTCCCCTCTATGCACAAATATGTGGGCACAGTAAGGCAGCTGTGCCATAATCTCATGCAGCACACACAATAGACACCAGGGTCCTGTACGGAGTGTGCAGATAATGAAGAGTTTGAGATACCTTACATATGCAATGAAGGATGCCAACCGCTAGCTGACATTGTAACAAATGGACTCCGGCTCCCTCGGTCTAACCCTGAATGAAGGGATGCGGCAAATACAGTAGGGACCAGGATTCTCCGCAGCTCCAGTCAAGGCACGGGTGTTACGGTTGAAGGAGGCGCATTGTTGTCCGGGGAAGGTCGGTGCTGTGATGCGAGTGACCACTGCTACCGGTGGTGCAGCCCTGTTGCCAAGGGAGAGTCCAGTCCTCCACTTTCTATACTGAGGGACATTCCACTGTCTTTCATTTGGTTCAATGAACATTGATTTGGTTATTGAAGTTCGTTTAACTTGGCTTATCTAAATCTTCATAATCCAAATGTTAAGGAGTACAAATGGATTCCTTTCGAACATGTGGCTTTACTTCATGCAGACTATGCTCATTCGGGAGCTGCTTTTACCAGAAGCATCACTGAATGGAACCCATAAGATGATAGAAGGTGCCCCAGAGATTCCTAGTGTTTATGGATTTCTGTCACTAAGGATAAGCAAAAAGGCTTGTCCTACAGTCAGTGGAAGTGCTCAAGGCATTGAGCGGTATTACTTGGGGTTAAATTCACAGGAAGGTATACTGTGCTGTATTTAGCTCCCCAATGTTGACTGAGGATGTTTCTAAAGCTATCCACTCATTTCCAGCTGGGAAGGTAACTTGTGATAACATCTGGCCCTCATTTATGATGCACCTCAAATACCAGCATTACTGAATAGCAGTCTCTACTGAGATGAACTAATAGTTCTTTTTACTGAGTGTGCATTTTCCCAAATATATTTCTTCCCTGATTGTTGTCTTATGGATGTATATGTATGATTTCTCTTTTAATGACTTGCTTGCTGCCAATATTAAAAAAACACAAATAAAACGATCCAAATGAGTCGTGAAACAATAAAGATTTAGAAATTGTTTCCAACCTGGAGGGTCAACAAAGGTCTCGTTGTCTGTGGTCGCTGCTTATGGCTGCTCGTCTCCTGTCCTCCGAGTTACCGCTCCATTACAGATTTCTCTATTTGCACTGTTAATAGCTCATCTTAAAGGCAGTGGTCATTTCAGCCCCATCTCCACTTTGGAGGACTGGTCAGGTTGTAGAAAGAAAGTGGTTATGTGCTATGGCTGCATTTTAAAAACACTAAGAGGTTTAACGCACTGTCTTCTTCTTTCCACAGATGCAGCACTGCTGGGGATGCGGCCTCACAGGGCTTTGTGGAGCTTCTTAAAGAAAAGCCAGCTCCTGTTTCTGCTGCCACCATAATCTCATCTTGGTCGCTCCCTCCTTTCGTTGAGAGCACTTTTCATTCTCTGCTCTGACCTCAGCCTCTTCATAAATATTTTTTTATTTTGGCCCTGGAAGTGAACGCTGGCAGGAGGAGCAATGAGGCACATCCAGGTGGAGACATCCCCCAGGGACCAGGGCATAGAGTCTTCCTCTGCAGATAGCAGCACCTCGTCTGCAGGTGACGTCAACACCTTGGACTCTGGGCAGTCCCAGGACTGCAGGTTTGTGATGGGTTACAACGAGCAGGAGATCAAACGCCAGAAGGTCTACCAGGTGTCTGTCTATTCCAGCCTGTCCAACTCCTCAAATCCGTCAGACCAGAGAATCCGTGGCCAGCAAGCCATCAAGAGGGGTTTCCCTGACCAACGGATCCCAGAGGCCAGCCGTGACCCAAAAAGGGCTCACTGGGGAGGAGCAGACAGTTCTATACATGACGGGGTCCCAAACCAACCCAAACATGACCAGGACAAGGTGAATTCTTGGTCAGACTTCTCACCCGGGGGATCAGATCACTCCGATACTTGTGAAGATGGTTTACCCACAGAGGAGCTGCCAATGTGCGGTTCAGCCCAACATTTTTGTCATAGTGGCCTCCAAGTGATTGAGCACAAGTGTGAGGGGGTCACTAGCCATGTCAAGGATTTGGGATTCAAGCATCCAGTTGGTCGGGTCTTTACCAAGCATGCAGGTGACCCATTGGGCAAGCCATCCTCTAGCAACCAGCGCACATCCTGCAGCACTTTGCACATTGTTGACCAGGGAGATTCATCTGGCCGACGTGTTCCCCAGGGGAAGGTTCCTGTTGGGATATGCCTTGATGAAAACTTGAGAGACTACCGAAAACCAGCAGGGAAGAGGTCACAACCTTTGGGAAGCCATCCCCAGACACGACAGCCATGTGAAGGACATTCAAGATGGAGAGATTGCAACGTTAAAGATGATGGGGCTAGTAGCCAAAATATACTTGATCTGCACAATATTGCACAAAACTACACAAAGCGCTCGTGTGTAAGGCACGATGAGGTGACTGCGGGAATATCTGGGAGTTCAGCCCTTGCACATGTAGGTCACAGTGCCTCTAATAGCCAAGGTTTGAGGAACGGTAGCCTGCCGAGAGAGGATAGTCTAGTATCACCCAATGGAATCAAAGAGCCAACCACTCCAAGGTCAGAAGGTTCTAAGGTCCAGATTTCAGAAAGCAATGGCTTAACGTCTCTGGAGAAGACCCCTGTGATGAGCAAGCCATCAGTCTGTGGTTTTGGTGGCTGCACAGTGAAGAGAAAACTCCTTCAATCTAGCGAGGCAGCAGATTCATGCTCGGAGGATGAAAGCCAGTTGCCAGGGAAGAGGAGAAGAGTCCAGTTGTCTCACCCTCTTCCAGCGTCCTGTAGAAGCACAGATGCCAAAGCTGCTCCATTCTGGAACCATCTTCTCCCTTCAGCAAGAGACTCTTACATGGTGGGTGTCCTTTGATATCTTTTTGTTACTCTTTTTAATCTCTGTGCCAGTCGTGATTCCTTCCATTCCTCCTCTCTTCTGGATGTCCATTGGTATTTATGCACCACATTCCATGAATGTGCACACTTCCATGCCAGACTGTCATTTAATAACCCCCCCATGCTTTCTATATACTTAAGACTCTCTTTCAATGCTTTCAAGGCCTAGATAGACTCCAGTTAATGTGCCAAGCTTCCTGCTTCTATTTGTCTACGCCAAGCAGCCAAGAGCAGTTTGTTTGTGTCTACAAGATCCAATGACAAACCAGCAACATGAATTCCTGTATTGGGACGTTTAGGTCATTGGGTGTGATGGTGTACCTTTAGCACCGCCCTCTGGGTCACTATCATATCTGTGTGGCAAAATTAATGGTTCACTGGGGTCACTGCTGTAGCCATAGCCCATCAGCATGAGTTGTCCAAAGTCAGTGAGGCTACCCCTGTGTCATCAGCATCTTTCCTACAAGGTCCAAATTCACAGGTCATTGAAATAGCTACGTCTTGTTAGCACCAAGCTATCGGTCAGTGAGAGTAGACTTTGGTCACTGAGAATAGGCATGTCCCATAGGCACGGTCCTTCGAGGCATCAGTATTCCACAGTAACTAGGGATATCATTGCCCCAGGAAATATCGCCCTTGGCATCGCTGGAGGTAACCATCTCTCATTAGGAGAATTGTTTAAGGGCTACAGAATATTGTTGTGCTGTAATGGAGACAGAGTTCCAGGTACACACATTGCTATGTTAGCATAGGCGTCTTAGAAGTTAAGACGCCATCTTGCCACTTTTGCTGCTTTTGCACATGACACTGCAGATAGATGTTTTTATATGAAAACTGCTTGCTTGCTTTTTCTTCACATGAGAACGGTCTGTTGTTCACATCCCTAGACGTGCACCGCGACCTTGGTCTGAACATTATGTGCAGAAACAGTCAGGGCCAACAAACAATGTATGCTTTTGAATTCTGGTTTAGCGGCCCACACTCTAGCCATAACACGCACACAGCTGCAAATATCTGAAACTCGAGCGCCTTTAATACTGCAGTTTGCATGCATGAGATAGACACTTTGGAGAAGACTTTTTCCAGACACAGAACAAAGCTGATCCTGTGATGTGATTCACCTAAGCTGATATTTACGGTATGGGGTTCCCCATTCAAACCTAGAGACCTTCTATTAGTTTAATAAGGCTCGCTTACTAGCGAAGGGAGGGTGGTTGTATTCCACTATCATTTGTAACATGATTTCGCCCTTCATTTTCTATGGTATTGTAACAATGCTGATGGTTTTATTCTTAATAATTTGTCTGCTTATGTTAGCCAAAGTACTGCATCTTAGGACACGTAGCTTATAAAATAAACATTTTAAACTTTACTGTGTCTCTGATTACTCTTGTTGTGGACTGATATGAGAATAATAACAAACAGGTATTTCTAATTCCCACCATTCCTGAGAGTACTCTAAGTCGCTTGTTCTGGGTTGTCAAATTATTGGTAGCTTCGAGATGATACGGAGAACGAATGAGACACTGATGCTAGTCGGATAGGGGTTCTGGGTACTAAGGTGAGTTTTTGGTACACCACAATTCACTGAGGTCCTGGTTTCCTGCGCATAGTTCTGTGCATGAGCAGAATCCCTGCAACAGTGCACTGTTTGCACTAGTTCACCAAAGTCACTGGGAATAACCACGTCCTGTGAACACCAATTCTACATGCATACTGTTAGCACCAGTCCTTGGAAGTAACTGGGGTTATCTGAGTCCCATCAGCACTAGTCTTCCAAGGGCATTAGGGGAGCCTTGACCATCACCGCTGAGATAAGTGGTGCCCCTTGGCACCTGTCATCCAGGGTTTGTTGGGGATGGCCATGTCCCTGCAGCACCAGTCCTTGGAAGTCACTGGGCTTTGCTTGCACTATCATCACCAGTCGAGTGAGGTTACTGGTGGTTCTGTCCCATCAGCACCAGTCCTCCAAAGTCAATGGTAGGAGCGGTGCCCACTCAGAAACATGTCTGTGGGGTCACTGGTGAGGTCGTTGTCCCATCAGCACTAGTCCTCCAAGATCATTGGGAATAGTGGTACTCCCTCGGGATAAGTCAGTTATCCAAGGTCTTTGGGGATGGCCATGTTTCCTCAGCACCATTCCTCTGGGGATGGCTTATCCCATGAGCACCAGTTCTCCAAAGCCTCTGGTAATAGTGATGCCGGCCCCCTCCGAACCATTCATCCGAGGTCACTGGGAATGACCGGATCTTCTCAGTACAAGTCCTCTTAGGTCACTGGGATGGCCATGTTCCCCCATCAGCAGTCTGAGAGCCCCTTGGGTTTGTGATGCCCCATCAGCACCAGTCCTCTAGGGACCTTGTCTTTCATGGACCGGTCTCATTGTATTCATTCCCAGAAAAATCCACTTGTCACAGTTCAGCTGCACGGAAAGCAGAGAGGGGTTGGGTGGTGTGAGGGCGTCAGGGCGTTCTGCTGTCATTATGATTGTTTCTAGAAACATTGCCATGAATGCAGTGCTGCATTGTTCCTTTTAGAAGGAAACAATGGCTCACGTGGGATGTGAGGGTCAGCAGAAAGCCTCTTCTGCTCCAGTTTCCACCGCACTCTGGACTGACATCCCTTGGAGTCGGATACCTGGTCAGAGATGGAGCTGCTAGAAATGCTGCCCCGGCGGACCGGTCAGATACCACTGTTTTGCCATCATGGGACTCTGCCTGCCGAAAGCTCGGCCCAGTATAAAAGCCCCCATCGTCTCTTGGTGAAGCTGGTTACCCAAGCGCAGTCGTAAGTGTTATCTGTGTGGCACGCGTGGTCTGGCGCACATGGATGTTGTAGACATGCAGCTGATCTTGTTAGTAAGTTGTGAGAACGTTTGACCTACGCTAATCCCTGGACTTCTGTAAATTCAGCAGGCATGATGTGTCTTCTAGGTCACGTTGGCAGGCAATAGTAGTTAAACAGGCATGGAGTAGGAGGTGACATTAGTGTGGTGAGTGGGAAGGCAAAGCTCATGATCGAGATGTCTGTAGCACAGAGGTCCTCAAAGCTTCTCATTCCAAGCCCTCCTCGTGTACATTTTGCCCATAGCATCTCAAAATTACATATTTTCTCACAACCATTATGTAAAAAGTTAAACATTTTGAGGAAGTTGAAAAACAATGGTGCGGTGTTGGCACACATACATGGAACACGTGTCAATTTATCACAGTAAATGTATGCAGTGTAAACGTTGCAAGCATCCCAAATATTTCAAGTGAAAACGTGCGTGGGAGGTCCCAAAACTAGGTTATATATTCCTTTTCCTTACAGTAAAGCAGTAAATGAAATTAAAACCTATTTTAAGTGAGGGAGTTCGGAGGTTTAAGCGAGTTAAGATGCAGCAGGGAGCATTGTCAAGAAAGCTTTAGAAAAATGTATAGTTATAGCGCTTTCAACTTGCTAAACACTTAGGCACACTGCATTGTATAGTTTTCTCTTTTTAAAACAATGTGTTGGCAAGTTTCTGGATAAATGACATTGGCTTTGAGATACACTTTTGACGTGCTCTGGAAAACTTCCCAATAGCAACCTCTAGCCCACCTCTAGTCTCCCCTTTCAGCTACTAATGGGAGGGCTTGCCCCATAGTTCAGATTTAAGTAGGTGAAGATCGACTCATAATCATCTCTGTCTCTGTTTTTCCTGCTAGAGTTCAGCAGATTGCACTAATGTTAGCCGACGGCTGAAGAGTGGGCTTCGCTCAAAATCGTAAGTGTCCTGCATCGCTTCATATAGATTTTCCTTTCATTGGCTGCGGCACCACGGGTAGCGTGTAACATTCCAAATACAGATCAGCATGTACCGTTTGTTGTTAGTATCATAGGAGGCTTAAAAAGTGGCCAGGTTAGTGCAGGACTGTGACTTGTCGGCTGTGGCGCTTCGACAAAGCTTTACGAAGTGTTGACACTGGTACCATTTCTTATAGACCAAGCCTCACTTAAGCAGTGAAGCGGACATTTCTTGCTGGAAGATGGGATATATGAAACGCTGTCACTTGAATAATTCTGGTGTTCTTAAATTCACTTTTATTACGGAAAGTTTATAAACAAATGTTCAAGAAATAGTGTGTTTTCAAAAGTATACCATTACACTACCACTGCCATAAATACAGCGGCCAAAAATCTTATAACTAAGGAGAAATAACATGATTATTGAAATGATCAGAATAAATATGGAAAAGGGGTCAGAAAAAACATGAAGAGCAGATGGAAAAATGTGGAGAGTAAGTCCAAAGCGAAAAGTTGTTCATAAACTTGAACATTTTGAACCGTATAATTCATCAATGTTGCCCATTTCTGTACTATCCTGCAAGAAACCTGTCCAAGATTCGATAAGGAAATTAGACCTTCCAGTCATACTTTTACTACAGGTTTTCAGTGGTAGAGGATTTCCATTTTAGTACCACATCACTTAGTCAGTGATATTTTTACCCTGTCAAGTATGATTAGATCGGGTTACATTTTTAAATCCCGAGAATAGTCCTGTTCTTAAACTCGATCACATTGTTTATGTACTTGAGTCATATTAATAATCAGTTTACAGTCGAAGTGATAGAATTCCTCCATTTCTGATTGAGCACTATCACCAAATGTCAAATCTGTGAACATTTTAAAGTCTCCTCAGCTTTTAGTCCCCCAAAACAGTACAAGTATGGGAAGTTGACAAAGGGTGAGAAACCAAAGCATTTCCTATTTTATCAGAATGTTGCACCTTGGGTACAAGGATTTCTTTAGAATAAATGGCTTTAACTTGCAATGTAAAGGCTGCTTTGAAGTTCAAGGATTTCTATAAAAGCCACTGTGGTATTTATAGTACAGATTGAGCATGGTATACAGCATGATTAGTTAGAGATTGAGTGGACAAAGATGCCTCTCTGACTTGTGTTCTTTCATAGGAGACATCTTCGCAGCCTTCGGAAAGGCACGGTTGGCAGACCTCCCTCGGGGCCCTGGACGTCGTCCTCCATCAGCCGGTCTCTGCTCGGGAACTTTGAGGTAATGTCTGAACGGAAGATTGAAACTGTCATCCTTTGGTTCGTCCAATTTATTAAACCTCAGAACATGGTTTGCCGCTGGGATATACATGCTTAGCATACTCCTGCCATCTAATGTCAGACTTGTACGTTTGCAAGTTGTTTTTCTTCAAAGAAGTCTTTTGATCACAGGATGCACTGTGACTTCTCTTTTGGTCTGCCTTGAAGAGGACTACTTTGCCCTGAATCGCCGGAAAGAAGGCTTTGAGAGTATGACCGTATGGCCAGGACCTTGAGGTAGTCGATGTGGCGTCCCTGGCATTGAGGGCATCGTACCACCTGTATTGTCCTGTCATCTAGATTTGCCCCCTCCAGCCTCAGAGGCGTCAGTGGTATTGGTCATCTGTGGAACAAGGTCTGCGAAGGGCCTGCCCTGCATCAGGCGGTGCTGTTCCACCACTCCTGAGAGCGATGGGCACTGGCCTTCACCAACACTTGCACTTCTAAATGACCTCCACTTGTGATAGTTGCGTCTAATGGCACACCTGCAACAGATGCATGTGGGACCGCATAGGTACTGTGGTGATGCTTAAGGCCATCATACCTAGGAGACTCTATGAACAGATGCATACAGGGTAAGTTACATTTTCCTTTCCTTCTCCTTGGTGGTAAATTTTTGTTATGTAAAATTGGTTTTACATGGGGGTCTTAATACTCAGCTTCCTGAAGGAAATAATCAGAGTTTTGGCCCCCTAGAATGATTTTGCTCATGGTATTGCCCTCTCTGGGTGAATGCCCCCCAACATCTCCCGCCCAACCCCCTCTCCACCCTCCGACAAGTACGCCCTACTCCGTAGAATGAATTCTCACTGTATTAAACGTACTAATTTAATAGGCTTATTCGTGTATCAAGTGAGGTGGGGGGAAATCTATGGGTTTTTATTCTTTATGGTGCTCTGCAAAAGAAATGCTTCGGTACTGACTGTCACAAAGAAAACTCTCCTGGTGTCAACTCCCAGAATGGAATGACTCCATCCTGGTGTCAACTCCCAGAATGGAATGACTCCCTCCTGGTGTCAAATTCCAGAATGGAATGACTCCATCCTGGTGTCAACTCCCAGAATGGAATGACTCCCTCCTGGTGTCAACTCCCAGAATGGAATGACTCCATCCTGGTGTCAACTCCCAGAATGGAATGACTCCATCCTGGTGTCAACTCCCAGAATGAAATAACTCCATCCTGGTGTCAACTCCCAGAATGAAATGACTCCAGCTGTTGTTTCTGACAGTAACCCGCTCCCAGAATCGACCTCTGAGAATGAAGTGCTGCCATTGCTGATGACCCGGAAGGAAATGCCCCACGTTGGAGCTCCCAGAACGAAAGGCTCCTTGTATTGTCCCTGGCAAAGGAAAGGCTCCTGGTTTCGGTGCTTGCAAAGGAATTGTCCCACCAGAAATTAATCCTACTAGTATCGGCTATGGAGAAATAAAGGCTCCTGGTAGCAGCTTTCTATAATGATTTGACCCAGGTATTGTCATCCTCAAAGAAAATCTTTGCGATATCAATTTGGCAGAAGGACGCGCTCCCAGAATTGTCCACCCAGAGGGAAATGCTCTTGAATCGGTCGACCCTACCCCCTAAAAGTCACTGTAGTATCTGCATCCCTGAAGGAAATGTAAAATTCTCTTGCCAGAAACATGCATAAAAACTGATGCTCCAGCCGGCAGGAGAGACAAGCTTTATCAATTGAACTGCAACTCGCTGTGAAACAGATCTCCATGACTAAAGAAAACACATATTTTCCATCTAACTGCAGTGCAACTATAGGTGCAATGTAGCCATTCAAGGATAAACTGTGGCTTTTTTAGGACCCTACTATTCCAGGTTTCAAGGAGGCTTTCTTAGATCCAGATCGCACTTCTAAGAGCAGCCCGTTCTTGTAGGCCCAAGATTTTAACCTCCACTGAAGATTCCTCCCTAATATGTGGCAGAAGGATATATAAAGATCATCATTCGGGGGCAGCTCGGCTGCAGCCCCTCTCCTTTCGTAAAGATGAGGATGAATCTTGTTGAGGTAGGATCTGCTCATTGGCAGAAGTAGAGGTCAACAGCAAACTCGTGGCTCAACACTGTCCTGGTAACCTCGATTGGGTCGCGGTCGGAGTTTACAACAAGTTTAATACCTTGAGATGTGGCCTAGAGACTACTAGTTCGATGTCTTGCCAGCTTCCTATTGTCCCAAATATCATTATATATACTCTCTTATTCATCCATTGGCCTCTTCAAGCGTCACGAAAACGTTCCTTATGCCCACCGCTTCCACCACCCGCTTTCTTTGCTGTGTGCAGGGGTTTGGAAATGGTATCACTCGATGCCCAAGACATAAGAATTGGCGATGTGGACAAGTTGTGATTTCTAGTTCGTCCATGGGCCAACGTTCATCTCCTAATACCACACTATCGGTTATTACGGTTTGCAGTGTTTCCTTAATTACAGTATGCAGACCGGAAACCATGGTACTGTGTGCTCACAGCCAATCATAGTAGTGAAAACAAATCCAGAAGCTGGTGGGAGATGTTTCATAGCCTATGATTGGATGGAAGCTACGATTCCCTGGGTGAGGGTGGGGGAGAAGGAGAACTAAATTGTTTATTGGCTCAGGACCCAGAAATTGTCTTGCTTGCTTGTCTTGTGTGCAGTCGGTGGGCTCTCGGTGCTAAAGTGGCAGTGTTTATTGGAGGAACCAGTTGTGGATAGGCATTCACAATTGCTCTACACTAGTGTGTGTGGATGCGTTGAGCAATGAGACAGCCTGGCTTGACAGCAATAAAAGCAATATAAAATAACCCTCACTTTCTGTGCTAGCAAGACATCTACATGGGAGCAGGCTGCAGGTGGAGTGGGAACAGCTGCTAAGAGTCCAAGTGCTTCATGTGACACCTTCAGCTGGACTTGACCTTTTTTCAAAACAGCACATTTCATGTTAGGAATTTTTTAGGCCAATCTTGCTGTGTGGCCCAGAATGTGATGTGTTGGTGACTTAACTTAGAAGGGGCCAAATTCTTCACGAATGATGTGGGCCCACCTGGCTGCCACAGAACCAGAGATTGCAATTGTTCTAAGGTGGGTGGTGTATTGAGGAAGGATACACATGCGGACTCAGCCCATACATAGATTTCCACAATGTGGTTGCGGGGAAGCTGCGGTTGCTACAGAGGCACAGTAGGTATACAGTTGGGTGGAAGAGAGAAAGTAAATTCTCCTGAAGCATTAAATACATAGTGCTGCAAGAGGGATGGAAGGTGACTGGAGGCGAATGGATGAGAGCGTAATCGTCGGGACAGGAGACACCTGAAGACAGTATAGGCTTATATGAGTGCCTGAGACGTATGAATGAAGCAGAAGAAAGAGTGAGGAGAAACAGAAGGGCGACAGAGCACCTTACTGACATGCATCAGACTGTATCTGTCATATATATGGGAAAGAGTGATTGAGAGAATGAGGTTGTGAGGAACAGAGATGGAGGGATTGAAGGGGCATTGAACAAGAAGCTACATCTGCTGGGGGTGGAAGAGAGTGCACGAGAGAGGATGGTAGAAGCGAATAAGTGCCTGGGACATGTGGCAGAGTCTGTGTGCGAGTAGTTTCTGCAAACTTAGCATGGGTTGACTCAACAGTGGTAAAGACACAGCTGCAGCTACAGAAGAAGACGAGAACAGGCAGCTCTTACAAGGGGATCAGCCCCATTCAGCTTCTCTTAAAATATGCGTTTTAGTTAAAGGATTACATGTTCTCCCTCCTCCCTGCCACCCAAGAGTTTAAAAACATTTCAAGGAAAGCGCCACTTGGGGTATGCTTGCTTATTCAAAATATGCTGGCATCCATACTCCCATTTGTGTTCGGTCTGGTTGAAAAGTAGTGTTTTCGGTGCTTTGTCTCCAGTAGATCTGACTCTGGTGCGCCGAGTTAAACCAGATGCATGCAAGGATAATGGAAACTAGTTCAGCAGCCAAGTCCTCAGGAGGCTTCCAGTCCACGGATGTAACTGGGATTTGAGAAGGTGTTTGGTAACAATTCAGATTCAGCCTTTAACTATGGAGTCTGCACCATAACGTTTTCCAATGTGTAGTTGGACATCAACAAAGCAAGGACCTTTATGTCTGTCCTTTTATTAAATATGGAGCATCTCCTCTGAAGGCTCGTTTTCAAGCCACACGTACGTAGCTTGTTACGCACACTGGAATTATTTGTTTCTAAAGATTCCCTTTATTTTGGTAATTCCGTATACCTTGTCAGTAATCATGAACCCCCTGAAAGTGAGAATAGCCATTCAGTTCCAGAAATCAAGAGAGCTGACGACTGACCTTCAGCGTACTGCTACTCAGGGTGGGCTCATGTGATGCCCCAGTTACAGGAGGGTCTCTACGCCCCAGTGGTCCGCTACGAAGGTAAAAGTGGTAGTGAAATAGGTAATCGCATGATGACCGGAGGACCTCTTGCTCAGGAATGGCATTTCAACTGTCACGTCCACACTTCATGATTGTGTAAGATGGCTCAAATAAGGGTGACAAGTGCATACCACTGAGTAGCAAAGGGATTGCACCGTAGTTGGAGTTTGGAACTGTTCGACTGCTTATTGGGACATCACCACTATTCTGAGGCAAGGTGGAGTTTGTGCAGTCTGGAAAAACAGTGCTTAGTGTATTCATTGCGGATGCAGCTTGGTACCCATATACAGCACTTATCTGAGCAAGGTCTGAAGCAACTCTGTTGCCCCAATACCTTCCAACAAAATCCATTATACAATTTTTTTCTGGAATGTACTCATTCCCTTATTTATACTTGCCACTAGATAACCTATCTCATCCTCCTTCTTTAGGCTGTATGGATTTAAGTATTTTTTTTGTTGTTGTTTTTTTTTACTCTGTTTATTAATTTTGTCATTTAAATGCAGCGCAGTCTAAAATTTAGTGACATATGATTCAGCCATGGTGCAAAGGCAGGTTACATTAAGGTAGGTTGTAAAATGTTTTAATCAGGACATCGCTAGTTAGGACAAGTGACTGTAGGCAACGAGGTTGGGAAAGCAAATAGTCACAGATTAAGCAGTTCTAGACAATAACATGAAACAGGTTAACATCAAACCATAACTCCGTATGGTTCCGCAGTGCTATAGGACTGTATTCGAGGTTAAAACATGCATAGTTAATTTATTTATTTTTTGAGTTTTATATAGCGCTAACTAGACCCGGAGGTATCCAAGCGCTTTACATAGATGGGAACGAGATAGTTGCACAAGTTACATGTGTAGATACAAATACATAGTATAGAGGTGGATAAAAATACAACAATGTACAGTTGACTTCTGAATAGATTATATCTCAAACTTTTGAAACGCAGCGGTAACTAGGGCTAAACACAGATACACATAACAAAAAAAGTAGAGGGGGATAGGGAATTGAGCATACGGTAGATGGATTAAATTCAGGTCCCGCAGACCGGCCCCAATTAGGGTAACACCTGGGGTTAGTCCCTCCAACCGGGCCGGAACAAAGGCAGACCCATTCAAGTCCTGTGGAAATCCCTCAAACAGGCTGGGGACGCTGCCTGGCAGCACCACGGGCCGGCCTCGCCCTCCGAGCCGAAGCTAGCTGGCCACGGAGAGGGCCTACAGATGGGGCAACATGGCCACCTCGCACCCACCATCTCTACCGAGAGGATGCAGGTGAGTCGTGAAGCGATGGGGGAGCATGAGGAGGCCTCTGCAGTCCGTCGCAAGCCACAGACCAGGCCGCCGACACCTTTGCAATGGACCAAGACCTCCCGGAGCTCCCGCCGAAGACCCCACCACCACGATGGAGGACTCCGTTTGTGGCTGCCAGTCCCGTCGACCTCCACCATTCAGTGGTGGAGTGGAGACCCCACAGACCCCTACCACTCACCAGGGGAGGAAGTCGTCCATGGGTTTCCGTCTGCAGACAAGAGGGCCGCAGACAGAAACCTAGTGCTATCTCCCCACCCCGTCTGGGTAAAACATCTCGGGCACCATGGCAGCCGCCACAGGAAACGTGCAGAGCCGCAGCCTCGAAGGTAATCCAAGTTTCACTTTTTCTTTTTGCCAGTGAGAAGCAGTCGTAGCGGGATGCAGAGTAACAGTGGCAGTGTCCGGAAGGTAGGTGAAGGTCGTGGATTAACACCGGAAGGGTGATCCCAAGCCTGTCTCCTCTCAGCTGCTTTTTAGCAGCTCAACCGTGCATTCGGCCATCTTACTAGGAATCTGCTGGCTGTAGTCTTTCTTGTTACTGTGGTAGGCTTAATCTCTTTTGGCGATCGCATTGGAAAAGCCATGGAGGATCGCTGGATAGAAGACTTCAAATCCCTGGGGTGGTGGTGGTACGATGGGGGTGCTTTTCTCCAGGATTTTCGCTACTTGCCGATTTCTAGCCTGGGAGCTCCCGGTGGGAGCTCCTTACCCGTCGGCCCTCTTGAGCCAAAGTCAATAGTTAATGAAATGTAGATTAAAGGTATGAGGTTATTCATCTATGTACCCATTTATCTTTCTTAGGGATTGACTTATTCTCCCAGTTCAGGGTTTTCATAGTTCGTTAAAATTTCATCCTACAGGTTAGCAAGTGGCTTTCTACGCAGACCAGGGCCGGACTGGGAACTGAAACTGGCCCTGGCAAACTGCTTGGCTGCCCCCCCCCCCCCCCTCCCCCCTTACCTGGGGTGAGGGGGGGGGCGCCGCAGAGCAGTTTGCGAGGGCCGCTTTCGGACGATTTTGTTACAGGGGGCCGATATTGCCGGCCCCCGGTAACAAAAACTGCCTCCTAGTGGCCTAAAACCGGCCCCCACCCTAGCGGCCCACCGGGCAAATGCCCGGTGCCTGCTATGGCCAGTCCGGCCCTGACGCAGACCCCTTCTTTCCTCTGCGTAAAGGGCAAGGCATTCAGATTTGTCCCATTTCTCGAGATCACAAAGCCTTTTGTCGATGGGATGGAGTGCTTTAGCTTTCTGGTACATTTCTATATGACTTTTGGTCCGAATTAATGCCAGATCTATTTATATCTATGACCCGCTTTTTGATTTTAGGTTCTAGGAACCGCTCCAACAACCCCTTTCTATCCAGAAGAGACTCAAATGATTCCACTATGCTCCTCAAGAACATCTATATCTCAGTACAGGTCCAGAACATATGGTATAAGCCAGTATTGTAGCAATTACGTGTAGGACAAGTAATATCTGTTTGCCCTTCATCAGGTTTATTAGTTTGGAAGACTTTTAGGTAATGTGTAAGTAATTAACTTTGTTGTCTTTAAGCAATATATTTCTGGACATCTTTTGTGTGTGCTCCAGACTCCCTCTCATTCTTTGTTACTGTTATCTTCACCTAATTCAGCCTCCCATTTAGCCTTAAAATGTAATACATGCGGTATAGTCGTCTCTAACAGGGAGCGATAAATACAGACCACCAGCTTACAGCCATTCCAAGCTGTGAACAATACTTGAAAAACCTTAAGGGTGTCTGGTTCACAAACATTAGCCATTTATTCTGTGATGTCAATACGTACATCAAACATTGTGAAAGTGGGGGGCCAAATTTGTCCATCAAGCTAGCGAGGGGCAAAAACCACTGCAATATAAATTGCCAAGCATAGTCAGACTGGCTTCTGACCAGTTGGCCGATTGTGAGGTGTTATTTGGGAATCCTCCAAAAATACGGCGGGAGCAGAGCGGTCTGAACGCAGTCTTTCTCACACACAATGCGCCTAACACCTCAGAGTGATGGCTGTCAGAATATTTGTGTAAGGAGATGTTCAAGGCATGTGTGGTTGTAGATGCACGTGCTGTGCATACTCCTGTTAGACAGTATTAGGCCCAGATGTGTGAAACTCGTTTTTCTTCAAAGTCTTTCGAGTTCAGAGGTACAGACTCTTCCTCTTGCTGTTAATGTGCATTGTCATAGACTCCATTGTTAGATTGTTTTCTTTCTAGTGTCGGGTTTGGATGTGTGCTCCCGTTCAACACAGTCATGTAGCTCTGTTCGGTCTGCATGGGTTTCTTCCCTTCATCGGTACTGTTTCTCGATCGTGTTCCTCTTTTCTCTTCATCTTGGCTCAACGACTCCAACTTCAACCGGGCGACTCTCGGTTGACCTTGGTCCCATGTGGGCCTTCACCCTCCTTCCGTCTCTTGACCGCGTCCCCCCTCCATTTCCCACCCACCATGCCTCCATGGTAATGGAAAACATGCCATTCCGCTTCTGTCCTCGCTGCCACTTGAAATGCCCTCGGACCGACCTCCATCAGGTCTGTAATTTGCGCCTGTCTCCCGACCACAATGAGGCTGCCTTCAAAGCCTGGAACGTCTTCCGCTCTAAGAAAACCCTCTGCAACTGTCTGGCTCGACATCTCGAGATGTTGCGTAGGAGTGGAGATGACACCCTGACCTCTTCATCTCGGAGCACATAAAGGGAGAACACCACCCACAACCATTGGCCGCAGATGAGGAAGCTTTCTCCCCCTGTGACTGCTCTGATCTGGAGGTGAGTGTAATGATCGCGGTTGTTTCTGCAGGAGCGTCCGGAACGTTGGAGAAAAGTCCACAGTCGTCCCCCACGTTCCTCCGACTCTATCAAACTCTAGAGTACGAAGGACCCGCTGGGGAAAAAAGGGAAACAAAACAAGGATAGGTGGGGGAACACAGGCAGGTCTTGAAGGATGATTCTGGCAGCCGAAATAGCAGGTAGGTGATGTTTCTTCACCGGAAGGAATGATCGCGCCCCTCAGCTGTAACACAAAGGTAGGTATATGAATAGTACTACAGCAATACACTGGAGCTTTCTTCACTTCATTCCCCTCCAGACACCTACCGGAATCAACGCCAGCCTCCTGGATTATGGCCTGCAGGAATAAGTAGGAATACCTCTGCACAACCCACTTATGATCGGTTCCCAGAGGAGGACTCAGTTTCACAATGTGTAAGTCACTTTACAGGCTGAGAACAACAAAGACAGGTTTCATAAAGGATGTAAGGATATGATTCCCCATATGCTCATATGATGTGTAGGAAGGTCAAGTACCGTAATACTTATGTAGGTAGGTGGGAAACCTAATCCACTGCTCAATGGTCCTCGCAATAATCACCCTAGGATGCCTGATGCGTTTTCAAGAGAACATAGGGTAGGGACAGGTAGTGGATGCGCCAATGAGGCCACTGATGCTTGCACTGGGGTAAGAGCACTAAGTCTAACTCCAACTAATTCACAAGACTGGGAGTCGCTCAAACAGGAGGCGTAAGCACAACACAATACAAGCCTGATTCTGGAAGTAGCAGGCTGACATATAACACGACACAACTCAAGCCTGATATGCAGAAGTAGGATTTAACAGGCTTACATATAACACAACACAACTCTAGCCAGAGGGGTTAATTCTGGAGAAGGATATCAGAAAAGGGACTGTGCAGGCGAAGGGAATCACCAACCGTCAGCCAACCTCAATCTCCGATGTAAGTAGAGACGAGTGACGGGCGACCCCCGCACTGCTAAATAACACTTAGACTTTACTTGGCGAGGCGCAATACGCTCAGCCGCTCTGATGGAAGGAGCGCCAACACGCTCGGCCGCTCGGATGATAGGAGCGCCTCTACGCTTCACCAGAGGGAACTGCGGTAACAACCCCGGAGCCGGGACGCGTCTGCTTCAACTCGTCCGCGGCTTCGCACTGGAAAACAGGAAGTACGTGTAACCGGAAGTCAGGCAACAACAATCAAGACGGAACTGGGGCTCAGAGCTAGAACGCGAAGCGGCGTCTGCACGCCCTTCGCCGTTTAAATACACACTGCACACAGGGGCCGGACCGCGGGGCATGACAGTGAGGATCTTCCACTAGTGCAGTCAGCCATGACTATGGTATTCCCACACCATCAACACCACTCGCAAGCTGAGCAACCCCTTGACAAGGGTCGTTCAGCCTCTCTGTGGCACCAGAGACAGGCCGCCACGGCCTTTGGACCATGGTCCAAAGCAACAAGGTGATGGATGGAATGCTTGAATTATTCTCAGTCACTGGCAATCAGTCGGGTCGCATCCCAATCCATCGTTTTTTGCCTAACATGCCATGTCAGTATGGACCCAGCCATATGCAAATCTGCCTTGAACCTGTTCCTTATGAGAACAGTCCAACCTGAACTGCCAGGCTAGGTCCTCCCTGAACAGGAACGCAAACAACGTAGCACTTGTTCACCCAAGTTGGGGCTCTTCAGCCAGGTATAGCTTGATTCTGGTGGCACAGTGAGCCCGGGAGCCACATCTGGGCATACCCAGGGCACTTAGGGCGTCAAATGCAAAAACAACAAGCCACTTGACTGCCAAGGTAGTCCTCATCAATACGAACAATATGACAGCAATTTATTATCTTAAGACGCAAGCCAACACCCTATCTCCACAGCTCTCTCACCTAGTCCAGAGCATTTGGCAGTGGACTCTCTGCCACAATATCTATCCGCTAGCGGAGTACCTTTCAGGAGTGCACAACGACTTTGCCGACCTCCTCAGCAAGATGCAACAAGTCCATGAGTGGGAACTCCGCCCTCAAGTCCTCCACGAGTATGTCCACCGTTGGGGACTCCCAGAGATGGACCTTTTCGCCATGGCAGAAAACACCAAATGGCCAAATCTTGCCTCCAAGTTCCCACACTCTGTCGAGGGACAATGCACAGTGGATGAGTTGGTCATGGAAATTTGTCTATGATTTTCCTTATTTCACACTACTTGTGTTTGTGGTCCAGAGGCTACAGCTGGCATCTCTCACCCTCATTCTTGTGACTGCCACCTGGGCCCGCCAACCCTGGTTTCACCTCTCTACTCTGCGCAAGAGGCTCCCCAACATTCCAGACCTTCTCACGCAGGATCATGGGAAAATCCCGCACCCAGACCCCAGGTCTCTCAATCTTGCGATTTGGGTCCCAAAGTCGTAGAATTTAGGCATCTTAATCTTCCACCGTAATGAATTGGCATTCTCAAAGAAGTGCACATGCCTACTACCCATGCTTGTTATGCTTCCAATTGGAAGGGGTTCATCTACTACTGTAATGCAAAATACATTGACCCTTTAGCTGCCAAAGTTCAGGAAAGTGTCTGCTTCCTACTTCACTTGTAGACTTGTGGTTTGATTTTATCTTCCATACGTCCACACCTAGCTGTTTTAACCGCCTATCTTCAGAACAGGAAATACATATCCCTCTTCAGAATTCCATTTATTAAAGCCTTTATGGAGGGCTTCGAGAGAGTCATTCCTCCTATGGTGCCACCACCCGCATCATGGAACCTCAATATTGTAAAGATTCATGGGCCCTTCATTCAACCCCCTCCAGTCCTACCCCCTCCAGTCCGACCCCCTACAGTTTCTGTCTTGGAAGTTGGCATTTCTGATTGCCATCACTTCACTTGGACAGTCAGTGAGTTTCAGGTGCTAGCCTTGGAAGAACCTTTCTTTCAAATACATGGGGGTAGAGTTGTCCCCTGCACCAACCCCAAATTCCTCCCCATCAGTCCATTGAATTCCCTGTCTGTTTTCCTCAACCTGACTCAAGTTACAGAATGGGCTCTCCATACTTTAGATGTGAAGCTAGGAAACCACAACAGCTCTTTGTTGCTTTCCCCAAACCCCACAAAGGATGGCCCTATCCAAATCGGGCATTGCAAGATGGGTCGTAAGGGGCCTCTAGGCATACTATGCTAAAGCTAAAAGGACCTTGCCCATTCCTCCTAGCACCCACTTCACTTGGAAAAAAGGAGCTTTTATGGTCTTCCTGGGGAAAGTTCCAATAGCTGCCCTCTGTAACGCAGCTACCTTGTCCACGTCACATACATTTACAAAATATTATTGTGTGGATGTGCTAGCCCGCCAACAAGCCATGGTTGGCCAGACAGTACTCTGTACACTTTTTCAAGCTACTGCAACTCCCACACACTAGCTACCGCTTCTGGGAGGACTGATTACAGTCTATGTACTGTGGTTCTTGACCAATAATTCAAGAGGAACTTATTTTGTTTAACACAATAATCAGTTTAAACATTTCGGAGCTAGCAAATGTCAGCTCACAGTTTATATTCAACCATTTGGATTTGCAAAAATATAGAAGATGTGCAACCACCAATTTACAAAACAATTAATATTTATTCAATTGATAAGACACAACATGGTTCAGAAAAATGGAGAGGGTCGTAAAAGGAAGAAAGGTTGTACCAAGGGGAACGTGTAAAGGAGTGCTCAAGGGTGTCAACAAATTGTGCGCACAGGCAGCGGATCTGGTCGCTAAATTGGTTAGGGCCACAGCCTAATGAATAGAGCTTGTGGTGCTTCAAAGAAGCAGCTTCCTCACTCCAAGACAAGTCTATTTTTTTGGCTGTGACCGTCTTGGAGTGAGGAAGCTGGTTTTTTGAAGCACCACAAGCTCTGCCTGTGCGCACTCAGCGCGACATTATTGCGGGTACTGATGCCATTCCCGCCACAACCTCAATAAGTGATGATTCACAACTACGATTGAGGTCATATACAGAATATAGATAATGCCTCACCCCCTGGACGCTTTGGGCGCCTAACACGGTTGATGAGGGTCGCCCCTTCACACCTTCAGTCCTGAGGAAGATCCGCATGGCTGAGGTTTAAATTACCCCTCTTTGCCATCAAGTCGGATCGAAACGTTGACGAAATCCCCCCTGTGTACCTGGACCACAATTTCCTGTCACCCCCATTCCAACCAAGAAAAAATCTTCAGTTTGTTTTATGTGAATTGCCAAACGTTATCTTGTGATTGGCCAGGCTACAACAAACTGTTTATTCAGTATGAGTTCTATGTACAGTCTTTAAAACTCTATGTCCCCCTATACTTTGAATTTTTTGACACCCTTGAGCACTTTACACGTTCCACTTGGAACAACCTTTCTTCCTTTTACGACCCTCTCCATTTTTCTGAACCATGTTGTCTTTTATCAATTGAATAAATATTAATTGTTTTGTAAATTGGTTGTTGCACATCTTCTATATTTTTGAAAATCCAAATGGTTGAATATAAACTGTGAGCTGACATTTGCTAGCTCTGAAATGTTTAAACTGATTATTGTGTCAAACAAAATAAGTTCCTCTTGAATTATTGTTGTCTGTATCAATCAATACCCAGGTCCAAGGAATTAATCAGGTTACCCCATTGTTTATAATGATGTACAGTCTATGTACAGCATGTGTATGTACATCCACACATGCTTCGAACTGAAAATATTACCCAGTAAGTATCTGTTTGTGGCATTGATTGCTGTAGGTTCACATGGCCCCACCCCCCCCCCCCGCCCCCCCCCCCCCCCCCCCCCCGGACGCCTGTGGCCACTGCAGTGATCTTTCTGTCTCACTCTTTGCATGGACATTTCTGTAATACATCGCTTAACTTCACATTCTAACCTCACCCGCCATGCGGGGAAAACATTTTAGCAATGGAGTTGATGACTATGCACACTGCCAGCAAGAGGAGGAGTCAGTCATATTATCTCGGGACTAAAGACTTCCTCAAACAAAAACAACTGGCACACATCTAGATGGCACTGTTAAATGGTAGCGGCAGTTTCAGTCGATAACCCTTCAAGTATTGCCCGGCGGTAATCGCCTCTCATACCATTCGATAATTTACCAATGAAAGAGGCAGGCGCCGGAGACTGGAAGGCAGGAAACAAAGTTTTTATTCCGTCGGAGCAGAACACATCAGATCAGACAGCAAGGTATCGTCACGAGGTGCTCTAACTGCATCTCTGAGGCCTCGCCTCTTATACACAGGTTTATGACTTTATTGCAGAGTTAACATACATGGCACATTCTTGAGATTGTTTTGGAACATGAAAGAACATCCTCGGAATCCCCACTTCGAGCTCGTTCCCACACATATCTACAGTGGAAGTCCCCACCCCATCCACAGTAGGAGATGGCTATCACACAGCTGGACATTCCGCCAATTCCCGGGGGTGGGTGCGACCGGCCGGGTCTCAGGGGGTAGGGGCTTTGATCTACTGTAATCCCTTTGATGTGGGGTGTTTCCCTTACAGTAGGGGTAATAAACTGCATCCGCAGGGCTAGGTGATGGCCTGGGATCGGTTCGGACAATGGGGCGCAGAGGAAGGGGGTTATCAAAGAGATGCATGACCATGTATGGGATGTCGGTCAGGCGTGGGATGTGGTTCTATGGCAGGGTCGCGCAGAAGGAGAGGGTTTATGGCCCGTGTATGAGAGAGCGGGGGTGGCCGGCGCGCGGGGGATGCTTGCAGCGCCAGGGGGACGCGCTGGCGATCGGCAATGAGCAGGGAGAGACCAGGGTGCCTAAAATGGCTGCCGTGCGCTTTCCTGTGTGTCGCGCTGGGGAGAGACAAGATGGCGCAGATAATGTTCAGTTTGCAAGCTAAATTTCCACAGTCCTCCCTTTTAACATGTCTCGCCAGCTTGTCTAGTTTGGATCTATCCCCATAATACTACGAACTTCCATCTCATACAGAGCTTTCATTCGTTCCGCTTCAAAGTTCAAAGTCTTAGGGCAGATGCAGTTCATAAAAAGCGAGCATAAAGGTGGCAGACACTGAATCCCCAAGCAGCATCCACATAGTATCACAATTGGTATTAGGATAAATGAGAACAGCCTCCATCCCCAATTTCTAATAGTGTCCCAAAACCAACTCCCCAGTGACCATTCTTCTTGCTCCTGATGAACCTCTGCGGAAAGTCTGTGGAGGTGTTCAATTGCTTTGTAGACTGAGGGTGAGTTATCCGGTACGTAGGTACAACAGCTGGACCCAATGATGCGGCATGCTCCTCCACGATCAGCCAGAACCACATCTAGAACGAGGCGGTTCTGAAGGGCCACTAGGCGGACGGCCTGGAGCTCGGCGGTGTTGTTGGCGAGGGCGCCAGCCGTAATGTTCATCGCCGTTTCGACTGCCTGGGTTAAGTGGCGGATGGCACGGCTGTTTGCCATTGGACCCCAAAGTGGAACAAGACCCTTTACTGCGTCCATGAACTGTGCTCCGGTGGAGTCGGCTTGCACAATGTCTTTGGCACGTTTCTGTCGGTGATGGTTTGCTGGAGCCACATATGTCGGAGGAAGGACAAAGGCGATGTAGCAGGTGCCTCCCCAACCTTTCGGAAGCCAGGTGTAGGCCGTAGTACCACAGACGAAGTACATATTCGGGGAGGCAACAAAGGAGGGTGGATCAACTGAGTCCAAGTTTCGGGTGATGAGGCAGGAGCTGTGGCCCACCAGCTGCGCCCCCAGGCCTTCGAGGCACACAAATCCAGTGATGTTGATGAAGGACAGGGCCACTGTTAGGGTGGCGGCCGTCCGTTTCCGGAGTTAAGAGAAGGTGGGTCTGGCTGGGTTGTTGAACACTTGCATTTCAACTCGTTCTTTGGCAGGGATGTCCATGTGAAAGGAAGTGTACGATCTCAGAGGGCAGAAGAGGGCAGAAGTTCTTCCAGTTTTGTTCAGCCAGAACCCATGGTAGAAGTGTGACATGGTTCTGCCGGAAGTGGCATTGTCCTTGTAGCTTTCTTGCAGGAAGATTAGTCAGGCGAGGCAGGAACCATGGACAGAAAAAGGTGAAGGGATGAAAGGGATAGAGTGTCCAGTAGCATGTGGTAGCAATCCACAGATCCAGCAATTAGTGGCGTTGGCGGCAAGATTGTGTTGGTGGAGCAGCTGCACAAAAGAGTTATTCCAGAACTCCTTACGCCTTTCTCGGAGTTGGGGAGTTGAGATCAGATGGTGTTCTTTCATGGTGGTAGGTTGAACGGTGGTCAGCAATGTCTTATGAGCGGGTGTGCTCTCCTCCATGATCCAGAAGGTGACCATGAGGAGAAGGCAAAAGAGAAGGGTAATGAAAAGTGTAATAGTCTTTGAGCTGTGCATTCTGTCAGTCTTTGGGTTTTTGTAGTGGATCTTCGGACGTCCGGTTGCTTCCATCATCTTCATGTCGGGTGCTTCCATCACCTTCAAGAGACTCGGTAGCGGGCAGAACCACAGACTTTGTTTAGTTTCTCTCCTGGTGGCCTTTGAGGTGACTAGGCTACCGCTCTGAGATTTTCCACTTAGTTTGTGGTTTGCTTAGCCGAAGTTCTCTCCTTTCGTCGCAAGTTATACCCTTCCTTGGATGGCACGGTGGGATCGGGATATTTCACTAGCTCAAGTGTCTCCGTATCTGGGCGGCGGCTCAGGGATGGTCGGTCTCTGTCCAGAAGTTCTTCTTGGGCGGTGATGTTGTCCGTGGTCGTCAGGGTCGGTGATACCTTCTTGCAGTGGTGTGCATGCAGCCAATTGCGTTTTCCCTCCACTCGAAGAGCTGTTCGGGTGGTGATTAGGACTTGCAGGGGGCCCGTCCACCGGGGCTCCAGACTCTTGGTGCGCTGGAAGTTACGCACTAAGACAAAGTCGCCGGGTTGGATGTCGTGCCCGGGGCCCCTGGAAACATCGGGAATGGCTTGCAGCACCTGCTGATGGATAACAGACAACGTTTTAGTTAGGTTATACAAATAGTCAGACATGAGGACGTCTGGGACATCGTGGATGGATGTTGGTTTTGGTGCAGTCCAAAGGTTCATGGGCCGCCCAAAACGACCTCGTAGGGGGTTAAGTGGTGTTTAGTGGGGGTGGAACGCATTGATAGCAATGCTAGCGGGAGAGCGTCTGGCCATTTCAGTCCTGTGATGGCAACTATTTTTGCTATCTTAAGCTTCAATGTGGCATTATGTCGCTCAACCAGGCCTGCAGATTGGGGATGGAAGACCGCGTGGAATTTCTGTTTCACACCCAGCCCCTTTAGGATGAGTTGGATAACCTCGGCTACAAAGTGGGGGCCATTATCGCTCCACAAAATTCGACAAAGGCCGTATCGGGGGAAGAATTCTTTCAGTAGTACTTTTGCAGTTGTCATAGCGGTGTTGTCGTGGGTTGGGTAGGCCTCCACCCACTTGCTGAAGGCACACACAACGACAGGTACGTACTTAAAACCTTGGCACCTTTCTACCTGGACATAGTCCATTTGTAGGACTTCAAAGGGGTGATTGGGAACCCCAAACCCTCCCCGGGGTACAGCAGTTCCTTTCCCAGGGTTGTGTTGGAGGCATACTAGGCATTGTTGGACCAGACGTTTGGCTGAGTCTGGGATTTTGTCGTTGTGCCAGACTTTGGAGATGAGTTCGATCATGGGGGCAGACCCTATGTGTGCGGGGGAGTGTGCCATGGTCAGCATGGGGATCAAGTATGAGTCGGGTAGCAACCATTTGTTCGAGTCTTTAGTTCGCCAGCAACCGTCATCGTCCTTCAATCCCACCTGGGCCCATTCAGTTAATTCGTGTGGTGTGCTGGCTAGTTGGATATCCCTAATCGTTTCCCTAGCATCCTTCCATTTCTCAGTTTGTGACCTGGTCACGTACATACGGGTCGTGGACCTATTCTCGGCTGTGGTTCGGGCAGTAATGTCAGCTAGTGCATTTCCCTGTCCTATAATGTCTGTCACCTTCTTGTGCGCCTGGCATTTGATCACGGCCAGCCGTGTGGGGAGGAGGACTGCTTCGGTCAGGGCAGAGACTAGATCTCCATGCAGGATGGGTGTGCCGTGGGAAGTCAAGAATCCCCTCTCTTTCCATAAGAGCCCAAAGTGGTGAACTACCCCGAAGGCGTACTGACTGTCTGTGTAAATGTTTGCGGTTGTCCCTGCTGCCAGGATGCATGCTCGTGTGAGGGCAATTAGTTCCGCCGCCTGTGCGGATCGCTGTGTGATGCGGGCTGTCTCAACAACTGTTCGGGCTGTGGTGACTGCATAGGCAGCTGAGGTGGTGCCATCGGGGAGCTTGATACATGAGCCATCCACCCACAGTTCTCCGTCAGGGTCCGGGAAGGCAGTATCCCGGAGGTCAACCCTACTCTTGGTCTGTTCGTCGGTGAGGGTCACGCAGTCATGTATAGGGGACGCATTGGGGTCAGCATCAGGGAGAGGTAGTAGAGTTGCTGGATTCAGAGTGGTGCATCGCTTCAATGTGATGTGGGGTGCAAGCAGAGTTAGTTCGTAACCAGTCAGTCGTGCGCTAGTCAGGTGTTGGGTCTTGGTTTGGTTTAGGAGGGTGTCAACCGCATGGGGTACCAATACTGTGAGAGGGTTCGAGAGCACGATCCCCTCACTTTGCCGGATAGAGACAGCAGCGGCGGCTACTGCTCGAAGGCAGGCGGGCAAAGCTCTGGCTACAGGGTCAAGAGTGGCAGAGAAGTAGGCACAAGGGCGTTGTTTAGTGCCTATGGACTTGGTTAGAACAGACAACGCACATCCCTCCCTTTCGTGGGTGTAGAGGGAGAAAGGTTTAGTGTAGTCTGGGGTTCCTAGGACTGGGGCCGAGCAGAGGGTGTCTCGTAATTCTTTGAAGGAGGATTGGCATTCGGATGTCCAGGGGAGGGGGAAGGGGACATCTTTAGCCAGCAGGGAAAGCAGAGGTTTTATGATAAGACTGAAGTTTGGCAACCATTTTCGACAAAAGGAGGTGAGGCCTACTAGGGACCTCACTTGCTTCTGAGTTTTGGGAACAGGGGTTTCTAGGATGGTCTGAATTCGGTCAGGGGTAAGTTTTCTCCCGTCTTTGGATAGTAGGTGGCCTAGATATGTTACTTGGGGTTGGCAGAATTGCAATTTCTTCCTGGAGACCTTGTGACCGTTCTCCGCAAGGAAGTGGAGGAGGTGAATGGTGGCTGTGACGGCAAGTGGAGTGGTGTCGGCCGCCAAAAGAATGTCATCGACGTACTGTATTAACACCACTCCATCGGGTAGTTGGACTGCATCTAGTTGCCTCTTGAGGGCTTGGCTATAAATGCTGGGACTCTCAGTGTAGCCTTGGGGTGCCCTACAGAATCTGTACGAACGGGCTTTTAAGGTGAAGCCGAACAGGTAGCGGCTGTCTGGGTGGATGGGGATGGAAAAGAATGCGTTCTTGAGATCAATAACGGTAAAAGTGGTGGCAGTGGACGGAATCAGGGTGAGGATGGTGGTGATGTCTGAGACCACGGGGTACTGAGGTATGACTACTTTGTTAACTTCTCGTAAGTCAACAATAAAGCGGTATGCTTTCTCATCCCCCTCGCCTTGCTTTTTTACAATGGGTAGGATAGGGCTGTTGCAAACATTACTGACTACTTCTTCTACCACTCCTGCATCGACTAGGGACTCGATGATTTCCACCAATGCCTTCTCGCCTTCGGGCGATATCCGATACTGTGGGAGCTTTGGGAGCACTGCGTCCGGTCGGACGGTTATGTGTACTGGGTCGATCACCATGCGCCCTACATCTGAGTCGGTTTTAGCCCATAGATGTGAAGGTAACGTGTCGAGTAGGGACAGGTCAGCATCGGTTATAGAGAGCATACGCCGTGTGTGACAAGGTCTGAATGGATCTGGGTTATCGTGCAGGATGACTCGAACTCCGTCTGGGGAGCATCTGATGGTAGCCCGAAAATGTTTTAGCAAATCAAGTCCCATAATAGCATCGGGGGTGTTGGAGGAGAGTAGAAAGGTCGTGTCAGTGGCGTTATCTTCTAAGTCAAAGGAGATTGGTGCTGATAAGGGGTTAGTGGAGGGCGTTCCATCGAAGCCTATTGAGGTTACATGTGAGCCAGACAAGGGTGCCCTAGGAATCAGTCGTTTAGATAACGCACTACGTGTCGCCCCAGTATCTACCAGGAATGGAGACTTGGTGCCCAAGACCTTAGCAGTGACATAAGGACCTTGCTGGTCAACACGGAGTTCGACTGGATCCCTCCCTTGTCCCTGGCGGTCCTATGCGAATTCATGGGTGCTTTCGTAGTCGGACTGCTGACACTGGTTTTGTCGGGGGCGATCAAAAGTGTTTGGTCTGCCTGGCCTGTCGTTGATGGCGTCGTTCGTGTACCCTCGTCCCTGTCCTCTATTTCTGGGGTCATATGCTGTGTCTCTGGGGTCCCTATTTTTGTTCAATTCCAGAAGGACCGGGCACTGGGATTTCCAGTGTCCGAACCCTCTACAGAACGCACATTGGTTCCCATCTAAGTCTCTCCGTCCGTTGTAGGGTGCAGGTGTATGGTCTCTAGGGGGTAGCTTTCTAGGGGCGGTTGGTTGGTAATTCCCTTTCGGGGGTTCCCTTCCTATGGTCACCCCTTGCAACTGTGCTATCATTACCCTCTCCTTCAGTTCCTTTTTCTTTCTCTCGGACGCCCTATCGTTCTCATTCTTTTGGTTTTCGTAGTATTGGGCCATCTGGAGGATTGCTGCGGGTTTAGAGGCTGCCCAACTACTCTCGCTGGTCTGTAGCTTCTGGGAGACTTCTTGTGACAGACCCTTCACATAATTCTGGACAAAGAGGTGATGTCAGGTTGCAGTGGTCATGTCCTGGCCACTATAATCGGAAAACACAGTCTCGAATCGAGAGAAGTATTCAGACACATCCTCCTGGGGTTTCTGGCGACAAGCCGTCACTATCGACCAGTCTACCTTTCTTTCTGGGATTAGAGTCTTTAATTTCTGTACAATCTTGTCTGGGAGCTCCAATATGGCTTTCGGGGGTTTCTGTCCCGGTTCTCGCTGTTTATCTATGGTATCGAGTTGTACCCAGGTATATCCGAACGGTTCAGCGTGGTCAACTTTCCGGATTTGCTTCCACACATCAGCCGGCAGACATAATCCGAAGAACAAGTCGATATCTGCTAAAGTCATTATTGTTGAGCCTAAGGCTGTACCTAGTTCGGTGTAGAAGGCAGTCGGGTTCTTTCTTAAGTCGGGTAGAGTTTTTCGAAAGGTCAAAATATCTTGTCGGTCCCATGGCTGGTAGACCCAATTATATACAACCCTTCCCTTCGCATCTTGGTGGTTGATGTCGTCATGAGTTCCCAGACCTCGTGGGGGGACCCAGTAGGGGGCGGCCTCTTTGATGGGCATCATGGTATCAGTCCTTCCTTCCTGGGGCTTTGTTGCTATGGGGGTTTCTGCCTTAGTGGCCTGTCTGTGTTCTTTAAGGTGTCGATAGACCTCGAGTGTACGAGTGAAGAGGTTCGTCACATCGCCCTCTCCTTCTTCCCCAATGTCTACCTTCCTATATAGGGCCGCTAAGCCTTCGGGACCTTTATCGTGGTACCTATCCTCATATGTATTCAGGGCGTGATAACAGAGTCGCACGACAAAGTGTCGTCTGCGGCTGTCGGCATATGAGTTATACACGTCTGTTATATACTCCTCACTTTCCTTTCGCTCCACCAGTGTCCCTACTATCTTGTCGATTCCTGCTCGTTCCTCCCTTGTTAGTCGATTCATTCTGGTGGAATCTTTCTTTCTCATCTCAGGGTCATCCAACGTTATTGCCGACGTTGTGTTCAGTACAAGAGGCTCGGCCGGCGCGGAGGCCGTGAGGACCGAGGCCCCTGTACTGCTTTCGCTTGTGTTTAGGGGTTGTGGGTGTTGCACTACCGATTGGGAGGGTGCGTATGGAGGGGGCATGTAAATGATCGGGGGACCTAATAGTAATTCATCATTCGTCCGTTGCTTAGAGGACAACTCAGGGTAGAGCATAGAGGGGGTCCTAACAGCGTACTGGCCTGATGTTTCGGGCTCCTGTCTTAGTTTAGTTTCCCTTCTCACCTTTATCTCTTCCTCTAACTTTCTAGCGGCAAGGTGAGCTGCCTTTCGTAATTCCTTTTCTGCTTTTACCTCTTCCCTCTTTTTCCGTTGCGTTGCTTCTTTGCGCCACATGCCGATACTGTCAAGCATAGTAGGCGTCGTTTTATTGCTACGCAGAGCTATTTCTAGCATTTCTATCTTATGGTCGTCGAAGGATCCCATCAGTGGCCACTGACTCTCGGGGTCCTTCCTTGTATATTTATGCCATAGCTTGCTATAAGCTACGGCGACTAGTCCATATTTAGTGAACATGTCCTTATTAGGGGTGCCTTCCAGTGGCGCCGGATGGTCCACCTCTAATAAGCGGTCCGGGCAGAACCAACTACCAATCAGTGGGGAGAAGATAGGCATGACGGGTTTCAACTGGGACAAAAGTCAGCACTACCTATCTTTTCACTGCTTGCAAAGACTAGACAGAATATCTCTATTCCTCGTTATTTGTAAGCAGAGAATACCTCCAAAGAACCAATATCGAACAACTAGTGTTCGGACAATCAATCAATCAATCAATCAATGGGGAGATAAAGATAGGCACGACGGGTTTCAACGGGGACAAAAGTCTGCGTTACCTACCCTTCACTATTTGCAAAGACTAGACAGAATATTTCTATTCTACGTTATTTGCAAACAGAGAATATCTCAAAGAGCACTATTCTTCAAAACAATCAATGTTCGGACAATCAATCAGTGGGGAGATAAAGATAGGCACGACAGGTTACAACGGGGACAAAAGTCTGCGTTACCTACCCTTCACTATCTGCAAAGGGAGAGAGAGAGAGAATTTCTACTCCTCCCCGTTTGTAGACAGCGAATATCTCAAAGAGAACAATCAATGAGCAATACTAGTATTTCAGATAATCAATCAATTATTTCGCAATTTGTCGTGTTTCACGACCTTACCCGGACCGCGTGGACAGTTTCTCGTCTTCCGCCTCCAGCGCCCGATCGTCCTCTACTTTCCGTATTTGCCGTGGCACTCCTGATGGTTCCCAGTCAGGACCGTAGATCACTCGAGAGAGGTCTGCTCGGAACCAGTGAAGTTCGGATGATCGGCTGCCAGACGAGGGTCTATCGGGCAGGAGCTCTCCCGATCGTTGCAGTCGTTCACTCTGTCGTCAGGACCTCTCCCACTGGATCCACGTGTCGCTGATGGGCCCCACGTTTGGGACGCCAATTGTTAAATGGTAGCGGCAGTTTCAGTCGATAACCCTTCAAGTATTGCCCGGCGGCAATCGCCTCTCATACCATTCGATAATTTACCAATGAAAGAGGCAGGCGCCGGAGACTGGAAGGCAGGAAACAAAGTTTTTATTCCGTCGGAGCAGAACACATCAGATCAGACAGCAAGGTATCGTCACGAGGTGCTCTAACTGCATCTCTGAGGCCTCGCCTCTTATACACAGGTTTATGACTTTATTGCAGAGTTAACATACATGGCACATTCTTGAGATTGTTTTGGAACATGAAAGAACATCCTCGGAATCCCCACTTCGAGCTCGTTCCCACACATATCTACAGTGGAAGTCCCCACCCCCTCCACAGTAGGAGATGGCTATCACACAGCTGGACATTCCGCCAATTCCCGGGGGTGGGTGCGACCGGCCGGGTCTCAGGGGGTAGGGGCTTTGATCTACTGTAATCCCTTTGATGTGGGGTGTTTCCCTTACAGTAGGGGTAATAAACTGCATCCGCAGGGCTAGGTGATGGCCTGGGATCGGTTCGGACAATGGGGCGCAGAGGAAGGGGGTTATCAAAGAGATGCATGACCATGTATGGGATGTCGGTCAGGCGTGGGATGTGGTTCTATGGCAGGGTCGCGCAGAAGGAGAGGGTTTATGGCCCGTGTATGAGAGAGCGGGGGTGGCCGGCGCGCGGGGGATGCTTGCAGCGCCAGGGGGACGCGCTGGCGATCGGCAATGAGCAGGGAGAGACCAGGGTGCCTAAAATGGCTGCCGTGCGCTTTCCTGTGTGTCGCGCTGGGGAGAGACAAGATGGCGCAGATAATGTTCAGTTTGCAAGCTAAATTTCCACAGCACGACTATGCACAGCATGTAAATCTACAGCACTACAGGCCCCAAACAGCTGCCTCCTGGGTTAGTAACATTTTCCTTTCCTGGCAGACCTATGGTTCTTTCCATTAATTCATCCCTTGCCATTTCAAGTCCCATCTTGGCCTAGTTCTTGGGGAAGTTTATTATCAAACCATCTAGCCATCCACTGAATCCCGGTTGCCAAATAATACAATTTCAGATCAGGAAACCCCATTCCACCCTCCAAAAACTGAAGTTTTTTGTGCTTTCAAAGCTGTCTACCTCCAGCCCAACTGAAGTCCCCCAGGTTTGTCTATAAGTCCCTGAACCAAGACCTTGGTATCCATATGGGTTGATTTACTAAAATAATAAAGCACCCTTGGAAGCTTTCCCATTTTAATCAACGCAATGCTGTTCATGACTGAAAGATGTAGAGTTTGCCAGAAGTCAGTACTTCCTCTTAAGTTCTGTATTGTGACTTCTTAGTTGCTCGCCATCATATCTTCAAAGGCGTGGCCTAGCCCCCACTCCTAAGTATCAAATGTGTGTCATCACCACCTAAGACTCCTACAGGCTAACATTTCAGGTCCCAACTGCCTATTCAAGGCCATGAGGAAAGCTCATGTTTACAACCAGTTAACATGGATGCTGGATAACTCGCCAAACTCCTCTAGATGTTTCACTGTGGGTTCAAGGCCCTCGTTCCTGTTCCTCAAAAATATTAACAGGTCGCCAACATATAATGATAGAACATGTGGTCCATCCAGCATGAAATACCTTTCTGATTTCCTTTCTCAGTTCCTCAGAAAAGGGTTCTATGGGCAAGGCAAATTAACATTGAGGAAAGTGGGCAACCTTGCCATGTACCCCAATAAATTGGATATGAGGAACAAATCACCCCACTCGTTATGACTCTGGTCTTGGGACTACAGTACAGAAGCCGAGTCCATTAGATCCTGTTTTTGCATAATAAATAGAGGGTGTCAAACAACTTTTCTAGTTCAATCGCTAGGACTATGGCACTGAGTCATACATCCTGTGGCGTGTTGTCTATTATTCTCATAAAGTGTCTAATATCAATGGCCGTGTTTCTTGTGGGTCTGAAACCATTCAGTTCCCTATGTATTAGTGATGTCCTGTGCCTGTGTCTCATGGCATAATACTTTGCTCAAAATGTATAGTCTACGTTCAACATTGACAGGGGCTTATAGGATGGCTGATCAGCTAGGTCCGTGCATGGTTTAGGAATCCAGATTCAGTGCTCAACTTGTAGAGTCTGGGAGTGTACCTATATCCAAGGCTACTGAATACATTTTACACATATGGGGCATTAGAATGTCAATGTGTGTGATATAGAATTTGGCATGCAAACAATCCATAACAGAGGTGTTCACATAAAGCTACCAGGGCCTGTTTAATTTCTCCTTCTGTTATGAGGTTCCTCAATAACTCAGCGGCCTCATCTGTGACCATCAGGAGAGTCAACCTGCCTAAGTAGGGGAGAAAAAGCCTCTGCACTAACCTTATACAATTTACAGTAATACTCTCTGAAGGACATGTGAATACTAACTTGGTCCTGGAATGTCTATGTGGTGTGAATTTGAGTGATCGCAAAACAGTGGAAGGGTGATACACCCAACCACACAAAGAGGCACCCAATCTCCTTCTGCATATATGCAGCTAAGTATGTCCTATAGGAGAGACACCACATTCTCTCAACCACTGTGGTAAACCTCCCCAGCAAATTTAATAACCCCTGGTTCTTATCAAAGTTTCACTGTTTCTGTTTCCAAGTCCCACAAGGACTTATCCATTCTGTTCAGTTCCATGGTCACCGTTTGTCATTCTCCCACAACTCAACCAGTACAGTGACCACTTATCACCGTTTTGAATGCTTCTCACTCAGTGACCGGGTTATTAGCCGTCCTTTGAGTTTCATGAAAATAATTCGTATTTGAGTCTCCGAGTGATTCTTGGAGCACAGAGTTTTCCAGGGCCCACCCCTGTAAGGCGCCAAGTGGGAATTGTCGTGGCTGGCAATCAATTTTAAGAATCAGCAGGCTGTGGTCCGGCAGGCTCCTCCCCATATTTGCCTGATATGCGGCTCAGGCTGTGTGTTCAGATCTCAGAATATGATTAAGAGAGGCATGAATGTCTTGTACTTGTGAATAGGATTATTCTCTCCATATATCCACACCCACCAGTCTGAGAACCATTTCAAGAAACCCTTAGCTATTCTCAAGGGCCAGGCAGCCGACTGTGTTGGTAATGATCTATGTAAGTGTTCATTTTGGACACAGTTATTGTCTTTCTTGATCACCATGGGGTCTGAGGGCAATTAGCTAATCTGAAGGAGACTATATCAAGGAACTGCAGTTGGTTAAAAATTAGGTGTATAGAAACTCCCTCATTGCCATTCGACGTGTCATGTAGCAGCATATAGCACCCCGTGTATGCATTCCTGCTTGTATTGCTGTGAAGGGTATCCCGGGGCACACCCAAATCAGGGCTTCCCTGGAATAGTCAGAAAAGGCTGTAGCAAATACTTGGCGCCGCCATCTGACTTGTAGTTGGACCACCTCTTTTTCAATCAGGAGTGTCTTCTGAAGAAAAATCACTTGTGCGGCGTCTCTTTGGATAAGCATGAATCTTTATCGTTTGGTAGTGGAACCCACTCCTCTAACATTCCAAGTAAAGAATGTGTAATTGCTCGATGTGGGCATTACAACTCCACTAAGTTCTCCCTAAATATTAATACCTCCAACCAAGTCTCCCAAAAGGATAGTTTTTCATTTTGTTTGACCCAACGCTCCATTTTCAAGGAGTTAAAATATTGTAACCAGTTTGTTGGAATCATCAAAACTCAAAACAATGAAGTTCAAAACTCCCATTCTCCAGGACTGAGACACAATTGTGCCCCGTCCAAACCTTTCCAACATCAAACTTCTAAAATTGACTCCCACCCATGGGTGTTATCGCCAGGTAGGAGATGTAAGAGGTCATGGCCTGTCCCATTTTAACAAGGACGCTTCTCTCAGCCTGGCCACCAAAAATCCCTGCTTATGAATATGTTAATTATGTGGATAATGGAATAGTCTAAAATCTCTCCACCAGCCAACCCACCAACCATGATAGTTGAATTGTGCTGCATTGTAGCACATTTTCCACTACATGCAGCCAGTTCACTCTGTACATGGTTGCAAGTCATCCATCAGTGGTCTGCGGTGTTATAACTGGCATCTCATTGCCCTTAGAATCAGAATTGTCTAAAGTTGAACTTTCTTCACTGTAACTGGTGACAGATGATTGTGGACTGACACCGCCTTCCTCTAACCTGCCCTCTCAGCCTTCAACTGTTGCCTCGAGGGGCATTTTGCAGTACCGCATTCAATCCGTAATCTGTGCCTCTATCGATGTTTATGTTTGGGTCTTTGCCAGGTCCCATTGTCCTTTCCAGCTTTTCACTCCTGAAGCCAGTCCCAGGCTTCAGAGGGTTCAGTAAAGACTATTGATGTTCTATCAGTCATTAACTTCTGCTTGGCAGGTATCAGCACAATGTATTGGATCCCCGTTTCCCTCAAAGATGTCTCGACTTCCAGGAATGAAGCTAGTTTGAATTGCACAGTGGCTGTATAGTCTGGAAATATCAGCACAGATATGTTTTCTGTTTTGAAGGGGTCATTTAATCTAGCTTTCTGTAGAATCCTGTTTCCTTCTGGTAATGCAACAGCCTTGCCAACACCGGACGGGGAGCACCAGAAGGTCGTAGGTCTTTGGGTGGCACTTTTGTGCACTGTCCAATTCCATTGAAGCCACCATCTCAGTTGGCCAATTCTCACAGAACAATACCCTGTATGTCTTCTCAATGCCTTCAGTCAGACCCGCAATTCTGATGTTGTTCCTGCGGTTTTATCCTTTCGAGTCTTCTGCCCTATGTTCTAAAAACCTTACTCCCTCTGTTAGATCCAGTAGCTGCATCTGAACTGAGGCTGCAGCTGGGTGCATTTCGCTGATGAGAGTCTTCTGTGTTTTTGACTGTGTCTTAAAAGCTTTTGTTGGTACCTGCACAGTAGGTCCAAATCAACAGTAACAGTTTCAATCTTAAACTCCAGGGTCTCTCCTAAAGGCGAAAACTTGCCTAAATTTCCTCCCCCACCCCCCACTGGAGGATAGGCTTCTAGAATATTATAGGCCATGCAAGGCAACCTCCCTCACATACCGCAAACTGATAACCACCCCCCAGACACCCTCATACAGCTGTGGGCAAAATGAGACTTTGATTTGGGTGGACTAGAGGATGACGAATGGGCATAAGCACTTACCTCCCCTGGGGAAACCGCGATCATGGTTGGGTTCCACCTTGTGCAACTTGAAATCCTACACAGAGCCTACTTCACTTATTCAACATTAGCCAAAATGGGAAAGTGCAGAGTGATACTTGTTGTAGACGCTGTGACCAAAAGTGGACCTTCTTCCATACCATCTGGGGATGCCTTGTCATACTCCCCTATTGAGAGGCAATTGTAAATTGTATAAATACCCTGTGTGGGGCAACTATTCCACTTAACGCTAAATGGTGTCTCCTTAATACTGGGAAAAACCATCCTTAACCACATGAACAAAGTCTTGATGACACTAGGTCCAGTGGCGGGAGGGGACTTTTGAAAGTTTTGGGGTGTAAAAGTGGCTGTCAACGGAGTGATGCAAACAACCAAGTCCAATTGCCATTTGAGGGATTCATGATGGTAAAATGATGCATTTTTCAACAAATGTTGATAAGGTATTTGGTTAAAAAGCGCAACCAATTGTGAGTTGCTAATTTTTCAATGAAAATGAATTTGTACAGTCAGGAAGCATTAATAAGCAGTTGTGCAGGCCTTGGCCCCGTCTTCCCACCATCAGCAGGGTGTGCAAAATCTGGACAGGTGCTCATTTCTTATACTTCGCATTGAGAGACATGCTGCTACTACAAAATAAACATTTTGTGGAAACAATGGAACTCTTTGGTACTGTGTTATGGCTGGGTATTTAACAAAATACCTTTGGAAACAAATAAAACTGTCTGCTACGCTAGTGTGTCGGCCTGTGTGCCCTTCACAGCCATGTCTAGTTAAGGTGCAGAAAACCTCAGAAAAGAATCTGTACAGGTGGAGTACATATGAAGTTGAGAGAACTGTCTCATCAATAAATTAAAATAAACAAAAACCTTGTCACTAGAAGACAAGAAAGAAAGGAAAATAGACTGTTTAAAAGATTAAATACTGTTACACGAGGAAAACAGACAATGGTTGGCAAACACTCAACTTGCATGCCGCAGTCAGTCTGGACATGCCGCAGTCAGTCTGGACATGCCGCAGTCAGTCTGGACATGCCGCAGTCAGTCTGGACATGCCGCAGTCAGTCTGAACATGCTGAATGGCTAATGAATTGCCCAACACACCCGCACACACACCACCAGGCGGCTCTCGGCAACAGTGCTCTCTTTCACCCCCTCACTGCTCCCAGTGTTGGTAGCCATTGTAAAATAAAATACGGTTTAGCTTCTTGCGGCTTATTGTTATCCCAGGTGTTTTTACAAAATCAAAGTCATCAGGCAAGGATGCAGTTAGAGGTATGTGGCATAACGAAGTACGCTAAATGAAATATTTTAATATTTAGTGTACTTGTTCATGGATGCCAGCGTAAAGAAAGTGAAATCGACTTCCTGGAAACTGTTGTACAAATCCTTATATTGTGCAGTGCAGTGACTCAATCCAATATGGCCCCTGTTTTAGAGAACGCATCCAGTTATGGCGTCCAGCTAACCTGCTGAGTGCCCACCACCTTCCCAGCTCAGCAAAGAGCTCTTGTGTGATGCACAACTATTGGAAAGCGATTTAAGATGTTGGACGGCCTTCTCTCTGCAGAGGTGCTTGGCCTTCTCGTCTCCCAAGCAGGTGAAATCGGTCAGGATAATGCAGGTACAGAAAAGCAATGCTCCCCTCAAGGAATTCATCTGCAACTCAAACAGGCGTTGAGGACCAAATACCGCCCTCAAACCATACTGCCTCTCAAAAATACGTGTTTAACCCAACTCTCAACACTGTCTTTTGTTCAGAGAAAAGTGTTGAATTATCGCCATTAGTGTATTAAGAACAAAGAGGCGAGTTTTAAATATCAGATGTATGTTTTTTTATTTGAACGACGTCAAAGTGCACTTACCACAATTTCAAAAACTAAGCTACGTAGCATAATGTGGTGTCCTGGACTTTCCAGAATGAATGTTCCTGCATAGTGCTAATATCGGTAACCGCCACTCCCCGCTTACCAGTAATTAGTCGTGCTGTGCAAAATAAACAGTCCACACAAGTTTTTTGTTGGAAAACAGTTTGCCTCAGGTTTATTACATACAAGGAGTATGCCAACTTGGTGGGTTAACTTAGGGGTGATTCAAGGGCAGGCAGTGGTGACTAACCTAAGCTGCCCTTCCCACATGATGAGCCAAACTGCACCGTGGCCAATCCAATTGATGCTACCATTTATGTGGGGATTATCCACCTTACATATCATGGACCACCAGTCCATACCTTTTACTCACGCCTTTTTAGTGGCGGAGCGTAACCAGGCAAGCCCCTGGTTGTTCTGGCTTACAACCGCCCGAAGGACTATCGGGGCGCCATCATTTTCAACCAGGGTCCTGCCGTAAAGACTCCTGCGATTTTTGCATAATGCACCCTTATTGTGCTCCTGAAAGGGTACCCCCGTACCAGTCAGCCTCCGGATTGCCCTGTAACTCTGCCTACAACGTGTCCATCGGGAGACAAAGGGTGGCCAGTGGGTGGGGGCAGGTGTAAATACCTGTCCCCAGCCCACCACGCACCGGAAATGATGCCGCAGAGGCAACAGACCTAGTGGGGGCTCCCAGAGAAGAGGGTCCCCGTGATAAGGTGCGAGGAGGTGCCTGAAGCGGCACTAAGGGGGCCGCCCTCTTACTGGGCCCACTGTGTGCACCGCGGGCAGCCGCAGTCCCGCATTTCAGCTGCCAGAGAGTGAGAGAGGCTTCCATAGATATATTACCAATCACTGTGTGGCTTCAAAACAATGCCACACGGTGATTGGTCATGTTATCCAGGTCTCCTGCTCTCGCGTTGCGGATGGAGCCTGGGCTGTGGGAGTATACGGCCTATAATGGTAAAAAGCATGAGCGGCGCAACACAATTACTTTGGTCAGGCTAATCCTACGCTCCATAGGAGACTAGGGAGCTGCATATGTGTTCTCCCCGGCTCCTAATGCAGCATGGATTTGAGAGGCTTCAAGGGTGCATGTCAGGCTGGACATGTCAAAACAACCGTCCAACCATACATGCGCACTTCAGATGCAGTGCAGTCTCTTTGCCAGCATTGGCCCCGCCCTGAAAGACACCACCTGACCAGCACAACAGAAACCGCGTTAGGGCACAGGAAACAGATAAACTAGTGAGTTTATTTATATTACAAATATGCATGCGTGGCTCACAGCAGGAGGCGGGGCAACTCCCTAATGGAGAAACCGCCCCTGACTAGGTCTGACAATAGCCAGGCGCAACATAGCCTGGTGCTGGTGGGTGGAGATGGTACCGCGTTTGAGAGACTGGAAGAGCGATATGAACCTATAGGCTGCCCCAAAAAAGTGGGAGAAAGTATGGGGCAAGTGAAATGAACATCCTGGAGGACATTGTGTTTCTTCCTTGCAGGTTGGTGGTGGGCGGGAAAAGGGTGGATATTCGTCAGATCTGCAGTATCACCGTGGGCATGGCTTGATGTGCAACAATGACGAAATGTGGTGCCATCTCTTATTTTTTTGTTTCAATAAAAAGAACAAAACAAAAACCATTGAAAAACGGACTCTCCATAGTTCATTTTCTTCTTATTTCCTCTGCGAACCAAGGTTAGTCCTATTGCTATCTTGTCACTAACAAGGATTGTTATCTGTTCATTAAAGTCATTGGGTATTGGGCATCTTCTGCGAGGAATTAGATGTCACCCACGGACCGCTGAATTGTTTTGAAATTGAATATGTTTAATTTCGTGTGAGAATTGTTATATTGAATCTTTTCATCATGCTAATAAAAGTAATCTCCAACCAAAATGTGCCTACAAATGCTGGTATGTTGTGTGTTTTTCAGGAATCCATATTAAAAGGCAGGTTTGCACCGTCTGGCCGAATTGAAGGTTTCACAGCTGAGATTGGAGCCAGTGGGTCCTACTGCCCGCAGCATGCCACCTTACCTGTCGAGGTCACCTACTTCGACATCTCGGAGCACAGCGTGCCCTCACCCTTCCTGGTATGAGAGTCGGGGGGTGCTAGCTTGCCATGGTGTGGTGTGGTGTGGTGTGTGCTTGCAAGTGAGCTTTGTGTGAGTCCTGTTAACAGTGAGTGAACTACCTTTCGGGGTTATTGAAGAGCAGTTCTGTGGCAGGCACATTCACATAACATAATAAAAGGGGCATCAGGGGACCTGGGTGTAGATTTCATTTGTGACACTATCCCTCCCTATGGGAGGGTTACTGTCACAAGATAATAGACAATTTAATTATAGCTAATTTATTTTTAGGTAATGTAATTATTTTTTAGTAACAGATGAGAATTGGGGTACCACACAATTTGTTTATGAATGTATCACCCTAGCGTATCTTGTCTCCTCTATATTTCCTCCAATAGGAATGAGTTTTCTTTTTATTTATTTTTTCGACTTCTTTAGTTTTCAACTTTCTGTATGTTTGCTGAACCGAGAGGTTGCACATCACAAAATAACAAACTTGTAAATGAATTAACATGAGATATCCACCTTTTGGCTGGGATGGGCCACAACAAAGAAGGCTTTATATTTTGAAGACTTCTCTGCAAACAAAAGCCTTTAGGTCCCTATAACAAAAATAAATACTGGGGGGGATGTATTCTTTGAGTTAAAAATAAACTCAATGTGACTTCAAAGTAAAGGGGTCGGCCGTGAGTTTGGGTAGGGCTTTGGGTAAGGGTTATCGTAAGTCTTGAGAATTATGATCACTTCTGGGAGCATTGTTAGGGTAATGATAAGGTTTAGGTTTCAGGTAATCAGGAATTTGAGATGGGGCTGGTATGGGTATAGGATTTAAATTTAATTCCTATTAAAGGATTTTCTATGAAGCTGTGCTACTGTAGGTTATCTCATGTTCATTTTAATTTTTGTTTTTTTGAGTCTTCCTAGTGGGTTCTTCATTAAGTTACTTTTTTTTTAATTAAAGTTTTGTTTATTCCAACATAGCTCTTCATTAGTTGGCCAGCCTGCTGTCGCATAGCAGACAGAGGCTTCACTAGAAGACCTGAAGGGACCAGGAGGCCCGGATGTGCTATTTTTACATCTCGCCTACTAGACAGCTTCTAGCTGTCTTGTTCCTAAAGACCTCTTGTGGACTATAGCATAAACTGGCAGTGGGCTTATATCCCGCCTCTTGCTTACCATTGGTTGGCTTTATTGTTACTCTCATTTGCTTACTACTTATTTGATGGCTTGCTTTCCTCTTCTTATGCTTGTCCCTCCTCTGGAGCATATCCCAAAGCCTGCAACATCTTATCTCTTCACATCAGAGCTGCATCCTCAGTTCTTGAATTCTGTAAGAAACTGAAGACATGGCTCTCCACCTAGTCTTGGTCCTGGCTCGGTCCATACCGCAACTTCATTTCAGCACCGGGATACTATCCCGGGTGAGTTGTGCACTCTACAAATACCCACAACATATCCTATTTACCAGCATTCTGATTGACAAATTGCTCACAATTATGGAACTACTTTTTTTTTTCTTTCAGCATTACATGAGTGTACATATTTTCTAGCTCGTCCCTCATTTGCAGCTACAAATACCCGTTCCATGTTACTCCTTCACCACACCCTCCACTTCCCCCAGCTTGTCTATTGCTTTTCTTTTTCATACATTTTGATTATTTTTTTTCTCCCAGGGCTTTAAGTGACTTAGTTGCTCCCTTAACCCACTCTCTGGTACTTTTCCCCATATACTCCCCCACCTGCTCCTTTGTTGCTTTACCACCTCATGCTAACCTTTGGATAGAAATTTAATTTTATTTTTTTATTTTTTATTTACCGCTCCAAAAATCGTTCTCAGTTTTGAATTGGTAAAGAAAAAAAGAAAAGGAAGGCTCCTGTATGCATGGTGAATAATGCACGGACATACATCATCAGACACAACTGCGTAACGACGCAGCCTCCAGATGCAGCAACATCAGCTCAGCTGATCTTTTTTTTCCCCAATGCTGAAGAGCATTAGGAAAACTCAAAGGCAAAAGGGTGAGACCTATTGGCTTTGTCAATGGTTCTTTCCTCTATATACTTGTTAATTCCGTCTCTCCCTTTTCTTGTTAATTGGTACCTTGACTCACACAAACATGCCTGGTTATTATTTTTCTAATTAAACTGAAAAATACCTCAGACCTACAATCCAAACTGATTTATTTTGTCTTTCAGAATATAAAAGTTTGCTATAAAAATCATGGGTGTAGCTTTCACTTGTGACACTAACCCTCCCCCTGCAGGTCTCTGATAGCTCATAGATCCGTTAATTATGTTCGAGGCACGTGTGGCTTTAGATACACATGCTTGGCATACTCCTACCATCTAGTGTTGGGCCGGATGTGTGCAAGTTGTTTTTCTTCGAAGGAGGTCTTTTGAGTCACGAGGTATGGTGCCTCCTCTTGGTAACAGTGCACATGAGCATTGACTCCTTTGTTAGATTGTTAATTTTCCTTCTTCGGGTTCGGACGTGTATTACTATGCCCTGGTTCGAGACTGTTTTCTGGATCCTTTTGGTGCCCAATCCACTCTACCCTCATCGGTGTTTCTAACGTGTTTTCCTTCCTCGCATGTCGAAGTTCGGAAGACCTTCATTCCTCCAGTCAGTACGTTTCATTTACGCCCTTCGCCCATTCTGGATACCCTTTACTCTCATTCGAGTTCATCAATGATACTCTGCTAATGTAACGGACTCCATTTTGATTCTGCCCCTAGTGCCATTCCAAGGATCCGCGGACCTACTGTCACAAGGTCTGCAATCTGTGCTTTTTCCCCGAGCACATAGAAGAAGATTATGAGGCCTGTCGATCCTTTCGATCAATAAAACCTGTGCAGGACCTTCGGGCATGGCTCAGAGAGATGTAGAGACGTGAAATCGAACACCCGCGCGATCTCTTCGGACAGGAAGATGTCGAACAAGAAGAGGAAGATCTTGAGGTCTCTGCGGCTGAAGAAGGAACCTTTTTGGTTGGAGATTCAGACTCCGACTTGGAGATCAATTTGGAGTCACACAATCTGCCGCCAGGTCAAGGTGCTGTGAGTACTCAAAACCCCTCACCTGCTCACATTAAAACTCTTGGTTTCAACAAAGCAAAAGGCTGCTGGGCTGCCACTGCCATCTGGCCATGGTCGGCACCGAGATTCAGCTTCAGCTGCCCTGCCCTTGAGCTCTGCACCGAAAGCACAGATAAAGCCTTCCGGTTCCACACCGAGATTGCAGGAGAGACTCGATCCAAAACAAAAACAGATCCATATTCATCCAGTTACTGGCTGCATCATTAAAAAGACTGCGTCAGTGCCTTCTACTAAGCGCCACAGCCCTTGAAGAGGCCAAGCCATCCGCGGCCAGCTCTGTCACTTTGTAGGCATGCCCACTAAGCATGCAGGTCTCAACAAAAAAACTTGAGGGATTTTTTTCTGTTTGCTCATCTAAGTAGTCATTTGGGCGGAGAAGCAAGGAGGGAGGGTAACACTGGGGGTGCCGAGGGGTATGGGTCGGGTTGGCTGAGGAGCATGGCAACAGGAAAGGGTGCACGAAGCATTAGAGAGGGCATAAGGAAGAAGCACATTAGGTGGGAGCAAAGGGAGAGATGGGAATGTGGGGGGATCGTGGGGGAGAAGCACACAGATGGCGAAAAAGCAATGCAGGGGTGGGATAGACACTCAAGGGCATGGGGGAAGCACAAGAGCAACGAAAGCGCAGCACAAATGATGGCAGCTGAGGGGGAGACGTGCGCAATGGAGGCATCTGGAAAACACGCACTCTCGTAAAGTGCTTAAACAGAAAGAGAAAAATAGTGCATGAAAACTGAGCAGTGAAAAGTCCCAAGTAATAAGTCTATTTTCTAGGGGTGGGAAAAACTCAAGATAAGGAACTGAAGCCCATGCGCCCTAATGAATTAGAAGCAAGCAAATGAAAGCGTCAATGAAGCCAACCAATGGTATGTAATGGGTGGGCTGTAAACCCGCTTTTAGCTAACAATATGACTCACAACAGACTGCATGTGCTATCTTAGGTGAGATCTAAAATAGACTCCATGCATTTTATGCAAACTTCTCAGAAAGGAGGCTTTTTAGATTAAATCATCAAATATGGTAACACTTCCCTTCACCCCGAGATGGGTTGAATGAATGATTAGACCTCCATGAACTAGCATGAATGTAAAAGAATGACTGTGTTCAGTTATGTGTATTCCATACATTGATGCACCTTTTTCTTCTATTTATCATGGACATGTTTGTCCAAAACAGATTGCGTCTATTTGTTCGAGTTGAATTGTCGCTGTCGTTAGTTTGGTCGATAAAGAAACTGACACTTTTCTATTCTGTAATTCTTGATTAATAAATAAATACAAAATTTGATTCAATACACACTGGAGTAGTATGTGTAGTGCTTGGATCAAGGAAGATTTACTTGCACGTGGATCTGGGTCTACAGGACGGTACCCTAATATCGGCACATTTATCGAATATTTATTTTCAATTGAAGTGTGCCTAATAATTACATTATATACATTGATCTCATCATCATTGGTACAGTTAGCAGTGATTCCTGGGTCTTAAGTGGTTTACTTGACAAAAAAAATATGTTGCAGTGTACCTACCATTATATGGCTTAGTCTGCAGAGCCCACCGCCATGAGCTAGCCTCGGCTAGTTTACATCAGTAGCTTCGAAGCTGGGAATGAGGCATCCTGCTTCACATATGTTTATTTCTCCTTAATCAGGCATTTTAAAAGTAAAACATTTGTTATAAAATATGCTTTTGGTTTAAAGCTACACTATCTACTGTGTTCTTTATTCATGCTAAGAAACGTTTTAGCAGGTGCTTTAAAAGAGTTTGCAGTCGTGGTAAGGTCAGTAAGACACCCACCAATCGTAAAAACCTGGTTCATATTGTGCATAATGTAAAATAAATTTTAGCGCACTATTTCATGGGCTTAACAAACACTGTAGTTTGCTTGAGGTTAAATTAATCTTCATTTGTTATATTCACGTGTGATTAGTCAATATGTGAAGCCTTAGTACACTATGTGCCATCTGGACTCTACGTGAGTCAATGCTTCCGCCTTGAGGCCACCCAAAAGAGATGTGTGGATACCTGTTACGATAATATCCCTGTCACTCATAAATTTCATGGGCAGGGGCACGTGCACAGGTCTGTCTTCAGTCCTAATAATAGGGCTAGCAGTAACTGAAGTACATTTTTGTATTATGCACCCATGTTCCTGTCTAGACTGACCATCTATTCAAACGTAATGGGCGTCCCTTCAGTAGAGCGCAGAGAGTTTCTTTAGCAAAGGGAAATAGAGGGAGCTACTTTTTTTTTGTGTGATGGTCCTCTCTTCAGTGAGACTCACATCAAGAGTTCCTATATCCAATCTATAACCGACCCGTAATTATTTAGGATGTGATGGTCCTATGACCCTAAACTAGACACTAACATGTTGGGACAAGCAGGGTTGCAGAGCACCAAGTAGGGTTGCAGCTGGGACGGACCTTTGACAAATGTGTGACTACAAGGCCACCCCCCTCATGCCCTCTTGGGAGTGGATGCACTGTTAACGTGGGGTAAAGTTACCTCCATGCACCTTTTTCATAAGTGCCCCCTGAAACACGGTTGCGCCCACCCCGACCTTTAGGAGTTGGGGTGAGCCCGATGATGAAGCATGTCACTATTAGAGAGAATGAGGGCTTTATAAAGAAAAGGGTGCATTTCCCTTCCCACCCATAATTACTGGTCGGTTATAGATTGGATATAGGAACTCTCTGTGTGAGTTTCACTGAAGAGAGGACCATCATATAAAAAAAACCCCTTGGTTTCCTCTTTTTTCCTTTGCTAAAGAAACGCTCCGTGTTCTTCTGAAGTGACACCCATTATGTTTGTATATATATAATATGTAGGATGTGTCCCTTCCTACCTCCTTTTTTGAGGACCTTTCTACTATGTGTGTAATATAGACACTCCGTCCATCATCCCCTTTGGTTTTGCTCTGTTCACCCTAAGTTGGCAGGGTATGCCCAGACGTGGGTCCCTTGCTCACTTTGCCACTTGATTCAAGATAGCCTGGCTGATGAGGGTTATGAACCCGAAATCCGTCCTAGAATGCTTGTTTCCGGTCCAGGGAAGACATGGCTTGGCAGTTCGTGCTGGACTGTTCCCACGAGGCACAGGGTCAGACTGATTTGCATTTAGCCATGTCTGAACTGGGATGGCAGAGTGAGCTAAAGAATGATGATGGATTAAACCCAGATCAGTTGACTGGGAGTGAGTGCTTGCAATGTTCAACACTCCGTCCATCATCCCCTTTGGTTTTGCTGTAATATAGACTGACCATCTATGACACACTATTCTGACTACTGCCATACAGTTTCCTTGTATGACTGGCTCAAACAACATCTAATATCGCTGGGATTGGCTAATGGGTTTTGGTTTAACTTTGATCAGACGAGATCGGGCTACAAAGGTTTCATATTAGATGACATTAAAGCACTAGGCACCACCTCCAAAATTTTCTTATTTATGTTTTTCTTTTAATTTAATTGTTTCTTAATTATTTATATTTTTGGTTCACCTATAACAATCTTTCGATTCAGAGCAGTGACACATTTTAATAGTCCTTAGAAGTTACATCAAGCGCTTAAATTCCAAGTTGAATTTATCCCACCAATCAATAGTGATCCTTGCCCTGTTTCTGTGAATGAGCCCCATATGAGATCACTTTCCGTCGCCTCTCAAGCGGGAGATTATAGTCAAATGCCGCATTTGTAAAAGTATAATATTTGGCAGCCCGCAATCCCTTCATACATGCCAGTCTCTAATTTTCTAATTACATATGACCTGTGATATCTCTAGTCACCTGTGATGTAGCCACTTGACTGTAATTACTTATTACAGTTAACCTTTGATGTCACAGTAGAGCCAGCCACAAGGGTGAAATGCAGGACATTGAGCATAATTACAGTTGCAGTTTAAACCAGGAAAACTGGAATTGGCTTTTCCTTTTTCTGATCTCTTTTTCTAAAAAGAACAAGCATTTACAATGCAATAGGTCTCACATTTACGCAAGTTTGAGCTATTGGCATTGTAAATGACCATGCGCGAGCAGGGTCCGCTTCCTCTGTGATCGTGCCCTCAGTGATGGAAAGAAAAAATGAATCACAATACATCACTAGTAGCAACCAACGCCTAGAGTATCGGGCTAAACACATCTGTACAGTACGAGCACACGGATCCCACGACACCTACCCCTCCATTAGCAGGATATGGTACTTACTCTGGGCTCACTGACTGAATGTTCTGATAGTACAGAGTGGTGTGCTAAGGCATCTGTGCACCTACTAGTGATAATGCAGTAATTTAAAGGGCTTCCCCATGACAACAGTTCACCGGGGCTCCGTCGAGGATCTATCCCATCGAACAAGTGCCCTCAGAACAACAAGATTCAGAGCCACCCAGGTAGGCCAATGGGGATGGGGGGAGCCCACACAATGCGGACTTCCAGCGGGGAGACCTACCTTGGTCCCCTGGCTGCCACTCAGGGACAGGCAGCTGCCCAAGAAGGAAGCGGGGGACAATCACAAAACTCCTCCGAGGCTAGGTCAGTTGCCTTTGCCCAGTAGATGTTGCTGTGTGGCTTTGTTGCAGGTAACCAAATACAACGGGCATTCCCTCGTAGGAGACAATGAAGAGAGAGCAGGGGAGTATGAGTAGGATGAGCAAGATGACAAGCAAGCCCAAGGGTCTTTCAGGGTTCAGGGGCAGAAATAAGATTATGATAGTTAATAACTTGTGCGAGGGCGCAGACAAGGAAAGAGTTAAACAGGGAAACTACGGAAGGGGTTATTAGGAGACCGTGATCGGAAATAAATCAGGGAAGCCAGAGGAGGAAAGAAGAAAGGGGTTAGCTGAAGGAATTTGTGCCTGGGGAGTGCTGTTTACCAATTCTACAGACCAGCGCTCTGCTTGGAGGCAGAGAGACTGTGATCAGCTGTGCCATAACTCGTCCTGGGTTTGGGGGTGCCAAGTATCGGCTACCGCTGGGGAGGAAATGCCATTCTGCAGTGTGTCGACTAAAAACAATAGAAAAGCAGCACGGATCCTGTGTCAGATCGACCACTCAGTGCGGCCTGGTAGCTTGCCAGAGGGTAATGAGCCAATCCCAGCGCAGCTCAACGTGCATCAGAGGAAAAGTCGTCTGTGTGGAGTTGCGAGCCGAAGGGCCGAGAAGGATCACCGTAACCCCTTTGGTCATCTATTGTGCAGTGGAGAGAGAGGAACATAACCGAATGCAGGCAGTGAGGATAGTTACTCTCTCTGCATTACAGAACTGCTTGTAGAGGGTCACAGGTGCTGCGCAAGGACAGATCGGACAACCTGCACGTCTACGCATCTACACATGGGCTGGCATAAAACCTACTGAAACCAGGACTAGTTCAACAGAGAGAGGAAGTGGGAGGAATGCTCGAGGACACCAAAGAGGCTGGGTTCGGGCTGTAAACTATGGCAAGAGCTACACGGACCGAGGCCTTCCCCACATTAGTAGTGGTCCTGGGAAGGAATGAGGATACGAGCCATGGGGTACGTGAACGAACTGGAAAGGGAGAGAAGGGAATAGGTGCTGAATGCCAAAGGGCATACGGTATTCTGGAGTGAGGTGACCACCTGGTCAATCAGGGGTTCGTGCACGTGATGCAGCCCTCCCAGACACACCCACGCGCACACACATATTCCCTTCATTATACCCTCTCCTACCAGGGCTGTCACTAGCAAAGGAGTTGTTGCTCTTGTGACCGCACGCGAGAAGGCCTCACCCCGAGCTTGATGTGGATCCAGCCTCACTCTGTAAACAGACAGCCTTGGCAGATCACTGAACGCGCGCACAAGTAAGGTATTTTGTGGTCAATTGGCTAATTTGTCTTTAACCAGAGGCGTAGCAGCTGCCCCTGGTTGTGAGAACGCCGGTAATGCCAGAGCTGATCCTGAAGAATATAAAGAACGGGTTACTCGTCCGTTCCTGCTCTTCCCCGTAATGATCTACAGCACGAAATCCGCTCACCAGTTTAGAGAAGAACTCGGCGTCTTCAACGAGGAGCCACTGTCTTTCTTCCTTAACGTGCACCTTACACGGGATCCATTGTGAACCGCGGACGGTCGCGTTGTGTTATTAAACTAACTTCCTGATAGCTCGCTAAGTCGTGCGTGTATGTCTCGGTAAACATAGAAACCGGACTGGCATTCTTCGTCCTCTTCAGTATTCAAACTAGGTGACCTCTGGGCAGTCACATCTTATGGGGAAAAAAAAACGTAAACAGTGGTGAGCGCGCACCAGAGGAGCGGGGGAGGTAGCGCGGCAGCGAGGCGAACGCGCGCTGCTGCGCGTGCTGGGCACCAGTGGGAATGGGCGTTGCAAAGGCGGGACATGCGCCCGCCTTTGCCCAATCGTGTGCCTGTTTTTTACAAACAAAACACGCTAAAGCCAATGCCTGTCGGTGAAAGCCTGATCACACGCACAAGCGTGTGGTCAGCTTTCAAAACCCCCCTTACAAGAGGTCTCGCGCTGCGCAAGCAGTGCTACGCACTGCAACACTAGGCGCGAGACCTAAAAACTGATCAGTAGAAACTAGATATTTATGTTAACATATTTATTTTTTTCCACGCTTGAGGTCTTTGCAGTAAAGATAGAATATCGGCATGTTTCTACACAATCTAAACTACACATTTTTAACCAGACTTGCATTCAATTGGTTCCAGTATCTTTATTTAAAAAAAAAAACTCTTTCATTGTGTTTAATTTCACAGTACAGGTTCTGTTTTTATTCTCATCTGCAATGAATATGAAAGATCAAGGCACCCATGATTTAGGCGGTTTTGTGGAAAGGTGAAAATCTATTATAAGGAATAAAATACACACTGCTGCACTTTATAAGGATAATGCAACGCACCTCAGAATTCCATGACCAAGTGGTTCCTCTATAGGGTCACTGAACACCTCTGTGACTTGCAGTGTCCTTATAATATGCAGCAGTGGCTACTTTATTCCATATAAATTACAGTTCTGTAGAAAAATATTACAAATATTTGTATTTTATTTTATTTGACCTCGAAGCTACCCAGCAGCCTATCTAAAAGCATATCCATCACCCTAGTAAGGTTCTTTGGGGTCAGGGATGCAGTGAATAGCAGCTTATCTTCTCCTGAAATCTTTTTGGGGTCTGGGCAAATCACACGATGATGTATATTTCTAAATAAAAGGCTTACTGAAAGTGATCACTTTCATCTTGCAAAATCATTTAAAAGACAACACACAAGAATTCCATTTTAATTAATGTATAATTGTGTAACAATGCTGACAAGAAGATACTTGAGTTGCAGGGCTGTCACTGTAATGAGTCCATTCGGGTGCCTAAGGTTATTATAAGGTGTGAATTTTAAGAGGGTATAAGCCCCGTACATTGGGCTTCCCCTAGTCAAGTGTTGGCAAAGTCAGTATCTACCAGCATTGTCTTGTCCATGGAAAAATATCTGGTCATGGAAGTGTGACATCAAAGTGACCCAACCAGGTAGTTAATTCTTGTCAATTGTTGTTCATTACCCTAAACTGCAACAACAGCTATATTGTTTTGTTAATCAAATCGTTTTATACAAAGAGGAACATTTGTTTTTATAATAATATAGCTCTCTATGCTATCTGAAAGAGACTATTAGTTATAAATTCCTTACCTTAGAATTGCCCCCAGGCGTTGGACTGGATCCGGAGATTTTTTTCTCAGCAGTACCCCTGTGCGTCGGTAGGTGGCGTAGTTCGACTTCACGTTCTTCGTCGGCGTCGTGATCGCGGGGGTGACGTCACTGTATCTACATAGACGCCGCTCCTGTGCGCAGGCGTCAGTTAGTTCTTTTACCGCACCAGCCAGCGCAGATCCAGAGAGAACGTGCACCTTAGTCTTTTTTGGCTGACTCTTTTTCGACTTTTTGTTGACATCTTTTCGAGTCGTTTGACTCCTAGTGCACGAGGGATGTCCCGTCCTCAGACCTGCTTCAATCCTTGTGACTCCTATCACAAGTTGATGCCGTTACGGATGAGCATCTCGTGTGCCTCCGGTGCCTGGAGCGCGACCACGACCTGAAGTCGTGATCCGACTGTCGGGTCATGAACCCAATGTCTTTGTCGGAGCAGTCCCAAAAGCTTCTGGAGTTCCGGCAGTCAGCTCCGCGCCTCTCGAGAGGGAGGTTGCGGGACCGGCCGCAGAGCCATCACCACTCTTCTTCAAAGTCTTCGTCCAAGGGTAAGTCGAAGCACAAAAAGAAGGCGAAGAAGCATCGCCACTCTTCGCCTTCTCCCCGTCCATTGATGGACGCAGGAACCGGAGCGTTGTCGTTGTCCGGCTCCGCTTTCGGAGCCTGATTCTGTGACGGCTCTCCGCTTCCCTTCCTTTCCGGGAGCCAGAGCCTCCCCTGCCCAGCTTCGAGCTTTCTACGAAGCGCTTAACAGCATCTTTGAGCATCCCGACTCCACCGGCGTGCCTTCGGGCCCCGTGGACTCGGCTGGGGGCCTGGGCCTTCGAGACTGGCGGCTTTGGCTCCGGAGGGACTCGACGATCCAGTCCTGGATCCAGATCGATGCTGTTTGACCTCACTGCACCTTTCCCCGGCACCGATTCCAGTGACAATGCCCCCGATGCCGGCTGTGCCCCCGGCCGGTATCGACCCCAGCCTCACCCCCAATTTGGACATGGAGCCGGACCGGCGTCGACCGACGCTGGTCCCGGCGCCGACCAGTACTTTTGTACCACTGTTCTTTCCTGGTGTTCCTTTCCGCCCTGACTGGCAGCCAGAGGAAGGTGAGGAGGACCGGTAGGGGTCAGTTAACCAACTGGAAGAGCCGGACTGGAGAGAGGAGTTGGGTGAAGCCATTGGTCTGGATACATCCCCAGACCTTGGTATGCTTTCTCCCCCTAATATGGCTACGGAGGAGGGAGCCTCCTACTCTGTGGTGTTGCGTAGGGTGGCTGTTGCCTTGGGCCTTGAGCTTCCTACGGTGGCAGTCAGGACTAATCCCCTGACTGAGGCTCTTCAGCCGGCAGCAGCCTCTTTGGAGCCTCTGCTCCCTTTCAATTAAGCCTTCTCTGACGTCCTACTGGGCACTTGGTCCAAGCCCAAAACAGGGGCTCAAGTGGACAGGATGATTGCCCGACGGCACCGCCCGGCACCGTGTGACCCACTTTTCCTCTCACAACACCCTACCCCAATGAGCTTGGTGGTCCAAGCCTCATCCTCAAAAGGAAGCGCTTTCCCTACAGCTCCTCAATATAGTGAATCCAAGAAGCTGGACCATCTTGGTAAGAAGATGTTTTCTTCTTCCAGCTTAGGACTGCGGTCGGTGAAAACCTCATGTCTCTTGGGCCGTTACTCCCATTTAGTGTGGGACACCATTACGCAAGTGCTGCCTCAGTTCCTGGAGGAGGCCTGGGCCGTGTTCGCCCACGCTGTTGCTGAGGGTCGAGATGCAGCAAAGTTCGCCATCAGGTGTGGGCTGGATACCGCCGACTCGCTGGCTAGGACGATTTCCACGTCAGTAGCCCTGAGGCTCTACACCTGGCTGAGAACCTCTGACTTCTGGTGATGTCCTTTCTACCCTTTTGGACATGCCCTTTAATGGCCGTCGACTGTTTGGTGATAAGGCGGACAGCGCGCTTGACTGCTTAGAGTACTCTAGGACTACCGCCAGGTCCTTGGGCCTTGCAGCAACCTCTCGCCCTATGCAGTTGCCTTTCGCCCCTATCGTGGCCACGGAAGGGGTGCCCCTCCACGTTTCACCCAGAGCCACAGGCCCGCATAAGCCACCCCGCCTCTGCGTGGCCGGGGATGTGGGACCCAGCGTCGTGGGTCCAGGGGCCAAAGGGCAGCCAGTCCACCAATGCCCCCCTTGCAGCCACCTCCAAACCTTCCTAGTCTGACTTTTCAGGGCCACCATTTGCCAGTGGGCGGCAGGATCCGCCATCACCTCCCCCCCCCCTCCCCGGCACAACATCACGTCAGACAGGTGGGTTTTGCAGGTGGTCTGAAGGGGCTACTCCCTCCCCTTCGAGACTACCCTTCCCTCCATGCCACCAACACTCTATCGCATGTCGGAGGATCACTTGGCCCTTCACCATCAGGAAGTTATGGCTCTCTTGGACAAGGGATCTATCGAGCGAGTCCCTGTGCCAGTAGTAGGTCGTGGTTGTTACTCCCACTACTTCCTGGTACCTAAGAAGGATAAAGGCCTGCGTCCCATCTTAGATCTCAGGGACGTCCACCACTTCCTCCGGAAGGAGAAGTTCAAAATGTTGACATTGGCTTAGGTCCTGTCTCATCTCGACCGTGGAGACTGGATGGTAGCGTTGGACTTATAGGACGCTTATTTTCACATCCCCGTCTTGCCTGCCCACCGGCTCTACCTGCGGTTCATGGTGGGACGCAAGCATTTTCAGTTTATCATGCTCCCTTTTGGCCTTACCAGCGCCCCCGGGTGTTCACAAAAGTGATGGCGGTGGTCGCAGTTCATCTAAGTGGATCAGGGTTTACAGTCTTCCCCTATCTCAAAGGCTGGTTGTTGAAGGCGGGCTCACTCCAGGCTGTCGTCTCCCATCTCCAGACTACGGCATTAAATTCAAGGTGCTATGCCTTACCTATCAACCCTTGCATGGTCTAGGTCCTATGTACCTCAAACAGCCCCTTTCCTGGTACAGAGACCTACGATCTAAAAACTCCCTGATAGTCTCCCATCCCAGTTTTAAGAGACTCAAATGGGAAGGCAGTTGCTTTTGCTCTGAAGCTCTAGCTCTCTGAAACAGTCTGCCTATAAATATTAAAGCAGCTCCCACGTTACTGAGTTTTAGGAAACTAATAAAAACCTGGCTTTTTAACCTCTAATCTCACTCTGCTCTCACCTATACTGCTATTCACAACCAGCGCCAAGCCACCCATGGGTATACAAGCGCTTTAGAAACGTTTTAACTTAACCGCATAATATCGGTGTTTCAGCCTCTTTCCCAGATTTCGGTGAGAATGACCCTGAGGCTGCTGGGCCTCATGGCCTCCTGCATCCTGCTGGTGGATCATGACAGGTGGCATATGCAGGCACTGCAGTGGGACCTGAAGTTCCAGTGGGCACAGCATCAGGGGAATCTTTCCAATTGCGGCCATATCTCGGAGGGCACTGCACACTAAATGCAGTGGTGGCTAACGAACCAGGATTCGGTCAACTGCAGATCCCTCTCCCTTCCCCAACCAGAGTTCACAATAGTGACAGATGCGTCATTCCTGGTATGGGGCGGCCACATGGGAGAGGCGAAGATCAGAGGCCTCTGGTCTCCGGCGGGATCTGAGCTCCCCATAACCCTTCTGGAGCTCTGGGCGCTTAGTCCTTTCACTGAAGGCATTCCTTCCTTCTGTCGGAGGAAGAGTAGTGCAGGTGTTCACAGACCACACCACCGCCATGTGGTACTGCGCCAAACAGGGTGGGGTCGGGTCGTGGACCCTATGTCAGGAGGCTCTTCGCCTTTGGACATGGCTGGAACATCGGGGCATGTCCCTGGTGGTTCAGCACCTGGCAGGTTCTCCGAATGCCAGGGCGGACAAACTCAGCCACCGGTGCATGATGGATCACGAATGGCATCTTCAATCGGTGGTGGTGCAAGGTCTTTTTCAGCAGTGGGGAGAGCCTTGGTTAGATCTGTTCACCACCGAAGAGAATGTGCAATGTCCCCAGTTCTGCGCTTTGGAATTTCCAAGGCAACACTGGCTCGGCAGCGCTTTTTGTCGCAAGTGGAGTTGCGGTCTTCTATACACCTTTCTGCCTGTACCACTTCTGTCCAGAGTGCTGAAGAAGATCAAGCGCAACCGGGCTCAAGTTATTCTTATGGCTCCGGACTGGGCGCAAAGAGTCTGGTATCCCGAGCTCTTGAACATGGCCATCCATCCTCTGATCGGACTGCCTCTTCGGGAGGATCTTCTGTTGCAGCAGCAGGGGACTGTCCTCCACCCGAACCTGTCCAGCCTCCACCTCCTTGCGTGGAGATTGAGCCACGACAGTTGACAGCCTTCGACCTTCCTCCAAAAGTCTGTAATGTTATCTTGGCAGCCAGGCACCCCTCTACTAAAACTATACGCCTGTAGATGGACCAAATTTGTGCCCTAGTGCGTAGAGGCTGTGGATCCCCTTTCTGCCCCTCTTTCTGAGGTTCTCCTCTTCATACTTTATTTGGCCCAGCAGGGCTCTGCTCTTGGCACACTTAAAGGCTATCTTTCGGCCATTTCGGCCTTCTTTTGCCTTCCTGATCAGCCTTCTCTTTTCAAGTCCCCTATTGTAAATAGGTTTCTTAAGGGCATTTCTCACCTCTTTCCTCCTATTCCTTTTGTAATCTCTCAGTGGGACTTGGATCTCGTCTTGACTTACCTTATGTGCGCTCCTTTCAAACCACTACATAATTGTCCTCTCAGACTTTTGACTTTAAAGACTGCTCTTCTGGCTGCCATCACCTCTACTCGCAGGGTGAGTGAGCTTCAGGCGCTATCTTCTAAACGTCCTTTCCTTGCTGTCCATCCGGACAAGGTTGTCCTTCGCACTAGACCTTCTTTCATACCCAAAGTGGTTACCTCTTTTCACATAGGACAGACCATCACTTTGCCCACCTTATTCCCACCCCGCATCCTTCCAAGGAGAAACTCCACTGTCTGGATCCAAAACGGAAGTTACCATTTTATCTGGATCGCACAAAAAATTCTGGGTGGATGATCAACTCTTTGTTGGCTATGTGGGCGCCAAGAAAGTTCGGGCCGTGCAAAAACGGACCATTTCTCGATGGGTCGTCCTCTGCATTAGGATCTGTTATTCCCTGGTGGAAAAGGAGCCGCCGGTAGGACACTGCGCCCATTCTACCAGGGCGACGGCAGCCACTACTACTTTGGGACGCGGAGTCCTCCTCAGTGACATCTGCCAGGCAGCCACATGGGCATCACTGCACACAATCACTAAACATTACTGCCTGGATAGTCCAGTCCGGAGAGATTGCTTCTTTGGCTGTTCAGTTCTCCAGGACTTTGTGGTGTGAACTTAGTACGCAGACCCACCTCCTGGGTTGGTATTGCTGGGGTATCTATTCTAAGGTAAGGAATCTATAACTAATAGTCTCTTTCAGATGAACAAGTTACTTACCTTCGGGAATGATATATCTGTAAAAACATATATTATTTATAGATTCCTTACCGCCCAACCCATCCTCCTCGTTTTGCAAACTGACTTCTAGAGTAAGGGCCTCCCTTTCCGGGCCCTAGTTTTGTGCACCAGTGGTCAGTGTCTTGCATGGCTCTGCACTTCTGGCGTGGAATGTCATGTAAAAGAACTGTCAGTGCGCAGGGGCGGCGTCTAAGTAGATACGGCGATGTCATCCTGGTGATCACAATGCCGACGAACGCGGAGTCAACCAACACCACCTACCGACGCGCAGGGGTACTGCTGAGAAAAAATTGTCCGGATCCAGTCTGACGCTTGGTGGTAATTCTAAGGTAAGGAATCTATAACTAATGTATATCACTTACAGATATACCGCTACCGAAGGTAAGTAACTTGTTTGTTAGGGCAATAGGTCTCTGGTTTGTTCTTACCACTAACATATCAGCACCAGAGTGTAGAGTTCCAGCCTTATGTATGGCATTTGCTAAAGCTAAACAGGTGTCCTTATACCTTGGGATGCAGGACCTTGGAAACTAGGAACATCAAATTGATTAACAATCCAAGTCTTCTCAAAGATAAGTATTTGATAATGATTCATAACACTAAGAAATTGACAATATAATTGTACCAATGATATTCTAGAATATACAAGAGCAGATATTCGAATCACTGAGGCACATTAGGCTAAGCGTTGCTGTTCACATAGTGATACCATGCGCTTTATGTCCACATAATTGGACATGGAGAGGATGGCAAGAGAACTGTAGCATAAGGATGTCCAAAACATGTAGAAAGGTTGATATATCTTCAAGAATTCAAACAAAATACCTGATTAAACATTAATTTGCATCTTTCCAATTGCGTGCTCAATTCTAAATTGAGAAGAGGACAGCAAATTTCCAGATTCAGATCTTCATTGAATAGAACTTCCTTCTGCTTTAACATCAGACTGGATTAAACGTCAACAACTTGATATCACTGCTACATGACAAGTGTACCTTTCTCCTTCAGCATATAGTGCAGGTGGGTTTTAAGAGCTCAGCTGTTCACTTAAGATCAAACAAATAACCCATCTCAGTCACATATGGAAAACCTACTGTCAGTCTGTATGTACGATTTTTGGTCCCGTTATGGTTCCCCGAGGCTGCAGTTGTTTTTATTAATAATTAATATACAGTATGCAGTGACAATAAATGGAGCTTACCACCCCTTGCCAGCCAGGAACTGCATCTCACTCATTGTAAAATTCCTTCCAGCCTAAGGTCAAGCAGTTCTGTTGTAAACCTGTATTACATTTCTATAGTGCACTAAAGACTTTACACTTTCCCAACTAAGCACTTTGCCCTGAATCAACATCATCAAATCTTTATTTCGGTCACTATGGACCATAAAAGAGTGCGAGAAATACAATATCAATTTAACAATAAAACATGAACAATAATAAAATCATGTGCCGCTCATAAGACATTTTGAAGATAAAATGTAATGTTATCTAGACATAAAACGATTGCGAATGAACCATGCTGCAGTTAAAAATTTGGCTACTGCACATACAGTGGGGGCAGATAGATCAGATTTTAAAATTCTATATGCAGGGCGGTGTTCCCTAAAACCTAGGTTCCTAAGGAGTGGGACGAGCCAGTATTTCCGTGGGTTGTTATAAGCAGGACAGAAGAAGATCACATGTATTTCGTCTTCACGCACAGTGGGGCATACTTGGCAATTAGGGGTAGTCTGCGTTTTAAGCCAGTGTTCTGTGTGAGCCCTCAAGGGGAGTGTTCCGTAGCGCCACTGCATATACAACTTCCGTGTTAGTGGTGGGCCTACGTCATCAAGGACCAATTCCAAATGGTAATGATCCTTGATAGCAAGAAAGTGTTTAGAAAGCGAATCTTGACGAGGGATTCAGTTGCTACCTGTAGCTTGTACTCATAATATGCCTCCGCCAAGGATCTACGCGAGATCCTGGGACAAGCACTCTGCGGGTCATGCCACAGCTCCGGTCTCCCCATCATTTCAAAAGTGTGCTTGATGTATTTAAACCAGGATATTTGTAACACTTTTGGGAGGCGCAAAATTTCTTCTAGTTCTGCTCTATAACTAGATAGCTCTAAAGAGCTCCATATTCTGCGCCAATAAGTCAGGGGCTTAAGTCCCAACTCTTCAGAAATTGGTCTTAGGCCGAGGTCCATTCTTAACGGGAGGAGTGGGGTACTAGATGGTAGTGCGGCCAGTTGTCTGATAAAGTTGTTCTCAGTTATCTGTAACTTCTGACACGCAGTGTGCCCCCATATCTCACCCCCGTAAGTTACTGCCCCTCTAGCCTGGGTTTTGTAGATGTGAAGAGGTGGGCCAAGTGGCCTGTACGAGGACCTGGTTAGTATCCTAGATATGCCACCTGATAGTTGGGTGAGTGTCAAATTTACCTTCATTATGTGCGAGTCCCAGGTCAAGGATTGATTTAGGGTTACACCTAGATATTCAAATGTAGAGACCCGATCTAGTCTTTCGTGTCCTATCATGGGATTTGGGCGGGTTGTGGGGGGTGGGTTGAAAGTCATGAACTTGGTTTTGGTCGCGTTCACTTCCAGACCACGCAACTCACAAAAATTCATAAATCCGTCCAAGACTCTCTGGAGGCCCATCGGGGATTTTGAAAGCAGCAGAGTATCATCCGCAAACATAATTTCGGGTACCCTGCTGCCATTCAACACTGGGGCATCGGTATAACTTAGCCCTGTCAAGAAGTCTATGACCCCGTTCACGAAGAGGCAAAACAGGGTCGGTGCGAGCACACAACCCTGTCTGACCCCTGTGTCCACGGGAAAACCATCTGAGAGAGCACCCCCCCCTACCGCACCTCACTTTGGCGTAATTGCCTTGGTGTAATCTCATCAACATTGATAAGATGTCACCCGGGACATCTAGGTCTTTAAGTACTATCCATAGTTTACCCCTTGGGACCAAATCAAACGCTGCTCGTAGGTCCACAAAAACCGTATAGAGCGTGCCTCTGCCCACTGACACAGTCTTCCAGTATAAAAAATTAAATCGGAAGATCTGATCAACTGTAGAAACTCCCTCTCTAAACCCTGAATCACACTCCTCTCCAAAAGGTGAAAAGATTTTTTTTTTATTGTATAATGTAATAACAATGGCTGAAGCTAGATTTTTCTGGAACATATTTAACTGAGGGCATTAGCTATTTCCAAAACATTCTCTTGGTGATCGCGATCCAGAGCTATTGAATTCTGGATACTTCTCCTGTGGATAGGTACTTCTTCCTGAATACTCTTCCAGGTGCAGGACTTGTCTGGAAAATGTTCTTCACAGCCCTACCCCGATAGTAGGGTGTGGTGGTTCTGTTCAACGCCAGAAGAAGTATTCCTGTGATGTTGCTGACCCCATAAAGCACCTCCACTATTGTACCCACATCTGTTCACTTTTTTCTGTGCCTTTGACCCAGTACCTGGAGCTTGTTTCTCCTCAGAAAAATCTCTTCAACGTGTAACATGTGCCCTCCCAACAGGTGAAGGTTTTAAGCCTTGTGGAGAATGTCAGGGACAAATGTCTATGACCCCCACGACATCCGTCTGTTTTGCTTTGGCTCTGACCACAACTCCAAATCTTGAGTCGTGCCAGAGCATGCTCCCAAAGGCCATTAAAGAAAGGAGACTGATAGAACCAAGGAAAGTAGAGGTAGGCGCAGGTTCAGTCCAGGCCCCGTTCAAGGTCTTCTGAGTCCAGATCCACCCGACAAAAACAGAAGAAGAGGGATGGGAGTGAACTCAAATGAGGTTAGTCGGCTAGGCATCTCTCAGACTCCCCTATGCAGCCAGAATTGGGTTAGGCTCCCCAGCCAAGGGAAGACCCAGCATCGGTCTCAACACACCTGACACATATTTCACCCCAACCTTAAGTGGACTGTGCCCTGGCCTGATCCAGCAGCTTATCTCAATGTCATGTTTGAAGGATGTGAGATATGCGTTGGTCCCCTCTGGGCCACCTCAGGGCCCCATAGGGTGTCTGGGGTGCCTTGTGGATTCTCATCAGTTCTGCTTAGGCCCACTTGGTCTGCAGTCCCAAATGAAGGAATTCCATATGTTTCGAGAATTGGGGGGAGGGGGAGTCTCAACTTTCATCATTTCCAGGCAGCCCCTGTTCAGCAGCAAACTTAGAACCCCATTCTGCAAAAGTACAGGGCACATGGAAAGGATAGAGGCTGTGCACCTCCTCGAGCAGTCACTCCTTCCCAGCTACCACAGGAAAGCAGCTGTAGTTCTCCCTTATTGGGCCATATGAGAGCTATGGGAGACTGGGCTTCCCTTTTTCTACAGGCCTAGAGGGGCATAGAATTAGACCACTGGGTCATACAGATTATGGAAATGGGGCATACCCTACCCTTCCAGTAGTCCCCTACCCTGATTTCCACCTCCCTGTTTAGAGGTTTCACAGGAACATCCTCTACTCCAGTAAGAGGTGACAGCCGTGAAGTTGGTGCCAGAGCAGACGTTTGGTGAAAGATACTACTCACTGTACTTCCTTGTACCAAAGGACAGCGGGCTGCATCAGATCCAAACCATAGGGTTTTGAACCTCTTCCTGCACAAGGAGAAATTCAAGATTCTGTCCCTTGCTACGTTTTATTTGGCGCTGTAAATTAGACACTGAATGGTGTCACTCGACTTACAGGACATGTGCTTCTATATTCTGAAACTGAAGTCCGCATGATGTACCTGCTCTTTGTGGTGGGCATGACTCGCAGTGAATTTGGAGTTCCTCCTTTTGGGCTGACATCGGCACTACAAGTCATACAAACGTGATGGCAGTGGTGGCAGCCCATCTCAGGAGGTCGGAGATTCCAGTTTTCCCCTACCTGGATGACTGGCTTCTGAAGGCCAGGACTCTGAAGATGGTACGTTCACACCTGCAGTCGACAGCTTCCTTGCTGGATGACGAGGGTTTAGCTGTCAATTTGCCCAAATCTCACCTGGAGCCCTCTCAGTGCCTCGTGTTTATTGGGACAATACTGGATACCACCTTGGGTCGAGCCCTTTCACCTGTTCAGAGGATAAGGAATATTCATGCGCTTTCACGAAGGTGCCAAGATTTCAGTTTTGTGTGTGCTTCACCTGCTCGGTCTGCATGCTTCTTGCATCCTGCTGATAAAATAAGCCCTATAGCATATGAGGGTGTTCCAGTAGTATCTTTGCAGCCAGTGGTTCCAGCACACGGTCGACCCTGCGGACTCTGTTGGCGTTTCCAGGGACACTGTGGTGGAGGATGCCTGATTGGGGTGGAAGAGAACCTTTTCAGATGGTTGTCCTTCTAACACCCGTGGCCACGGTAGTGGCAGATGCCTCCACTCCAAGATCTTGAGGGGCACATCTGGAGGAACTGCATATAAGAGGCCTCTGGCCTCTGAAAGAGCAGTGTTTCCACATCAGTCTGCTTGAACTGAAGGTTGTTTGCCTTGCCCTCAAGGCATGCCTTCCTTACCTTTGCGATCAGTCGCTCCAGATCTGGATAGGTGCAATACAACTGTGATGTGCTAGTTCATCAAACAGGGGTGAGTAGGTTCCCTGCCTCTCTTGTCAAGAATCTGAGGCTTGGTTCTGAACATGTATACATGGAATGTGGTTGTTTGTGAATCATCTGGGAGGCTTGCTGAACACCAGGGTCTGCATCATCTAGCTGACCACGAGTGGCATCGCTATCCGTAGGCTGTGAAGCACACCTTCCATCAATGGGGCATGCCCACATCGATCTCTTTGCCACTAGTTTCATTTCACATTGCATGGCATTCTGTGCCCTCCAACATCTGGTGCAAGGAGTCTTGCGGGATGTGTTTTGGTTGAAGTGGAACTTTCCTCTTCACTACGTGCCACCCCCTTCCCAGATATCCTCGATTTCCTGGCTTCTGAGGAAGATCTTCCAAGACCTGGCTCAAGTCATCTTCGTGGTTCCACATTGCCTTTGAAGGGTTGGTACGCACACCATCTGCACCCCTCCCATTGTTCCCGCTCCATCTACCTCTCAGGGTGGATCTTCTCTGAGTCAGTGGCACAGGTCATCCACCCGAATCTCCAGAGCCTACACCTTCATGCATGGAGATTAAATGGAGAAGGTACTGCAACCACCTGCCTGATGACTTGGTGGATGTGATATTATCTGCCTGTTTCTCCACCAAATTGATTTACTCTGGGAGGTGGCACAGTTTTGTCATTTGGTGCACCGATCGCAGCTGCCTTGCATCTTCACGTTCACCCTAACTTTAGCCAAAGAAGGTTGTAACTTGGATACTGTGAAGGGGCATCTGGGGCAATGTCGGCTTTCCTTTTCCTCCCGGGTCTACAGTATCTTTTCAAATCCCCCACTGTTTTGTGATTTTTTGAAAAATTTGACCAACATACTTTCTCCCTCTGCTTTCATTATGCTGCAGTGAGATTTGAACCTGGTTCTATCTACTTTGATCAGAGTGCCTCTCGAGCCCCTTCACAAGTGTTCATTATGGCTTTTAACCATTTAAACGGTCTTCCTAGTTCCCATTACTATCGACAGGCTGCTTTCCTCCCGAAGGTGGTGACCCCTTTCCCTTTGTGTCGATGAATCACTCTTCCTTATGTCTCCCATCTCACCCTACAAATCAGGAGGAGGGGCAGAGGCTGCACAGGCTGGATCCGAAAAGAGCGGCGAACTTTTATATCTACCACATGAAAGACTTCTGTGAAGATGATCAGGTATTCATATGCTATGTACTCAACAGAAAAGGAAAAGCAGTGCAGAAAAGTACCTTATGTCCTAGGTGGATTATTTGCTACATTAAAATCTGCCATGGCATGGCCCACAAAGAAGCACTTGGAGTTTGGGGGGTATTGTAGCACACTCCACAATGGCCACGTCTTGTTAATGTTAATGGCATTTGTAAGAGCACACAAAAACCCGGAGGTGTCTTGGCGCTGAGGACCACAGTGAGCATGTTAAGCATCTAGTCCTGAAACAGCCAGGTCTTTAACTTTCTCCTAAAACTCACTAAGGAGCTAGCATTCCTGAGTTCCATTGGAAGGGAGTTCCAAAGTTTAGAGGTGCCGTAGTGAAAACTTCAACATCTGCCTTGACCACAGGAGTTCCTGTAGGTGACCTCTGCAGAGCAGCCACTTTGTCATCCCTTCAGACGTTCACCAAGCACCATTACCTGGATTCTTAGGTGAGGAGAGATGGGGATCTCGTCTGATCTGTGTTACAGGACTTCTGGTATAGCCATCCGTGAAGGCCCTCTATGCCGTAGGTGGGTATTGCTTAGGAATCTATTGAGATCTCTGCAAGTAGAAGTATCCATCAGAAGAAAAAGTTACTTCCCTTTGGCAACAATGTTTCTGGTGGATACACTACCTGCAGATTTCTCGCTGATCCCTCCCACCTCCCCATTTGATGGATGGGTTTGGACCAAAATAATAAGGTTTCAAATTTGTTGCTGTACTACATACTTTATATGATGTCATTCTCATCCACTGCTTCAGTGGTGTGGAAAAATGGATGGGAAACTGACATCAGTAAGATGGTGGGGTTTTATGGGGCGGCAAAGTCACCAGGACATCACTTCCAGCGGTGAACAGAATCTGCAACCACACCCGTCAGGGTAGAGCTATGGAGAACAGTTTTCCAGACCAGTCTAGCACGTGGAGAGGTATTGAAGAGCCGTGGAATCTTCAGGAGTGGGCAGCATATGTGATTGTGACAGCAAAGTCACTTTTTAGATTTGTTTTATACCAAAAAAACACAGAGCAATGAATGTAGCGGACTCAGATGGGTGCCATCGGTAAGAGTGAATGCAGTTCTGTTGCAAAAGGCTGGCACCAATAAATACATTTCCCGGACTCCATATTGCGATGTTGGAAATCACCACTGAGGTCAAATTCAACACAAGTCCACTTACGCTGGGTTTCCAGCTACTGCAGCATGTGTTGTAAAGAGTAACATCCAGCATGCATCTAACAGCAAAGGGTAAGAAAATGTTACTGGTCCCCAACACTAGAGTTGTCTTTGTTACTCCATTGTGTCACCTCGTTTTTTCCCATCTGAGTTTGGAATTTATTACTGTACTGATGTTAGTAGAACTGTGGTGAAGAGGTGTTGCAGCACTTTGTCGGAAAGCAGGAGGATCAGCAAAGTATACTGTCACACCTCCATTCTCAGGAGATTCAATTATGAATAATGTAATTTTGTGATTCAGATCATTTTGTATTGCAATTTTCATACATTTTCCATTCTACAAAAAGTAAACCAACTCAAAATCTCCCTTCCACCTCAAGTTAGAGCCCCAAGCTGTTGCCCACATAGTGATTACTGTAGAAAAAGGTTAATTCTGTACACCATTGTCTGAGCATCATCGGATCCTCAATATATTTTAATAGTGCTTTTCACCATTGTTTTGTTCTTTCTGTGCACTGTGTTTTTGCGAGATTAGGATCTCTATCTTGTTGCTCTCCGAGGGCCTGGTGCTTTTAAACTCCTTACAAAGCTATCCTCTGCTATTTCGGTAGAGTACCAGGAATTCAGGAATGGGGAGCATACATGATCATGACTGCTGAGTTTCTGGGAACGGCCAAGCCAGTCAAGATGGCGGATGCGAGTTTGTGAAGCTCCGTCTTTTCACCCATTTATCCGACAACATGTGGCCCGTGGTTCCCACTCATTCGCCCCCCGCGATGGCCCAACACCGCCCAAGCTAGCGGATCCCCTGCGACCCTCCTGTTAAACGGTAGCCAAGATTCCGGTGACAATGCTGCCCGAGGCCGATCCTGGCCCGGCGCTGTCTGTGCAGCAGGAGGCGCTTTGCTGAGTACCGGTGGTGTCCGCCTAAGCCTGAGCCCCACCCCGCCTTACTCGGCCCACTGCAGTGGCATTCGGCTGCAGTGAATGCCCGGGTGGGCAGAGAGAAGCCCAGCGGCTGTTGAGTGGATCACGGCGAGGAGGACCCAGTCCACACGGGCCGCACTGAACACACCGCCACTAAGGGTTTCCCCTTCCCCGCCACTGTGGGGCAATCTCTACATCGATGGCGGGGGCCGACCCTTCCAAGAGTAAACAGGGGCCCCTCGCACTGCACCTCTGGAGGCACCCGCTGGACATTGAAGGTGTCCCCACCTACCTTCCCTGGTCTGCAGTTGAGGCGTCAAGATGCAAGCGGAAGCCTGGGGGATCTGAAGCAGCCAGGCAGTCATCAGGTAGGCGGCAGAGGGTTGCGCCACCTGTGGGAGCTGTCCCTTCCCCATTGCCACGGAGGATCTGGCTGGGACAAAACACATTGTCCCTGCTTGAGGAGAGGCCAGCCGACATTTTGAAGCTCTCAATTGAACCACTGCCATTACAGGTCTTACGCTGGCGAGGGACACCTGCGATGTGTTCTACCGCCCAACCTCTGTGAGCATAAACCACTTGCCCACCACCTTCATTAATATCGCGCTCCACAGCGCCCTGTCAGCCTCTCCACTTCAGCGTCATCATGAAGGCACGTGGTGAGGCTTCTCCATTTATTCGCACCTGTTGGACTCCATCTTACCCACAAGACTGTAGGGGTGACCTTGACATTCTCCTCACTAGGCGGAATGTGAAGCCTCGCCTGCTGATCTATTCACTTCCTGACCACATCGCGTCGGACCCAGGGGAGCCTACCGTATTGGTGCCACAATCGAGGCACACAGAGGGGCTACTTCCTCACTGTCACAGCTAGCATCCTGTTAATTGCCCTTCAGTGCCGCAGGCACATGCTCAAGTACATTGCAAGTGGTCTCTACCTACATGCTGAAACTAACTCCTGCACCCTGCAACACGATGGTGGGGCTTGATCGCCCACATGTGCTACCTGCTTGACGATGCAGGAGTTGTGTCCCTCCCGTTTGCTAGCCCTCATGTCCCCTGAAACAGACTTCCCTTACAGCTCACGGAGTGGACAGGCTCCGATCAACCTCACCACTACGCCAGTGCAAACACAGGCTACAGAACTTACACCAAGCTTCATACCGGATACTTTATCTGGGACTTCTTCTCAAACCCCAATGGATAAACTGGAGCTGGTACTTGCTGCCATCGAAAACTCACACCTTGCTATGGAGACACTTTCAATGCATTGACCTCGGGCTTCAGCTTCCTGCGGGAGGATTACTGAAAACTTGCTGACAAGGTGGTGAACAGTGAGAAGCAATGGGCCACCCTAGAACCAATAATAATGGACGCTTAGCCCACTGTAGGAGATTTGTAGAGCCACGTCCACCACCTGGAAGACAGAGCTGCCGACCTCGAAGACAGGTCCCGCAGAAGCAATGTCTGCAACATAGGCTTACCAGAGGGAGCAGAGGGCCGTGACACTCTTCAATATTTCGTGACCTGGTTTAGGACCTTCATTCCACAATTGGAACTTGCACCCTTTTTTCCTCTGGAGAGGGCGCATCAAGTACCCTCAAGCCACCCCCCTTCTGAGGCCAGTGCTAGTGAAACTCCTACACTTTAAAGACTGGGACTCCATCTTAGATGCCACATGGGCCCACATAAAGTTGCGAACAAAGTGGTCATACTATTTCCCGATTACACCAGAGCAGTTCAACAAAGATCCTCCTTTCTAGGAGTGAAATGCCACCTGTGCCAACATTGGGCCCAGTACTCACTCCTTTTCCCTGCTCGCTTGAAGATCATAAGTAACAACACTACACACTTTTTCACTAACATGAAGGATGCATGGGATTGGCCAGAACAACAATACGGCCCTGTGGCTTCCGGATAGGACTAGCCTGCTCCGGGCTTCCCCCCCCTCCCCCCCCCCCCGCCTCTCCCCCCCCCCCCCCGCCTCTCCCCCCACTCCCCCTAAACCGAGAAGGTGAAGAAAATAGAGATTCCAGACTTGCAACACTACTAGTCCTCCCTTGACTTTACCTCCGAAACTCAAACCGATTATTGAGCTCTGCCGCCATGCCTGGAGGGCAGCTGCAGACATAACACCAGATGCCAATCCCCCTGATGACGATAATGGTCCCCATCTTTTCACCATGGATGACGTCACTCTCCTCTCAGACGACTCACAGCGGAATGCCCCAAGTCACTTTAAAACTCCACCGACACTGATGGAGAATCCAATTTGATTGCGAGGGACTGTTGATACCTGCTAAGTATTTGAGAATCTCATCTAAAAATGTATTTTCCATACTAATGTAGCTTCGTGCTATCCCTCTCACTGTGGTATCCTAAGTGCGTCCTCTTCTGGGGACCCTCAGGTGCCGCATGTATACTATACTTCTTCTCCCCCCTCCTCACTTCGATGCCTCAACTTCATGTGCCTGCGGCGGCGGCTGTGGTGGCTCCGCTTTCCCTCCCTGAGGGACCTGTGGGTCGCCACAGGCCTTCAGACCTTACTACATAGGGCAACTGCTATCTGGCACAACATCAACACAGCTGCTCACTCCCTCCCCCGCATTCTTTGAGCTATCACAGAGATGTTTGGACATACTGTAGTTTCAGTAGGTCCCCCCTGTTTAACTTGCCTAGTTATGTGTCAGTCTTTGTATTACCCCCCCATCACTTCATACATGGCGCCGCGGATCCCCAACATCGCTTCGTTACCACACTGAAAATGTAATGCTGATACAAAGCATGCAGCCCAACCCTGATAGTCTGAACGTGAGAGGCATGCATACTGCTCGTAAGAGGTACCAGGTGTACTCCTATGTCAAGCATCAACAAGTGCATGTGGTCTTCCTACAAGAGGCCCATACTACACCGCCTGAGCTAACCCGTCTACGTAAGTGCTGGAGTGGTCTTGTTTATGCCATCACCTACTGGGCATACGTACGCATTATCCTGGGTGAGACCTGGAGTCTCATACCTTTACCTGAATACCATGATAGACCCGGATGGTAGTTATGTGCTTCTGGAGGGTCGCCTAGATGGATGCCCGCTCCTTCCTGACTGTATCTATGGTCCCAACACCGGACAATCAATACTACTGGAATGCACTCTTCTGCATCCTTGCCCATAAAACTGAGTTTCCCTGAGAGTTTTTAATTGTGCACTAGATCTACACCTCAATAAGTTCCACCCCCCTCTTCGAAGTGCCCCCCCACATGGACACACCGCTCAATAGCTCAGCTGGACGCAACAGTGGTCACTCTGGATGCCTGGCGCACACACAATCCCACCCTTCGTTTATATTCATTTTATTCCCCTCATCACAGACTCCATGTAAGGCTGGACTGCTTTCTGTGTACAACATCATTTTCCCCCCTTATACGCAGCTCTAACTATCTGTGATGCATAATCTCAGACCATGACGCCCACTACATGGACCTTCGCTGGTTGTCCCCCAGTCCCGACCTGGCGTCTTCAGAGCTGATTATCTGGATGATCCAGTTTTCAGGGCAGAGCAGGGGGATCATATCTGACACTCCTTCGCGGAAAACCACTCCACCGCCTCCTCGAAGACAGTAGAATGTAACGCATTTAAGATGGTAACACAAGGCCACTGCATTCAACAGGTGATGGGAGTCCGTAAGATCCTTGACATGGAAATACAGTCCGCTGAGCGACGACTTGCTCAACTGAGCAAGGAGATGGATGGAGAACCAGAATAACTCTCACAGCTCACTGAAGTTAAAACAACTTACAGAGAACTCTGAGAGCGCCTATGATGCTTCAACTGTACGGCCCACGCAGTCAAAATCCATAGAGAAGGGGACAAATCATGTCGACTCTTGGCCTGACTCACATGCCTAGACTCAGCCCCAACTCCCAATACCGAGCTTATCTCATTCACAAGAGCCCCAATTCGTTCCCAGGAGGCTATTCTAGATCTATTTTACACATACTATTCTGCCCGTATCGGGCTGCACCTAGCAGAACAGGAAACACTTCCACAGCCTTTCTCGAGGAAATTACACTTTCCCAGATCCCAACCAAGCTTAAACACACATTGGATTTTAAGCTTACCACAGAGGACGTTTTGCAAGCCGTTAGAGACCTCTCTCGGAACAAAGCCCCGGGCCTCGATAGTCTGCCACTTGAGTTCTATGCTGCCTTCTCAACCCAACTTGCACCCAGACTAACCAGCATGTACGAAGCATCCCTGGCCTCAGGAGCACTTCCGCCATCACTCAGAGTCTCTTCTGGTCTCCACATCCTGAAGCCCGGGAAAACCCCAACTCACTCAGCGCCATATCGCCTGATTGCTATACTGGATGCAGACCACAAGGTCTTAGCCAAAATACTAGCTGATCATTAACCTCGAGTGCTGCCACATCTCATACACGCACACCACAATGGATTTGTCCCAGGCCACAGCACCTCCCAAAACTTGCAACAGCTTTTCTGTATTCACGACCGTATTAGAGGACTCTTCCCAAGAGCGGCCTGTCTAATTTTAGATCTGGAGAAGGCATTCGACTCCTTGGCATGGAATTACCTCTTCCAGACTAATCATCTTTGGGGTCGGTCTGCGACGTATGTAAGCGACTCCATGCTTACATGCGCCTTCTATACGCTAACCCAACATCCCATGTTAAGTTAAGACGCCTGGTGTCCACCCTATCCCCACTGCTCTTCACCCTCGCAATGGAACCGCTGGCTATCCGCCTGCGAGGGAAAACAACCATTACAATGCAGCTGTTTCTCCGCATGCCATTACATCGCAAGCGTTACAACGCATGCGATGTAACAACGCATAGCCATTATCACTTATTTTTTTCCATCGCATTGCTTTTACAATGCATGCGATGTAATGGTGAGCCACCTCGTTGTGAGGAAACAGAGGCTCTTCCATTTCCTCACAGGGACCGGACTGGGGGTCAGGGGGAGGTCGTGCTAGGGGTAGTGTTTTAGGGAAGTGGTGTGTGTGTGTAGTGCAGGGTAGTGTTTTGGGGTTTAGGGTAGTGTCGGGGGTCGTGCAGGGTAGTGTTTGAGTGTAGAGAAAGGACTGGGGTTCGGGTGAGGGTCGTGCAGGGGTACTAAATTAGGGTTTAGGGCAGGGTAGAGTCACTTACCTTTCATACTTTTACCATGAGTATACCTTTACCACGCATGCCTTTGCATTGTAATGGCATGCGTGGTAAAGGCATATTCATGGTAAAAGTATGTGATGTAATGGTAGGTCGTTGTATTTGACAACGCATAGTAATACCCATGTTGTAATGGCACGCGTGCTATTAGTACGCGTTGTAATGAGTCACATTCGCTTGCGAGGCAAAGACGCGAGTTGGGGGAATACCTCCAGCCGCGGCTCGCGCATGTAAGAGCAGTGGGGCTGGGTGGGGGGGATTTCTACAGACTACGAGGGAAAATTAAATAAATAATTAATTTTCCCTCGTCATGGCTGGATACCTCTTGAGGATATGATACACATGGTGTCCCTGTATGCTGACGATCTCCTCCTCCTACATTTGACCTCACGCCCCTCCGAGTTGTACTTAGTGAGATTTCTCAAACTGGGATAAATCTGTGATATACCTCTACACCACGACCAACCACCTCAGTCCATCTCCCTGGGTTCCATACCCCCTGCGTTGGCATAGTGCAGCTCCCAGCTACCTGGGGATCCGCTTATACCACACCTCCTCGGATTTGACGGTAGCCTCCTGGTGGTACTACAGGGTATTAAAACTCATATGCAATTCTGGAGTTCGCTACCTCTTGCCCGAATAGGGAGGATTGCTTTGGCTAAAATGATGATACTACCTCAGCTAATATATTATTTTGACAGTCTCTCCCTGCCCCCCCCCCCCCCACACCCTGAAATCCTTCTTCCAAGAGCTCAATTCCCTACTGACTGCTCTTATCTGGGGTAGCGTAGCAGGCTACGACAAGTGGCACTCTGTAAACTACAGCTTCCACTTAACCAGGGTGGCCTAGAAACTCCATCTTTCGAGGCATACTACCGCGCAGCGCAGTTACAATAGGTGTGGGTGAAATGATGACACCCCAGGCTGCCACTCGACTCTTCTTGCAGAGTATGCCACCTCTTCGCCTACACAAGTGGCTGTGGTGCACACCTGCATTTCACATGTCTACTGTATGGCACACACTTCCCCCGTATGCCCTGACCCTGCCCTTGATAGGGCTGCCCAAATTTCCTGGTTTGTATACAAAACATGACATGTCAACCTGGACCTCCCACTCATTCCACACCTACCCCCTGGACAGTTTCTCCTACATCGCCGCTCACTCATACATACCACACCTTCTGGAATGTCGCTGTGACAGAGATCGCACCGCACCCGGTACTGCGGACAATCCTAACCATGGGTTCTGGACGCTGCTTAATCACTTGACTATACAAGGCGATATGTGAATTGACCACGCTTTCCATGGACATGCTGTAACCTAAATGGGAGGGGGAGTTCGGAAGAGCTCTTCATGATAAGGAATGGGAACTGGCCTTACAGTTTCCAAGACCGGTGTCCCGCAATTCTCGCTTTAAGAACCTGCAACTCTTCATACTGCACCGTGCATCCCTTCCACCAGTCCAAATTAACCGTATCTTCCCTCGGGCAGATGCTAAATGCACTAGGCGCTGCGACTGACGCGGATGTGCGACATGTGATCTGGTCTTGTCCATCCTTGCATCATTATTGGGCTAGGATCCACAGATCTCTCCAGGTTACAGAGTTCCCCGATACCCACACCTGGGAAGCCTGCTCCCTAGGCATTTTTAAGCAGATCAAGCCCCGCAAAGTACGCACGTGCTTCGCCTCTCCTAGCCAAGGGCACTCTCTCCCTAAATTGGTGCTTCCCGACCACCCTCCCATTGGAGGCCTGGTGTGGCATGGTTCAAAACGGGCCGCGGCAAAGGAGGACGCCCTGAGCTATGAGGAGGTACGTGGACAGCTCAAAACACCCATTTCTCCACAATGGGCCGCCCTGCTCTCGGACTTCTACACCCCACACGTAATGGTGACCTCCCACCATGATGCCCCCCAAAACACTATCTCATATCATCTCCTTTTACCCCTTTTTTCAGCTCTGCCCACAGGCCTCACAGCCTAAATTGTGTGTTGCTTGCCAATCGAACCCCATACACACTTTTTCCATTTCCTCATTACCCTGAAAAATCATGGAGAAAGGAATACCACGGCGCTCTCCATCGTATACCCTCCCCTTATTATCACCTCCCGTTGTTAACTCCCCCCTAGTTTTATTCACTGATTGTCGACTGATGTTCATTATTTTTAAAAAATGTACAGCTTACACATGATTAGTTGTGCTCTACACGCACCCTAGCTTTCCATACTCTACCTAGGCACTTTCCTTCTCTTTCATGGTGCATTATGCTTTCTAAATGATGACACATGCGTGAATAACCACCCTGGCCTTTGTACCTTTCATGGGACAACCAATAAAACAGATTTGGGAAAAGAAATCCCTGTTAAGTCTCTGTTTGGGTCTGGGTGATGCCTGTATTTACACTGGTGTGTGGAGGCATAGGTCAGACCTTTGGTGGAGGATCTCCTACCCATGGAGAGCCACTAGCCAAATCACCTCTGCCAAAAGGATAATATTGCACAGGTAGCTATGCCTGTAGATTCTCCACCTACTGAGAATGCACCTCAGGAGGGCTTGCCACTTCCTCCACATATAGGGACTTAGAATTATCACAAACTCTAAATCAGTCAAAAAACAAACAGGGTCATCATGTGTTTTTAAATGTTAAATCATGCTCAAATTAAATTGAGTGGCAACTGGGGAACACTTACTGTTCCAGTGACCCTTGTCCTCCCCGTGTCTTCAGAATGGCACTTCCTGCGTTAGAGAATCAGATTCTCATGCTCCTGAACAAATCCCTGACAATCGGGCAGGTCCCTGCTAATATGAAGGAGGCCAGAGTTATTCCACTTCTAAAAAAAACCTGGTGCTGACAGAGCCATACTTAAGAGCTATAGGCCTATCTCTCAGCTTCCCTTTCTGGCGAAGGTTTTAGAGAAACATGTTCTGATTACTCTATCAGCATTTCTGGAAAAGCATGAGATTCTCCAGGTCCACCAGGCAGGCTTCAGAGCCCACCATAGTACTGAGTTGGTGATGCTGTCGGTCGTGGATGAACTCAGACAAAAGGCCGATATTAAAGAATCGAACGCCCTGATTTTATTAGATCTGTCAGCGGCGTTCGATACTGTCTGCCACCAAAAACTACTCTCTGGATTGGCAGACCTGGGCTTCCAAGGACAGGTCTATAAATGGCTAGAATCCTTTCTTTCAGGACGAACGCAGAGGGTCCAATTGGCCGAGCAGGTATCAGACAAGGGCAACATGTCTTGCGGGGTCCCTCTAGGATCCGCACTATCCCCCCTTCTCTTTAATATATACCTGCAGCCCCTGGTGACTGCGCTAGCCAAAATGGACTGCAGAGTGTTCAACTATGCAGATGATACCCAGCTTATCCTAAGGATTGAGAACTCGACCCAAGCTCAACAGTCTGCTCAGAGCATACTCAGGTTCACGGTTGGCTGGATGGCGGCTAACTCTTTAAAAATCAATCCCGATAAAACGGAGGTCCTTGCCATTTCAACTAAAGGTAACCCCTGGAATGACCTTTTTTGGCCTCAGGAGTTAGGAGCCCCCCCCATGCCAGCACCTGTGGTGAAAAGTCTGGGTATAAAGATCGACTCTGAACTTTCCATGACTAACCAGGTTAACGCGGTGGTCGGTACTTGTGTCGGTCTGCTGCGACAGCTGAGGAAACTTGCTCCCCTCCTCTCAGTCTCGACCATGAAGACAATTGTAGCTGCTACGATAGTCTCCAGACTGGACTATGGAAATGCTCTATATGTTGGGTTACCTCAGAAGTTGACAAATAAACTGCAGATAGTTTTGAACGATGCAGCCAGGCTCATTTTTAGATTACCAAGAAGATCTCATGCTACCCCTCTGCTAAGTGAACTGCACTGGCTACCCATTAGGCAAAGAGCCAAGTTCAAGGGTCTGTGTATCACACACAAAGCCCTCTATGGACATGCCCCTGAGTACATAAAAGAACGTGTTCTCAAATACGTGCCTGGACGTATTTGAGCAGAAGCTAGCAGACTAATATGTCCTCGTTTTAACCTTGCATCTAAAGGAGGCAGAGCCTTTTCGATCCTCCTGCCCCAGCTTTGGAATCAGTTGCCCGGAGAGCTACGGAAAGAATCTAGACTTCTTCCCTTCCGTGGAAAACTTAAAACCCTCCTTTTCAGAGAAGCATTTGATCTGGTTGAAACCTTTAACATCTAAGGACCCAGCCTGTTCTCGTTGTCTTGTTTCTTCCTCTGTCTGAGCGCTATGAGACCTGTCGGTATATATGCGCTATACAAGACTGAATTAACAATAACAATAACAATAGAAGACTCGAATTTGGCAATGTAATGGAGTCCCAGGAGTACAAGAATCTGCTTTTGATATTTTAGGCAATTCTTAGAGCTAAGGCTCAACCACTAAGACTAGACTTTGTGAGAAACCCTATTTCAAGCGTTTCTTCCAACTGCCGATTGTTCACCTTTTGAATCCCCCGCAGACACCAGGATGGATCTAGAAACTTATTCCAGCATTTGCTCCTGGCTGCCGCACCATCCGGCACCGGGCCTTGTCAACACTCCTTTGCAGAATACCACAGTGGTTCCGGCCAGTACCACTTCCAGGGATTCTGGTTTTGGTTCCTTCTCCATCGCCTGTTGGAGAACCATCCAGCTTTGCCTTGCAGCAGAATTTTCAAGCTCTTGTTGAGGCCTCATTTAGCAATACAGGGCCATGTTTTACTTGACGAGGATGATGATGAAGAGGAGACTGACCATTTGTTGTCTCCTCTGGATCCAGTTTGGCCTCTGGTTGGGGACTTTAAAGTAGAGAAATCTGTGGTAAGATGGAGTTTCCACTACAAAATGCATTTCTGAAGGTAAGTGGTTTGCTGGATACCGTTGCAAAGTGGGTTCCACCCATGCAATATCCTTAGATTCATTGCGTGTGCCAACGCATCTTTAGGACTTTTCTGTGAGTGGGCTGCACTACTTTAGTCTACTAGCGGTAAATTCTTAGTAAAGTGACTGAGGATGCTAAGCGCCAGTGTCCGCCTTTAAGACGAGGCTGCTGTTGCACTGCTGGTGTAAGAGGATGTGGGCTGGTTACACGTGAGCACACACGTTGAGGGCTGCATGTATGAGACTACTGGCTTGTGCAGCCTGGTATCTGCACACAGTTAGCCTGTTAAAGAAGGGACCCTTCGGGATTGGTACTGACCTGTAGTAGGCCATATAATATGAGTGAACATTTATAGTGTAGCTCGTTTGTGCTTACTGAACATATGTGATTCTTAAACTGTGTTACACTTGATAAGTGAAATCTTCACTAAAGTACAGTTTTACTCCACGCAGACCTACTGGGTCTAGCAAGATATCAATTTAGGGATAAACTTGCATTTCAGGTGTAGATTTACAATCCCTAACCTTTCTAGACTACTTAAGACACTTTAAGAATTGTCATATTTCCCTGGCTCAGATCATAATCAGATTACTGGCCTTTGGGACCGACTTACTGTGCCAAGTTAAAAACTCTGTGTCCCTGGAGGACGATCAAAGTCCTACCCATGCAATAGAATCAAGAAAGAATGTGGAGCAAATGTGCATCTTCTAACTAACTTGTCGTATTGCACCTACTCAGAGATGGCCCAAACCAAATGAGAGCCAGACCTCTGGAGCCAGACACCAGAGTTTGAGTTGAGCTGAGGCTCTCAGGAAAGCTCTTTTCACAGGCAACGTAAAGTCCCACATTGGAATGTCCCAGAATGCTGTGCAATAAGGTTGGGACAGGGGTGGAGTGATGTGGCACCCTAGAATACTCCAAGGGTGGTTGGTTTCTAGATTTTTCTCCCCACACTAAAAAACTCATGCTCAAGGGAGAAACAGATGATAAGTTACTGGACCTGGCAGCAAATAAGGTGAAAGAATGCCTAGCTGGAAGGAGAAACACTTGATGTCACTGCAAGGCTGGGCTGAAGGACTATGACTTCAGCTGACCCCCAGGACTAGGATGGGTCACTCCAGGGCCAGTGACTCTTGCCCCTTATGTCCCCCGAGGAACAGTTGGGGGAATGGATCAGCTGACCTTGGAGGGGTTCCCTTAGAACCCTTATGGTCTAGCCCTTGATTCCGCTGACACACTTGTGCCATGTAAGAAGCCAGGAGCCTGTGGGACCTGGGGTGTGCGTCAGGGAGGTATTTTTGGATTCCATCTCCCTGCGCGGCTGTGAACCACATTGAGCACCATCGCACTCCTAAAGTTGGAATGCACACCCCCTGTTCCCCATAGCCATGTCTGGAAGGAGCAGGGCGCACATCCCTCTACCCCCAGCTTGTCAAGTAGCAGGATTCCTACCTACGAGCGGACCCTATCTGCCTGGGACACCTGTGGACCACACTGAGTGCCAGTGCACTCCTAGATTGGGGATATATGTGCCGCCTCCCTGTACTCGTGTCTGGGAGGAGCAGGGTGCAGATCTCTCTACCCTCCCACATGGCATCATGATGCACAACTGCAGGCAAAAGAACAAACAAGCTCCCCAGAGTGCCTGTGTCCGTAGGAGCTCCCCAGAGTGCCTGTGTCCGTAGGAGCTCCCCAGAGTGCCTGTGTCCGTAGGAGCTCCCCAGAGTGCATGTGTCCGTAGGAGCTCCCCGGAGGTTCCTGTGTCCGTAGGAGCTCCCCGGAGGTTCCTGTGTCCGTAGGAGCTCCCAGGAGGTTCCTGTGTCCGTAGGAGCTCCCAGGAGGTTCCTGTGTCCGTAGGAGCTCCCCAGAGTGCCTGGGGCCACAGGCGCACCCCAGAGTGCCTGGGGCCACAGGCGCACCCCAGAGTGCCTGGGGCCACAGGCGCACCCCAGAGTGCCTGGGGCCACAGGCGCACCCTAGAGTGCCTGGGGCCACAGGCGCTCCTCAGAGTGCCTGTGTCTGTAGGAGCTCCCCAGAGTGCCTCGCGCCATAGGAGTTCCCCAGAATGCCTGTCCATAGGAGCTCCCCAGAGTGCCTGGGGCAGTAGGAGTTCCCAAAGACTTGTATTTTCCCCTTGTAGTGCCCCAAGGTGTGCAAGTGCACCACCAGCATGAATACCTGTCGTGAGGCGGGGGCATAGGAGGTGCAGTGGCCACCTTCCTCAAAGGTTTCCCTAAGACTCACAAGGAATTATATTTATGCCCCTGGGAAAGATTTTTTGTTAAAAGCTTTCCATGAGCCAGTATTTTAGTAAATGGGTTTTGGAGTACAATGAGCTCAATTCATGGGTCTTAAAGCAGAAGTGGCAATTAATTGAAGCGAAAGAAAGTCTGGGACATGTTAAAGTCAATGGTTTATTGACACTGCTGATGGTTCACAATGCAAGGTTTTAAAGTGTAATAAATGCTGTTGAATGGTGGTACTAGCCCCATTGACTTCAGTAGTGGGTTATAACATTTATTGCATATTGGTAATGTCTTCATTCATTTTAGTGGGGTTGCACTGGTGAATTGTAACAGGTTGCTGCTCTTACTCATGTGGTGACAGAGGGACCTCTTCCAGTAATATGACCGATACCCATTTGAGGGTTTGGTACACAAATATGTCGCACCCACTGGAGAAGATGTGGCAGTGCTAGCTTAAAAGAGACTTCTAACCGTCCTACACTTTCAATTTCATCTTTGTGGAAAAGGAGAGGAGTGGAGTTTTAGGGATTTCAGTAACCTGACAAGGGGATTGCTTCTCAATTAAAACAGGAAAGATTATTTGTGGGATCCTGTTTAGAAAACATTCTAGAAAAATGTCCTCTCAATCTTAGATCGTAGGGGCTTAGAGTGAGGTTTGTGTGTAAGTGTGTTTTGTGTTGGTATTTCTACAGTGCATTCTCTGCTGTGGCACACTGGAACAGTGTTCATAGCAAACAAGACATATGACCTTGTTTGGAGGAAGGAGAGAATGACTTCAAATAGTTTACAAAAGTGGGAGGGTGAGTGGGCAGGGCCCTTCTCTGCCAGGCCAGACATCGGAGGAGCAGGGTGGGTATTTGTTGCTGGTGGAGGACTTGATTCTTGAACAGCTGGAATAAAAGTATGCCTCACCAAGTCTATTAAATAATTCTGCACCACAAAATAATAATGACCATCACTAATGATAATTTTACAATTGGGAAAAGAAAATAGCCACCAGCACAAGACTGTTTTTCAGATTTCGAGCGAATGACCTAAAGCCTGTAGTGACCGATTTTGATCGGAGGTTAACAATCGCCCCATGCTTTTGAGCAAATAGTTAATCCGTTGTCCCACATAGGTGATGTTGAGTTTGAGGCAGTAACCAGAGCGACATTGGAGAGATTAGGGCCAGTAGACCTAAAGATCAGCAGATGGATGTGAGATATATTGACAGTAGATGGATCTAGTAGATGTACTTTGAACCTCAACATCTTCTTGAGTATTTAAAACACATGAAGAGCATGAGTAGTGTTGGCACAGTGGGGCTATTGTCATCTAGCGTCCACATGTTTATTTATTTTTAGTGTTTTCTATAGAGCGAACAAGACCCTGAACAGGGTATCGGAGCACTTCACAGTACGGAGCAAAGAATTCTAGACAGTTTAGTAGGGTCCTTCAGATAGATCTGGCATATATGATGGGTGGATAAGAACATTCGATAAAAGCATACTAAGTAAAAATAGGTTGTTAAGTTAGGCGCCTTAGGACATGTTCAAATACAAACAAATCAAATTTAGAGAGGCTGTACTCACAAAGTATCATAGAGACGAGTTTAGCATAGCGGATAGGTTCATAGCAAGCAAAAATGTTATCGAAAGTAGAGCTTCCTCCAGGAGTCGGATCTTGAGATAGCCAAAATAGGGAGAGTCACTCCTCAAGAAGAGCAAGTCCAAAGGTTATCTGTTGGAGTTGATAGAGCCTAGATGAGTAAGGACTGCTGAGGATTTAATCAAGGAATTTGCTCATCAGAAAGGACTTGGCTTCCTTTTTAAATACTGTAGTTGATGATATTCTTCTGATGCTAGGAGGAAGTGAGTTCCAGATTCTTGGTGTAGCTCCAGAGAATTCTCTATCATATGTTTTTTTCTTGCTGAAGAATGAACTTTCCTCCAGATATCATAAGTTTCTGAGCTAGATACCGGGGAGTTTTGTGGTGTAAAGCTTTGTGTGATGCAGGCCATCTTTAGTTGTATTCTCGCTTTGTAAGGCAGCCAGTTGAGTGCCTTCAGGTGTGCCGTGATGTAACATTTTCTAGATCCTGCTAAGAGTCTTGCGGCTGCATTGAGACAGGCTTTGAAAGGGGCTGTTGAGATCTTGGGAAGGCCAGATTGAGTTGTACATCTGTATTCCAACCTCGAGATTACTAATGCCTGAACTGCGGTTTTGAGCTCCGGATTTTCGATGAATGGTTTCATTTTTCTGAGATAGCTGAGGTGAAAACAGGAATTTTTAGCCAACATGTTGATGTGTGTTTGCATATTTAGGTTCTTATCCATCGTAATTCCAACCGTTTTGGTGGAGTCCACTAGGATTGGGGTATAATTTAGTGCAGTGATCAGCTTGGTCCAATCCTTTATCACCGAAGAGTTTTTTGGGGGAGGGGTACATGTGGTACTATTATGATGAATCCTATATGCCCGAAACCATCAGAGCTTTTCCTTCATCAGCAATGGTTGATTCCTGGTCATCCCTTGCTCCATAATCTTAATTTTAGGGCATACTCCTGGCCCTGCCCAGAAAATGTTCTTTGCAAAGAGAGGTATATTGCTAAATTGGCAGGTGAGTACTGCCTCAGTCATAAAGCTCATTTGGGTGACTGGAACAAGTGGCTTTTTGTGGAATAATTCTGCATGGGGAGGGTGAGGATATATGATAAAGGAGTGGAGAATTTGAAGGATGGGAGAGCAATGTTTGGGAAATGGAGTGAAGATAAGGATGAGCAAGGGGAGACACCATTGTCTTGATGGGGTAATATGTGGAAAACGGCCATGCCGTGGGGAATTGTACAATGATCTGTGCCTCAGATCACATGAAGGGATGTATTTCTGGCAAATTTCTAATGAGTATTTTGGCTGCCATTGTTGTGTTTTTTATGTTTTTCTAAACTAATAAAACTATTAAAAACGATACAAAATTTGCTTAGTGAACCAGTGCAAATTAATTTAAAGTGAGAATAATAACATGCTAGTAGGACCTATGTAACATGAGGAAACCTTCAAATCAAATCCACAACAACTCGGAAAGGCACGCAGTCCTTTGTACAGGCACAATATCCATTGCACAGGTGGGCAAACTGAATATCTCAGTCTTGAGATTTCAAAGTGAAAAAATATGTTAAGGTGGGATAGGTCAGTTGCCCAAACCATGAATAGAATAAGTCATGAATAAGCATTTCATCTTTTTTTGGTTGAGAAATTGATGACCGTTTGGCATAGGTCCCCCTAAGAAATATCAATTAAACAACAAAAGAGTGCTTCCCGACAAAAGAAGAGCTAGCAAGAGAAGTCACTCTTGCATTTATAAAGAACCCTCACTCACCAACCTAGTTGGTGACATGCTTCATCATTGGGTTCCCACCAGAGGGGCCCAGTGCCTCTCTGGTGTGCTACAACGCCTGTTTACAGCAGTGCAGGTTTTTTTGTGAATGTGAGTGAAAAAGTGGTTTTAAAAGTGCCTCAGTTTCATCCAAGAAAGTTTTATTAGTTGGAAAACCTAGCACAGATAAAAGGAAGTGTAGCGGATGTTTCCAAACTGGTTAAATTGACCAGAGACATCCTAGTCTGTGATTTAAAAAAAAAAGTGTATGGTCAACATGTTCCTGCCTACTATTGCTGTTGGCGAGGCATTCTTCGGGACCAGGACACCACTGCGGTATGCGCACTCTAAGGCGCACCCTAACCAGTGGTGTAACAACACAGAATTAACTCACGGTTAGGACTGTGTCTCCAGAATTTCTGATGGACATTTACATTTTGAAACGGTTGTGAATTCACAACATGGGTCCTGGTGGGGGACGAAGGCTTATAGTCACACTTTCATCAAAGCGCAGCGCCCGTATGGCACCTGCATACACCCATTCGGAGGACCCAGACGATGATTTAGCATAGTCATAACTTCATAATGTAAGCTTGTGTCTGACAATTCAGCTTTTGACTTGTAAAATGTGAATTCTCAATGCTATTATAAATATTAATACCAGCTTTCTGATTTGACCTTGAGGAAAGATGTAACAAAAACAGGTGAACTGGGGAAAAGCAAAATTTTTGCTTCTCGAACACCTCTTTGAATGTGTATGTTAACAGAGCCAATGACTTTCTCTTCCTAAGATTCCAAGTGTTAAATCATCAAATAAAATGTATTCTTTTTAGTAAAAGCAATCTATGGATGGTTATGTACTAGGCTACAGTCGGCTTTGAGGTTCACACTTCCCCCCTTCAGGGACCATTGTTTCCTATCTTAACCCAATTCAAGGTCCTGCATAGAATGAATCTGCATAGGGTCAAAGTGCACAAAGCGGGTAAAGTTCACCAACCACTTAACCGAGATGCAATAAAACAGAAGCATCCTTTTACCATATAACATGGCCTGTCCTAAGACCCAAAGCTATTGGTTCACATTCCTGAAAGAGCTGAGTGGCGTACGACCCACAATTTGTTACTTGGTGGGACATATATCTCCCCGATAAACAACTATTATTCTGCTAATCGGAACTGGTGGTGGCAAAAAGGGATATTACACAACTATGGGAGTCATCGGTGTCCCCTACAAAAGAAAAATGGCCCACAGGAATGGGTGTCTTTATGGGAGCTTGAAAAGTAGAACATGTAGGTAGAGGATACCCCATTAAATTTGAGAAAGTTTAGGGAGAGACGATGTAAAGATTTTTATGGCCTGGACTCTGAACAGTCTTCCACCCCCCCACAAGCCGGGAACCGGACAATGAGTAACAGCAGTCGTCGTGTGGTGACATGTGTGAGGTCCACAGGTGACAGTGAGTCAAAAGGAGACCAATGGTTTGCTGTTAACAATTCAGGTGGAAGGATTGCCCCGCAAACACACGCAAAAGACTGCCTGACTAATTATATCATATAACATTCTCTATGATTGCACACCAAAATGTCATGCATGATGATATAATGCATCTTGTAATATGCTCACTGATGGTATTTACAAAATCCAAATTCAACAGCAAATGGTTAAAAAAAAAAATAAGTATTTGGAAGTTGTGCTTTCGCTTAATTCACTTTCTCTTTTTCTTGTCCTCTCATTAGGGAGTCATTGACTTGGAGGCATTGGGAAAGAAGGGCTACAGTGTCCCCAAAGCTGGAACAATCCAAGTGGTAAGCTGTGTGCATGTCTTCACAAGTAAAGTAGGTTGTGGTGTTTCTATATCCAGTTATTTTATGTGAAATGAATGAGTGCTACCATGGATTCAAAGGAACACTTTTTGTTCATGTTGGTAGGGAATATGTTGGCTTTGCATATTTGCAATGTGTAGCAGTTCTGAACAGTAACAGTAGATTCACAAGTGACGCTATTGGAGATTCACATATTGTGAATACTACGCCATCAGTGTTTGGGTCTTGAAATTAAATCTTTTCTTATCCTATGTGTGCGCATTTGAAGTAGGAATGTCCACGATGACCCTTGACATTTCCACATTGCAACTCAAACAAGTTACAGCTTTATACTTATTTTTTCTACTGTTTGCTTTGGATGCGAGCTGGAGATGGGATCCATATTAGGATACTATTTCCAGACCGATACAATGTAAAGTGAACAAATCAAGAACTGCAGAGCAGCTAATTCAACACCACTTTCCCTTAGCAGCAGTTTCATATCGTATGAGAATGAATCCGCACCACAATTCGTTTCATCACTTAAACCAGAAATTGTCTCAAGAAGCAGAGAGGTTTCTACTGAACTACAGTAGAAGGCCTTGAAGACCAGCAGAATGTTTGGAGCCCAAACCGAGGTTGTCACTTTAAATCTAACTACATTTAGATGCTATTAAAGGAGCAGAATATTTGCAAAATACATGAAGAAAACCTCAAAGAAGGCTGTTTATTGATTATTTTTATAATGAAACGCCCTCCGAAGCCAACAGAGGAACCACGCACAAACAATTTCTCTGTAACAGTTTGGAAATATTCTAAAAATGGTAGTTGGGTGACCATATGTTATTGGTTGCGACCTTGAGCCACAATGAAGTTTGTCACAATCAGTCCCTAAAGAAAATGTACTTGGCCTGGAACTGAATTTAGTGCGGTTTACAACAATGGCTAACGGGTGTGGGGGTACGTCCAAGCTGATATGAAAAACTTAGATACTGCGATAGCTATTGGAAAATATATGCAGGATGTAAATAGGTCCCCTGCTTGATTATAAGTTTAAGTGGAGCTATGAGTATTGCGATTTAAAATTAAATTTTACTGTTTTAAAATTCTGCTAGAAAAACTGTTAGGAATTAAGTTTTAAGAAAAATAGATGTTAATACATGGGAAGCTTGATTTTTAATGCTTAGGAAAACGAACTTTCTAATGTTTTAGACTTTTTAAAATTATTGTTGTAAGAGTTTGTGATATAAAGACCTAAGGTCTAAATAAACTTTATTTTTAACTGAACTGAACCGAACTGGGTACGTCCAAGGAGATTTTAAGACATATGAGGGTTGGCTCCCCTACTTAAAAATGCATAACACAAGAAAAAGAACTCTTGAGTCTAAGAGTTAAAAGCACTGTTCATGGGAGTGATCCAGCGAACAATGGAATGTACCTTTTTCCGGATGAAATCCCTCCCTAGGATTCTCCTCATGCCGTGATGCCTAGTCCCAGCACGGGCTACAACCCCCTCTCTGAGAGGGAGGAGCTCAGGGATGTTTTGTGTCTAAAGGAAGGTATGCTAAATACCACAATGACGACTTGGAGGTTCGATGAGGGGCGCAGCACAAAGTAAAGAATCTGAATAAGTGTGATGGAGTTATAACTAGCTCCCGGGTACGTAATGTATCTTTATTAGAAATTCCCTGGGCTAGGATTAAAAACAGGGCCCTTGCAGGGAAAACATATACCTGCAGTTAGTGACAATTTGATTTTCTGTCATTTGTGTCACATTACGTTTCATTATCTCACAAATACATAGCGTATTGAGCAGCAGCACACATTGGTCCTGACGAATGCAACAACATCTCTACTGAAGGTCATCAGGCTGAAACAAGTTGACCACCTCTGTCACTAACTCCAGGTATATTTTTTCCCTGCCTGTGCCCTGTTTCTAATCCTTGCCCAGGAACGCCACTCCAGTCTACGTCACGCCACTGTACGCTACTCCACTCTATACCACTCCAGTGCATTGCACTCCACTCTGCCACTGCATTCTACTCTATTCGATTAGACCCCCACTTCAATGTATGCCACGCCACTGTATGCTATTGCACTGTACCCCACTCCACTGTTCGTCACTGCATTCTTCACCACTCCATTATACACCACTCTGCTGTAAGCTATTCCACTATGCACTATTACACACTAAGCAACTCCACTGTACAATACTCTACTCTGCGTTACTCCACTCTATGCTATTAGACTGTACACAACTCCACTCTTTACCAGTCCACTTTACGCTATTACACTTGATGCAATTCCACTCTACAGCTCTTCAGTGCTCGCCACTCCACTGTATGCAAGTCCACTACACACTACTCCAGTATGCTATTCCACTCTACGCCATTCCAATGTATGCCACAAGACTGTATGCCAGTCGACTCTTCGCCACTCCATGCCACTCCATTCTGTGCCACTCCACGCCACTCTACTCGACGCTATTCCACTGTATGCCACTCCATTCTACGCTGTTACACTGTTCATAACTGCAATCTTTGCCCCTTTACTGTATGGTATTCCACTTCATCCCACTCCACTGTACAGCACTCCTCTGTATGCTATTACACTCCACCTCACTCCTGTCTAAACTACTTCATTGTACAGCACTCCACTGTATGATACTACACTATATGCTATTAGACTTTACACCACTCTATTGTACCCTACACTTTATGCTACTACACTCTATGCCACTGCACAACACTCCAGTCTATGCTACTCCACTCTATTCCACTGTATGCCACTCTACTGTACGCTAATGCACTCTATTCCATTACAGTGTACTCTACTCCACTCTGTATAACTCCATTCTACAAAACTCTACTAGACTCTACTCCACTCCACTGTCCAAATTTGCACTCAACTCTAAGCCCGCACACTCTATTGACCAACACTCTACTACAGTTTCCAATATTGTACGAAACAGCACTCCACTCTACTGTATGAGACGCCACTCCAATTTAAAACCCATTTACTCAACTGTATCCCACCCTACCCTATGCTAATCCACTGTACCCTACTCCACTACACCACTCCACGCAATTCCACTCTGCCTCTCCACTGTACGCTATTCCACTGTATGCTACTCCACTTTATGGTAATCCACTATACGCCACTACAGTGTATGCCACTCAGCTCTACGCCACTCCATTGTCTGACACACTCCTCCACTCTATATGTACGAGACTTTACCTCACTCTACAGCCCGGTAGGGGGAGTGGTGGGGGGCTCAGCCCCTCCTCATTTTTTTTAAAAACCATTTTTTTTAAAAGATGTTGAGTTCCACGGGATGGAGTACGCTGGGCCAAAATCAGTCTGGGATGGGTGCCACTCGACCCTCCCTGCCCTTTTCGTTTATAAAAAATATTTTTGGAAAGGCCGGTCCCGGGGCTGAAATCGGCCTCGGAGAGGGGGACATGTGTCCCCCTCCCTATTCAAAATAGGCTTAGCCCCAGGGGATGGGGTCCCCTGGGGCCAAAATTGGCCCCGGAATGGGGGGGCCACACGGCCGCCCTCCGCGAATAAATAAAAACAATATGGAAGGTTGCCAGAGGTCCCGCCTCCTTTTTCGCCACCCTGCAAACCCGCCTCCTGGCCCTCTGTTGGTTAGGGGGACAAATCCTCTCAACGCAGCTCCACTGTTTCACACACTTCTTTACTCTATGCAACTTCATTGTACAATGATCTCCTACACTGTATGCCGCTCTCCGAAACTTTACTCTTGTTTATACCCTTTCACTCCTCTGTACAACACTGTACTAGTATGCCACTGTACAACATTCTATGATATTAGTTCCATTGTACTATATAATACTGTATGCCAATCCACTTTACCATACTCTAGAACACCGTACTGTACACCACTCCACTCTACAAAAATTAACTACTGTATGCCACTTTTCTCTAGTTTACATCACTTTCCAGTACTATACGAAACCCCACTACACTTCACTGTACAACACGGTACTCCAGTTAATGACTGTAGGAGAGTAGGATCTACTTCACATGTTTACCCCCACTTTTTGCTGGTGTTTCACTGTTTTTCGACTTTAGTCTGGCTGGGGCCCTGCTATTCAGGGCCCCAGCCTAGCTGCTTCCTCTAAAATGATTCCATGTACTTTAGGTACATTACAGATTGGATCTGAGGTGCCCTTATAAGTCCCTAGTATATGGTATACTATGTACCCAGGGCATAGGTACCCCAGAGGCCTACCAAGGGTTGAAGCATGTAATATGCCACCTCTGGAAAGCCACCCAAAATGACACCACAGGTTTGCTACTGCAGCCTGAGTAAGGTGGTGCATGCACCCCTTACTGAGACATAGGTTCAATATATCTCATATATAGTCACCCCTATGGCAGGCCTTATCAATCCTGAAGGCAGGGTGCTTGGTTATATGTGAGGGGGTGCCCAGGCATGAGCTGAGCCCCTCTGCAGCCTTCGGAATCTCTTCTCCGGAGTTGTCAGTAGTGCAGCCTGACCATATACTCTTAAGTGCATTATAACTAAGGCTCCCTGTTTTCCGTTTTTACTGATTTTTACAGATAAATACAGACAGAAAAGAATTCATTTTCCTGTCTGTATTTATTTTTAAATGTGGATAAAAACGGAAATTGGGTTGTTTTTGAGAGATTCTAAATGCTGTCAGTCATGACTGCAAGGCCAATAGCTGTGCGGATTGACAGGCAAGGGGGTTAAAAATATAGGAATCTTAGTAAAGAGCCTTAAACAGCAGTAGATGATACTAAAATTTACATATTTTCTTGCACATGCATAATTTGCCACCTGTGTGTGTATATATCATTGAAACCTGTCAGGCGTTCAGGCAAGAGTGCACATTAACTGGTTAAATAAATGCAGAAATATACACATTTCATCTATTTTTTTCACAAAACCTAAAATAAATATGGATAAATACTGGTAACATTTACAAAAAATAAATATGGATAAATACAGACGGAAATGCCAAAAATATAAATACCATAAAACCGGGAGCCCTAATTATAACCAAACGGTAAATGCTAACTTTGGACTGGCTGCACGGAAACATGTCGTGTTTGGTGTCAAACACCTTGGAATCATACCCTCACACCAGTAACTGGTGTGGGAGTATGATTCCACGCTTCTAGAGGGAGAGACATGACAGCACTGGTATACCCAGTAGAAACTTAATAGAGCCCTGGCATCACAAAATGGATGCTGCAGCCACAGACACGGGTCTGGCCTCCTGCTGCTGACCGAAACTCCGGCAGGGGAGGCCTGGACAATAGGTTTCCTGTCACAAGAGGTGTAACCACCTCCCAGACAGTCTTATGTGTATTGGGGCTGGGTGGGAGCACTCTCGGAGTGCTTTGAAGTCCTGCACTGGGGGCACATTTGGTGTCCCTGTGCATAGTCCAGCTCAAACCGGTTCAGGGGCTTCCAGCCCCTGTTCTGGCACGAAACTGGACAAAGGAAATGGGTGTAGCCTCCCCTCTTTCCAAACCCTCCCATAGGTGGGTCCCCAGAGTATGTCCAACCCCCTACCTTAGTATAAGTATGGGACCCCAGTCCTTAGGACTTTAGATTACCCTGGACGAAACTCTGAATCTGAATCCTGGACCTTCGACGCTCTGCTCAAGACCAGAGGATTGAAGAAATCTCGCTTGGGGTCAAGGAGTGACTCCCCTGCTTGGCAGGCACCAACAAAGCAATTTGCCAGTCTGCATTTCCAAAGCTCCCGCCGGACTCCAAAGTAATTGCAGCCCAGGAAGAGGATTTCCAGACATCTCAGAGGCCGACCCGAGTCCCCAGCAAAGCTGAGACCCGCAGCCCTCGTGAGTAGCGTGGAACCGGAACTCCTGGTCACCGTGCACTTTTGCAAGTGCATTGACTTCTCAACGTCTCTTGAAGTCGTGCTTGGGCTGACTTGTAGCCCCCACCTCGAGCACTGAACCCACCGAAGATTGTCGGCCTGGTCATTCAGAGTGACCCGTGGGCCGCCATTTTGTGTTTCGTCTTGCAGTCCCTTCGCGATCCCTGGTCCGTTGACTGGTGGGTCCCTGAGGGGGTAACTTTGCATTTCCTTGGGCTTTCCTGGTTGCTCCAGACGTGCCCTGACTCCCAACCAAGTGGTGAGTCCCACAGACCTTGGTGGTCTGCACCGACGCATCTTTCTTGTTTCTGCGTGGGTTGCTGTTGTCAAGGCTTGTTGTGTCCAATCCGGGCACCGACGCTGCAGCACTCTGCATCCTTCGTGGGACAGCTCGAATCCAGCTCCTGGTAGTCCTCGACGCCTCCTGGTTCTTGCCTCTGGGCTGAAGAGTCAAGCTTCACCTCTTTCACCTGAAATCACCCGACATCGGTGGGCATTCGCTCATCGCCTTCCTAGTCACTGGCTAGTGACCCAGACTCTGTCCCCTCTGCTTTCAGGTTCTTCTCATAATCGATCCAGGCTTGGATCTCTTCGGACACTTTGCATCTTCACGGCAGCAGCACTTCTTCGCCAACTCCCATTGAAATCAACGACGCGACCCGACACCAAAAGACACCTATGCACCCGGCTTCCCTGGGTGAGGTAACACGAGTACTTCAGTGCTCCCGTGGGTGCTAGCCCTAGAACTTCCTAAGTCCAAAAGGGTTTGGTACTGACTCATTTCTAAGTGTCCCTAATCTTTAAAAATCTAACCGCGACTTTCCCCATAGAAGCTAACGGGAGCTCGCGGCTGTGTTCACACACTGCACACGGCCCCCGTGGGTCCCCTGTGTCACTACCTTGTGTGGTTCCTTGGGGTCCCAGCGATTCTACAGGCTCTAGGCCTTGTGTCTAGTAAGTTGTGGTTCTTATACCACTATTTTAGTATATGGTTTGGCTCGCCCCTAGGGCCTGACGTGTATTTGTGCTATTTTACTGTGCTTATTGAAGTATAACTTTGTGTTTTGACCTCTAGTCTCATAAAGAGACCAGGAGGGTGTGTTTAGTAATAAATACATATATTTTATATATATATACCTGGTGTGGATATCTTTCATTTAGTGACTCAAGAGATTATAGACTGGTAAAACAAGCTGCTTTACATTCCTTCAAGACTTAGACTGAAGGCTGCTCTCCATATCTACCACTAGGATAGCTTTCAATAAAGGTTGTCTTTAACCTATAACCAATAAGGGGTTGCTTGGACTGATACAAGGTGCCCACTATAACTAGTGGACAGCATATATCAGGCCAACTTCTCACAATGACACTTTATTCAAATGTATGTTATGCCACTCCACTCTACTGCACTCCACGCCACTGTAGTCTACGACATGCCACTCCATTCTATGACACTTTACTCCACTCTACACTGCCCCACTCTATTGTACTCCACTATACTCAACTCTAATACATTTTATCCCACTCTACATCACTCCACTCTGTGCTGCTCCACTGTCCGACACTCTATGCCACTTTATGCAACTCCACTCCACTCTACAACACTGTACTACATTTTGTGCCACTCTACTCCACGCCCATTCACTCAACACCACTGTACTACAAAGTATGACACTCTAATCAACTTCTTTCTACAATACGCACCTCCACTATATGACACCGCACTCCACTATAAGACACTCTTCTCTACTGTACTCTACAGCACTCTACAGCACTACACTTGACTAAACTCCACTCTGACTCTCCACCTCATCCAACTTCACTCTAAAAGACTCTAATCCACTCTGACAGTCCATAACTCCCTACTCTACTGTTCGACACACCATTCCACTGTCAAACTTGCTGCTCCAGTCTAGCATACTTGATACTACTAAACTATGTAACACTTTACTACACTGTACGATACGCTACTGCACTTTACCCTTTTCCAATCGATTCCAATCTACAGTACTCCAATCTATGACAATAGACATTACAACACTCTTTCACTGTACTGTACAACACTCCACATAACTCTCTACCTACGATTTGAAACACATTTTCATTAAAAATGTTTTAAAAAACTATGAAATTCAATGAAAAAAACTAAGGTTACTTAGTTATAGTTGGGAAAACACATTTTCTCTATACAGACCAAGTTTAAACCACACAAACCTTAAAAATGGTAAAGTTATAGTTATAACTTTCATTTACAATTTATCCCCATCCTTCGAGTTATTATAAGTAGCAGACCTCGTTACACACTTTAACTCCCTAAACAGACAATACTAACTAGAACTCGCATTCTACTGTGGACTGTGTTGTGGCAAATAATGTCATTTGAGAAGTTATAAGTGTTGTTATGAATGCTGTGATTTCACATGCTACAAGTGATTTTGTATGCAAGGGTATAGACAGTGCATGGAAAAGGCATGAGTTATTATTATTGTCGTTTGGCTATTGAGGTGACAAGACTGTGTTTGAAGATACACAACTTATAGTACTTTAAAGGTGGTGGTAAATTATAAATTGGAGTTATAATTATAACTTTAAAATGTTTAATGTTTGTGTATTTTGAGTTGGGTTTGTATAGAAAGTTTACATAAGGTATTTCTAACTATAATTTATCCTTAACCCTTGGTTTTTCAATTTTATGTTAATGGTTTTTGTTTTTTAATAAAAATGTGTTTCAAATCGCACTGTTGTGTGTCATTGAATGGAGTGTTGTAAAGTGGAGTGTAGTACAGTACATTGAAGGCATGTCATAGAGTGTAGTGTCGTAGAGTGAAGTAGTGTAGAATGGAGTTGCATGGAGTGACGTAGCATACAGTGGAGTAAAGTGTTGTACAGTGGAGTGGCGTGTGTGTTGGATTGTGGAGCAGAGTATCATACAATGTAGTGGTGTGTTGTAGAGTGATGCGGTGTGTCGAACAGTAGAGATGAGTTTTGTACAGTGGAGTTTCGTTGACTGAAGTATCATGAAATGGAGGGTGGTGGAGTGAAGTGTCACTGAGTAGAGTGTTGTAGAGTGGCATGGAGTGTAGTGGAAAAGAGTGGAGTTGAGTGTTAGGCAGTAGAGTGGCGGAGAGTCTTGTACAGTGGAGTATCATTATGTTCGAGGCATATGAGCTGCAGATTACACACTGTGCATAGATCGCCATCTGGTGTTGGGCCCGGATGTTGCAGTTGTTTTTCTCTTGGAAAGTCTTTGGATCGTATTGCGCATGGGCTTCGGCTCCATCCTCAGATTTGTTTTTTCCACCATCGGGCTCGGATGTGTTCTTCGCGCTCCAGTTCGGAACCGTTCCAGTTTTCCTGTTCGGCGCGCAATCCTCCCCCCTTCGACGGTATTGTCTCGATCGCGTTCTACAACACTCGACGCGACTCTCAACAATCTAAGTCTTCGATTCCGGTCGTCGACGAAGGGCTTCGGGCCTACCTGGGCTCCGGTCCTGGCTGATGAAAAGGACTCCATTTAAGAGTCCTCGATTTGGGTTGAAGTTTCCCCACACCGATCTCCATGAGGTGTGCAACCTCTGCCTCTCCCCAGAACACGAGGCAAGGGACTGTCCAGCTTGCGCCTCCTTCCGATCGAAGAAGACGATCCGGGACCGAAGAGCAAGGAGAACAATGTCTCACTCGTCGACTTCGATCCCAGACGGCATCTTCGAAGAAGGCGTCGATGTCCCGGAACAACAGCACACCGAAGAAGGCCCCATCAGCGCCTCCGAAGCTGACTACTCCGACGTCGAGGACATCACTCCGGCACAGAGGGGCGTGCGTACAGACATCGACCCCGACCCTAAACCCCCCTCCGCGCCACTGAAAAAGGCTTCGGTCACGCCTTCGGGCCTAGGTAGGCACCAAAAGACTGTTTCCCATACCTCGCTTTCGGGCCCGGTCAAGAAGCCCATCATGCCTTCAGGCAGCTCGGGCTCAAGTCAGCCTACCCTCGGTGCCGAAAAAACATCGGCACCGACACCGAAAAATAAAACGCCCCTCTCGTTGTCCGCTCCGAGCTTGACACCGAAGCTCTTGGCGCCGAAGACGGGCACCGGCTCCTCGGCACCGATAACACCCCCAGAGCCGAGCAAGAAGTCGAAAAGCCTTGACTCCCAAACCTCGAAGCCGAACACCACCTCGGAACCGAGGAAGTCAAAAGACACTGCTAAACCCCACGGTTCGAAACCAAGAACCTGTGCCGAATCAATGCCTAAAAAACCCACGGCTCCGACACCATCGGCACCGAAGGATCTGCCCCTTACAGACGAACTGTTTCAACCCGATCCTTACCAAAAAACCCTCATTAAAGATCCAAAGACTGGCCATTTGTCACTTAACACCAAAAAAAGACCGCTGGACAGGCCTGCACCAGCTCCACCACCAAAAAGGAGAGACTTTGCCACCTCCCCTTTGAGGATTCCTTCACCTCCTCCTCCACCTCCTCCTCCTCCCCCACCTCATCATTATCCTACACCATCTCCAGATGAGGATGATGATGATGACATTATCTACGACACAGGGGATGGGGCAGACAACCAACCAACAGGGGACCCTACTCCTACAGGCTCCCCAGACCCATGGGATGACTACAACATCTCAGACTTCCCTAACGTCTCGCAGGACGAGCTTTACCCTTCTAGACCGTCCCCCCCCCCAGAGAATACCATGGGCTTTAACCAACTACTCCATAGGGCTGCCCGCTACCACAGGGTTGATCTCCACACAGACCCCGTAGAGAGGACTTCCTCTTAGATACATTCGACACTGCACACAGGTCTACCTCAATCCTGACGATGCTTAAGGGAGTTATTAAGCACGCACCAGAGGTTTTTAAAGACCCAGTTAGGGCCAGGGTCATTAACCCACGTATTGAGAAAAAATATAAAGCCGCCCCAACAGACCCACCCTATATTAAAGGCCCCGCACCACTAGACTCCCTGGTAGTCTCCAGTGAGAGGAAACGTGCCAATTCCCAGGCATCAGGCGAGGCACCACCGCCAGAGAAGTAGTCTAAACTCCTAGACGCCTCTGGCAAACGGACGGCGTCCCAGGCGGCCAACATCTGGCGTAACGCTAACACCCAAGTGCTCCTAGCCAGATATGACAGGGCACATTATGATGAGCTGGAAACAATCATGCAACACCTCCCTGATAAATATAAACATATGGCCAACAAATTGATTCAAGAGGGCAAAAACATTACAAACACTTCCATTCGTTGTGCCCTCGATGCAGCTGACACCGCCTCCAGGGCAATTAACACCAGCACCCTTCTACGAAGGCATGATTGGCTACGCATCTCAGGTTTCAAACCTGAGGTTCAAAGTTCCATCCTCAGCCACCCCTTTGATGAGAAACATCTGTTTGGTCCTAATGTCGATATAGCCCTCGAACAAATGAAGAAGGACACAGACACGGCACAATCTATGGGAGCCTTGCAGTCGCAAGCTCCCAGGCGCACCTTTCACCGTTCCTCCTTTAGAAGCAACACCAGAGGCTACTCCTCCGACAGCGCCTCCACTTCCTACAAAATCCCTACCCAATCCACCTTCACTAGGGGTTATCAAAGAGGCAGTTACAGAGGTAACAATAACAAAGGCAGAGGCAAAACTAACACCTCCCGCTCTGCCTCCACCCCCACCCAGTGACTTCCCCCCACTTCCCCCAGACTATTCCACTCCAGTCGGGGGCAGACTCCACAATTTCCTTCCTGTCTGGGCTACCATCACCTCAGACAGATGGGTACAACAAATAATCCAATCAGGCTACTGCCTAGAGCAAACATCTACCCCCCCAACCATTCCACCCAAACAGCACCCAATGTCACAGGAACATTTGTCACTTCTAAAGCAGGAGGTAATCTCCTTCCTACAAAAATATGCAATAGAACTAGTTCCTGCCCACCAACAAAACAAGGGAGTTTACTCCCTATATTTTCTCATACCAAAAAAGGACGGCTCTCTCAAGCCCATTCTGGACCTCAGACCCCTAAACCAATACATACACTCAGACCATTTTCACATGGTCGCACTCCAGCAGGTGCTTCCTCTGCTCTCCCAAAATGACTTCCTAACCACCATAGACTTCAAGGACGCCTATTTCCACATTCCCGTTCACACCGCTCACAGGAAGTTTCTCAGATTCGTAGTGGACGGTCACCACTACCAATTCAAAGTACTCCCCTTCAGAGTCACCACAGCCCCAAGAGTGTTTACCAAGTGCCTAGCAGTAGTGGCAGCACACCTGAGAAGACAACACATCCACGTCTTCCCATATCTAGACGACTGGCTTATAAAGCCAGTTCATACAACCAGTGTGTACAACACACTCACGCCACAATCCAACTACTTCACATCCTGGGCTTCACAGTAAACTACACCAAGTCCCATCTGCATCCCTCCCACGTACAACAATACCTCGGTGCCACCATAGACACCTCAAAGGCATTAGCCTACCCCAGCCCTGCCCGAATAGCAAGCATACAAGCACTTCGTGCCAAATTTCATCCTCAACACTCACTTCCAGCCCGAGTGTTTATGCAACTTATAGGGATGATGGCCTCTTGCATATTCATAGTACCTCATGCAAGACTCCAGATGCGTCCTCTCCAAGAGTGCCTAGCACGCCAATGGAACCAAGCTCAAGGTCAGCTAACAGATCTGGTGTTGGTAGACGGTCGTGCCCATCGCTCTCTGCAGTGGTGGACCACCAAAAACCTTTCCAAAGAGTGACCGTTCCTAGAGCCGGTTCCTCAAATAGTTCTAACAGCAGACACATCGCTCTCCGGCTGGGGAGCTCGCCTACTACATCACACCATGCAGGGCAGGTGGACACCTCAACAAAAGTTACTCCACATCAACCATCTGGAGTTACTGGCCATGTTTCTAGCCCTGAAAGCCTTTCAAACACACGTCTCAGGCAAGGCTGTCTTAGTCCGCACAGACAACATGACAGCAATGTACTACATCCAAAAACAGGGCGGCACACACTCTCTGCAGCTCTCTCAGCTAGCACAGACCATATGGAGGTGGGCCGTACCTCAAAACATTTTTCTCCTAGCAAGGTACCTCAAAACATTTTTCTCCTAACAAGGTAATTGACACTCCTGAGGCGGAAGCCGGGAGAGAATGCCCGTGTTTTAAAATGGTTTGTTCTCGATCTCACTGATTTTACCTGATTGCTCTCTTTTGCTTGGCACTTCCCCACCAACAACAGCACCTTGAATACTCCCGCGCAGCGGACGTAAGCGCTGCCGCGGGTTGGGAAATCCTTCGCCACCATCAACCCTCAGGCCACGCCCACTGACGTGAGGCCACACACCCCCTCCTAGCCTATAATTATGTGTATTTTTCGGACGCGCAGCGGACGAGCGCAGTGGGCGCGCCGAAGGCTAGCCCGTCTGCGCCCGTCCGCGACCGGACGGGGCCAGGGGCACAGCTCCATGCCCATTTTATTTCCTATCCCCCTGAAACACTGTGTGCCCACCAAGGCCCTTGGGACTTTAATCAAGCAGTGAAGGATCATATCACAGAGGCCGGGATCCTAAGCGCCCATCCCCTACCCTGCTATGTGGCGTCCTTCAGGGCTCCTCTCTCTCCCTCTTCTTTTTAATTTGTACGTCTGCCCGCTCATTTGTGCTCTGCAGAGGATGGAGGTCACTGTGTTTAACTACGCCGATGACCTCCAACTCATTTTTAACCTCTCTAACTCCCCCGATTCTATTTCTAATTTCCAGTCGGCGATGGTCTTTATCAGGGATTGGATGTGCTTTAACCACCTCAAGCTCAACCCTGATAAGACCGAGCTTCTTCTCACTGGCGGCAAACTCAACCCTTGGTCCCCCTTCTTCTGGCCCCCCTCCTTTGGCCCCCCCCCCCCCTTCTCCCTCTCCCGCCGTTAAGACATTGGGAATCACCCTCAACCAACAACTGACCCTGCACTCTCAGATCAGCACAGTGGTCTCTTCCTGTTTTTTCACTTTGCGCACCATTCGCAAGATCTCACGTTTTTTTTCCTTTTCAGCCCTTAAATTGATCTTGATGGCTATGGTCCTTTCCCGGCTGGATTATGGGAATGCCCTACACAACGGCGCCCCCGCTTACGCCATCCGGAGGCTCCAACTGGTGCAAAACCAAGCTGCTCGCCTGGCCTATGGTTTACCCAAGTTACACCATACCACTCCCCTTCTCAGATCCCTCCATTGGCTCCCAATTAGAGAAAGGGCCCTCTTTAAGATGGGTTGTATCACGTTCCAGGCTCTTGCGGGAACAGCCCCATCTTTTATCACGTCAAAAATCGTCCCTTACATCCCCAGCAGACAACTCCGATCCTCCTCTCTGTCTCTACTGGTGGTGCCCAGATTCAAGAAGAGCAGAATGGGAGGCTCAATGTTCTCCGTTCTTGCTCCACAATTTTGGAATTCTCTACCTTTCCAAATGAGATCAACCCCCTCGTACCTGGAGTTCCGGAGCACCCTGAAAACCAATCTGTTTGCACAGGTTTTTAAAATCTAAGCCGCATCACCCTCTCACTCAGGTATCATTTCCTCTACAGCGCCATGAAACCGCTTGGTGTCCGAGCGCTCAATAAATATTTTTAAATTCAAATTCAAATACAACATGTCCCAGGAGTCCAAAACGCCATTGCAGACCTGTTGAGCTGTCAAACTCAACAAATCCACAAGTGGGAAGTTCATCCACAAGTTCTTCAACCATTCTTTCAAACGTGGGGGCAACCACAAATCGACGTCTTCGCCACCCACGAAAACGCCAAATGCCTAAGCTTCGCCGCCAGATATCCACACCCATTGTCCAAAGGCAATGCGATATGGATGAACTGGTCAGGCAAATTTGCGTACGCTTTTCCGCCTCTCCCACTCATTCCATTAGTTGTGCGCAAACTACAGAAACCCTCCCTAACTCTCATCCTAGTTGCTCCCACTTGGGCCAGACAACTGTGGTACACCACATTGCTGGAACTCTCTGTAGTTCTGCACCAAAAGTTACACCTCTCTCCACGCCTCTTAACCCAGAACCATGGAGAGATCTGACACCCGGACCCAGCTCAGCTCAACCTTGCGATCTGGCTCCTGAAATCCTAGAATTTGGCTACCTTAATCTTCCCCCTGACTGTATGAACGTCATTAAAGAAGCTAGACGTCCTACCACTAGAGCTTGCTACGCAGCCAAGTGGAAACGATTCATGATTTATTGTCACAACAATAATATCAATCCCTAGGATGTGTCTATCCAACACATTATAGGCTACTTACTACACCTACAAAGATGCAACCTAGCCTACACGTCTATTAGACTACACCTTGCTGCCATAGCAGCGTATCTACAAAATAGACAGCATCTATCCCTCTTTAGAGTACCTGCCATAAAAGCCTTCATGGAAGGCCTCAAAAGAATAATTCCCCCTAGAGTGCCACCCTCACCGATGTGGAACCTAAACATCGTTCTCACAAGACTAATGGGGCGTCCATTCGAACCTTACATAAATGCGAGCTTCAATTTTTAACATGGAAAACAGCTTTCCTTGTAGCCATTACTTCCCTCAGAAGGGTCAGTGAGATACAAGCACTCACCATTCAAGAACCGTTTCTGCAAATGCATCATAATAAGGTTGTTCTCCGCACTAATCCAAAATTCCTTCCTAAAGTCATTTCTCCCATTCACCTCCATCAATCTGTGGAAATACCCGTATTCTTCTCGCAGCCACAAACCATTGCAGAAAGAGCTCTGCACACCCTAGACGTCAAAAGAGCTTTACTCTACTACATCGAGAGAACACAACCTTTTCGCAAGACCAAACAGTTATTCGTGTCTTTCTCACCACCACACAAAGGCAACCCCATCTCCAAATCTGGGATAGCTAGGTGGATTGTTAAATGCATACAGATTTGCTACCACAAAGCAAAACGAACGCTATCTGTTCCCCCTAAAGCCCACTCTACACGTAAGATAGGGGCTTCCATGGCATTTTTAGGGAACATCCCCTTAGATGATATCTGCAAAGCAGCTACATGGTCTACACCGCACACTTTCACTAAACACTATTGTGTAGATGTGCAAACTAAGCAACAGGCTAGTGTGAGCCAGGCTGTCCTCAAAACATTGTTTCAAACAACTGCAACAGATACTGGTGGTCGCCGCTAAGAGGTACTGCTACACAATCTATGCACAGTGTGTAATCTGCAGCTCATATGCCTCGAACGGAATATGCTACTAACCAGTATGCATCTGTTCTTGGCATGTAGAGCTGCAGATCTACACACGCCCACCCGCCTCCCCGGCTACCTTTATCTGTTCCAGTTTTATCTTATTTAGATACAGCACACATGGGCATCTTTCCTGTTTCTTACAAAGCTCCATCATTTCCTTGCTGGCGAAAAACAATCTGAGGATGGAGCCAAAGCCCATGCGCAATACGATACAAAGGAGGAGTCGCATACCGCGTGACTTCCAAAGACTTTCCAAGAGAAAAACAACTGCAACATCCGGGCCCAACACCAGATGGCGATCTATGCACAGTGTGTAGATCTGCACCTCTACATGCCAAGAACAGATGCATATTGGTAAGCAGCATATTCCTTATGAGAACTCAGTGCATGGTAGAGTGGTGAGTTGTAGTTCGTGTTGTCTGTAGTGAGTTGTAGTTAGTGTTGTCTGGTTAGCGAGCTGAAAAGAGTGTGTAACGAAGTCTAATAATTATAATAATTTGAAGAAGGTTAATAAACTGTAAATGGAAGATCTATACTGTCTATAGCGTGCAAGCCTGTATTACAGGTAAGCAACTTGTTCTATTCATGTGTATGTGTTTCAGCAACAGTGGCGTATTAAGTATTTGAGCCATGCCAGCAATCTAAGGGAAAGCATGATGCAATGTAGAATTTAACCTGGGAAAAGATAAAGGTATGCAGACAAGGACATCTAAGAGAGTGAGTGCCAACCAATGAGGAATGGGTACTGAATGTGAGCAAGTGGGGAGTCCTGTTTCTCTGGACACTCCCAAGAAAAAGTAATTTTCTGTCTGCCTTCAATGGAAGAACAGATATAAGTTGGTCTGGTTGGGCCTTTATGTCTTACGTTTTTGATGATCAATATGTGGCTAAAAGAATGTACAAACTAGTAGTTTGTCCTTATTAATGGAATATGTGTAATGATGTAAATTTACCATTTGTTTTTGATTCTCAGACCTTATTTAATCCAAACAAAACTGTGGTGAAGATGTTTCTAGTGACATATGACTTCAAGGACATGCCCTCCAACCATGTGACTTTCTTACGCCATCGGATCTTCCTCGTGCCAGTCGAGGAGGAGGAGGGAGGCAGTGAAACGCACAATGGCTGCAGTAGCAGTGACGCAGGGACTAGCACAAAGGAGAAGGGAAGGAGGATCCTCTGCTACCTAATGCACCTAAGGTGGGTAATTTCAAGGGAAGGCTCCAAAGAAGGGGCAGGTGGGCGGAGCCACAGTAAGTGTACGTGCCAGCAGAAGACGCGGTAGGAGTCGAAATGCTGCAAAGCCTGATTAGACGTTCTGCAACCTGTCTGCCCCGGTGCATCTACACCCAAACTCCACATAACTTTCGCCTAACTTTCCTCGGTGAGGATGTGCCGTGGAGCCAGCAGTGGACACGTGGCTGGAATACTCGAGCCTTGATCTATACAGAGACCCTGTGCAGCTTGAGAGCTAATTTGACAGGTGAGTAACTTTTCTCATGTCATTTAAGGAGAGAATTATTTCACTTGGAATTCTGAAGCTTTTGGAATCTTAAACTCTGATGGATGTTTATTTGACATCAGAAGTGCATAATTCTTGTTTTACAGCCTGTGCAAGGGAGAGATTAGTCCGGTCCGGCGAGGGCTCTGTTCCCATCAAAGAAGGGGAAAGGATGAGGTGAAGTGCATGTCCATATGTGATGTGTGTTTGAGTGACCCATGATGACGTTGGTTCCTGTCTAGCTTCTCTGTCAGTTTGACTAAATACTACTTCCATATTGATAACTGAGGTTCTTCACTGTAGCACTTAGTCTCATTTCATTCTGCCCAGAGTTGATTGGAGAGTTGAAGCCATTCATCAGAGGCCTTTTTAACTGAGGCCTGTCCCCACCTGATAAACCTGGGGGGACTGACTCTGGCGTCTTGAGTCATCGACTCAGTCTACCACCGCGGCTTTGATAGAATTCTGTACTGTGGACCTCCGCAGTTGAGTGCTGGTTTGCACCGGCCTTGCCCCTGATTGTTCTTTCCTGGTACTGCTGGGACGGCCAGGATGCGATTGGTTTGTTCGAGGTTTCTGGCCAGTGCACTGCTGAAGGGTTCTCACTGAGAGCTGAATGGGGTGTTTAGTCTCTCCTCTACAGCTAGTCTTCGTCCCTAGTGTTGAACCCACACTCGAAACATGGATATATGGAATGCAATCATGGCAGTGGGTGCCATGGCATCCTTCTGAGGGTGGGACTGTCTCCATCAGCCTGCTTTCACCTGTGCTTCTCATTACTACACTGAGTTTGCAGCAGCGCAATATGCAACCCGCCCCCGCCTGGCCCTCAGCCCCCGCCAGCATTGTTTCTACTTTATTTAATTATGCTTTATTTAAGGCTACGCACACTGCCTGAATAACCTGTCTTGCCTACAATCTCAAATGATTTACTAAAAACATAACCCTGTTTGGTCTATATCCTTGTCATGTGCTGCTTCTGGCTGGAATCTTCACAGCATTTGGTGATGGCTGCAAAGGAAGCGTTAGGCCCCAGAATGAGAGTACTGCTGGCAGTAGAACGAACGCTCCTTTTCTGTTAGAATTCGTACCTTACAGCTGTCTGACACAAAATAACACTGGCGCTCACGCAGCTTCCAAGCCTCCAGCAACGATGGCAGCCATCTTTAAGTAACAAGCTACTTCGCTTCCGGTTTCCTCAATCAGATTTTTACCTTGAGCGCGTTTTCTCATTCTCTCTTCACACCTGCGTATACATCCAGAGTATCGTAGAATTTATATTGCATTGCAGGTGCGCAACACCCATTGGACTCAAAGGGCTTCAGCCCCCAACCCCGTCGTGTGTGGCAGCCCGGGATCAGACAGCTTCCCGGGCACGCACACAGCCGCACCCGAGCACTTCACTGGTCTTTAAAAGACCATTTGTATGTTAATGAGGCCTTGCTGTTGTTTCACCCCTTCTAAGAGCCCCTGCAGCTCCACTCTGCCTATTGCTCACCCCTTCTAAGAGCCCCTGCAGCTCCACTCTGCCTATTGCTTAAAGATTCAGAAGATTCAGCTCCCCCCCCTGAAATTTTTTCTAAGCCCCTCCCCCCCCCAAAATGTGGCTCTAGTTGCGCCTCTGTTGCATTGTGGAGAAGTGTGGCTCAATGGTTAGAGCGGCAGACCTCGATGCAGAGCACTGGTCCGGGACCAGGGTTCGATTCCCGTTGCGGCAGGGTCTCGGGCTATAAATTCCGCAGACCGGATATTCTCGCCTCAGTGCCTATTCTAATCTTGGGTCCCACGCTGCAACTCTGGGCAATAGCTTGCTTAATCTCCACAACGGCCCCAACAGCGCTGGGATGCCTGGCCTCACCATGGGGGTGCCCAGGAGTGGACACCTCACACGGAAAGCCAGGAAGGGTTCCTTCAGCGGTATGAGTACAGCGCTGAGATACCCGTAGTGGTCATTGGCGCTATATAAATACCTATACATTTACATTTACATACCTTTGACGAGACTGCAAAACACGTTATCACATTGTTTTCAAAGAGCCCTTCTGTGTGCATGGTGTGAATATAGTGTTTCTTGTAGTTGGGCCTATATGGGAGAAGTACACCTTCCTCTTTTTTTTTTTCTTCTTGTAACAGGAGCTGCCTGTTTCAAAAGAAGTCTGAGCCTGGGAAGAGCCAGGTTTTAAATGTTCTCGGGTGTTTAATTGTGTTGTCAATTATTGTTATTCTAGCATAATTTGAGTCTCAAATCTGCCTAAAACGGGCTTTCACCAGTGCAACTCCTTCTGAAGGAAGAAATCAAGTGGAGAAGGTTCCCAAGGTAAACACTCTTGGCTTAGTACAGCCGGAAGATTTCTAGCCTGAAGGTTGTTGCTTGTTCACCTTGAGGGTTAACTAGGTAAGGGAAAATTCAATGTAAAAAAGATCCTTTGGTAATTTGATTAACTGTGCCCCTAAGGGAGATATTTTAATCTATACTCGCAATAAGATTTCTTACGTGGTTTGATGGATTTGGAAGCGTCTACATTATTTTGTCCTGATATACAGGTTGTCACTAGTCTGTTTATAACATTTTTTATAATCGATTGGTACGAAGAGCTTTTCAGACCAGAATTCAAAACAAATTTGTATTAATTTGCACAGACAATAGGACTACTACGTATTGCATACAAAAGCGTAGGGGACTCCCTCAATTGTGCGGGAAAAGCTAGCATTGTGTGACTTTTCATTCGATATCCACGCCTTGCAGAACACCTACTGGGGTGGACAATGTCTTTGGAGATGCAGCAGTCATCGAGCAACTCAAATAAGAAATTAACAGTATTTCCATGTTGGGGAACATCAGCAGTTGACCCATTTGCCCCAAGGTGAAACACAAAATTTCAGTACTCCGCCTCTAGATGTGCACACCTGTAGTCACTAGGAAATGCCTTTTGGATCAAGTTGTTGAGGAAATTGTCCTCCATGTCTCCCCTACATATGAAAGAGCCATACTGTAGGATTTATACCGTACTCGTCCCATTAGGAAAATTAATCAATTATTAGTCTTGTTTGCACAACCTCATATGGGTAACACCATTTCAAAACCTGGGCTCACCAGATGAATTGTTAACTGCATACAAGTCAAGTATGCAAAAGCCAAACACACATTTTGCAGTGTGAATCTTTTCTGGGTTCACATCCTGTACATTAATCTTGCATCTCGTTGTTGGGTCCAGAATTTTCATTTTTTTCCATTTTCTCCTCGTGGGTGTCCACTACCACCCTTTGGTGACATATCTATTGCCTCGCAGTGACGGCTGCTACCTAGTATCACGGGTGGGTCAGGGGCGGGGGGGGGGGGGGGGGGTTAGGAAAACACAATGAAAAAATTACTTGCCTTGCTCCCGGACCGCGGCCTTGTCTTGCGTCGTCCTCTTCTGTTCCTGCTTGAAACAGGAAGCATAAACAGGCTCCCCCAGCCACCTCCCCAGGAACTGGTGTAGCATAGAAAATGTGGACTTTACTTAACTTTACCTACATCCGTACCTCTATTAATACAGAGGACAGACTACAAAATGCCGTATCTGTACACATACCGTAAGGGGAATGAGGCAATGTGTTCTGGTGCATTGTGCATTTCAGGGCAAAGATCAGAAGTTCCCTCAAATCCAACATGCAACATCGGACCCCAGCACTAGATGGCAGGAGGGTGTGCAGTTTGTGAATCTACATTACTGCAAACTGATTGTTATAGGTAGTTAGGATTTTCCATTCTGTAGCCAAATGGCACAACATTTCAGCACCTTAATTTCTGAAAGTAAGGTAAGATTACAAAACAAACCTGTTGATGCTTGCCACAGTGGCAGGTATATCAATACAAGTATTGACTGCCTCAGATGAGTATGGAAGGGTACAAAGAATGGAAGGTACTGTAAGTGAAAAACTTCACGAATTTAAGGATGGACGCTCTTACCCTCCTGGCACCTTTGCGATGGGGCTTGATGCCAGCTGTGATGGATACTTTGTTATGCCACTCGACTGGTATATCTGGTGTGAGGGTAATGTGCATAGGGGAATAAATGGGAATTAAGACTACCTACTGGGTGAAATGTTCAAATGTTTTTGAGTTCCCCTGTTGTCGAATAAAAATAATGTGGGAGGATAGTTATACCCCCAAGCCAAGGTCAACATGTTTCTGACTATTCAACCATCTAAGTAGGTGTTGGTGGCATTCATCAGGACTGAAGTCACCCTCTGTTGAAAGTAGTAAGATCAAAGTAATAGATTTCTTATGTACTCCCTGCATCGGTTTGTGTCAGTGATGTCGGGTAAACGCTTCAATCATCTGAAATGTAGGTCTTAAACGAGACAATTGACATTTTGAGCAGCTGCGCAAACACAGTGCTGAACACTCGAGTGAGGTGGAAATATTTGTGCATACTGCAGTGCAAACTGGTGGTGCACACTCATGCTCATACCTGTATCTTACCAAAAGGGTCCTTTGAATTCGTTGTATCTCCGATGTGGAGTGTGTAGGTCAAGAATCTAATAAAATATATAAGCAAGTAAATCAGTCTGTAACTGTAACAACAGAAAGGCCTTGTTTGTAGTCCTTATTGTAATAATCATTTGCCTTTTATACTGTCAAACATTGAGTGATCGGGTACAAGTGTATCAAGTGTAAAATAATATTAAATAGTAAGGGAATCCAAATATTTATCCGCTTCATAGTGCCGTATGCAATCACCCTTCTCTTCTCTCTGATCTCCAATTTGTTATTGAGGAATGGTTCATTTAAACAGTTGGCAGGTCTAGTGTTTGTGTGTATATCAGTGTAGGTTCTTCGACATCTGACGCCTGGCCGGCCACCTGTCAACAACTCATTGAAGTACAGGTGAACTGGCCATAAAAACCTCAGCGTTGGAATGCGAGTGAAGCACAATACATCGATGCTGTTAGTTACTATCATCAAAAAGATGAAAGTCCTCACCTGGCGTTGTCCCGGCTTCTGCGCAAGGGCGTCTCCGAGCAGTGAGGGGGCGCTGTCCTGCGTGTCACTCCGTAGGCGAGTCACGCTTAGCGTCATGACGTCCTGCGTCCGGGGAATGCTGGAAAATGTTATCATTTGCAGCGTGGACGCCTCTGAAATGGGTTTAACTCTGTTTCCAATGCCGATTTGTGATAACCGTTTCAAAACAAATATTATTTTATATAAACCCGGGGTCTGTCTCATGACAGTAGTGTAATGCCTGTAGACGTAGCGGGTAAATCCGATTCTGTGTAGGAGAACGTTGTAATGTCATCTGGCCTATGACTTATGGGAGGTGTAGCGCCAACTTACAAATCATTATTACATTCCTCCCGCTATTGTTGCCAGTAAGTAATTTTAGTGAGTTACACTTGTGATGTTAGCTATTACCAGTTGACTGTTCCAAAAGTATGTACAGTAATTTCAATTAGACGTCTTGTTAAGTCGGTGTGGAAAAAACTCAATCAGTCATAATACTGCTTACACCTTTGCGAGTTGGTCCGTGTTATCAGCTCAAATATTATGTTTTCTACGAGTCACAATTGATGCTGTATTATCTAATCTGAGGTGGGGCCATCAACGGTGTGTCATCATTCAGCCCGTCTTGGTCTGTGTGGAGACATTCAACCCACCTCCGTTCTCTTAATAAAAGTGATTTGGTTTGGTTAATATGATCCCCTTTCAACTCCGGTGTATACCCCTACCCATGGTGAGTTTGGTAGCACTACGTTCACACTGTATGTTACCCCCGGACTGGGCGAGGAGAGTGTGGTACCTGGAGCTTCTAGCCATGAGCATCCGCGCCCACTTCGGCGTCCCCTTTGGGACGACCTCCTAACACATGAGTAGGGTCGCGTCCTGCACCACAATCTGCGCAAACTGCTTCTCCATACGTGTTTATAGAACAGCAACAGTGGATGGCTTGTGGTCGTCATTCTGGCAGCCAGACGTCCTTCGACCAAGACTATATATGCTGGACGCTGGGCGAAATTCGTTGTCTGGTGTTCTTTCTGTGAAATTTAGCCTTTTAAGCCAAAGTTATCTGACATTCTACTGTTTTGTCTGTCCTTAGTAGCAAAACATTGCTGTGGCAACATTTAAGAGTTATCTTTCTGCCTTTTTGCATTTGCCATGATGCAGCGTGGAATTTCAAATCCTCCCTTCGTCACAGACCAAATATCACACTAACGCATTCACTCAATACATTCATTGGTGGTGCCCATAACACCAACACTCACACTTCATTGGTCTGCTCTTACGGGAGAGATAAGTGTTCCAAACGCTGACGTGAAAAGAATACCTTATAACCTAAAGGAAATTTATTTACATAAACATACACTAAATATCCTTAATCCAGCACATCTTAATCCTGAACCTCGAGATATTCCTTCCACTTAGCCGATGGATCAAATAAGCTGAGTTTGAAAGTTATTTTAATCCTCCTTCATTTATATTCAAATCTTAATAAATTTCTTCTCAATAAATAACCCAACACATTTGCTTGTTAATCAATAATATTGTTTATCTAATTAATGCAAGTTTTAATAAAACGTTAATCAAATTACAGAACACCATATTTACCTAATCTGGCTATTAGTCGTCCTCTAATTCAATCAAGTCGTCATGCAGCACGCTACAGACCCAAAGATTGGGTCTGGACCATAAGCGTGTACGCATCAATCAATGCCTATCAGTTTAAGAGTCCTCAGTTCATCAGGAAAATGAGCAGCAATTTAGTCTGTCAAAGATTCAGGGAAACAGCTGTCCTGCAGTGTCACCTTCCTCTCGGTCAGCATAACGTCAGGAAAAGGTCAGCGCAACTCGCTATTCTACCATCTTTTTATAATGAAAGTAATGACAAAATGGAACGAAAGTCAGTTATGGGCACTTCTGATTGGTTGGTTAAGATCATCCGTTTCGGTCTCTCAAAGTCTATGATGTCACTCCGTCAGACATGATCCATCCGGTTGTCAAAAGTTGTCCATTGTTGAAGCTCTTGGCAAAAGTCCAGTCGTGACTTTGTTTGGGTACAGGCTGTGTAGGTAATCTTGAGGCCACTTGTTCAGGAGCCTGTGACATGCGCACTTGGTCGGAAACCTCGTGGAATGGTAGCTGTCTCGTCGTGTACGTTGGTCGGCCATTTTGTCATAGGCCCAATCGGTCAACATAAGCGAAACAAACACAAAAAAGTAATTAAATCATGGAAATAACGAATAAAATGTTTAACCCTCACTAATTCCCCTATGTGTGTAATTATCTAGCATAATGGCGACATTTAAAGCGTTTATATTCACCCAATGATGTCATCTGGTGCAACTTACAATTACGTCACAAAAGCAACATATATCATGCAATATTCTATTTTTCTAGTATTAGTATGCGTACGTATATTAGTTTACAAATTATTTTAGCCATGCAAAATGCAAATCCCACGTGTAATTCATACATTAGTAAGGTTGGTTAGGTACCACTCAAAACACATTAATATTATTACAATTAATAGATTATTCTAATTAGTATGAACATGCTGAAATGGGGGAGGTATACAAAATGTTGTACTACCCGCTCCATCAGCCATCTGTTTTAAAATCACACATTGTAATGCGTTTCTTGAAGGACCTGGTCCATATGTTCCTGCCAATACCTTTTATAATCGCACAGAGGGACCTTCATTTAATCTGCTCTCTATGTCTATTCACTATAATAAGAAACTTCATTCCGCATTGCCTTAACTTCTGCTTGATGAGTTAGTGAACTACAGGCCTTGACCGTACAGCAGCCATACCCATAAATCTTTCCTGACAAGTTCTCCGTATGAAAGCAACATCTCTGCTGAAGGTGGTCATGCATTTTAATGTAGCACAATCTATCACCCTACCGTCTTTCTATGCACCACCTCATCCTTCCAAGAAAGAGGAATAACTCCCCTGTCTTGATCATAAGAGAGTCCTCAGTATTTACATCTAGCGGACCCGACACCATAACTTAGATGATAAACTTTTTATGATCTTTCTTGAGCCAAAAAGGGGAAAGCGGTAACAAAAATAATTCTCTTCCAAAGGATTGTATTCTGCATAAAAATCTGCTCTGGGCTAGCCAAGAAAAACTCCCCAGAAGGCTTGCGTACTCATTCCACCTGAGCACATAGTGTTCCTACCGCACTGCTGCATGGTGTGCCAGTCTTGGATAACTGCCTGACTGCGTGGCCCTTTCTCCACACATTTATGAAGCACTATTGCCTGGACAGCCAGGTCCGGTGGGGCGGGACTTCGCCTAATCTGTCCTGCAAGATTTCCTGATGGTGGGTCATTCCACAGCCCCACCAACAGGGGAGGTGCTACTTTGGTATTTATTCATATGTCAGGAATCTGTGGTTAGAAGTCTCTATCAGAAGAACAAGTTACTTTCCTTCTGTACGTTTCTGGTTTGAAACTGTATCTAACAGCAGAATTCTCACCGACCCGCCCACCTCCCCATTCTCTGGAATGCACTCATATGATCCATTACTAATAAGGTCCCAATCTAGAGAGCTGCACACTGTCAAATTCTGATTTCTATGGCCTCTGTGTCTGACGGCACGGACAGAGATCAGAAAGAAACTGTAATATGCGTGGAGGTGATACAGATATAGTAGCCCTGACGTCACATCCAGGGTGGGATGGATCTGACGTAGAGTTGCACTATGCCATCTACTTACACGCGTCGGAACTGCTATTTCAAAATCTCCAGATCCAGTCTCACACCTAGGGGTATTCATAAGGTGCGGAATATGCGGTTTAATAGTCTCTACCAGAAAAAGCATTACAGAGGGTAAGTAACTTGTTCATCCTACTGGAGGTTCGTCACAATTAGACTAGCACTGAAATATTTCTCACAACCTGACCTATGGAAATAGTGGAAATCATAATGACTTATAAAGAACAACTCATACACTGCATTCCTTATTTATCAAATAATTTACATGACACCAATCCAATATACAAAATGGCCATTAAACCAGTATACTTGCTCAGATACTTTCACAATTCACCCCTCAATGGTCAATTGTTCATTTCAGCTTTGACCTTATGTGACTACTTGACCATCACATTTTGCTTTGAGAAAGTCTCAAGAGGGGATGAAACTCATGTTGGCTGCTCAGCCGCAGTTCAGTTTATGTGTTTTTATTACATTTGTAACAACATGTACTCTTCAATGAGTACATAACTGTAGTGGTGTTGCTTTTGTGTACGTTAACATAAAGCATAAACTATGGCAGGTACAGATATCACACTGGCTTCGTATTCGTAGGACAGGCTTAACTCAGTTGTACTCCACTAGACCCCAGGACTGTTTAATCTGCAACAATAGTTGCATTACCCAGACCCCATCTGTGCATGACATCATCAAAAGTAGGATATAAGGAAGGACACGGAGAAAAGGGGATAAGGATTGCTGTCACAGCAGGGCACTTATAATAGCACGTATATTTATAAAGCACAAATTCACCCCTTGGGGCATCTTGGCGCCCAATACCAAGTGCTTTTAGAGCTATGGATATTTGGGCCCGAAATAGACGGAGTCCTCTTTCTTGGCCCAAAAGAACCTGACTGAGGCAGCAGGAACCTTTGATTCTAGGACTTCTATTTTATGCAGCCCACCATCACGTGGTTACTGGGATCTAGTGTCATGGCTACTCAGAATCATGAACAGTAGATTCCATTCGGTGATCATCGATGTGGAGAAAGTGATGAGCCATGCTCTCCCCTGTGACCTACTTTGTCACTTCGCTCCACCGCATTAACATTTGCATGGGCTTGTGATTTCTGCTGTATCGAAACTTTTCGTCAAGAAGGTTGTCAAGTCTATAAATGTACAAGTAGCTTTATCCCATTTACATCCTTTCTTTTTCATTTTACTACAGCACTCTGAGCATTCTGTTCTTACAGGCTACTAGTTGTACCTTACTTTACAAGCATCATCTAAATAACCTATATTTCCAAATGTTTTAAATGACAACCAAGTGTTAGCGAATTGGCCATTTTGTAATTGCCAGGGCTGTTAATCCCTACATTGCAAGCTATTGCAGACCATTTCCCGCCATTTTGACATTTGTGGGAGCACTGTTTTCCCAAGGTTGTGCAATTGTGATTCTTGCAGCTAAAAGATGTCAACAAACTACCCATGGGACGTGTGGGTGGGTATTCGCTATCCTCACCAGAGTCCTCTTCGATCAACATTGTAAATCCGAATGCTTTTCCTACTGCTCTGCCTGATAAGGCCTACACACATTGATGTGCTTGGAAGAGGGTGTGCTCTTCTGCTTGCTTAGCTTTACACTCTTGATTGCCGATTGTCTGCTTGGTAAATATAACCTCACCCTTGGGACATGGCAAGCGAGATCTTACAGCAGACAGGGCAGTAAAGACAGGTGCACATGTTTTGTATTCGTGCAATTTGAAGTTGGTGTTCCCTCATTTGCATGGGTGTGTGGCCGCTTTCAAGTGCCTTTTTTCTAGTGCTGTTTTATCCACCTTGGGGTGAACAGCATGTCAGGAGGAGCACTAAGGAAGTTGGAATGCTCATTGTAAAGAGTGTATGGAGGTCTTAGGGACTCCCTGGACATACGGTACAGACGGATGCAACACACGCTGCACTTGACTGCGATGGGAAGTAATTCGCTGCTCTGTCCTGGCTTGCTGGGGCTCAATTTCTTTATCATGGTGTTGAGATAACATTGACGGATACTGGATGACCTTCAACCCTAACCTGAGATGTGACCCACCAGAGGGGTTTGGGAAACTCCTGATAACTCAACTTTTCACACTTGCCTTCATCAGAACACAAAGCAGAACTGGAGTTGCGATTGATTATTGGATATGGTTACTTGTCACACCATTAATCTGGCAGCAATCTGAAATAACCATAGGGCAGCATGCAGAGCTTTACAGAACTCTTTAATACACTAGTTGATAAATAGTAGTAGCTGGAAACCTTAAACTCTGTAACTTTAGCTTCTCCATCTAGAAATAAACAGCATTTTGTAAAGGATTCATCTGAATTCCTTTATTAAATTTTGCTTCATTGCTGTTCTTCAGCATTGAAACAGCATGATCAGTTTTACCTACTTCCTAGACATTGCACAGGTTTGGTGCACTCCTGTAGCATATGATCACATCCAGCTAGACATTAAGACAGACCTTGGATCTTTTGTTGTAAAACATGTTCATTTGTTAGGGTAGAAATATCGCCTACAGGCCACTTTTATGATATTGTCTTAGTATTATTTATCCATTTGCAAACTGGCCAAATGCCGTTCAATGTTTAAAACGGAATAATCCAAATCTAGTTCCTGTCTTACATGTTTTCTACTTTAGATGTATTTACTTTTCACAAGGACCGGTGGAGTGAACAACCAATATTTCTTGTTCTGTCATAGAGGGAAGTATGTTAGCAGCAGAGAATTTGGAACTCACTAATTTTCATTTATTTTTAGGAAAGCTCTCAAGAAGTTTCCTTTTACATAGGGGTTTCTTTATCAAAGAGCCTCTGCATCAGTCAACCTTTGAGGTTTTTTTTATTTGAATTTTTTGTGCCAAGAGGACTTATCAATTATCATATTAAAGAAAACCATGAAGACTCTCTATCCCTGCCAGCTGAATAGTCTCAACAGCCACTCTGTGTGAACAAATGAAGGCTTAGTTACTGATTCATGTACCACTGATACTATCTGTTACTCTAACTGCGGGTTAATCAGCGTGTTGGACACCAGATAAAGGGTAGCAGTAGCTGTATGGGTAGACCATCTGCAAAAAATTGTCTCTCTTAATTATGACTGCTGCTGCTCCCTTCTATTAATCTCTTTCCACTTCAACTAACCACTCTTACTTCCCCATGGTTCAGGATCAGTTGTACCTTTAGCTTTGCTACACTACAGCTGTGGCACAATTGTCGCTCACCATCCCAGCATGGTAGTATTTAATAGATTATGACTCACCCTCCAACTTCAGGTGAGTAGTATATATATTTTTTTACAGAAGACTTGGATTGTTGGAAAACTTGTTTTCTTTTCATTAATTGTCTTACCTCACATCACTCAATCTTGGTCAGAGACGTCATCTTGTGTACTCTTCATTACTTAACACTTGTCGTATCTCTTACCCAATGTTACTGCTACTTGGGGTGGTGATTTTAGCAGCCGTGGATTTGACACAGCTTCGTAACTAGCCCATCTCACTGTGATTCTAATTTCTTCACCAGGTTTCAGAAGTCAAAGTCCGGGAAGATCTATCTTCATGACGATATCAGGCTGCTCTTCTCCCGCAAGTCCATCGAAGTGGATTCTGGGATCCCCTATGAGCTCAAGTCGTTCACCGAGATGCCAAGAAACCCCAAGTACTCACCCAGGATGTGACCCCTGGAGGTCCCTCACCACAGACTAAAAAGGATTTCATACAGCTGTGGGGGAAATGAACTAAACTGTGAGACCCCAATCCGGGGACTGATTTCCCCTGTGGACCCCTTTGAAGCAGCACAGCCCCCACTGCTGTGAGCCCCCCACTTTGCAGTTATTATTTATTGCCATTCCTTCCATCTCTCCCTACATCCTTCGGCTGATGCATGGCATAAGCCCCTTCCTTCGCACCAGGGGCAGCAGTGTGGGCAGATCTTACCTGGAAGCCTCGCCCGGATGCCTTCCTAATAATTGAGCCCTTATTTTTGCAGTTCAGTGACTGCCCCCGAAACCTGGCAGGCTGACCTGGAAACCCGTTCTGTTTTTTTGTCATTTATTTATTTTTCAAAACAATCTAATCATACATCTGTCCGGATCAGTGATATGAAGTGAGTCTCTTTTTTTTGTTATTTTAACTATTTAAAAAAAAAAGTGCAGCCTTTATTGCCCTTAATCCTTTTTGGTATTTACTGCACAGTTCAGGGATGTGCTCTCTCTACGTCCTTTTACCCCCTCAACATCTGGATCCGCTTCCTGCCTCGTTCCAAGGCTAAATACACACTTTCGATGCTAAGGAATATGTTGGGGGTGAGAACCCTGCTGTACGTGTCAGTGTTTAATCATCTAGCTGGACAGCAAGGTTTTCAGACCCCTAACACTTGCATGTGGCCTATTGGTATTGGGCAGAATTTCTGATTATGGGTCTTTCATGTCATATTTTCAGTGTGTTTTGCTCCTGTGCTTGGTTTCGTGCTTTATCAAGCAATTTTGTAAGATCTGGATGCCTCAACTATTCAACACCTGTATCCACAAGTCATCGAATTCTCTATTATCAAAGCTCCCTGCTCTTTTGAGAGTATCTGGACCGATGGCCTGACGACCGAGATCGGTGAACCCTCAACCCACATACTTCCAAAATATTATTTTGAAGAATTAAAACGTTTTTTCTGCTGCCATGCAATTACTTCATTTAGTCAAGTCCAGTGGAAACTAATCCGTTGTTCTCATTTCTGCATAAGATTAGCTTCCTCGCAACTTTAAAAATCAGGTGTTTTTTGGCTAGGAAATCTGAGAGTTGGAAAAAAAACATCATTAAGATTTGAGTAGACCAAAACAATAGGGTAAGGTAGTAAGTGACCTGTTGAGTCTTATTAGTAAAATACTAACATGGTAGGGTAATTGACTTTTCAAAGATGCCCTCTACTTTGCCTAGGCAAGCTGAGGTGCGGTAATTTACTGTTAACAGTTTATATTAATTTCCCAAATAAAAAAGCGGTCACACGACTCTAGAAACGGAGTTTACAGTCGTTGATGACTTTGTTAAATCACAGGCATCAAGTGAAATGCAGGATGGCAAGCAGCCATCACTATGAAATAGCCTCTCCTGGGTGTTGTTTTCAGAATTCATGGTGATTTTAAACTATAAAGCTCAATTTAATGTGCATTTATAAAAAAAAAAAGCAACAGTAAATTTTTAATAAGATTAAAAGCACAGCAATTTTTAATTCAAAGACCATTTTTGATTTAGCAAGTCACTGGAATTTAAACCAAGTTTTCGTAAAAAGGCCACTTTAACAAGTTATTATCTCTCCAATATGAGTGTCAGAACTTTTCCCAGGTATTGTTGTCCTTTTTAAGTATCCTGTCAATGCAAAAACAAATATGAAAGTAAATTCTACTAGCCCACAGACCATAATCTGCTATATATTAAATTTTAGAAACCAATTCAAGTGTAACAAACTAAGGCATCCTCAAGACACCAATAGTTCTTATGTTTTTTTTTACGATTTGTTCTGGGTTGCAACAGCCGTACACTTCAGGGTAGAATTTGTCATGATAACAAGGCATGATTCGTAAGGTTGGTAGTAAGACAGTTTGTGGGTCACTTAGCGTCTGATTGTGGATAAAATAGGTCATGATCTGTTTTACAGCATTATGTTCTGGCCGTTTGTGTTGTGGTAAAGGTTGTAAGACAGTGCTATCGGGAAGAAGACAGTTTGGTGTTTTGGTGACGGCTGTAGTAAAATGACGATTCTGCCAGTACTCTGACAGTTGAGCTAGCGTAGTTAGGCGCGAGTTACAGCACAATGGCAATGCCTTGATTGGTCGCAGAGGTTGGTCATCAGGTAATAGGCTACGGTTACCATACAAAAATGACTCGACTGGTTAGATCTGCCGAACATTAGTTCCAGGCAGTATGGTCCTATGTGCGTTTGGCTTGGACACACAACAATATAATCAGTAACATAGATTAGGCTTCGGGGCTCCACTCAGAGCGATTATGGAACTACAGCACCATCCGTAGAAGGATCATCTGGCCAGTGATGGATTGTTTGTTTTGATAGGATGTAGATACCTTCAGCAGTAATAACGTCCCCACTCCATCTCTAATTTGTATACAAAAGACTTTCCATCCCCCTTTTAACTCTATTATTGGTTCACTTTGTGTTGCATTTAGTCACATTGTTCATTTTCTCTGCCATGTTGTACTCCCTCTATCAAAGCACAACTTTTCCCAAGGAAAACATAATGTTACTTTTGTTTTCTATTGACTTAAGGCAGTCTGCATGCCAGAAATTGAATACAAAAAATTAGGATACATTTTTTGTCTGGCTTTCTATTTACTTGACCCCATAATCCCAATTTAGACGGAAGATTCAAACAATTCCCAAGCCAACAGTGAGCCTGTTTGGTCATTGGGGCATGGCGGAGTGCTCGGATACAATAAAGATACTATAGACCCTTTTGGGGAATGGTAGATTGATCTTTCATTGTGTACATTGAAGTTGCCATCCACCGACAATCCCATCGCTAGTGGTTGGTTTAGCCAGCAGGAGTTTCGGTGCGGTTACAATATTGTTTCAATGTCTTAACGGATCAAATACTTTAGTCTTTATATTTATTGTCCGGGATAATATACCGAGTCAATCCCACGTGCAGTCTAATTTGTTAGTCATTGTACACTTATTAAGGATTACGATAGAATGACTCTGATCAGCATTGAGTCGATCAATCTATGGAAGTGGTTCTAGGTTAAGATCTGTTGAAAGTATCTCCTATGGCAGATACTTTAGCCGTTGTACAGTTATCCATAGTGTCAATAACATGACGTAAGGCAACCTGCTCCTTGATAGTTTAATCACTTATAACAACAGTATCATGAGTAAGTTGACCAGGCTTTGAAGAAAGGCTAGCCTTTAGCTGTTGTCAAGGCTTTCTGAACCACGCTGACACCATTGACGGTGGGACTAAAAATTAATTGGAATTAAAATCCTATGTTAAAAGAAATGAACTGCTAGCTCACTTGGGGGTATGCGGACGAGACACCAGGATGTGCTTTTCTGGTTTCAGTCATCGAGTACTGTTTGGGCACAGGCACATGAGAAGCAACATCCATCTGTCTATACAGACTATCTGGTCTGACGACAGGTTTATCTGCTCCAAACAAATTTAAATCAGTAGCCAGAGGACACGCCCCCTCCTACCCCTCATTGCAGGTAACCCGTGGGGGCTTAAGCTCAGAGAAGAGTCTTCCGTTCTCAGCTAGTTTCAGTGTTTATTTGGTTTTGCACTTCACACTTTTGCTGTTTTTTCTACCTCCACTTTCTTTATTCTTAACACTCAATTCACTAGACGGCCACCACAAGTTTTCTCTCCTTTATTTACTTCATATAATGGTTGCTTGAGTCATCTTAGTAGCTCCCATAGTTTTCCCTCAACCTTCTCCTTTCAACCCTTAAAATCAAGATTTTGGATATGGATTTTAGGTTTATTGGACATTGAAGCGCAGTGATGTGGATTGAAGTTTTCACCTTCCTGATCAGTTCTCTGAATGAATGAATGCCCATTGTCTTCATGTTCAATGGATTAGCAAGAACTGAATATTTATAGAACATGTCGGTTGTTCATGGCAAGGCACCGATCAATGGAAAGAACTTTTCACTAACCTTGTGGCTTATGTTGACTTTAGGTTTGACATTGTGCTGGCTCTCTTTGCTATCATAAGTGTGAGGTAGCACAAAGAGCTTTGGCTTTGAGTTGTTAGTTAAGGTTCTGACAGGATAACCTTTGACAGACTGCTGTAAAGCGGTTGCTAACTTTTAGATCCTATACCTTATAACCTTCCTTGGTATGTTTTCATGCTTATAAAAGCATGGCCTGTTCCATTCTAAAAAATAAAATTTTGCTCCGCTGACTAATGTAATTGCACAGATCAATCAGAAAGGTCTCTTACCAAGTGGTTCATGTTTTTGTTGCCCTGGGATTTTAGGATTGTCTTCCTGATGTAAATCATATGTCCTCCAGAAGACTGGATGGGTATTTGCACACCACTTAAGAGTGGTCTTCCAACTCGAAAGAATCCTACATCAAGGAATTATATTAATTTTCTTTCAAATCCCCACTCACTGTCTCACAGTGGCACTAATGGTATCACGGCAAGGCATTTCATTGTTGGTGTCCATGCGCTTCGATTGCACATAGAAACTGTAAAATGTGTTGGGTGTTTGAAATGGGATAGGCCAAATTTTTCCAAAGTGCTGTTTCAGTTGGCATCATTCTCCATGCAGGGATAATGAGAGGCTGATTGAGGGCAAAGGGCTGTAACTGCTGCCTAGTTTGAGCTTCCTTCTTAAGATGGCCTGCCTGAGAGACACAGTGGTCTCCTACCTGAAGTATTGCACAATCGTCGTAGAGCTGTGGAAGTCACGTTTGCTGCTTCTGTGGCTTGGCTCCACAGAGAGATGATAAAGCCTGATACCTTCCAGTGTTAGGCCAAGAATTGCCTCACTCCATGTTTGGAACAATCTCTCACCTCTGACCCACGTCTAACCCATCCTAGGATAAGCTCTTCTGTAACCCTTACATTGTTCCATCATACTGTAGACCCTTAATATTTGTTGTCTGTTTCAAGTGAATGCCCAGTGATGGCAGCTGAGCCAGGATGCATACATGAATGTTCGCTTGAAGGTGAAGGACAAGGATTACAGAACTCTATCAAGCAAAGTGTTGGGCATATTTCTCATGCTCTTAGAGGGAGCATGACTGGACACTGTATCAAAGTCCTGACCGACACCTAGACACCTCGCAGTTGTAGCATTTGATGAGGACAAGGATGGTGAAGTGCAGCCGATTCTTCTGGCTCAGCTCGTGTGTCGACTTTTCAAGTATTTACTGACTACAGTGTGGCTCTTCTGTTATTCATTTGATGGCCTAGCTCTGGCTGGTGTCACATCTCTCAAGTGTTCCAGCTTTTTTTTTAGACATCCCTGATCCTAAACCTTTGTTTCCTGTACGATTTAAAATGTGCTGCTGTTTGTTTATAAGAATTACACGATTCAAGCAATAGAAAATGATGTAAAATATTAAAGTGAAAATTGTGTTTTGTGTTAAAGGCGTTTTTATTGATACAATGCCTTCAATCCCTGGTTATACTAAGGCCACTAAAGAAGTTGCCTATTTCCTTTTCTTTTGTTGATTTTTTAAAATTCTTTGCAAAACTGTTGATCCAGATAGTTGTAAATAGACCTCAATTACCGAGCGAATATCTGCCTCACAGTGCATGCCTTGCATTGTAGAATAAATATAAATTACATGGTTAGGTCAGAGTTTCCGTTGAAACAGCATTTTTGGTTTTCTAAGTAGAAATTATTTGGTGTCTTTAGAAGAATCTGCACAAAACTTTGCAAAAGGAAGTAAATACACTTTGGGTTCTTAATCCCAAGTTTTGTTCAAATCTCTCCAGTTGGGGCCCAAAAAGTGCCTGTTAGAAATGGGGGTCCCTAGTTGGCAGAGGTAAGTACTTTTGTCCAAACAGGGACCCTTGCTTCTAGTCGGGGTAAGGGGGATACACACTTTAGATAACCCCTGCTCATCCCCTGGGTAGCTTGGCACGAGCAGAGAGACTTATCCCAAAGGCAATGTATAAAGTATTTTGACTCAAAACACACGGTGATAACACCACAAATGGACACCACACCAGTTTAGAAAAATAAAGTATCTTTATCTAAACTCCACAATACCAAAAGAACAAAAATCCAACATACATGTATTAAGAATATGGCTTTTCAAAGGTTTCAAGTTACTGGGTACATAGAAAACTATGGATGTGTGATTCTACACAGAGTACCTGTAGATGCATCAAAATTCACAAGGCCAAACAGCCGCACAGATGGGAAGCGTTGAGAAACACAGAGATGCGTCAGTTCCTGAGACCTGGGGAGGCGATGCCACAGTTCTGCTGCACGCAGGAGGAGTGATGCGTCATATTCATGCTTTAGGGGAAAGTGATGAGTAGACTCCAAGATGGTTTTGGTGCATGGGTGATGCGTCGGAAAGACTTGCTGCACAGGTGTGATGCTTGGAAATCCGGGAGGCCTTGATGCGATAATCTTTATTTCTCCATCTTGTCCCAGTGGGGAGTTATACTTGTAAGACGTTTGAAGTACCTCCCATTCTATCCTATGGGACAGATAGCCTTTCAATAGTGAAACACGAAATTGGCATTATTTCACTTTGAGGACATGTCACACAGACCAGTACATGTCCTATCTTTCACAAACACTGCACCCTGCCCATGTGGGTACCTTAGGCCTACCAAAGGGGTGTCTTACATGTAAAAAAAGGGGAGGTACGGGCTAGCCAGGTCGACATGGCAGTCAACAAACTGCGCACAGACACTGCAGTGGCAGGTCTGAGTTTCCTTTTCAGGGCTACTCATGTGGGTGGCACAATTGGTGCTGCAGGCCCACAAGTAGCATTTGAGTTACAGGCCCTGGCACACTAAGTGCACTTTACAAGGGCCTTACCAGTAAATCAAATACGCCAGTCGGGGAAACCAATTGTAATAACAATTTACACAGTGAGGACTTGCACTGTGACACTGATCAGCAATGGCAAAGTGCCCAAAGCATCTAAGCCAGCAAAAACGAAATCCAGCACAGCATAAAAAATACAGGCGGTAGAGGCAAAACGTCAGGGGAAACCAGGCCAAAGATGCCAAGTCTAACAGTGACATTTCCAATTTTATGTCCCATATTGTTCTTTGAACCTCGTTGCAGAAAATGATGGCTGAACAAATTTACACCAACCTTGGTGTGTACGAAAAACCTTACACTAAGAAGTGCTTTTGCTTGGTTTGGTGTGAATTTGTTCACTAGTTTTTGAGAAATTAGCTGTTAAAATGTGTTCCGGTCTGAGCATTAAGAGGTTAAAGTTTATAGATAACTGGACCGTAAATTCACAGATCATCCACAGATTTACAAATCCATGATGATTCGCTAATCCAGTTTAAAAAAAAATAAAGGTACACCATTGGATGAGGGAACTTTTTCTGAATTCGTTCATTGCACATTTGCGAATCCAGCTGTGGAGTCTCCTGTCTGCTACTCTCTGATTGGTTTGCTGAATCGGAAACATTTCTGATGAGCACTGTGTTGTAGGTGGTATAAATATTTTTTTTAAATGTGATTTTTATTTTAGGATTTTCCAATCCTCGTTTCCATTCTAGGTCCTTAGGATTTGTGAATCTAGTATTGGGGATGGGAGAATTCTGCGCACTACAGCTGCACTTGTCCAAGAGCCACACATTGTGGTTGGGAGCAGCCAACACGTGCTGCACATGGCCAAAGACTGTGTGCAGCGGTGTCTGCCTACCTCCAGAGCAGATTGTAGCCAGGCCCTATTGTTTTCCCCCGCTATGCATGGCTGAAGGCAGCTGGAGTAGGTGATTGTGGTGGGTTGGCCCAGGGCCTAGCCAAAGGTCACTGCTTGGTGAGCATTGTCTGTAAGTGGTTAAGCAGAAGGAACAGTTGCATGCGGTTGATGGGGGGGGGGGGGGAACCCACAGAAAAAACAGAGGTTATAGTAAAGTTATGGTTAACTTCTGTTACAACAGCTTAAATGTGTTTTAAAAAAAAAAACTCCGAAGTTCACTTAGAAATCTGCAGCTAAAGTGCATGTAGAGTTAGAACAGAATTAACTAAAAACCACTGAAATTCACCAGTTATGGTTAGGTGAACCATAATCGCCAAAGGTTGTTCACAACAGAGATCGGCCACCTGGGCAGGGTCGGGTGCATGGCCTGCTCATATTTGAGGTCCTGTGACCACTCTCTGCTACGCTACAAAGGCTGTGAGTATTGGGGGTTTGGCCGCCACCCGAGGGTTGGACGTTGGGCCTGCCGGAGCGAATGCCTTACGGTCAACCCCTGCTGTGCACAGCCCAAAGACATGCGCAGTATGGGTTGGTCACTTACAGATGGGTTGGGCTCAGTGACTGATTCTGTGGTTAGCCACTGTGCATGTCAAAAGACACATTAGTGGTAGCTCTGGCTGCTGTCATCGATGTAATTTAACATGTCAGGAGGGACGCCATATGTAAGGTCATAAGCAGTGTATGAGGATGGTACAAGTTAAGTTTAGTTTACCTAATCATGACTTGTGAATTTCAGTGGTTTTATGTGTTGGTTTTGTAACCATAACGGCACTTAAACTGTCCAGTCACATATATATGTTAACACTCTGAAATCTATCCAACTCTTCCACTAGATATGGTACATCACCAACACACGTAAAACATGCGTTCAGTTAAAAATTAAGGGGGCTGTGGTATCTTGGAAAGTCTTCAATGATTTTGCAAGAAGAAGATTAAACTTTTATGGAGCGAGCTAGAATAGTGCTTGGACCCAGATTCATGCAGGATACACTTGTCCTGTCACCCACAATGAGAATGTTGACAAACTGCTTCCCCCTCACTGTGCTGATGATGGACTTTATTTGGACATGCAGAATGCAAGTGAGCTGGACACCTCTCCAGAGACTGAATTTGACTCTTCATCCACTAATGGAAGAAATTGCTTCCTTTCAGTTTTGGTACACAGAGCAGTGGAATTCTTTGACTTACAGCCTAATGTTTAAACTAAATTGAATTTACTGATGCAAATCCTCCAACCAGTGCTGCCTCCATTGAGTTCTGTTGACTTTTAATGAGACACGTACGGCCACCTGGATGAAACCTGGCTTGGCTCCTCCACTAAGCTGACCTGTCGCTAAACGACACAGATCAGGCCCTGGTGACCTCTCAACACCCAGCACCGGAAAGTGTAATTGTACAGGCGTCACCAGCGAGGTGAATCCTAACACCATTCTTACTGGTTGTGTATGTGTTCAATGGAAATCACACCCGAAGAAACTGGTTCTGAAATTTTTTTATCATTGAACCATGTTGACGAAAGGTTTTTGTTGTAGAAAAATGCATTTGTTTCTAGTAAGTTTTCAGTTGATGTATTTCAAGGGGGAGGGGGGTTCTCCTTCAGCTCCCCTACTCAAACTCTCTGCTTGTGTTTTTTGTGGGGGGGGGGGGGGGGTTGTGAAAGAACTTTCCCCTCTTAACACTCCCTTTTTACTCCACAATCACAATTTTATCTACCCAATCCGTTCCATTGAAGTGCTGTGCTCCATTTTACTATTCCTCCACCCCATTTTTTTCTAAACCCTACAACGAATCCCCTTTACCCCTCTACACAACGCCCCCCCCTTGTCACCTGACCTCCTTTTTTTATAGTGATGTTTTTTTTGTTTTTTTTATTTAAAAAAATACAAATCTACCTTTCATTGAAAACATGCTATTTTCTAGAGTAAGGGATTACGTCATTGTGGCATTTCTCCAAAGTGACGTTTCGTCAGCCTGATTTTGTCAGAGTGGCTTTCTTCATTTTGGAAATTTGTTAAAAATTATGGAATACTTTTCCTCAGAATCAAAAAAGAGTCGAGCCCTGAGGCCTCAAGGGATCGTGATCAAAAATTTGTAGGATCCCTCAACAGCCATTTTCCTCCTTTGGTATGGCTTTGGTCATCAGCATAGTCATGGTTGATAGCATCATCATAGGGTCTTGTTGGCCTCCACCAGGAGGTGATCCAGAGGAAATAGTTGGGATCTACTTTGTAAAAATGTGAATTAAAATTACCTCTTTATCATAGACTTACATTTATTCAAGACAATGATGAGGGTAAGGTTAAAAACAAAGGTGAATGTGGAAAATAGGACCTGTAATGTGTCCCTCACATTTTCAAAAAGGTCAAAAGAATGGTCTACATGTTTCAGCCGGCATGTGCCCTTTCCAGGTCGATGGCCTTCGTCATGACCATTTTATCGGGAGAAAGCATATTCCTCCCTAGTTTTTTATATTACTCACGTCAGGTGGAATACTATCCCCTGGATCTGATTATTCTGCCGGTTGTATTCATTTCGGCAAGCGAGAATGCATTTGCTCTCAGCTGTAAATAAAAAGAAAAGTTAGTTCACACATAATGTCAAATATCGTGTAATATTCATCCTACAAATGTGTGAAATCTCATGTTAGTTTTGTGCCCTTAGTGATGGTTGCATTATTTTAGAGTGCTATTTGCATTCAGCAAGATTCAGTGTGCTTTCTACTAAGAATGAAAATCTACATGTGACTGTCACTCCTCCATATCACCGTGCTGTTCAAACATATATCACCAACGTTCATTTTAGCAAATCCGGGTATTTTATAGTATTCTGTTTGTACACATGTTCACTTTGTAAATATTGGTGGACCATGATTAGCCATCCATATCACTGTTTATGCATGCAATATCCCCAACGTTGTTATACAGATTAGGGTTCCTCTTTCATGCATATACGTTAATTAGATATTGATGGGCCTGTGCCAATCGTGATTATCCCACTCGATAAAATAACACATGTACATACATTTCCTAAAGGTTGTCATTATTTTAAAATTTGTGGGTACTAGAGAAGGGCAAATGCCCATTTTAGGCAGAGTCTTTTGCTGCTATAAACGGATGCATTACCTTTTTAAATCACCAAATGTTCCACATAGGGTGGTGGGAGCAATGCGTAGGCTGCCCTCCTTTAGCAAGGGAAAAAAAAGAAATCAAATACGCAAAGTATTATCCCAAATTGATAGTAAAAAATCGCTTCAGTTAAGGTTTGTGCTAGGCTGGAAAAATAACTGTGTTGGCATCTCAGTCACTTGAGTTGCACCTCATAGCCTCTGGTTTGGTCTCTCCCCTCCTGAATGTTGCCTGACCGGAGTGCTCAGGCCCTGTTTATGTAACGGTAGCCCTGATTGGCTCAAGTGATGTCGATAGATAGGGAAGACACACTACTAAACTAAAGAGATTGTTATTACAAGCCGCACTCGATAACATTTTTCTCAGTTATGTACAATGTTGGTGTCATTTGATTTAGATGGTGGATATCGCATAAATTAGATTGTTGTAATTTTCAAGTATTCTTTTGTAATATTTGTTAATAATCGCCAGTATACGTTTGCGTCAACAAACTTCTATGGTCAAGATTGCATATCAGTGGGTGAAGAGTTTCACCTTGTTTACAGCATCCTAATATATAGCAAGAAATGATGCTATTTTTTAAAAGCGATACCTCTCACGTTCGTTCTGCGGTATGAACAGAAAAAAGTCTATGGAGTTCAAATATATCCTATCTCTCTTAACTTATCAGCCTTATCTTCATGTTGCTTCATTCCGAATAGGCTGTATGTACATATTTCATAAAGGTGGACCCCCTGTTCTATTGCGATCCTCACGTGCATATGGGGGAATTCAAAATTTGCGAACATACGTGACAAGAATTTTCAATTCTATTAAGGACACGGAGGCGAGGATTATGCTTCTCATTTTCTTTACTGAAAATTCTTAGCAGCCAATCAGATAAAGAAAAAATAAATAAACACTAAAATACCCATAAACACTCCTGGGTGCGACATGACAACCATAGATAAAGTATACCCCTATATAAGGAGCACAAGAGAATACTCCATCCTCTTTCTTTGTGATAAAATAAACAGTTAAGTCCAATAAACAAAGTCTGATATCTGTGAACCAGCTTGAAAGAAGAACCAAGTCCTCAGAACGAAAATCAGCAGGCCAACGGGCAGCAAACAGTAAACTCGAAGCTAGCTTCAATGGAAACAGTGTCATCCTGCAGAGACCATGAAGACTTCTCCAAAGGTGAAATCAGCAAACTCTATTTGAGATCTGAACCTGAAATGTAAAGACAGAGTCATCAATTCCGTTATTCTCTCCAAGAGAGACTTATCATAAAGGGAAGGGTAAAAAACAGCATATATATACAGTATAATACATAAACAATGCAGAGTATAAATCACAGTACAGAATCATGGGTGGGATAATCCTCGCCTCCGTGTCCTTAATAGAATTGAAAATTCTTGTCACGTATGTTCGCAAATTTTGAATTCTATGTCAGGACCGGAGGTTTAGATTATGCTTGTTTAAAGCTGTGCCACCACACAGATGCAATATTCACAATAGGCTTACAATAAAAAGGATTTAAACGTAGAATCAGGAGACCAGTCGGCTGCATTCATAATGTCCAATAAACTGACTCCAACAGAAAAAGCTTTAGAAGCCATAGCTCCACGAGCAGAGTGAGCACCAAATCTTGAAACATCAATTCCTGCTTCGCCCATGAGCCAGCGCACCCATCTTGCCAAGGTAGCTGGGGTCACTGGGCGAAAAGGTTTCTGCAGAGCAATCCACAATTGACCTCCCATATCCTGTCGAAATTCTGCAGTACTTACCTCATAATCCCGGATACATTCTACCACACATAGTTTAGGATTATCAGGGAAAACAGAATAAGTGATAGAAGTGGTGTTACATTTAGTGCGTCTGGTGACCAGAAAAGTAACACCTTCTGGAGAAAACCGCCGACCGGCTAGATCTAGTGCGCGGATATCAGAAACCCGTTTGTAAGACACTAGACAAAGTAGCATGGCGAGCTTGGCAGAACGTTGCTTACAGGATAGAAACTTGTTAGAAGGCCAGACTTCCAAGAATCGTAAGATAGTGGAGACATCCCATAGCTCAGAATATTTAGAACAAGGTGGTTTTACCAACCGGATACCGCTGAGTAATTTACAAATTAAGGGATGTTCACCAACCGGTTTGCCATCAATCGCCACGTGGCCCGCCGAGATGGCTAACCGAAAATTATTGACAGTGCGATAGGCAAGACCCGAAGAAGCGATGGACGCCAGAAAATTCAGTACCAAGGAGACATCCCCTGAAGCGGGATCCACCTCCCGTTGAGAGAACCAATCACACCATAGTTTCCAGGCTGCAGCATAACGCTTGTGTGTTGGGCGACCAAGCCTCACTGATAAATCTGGTAGCATTTCGCGAAAGGCCTGAGATTTTCCAGCGATCCCCGAAATTCGCCAAGTGACCAGCATGAATTGGCCTGAGGTTATCAATGGATACGGTGATTTGAGCGGATCCAGTAGCAGATTCCACCGCTGGGGTAGAAGGATCGGTACTGCACAAAGCATCTCCAGACGTACTGGGAACCATGCCTAAGCCCTCCAAAGAGGAGTGATCAGAATCCGATCCGACCGATAACATTTGGTCCGGGCCAGGACCCTGGGGATCATTACAAATGGAGGAAATGCATAACACAGAATCGGAGGCCACACCTGAAGTAAAGCATCTGTGGCCAGAGCCTCCGGGTCTGGACGCCAGCTGAAAAATACTGGAACCTGTTTGTTGAGTCGAGAGGCAAACAGATCGATCTGACAAGGACCCCATATCTGATTTAACAACCGGAACACTCGAGGGTGAAGCCTCCAATCGCTGAAATCCCGGAGATGTCGGGAATGCCAATCAGCAATCTGGTTGTTGCATCCCGGAAGATATTCCGCCACCACAAACAGATTGTTTTGGAGGCAAAAATGCCAAAAGTCCTTGGCAATCTCCGCTAGAAGTCGGGATCTCGTCAGCAGCGAATCGCAAAGGAACCCGCTAGAAGTTCCAGGCAATTGATGTGGAGATTCAATTCCTCCTGAGACTAACGGTCGCCTGTGGACACTTGACCGCAACGGGCTCTCCAACCCCTCCGACTGGCATCGGATTCGATCACCACCTCCGGAGTGGTTCCGAATAGGGCTCGACCGTTCCACGACTCGATGTGCTCTAGCCACCATAACATCTCCCACCTCGCCTCCTCTGTGAGAGGAATCTGATCTGAATACCTGAGGCCTTTCTGGAGATGACGGATCTTGAGTCTTTGAAGCACTCTGTAATGAAGGGGACCCGGGAAGATCGCTTGGATAGAGGAAGCTAACAAGCTGACGATCCATGCTACAGACCTCAAGGACACAATCTGCTTGTGCAAAATCAATCTCAACTCTCTCGTGATTAATCTGATTTTCTGATTGGGCAAGAGGAGTTGACACGTGAGGGAGTTGACTAGAAAACCCAGGAACTCGACAGATTGAGACGGAATCAACACAGACTTCTGCGTATTGACTAGGAAACCCAGAGTCTGCAAAAGATCTATGGTCCAAGCAAGATGCTGCATCACTAGACGAGGACACTGACCCATGATGAGAATGTCGTCGAAGTAAATAATGAGACGAACGCATGGGCTCGAAGAAATTCGACCACAGGCATCAGAATTTTCGTGAAGCACCAAGGTGCTGACGAGAGGCCGAAAGGAAGGAGTTTGTACTTGTACCAGATTCCCTGCCATTGGAACTGAAGAAAACGACAATGAGGTTTGTAAATGGGCACTGACAGATACGCGTCTTTCAGATCTAGGCGGACCATCCAGTCCCCTTCCTGAAGAAGATCGCGAAGAAGATGGATCCCCTCCATCTTGAAGTGTCGATATACGGGGGCGTGACTAGCCGAGCTGCGGAATGGCCGCTGCTTAAGCGAGCTCCGCCGGCCGGAACGAGATCCTGCTAAAATCCTGCACATTTGGGCGACTTGTGCCGCTGAGGTCTGCTGGAAAGCGAGCGTAGGGTGTCCAGCGCCCTTGGGAGACATTTGGTGAGCCGGGAAGAGATACCGTCGGAGATACGGCGCTCGGAGCGCTGAAGCGTTGCGAGGTGCTGCGGCGGCCGGAGCCTGGAGTCGGCGCCGCGAAACTCGAGACCGCGGCGCGGACGTGGTCGAGGGCCCGGCGTCACCGATAGCTTGTACCGTCGGTGCGGAGCGCAGCAGCGGGGGCGCTCTAGTGGTCACTGAAGATCCTGAGGTGCTACGAGGACGCAGTGTGGCGGAGGAAGCTGGGCGCTCACGCTGCGGGACACACCAAGAGGCGGCGGAGGAGAACTGCCTCGCTACTAATCTGGCGCCATAAGGTGAGACGCCTACCTCTGCGTGTCCCTGCGCCCTGGGAGCTGGATGTTGCGAGCGGCAGTGACCGCTGCAGGCGGCCGTCTGGCGGATGAGGGCGCTAGCTGAGACCACGAACAAGCTGTAGTTGACCGAGGGGAGTGAGGATCCTCGAGGCCGTGCCCCGGACCTGTGTCGGCGCGCTTACAAGACCTGGCTGAGGTGGTGGAGATTGAGACGTGGGAGAGGGCCTTGTAACCTGTGGAACTCTGCCTGAGGGTGAGGCTGCTGGCGCTGCGCCGGACTGGTGGTGCTACAGAGAGGAGCGACCGAAAGTGTAGGAGTAGGTGGTGTTGCTTGCACCACGAGCCGAGAACGGACGCTGATCTCCCCTGCTGCGACATAGGCCCTGGCCGGCCCCTGCCTGGAGACTCTGAGGAGCTGCGCTGGGTGGTGGTATTGGGTGGCCTGCCCTAAGTCCTGCCCGGTGGGATATCTGTGGAGGTGGAGATGGGGAAGCACGACGCGAAGCAGCCGAAGCTGACCTTCGATAGCAAGCGAGCGACTCGCCAGGCCGACGCGGGCCCGGAGGCGCGAGCCGAGGGCGTATCGGACCCAGGGGTGGAAGACCATGGAGAAGACCTGAGAACCTTGATGCTGGAGATGAGGTCCAGTCTCCGGAACATAGATACGAAACTAGACACCCTGACTTCCCAGCTCGAAACGGTCAAGACGCAGGTGAATGCGCATGAGACGCGCTTAGACACGCTGGATGGTCGAGCTGCGGAGTTCCACGAATTTCAAGTCGAAACTAAGGAGCAGCTCCTGCACATGGACAGACTGTTGAATGTCATTAGGGCCAAGAATGACGATTTAGAGGCTCGGTCGCGCCGCAGCAACCTCCGCGTCACCGGTATCCCGGAGACGACCGCCATTTCCAAAATGGAATCCTACATAACCGATCTACTACACGAACTATTCGACCCGCATCTCTCCGCGGTCTTTGTGGTGGAAAGGGCACATAGGTCACATGGCCAGAGACCGCCGGTGGGGGCACCTCCAAGACCCATCATAGCTAAACTCCTCAACTACCAGGACAGAGATGTGATCCTTAGGCTTGCAAGAGAGAAAGGCAAGATTACGCATCAAGGAAATGCCATATCCTTTTACCCTGACTTTACTCCGGCGGTGCAGGCAGCTCGCAGGGAGTTCGCGCCGGCTAAGAGACTCCTCCTTCAGGCGCAGATCCCATATTTATTACTGTACCCGGCGAGGCTCAAGGTATCGTTTGAAGGCACCACACACTTCTTTGCGACCGCCAAGGAAGCGATGAAATTCGCAAAACATGTCGGCGGCAAGAAGCTCCAACGGCTGTCGAGGGTGGCGGAGAATGCAGCTGGCGCCCTGAGTGACAATGACTGAGGGGTATTGTATATCTAGCAGATTCTTTCACCGACTGTACAGCTGAACCGCTGGTTGTCAGAGGGGTGTGGTGTAGGCTCCCTCTCTGTAAAGCTCTACCGAGACACCCTGCTCCTCCATTTTATATACTTCGACCTAGTGCGGGCCGTGAAGCCTGCAGACCTTCTGGCCGCCCTGTTTTCAGTCAGGGAAAGACGCTGGCTCCGGCACGCCCCCTTGGGAAGACTCCCGACTATGTTGGAGGTTTTTGATAGCGGGATGGGTACTACACGACCTGATTGGGGGGTTAGTGTGGGTGGGGGGTACAGTTTGTTTTTTGTTGGTTTGTTGTCCACTGCACGATTCTATTGCCAGCTGTCTATATGGGTTTTGAAGCGTTGGCACTGCCAACTGTCAACATGTCCTACTGTAATTTGCTGACTGGGTATGTGGAATGCCAGGAGTAGATAAAACTTTAAACTGCCTCACATGGAATGTTCGGGGGCTCAACGACCATAGGAAGGTTCGGTTGGTGCATGCATATCTGGTGCGTCATGGGGTGGATGTCTGCATGTTGCAGGAAACGCACCTGAACACCGCCCCCGCCCGCGGCCTGCGACACGTTAGATGGGGACACATATACTCAGCCATATATTCCAACTATGCACGCGGGGTGGCTATCCTTATACGTCGAGGGTTGGACTGGCGGGAGGGCTCGGTTCAATGTGACCCGGAGGGTAGGTTTGTGGTGGTCCAGGGCATTGTATGCGGTGTGGCAGTGGTGTTTGTGGCGGTGTATGGACCGAATGTCGACTCCCCGGGCTTCTACCATAAGCTGTGGGGACAGGTGAAGGCCACTGGGGGTGGGACGATTATCTGGGGGGGAGATTTCAATGCAATACTGGACGACCAGATGGATAGAAAGGGGGCGGCTCGTACGTTGAATCCGCTGGCAAGTGCTGCGCTGGGGGACATTTTGACTGATGGGGCACTGGTTGATGTCTGGCGGGAGAGACATGCGGCCCTGCGGGAGGGTACCTGTATATCGACACATAGTGGAGCGTGGTCCCGCCTAGATTTTTGGTTGGTGTCGCGAGACGTCGCGCTGTGGACGGTTCAGGTGGAGCACATGCCCCGCTCGCTATCTGACCATGCCCCCTGCATGTTGCGACTGCTACTCCCGGGCGATCCCTTTCCGGCGTTTTCGTGGAGGCTCCCGCCTCACGCTTTGCTTGATGAAGCGTTCAAGGAAGAGATACGGACTGATATTACGGATTACTTTGAGCGCAATGTAGGTTCAGTGGCTGAGGAGTCGACCCTGTGGGAGGCCTTTAAGGCAGTTATTAGGGGCCAATGTATTGCCCGGCAGGCGGGTGTGCTGAAGGCGATTCGGGGCACTCTGGCGACGCTGGAGGCTGACATAAAACGGCTTGAATGCGCCTTTTTCGAGGATGGCGGATCTGCGGTGGCGGGGCAGCTAAAAACCAAATTACTGGAATATGATGAGGAGGCGATGAGGGAGGTCAAATTCTTAGGGAAATATGCGGAGGCTAGGCGCTATGGCGAGGGAGGGCGACCCGGGAAGGCCTTGGCAAATATGCTTAGACCGCCTCGATCCGCGACTTATATTCACGAGTTGAGTACATCGGACGGCGGGCGACTACATGACAAAAAGGGCATTTTGGGAGCATTCTCGGAATTCTACGCCCAACTGTATACCAACACCCAGACTACGTGCCCTGACGGGCTCGCAGCCTTCCTCGACTCCATCGCACTGGTGTGGTTCAATAATAAACATAGGGAATATATGGACCTTCCTATCGACGCCACTGACGTGGCGCAAGTTATAAGAAGCCTACCGCCTGACAAGGCGCCGGGACCAGATGGCCTGACAACTGCTTTTTACAAGGCGTACGCTGAGGAGCTGGCGCCGAGGCTGTTGGCAGTGTATGAGGAGGCCTTGGAGAAAGGGGTGCTGCCGGCTACCATGCGGGAGGCGCTGATAATCACACTGTTGAAGCCGGACAAGCCGGCGGACGATCTAAACTCCTATCGGCCCTTATCATTGATTAATGTTGACATGAAAATCCTAGCCAAACTGCTCGCGAACAGGGTGCAGCCCCTGTTGCCGATGATCGCCCTTCCGGATCAGTCCGGATTTATACCGGGAAGAGCGACCTCCCACAACCTGCGCACCGTCTTTGCCGCGTTGCACTACCTCCACCCGGATGTCAGAGCTGCAGTGGTGTTTTTGGATGCTACTAAGGCCTTTGACACTCTAGAATGGCCTTATCTATTCCTTATATTAGAGCGGATGGGGTTCAGTGCGCTACTGCTTAAGAAAATCCGTCTGCTTTACACCATGCCAAGGGCCAGGGTAAGAGTCAATGGACTGGTGTCGACGCCGTTCCCTATCCTCCGTGGTACTCGGCAGGGCTGTCCTCTATCTCCGCTGCTGTTTGCCATAGCTATGGAGCCGCTTGCGGCCCGGATCAGACAGCACCACACAGCGAGAGGTATAGGCTTCAGCTCTAGAAGTCTACTCATTTCACTTTACGCAGACGATGTGACCCTTTATCTTATCAATCCGGCTGATAATCTACACCCTGTCTTGCGGGAATTTGTTCGCTTTGAGGGCCTTGCGGACATTTCCATCAATTGGTCCAAATCGGTCATCTTTCCCCTTACGGACGGTACTGGTGAGGTGCACTCTGACTACCCTCTGCGTTGGGAGGCGGAAGAGGTTAAATATTTGGGGATCTGGATCAGCCGTGATCTTCAGGAAATATGGAGCCTCAACTTTGGCAGGGCAATGATGTGGTTGAGTAAGAAAGTGAAATCCTGGTCCTCCCTGCCCCTGTCGCTCGCTGGGCGGATTGCATGGACGAAAATGGTAGTACTACCCAAATTTCTTTACTTATTCGCTAATATACCTATCCCGCTGACTTCGCATTTTTTTGCCACTTTGCGGTCCCATTTGGTGGCGCTGATATGGTCGGGCGGACAGGCCAGGGTGGCGTGGGATACGCTAGTGCTGCCACTGAGACAGGGAGGCCTGGGTGCTCCTGACATGAAGCTGTATGCCCTCTGTGCGCAGGCTCAGTTCGTACATTTTTGGGCCCACCCTACCCCCTATCAACCCCACGTTGCGGTGGAACGGGACGCGGTTGCGCCCCTACCGCTGAGCGTGGCAGTTTGTGCCAAGGCACGGCGCCCAAGAACAGATGTGGACACGGCTGGGATGCTGCAGTGGGTGTGGGGGGAGCTGCGCAAGAGGGCCGGAGTGCCGCTGCTGTATGCACCATCGCTTCCTGTGATGCACAATCCGATACTGCCCTGTATGGCTGATGGACTAGCCGGCCGCCTCACTGTTAAGCTGCGTCTCCGCACTTTCGCGGACTTGTTTCCTGGGGGTCGGTTCATGCCTCCTCCGGTGCCGGAGGATGGGGATGCGGTGCCCTTTTCCGAGTTGTTTCTGTATCACAAACTGAAAGCGGCGTGCCGGACGCTCTCTGGAGACTTCCCTGACGCGCCTCCGGTCTTTACGGCCTTGGAGGCTGTGGTGGGCTCCCCGTCTCCCCGGAAATTGGTGACCCGTATCTATCGCCACATGCAGCGCACGGACCTGGTGGGGACGCCTAAGTCCATGCAGTGTTGGAATGGTGAACTCCAGCCTGAGATAACTGAAGATCAGTGGGAGTTTTGTTGTAGGCAGCTCATAGAACTTTCGCCGAACTACAAGTTGCGTCTCATACATTTTAAATATCTTCACCGCGTGTATAGAACCCCCATCAGCCTAAAAAGGATGGGATTGCGGGAAACTGACGACTGCTGGCGTTGTGGAACCGCCTTGGCCTCTTTTTTGCACATAGCATGGTCGTGCCCGAAGCTGGTGGGGTACTGGACTCAGGTTTTTTTCCTAATCAATCAGATTGTGGGCCGCTCCGACGCACCTTCCCCCCTGCTCGGACTCTTGGGTTATGTTCAAGACACTCCACCACAGGCGCGCAAGTTGCACGCGTTGCTTCTGTTGTTTGCCAAGAGGCGGGTGGCTGTCCACTGGGGGAGAAGTGGGATACCCACAGTGAAGGGTTGGCTAGCTGACGTCACGTATGGACATACGCAGCTAACCACATTTGGGGAGTTGTTGCCGGTCACGTCCCGGCCCCGGGACATCTGGGAACCGTTTGTGAGCTGGGCACGGGCACATCAGGAGGGGGCAGTGGAGGGAGATGTTGTGCGTGAATGATTGCGGGGTGCTGAGGAGCAGAGAGGGTGCCTTGGAACCCGGGGGTCTCATAGCATGATGATGGAACGTGCCGGGCTGGGACACCCCGCTGCGCGTCCTATGTCTTCCTTTCTTTGTCCGGGATGCCCTACGTGGTGCAATGGGGCGGTGGGCCCCCCGGGCCATTGAATTTAACTCCATGGCCAAGTGATGACTTCAGATGTTGACATGTTGACCACTGTATTATGTCTTCTCTATATACAACCTGACAGCTCCCTGTATTACGTTGTCATGCTGATGTGGACTAATATGTTTGTTGGCTGTATTGGCCGCTTTGCAAAAATGTTCAATAAATAAAAAAATAAATAAAAAAAGTGTCGATATACAACCCATCCATTGAACTCCTTGAGATTTAAAACTAGCCTGGAGCCACCCCCCTTCTTCTGTACTAGGAAGATGTTGCTGACGAAACCCTGGGGGTGACCAGACGTCTGCACTATGGCCCCTTTTTGAAGCACAGACTCTATCTCGCTGGAAATGAACATCTGATCCTGAAGGGAAAAAAGCATCGGACGAGGAGGAAGAGTTTGAGAGGGGGAATGAAAAAACTCTATTTTGTAACACTGCACCCTGTCCAGGATCCACACATCCTGCGAGATTTTTTGCCAATTGTGGAGAAAATATTGGATCCTGCCTCCCAATTGCACCTCTGAAATAGAAATCCAGCTCACCTGAAGATGCGGCATCATGTTGACCTCCTTGGTTACCTCCATAACTGCCTTTCCTGAACTTGTTTCGGGCTCCACGTGTTGGATAGAAGGAGGCGGAGGCGGAGGAGTTGGAGTCTTGATATCTACCACGTTGGGAGTTATAGCCCCAGAGGTCTTAGCCCTAAAACCTAAATCCAATATTTTTGTAAGGGGACCCGTCAAGTCAAGCAATTTATCTTGACAAGATCGCCATGCGCGATCAATCCCTTTCCTAGGGTCCTTAGTATATTTTTTAAGGTAGGTGAGCATAGAGGGGTCCACCTCAGGTGTTTCTGCCACCTTGTCAGCCAGATCCGGTCTGGGACATTCTGAGCGCAAACGCTCCCTCACATCTTTATCAAAGGCCTGGCGAATATGTGATTGCACATAATCAGCGACCTCAGGAGAGGGAAGCCATGATGAGGAGTTAGGGTGAATAATCTCCGTGGGATCAAAAGTGAGTAAGGTAGGCAGGGATGGTGCATCTACATAACGCTCCTTACGTTGTTTCTTAGTAGGTGGAGGAGGGGCTTCTGAGTCAGAAGCTGTATCAGAAGTGGTAATAGTATCATCATCTTGTGGCGAACCAGAACGGACTACTTTGGATGAAGAACCATATGTATGGTCAGAGGACAATGTTTTCGCTAATTTGGCAAAATCTGAAGAATGAGGATTAGTGGAAGTTTTCCCACCAGAGGTAGAACGGGGTGCAGACCCCGAAAGCCAACCTTGTTGCAGAGCATAATTGCACAAATGGCGCTTTAGAGGCTCAATCGCCCTAAACATGGCTTTATTGACGGAGTGTTGAACCCCAACATCAAGAGCCTCCGCCAGCTCATGCTCCAGAGACCCAGAAGGGCCCTCCTCGAAATACTCTTTAGCATAATAATATTCAGCCATGGGGACACTAAAGAGTGACCAATATACCCACTTGAAGAGGAAAATGGAGCCAAATACACTGTCTCAGTGAAAGAAATCCAAAATTGCGAAAAGATATTGCGAAAATATTGACAGTGGGGAGTGGAAAAAACCCCAGACAAGCCAGTACAACTCAAGCACTGAAGTACAAAGTGTGTTCAAACAATTATAATGTGGAGGGAGTGCTTGCCCAGAAACAACCACTCTAGGCAGAGCCTATGCAATAATTATACAGCCCAAATGCACCACACAGCTAAATTGGGCTGGTATAGGCAAGTGGGATAAGAGCTATTAAGCGCTGCTCCCGTGCTCACTCAAACCCGATGTAAACAATAACAAACTCGGGTAAAATGGTCGCCGCGCATGCGCGGTGCGACCTGCCCATAAACCAAGAAAGAGGACTATGCGGTACAGAGACGCGCATCCTCGCCCCAACACTCCCGCTCCACTGACAAGACACAGGCACAGAACGCCCGGTCCGGGAGGCAGTAAGCGCTCCCAATCCCCTCAAAACAATCCGCCAATAATGACCGGCAATGAGAAACTGAGAAAAGAAAGGTGCGAACTCGCGTAAACAAAAACCAGCCAGCGCCGCTTGAAATACAAGCGCTCCCAAGCCCCGTACGAGTTACGGGAAAAGGAAAAACTCAGATGCGGAGAAATCCGGCAATCAGAAGCAACAAAGGGAAACAGACCAGCAATGCGCGAGACACGTGTACGGGCAGATAGAAAAGGAAGCTTCGAAGCAGACGCGCACACCAACCCTCAACAATAAATGGAGCGTGTCAGCAAGAGCAACAACAAAATGCAAGTATCATGCAATTAGCAATTCAGCATCAGCAATATACATAAAGCAAAGCACTTAACTGTCTGCCGAGCAGCAAAGAAAGGATGTAGTAGTCTCTTGTGCTCCTTATATAGGGCTCTACTCTATGGTTGTCATGTGGTACCCAGGAATGTTTATGGGTATTGTACTGTTTATTTGGTTTTTCTTGATCTGATTAGCTGCTGAGAATTTTCAGTAAAGAAAATGAATAGCATAATCGGAGCCTCCGGTCCTGACATAGAATTGTATCTTGAAGGTTGGTGGTAAAGGTATTCATTTTTAGAGAGCAGTTGGTGAGAAGCTTGTCTTGATGGAACGCTTTTATCGAGCGCAATTACTGTATATTATTCAGTGGGCATTTATGAAAGAATTTTTGATTTTCAATATGCCCATTGATTAGTGTGCTCAGGTCCTTGCAGTTTTTGACAATTAGTCCTATGTTTGCAATTATTTAAACTGTATTTATCCTATGACATGTGAAGGTAAATTTCATCTCATTACCTGTCTCCATGTGATTTGATCATTGAGACCCTCGCGATAGGTACCCAGGCAATAGACCCACCGTTGTTGTTTCTGTAATAGGTTCCTCTCAGCATTTGTGTCAGTATGTTCAAGGGATTCCAATACCACCCATCTCCTGTCATTTGGAGTGTGACCTACTTCTAAGAAGTGGTTGCTCATCTTTGTTTTGGGCTTCTTGCATCTTACGTTACTTCTATGCTCACATATGCTGGTTTTAATTCTCCTGCAGGTCATTCCGATATACTGTAAATTGCAAGGGCACATGATCATATATACCATGTGCGTGATATTGCAGTTGGCGTGTCTCCTGAAGGTCCCTTTCAGATCGATGATCAGGTCTAGTGTTTTGGTAGCAAAGGTCAGATAGCACACCGAACAATTTCCGCAAGGATAGTGGCCCACAATAGATGTCAGACCCCAGGCTGTTGTGCCGGTGTTCTGTCTTATCTCCCTCTTCTTTGGGCAGGCATGCACCAATATGTCTTTCATGTTTTTCTCTCTTTTGTAGGCAAACCTGGGTTGCGGCCAATTGAAGGTGCCTCTGTTGACTGCATGGGTTTCTGTTCCACAGGTGAGAAAAATGCAGTTCAAAGTATCCAGCAAAAGAACAAGTTACTTCTATAATGCTCTTTCTAGGGGTTACTCTATCTAATCTTAAATTCATCACCATCCTACAGCCTCCCTGTTCTGAAGAGTGGATATCTGCACATTCTAAAAAGTCCCATGAGAATTCTGCACACGGTCAGCTGCAGTTTATCTCTGCTCAGCCGCGTCTGAGGGCGCAGAAATAGTACAGCGCAGAAACGGACATCCAGATTGGTGCCTATATGCAGCTGTCCCGCATCCCTTTCAGGGCAGTGCAAGGTCCCTGCTAGAGTCATATGGCGGAACCTAGTGACATGCTGGAGCTATTGCTTGGCCATCTCTGGATTCAGCTTGGGGGTTCTGCAGTCACCATTACCGAAGGTAAGTAACTTGTTCACAACCTTTGTCACCAAATATAAGATCTATCTCCTCCCCACAAGCTATCTCCTGGCTCCGCAGATCTGCCTCAGGAGTGGACTCCCAGTCATCGATTGTTTCAAATATAAATTGTACTTGAATGTGAGGCTCAGTAATATCAAACAAAATCCAACAAAGAATAATCCTTCATCTGTCAAGCTATGCCCAAAAGAAATTTCCAGGTAAGTCTGTGCAACTTGAACCCCCAAATGAAGGAGGTAGCTGAACCCCAGCATCTTCAAAATATGGCTTCTTGATGTAAAATGAGGACACACACACACAGACAATATTTAGGACCCTGGACGCCCGGCCGCGCAGCGGACTAAATACACTGCGTGCTGCTTGCTGGCAAGGTTATTTTATCGAATTTTAACTTCTTTGGCTGCATGATATTGTATTTTTTTTAAAAGCACTCAGACACAATAAACAAGGCTTACCTCACGCACGGGTCCTCTGGTGCCGATCGGACCGCTGCCGCATCTTGCTTCCTACTGGCTCTGGTTGCTCCTGACCCCTCCCCTCGGGCTCTGACACCTTTAGGAGACGCTATTTAGGATGCTGGACGCCCGGCCGCACAGCGGACACGCGCAGCGGGCGCCCCAAAGGCAAGCCCGTCTGCGCCCGTCCGCACCCGGAAGTCGCCCAGTGCCAGAAACCCTATATTTTCTGTTATATCATATAGTAGGACTGAGCTGTTCGCCTTAAATACTGGTGAGTGCATTCCCCCTGTAAAAATGGCACCTAGTGATATTTGTAAAGCTAATGGGTGTGGGCTATGCCCCCTGAAACGTCTTGATCAACCTGTTAGATGCTTTCAGCAGTATGAAGCTGCAAATATGGAGGGACATTTGGGTCCCATACACCAGAACCACGGTGTAGGGAACGGCATGCAAGGACAGCACATCCATTTAGATGTATCTCCCCATGATCTTCAAGCCTATAATACCTATCCCTCATTTTTTAGCGGCAAGCTAATCAAGGGTATTCTACTAAACACCAGACCCATGGGAAAGCACAAATACGAATTAGCGGACTTGATTCTGGCGGCTCATCCTGACCTGGTGTTCCTTACAGAAACTTGGGCCAGTGAGACTTCTGACCCTGACTGGAATGTTGCGGTCCCCGCTGATTACTCAGTGGTTCATGTAGACAGGACTGGTACCAAAGGTGGAGGGATCGCTATTATATATCGATCATGTCTCACCGTACGGATACTGCCTCAGCTTGCGGTAGAAGCGGAGGCTTTAACCTTTGTCATTAAGTACAAAGATTTGGAACTTTTTAATGGGTTACTAATATACCGACCACCGGGGGAAAGGTCCCCGTTTATAAAAGCTCTTCAGGCATTTTTAGAATCCTGTTTGGATTATCCCACTTTCACCATTCTGGGTGATTTTAACTTCCATTTAGAGGCCAATAGTAACTCTGATACTTCTAAATTGGTGGATAATCTGGCAAGTTATGGCCTCAAACAACTAGTTGAAGAACCTACACATATAGCCGGACATATACTGGACGGCATTTTTACCAATCACGAGCAGCTTCTAGTTGAGAGTGTCCTACCCACCCTATGGTCTGACCACTCTACTATCCACTTCAGTATAAAATATCCATCAGTAATGAGAGGTCGAAGACGAAGGGTAGAGATATCCAAGTCCCGTCCCTGGAAAGAAATTAGAAAGAATTAGTTGCTGACTACTTTGGAGACTGAGTCACCTAAGGTGTCGTTTGACATCAACACCTCAGCATATAATTTCAAAGAATGGCTGAGATCAGCTGTGAATTTGCTTGCTCCGGAAGTTATTAAATCTTCCCACAATAAAAGGGTTACTTCACCTTGGTATACGCATGAGCTGCGGCAAATAAAAATAATGTGTAGACGTAAGGAGCGAATGTGGAGATCTGATTATAGTTTGGAGCATAAGAAAGGGTATAATAGTATACTGGAAGAGTATAAGGCAGCGATAAAACAGGCGAAATCAGTATATTATACCACAAAAATCACAGAGGCTACCAACTCCTCTAAAGAGCTGTTTAAAACAGTAGCAGAGCTAGCTAAGGGTCCAGGTGATGAGAGGTTTCAGCCAGACCAAAGCTTTGTGGAACAACTGTCTTTGTTCTTCCAGAATAAAGTACAGACGGTATACAATTCTCTGCTGACTACCGTAGGTGCTCAACAACACCTGACTGTTCCATCCCCGAGTAACCGGGATCTTCCACATAAGCTAGCTCACTACGTCCCCCTGGAAGAGGACCAAATGGTCAACTTGCTGCTCCAGACGAAGTCTGGTTCTCCATTGGACCCTTGTCCCCCGTATATCCTACATCTGTTGCCCCACAAGATCAGTTCCTTTTTGACTCCTCTTATTTACGCCGACACTGCTTCTGGGGTATTTCCCACGCCGTGGAAAAAAGCTTGTATTAGGCCTATTTTGAAGAAACCTACCTTAGACCCTTTAGATGTAAAGCACTATCGGCCAATTTCCTGTCTTCCATTACCTGCTAAGATTCTGGAAAAAGCTGTTAATTTACAATTAACGGACTATCTGGATAGGAACAACTTGTTGGATCCCACACAGCATGGTTTCCGTTCGTCTCACTCCACTGAATCTGCATTGCTCATGGCTACTGAACAGATTCGGAAGGTGATGGATGGGGGAGGTAGAGCCATACTTATCCTGCTCGATCTAACCGCGGCCTTCGATACTGTAAACCATTCGGTGCTGGTGCAGCGGCTGAAGGAAGTGGGCATTGTAGATAAGGCCTTAACCTTACTCACCTCCTTCCTAACATCGCGTGAGCAACAGATTCATTGGAATGGTGTTCAATCGGGATTATTCAAGCTCCCGTGCGGAGTACCGCAGGGCTCTGCGTTGTCTCCGACTCTTTTTAATCTGTATGTCAGACCTCTGGCACAGGTTATCACTGAACATGGTTTAATGTTGGTGTCGTATGCTGACGACACTCAATTAGTGGTCTCCATGTTTCAGAATGTCGAGCAAACAGCTGAGAGGTTCCGGAACGGTCTTACTGATGTAATGGCGTGGATGACTGGGAACTTCCTGAAGATAAATACTGATAAGACCGAGGTCATAGAGTTTGGCCAACTTCCTTCCATCTGGAGCCAAACTTGGTGGCCCCCTGAGGCAGGCTCCTGTCCAGTCCCAGTAATCAGGGCAAGGAACTTGGGAGTGGTACTGGATAAAGATCTAAAGTACGCCTCTCAAGTCAATCAAGTCACCTCAGCCTGCTTCTTTACTTTGAAAATCTTACGGAAGATTCTACCTTTTATCCCGTTGTCTCTCCGTAAAACGGTGGTGGGAGCCCTTGTCCTTTCAAAAGTGGACTATTGTAATGCGCTCTATCTCGGGATAGGTAAGGGACAGATGAAAAAACTCCAATCCCTCCAGAACGCGGAGCCGCGACTACTTCACGACCTGCCCAAACATCATCCGACCTCAGCAGTTATCAAACAGCTGCACTGGCTCCCAGTAGGCCAGAGGGTAAAATTCAAACCTCTTTGTCTGGTGCATAAGGCAATTTATGGGGGCGGAGCCTTGGACATTCAATTGATGTTTCCCATGTACCGACCCGCTCGTACCCTTAGATCTGCTAATGTAGGGCTGGTCTGTGTCTCCAGAATTAAAAGAGCTAGATGGGGTGGAGCTGGCTTTTCATATCAAGCCTCCAATTTGTGGAACTCTCTTCCGGAGGTTGTCAGGCTGGAACCTAATAGGTTTCTCTTTAGAAAAAAGATAAAGACCTTCCTTTTTCCAAGCCCCTAGGGCTTCGCGCTGTGTGTTTGGTCCTCTTAGCGCCAAGACGCCACGGCATAAGCGCGCTTTATAAATGTTTCAGTCAGTCACAAACCCTCCCCCCCAAAATTTTTTTGCCCATTGATAGACCGGGGGATTACACACAACCTCATTTTCCCCCTCCCCATCCCCCCAATCTCACACAGGCCTCAATTAAATTTGCCTCAACAATCGTTCAGGTTCCGTAGGGATCTGGGTGTTTAGAGATCTAGGGCCAGATGTACGAAGCATTTTTGGGGTTGCAAACGCAATAATTCGCTGGATGCATTTTCTTATGTACGAACCACAAATTGTGATTGTTACCGAATCGCAATTTGGGTTTGTGACCCAATAAGTGTCCCTTCCAAATACCGAATCTGATTGGTATGTATTAATGTTTTACGACCAAATTCTGTTAGCAAAACATTGATCTTTCACCACCTCCCCAGAGGTTGTGGTAAACCATTCTTAAACTGAAAGGACTCCTTTCCCTTTGTCAATGTTGACAAACATGAACCTATGAACCACTGCCTGGCTAAAAAATTGAACTTACACTATTCATGTTTCCCCCCAAATGCATCCAATTTTCCTGTAGGAAAACAGGTTGCATTTTTTTTTTTAATGCTTTTATTTAAAAGCAATCAGTCATGGTGGTCTGCTGACCTCAGCAGTCCACCATCCTAGTGACAGCTATGATGTCTAGTGGGTCGCAATTTCAGACATACCTTATTAATATTCACAAGGTAGGTTGAATTGGATGAGGAGGTATGAAGGTCGTCACATGTTGAGACTTTTGGACTGCTTTATAGCCCTCTTCCAGTGCTATAAGGGTGAGGGATAGTAGCAGGGGGGAGGTGAAGATGGTTGGTGGCTGGTGGGGGCAACCAAGGTGGTGATACCTCCATGTGGACATTGATAGGACACTTAACTAACTGTACATGAGTATTGCAATGATAATAATCTGCTCAGCCACCATTTGTTGCAATCCCAACCCAACCTGCCTGAGGATTCTGAACAAATCTCTCATCTTTTTAACAGTTGGCTAAATGCGGCAGCCGATAAATTAGCACCTTACAAAACATCCTCTAGCAACAGAAACCCCCGCCTGCTCCTTGGTTTTTGGAAACACTTAGACTTGAAGAAAAACGCAACTAATACTCTCAGTTAATTGAGGGTGCTAAAAATTACACTAAAGAACTCTTTCAGGTGGTAGTCAAACGTACCACTCATTCAGTTAACATAACAAAGGAGCATTCCCAAGCATTTTGCAACATTTAGCACTGAATTTTCAGAGCAAAGTAGAACAGATCTACTCCATCCGTCAGTTCCTAGATGAGCTCGCATTACCTCAAGCTGAATTCAGGAAAGACCAAGATAATTCTGTTTGGAACTCTTTCCTCTAACTGGTCTTCTGTCTGGTAGCCGGACAAACTGGTTCATTACCCATCCCAGTGACGAAGGCTGAAAACTTAGGAGTAATAATTGATGACAAATTGAACTTTGAGCATCAAGTCGACCCTGTTACTACTTCCAGCTTTTATTTACTCAAAACGTTAAAAAAAAAATCTTGCGATATAGTCCCGATCAGAACAAAAAGACCATAATCACCTCGTTAGTCTTATCCAAGGTAGACTATTGCAATGGCCTTTACCTAAACACACAGGAAAAACACTTGAGAAAGCTCCATACGTTGCAGAATACAGCTGCCAGGCTTGTTCTAGGTATTGCAAAGTTCTAATCTGTGGCTAAGCCCATTCAGAATTTGCACTGGCTTCTGGTAATAAGTTGCATCAATTTCAAGGCCTTATGCATCACCTATAAGGCGTTGCATAACCTAGGGCCGCAGTTTTTGAGGCGGTCTTTGAAGTAGTACCCCCCGCCCCAATAGAACCCTTCGTTCGGATGGGGCTAAACTTATGCTTCTACCCAGGATCCGAAAGGCCAACTGGGGTGGCAGAAGCTTTATAACAGGTTCCATTAAACTGTGAAATAGCCTTCTGATCTTAATTAGGGCCTTGCCTACATTAACGGCCTTCAGGAAGGAACTTAAAACTTGGCTATTCTGTAATTAGGGCAAGGTTTACTTACTCCGGACTGCTAGTGCCAAGACACCTTTGGTCTTCGTGCACTTAATAAATCACTATAACAGAACAAGGAGTTCACCAAACCCTTGTCATCGGAAACATCATCACACCCTTGCAAGCTCTCTGCAACACCCTCTCAGGCTTCTTCCACAACAAAATCAGCACCATCTTCCAAGTCTTTGCACCCCAATCCCCCCACTGAGGATAACGTCAACCTCCTCACGCCGACTGACACCCCCTAACCTTGTGGAACACCCTCACCGAGAAAGAAACTGTGTCCATCATAAGATGGAGACAGATGAGCTCCAGCTGACCCCTGCCCCACCACATATTGAACCTCGACAATCAACCCATCAGCAAAGAACTCACCAAGGTCCTCAACTCCTCGATCACCATGGCCCACTTCCCCCAGAAATGGAAACATGCCGACGTGATGCCACTGCTGAAGAAACCATCCACCGACCCAGGAGATCCCAAGAACAACCGACCCATCTTCCTGCTCCCCTTCCCATCACTTCCTCCCAGCCAAGGTCTTCGAAAAAGCTATCCAGACATCTAGAGAACCACAACCTCCTGGACCCCTCCCAAGTTGGCTTCAGAGCAAACCACAGCACTGAGACAGCCCTAGTCGCAACCATGGATGACATCAGAATGCTGCTAGACCACGGAGAAACAGAAGCCCTCATCCTCCTCGACCGCTCAGCAACTTTCTACACTATTTCACCACACACTGATCAACAGACTCCACCAGATCGGAATCCAAGGAGCAGCCCTTTAAGTGGATCGCATCCTACCTCAGAGGAAGAATGTAGAAGATCATCCCCCCCTCCCTACTCCTCACTCCCTAAGAACATCACATTCAGTGCACCTCAAGTTTCATCCCTCAGCCCAACCCTCTTCAACGTATACATGACACCCCTGGCCAACATCATCAGGAGGCACGGACTCGACATCGTCTCCTACCTCGTCGACACCTAACGTATCCTCTCCCTGACAAACGACCCAGCAACCATCAAAGCAACATTCCAAAGATACCTGAAGGACGTAGCCCTCTGGATGAACATCAACTGTCTCAAACTCAACACAGACAAGAAAGAAGTACTCATCTTCAGGAAATGCAAGGGCACTCTATGGAGCAACAAATGGTGGCCACCTGAGCTGGGCCCTTCCACCAAACCCAACGAACACTCTTGCAACCTCAGAAGCATACTCAACAGTCAGCTATCCATGAAGAAGCAGGTCAGTGCCGTCTCCTCCACTTGCTTCCTCACCATCCGAATGCTCAAGAAAGTTTTCAGATGGCTCCTTCTAAACACCAAGCGAAAAGTCACACAAGCTCAAGTCCCCAGCTGACTCCACTAGGCCAACTCCCTCTAAGCAGGAATCTGCACCCAGCTAATGAGGAAACTCCAGTCCATCCAGAACACAGTAGCGAGACTCCTCCTCGACCTTCCCAGACCGATGCACATCACCCCTTACCTCTGGAAACTCCATTGGCTACCACTCACAAAGATATGCCAGTTCAAGCTTCTCATCCACGCCTACAAGGCCGACACATCAAAGGACCGGTGTACCTCAACATACAAGTGAATTTCCACCAACCTACTTGGAAACTCCATCTGGATCCCTTTCCCTAGCAGCCACCCATCGCATCTGTCAATCAAAGAGCACAGGCTGCTCCTTTTCCCACCTGGTGGTAAAGACTTGTAATACCCTCCCCCTGCACCTCAGAGCCTCACCATCGCTCCAGCAGTTCAGGAAGGACCTCAAGACCTGGATGTTCAACCAATAAGCACAGGCAACATGATCCAGCAGCATGAACCCCACAGTGACCCGAAACCCTTACAGGTGAAGCAGCCGCGCTTTACAAATCCTGATGGATTGATTGATTGAAATCTTTTAATGCAGTATTATGGGTACTCGCACCCCTGACCTTCTCCCTCTCATGTTATTTTATACAACTAGTTGTCTTCCCCCGATTCATCTGAATATTGCCCGAAATTGCTCATTCACCTCTTCCCTTACCATAGGATTACTACTGGCTTCGCACCCTCATAGAAATGCTTTGAGTGGGAATCTCCAATTATACACAGGTCGAGTTTTACCTCTGACAAAGTGATGAAGGTTGAACACCTAAAAATGCAAGATGGGTGATGAAGACTACTCCCTAGATAATGTCTGTACATAGCTAGAAGAAAATAATGCATCGCTCACTGTCTTTTTAAAAAGTGTATGTAACAGTTAAGAAGTTGAAGAAGATTACGCCTTACTCTGATAAAGTTTAACAAGGAGTCTAGTCATAGTCAATAATCTGAAAGTGAGATCATACTTTTTAAGTATCTGAAGTCATTAAAGACCTGTCTCCTGGAAAAATGGCATATGCCTTGACCTATATAAGATGCCTCACAGAGTCTGGCACTGGTGGGAGGTTAAAAGAGTGCTTTGACATCACTTAAGCCTAAGCCTTTTTTCATTGTGCCACCTTCTGCCTAATATCACTCGTACATCTATCAAGATAGTAGCAAAGGCGTTCGCTGGCATGTTGCACACAATAATACTAACTATAAGAAAATGCCTCTTTATACACGAGACACCCCTTTGTTTTTGTTGGGCTAATGTTGTTGGGTTTTGGCCTCTCTACACTGGGACCCTGCTAATCAGGACCCAGTGCGTATGCTCTGACCCCTAAAAACGTGTCAAATTGGTTAGTAAGTTAAGTGTTAATAGTCAACTGCAGCTCTTATTGTGCCACCACTAAAGAGGCAATGTAAAACATGAATCTTGGCCTGCCACAGCAGTTTTGAAGCTGCCGTTTCAACCTGTTAAAATAAACTTTTTTAGCCGACCTAAACCTCCCTTTTAAATAGCAGTAAGTTATCCCTAAAGTGGGCCTTACCAACGCTATGGCAGGGTACACAGTATTTAAAAGTAGGACAAATGTACCTAATGTTTTTACACGCCCTTTCAGAGAAAAAGGCCCCAAACCTGTCTTTCACTGTAGCAAGGCCGGCTGTGCCATAGAAACCTCTGGGTTACTTTATTACACTGAATACAATTAATGTCAGATTGGCACTAGCTAGGAAAATACTTCAAACACTCATTTTTATATGTAAACAAAATCCAACTTAATGCCAATGTCAAATTGTGTCTAACTATTTCAGAAATAGTGATTTTAGAAAGTCAATTTTTTTTTGCCTCAAGCATTTGGTAGCCTTTTTAGAGTTAACCCCCCAACTGTCTCCTGGAAGCCTGCTGCCTCCCCTGCAATTAGGAGTTCATGTCTTCCAGGATAGGGAACAAAAGGGCCTTGGGTGGGAGGAGGTGTGATCTGCTCCTGACAGGATGGCCTGGGGGAGGTGTGCTCACCAACTGCACACGCTTTAAAGGGGTATCCCATGTCACAAGCAGATGTAACTCACACCTAGGCCTGCAGCTTCCACTGTCAAGGTAGTCAGGATGGCACCAATCCCAATGAGGGGACAATCTGCTGCAGAACTGGTTTGCATGGCGGAGTTTTCCATTTCCCTAGACACACCTCAGGAGTGTGCCCAGAGCTCCGCTAAGCGGAAGAAAGTCCTACATGTTAGATTTTGGCATCGCAGTTTACTTTGTGATTGTGAAGGGCCAACGAACCCCTAGGAAGTGATGCCAAATTGAGTGGAGTTGACCCTGGGAACATTTTACTTATTGGTCAGGGAGCATCCCCCACACAAACGTTGGTGCCAGGTATACATGTGGCATCCCTGGATACCTTCTTTAGAATACTTCTGGACTTGTGGAAGACAGAAGAAGATCTGCACCGGCTGTTGAACATGTGGAGAGAGACCCCAAGGGCTTGGCCTGCTCCCATTTATACTCTCAACAAAGAAGTTGACTGCAAGAGTCAGCTCCTGTTAAAATACAGAGCCACAAAAACTGCCACAAACCTAATTTTTGTAAGAGGCCAGCTGACCAATTACAACTGGATTTGTGCTGGACCCTGCTGGTGGGTTCTGAGAGAGTGAGCCCTAGCCCCCAACCGGTGCACACAAGGTCCTGGACCATTGGCCGGTGGTAGAGTGTACTCCTCTGACCCTAGAACTTGCAAAACTGGACACCTAGAAACATTTTCAGAACTTTTCTTCCTAGGAACCAGCGGAGACTGGGACTGAAGCCACACCCCCTGATGTAGAATCGCCGGTCAGATTCAACTTGCCAGTTTCCCTCATTAAAAGGATTCCGCCTTCCAGAAAAGCATCCAAGTCCAAACGTAGAGGGGCTTCACGGAAGCTGATGTCGAACAGCATTCCGGACCTTGCCTGCTTGGAGGTTTCCCGCTGAAGCCGAGACTGACAGTGAGGACCCGCACTTCACCAGGCCGCCATCATCGAACCCTCCTTCGAATTCAACCTGCAGCCAAACTTGTCAACCAGTTTTTTCTCCCGAAAATCTTCTAAGTCAGAAGGTAAACTTTCCACCGGAACAAACCTGGTCGTGTATCTGACCGGCAATAGCTTGTGGTCAGCCTTAACATTTGACTTTGACCCAGACTAGTGTGACCAGATAACTGCATATTAGGTGCTATTTTGATTTAAAACTTTACAAAAAAAAAAAAATCATATCGGCTGTTTCCTACGATTTTTGTGAATTTGGTGTCTGTTCAAAATGTTTTGCTGTATTTTTATAAATTGGAGTGGGATTTGTATTGCATTTCCTATTTTCTAACTGTTTCAGTACTGATAATTGCTTTACACGTTTCTCTTACTTTACAGTTACTAAGTGATGAGCTCCAGTCTAAATTGAGACCTAACTGGACCTTGTACAGAATTGCGACATTATTACTTGGTGAGGACTCGTATCCCTTCCAACTAATCCACATTCTCACACTAACCTTCTGCACCTGCAGTAGCAAGTGAGAAATAATCTATTGCTTGTCCAGGGAAGACATTTGACAATGGTGAGCTGGGAAACCTATTCTGGATCCTTGAACGAGCTGAGCTGGGTCCGAATTGTATTGCTTAGGTGAAATGGCTCTACTTGAAACAAATGGCACAGGTCAACTGTGGAGAATTCTTCTATGACACACTTGTAGCCAGAAGAGGCACGAGGAATGGGTGCCGTAAGAAACTGTATGTAACGCCCTGAACGTCTCAGGATCGTTTAACAGACACGACAATGAGGACGCAACCACTTGTGAAGGGTTAGTTCTTTTAATGAAGGCAAATAAAATACAAAGAACAAACAAAAGTTATAGTCACTGGAATCCTCCAGGCTAAGTACGTTACCAGCCCACAGCACGGATGGTCCTAACCGTCCTCTGCATATACGCCGATCCCGGCGTATGCCAACAGAGGGCAGAAATGAAATGGCCGACAATGCCAATCGGTAGGCTGTGAGGGGCACGAAGAGTGTTGGGGAGAATCGAGGAGTCAGGGAAACACCCAGCCGGGGTCTCTACCTGAAGGGAGCAGCCGCTCAACCTCTTCCTCAGACTGCACCGGGACGCGGAGTCACCTCCTGGTGATGCGTCACCGATACCCCAATCACAAGCAAGAAGACTGAACCGAGAGCAGCAGCTCGATCGATCCTGTGGACTTCCGAGTCTGTAACGCGGCAAACACCTCCTGGTGTGCGTTACAGCTGGCAGTCCCTGTGTCTCTGGTCGGGCTGGGAGTTACGACTCCAACCAGCAAAAGCGCCACTGCGCTTGGACTCAGCCGAATCAAAAAGCGAAGCTCAATGGTTGACCGGTAGAGCTTCCGGGTCCTTCACAGGTGACGATGGGGCAAGACACGGCCCAGGGAGTAACGACTCGACCTACCTCCGTTCTTGCCTTACTGGAGCACCACTCCGGAACACTGCTCTTCATGAAGCAGGTACGTCGGTGTAAACACAATATCCGACAGCCTTGTACCTCCCGGTTCCTCCCTTTATAGGGCGTGTTTTCCTTGAGTTATGTAACAGCTCTCCTGTTTACATAAGGGCGTGGTTCCCTTGAGTTATGTAACAGCTCTCCTGTTTACATAAGGGCGTGTTTCCCTTGAGTTATGTAACAGCTCTCCTGTTTACATAAGGGCGTGTTTCCCTTGTATGACAGGAATTCTTGACAGTACATCCTCCCTCTCAGCGGCTCCCCACGGGTCCAGCGCTGGCAGGAAAACGCCGATGGAACAAGGAGACCAAGCGTGGAGCATGAACCCCTTCAGCCGGTTCCCATGACTGCTCCTCCGGGCCATAGCCTTTCCACGCAACCAGGTACCACGGCTTCCCCCTGCGCCATTGGGACGCCCGTATGCCCGACACTTCATACTCCACCTCCGACTCCACGCATACCGGCCTAGGTGTCCCAGACGGCTTGGAGGGTGCTGGTTTGAGCAATGATACATGAAAGACAGGGTGTATCCGCAATGACTGGGGCAAGCACACCTTCACGTTCACGGGACCCATACACTTGGTAATTCGATAGGGGCCCATGTACTTGGGATGGAACACACTGTTCTTTCGAAACCTCATGTTTCTTGTGGATATCCAGACGTAGTCTCCAGTGCGGTACAGTGGCCCGGGCCTTCTCTTCCTGTCTGCCGCAGCCTTGTATCTTCTCTTGGCCTCTATTAGGACAGCCCTTGAGCGCATCAACGTGTCTTTTATGTGTGCCACCCTGTCCGCTGTGGCGGGAATCCTGTCCTCTCTGAACGGATGTAGAAATGGCAAGAACCTGGGATGTTGGCCGTAGTTGCTATAGAACGGAGATGACTGTGTGGAGCTGTGAGTGGCGTTGTTATAGGCGATCTCTGCAACCCATAGCAAGTCGACCCATTCTTCCCTGCCCTGGTCCACAAAACATCGCAGATACTGTTTGAGCGTTTGGTTCAGGCGCTCGGTTTGGCCGTCCGTTTGAGGGTGGTAGCTGGTGGACAGGGCGGTCTTAACATGCAGCGCAGTGCACCAAGTCTTCCAGAATTGCGCAGTAAACTGCGACCCCCGGTCCGACACGATCACCCCAGGTAATCCATGCAGTCGTACCACATTCTTTAGGAGTAGTGACGCCAATTCCCCGGCCGTAGGGACTCTCTTGCAGGGGATGAAGTGCCCCATTTTCGTCAAGTAATCCACCACCACCAGTATTGCCGTCATCCCCTGGTCTACCGGTAGGCCCACCACGAAGTCCAGTGATATGCTATCCCATGGTCTATCCGGGGTCGGAAGTGGATGTAAGAGCCCTTGGGTTCGGCCATGGTCGGCCTTCATGGTAGCACACGTAGGACACTCCTGTCCCCACCTCCTGACATCCACTCTCATGGTTGGCCACCAGAAATGCCGTCCCATGCTAGCCACCGTTTTTTCAAAGCCCAAATGACCTGCGCATGGAGAGTCATGGCACCAGATGAATGCTTGTTTCCTTAGCCTAGGCGTGGGTATCAATAGGCACCTGCCCTTCAGGGGTATCCCGTCCTTCAGCTGCCATTCTCTGTGACTGAGGAGCCACCTCCGCCATGCGAATGACCTGATCCCTCTCTTTATTCCCCTCAGGAAAGTATCCGGTTGGATAACCCCCAATACCATCCTCGGGGAAATGATGGAACGCTCGGTTGCAGGCAATGGTTCCTTAACTGCAGATTGACGGGACAGGGCGTCCGCCTTCCGGTTTTCCGTCCCCGGCCGATATGTGATGCGGAAGTTGAACCCCGCAAAGAAGATCATCCACCGCAGCTGCCTGGGAGAAAGGTGTCTAGTGGCCGTCATGAACTGTAGGTTCCGATGGTCCGTGTACACCGATACCACATGTCTTGCCCCCATCAACCAATGCCTCCATTCGGTGAAGGCGTCCTTGATTGCGAGAAGCTCCTTCTCCGCAATATGGTAGTTGCGTTCGGCGTCGTTGAGTTTGCGGGACATGTACGCAACGGGATGAAGCACCCCTGTGTCGTGGTTGCGTTGGGACAAGATAGCCCCCAGCGCCACATCCGACGCGTCCGCTTCCACCACGTAGGGGAGATCCGGATCGGGGTGAGCCAACACCGGCGCCTTACCAAAGGCGCTTTTCAGGGCCTCAAAGGCTTTGTTCGCTTCAGGGGACCAGACAAACTCCTTGGACTTCCTCAGTAGCTGTGTGATTGGGGCCACCACTCCTGAAAATCCATCTATAAACCGCCTGTAAAAGTTGGCGAAGCCAATGAAACTTTGGACGTCCTTCACGCTTTGGGGCACCGGCCATTCTGTCACCGCCTTGATCTTTCGTTCTGCCATCTCCTGTCCCTCTGGACTCAGCATCACTCCGAGGAATTCCACGGATGTGACGTGGAAGTCACACTTGCTGAGTTTACAAAACAGCATGTTTTCCCTCAGCTTTCGGAGCACAGCTTTGACGTGGTGTACGTGCTCCTCCACACTGGACGAATAGATGAGGATGTCGTCGATATATACGACCACGTAGATATCCAACTCCTCTCTGAATACCTCATTCAAAAAGTACTGAAAGGCTGCCGGGGCGTTGCACAGACCGAACGGCATGACGAGGTACTCAAAAAGGCCGAACCTGGTCTTAAAGGCGGTCTTCCACTCGTCTCCGTCCCTCATGCGCACCAGATGGTATGCCCCTTTCAAATCCAACTTGGTGTAGATACGAGCTTTCTTGACCTGTTCCAGAAGTACACTGATGAGAGGCAAGGGGTACCGATTTTTTATGGTTATCGCATTCAATGCCCTAAAGTCCACACAGGCTCTCAGCTCCCCATTAGCCTTCGGGATGAAGAAGAGTGGCGAGGCGGCCGGAGACTTGGACGGGCGGATGAATCCTAGCTTGAGGAGTTTATCCAGGTACCCCCGGAGATGCACGTTTTCAGGCTCCGTCAGGGCATACAGCCTGCCGCTGGGAACGCTGGCCCCTGGCACCAGGTCGATCTGGCAGTCAAACTGTCTATGTGGTGGTAGCACTTCCGCCTTCACCTCATCAAATACATCCTCAAAACTGTGATAAGCCTGGGGGAGAGCCACATCTTTTTCTGCCGCTGTAGCCACCGTCTGACTCCCGCTCTCATCTGCGTCAAGGGATTCCGTTCTTATTCCACAATGCAGGATGCAATACGGTGACGTCATTTCGATGCGATGTGTTGGCCAATCCACAAAGGGGTTGTGTTTCTGTAGCCACGGCAATCCCAATATGACGCCATATTGGGGCGCTCGGATGATGTTAAAATCGATTTGTTCCAAATGGTTCCTCCCATATCTCATCGGAAGGACCCCCGTGTGCTGTCCGATGGGCCCCGTCACCAATCGCCTTCCGTCTACCGCATAGACGTCTTCGGGTACTGCTTTGGGAAGAAGCACTAGCCCTAGCCTGCATGCCTCGTTGTGGTCCATAAACATGCCAGTGGCCCCTGAATCCACCATGGCCACAACGGGTATCCACTGGTCATGCACTCCCACGTGCACCGTGATAAACAGGTGTCGTTGTCCCTTAGTGACCGAGTTGGAAAGTGAAGGGATGGATGAGTGACTCCGAGATGCCCCTTCTCTGGTCTTGGAGTCCTCCAGTTTTCCGCCGGTATGTCCACCACGGCTGTTACCGACCGGTTGGCCCGATAACGTGACGTCTTCGGTTTGGCAGGGCATTCACGTACGTAGTGGCCTTTTTTGCCACAATATAGGCACAATCCTTGTTTACGGCGTGACTCTTTCTCCGTGGCTGTGAGGCTCGCTCGTATTGCGCTGATGTCCATGGGTTCTCCCTTGGATGCGGTGGAAGTTTCAGGACTTCCCACCGTCACATAGGATGGAAGGGATTTTCCTTTTCTCCCATGATCCCCCTTTCTTTCACTTAGCCTATGTTCCAGCCGTAATACCAGGTTGATAAGGCCCTCACATGTCTTGGGTTGAGGGTCAATATGAGCCACGGCGTCCTTGAGCTCATCGCACAGCCCTTGATGGAAGAGCGCCGTCTGTTTAGCAACAGGCCACTTGGTTTCCGCAACCAGCCTTCGGAACGCGTTGAGATACTGCACCAGGTCGTTGGATCCCTGTCTCAACTCAAGCATTTCATGGTCCGCCGTGTACGAGTCAGCCCTTCTGTCGAATACCTTCAGGAATTCCTCGCGAAAAGCACCCCAATCACATAAGAGGGGGTCGTCCCTGCTCACCAGAGGTACGGCCCATTGTGCCGCGTTTCCAGCCAAATAGGATATAAGGAAAGCCACACGAGCCTGACTCGTGGGGAACGCCTTTGGTTTGCACGATAAATGTAGCGCCACTTGTGTGAGGAATACCTGCACTGTGTTAGGATCCCCACTGTACCTCTCTGGTGTTGCCAAGGGGATGGCTACCGGCATTTCCACTACTACCGCAGGGGTCTGGTTCGTGAGGGAGGTGCTGGGCGTGAGCGGGTCCAATTGGATAGCATCCAGTCTGGCTTTTACATCGGCTGTTTCTTGCCTAGAGGCAGCCACTTCAACTTGCATGGCCGCTAAAGCAGCCAGCACATCATCAAGTGTTGCCATGTCTGTTATCGACCGGGAGACAGTTAGTGTTATTAAGGTCGGATATTTTGTAACGCCCTGAACGTCTCAGGATCGTTTAACAGACACGACAATGAGGACGCAACCACTTGTGAAGGGTTAGTTCTTTTAATGAAGGCAAATAAAATACAAAGAACAAACAAAAGTTATAGTCACTGGAATCCTCCAGGCTAAGTACGTTACCAGCCCACAGCACGGATGGTCCTAACCGTCCTCTGCATATACGCCGATCCCGGCGTATGCCAACAGAGGGCAGAAATGAAATGGCCGACAATGCCAATCGGTAGGCTGTGAGGGGCACGAAGAGTGTTGGGGAGAATCGAGGAGTCAGGGAAACACCCAGCCGGGGTCTCTACCTGAAGGGAGCAGCCGCTCAACCTCTTCCTCAGACTGCACCGGGACGCGGAGTCACCTCCTGGTGATGCGTCACCGATACCCCAATCACAAGCAAGAAGACTGAACCGAGAGCAGCAGCTCGATCGATCCTGTGGACTTCCGAGTCTGTAACGCGGCAAACACCTCCTGGTGTGCGTTACAGCTGGCAGTCCCTGTGTCTCTGGTCGGGCTGGGAGTTACGACTCCAACCAGCAAAAGCGCCACTGCGCTTGGACTCAGCCGAGTCAAAAAGCGAAGCTCAATGGTTGACCGGTAGAGCTTCCGGGGCCTTCACAGGTGACGATGGGGCAAGACACGGCCCAGGGAGTAACGACTCGACCTACCTCCGTTCTTGCCTTACTGGAGCACCACTCCGGAACACTGCTCTTCACGAAGCAGGTACGTCGGTGTAAACACAATATCCGACAGCCTTGTACCTCCTGGTTCCTCCCTTTATAGGGCGTGTTTTCCTTGAGTTATGTAACAGCTCTCCTGTTTACATAAGGGCGTGTTTCCCTTGAGTTATGTAACAGCTCTCCTGTTTACATAAGGGCGTGTTTCCCTTGAGTTATGTAACAGCTCTCCTGTTTACATAAGGGCGTGTTTCCCTTGTATGACAGGAATTCTTGACACTGTATTAATATTTGGTGTGTGTGACTGCTCCGTTCAAGAGGGAATCACCGCAGATATCGGGGTGAGCTCTCAAAGTCAATAACCAACCTGAGATGGAACCCCTGGTAGCTATGGCACAGAGCAGACAGCCTTAAGTTAAGGAAATGTGTAAAGTGCAGCACCAAAATAGGGATAAAGTCGGGGAAAGTTTTTCAGCCTACTGAGGTTTGTCGGTCAAAACTGGGATCAGCACAGAGAGTAGGATAGTGTCTCAGTCGCAATACTCAGCAATCGGGGTTGTAAAACTCTGATCATGTAAACTACAAATGTAACCTATTTGATCTGTAATGTATTATTCTGACCTAAATATGGGAAGAAGCATCAAGTCGGAAGTACACACACAGTACTTTGTAAATAAAATGCCTTTATTTTAGCCTCTGACATATATTTCCCAAATCCTCACCATCTTGGTGTTTCTTTGTCGAAGCAATGGAAATTCTGGCAGTTGCAGGTTCGAAAAATTAGAACACTTTACAGACACTGGGGGGCAAATTTACTATTATATCACGCAACTCGGCGCAACAAGGGAAGAGAGTGCAGCACAAATGGAAATAGGAAGTAACCAAGAGAAAGATATTTCTACTTGTTACACCTCTGTCGAGTAAGTGAACCATTCTGGCACAAAACCCAGGTTTGCAAGTCTTTGTAAATCAGGGTTTGCATAAACGTGAACGGTGGATGCATGGGAATGCTCATGCTTCACCTATGTGGTGCCTATCTAACGCAAAGTAATGCGAGGCAGCTCTACGTGTTGCATTACTTTGTATTTACTAAACCATGCAAAGTGGCTATGTGAGGTTCAGTAAATACCAGAAATGATTGTACGTCGTGGCTGCTCCACAAAAGTGACCCGACCCGATGCAAAACCACACTACGTCTGGGCCTCAAAGTACCACAATAAAGCATCCAGTTTAAGGTTCCGGAGCTCTATTTGTAACACACAGTAATGACTGATAATGTCTCAAAGTAGCTGATCTCAAGTCAGGGAATCTTGGATTCTAGATCCCCGTATCATCATGTCCTTCTTTCTAGCAGCCTCTCTTGTCACCATTTTCTTCTGCTTTTTGTCGCTAAGCTCTGCCAGCACTGTTGCTACTGCCGTTCATTTACCCTCTGAACTCCTAGTTTACAACCACTGGCACATGATGGTCCGCTGTGTCTTTCAAGACAATCTCTTGTAGGAGGTACTTCTCCTCCCAAACAGAATTCACTCCCCTCCTCAGAAGTAGACCTAGAATTCAGAGTCTGGTGGCCTTTATTACATTTTCCAGCAATGTCATATTACCCTCCTGGTTCACCATGGATGAGAAAGCTCATCCTTGAAACCTCTGGAAGCTTTGGAAGACATCGCACAGTTCCTTGATATTATCCTGTATGTTCGGCATCCTCCCCTGGCAGCCCCTAAGTCCATTTCTATCCTTTAGTATGCTTGCATCCCTATTCCAGAGAAGATAATCGCTGCTCTACCCCCTGAAAGTCCCCTACAGATCATGCAATGTTTACATACCCAGGGCCTCCCCCCTGGGTGAGGGAGTTTTTTTAGCTTCTGGCTGCTAGTCTATCTCCTGGTGAGTTCCTGATGGTGGTGGCGACTTTGATGAAAAAACTCCTCTTTGTCCTCTCTTCTCCGTTTGTTGTCCTTGGGAGGCCATCTTTAAGTAGTCTTTGGCATGGAGGTTAAACTCGCTGTTGCTTGCTAATGCTGATTGTTGTCATCATGGGGAAGGGAATCCTTCCCAGTGTTCCAATGCTGTATTTACCCCCATGTCTTCTTGTATAACCGCTCCCTCTCACGTGCCTCAGGGTAGCTCTGTTTGTCGCTGTTGGCTTCCCCAACTGCCAGTTACATCAGCGGATCTTCAAAGCATCCCCAGGGACAACAAGTGGCCTATGGTCAGTGCCCGAGTTAAAGCACCGCTGTCTGCCTGTGAAATGGTCAGGTAGTGTCTTGTCTGCCGGGAGTCCCCATTGGTCGCTGCTGCCAACGGAAGTTCTCTCCCCGTTTGGTCACCCTATCTCCAGCCCACAACACACGAGATGCAGTCCTGAAGCCAGAGCACTGCAGAGTCTCACAAGATGGTATCCATCTTTTCTCATTGCACGCTCTGACCTCTTCTGTACACTGTTTAAGCAGCTACACGTATTATCACAGTAAGGGACCAATAATCAAAGACAATGTCATGAAATGCATGCATAGTCCCAGTTTACTTTCTAAAGCCAGTAAACACCAGGTGCTACATTACATGGTGAGGTTGTAGTACAGTGTTCATGTATGTCAAACATGCCAAGGTTGAGTTTTGCACCCAGAAAACAGAATGGTAGTAATGGCTGTCTTTTAGTAATTAGGCAAGACCAGTGAATTAATCTTGAATGCATGTTCCACATGCTTCACTGGTAGAAAAACACTTGAAAAGCCAAATTTATTGACGTTTTTGCCCTGTGTGATGGTCACTTAGTATTGCCTTCTTCAGGATAGGGTACCTGTTGGACTTGGCCCTTCTGGCCGGTTCACCCCGAAACTTTTTTGCTTAATATTGTGACTTGGGGTAGTGATTTTATTGACTTCTGCGCACTTTACCGCTGTGTCCCAGGGTAAAGTGCGTGCGTGTTGTGAGGTTGGCCTGCCCTCCCATAGGAATGCATGGGGGAATGTATGTGTCCCGGTAGTTCCTGATGCGTGGGGTGTGCAGGCCCGTGTTTGGTATGTGCAGACTCGTGGGAGTGAATGCTGCGCGTTGATGTGTGCGGCGTGCATGTACCTAGTGTGGGAGTGCCACTTCTAGAAGTGGGCACTTCAGTGTGCAGTATGAAATGTGTGGCTTGTCTGGCGATTGGCTGGTGAGGTCATGTGACGGACTAGGGAAATCCCCAGGGTCAGGAGGAGTCACCCAGTGGTGAATAGGGAGTTAGCATGCTGATGGCTGGGGAGGAGTGTACCTGGGTCCTGAATAGGACAGGGCTTTCCCCACACAATGCTGGCGCCGGCCCCTGTGGTGCGTCTAATGACCCTAGCCCTGCCAGTGAATAGGGAGAGGGGCTGAGCAAAACAAAGTGCTCAGGAACCTGTTGGAACTGGTTCGCCCCTTCCCTGCACCTTAGACAAAGCCTTGTACTGTATAAAAAGGGGCTGTGTCCCCTTACATTTAGTGTTCTCTTGCAGGATCCACTTGAGGGGGGGCCTGCTGCTGCTGGGCGCCAGGAGAGACCGCCACTGGGGACTGCCTCCCTGCTGGAGGGCCCTGTGAGCTGGCTCTGGGCCCAGCCTTTGCCCCCCTGCTCTCTGAAGGAACTTTTGGTGGCTGGACGTTGCTTATAGCGCCTGGGAGCGCTTTCTGGACTTCGTAGCGCTGTGCGCGCTGTTTTCCTGGACTTTGCCATCTTTATAGCGCTGGGAGCGCTGTTTTGCTTTATAGCGCTAGGCGCGCTGTGATTCTGATAGCGGGTGCCCACCCCGCGATTCTGCCGTGTTTGACCAGGTCGGCGGGTGCCCACCCCGCCGGGTGCCCACCCCGCCGTTGTGTTCGTTACGAGGGAGCCTACCCCTCATTGCCGCTGTGGACGAGAATCACCGCTGCAGCCCGGACCGGAAGTCAGGCGGGCTGAGGGCAGGCCTCCGGGACAACCGGAACTGAGAAGAGGAGGGTGGGAGCCTACCCCGCCTCCTACCGAAGCGTCGCGGCTGCTTAACCCCCGGAGCAGGCAGGAGCCTACCCTGCGCCCCGGGGTACTGAGGAGAGTGACGAGGACGGCCGGAGCTGGAGCGGAGGGGGGCGCGAGGCACATTGTCGGTGCCTGCCCCCTCCGTGTCGAGAAGCAGCCCCGGAGTCCGCCGGCACCAGAAAGAGCAGAGCGGAGACGACGCGGGAGTCCCCCAAGCAGCCGGTGAGTGTCTAGAGGGCTGGGGGACTCCGCGCATGTGCTGGGGGTGCGGGGAGCCGTGCTCACGAGCCCCGTGAGGCTCCAACAGTTGTCACATTGCCCACGAGCCCCGTGAGGCTCCAACAGTTGTCACATTGCTTCTCGAGCCCAGTGAGGCTCCAACGTTGTGGGGCATCGTTTGTTCAGAGCCGAGAAGGCTCCAACGAGCGGCAGATATTGTGCAGAGTCCAGAGGGACTCCAACGACGGGGCATTGTAGTTCCGAGCCACGAGGGCTCTAGGGGACATATTTGAATGGTCAGAGCCCAGAGAGGGCTCCAGAGGCACGCAGAGTGCCTGAAGTTCGTTTCCCAGCTGCCCAGCACTTAGTGGGCAGCTGCCACGTTTAGGTGGGGGACCATTTTCGTTGTAGTCTGCGCAGCTGGCGCAGCTTGACTGAATACAGAGCGTCCTAGCTTGGACAAGGCCAGTTGGCCCATGGACTGCCACAGGTGGTGGCTCATGTGGAGTTTTGCGCTGTTGTCCCTACTTGCACCTCTGAATGTGTGTTGATGCATCATGTGCCTTGTTTTACACCTCTGAATGTTTTATGCATCATGTGTGTTCCTTCCTTGCACCTCTGAATGTGTTTTGATTTGCATGTGCCATTGCTTTACACCTCTGAATGTTTTAGGCATCATGTGTTTTCCTTCCCTACACCTCTGAATGTGATGCATCATGTGTAACGTTCTATTACCCCTACAGGTATTGTGATACTTAGGTGGTTGTTGCTTTCTCCTAGTACAGGTGGTGCTAGTGAGGTTCTAGTTCCCTGCGTGACAGTCTCCTAAGGTAGTTCGGGTTACGCAGGTGGTACTTCCCCGATACCAGTAAGTACTGGTTGTGTGCTATACATATTATTTTTGTGCTACAGTGATCTTATATATTTTTGTGCTAAAAAGTGCTAAGTCTGGACAGTGGTCCAGGTGGCCCTGTCTTGTACATAATCCCTTGTAAATTCTGCCCGTGCCTGTTGGCACAGTGTAAAGTGTGTGTTTTTATCTAATGTGTTGTGTATAATACAAAGGTTATTTTTATAGAATACCTTGTGTGGAGTTTCCTTTGTGGTGGGCCTTGGGTGTTGTTGCTGGGTGCGCGCGCAGACGCTTTACACATCGCCTCAGAGATAAGCCTGACTGCTCGTGCCAAGCTACCAAGGGGGTGAGCAGGGGTTATCTTTGGCGTGTAACTTCCTTGCCCTGACTAGAGTGGTGGTTTCTGCCTGGCTTTGGCGCAAGCCTTAGCCAACCAGAAATCGCCAGGTCTAACAGTACCTATTCTATGACATTGCAAGTAACAGCCCTTCTATAACAGATGCAGTAAGCAGACAGCTAGAGAGATAATTAGTCTGTGAGAATGGTAACAAAAAAGCTTTTATCAGATGGGGTCAGCTCTTGTTGGATACAGGAGGAAGAATACTCAAATAAAACCAAATAAATTGGTGCACTGGAACTGAAGAGGACTTTCAGTACAATGAGTCAAAGAGCTCCCTGATGAGACCCTCTGCTTCACAAGCATGATGGAAGGTTGTGGCTAGACACCCTAAAACTCATTGGGGCCTATTTGCAAAAGTACGTTTGCATGCAAATAAATCTACACATATAAATGTATTCTTACACTTAGTAGTAAATGCACTGCTTTTTCGCTATTCAATCAATCAAGCATTTGTAGAGCGTGCTACTCACTCGTGAGGGTCTCAAGGCGCTAAGTGGGGAGGTGCTGCTACTGCTCGAATAGCCAGGCCTTGAGACTTCTCCTGAAGGTCAACAGGTCCTGGGTCTGTCGCAGATGGGTGGGGTGGGTGTTCCATGTCTTGGTGGCGAGGTGGGAGAATGATCTGCCGCCGGTGGTTGTCCTGTGGATACGTGGAACGAGGGCGAGGTCAGCGGAGTGGTGCTGGCGGTTTGGGGTGTAGAAGGTGAGTCGTTTGTTGAGGTATGCTGGTCCGGCGTTGTGGAGTGCTTTGTGAGCGTGGGCGAGGAGCTTGAAGGTGATCCTCTTGTTGACTGGGAGCCAGTGCAGGTCTCTCAGGTGGGCTGTGATGTGCGTGTGGGGGGGAATGTCTAGGATGAGGCTGCGGAGGCGTTCTGTATGCATTGTAGTCTTTTCTGGAGTTTGGCCGTTGTTCCTGCGTAGAGGGCGTTGCAGTAGTCCAGTCTGCTGCTGACGAGGGCCTGGGCGACCGTCCTTATTCTTATTAACAATTTCCGAGTACACTTACTACTACTACTACGTTTATACGCGCATGTATCCAGGTGGAGCCAAATTTATGAGTCCTACGCCATGGTTGTAGGGATCTATCAATGGTAAAGTATAGGGAAAAATTGAAAAAGTATTGTAAACTTTCAAAACAAGTAGTACAAATAATTTAATGTTAAATATTAAGGTTAATTTAGTTAATATATTTATTTTAAATGTACAACACAATACAAAAATGCTGCAGCATTGTCAATTTTGAATTACATATTTAATCAATCTTAACATATTAAAATTATTTTGTAAAGATGTATTTAAAACAATCCTATCTAATGTGTATATTTATTTGTGTATTGAAAATTACAAAAAGTTATTTATAGAATTAATTTAAATTAAAGTTACATTTATTTTCAAATTTAAAAGATTATTAAAATCTCACCCTGAAATATTTTTTTTATTTAAATACTTTTTTCAATAAATAAAATGTATGCGTGATTTTTAATTAGCAAAATAAATTTTATTTCAACATTTATTTAATTATTTAAGAGTTTTGTATAACGCTGGCCAGACCCAAAGGTATCGGAGTGCTTCACAACATTAGTGACAAAGAAGTTATACGATAAAAGCAGTAATATAAGCATTGATTTGTGACGAATCGAAAGTATCGGAGCGCTTTACTGAGTGAATTGCAAAGAAATCCAAAACAGTAGTATATACAATGACCCGTGACGAGGTCCGCTCTCAGAGAGATCAACAGTAATATATACATTGAGTCGAGACGAAGTCCATTTGGGGAGGGGGAGACCCAAGAAACGAGTCAGAGGTGGGCGCGGTGGAAGACTTAGTTATAAAGTGGCGGTGAGCTGCGGTGGGCAAGATTCAGCGATAAGGTGGCAGCTATCCATTCGGAAGAGACTGGTTGAGGTAGAGGTCCTTGAGCTGCCTTTTGAACTTTAAAAAGGAGGGGTTAGTCCTGATATGGATTGGGATGGAGTTCCTGCTCTGAGCGCATTTCCTGAGAAGGATCGAGATAGGGTTTTTTGTTTGTGCGTTTTCTAGGGAATGAGGAGTAGAGTGTTAGTACGCCTAAGATTCCTTGACTGGCAGGCCTTCTTGAGTTTGGAGGCCAGTTATGCATGTTTCCCAGTGTGCAGGGCTTTGTGCGTGAGGCAGGCAGTTCTGAAATTGGCACGCATTTCGATTGGGAGCCATTTTAGTTCTCTGAGCGCAGGTGAGATGTGTTCATATTTCTTCACTCCGGTGACCATTCTTGCTGCTGCATTGAGTTGATCCGAGGGGAGCTAGGTGAGATTTTGCTGTTCTGTGAGTGTTGCGTTGCCGTAGCCTGGTCTGAACAGGACTAAGGATTGGGTAGCTAGTTTGAGGTCGGTAGGAGCAATGTAGGGTTTTATTTTATTGAGTAGTTTTAGGTTTAGGAAGGCGTTCTTTGCTGTGTTCTTGATGTTTTTGTCCAGGTCTAATATTGGGTCCAGAGTAATTTCCAGTGATTTTACGGAGTCGGCCAGGGTGAGATTGCAGTTGAGAGCATTGAGAACTTTTATCCATTCTGTGATTAGGGGGTTCGGTTCTTTGTTGGAAATGAGGAGGATTTCCGTTTTATCTCGGTTGAGTTTCAGGTGATTGAGGGATAACCAGTGTTGGACTTCTCTTAGAGTGCCATTTAATCTCTGGATGCCATCAATGGAGGAGGTCTCTAGATAGATCTGCGTATCATCTGCATAGAGGTGGAAGGGGATGTTGGCTTTTTTGAGTATGGTGGTGAGGGGTTCCATGTAGATGTTGAAGAGTTGTGGGAAGAGAACTGATCCTTGGGGACCCCCCTGCTGACGGAGAGTAGGTCAGACGTGAGGTTTATGATTTTTATTTGTTGGGTGCGGTTCTGCAGGTAGGAGGTGAACCACTGTAAGACCACCTCTTCTGCTCCGACTCTTTCTCGGAGTACCTTAGTGAGTAGTTTGTGGTCAACCGTGTCGAAGGCTGCAGATAGATCCAGGAGACAGCACCGGTCCGTATCGAGAGATTTGTGGACATCATCTATTGCATTCAGGATCGCTGTCTCTGTGCTGCATCCTTTTCTGAAACCTGATTGGTGGGGGTCTAGGAGGTTGGTGTTGTCCAAATGTTGGGTGAGTTGCAGGAAAACACATCTTTCCAGGATTTTAGCTAGGAATGGGAGGTTGGAGAAGGGTGTGAAGTTTTCAGATCGTTTGTGTCAGAACTCGTTTTTTTTAGTAGTGGCATGATTTGTCCAATTTTGAGACAATCAGGCATGACTCTGGTACTCAGGGAGCTATTAATGATCTTGGTCCAGGACGGGGCTAGGGTGCGTTTGAGCTTTTTGGCCAGTTGGGTAAGAATAGGGTCCAAGAAGTGTGATGATGGTTTGGAGATCATTTTGATGATCTCTGCTTCGGAGATGGGGTTGAAGGATATCCAGCTGTTCGGTGGGTGCTTGGGTGTGATATCTTCTGTCCATGGGAGCGAGCTTCTGTTGGGGGGGGGGGGGCTGCTGTGATTGTCCAGAGAGAGCTCAATGTTGGCGATTTTGTCATTAAAGAAATTGGCAAAGTTATTACAAAGGTCTTTGGAGGGCTGCATTGAGGATGCGGGGGGGCTTGGAAGTTTGTTGTCTGATGAGATTGAAGAGTTCTTTGGGTCTATTTTTGGCATTGTCAAGGGCATCACAGAAGGAGGTTTTAACTTTTTTGATGTGTTTTTTATAATTCCTGCGCTCTGATTTGAGTCAATCAAGGAGGATTGTGGGCGGGTTGTTTTGCCAGAGTCTTTCTGCAGCTCTTAGTTGTCTTCTTTCAGAATTTAAGTCAGTGTTGAACCAGGATCTAGATGGAATGTTCCTGGCTCTTTTTTGTTTCTGGTGAGCCATTTGGTCCAGAATGGAGATCATTGTTGTGTTGTAGTCTTCGGTGAGTTCTGTTGTGGATAGGTCATCCGAAGGAGTGAACCTAACCTTTTCTTCAGGTTATCAAGCGTAATCCTTCTTAGGTTCCTTGCCCAGTGGGGGGGGGGGTTTCTCAGCATTAGGCAGGCGAAGGCTTGATTGGTTTATGTGGAATAGAATGAAATGATGGTCTGACCAGTCAACAGGTAGGGTATAGTCAATGGTGACTGCATCTACTTGAGCAATGATGGCATCTAAGATTGAGCCTCTGTTGGGGGTGTGGTCTGCAGCCGCGGAAGATGGTGGCGTAGTTCAGTAGCTGCGCGAACAGCCTAAGTTATTCCCCTGACATCCGGCAAAATCCGATAACCAAAGCAGACACTGAGGATGCCCACAGTTGTGGGAAAGTGGCGGTGGTCCGTGACGGTGTTTGGCAGCAATGTTGAGTGCCTGGTAGTGCAGTGACGAGGAGCGCTGTGCCCGGCTCGCTTCAGGAGAAAATGGCGCCTACCTGGGTTCAGTGAGCGGAGACTGCCCGCGATCTGGCCTCAAACTCGGCGCACTGGTGATGAGGATTGAGCCCCTCCTGGACAGCGGAGAACTGCATTACACAACTTTGGAGCCCTGCAGTAAACTGTGAGGCGGGCGGCAGGAACGGTACGGGAACTGCCGCATCGGAGGTCGGCCGCCATTTCCTGCGGTGACTCATTGAACCTGGAGTGCCCGGAGGCCTCCCACGCGTCTGGGGCCTAGCAACTTGGGTCCTTGGGCAGTGGACAGTGATGGCCGGGTGCCCTGAACTCTAAGGGGCCACAGGGATAGTGTGATCTGTGGGCAGCCCCTCCCCCATTCACCTGGCAGTAGTGGCCATAGCTGGAGCACAGTTTTGGAAGTGCCGGAAAAGGGATTACGCCTTATGCATCAGGACGGAGACATAATGCACTCCAATGACCACTCCGCTCTACAGGGGCCCTAATTGTGTCTCCTGAACTGCCCTTTATGAACTGGTGTTGGTGCCTCTGGAGTGCAGGGGTGGCTGTGGACACTTGGCGCTGGTCTATTCGGTAGACGCTCCCATGCCTGCAAGGGGCCGTAGACAGTGGAACCCGTAGTGAGTGACTAGCTCACCCTATCCTGGAGGCAGGTGGGATACCCTGAGGCGGTGTTGTCACGAGCTGCCTGCGCTGTGTGCAGGAATAGATGGGGCTCCCCGGCTCAGCTCTATCCTGGCTACTGGCCCAACATGGGTCGTAATAAGTCCCCGGGCCAAACCAATCAAATTGAAAAATACACAGTCGCGATGAACCGAGAGGGTGGCGCGACGGGTGGCGGCCAGGATGACTACCCAGAGGACGGCGGCCCAGATCCCTCCCTGAAAGACATAATGAGGGCCATCAAAGACTTTCGTGGTACTCTGGAGCTGAAACTGGACTCAGTGATGGAAGAGGTTAATCTCCTGAGGGCGGATTTCTGGAAGATGTCTGAAAAGGTCTCTGCTGCTGAAACTGGAATAGGGGGCTCAAATCGAGGATGAAGAGACTGGAGGAACAGGTGGCTGCTCTCACAAAGAACCAGGCTGATATCCACGCCCGCCTGGAGGATCAAGAAGGTCGGGCCCGACGTAATAATATTCGCATAGTTGGGGTGCTGGAAGGATTGGAGGGGCCATTGACAGACTGGTTTGTAGAGGAACTAATTCTAAACCACCTGAAACCTAAACGTCTTTCAAATTTTTTTCTCTGTTGAGAGGGCGCACAGAGTCCTGGGAGGAAAGCCCAAGCCTGGGGCCCCCCCACGTACCATCATTGCCCGCATTCCTTAATTTCAGGGATAGAGATGCCATATTGCAAGCGGCACGCACTCATGGGGACCTCCACCAGGATAACGCCATCATCCGCTTTTTCCCACTCTTCAGGTTCAACAACAGCTGCGTTCCTTTGATGGTGTGAAGAAGGCACTTCGCGACAAGGGAGTGAAATACATGATGCTCTTCCCGGCAAGACTCAAGGTCCTGAATGGTGAAAAGGCCTACTTCTTTGACACACCGGCGGATGCCAGTGACTGGCTGGAAGGCTGGCGAACTGTTGGTCGGCAGGGGAGACAGCAAAGCTCAGCTATGAACCGGGGAGACCGCGCAGTGGATACGGAGGGTGAGCGATCTACCAGAGGTGGAGAACAGCAGACTGCGGCGTGACTCTGAGATGGCTCTGGCACCGTTGTGTCGGGTGGTAGGCCCTGAATAATCATTGACCTTGGGCCCTGAGGAATGGGAGGACCGATGGGGCTGAGTCCATGTCGATTGGGAGAATGGGATCGGGGCTTCTAGTCCGCTTCTTGATCGAGACATTGTACGGGACGCAAATGGTCCTGGTTCTTTATGGAACTCTGGGTCCGGCAGGGGGACAGGTACTATTGTCTGCGGGCTGCTTTGGGTTGCATTGTATGGGGGTGTTAGATTCGACACTAGTTGTGTACATCTTCCTTAGGTCTGCAAGCCCACGGCTCCTCTCAAATGGTTTTGGTTGTGTTATCGGGGCGACAGGCACTCTGCAAGTTTTTTTGGTGGGTGGTTTGGGACTCACCTGGCAGGGCGGCAGGGAGGGGGAAGTTGGGGGGCTGGGGTATTGGCTGGGGGGGATTTGAGGGGTTTGGGGGGATAGGGGATTTGCTTGTGGCCATTTTATTCAGTATGCACTGGGGAATGTGTGGGATGACATGTTGGAGACAATAATTCTGTAGAGGGAGTGGTTGGGTTATCGACACCATGGGTGACTCTGCTTTGGTAAAAGTCTGGACCTGGAACGTTAATGGGCTGGGCAACAAAATTAAGCGAACATTAGTGTTGCAGCATGTTAAGAGGCACTGCCAAGATGTGGTCCTTATTCAGGAATCACATCTGAGGGGGAGTAGATGTAAAGCCCTGGATCGATTTGGCTATAGGATGGTCGTGCACTGGGGGTTCACATCTGGCGCACAGTAGGTGGGAATATTAGTACGTAATGCCCTACCCCTTGTTATTTTCGGCACCTGGGTGGATGAGGCGGGTTGTTTCGCCATAGTGGCGTGTAGATGGGAGGGATGCGCATTGCTGTTCTGCTCGTGTTATATAACCCCTGGCCTTCATTTTGAGTGCTTACCCAAACTGAGCGCGTTTCTGACCAACCTCCCTGAAGGAACGCTACTTCTGGGGGGCGACACGAATGCGGTCATGTGCCCAGATATAGACCGGTCCAATGCCCCCACAGGTAGGAGGAGTGAGAGGGGCCTATCTGACTTTGTTACTGCAATGGGGATGGGGGACCTGTGGAGGGCACAGACCCCCATACTTAGGCAATACACATTCCACTTGGCACTACATGGGTCCTTTTCCAGGATTGACTATTTCTTTGCGCACCTGAAACAGATGGGAGACTTTGGCATTACATCTCACCTAGCCAGGGGGATCTCGGATCATTCCCCTGTGTGTACCTCCCTTAGGGGCCCTGTCGTAAACAGAGCGGTCTTTGCAACAATAGACCCTTGGCGCCTTTGTGACCGTGAAATTCGTGATAGGCTTAGGGAGGGATCGGAGCTGTACTCTGTAGCAAATCAGGGATCCGTGGACTCCCAGATTATTATATGGGAAACCTATAAAGCGGTGCTTCGGGGATTGGCTCAGTCACTTATTGGGGCGAAAAAGGAGTCGTCCATTCGGCTCCTGGAGAGTGAGGTTCATCAACTGGAAGGGGAGGCGGCTGCAACTCCTTCCGTAGACACGTGCCACAGGCTTCAGCTGAAACAGAGAGATCTTAAGGCGTTGGCCGAACACGAGGCCCGTGCCTATGCATTGGCCACGCAACACCAGCTATACGATGTAGGCGACAAGGCGCTGACGTTATTGGCATGGCTGGAGCACCGCGACAGGGATCGATCGTGGGTAGCAGCGGTACGGGATGGAGCGGGCAAATTATGCTCATCCAGCATAGAGATAGCAGAGGCATTTGCGGCCCACTTTGAGAAGGTGAATACACCTGTATGTACTAAAATGGAGGAAGACTGCGAGGACTTCTTGAGAGACTTCGCGCTCCCAGCATTGACTGAGGAGATGAGCAAAAGATTAGAGGCAGATGTCACGGTAGAGAAGCTAGGGAAAGCACTCAACTCCCTAGAGTCGGGCAAGGCGGCTGGTCCGAATGGGCTTCTAGTCGAAATTTATAAAAGGCAAGAATCTGTTGTGACTGCCCCCATGCTAGAGATGCTCAAGCAGGCGCGAGAGCGTGGGCACTTGTCCCCGGACCAGAGAGAGGCCATGGTCGTGGTGATACACAAGGCTGGGAAGACGGACGACCAATGTGCCTCGTACCGGCCGATCTCGTTGCTCAATGTGGAGGCGAAGGCTCTTGCCAAGGTCCTGGCGGATCGAGTGCTATCAGTGGTCACAGAATTGATCCATGTTGATCAATCTAGCTTTATGCCTCGGAGAAGTACTCGTCATAACCTTCTGCGTCTCTACGGAGTGTTGTACATGACCGAGAATGTGGGAGACACCCAGACGGCATTGATGGCGCTGGACGCGTCAATGGCCTTTGACCGGATTGAATGGCCTTATTTGTTTATGGTGCTGCGGAGGCTGGGTTTTGGACCGACCTTCTGCAGCTGGGTACGGCTCCTATATAAGCGGCCATCAGCCCGGGTGTGGGTTAACGGGGCTGCATCTATGGCCTTCTCTTTATGGAGGGGGACAAGGCAGGGATGCCCTCTGTCCCCTCTTCTCTTTGCCCTGGGGCTGCAGCCCTTGGCTCATTGATCAGGAGGGATCCTTCGATCTGGGGTCTAGCAGCAGCGGACGATTGGGAGGAGCGGATATCTCTATATGCGGACGACATCATCCTATATCTGGCAAGGCCATATCACTCGATGGTCCAAGTGGTCCACCTTTTTGAGTTGTTTGGTAGCTACTCCGGCTATACCATCAACTGGTCAAAGTCCGTGATCTTTCCCTTATCGGGTTCTCCCCCTAGAGTTCGATCTAGGTGCTCCGCACCGGTGGTCCTGGAAGGATTCAGGTATTTAGGACTCTACATAACTCGTGACAGGCAGGAGTTCTTTATGTTTAAAACGTTTTTATTGAAACAAAACAAACCATGGGGGAGGGGGATAGGAGGTTAGGGTACATTTAATACAATCAAAGAAAAAAGGTGCAACTCAAGAGGGCTGGCGATGGATAGCTCGAAGGGCCAGGGGAAAAGCACAGTAAATGAAAGGCTAGAAATGCAAACTGTGGAATCCCTGCGTGCATATCCAACACCCCAAATCTGAGCAATGAAAGCCAGCAGCAACTCGACAAAGCACAATCCACCCCCCCCCATCCCCCAACCCCTCAGTAAAGAAAGGAAGGAAGAAAAAACAATACCCCACCCCCCCCGTCCTATGGTCCCGCGTCAGATTAGTCCTCACCAAGAAGCCCCGCACCCCCCCCCCCCCCCCCGGAGGCCTCCGTCTCACATGTGATCTAGTCCACCGGAATCACCGGCGGCGTCAGCCTGAGAAGCCTAAGATACCTCGGACAGGTGAGCTCCCGGAATTCGGTGGACAGCAGCGCTAGAAAGGGTTGCCACAGCTCTTCAAATTGGTCTATTTCCCCCGCCACCGTGAGCGACAGCTTCGCCTATGCAACCAACCCGTGATGGAGGGGACAGTGTTGGTGCGCCAGTGGATAAGGATGTTCTGGACCGCACACCCCAGCGCAATCGCGATCTGCCTGCCCCTGCGGGACTTCAGTGGGTACATTAGGTCATTGGGGAGGCCCAGCAGGACATACGCCGGGAAGCGCGGCAGCTCTATCCCAAAGTGCTTATCCACCTCATCCAAAACTTCCTTCCAGTAAGCGGTCAGCACGGGGCAATCCCAAAGAATGTGTGAGAGGGTACCCTCCTGCCCGCAGCCCCGCCAGCACCCCTTGTCAGGCAGGAGTTCTTTAAAAAGAATCTTGAGCCCCAGTTGACTCACCTGCAGGCAGATGTGGCCCACTGGCGTACTCTCCCGCTCTCTCTGATGGGGAGGGCGGCCATGTTCAAGATGCTCACACTGCCGAGGCTACTGTATGCGCTCCAGAACACCCCCTATCCGATCCCGGAGAGTGTATTTAAAAGGATCTCTCAGGTGGTACGAACTTTGTTGTGGGATGGACGGTCCCCTAGGATAGCGCTACACAAGCTGCACAGGGGGGTATACGACGGAGGGCTGGCAGTCCCGGATGTTAAACTATACTACTGGGCGGCAAAGCTACAGGTAGTTAATGATTGAGTGTATGCTGTCCGGAACGAACCCGCCTACAAGGTGGACAGAATGGTTATGCCACGGGGCACTTGTGAAACTCTTCTGTATGCCCGTAGAACCCAGGGGGTGCTGCCAGATCATACAAGAGTAGTCATCCACTGTTGGAAGGAGGCAAGTCGGCTCCTTTGCTGGGCTGGCAAGCTTACTGGTAAGACTCCACTTTGGCAGGGAGACTTGTTGAGGGAAGTGGCGATGCTATCCAGGTTCAAGGGTTGGCAGCAAATCGGCATTGACTATCTGGGGGACATTTCGAGTGCCTACAGAAGGAATACAGTCTACATGCCTCACAGAGATATCAATATGTGTGCCTCCATCATGCACTGCGCTCTCACATACCTAGTGGCACGGTGATACTGGAGTACTCCCCGATGGAGAATCGTTTGTTGCTCGACCCAATTGAGGAGAAACCCACATCCATCTATCGGAAATTAATAAACAATATACCAGATCCTTTGGTTAGTCTCAGAGCGGCCTGGGTTCAGGACCTTGGGAGCCTCGAGGATGAAGATTGGCAGGATGTGCTCCAGGAGCCCAGGGAAATAGCTATCCGTTCTAGGTTTCGGCTCGTACATTTCAAAATCCTTCATCGCACATAGTACCCTCGCACCCACCTTTATACATGGGGAAGGTGTCTGTCGGCACTCTGTGTGCGGGGCTGTCATCGCGAGGGCTCCTTCTTTCAAACATTTGGGAGTGCCCGGTGATCAGTACGTTCTGAGTGAAAGTTACGGACACTATGTCCAGAGTTGCGGGAGTACCGGTCCCGATGGACCCGAAGTGGCTCCTCCTTCTGATCAATGGGCACAGCGACTTGTCGAGGTATGTGGAGATTTGGCTTGCCCTGGCGGCGGGAGTAGCAAAAAGGAATATTGCTAGGGCATGGGGAGTGCGGGTGCCCCCTTTGTGGGAGGATTGGCAGCGGGACCTAGACTGGTGTCAGGGAGCGGAAGAAGTGATATATCAAAGCAGGGGGTGTATGAAAAAATGGAAGACAATGTGGGCGCCATGGCGCAAATACAGAGAGGCGGGTGCCCGGGTGGAGATATAGTCTAATTATATGGATGAAGGACACTTGTAATTTCTTGATGTGTAACTCCCGAATGATGATTTTATTGTTCCCTAATGTGCTATTTGTACATGGCATTGTATCATATGGTCTTACGAGCTTGGTTAAAATAAAAAAAGATTTAAAAAAAAAAAAAAGATTGAGCCACTGTTATGAGTTTGCTCTGTGCAGTGTTGGGTGAGGTTGTTGCTGTGTAGAAGTTCGGTCAGGGTTTGGCTCAACTGGTTGTTTTCCACGTTCCAGTGTAGATTGAGGTCACCTAGTATAATGTTGTTGGAATCACGGAGTGCGCAGTGAGTTAAGTCGGTAAGGTATTCTCCGAAAGAGGTGGTGTTGACCGGCGGGTGGTAGAGGAGATGGCAGTATAGTGATTTGTTATCCTTAGTCTTAATGGTAGCTGTTATGTATTCAAACGTGTTGTATTTGAGGGAGTCATTTTCCGTTACGGAGATGTTGCTCTTGTGTATGATAGCGATGCCCCCTCCTTGCTGTTTTTTTTGGTCTTTATGGATGAATGAGAAGCCCGGGGGCACGAGCATGTCAAAGGTTGGGGAAGAGAACTCATTCAGCCATGTTTCAGTAATGAACACGATGTCTAGGTCATGTGTAAGGATGGTTTCTGCCAGCTCTGTTGCATGTTTGGTGGCCGATCTGCCATTTATGAGCATGCAATTGATCATCCCAATGTTATTGAGTTTTTCTAGCGGGGCCCTGGGGATATTGGTGAGGAAGGCTGGGGGTCTTGATGTTCTAGAAGGGTAGCGGTCTCTACCAAATCCAGTGATGACCTGGATCTTGGAGTTTGGGGTGACAATAGAGACTGTGTCGTAAGAGATGGCAAGATCGATTGCCTCTTCCATGGACATTGCGGCTCTTGCTCTTTTGGGTCTCGGTGGCTGGTTCAAGAGTGGTGTCGTGTTGCAGCTGGGCCATTGAGCCTTAGGGGAAATTGAGTGTTTAGTGTTGGTGAATGTGGGTGTAGAGAGTGGGCGTTGGATAGACGTTGGGGGAGCGGAGAGTTACTTAAGGATTTTGTTAAGGCCCAGAATTACGGTTTCTAGCTGGCTTTCTGCATAGCAAGTCTCTGAGTCGTCTCAGAGGAGGAGGGGGTGGGGGAGTCTGGGTTCGGGCTGTCCTGAGCAAGGTAGTCCCGGGAAGTGGAGAGCTTGTCGTTGGGGGATTGACTTTTGGTGTTCGTGTTGTCTCTGTTGTCCCTGTGGGTAGATATGGACAAAAGGTGTGAGTAAGCACGTCGTGATTCAGGCGGTTGCCTCTTGCGTGCTGGTAAGGGGAGTGGGTTCTGGGTCCTTTACCGAGGGTCAGTTTCCCTCGTTGTTTGTTGGGAATAGTAATTAGAGGAGGAGGAGGAGGGGGGGGAGGAGTCGATCAGCAGGGGGTTGGAGAACCTCCTCTGAGACGTATCTCCGATTAGTTGTGGGGGGAGTTGAGTATTATGCGCATCAAGGGAGGGGTGGGGGAAGGAGAGGTCGGTGATCGGGAGGCAGATGTTGGCATTTTTGTCATACGTCTTGGGATTATGATGTGAGATTTCCAGGGGTGTCAATCTATGTGGGGATAGGGGGTTGCTCAGTGTGAGTAGTGTGAGGGAGTGAGGGCTTTTCGCAGCGAGGGGAAGAGAGAGTCAAATGCATCTAGGTTTTCGTTGTTGACTTGTATCATGACTGTGCCTTTGTTGTAGATTGTCACAGAGGTGTTGCTGTGGCGGGTGGGGCGGTTTGGGATTGAGATTGTCAGTTTGCAGCTGAAGGGGGTGGTAGTTGTTTTGGAAATGTGAAGGTGCGTTCTAAAGATGGTGTTCCATTTCGCGGGGCTGTTAGTATGGAAAAGGAGGTCCATTTTCGACTAGCCTTTGGGGGAGCAGTGGTAGATGTCAGCGAATAGGGTTTCTGGGTGTTGTCTGATCAGTTTGTGTTTGAAGTTTCTTTTCGCTTTTAGTGAGAGGTTGTGGGGGAAGATGATGGAGAAGGAGTTAGGGCCTTGAGGTTTCATGCAGTTTGCGGGAGAAGCGCAGAGGAGGTTGAGGTGGTAGGTGTCATTTTGTTTCAGTTGGAAGGGAAGCTGGTTATCCCGGGCTCTACTCAGTCTATAGAACTTAGATGGATAGGGCTGGGAGGAGTTAGGTGAAGGTATTCCTCCCAGTGGCTTAGGGATAGAAGGAGATGAACTCTTTCTTTCTGAAAGTACAAGCTTCGCAAGATATTTGGGGTTAGTGGTGTAGTAACAGCCTCACTGACCCTCGGGTGCAGGACGGCTCGGTAGGGGTATTGCCTCTCTGATTAGGTAGAGGTGTTATCCCATTAGAGGATATAAAACTTAGTAGGGTAGTGCTGGGAGGAGTTAGGTGTAGGTATTCCTCCCAGTGGCCTAATGACAGAAGGACATGAACTCTTTCTCTTTCTGAGAGTACCAGCGCTGCACTCGAGTCTCCGGCGCAAGGTATTTGGGTTTAGTGGTGTAGTAACTACCTCTCTGACCCTCAGGTGCAGGACGGCTGGGTGGGATTATTGCCTCTCTGATTAGGTAGGGGCGTTATCCCTTAGAGGACCCCCCAGGCTGAGAGTATTAGAGGGGGTGGAAGTGGGGACGTAGTGGTGTCAGACCCCCAGTGGTGTAGAAGCTCCCTTTCTGACCCTCAGGTGCCGGACGGCTGGGTAGGAGTATTGCCTCTCTGATTAGGTAGGGGTGTTTTCTCTTAGAGGACCCCCCAGGCTGAGAGTATTAGAGGGGTGGAAGTAGGGACGTAGCAGTGTCCGGCCCCATTCCTTGATTGTTGGCTTAGGTGTGATTCTATGTGGGCCTCCTTTCTGACTAGGACGGACGTGTTCCACCTTCAGATCAGTGGTGTGAGGTATCAGCCTCGGTGGTAATATGCAGGTTTCTCTAGGGGACAAGTATCCAGTTGCCATTGCAGATGCTGACTCAACATGCAGCGGTTCTGAGGAGATTGATCTAGGGTCCGGGGGAGTATGTGCGTGTCATCTGGAGAAACTTTCCGGTGGTTGGATGTTAATGCATTCCTGGAGCCGCCATCTAAGGGTCAGGCGCGTTCCCTCTGATAGTTTGTAGCCCTCGGTGTCATCTCTTGGTTTGCAGTTGCGTCCCCTTTATGTGGATGTGTCTCTCAATTACTGTGGCTGACCTACGTGTTCGTTACAGCGTGTCTGTGGCGGGGTCCCAGGGATTGAGTGTGATTCAACTCTTACTGCGGTACTGGCGCCGCCATCTTAGGGCCAGGCAGTAATTGCGTCTGCAGTAGTTGTTTTGTTAAACCGGTGAGTAGACCCTTCTTTCGTTTCATTGGTACTCACCGAAGTTCATGTCCAGATTATTCATCAGGTCAGGAGAGGTGTATCATTATTCCCACTGGGTTTCCTTTTATATCCCTAGCTACATTATTTTCTAACAGAGGGTTTTGTGTTATCAGTAGTTGGCCATGTGTGGTGCTGGACTTACTTAAGGTCTGAGTTGGAGTATATTTACAACAGTTTTGGGTCCTTTGGGTTGTAGCAACTTTGAAAATGCAGTTTGTGATTAGCAATGGGCTTGCTCTTTAGTGGGTGGTTGTCTGTTCCTCAATAAACCGCTCCTTACTCCTCTGTAAACCCCCCCTCATTTAGTAGTATTCACCCATTTCCAGCCACTCCCCCTCGTGCTGCCCACATTCACTGCACGTGTCCGGTCCTCACCATAGAAAAATAGGAGAGGTGGATATTTTCACTCGCAGTTTTGCAAATTGAATTTTTTCGTGTGTAATGCAACGGTAATACTACTTTACATTCTACAAAATGCAGTTTGGGAATCGAGCCCAGACTAACTATTTTTCAGCACTTCCTTCACTCTGTACTGGTTTTATTAATCTCATCACTTCTCCACCTTCCTGGAATCTATTTTCAATTTTAGGATTTTCTTGCATTAACTGCACCTTTTACTAATGCTATACTTCTCTGTACACTAGGCTGAGGAATAGAAATCGTATAGAAACAGCTTCTATGCACAGCTTCTTTGTAGCTCGTCTGTGGAATCACTGGTGTCCTCACTTGAGCGCACACCTTCTCCACTTCGCTGTCTTCAGCAGCCTAAAAAGTCTTGTTGCTGTTATTCGAACAAGTTGGACGCGGTCTCCTCCTTGAACACTACAAGGCCGCCATGTGAGGCACTCGTGTGGTTTTTCTTGTCCAGCTGTGCTTCAGTTTCCATTTTCACTTCCACTGGTTAGGTAGAACATAAGCAGGTTTGCCTCTCGGGTTATATATACAGGTTCAAGTGCTCAGGTGATCACCAAGCCCTCTGGGATTCTGAAAAGGGTAAGAAAGAGCTACAAAATTGATGCAATACAGTGCAAAACACAAAGGGCCATATTTATCAAAGGGGTGCATCGTTTTACACCACGCAACGGGGTGCAAAAGTGCTGCAACCCTTGAGATGCAATTTATCAATCCACGCAAGGTCACCTTGCATGGCTCTGAGTGCCGTGATAAATCCAGAGCATCGCACCGCAAATCGCTGCGTTGCGTTACTCTGTCCCAGGGAGGCGTCCCATGGGTAAGTGTTCCCACACAAAATCCATGGATTGTGATGCATTCCCAGATTTACCATACGTGGTATACCCGAGAATGCCCCAAAACTGCTACACCTTACCATTTGTTTATTTCTCCTCGTGTTTTTTACTCTTTCTGTGTGTGCTGGCAAATGCCTCAGGGGATTGTTTTTGTGCCAGAAGGTGCACCTTTCTGCTCAAAGACAATACTGCTTAACAACGCAGGAACCCTTGCACCATGGGTTGGCTTTAGGCTTCACATTGTGCACCAGTGCAGGGAAAAGGTGGGAAAGCGTCATTCAATGTTAAGTACGGGGCATTCCTTCCCTGTCATGCAGCGCAGGAAGGTGACTTGCTGTACTGCGCTGCATGATAGAATGATACATAGGGCCCACGCATACAGGTCTTCTCTGCGCCGCCAGCAGACGTTGGTGAAACCTGGGAAAGGGGCATTTTGCAAATCAAACACACAGCTTTTTTGACACATAGTGTATTTATGTAATGTAAGTGTTGTGCTTTGTATGTGTAAATGTTAGCCTGGGGGTTCATCACCGAATGTAGTCTTGCTATATCGTTGGGTGCTTCATTCCTAATATTTCTAATTTTATTTCTATGATCACTGTCAACTTTTGCTTTTCAGGATCCAGCCAGCTCCCTCCAGTTCAGCTGCTCCTGTCGGGTGGAGCTACAGAGGGTGGTCATAGTGCAACCCACCTCGCTGGGCATGAGATTCAGACACTGAGACAGAGGCACACTTGCCAATGTTCCATAACCAAAAAGAGTCAGTACTTTTCCCGACTTGAAAAATTATAATTATCTTAATGTGAAATCCCAAGAAATTACTTAAATACTTTTTTTTTTTTACCTGACTGACAATGACATCACAGGAAATGCATGAAAAAAGCCCCGGTTAGATTGGAGCAAATGCCTGTCTGTGACTTACGTGACATAATATATCGCATGAAATGTACAATTTCCAAGCTCTGACAAAGGAAGTTACAATTCTATTAAGGACACAGAGGCAAGAAGTATGCTTTTTCATCACTTCAAACAAAAAAGCAGCCACCTACAATGTACTTTATAAAAGTACATTCCCCTAGCACCACCTGGGAATGAAACGACAAAACGTGACCCAGTAACTCCAATGGTGATCCGCGCAGTCGATGAAAGCTTTCAGACATCCTTACCTCTGCCTCTTACTTTCAAGGTCTCTCCACATGAGATATGGGTCTTTTTTATCCTTCAAACTCCAGAAGTTCTCTCTGTTTTCCTAATCCGTATCCGTAAAAATCAGCAACCACTTCAGAATCATAGGGAAACCTGGGATAAAAACATTAGTCCTTTCTCAAACTTCAAACAAGAGCATTTTCAAGGTGATGATGCATAACAGTTCATTACAATTTTGCAGACAAGTTGATATTCAGGGTGGGTACGCATGACATCACCTCTATGCCAAGCATGGGATAATTCTCACCTCCGAGTCTTACTAGAGCCATAACTTCCCTTTGCGCTAGGAAATATTAAATTTTATTATGTCAGCGCAGGATTCAAGGATTATGCTTTTTTTAAAGGATTGCCTGACACTAATGTCCAAAGTGCACCACTGGATGAAGTAAAATATTGTAAATGTGGATCTGGCAAACCAAACTGCTGCATTCATATCTTCCAACTTCCCCCCCAGGTGAAAGCTCTGGAGGCAATATCCCACCCAACAGAATCCGCTCTAAACCTGAATGTATCTAGTCCTGCCCTCAGCGCAGACCAGCAGACCCATCAGGTCAAAGTCAGTGAGGAGACTACATTAGTGGTTCCGTAATGGGTTCATACTGTAGCACCTGACAACACAAACGTTAGGCTGTTTTAGGATATGCCGAATAGGTGATTGACACCAGTGCTTAGCTTTGTTATCCCCAAATTGGTGACTTTTACCCCATCTGGGATAAAAACTCATGTAGTCAAATCCAGCCCCTCCATGTCCGACGCTCTCCTACACGGGAGGAGGCACAACAGCATAATGAATTCAGCAAAAAAAGTTCTTTCGAGACAAAAACTTACTTTCAAAGCAACACTAACAAAGTGACAGGGCTGTGATGACATCCCATAGTTGGGAGAGCTTACACTGGGAAGGCTTAGCCAAGCTTTTCTTCGTGAACAATTTTCACACGAGGCAATGCTCCCCAACTCCATCAATTGTAGCGTGCGCTGCTGAAATAGCGGATTGGTATGAGTTCAGTAGAATAAGCCTTTCTTCTCCAGCAAACTGACAACAATTTCAGAATGTAAGAAAGTCCTGACTCCACAGAATGGACTTTCATCTCTGCACACCAATTACATCATCCAGACCAGATGCATCGATATCTCCTGCACATCCTTCCTCAGGACTCATACCTGCTCCATTAAAAAAAAAAATAATCCCTGCTGTAAAAATCCAAGGACTTGTCACCATCTCTGGAGATTCGCCTGGCCATCAGATGAAAAAGGTTTTTAGACTACATGGATGATCTGCCTCCCCCCCCCGCCCCCCCATCCCCTCAGAATCCTCAGAAAAGCTGAAGCTGGAGAAGAAAGACTGGACGGTCCCAACCCATCTCCAGCGGAACTAAAAGCCATTCCTGTGATCTCCAAAAAGGTGTGATTGGTACCAGCTCCATGCTCTCCCTCCTTACCTGATGGCATCCTAAGAATCCTGAATGCACAAAAGCTGTTATTCGGGTGCCATCCCCGTCCCCCAATCCCGCAGGAATGCATCCGTTGCTGCTACCTCCAGGCCTGGCCTCCAACTGAATTTGGGCTTTCAGTCTTGAGGTAACTGATCCTGAAGGAAGATCCTCACTGCCCGGGATTGCTGAGAACACTGCAGGACCCATCATATAACTCCTGGAGTCCCTTTGGAATTTTGAGTTTCAATTTGCCACCATCTTCGCTTTGCCTGAGAGATGTTGTGCAGTGACTGAAATCTCCTGCTGGAGACAGAAGTGCCAAATATACATCACCAATTCTGCTGCAATTCCTGTACTTTGATTAACCAAGCCGCTGATCTGTTGCCATCCTCAACAGGATGCAGCAGCCTACCCACTCTACGGTCAGGCATCGACCATGAAAGATCCAGCCAGGAGCTTCAGACAGTTGATAATGTTGTTGAAGCTCATCTTCTGACTATTTTCCTCCTGTGGATAAATCCCAACGGCAGGCTCCCCACCATAGTCTGCTAGCATCAGACTCCGTCACGTCCTGTGAGACTCCGAAGATGGCTCGGCCATGCAGGCTCTATTTGGTCTTCGCTGGCCACCTCCTCCTCCAAAAGGAGAATCTCCGTTGAGTAGGAGAGGCCCTTCTTCAATTGGGATATCTTCAAACGTCGCATGGTTCAGTAATGTAGCAGGCCAAAACATTGCTTGAATGGAGAATGCAGGCAAGCCCACAATTTGAGACAAGGTGCATAGAGACACTTTCAAGACACTGAGAACACGCATCAGTTTCTTCTTGCTGTCATCTTTGTTTATAGCAGTTGAAGTTTAGCTTCCCCCAAAAACTAAATTTTCCTGTTGGGACAGAGATCTTATCACTCCTTGTTGATTAAAAACCCCAAGTCCTGCAAATGAAAAACCATATTGATGTGTTGAATCAATGTCGGCTAATCCTGGGCAATGAAAACATATTGTCGGGTAGAGGATTATGCTTGCTGTCTGAGCCCTGAGATGTGCCCCAGTAGGTTTCAATAGTTTCATAATGTACCACAGGGAACAAGACAGCTCTAAATGTAGTACATTGAAGTCCCAAATCTAATGGGGTTTTTACCAAAGACTAGAGGAATCAGTGATGTACTTTAAAATCCGGCACAGATTAATACGCATCCCGAGGTCCAGTCTGACTAGCCAATCCCATTCTAGGAGAGGATGCCTTATAATGTGAATCCCCTCCATCCAGAAATGCCAGTAGATCACCCAGACATTGCACTATTTCAAATCTATGCCTAAACACAGGCCCTTCTTCTTTTTCAACAGGAAAATGTTACTCAGAAACCCAAAAGGGTGAAGAAACAACCTCTGAACAGCTCTCTTGAACCACAGTCTGGATCTCCGAGACCACCAGGGCTTGCTTTTCCACAGCGAAGACAAAGCAGGTGAAACCAGCACTAACTGTTGTGAACCCCATATCTTGGGGTGACAACCCAGGTGGAGATCTCTTAAGTCTAAAGAGGAACGATATGTATCTAACTCTCTTCGAAGAAAAGTAGAACTGGCAGGACTCTCACTCGTGGCTACAATGGGTCATGTTCGTTTGGATACGGAGGGCTGAGAGTCCGACCACGCTGTAGGAGTAATTCTCATCTACGATCAGAGTATTGTATATAGGTATGGTTCCACACATGAGCCCCTGGAAACAGCAGACACACAGTTGTTGGTATTTTACTACATACAGTTATTTAATATACCATAAATCATGTGCATCAGAGTCATAGTTATTATTATGGTCATCTCAGCGGTCACATTATAAAGAAAATGAACATTAGGGAAAGGCTAAACATATTTCGTCACACGTGCTTACATTCCCTATTTGATTCGTCTAGTCCCTGAATAATGTCTTATGTGTTCTCAGCCTCATGAATGTTATATTGGTTTTTAGAGCTCCCTAATCTATGCCAAGCCGCATCAGTGTCCCCACACGCCCTATCATGCTATCTGGTTTCTAGTCGGATAGCGGCTCTTGTCCCCTTGACTATGGGTCTCAGCGTCGGCCTGTCCCGAATCCTCACATCCTGTGTATTTTCAATATTTATTCTCTATGGAGAGAGAGTGGAGAGGGAACTTCTCATATCATTGCTCCAGAACACGAGCCATGCCTCTGTTACTGAAGCACCTGGAAGGTGGGCACATGTAACCACTTCTACATGTTCAACATGATGTGCACAGGCGCGGTGGCCTTGTACGCCAAGCACCGCATGTAGCCTCTCGGCCTTCAGAGAGAGGGACGTTTTCAGTTCTCTGTTTTGTTAGCCCAACTAATGCCGATATACAGGTCTGAAAATAATGTCTGATAATAAATACCATGCCGATCTTGCCCACACCGTGTTAGCACTGAGCATTAAAGTTCAGAATACTAGTTGTCCATGCCTTCAGTCTATAACACACAGACTCCAAAGAGTTAATCCTTTTCTTTTGGCATACAGCCAGGCTTGGCTTGCATGTAACATGTGTTATGTAAAAGACCCTGCCACCCTTGACATCCCGCCTACTATTGCATTGGGGTTGGCTCACTAGGATGTTTACCTGCTCAGTGACTAACTGTATCCTTTCTTTTCTGATGCACAGCGCTCTGATACCCGTTTCGGGTCATGCTCGCGCTTTATAAAACTATTCAAATAAATACATAACTTTCCTTATCTGAATGAGCATAACTCACTCTAGCCAGGTGTTGCGCGTGACAGGTACCAATCATACATGTTACATACAAGACACGCTTGATGGTAGGCCAACATGAAGACTTCTGAGTAGGTGGAAACACAAATTTTCCCAGGCTGCAAACAAATATTGTAATTTATTTATGAAATTATATAGTGCGAACAAGACCCAAATGGGCATCTGAGCGCTATACATACGAACAGTTACTACTGCATATAAGCCCAGTTACATAGGAATCATTGCCTATTAATATGCAAAGTAACATGATTTTACCAATAGTCTAACACATGAAATTTCTTCTACAGAACTTTATAGATCTTTCAATGTACAACAGTGGCGTAGCTAGGACACCATAGGCATCATGCAAGCTCTTAAATTGGACCCCGCTCAACAGTTGGGTAGTAGAAGGCAGGCATAATTGGGGTCCAAAGGCCCCCTGAGACCCAGGGGGCCCGAAGCAACTGCACCTGCTGCTCTATTGGAAGCAAACCCCTCATGTAGAGAGGTTTCATTAGATTCCGTTTTGCTCAGAACAGATTTCAAGACTTATTCCATTTAATTTGAGAGGACTGAATTTTAACCACACATCATGTGATGATGGTGATCATGATGTAGGCACACCCCTGGCAAGTGCCACGCATCACAGGTGATACTAACGCATTTCAGTGCTCGTTCACGTGCATTAGTCACCCGTTTGCAGCTCCTCTCTGCAAGCCTGCAGCTGCTGGGTACACAAACGGAGCCTCAGGGTCACGAAAAGGAAAGGTTGTCACAGACACACTGACACCTTGTCATGAAACATTTAGTGGTGCTTGAGGTTTGGGCACTGGCCCCGCTCACTTTATTGCTACACCGCACTGGCTACAGGAAGTCATACACATTTCAGACTCCCTTGGCTTGGGTGCAAATGAGGAGCCTGTGCCCTGGCGGCCAATCCTAGGATCCTTTGTGGAGCTCGGCTTCCGGCAGTCACAAAACTCTCATATTGGTAAGGAGACCGGTCATGTACCACCTATACGCGGACTAACTTCTTATTATGAATGGATCCACATTATATTCTACTAAATCAAACACGAGAGTTTCCTATACAGTGCACCTTCTGAACTCACAAATTTGAAGGTTCTTGAATACATGGTAATGAAAAAAATGGCGGCTCAGTGAAGTAAAATATTTGTTAGGGTTACATACTTTGGTGCTGCTGGGAAGCCAGGATTGATCATAGGTTTTCTGGTTTCACATTGTGCAATTCAGCCTCTAGATGAGAATCTTTCTCTCGTCTGTTTTAATCCTATATTAACGTTTTGTCTTTAATTCCTGGTGCATTGGGTTAAAACTTGGGCGCAGGCAGAAGCCACATAAAAGCTCTGCTCGTTTTGGGCTTGAGGGTCCCAGCAGACCTCGAGCTGAGCCAGAGCCAGGCATGTGGCCCAAGTCTGGCTTGAACCTTCAACGGCTCGCCCGCCTCTATGCAGAAGTAAATTTAATTACTTTGGCGTAAGTCTGTGAGCTCTGCATGAGTCGCTAACTCTGAATGTGCGCAGTATATTTATTTAGACTCAGTCGTAATATGAGCATGAGGAGACCGAAGCTTTTGGGTGGGTGAGTGGCATCAGGGAGTGTGAAGAGCAGCATGTGTCCGATGGATTGGCAGCAGGCAGTGGCATTGAGTGGCCACCTGTGAGTAGAGCCGTCAGGAAGGAGGTGGGTTCAGGGATGGGGCGTTCCAGGGACCATTGGCCAACACCACGGCCAGACTCGGAACTGAAACCAGCCCTGGCAATCAGCTTGACCAGCCCCCAAGGGGCGGGAGGAAGGGGGTGCAAGTGGGAAGCACCACTCCCGATGCCGCTTTTGGCCAATATTGCAGTACTGCTGCAAAATCGGCCACCTGTAACAAAACCGCCCCCCAGTGATCCAAAACCTGCCCCCCTTCCGACCCACAGAGTAAACGCCTGGTGCCCGCTATGGCCAATCCAGCCCTGGCTAAAACCATGTGGCACAAGCAATGAAGTAACCAGGAGAGTTAATTGCGTCTTCGGGGTACAGTGACTGTTCTCAGTGAGAGAGGCAGCTGGTTGTGTTTACTCCCTGCCCCATCAGTGAATTACCCATGATGCTCTGCAACGGTAGAGGCTCATCCCTCTGCTTCATTTTCTGCAGCTGCATTGGTTAAGGTCTGCAGATTCGTATCTTGGTACCATTGTCCTTGGGAGCTAAAACCACAGCGGCCAACCATTCTGACACCTCAGTCTCTTCTATAACATCCATACACAGAAATCTATTCAATTTGTCATGTATGGGTTGCAAATTCAGTACCTTCCTAACTTTATGCACAACTGGTTTGGCATTATTCTTCAGGATAATCTTATGCTTAAAATTTTCAACAAGCCCAGTTCTTCTTTAAAAACCGCTTCAAATTCACTGACCAAATCACATTCATCGCTTACATTAGCAAAGAGTAGCAAGTGAACATCAGAGGGAGTATAAAAAATGCTTTGATGATAAATATTCCATGCGAGAGAGGCGATGTAGTGTGGGGAAAATGGTTTAGCTAAAAAAAAAAAAAAGTTGGATGCCCAAAGAAAGACCAGGTTACTTTGGCCCTATGAAGATTATTGAACTCAGAAAGAATGTAGTGCTCTTGAGGGTTGTATGACGAAACCACAGCTGCATTTATTTACACATGCGTATACAACGCGGTCTAAACAACGAATGTGTGATTACCACGCATTCCTTTACCACGCAAGTCGTTACAGCGACTTGCCTCCGGGGGAGTGCTGGACTTTGTAATAGTATAATTTACTATTCCAACTTTAGTCTGTGCAACAGTAGGTAAACAGTTGGATTAAAATCAAACACCAGACCAACAACCCACTCCATAAAGCAAGTCATTGTAAAGACTTGCAAAGGAATGCTTGGTAAAGAAGCATTTGTTGTTGGGACTGCATTGTAAAGGCACTGCGTGGTAAAGGCTCTTTACCGGTCTTGAGTGTGGAGACATTTGGAGCATGTCACGTGCGGCCTAGGCTGTGCCAGATCTAGCCCTGAGTGCGTCTGGTAGTTAAACCATCGGCTTCCTCTCTTATGGGAAGGTCCTCTCCATGCATCAAGAGTAGGCCATCTTATGTCCAGGACTACGTGCTTACTTAAGACATTTGTCTTTCTCCATGTAGTTATTGTACGGTGCAGGCAATAGTCATTTTATTACAGTCACGTGTTTCTAAGTTCTCCTTACATCTATTTCTTCCATTTTCCTTAGGTATATAAGTTGTTGTTTCATTGTTATGTAAAGGGGGAGATGTGCTGTAGTGTGTGCTTTGTGTGTATCTAGGGGTAGCCCCTGTACTATCAATATGGAAAATGTGCATAGAGAAAGCATCTCACCTTTGTTTCCCTGATAGTCAACTTATGACAACTGTAGCTTTTTGTAAATCGTAAAAGGTGTACACTGATGTTACCACGTGCCAAATATTAATACAACACCGTTACCCCCAAAGCAAGAGACGAGAAGGGTTTGCGCGTGTACTTTGATATCGTTCTTACAGCTTGATATACAGACAACCTATTTCATGTCATTTCTAAAGCGAGTATGTACACACAAACATGAATCACAATCACATTATGCACACAAAATCAAGATCACATCAAACAACAATAATTGATAACCTTGTACCGTCGTGAAACAGCATTAGACATTTTGTGTATTAAATTAAATCAAAGCGAACAAAAATTAACAACATTGTCCTATAATGTTGGTTAGCTTGGGGTACGTGATTTGTCCCTCTAAGGTATAGTCCAGATGGTACTGAGTGGCCCTTTCTTTAGTGGTCAGAGATCTTTTGCTACTGGCAGGGGCGTAGGAGACACTACATTTCTGGGGGAGACAGGGACAACCTTGTGGACTTTCCAGTGACCCTATACAAATCGCCCATTGTGAGAGACCATACGCCCGTTAAACATATACAATCGCATAGTTATGAAGAGAAATATTGAGAAGCGCAGGCATGTAGTCACAGTTCGGTGGGAGGTGCGAGGAGCTAATGCTTTGTCACAAATAAAACAATAAAAAAAATACCAGCAGCAAACAAAAACATCACACATTCACACCGGAAACAGGGAGGTACGCACAATGGGCATGTGCCATGTTTGGAGCCAACATGAATTGTTTACGGTTGTCAGTCACTCACACATAGAGGCTGAGGGAGAACGAGTGGAATTTGCTCTGGTGACCAAAGGCAAAATGACCTTGCACAATGTTTATCCTGGCAACTAAGCAGTGCTTAATTTGTAAAAAAAACATACGTGCCAGGGCTCTCGTCAGGACGCCACTGCAGCTTGCACTGCACAGTGCCCCTGCCATGCTACCAATGAAAATAACAACACAACTACTAACCATCGCACTCCTACAAGTGTGACAGTTTGGAATATTCCAGGTCCACCAAGCTATAAGAATGGCTTGGGCAGCAGGTGATAGTCATTTTTAATGTATATTGAATTAAAAACTGACTGTTGTTGTGGTCATCTCTCAATTAGCCAGGCAGCACCACCTAGTGGCAGGCTGTCACAGGTGCCAGTGTTGACAATTAAAATGCTGGTGCCGAGCACCGGAAACCACCGGCTTAAATTAAGCACTGCAACTAAGCATACATGGGGAAGCACATATTTAGTATTCTTCCTCACCTACTCACCTGGCAAAATGTTGGTAGTCTATATTGTGAAGTCGATATAAGAGCAGGTTGATAGGTAAACTTCAATATTTTGGTAGCACACCAGCCTGGTCTGAAGGGCTCGCTGAGGATGCCACCAGCTGTGGCAAGGAGGCGGGGATGGGACATTTGAAACAAGACATTCATCTTCAGCTGGATGTACAGTCAGCTGGCTGAATACTAAAGACAGTCTATAGGTGTAAATATGGGAATTACCTATTAGTATGCATTCAGATCGCTAAAGATAAAATCACTTTTAAATGTTCCTTTCACGTTTCTCAATATCTAGTTTATTTGTTGCTCTGTATAGCACCCACACAGAAGGCTACTTCAGAGCTTGTGAATGACCTTGAAATGACCCGAGGCAGGACCCCACTAAAACTTGGGTGAACCTGGCTCTAATGATGGTGACTCCTGTGGCTGGTTCCAGTTTGTGGCAGCTAAAATACAGAAGGTAAATCACTGAATTCAACATGACCTAATCGTTTATGGTTCTATAGAACACGTTTTTTCGAACCGGCATATGCCATTTCAAAGTACAATTTTATTTAGGAACCCTAGCCAGTTTGTGGGAAGTCATATTAGAGGTCTGGACTGCTGAGAGCTCCGTTGAGGACAATGGCGGGCGAAGGGCCAATATTGACTGGTGTAAGGTCTTCTGCTCCGAGCCTCCAACATTCCAATGTTTGTCTTTTTATTTCTCCCTTTTTAATTTATAACATTCTACCCACAGTAGGTAGAAGGTTGTAATAGCCTTGGAGTCATTCACCCGCAAGCTATACAGGTTGTTGAAAGTTTTCACACTTGTTATAGTCCCTTGTTTGCCATTGTTTGTTGAGTTTTTTGCAGGATGTTATACTGCGATCTAGACCTGAAGGTATTTTTTGTAGTTATGTTACACATGGTCACATTCATGTTTTTTAGGCAGATTGAGTGAATTGCCAGAATCCCAGGATTTTGAGCCGTAGCTGAGACTTAAACCTGTCTGCCAGTTCTAAAGTCAGCAGCTACCTGTAAAAGGCCACATCTATGACTCTGGTTCGGAGCCTTTAATAACTGTTAATGCCCTCTACATTGGGCGATGATGCTTAATTAGATTACATCAAATCCTGCTCCCTGTGAAGAAAGATACATATGTGCCAACTTCTCTCTTCAAGCCACATAATGTGAAAAGAATACCTCACAGCTGCAGCTCAGTGAAAGTAACAATCAACACTGCACAGGTATGTTTGACAAGAAGAGGTTTTAATGAGGCTGGCCATGGCCATCATCTCAATTATGTGATGACATTTATGTGTAACTTATGATTAAGGTTTCCAGTTTTCAATTTTTCCTGATTTTTACAGATAAATACAGACAGAAAACAATCTATTTCCTGTATGTATTATATTTTTAAAAGCGGAAATATACAGAAAAGTGTGCTTCTTATATGTGACTCTCCTTATTGTCCTTAATGAATTCCAGATCAACTGATAAGCAGATAGACACCATGGGGATTTAAAAACAGAATCAGATTCCATTAACTACAGGCATATGTTAACATATATTTGCATATAATGCTAATATTTACCTGTTGGTGTAGTGTTTTGTTATACTTGTCTGCTTGATTTGCTAAAACACGTTAGGCATCAAAGTATGAGTGGATGTTTTTCAGCGAAATAAATGTGGAAATACACCATTTTACAATGCCACTTATTCTCAAAGCATAAAATAATCATGGATAAATACCAATAAAATGCCCAAAAATAAATATGGATAAATATAGATGGAAATGTTAAAAAAAAAAACTAAACACCTGTTGTAAAAAGGACTCAGAGCCTTTTTAAAGTTGAAGTCGTGAGGTTTATTCAGATTTCAGCAACACCTACGACCAGACACTCCCGCTGCGCACCAGGACTCCAAACAACTGAATTAACGTTGTTGGAACCCTGGAACGCAACAAGCCGCATCCGATCACGGAACAACCTTCAAAGAACGCATAGGCTCGTGATACATCCTCGCGCTACACACTAGCACGAGGATGAAGAGCAACACATTACAACACCATAAAACTGGGAGCCCTAGTTATGAAGATGTAAATTGTATTGGAAGCCACATTCTATTTGCCTCTGTTCTGTGTCTCGTGTGGTATGATTTTCAGTGACTTCATCATTTTGCAAATTGGTGATTATTCAACCCGAGCAATTATCCAAATTCTTTTGGCGACTAACTGTTGGAAATGATGCGGCTTGGTGTGGTTATGTGAAGTGAGCACATTCCATTCTACATCATCCCTAAATTTAGGATCTCAGGAGTCTACTTCCTCACTCCCCCTGAGCACTGGTCAGTCCAAGTTACAGATATCCAATGACAGTGTTAGCTTCTTGAGAGCTCCATTTATGCGTTTCTACCGGGTAGATACAGCAATTAAGCACACGTTTGCATAGACGCACAAACATCAATAAACATGGCAAGGGGATTACTTTTAAAACCCGTGAAACATTTTCATGTTTATTAAAATTACCAAATATAAGTACTCTTCTTTAAGATAAAGTGCTTGTTCGACAGAGTTCCCACATAGATTCTAAAATAAGAAGCATTTTTTAATTTATGCGGTGTAGAACATACCACCTAAGTACTAGATTAAAACAAAGCATGTGGTTAATGCAGGAGATGAAGAGAGTAAACTTCCGAGGGAGGGTGAATAAGCCCCTCACATTTCCCAAGTGCTCATTCATGCAGGCAGCAGAATGAGCAGGCCCCACAAACCCATCCTTTATCACCCCTAAATCCCACTGGCACCTCTATGTGTAAAAAGAAACATTAGAACAAGGTGGCATGAGAAAAGTAATGCCATTAAATACTCACGGAAGGACACAATCAGAGTAGTGAATAGGTACATTCAGATTTTTGGGATGAAAAGCCATGCTCATCACAAGGGCATCATTTTCGCAAGTATTATAAACACTCAAAGTCAAGTCAAGTCAAAAGATACTTTATTTCGAATTTAGTATATAAATTCATAAAGAGTCACATACATACAAGATTAAAAATCACAGACCAATTAAAAAGAAGTGAAGTTCCATTGACAGTTTAACAATCCATATCCGCTCTTGATTTCATTGTAGATTTTAAAAAACGGACAATAAAATATATACAGTCCATATGCAATAATTGTTAAAACATTAAAGCAGGTTTAACCTGGGTAAACTTCATTTTCTTTAACATTGGTGTCAGGTAAGTTTTCCTTGGGACAGAGTAAAAGTTGCAGAAAAACATAAAATGTGTTAAATTTTGTGGAGACTGTCCATCACACCCACATACCAGTAACATCTGTCCCAAATGACCCATTTTGGGTCTGGCCAGTAGAAGATGAAATGTATTACATCTAAACCTGGTTAATAAAAAAAAATTATGGGTTGTAAGAGTAGACATTAGGTAAGGTTCAGCAGTATGGGTGGTTATTAAGGCGATATGTGATCGGACACTGGGTTTAATAAGCTCAATCCCTTCCCTTTCCTGTGTCCTATAATTCAAAAAGAGGGATTTAACCAATTGAATATCCTTTTTGTGGATCTCTTCAGGCTCAGAGAACAAGGAGCCCCTTCCTATTGATTCGAATCCCTTTTTGATATAAGAAAACCACGGGATCCGTGCCTTGTTCTCCAAAGCCAGACAATCCCTAAGTATTTCCTGGGTCAAGGGTATGTCTTGGTTGAGCCAGCATTGTAGTCAAAAAGTCATGGGGCTCATTGCTATCTGGTCGGCTATATAAGGTACTCCTAGTTCTTCATGGACCACCAAGTTAGGAGTACTTGATGGGACACATAGGAGTCTTTTTAGGAACTTATTTTCCTCGACCTGTATAGGGTTTATCTCAGCACGTCCCCATAGCTCGCTACCGTAGGTAGCTATGGCAATGCTCTTTGCTCTATATACCTGGAGCATAGCCCCTGTTGGTTTCTTCCCTATTTTGGAAGCGAAGTTGAAGATTGCTGCATTTGCCCGCGCCATCTCCCCGCTTTTTTTATGTATGACGGCATCCCACTTTAATTTGTCATCGAATTGGACTCCCAAATAAGAGAACACCTTAGTGTTGGGAATTAGATCTCCCCCTGTTTTAAAAATAAAGGTCCTCCTTGGTCGTTTGCCCAGGCTCATGGTATAGGACTTTGTACTGTTTATCTTCAAGTCTAGCTTGGACATAAACCCATGGAAAGAATTTAATAGGGTCTGGAGCCCAATTTCAGTTCTAGATAAAAGTACAGCATCATCCGCGTACAGCAGGACAGGAATACCCCTTCCCGCTGCACGCGGAAAATCTGCACCAGTCTCTACCAGGGTCCTCTCAAGATCATTAATATAGAAATTAAATAAAAACGGGGCCATAATACATCCCTGCCTGATGCCTTTCCTGATGGAAAAGTCAGTTGTAACCTTTAAATCTTTACCGTACCTAACGTTTGCTCGTGTTGAAGAATGCAAATCCCGTAGAAAGTTGGTCAACCCCACATCAACCCCTCTCGCCTCCATGTCCAACCAAAGCTTCGATCTGTTGACGCAATCAAAAGCTGATGAGAGGTCCATGAAGGCGAGATGAATCGAACCAGGATTCACCACAGTATATTTATTGAGTAGTAAGTACAGGTTAAGACACTGTGTTGTAGTTGAGCGTCCTGCGTGGAAACCATACTGGCAATCTGTTAAAATCTTATTTTCAACCGCCCAATCCTTCAGCCTAGTTAGAATAGCACGCCCCATTACCTTCACGACCAAGTCTATAAGTGATATTGGTCTGTAACAACTTGTGTCGTTTCTGTCCCATTTTTTAAACACCGGCACTATGGTAGACAGTGCCCAGCTAATTAAACAGCCTTCTGAGGCTGCCGCATTAAATACCGGACAAAGAATAGCTGCCCAGAAATGGGGATCTGATTTATATAAATCTGGGGGGATCCCATCAGGCCCCGGAGCTTTATTACTTGTCAGGCCCTTTATTCCATCCAAAATCTCCAATTCAGTAAATGTTATGGTGGAAGCGGCTCTACAGCTCACTCTACTATCATTAAGGTCAGTCGGGCAATCAAACATTACTTTAAAGTGATTGATCCAGTCACTTTCTCCAATATGGGCCACCAGACCATCGCCTCCCACTTGTTGGAATAAGGGACCGTTTACAGTCTTCCAGAACCTTGTACTATCTTTTAGAGTGCTGCTGTCTACTAGTTCTTCCCAGGCCTCTTCTTTTAATAAGGATTTACGTAGTGCTAAAGTATCCCTGTACGACCTTCTCAAGGTACGTACTGCCACAGAGTCTCTGTTTTTTTTTGCAAGTGCTTCTCTTAATAGTTTAGCAGCCTTTGAGCAGTTTTTATCGAACCATTTAGGGCCATGGTTACCATTTTGTCCAGAACTTGTTAACAATAGTTCAGATATTTTTGTGGATAGATTGGCAAAAGCATCTAAAATGGATCTAGCCATTGTTCCTGCGGTTATACAGGTGTCTATTTCTCCCAGGCAATGGGTCTTTACTTTTTCATTGAAAATACTGGGCGATATTTGGGTCCACTTTAACCTCCTTTTCCCATCAGTGGGCCTTAATACTCCTGTGATTGATTTAGAACTTGTAGAATCTGACAGTATACCACCAAGGTAAACCGACAGCGGATTATGATCGCTAAATTCATTGGTTAAAATGAAAAAATCCCCTAAGTGGGGAATTAAAGAAGATGAAATCAAAATATAATCAATAAAAGTACCATTCCCTTTGCCTATAAAGGTTGGGATGGTATACAGTGTGGATGGGCTCATATAAGACATGACTGACCCCATATCAAGTTCACACAGCAAATCATTTAGTTCCTCACCATGTGCTGTGTGCTCATAGTGTAGACCAGATATTAGTGGGCAGCCTAAATTTGCTAAACAGGTAGTAGAGAGATTACCACATGGGTGGATATTAAAATCCCCTGTAATAATCAGACTATGCAGGATATTGGCCATATATTTTTTTATAAATATAGCCAGGGACTTGATATTTCCTCCTTCTTCCACTGTAGATGGGGAATTATAAAAGTTTATTATCCCCCATTCTACATGTCCCTTCCTTAGTGTGATTGCTAAACTTCCGGGGTGGGGATGGGTAATCAAGCGCACATCACATTTAATGTCTAATGAGACATATGTTACAAGGCCTCCCTTAGGCCTGCCACTGGCCGAAGGAGAGGCCGAAACAAAGAAGGCCTGATAACCATCTAAGTAATGGTTATTATCCATGTCCCATGTTTCCTGTAGGTTTATAATCCTATACTGGGTAACAAACACAATCCAGCGCGGATCACTACTTTTCCTGGCCAACCCGGCAATATTCCAGGATAAGATGTTCTTTCTATGGGTCAGAGATTTATCAGTTACATTATCTTTACTTTGAGCCTGTATGGGGATTTGGGAGTCTATTTCACCTGGAGCCTGAGAAATTAGTCAATCACAATCATCGATATCTGACAGTGGCTGAAATCTATTCCTTAACTCTAATCCTTGAGGAAAAGGGGGATTAACCCAATTCCTTAAGTGTGGAGGTCGAATATTTGATCGGCAAGAGGGATTCTGTCTTGTGGTGTCCCTTAAGTATGTGTGATCTTTGCTATTATTATCAGCTCTATGTGGCCAGGGTTCCTGAGGGTAAAAGTATCTAAGGGACAGAATCACTATATTAGAGCCGGAACCCGGGTGACCCATTTGAAATTCCTGTAGAATTTTTTTGGCAGTGTATGGATTATCAAAGTTCACAACAATACAATCACCATTATGAGGTTTAGTCCTTTTGCCGATCCATTTAATTCTGCGGGCCATAATTATGAATCTATTAACATCCTGTCCCCTATATAAGTTGTTAGTAAACCATTGATTCAATTTATTTTTAAGTTGATCAAAATCTTCTGTGACCCCTTCCTTCAGCTGGGGGACATTACTCAGGATTACAGTGTAAGGTGCGGACTCCCACGGAAGATCAATCGAGTGGGGTCCCTGCAGATGATATTCGGGGGATGTCCGTTCCTGATTGATCATAAAATTGTCAATGGTACTATTATGTTTATTAGATTCCTGTGGTCCATGAGTAGGTCTAAATTCAGTCAGTGGAGGAGGCTGAACGGCTATAATGGTCGGAACCTCACTTCTCATTACTGAGTCAACCTTATGAGCCTTAGAATTGCCACTTGAAGATGCCTCTGCTCTGGTGTTTTGTGCAATGACTGGTCTGCTGTCAGGTTTCCCCCCACTGTTCCTTTCTATAATTGCTAGTCTATCCTCTATACTTGTAAGCTTTTTTAAGATCGGATCCAAAAGCTTTTTCAGTAACATTTCTAGACTTTCTGAATTGCCCTCGTGTACCTGGCTACCCTCGATGACTTTCTTAGTTACCTGTCTCGCCCCGGTATTATTAACAATGTCAGTAATATAAGGGGTTTGGGCGTTAACTGTTATCCCACCCTCGTTTCCATGTGCACCCACTGGCTTATGTTCCCTTTTTCCCTTCTTTCTGGGGTTTGGAGCCTTGATTGTTTTATTTTTGCCCTGTTTTCCCCTGGTAATCATCCCTTTATCCACGATTGCTACTTCCTCAACCACAGAAATATCCGTCTCCTCAATGGTCTGAGACAGCGATATATTAATCGAGGAGCCCTCAGTAGCACCTAGTTCTGGTAGTAAGAGGAGTTCCGGTGTAGCCTATTCGTAGAACTGAGGGGTTCTAAGGAGAGTCTACGTTCAGTGTCCAGGATCTCTTGAGTCAGTACTGAGTTGGCCCTCGATAAAAAAGCATCCAGGGTACCCACCACCCTGTTACCCAGAGTACCCTTGACTTTGTTCTTTTTCAATTAAATACGGGGAATATTTCAAACAACGGGGCTTTCAGAGTGCAGAAATGAGCAATGTATGGGGCAGATAGTCCAGCTCAAATAAGAACAGTACCTTTGATTATTGTTGAGTCTCTTCAGTAATCACTCTTATGTGAAGCTCCAGCCATATAACGTGGCCCAACCCAGCCTATTCCGGGCTATGACGGGCAAGGACGGGCCCGCCCTTGGCACGGGCTTCGCCCGGGCGCTGCCCGCGCGCCTCCCGCGCTGCGGAAGCTCCCTGTGGCTTTTGTAGGACACCGGCGCGCTAAGGTGACGTCAAGTGCTGCGCCGGTGTCTGGGGGTGCTGGGGAGTGAAGTCTGCACAGCCGTTCCCCTCACGGCACGGGAGTTGAATGCAGAGGCTGGATTCCCCCACAAGGTAAGCCGTTCCCCTCACAGCAGGTGAATAGTGACACAAAAGTAATCGCTCTTTGCTCCTCCGGCGCGTCCCGCGCTGCGGAAGCTCCCTGTGGCTTTTGTAGGACACCGGCGCGCTAAGGTGACGTCAAGCGCTGCGCCGGTGTCTGGGGGTGCTGGGGAGTGAAGTCTGCACAGCCGTTCCCCTCACGGCATGGGAGTTGAATGCAGAGGCTGGATTCCCCCACAAGGTAAGCCGTTCCCCTCACGGCAGGTGAATAGTGACACAAAAGTAATCGCTCTTTGCTCCTCCGGCGCGTCCCGCGCTGCGGAAGCTCCCTGTGGCTTTTGTAGGACACCGGCGCGCTAAGGTGACGTCAAGCGCTGCGCCGGTGTCTGGGGGTGCTGGGGAGTGAAGTCTGCACAGCCGTTCCCCTCACGGCACGGGAGTTGAATGCAGAGGCTGGATTCCCCCACAAGGTAAGCCGTTCCCCCATGATTGCAGTATAAGTATACGGCTTTGAGATGGTGAAACACTTCACATACATTAATGGCATTATGATGGAGGGACGAGGGGCATGAACAGGTACATTGAAACTGATCAGACAACTCCTGAACATCCTGGAGAATGGAAGAAAATGCCCCCAAACGTGTGACAATGACAACTTGGCAACCTAGACAGGGACACGAGGTGGGCCAGGCCCCCGGCCCTCACTGCCAAGTGAGTAACTCAAGGATGTGGTAAAGGAAACGCGTCAGCAGACTCTGCTTCGAGTCCAACACGAGCGACCAGTGCTCCCCCTCGCTTCTTCCTCAGTAGCCCCAGGACCCGAGCACTGCAGGCCCGCAGCCACAGCCCTAGGCGCAGCTCAGGAACACTCCTCGGGCATGTTTGCAATACTTGGCTTTTTATTTACATTCATTCCCTCATCGTCGCTCAGAAATTCTCCTTTCACTCCTCCTAAGCAATTTAAATAAGCCACACTCACTCCCCGTCATCGGCCCTTTCCTTTACAAGTTAACCGGACCTCTCCCCTCACTTCCATGGATGGGCAGGTGTTGTGTTGCGCCCGTACAGCGTGGGGGTCATGTGACCCTGAATAAATAAAAGCCGGTCGTAAGCGTACGTACGCCAGTTGGGCTACGACGTTGCAACCAAGTAAATGAACCCGTGAGTCCTGTCTCTTTATTAGCCCCCACCAGGTATCACTCCCTGTAATCGAGTGCCAGGTGCTGCCCCCTGGCGACACAACAACTGGCGACGAGGGTGGGCGTGCCCTCGCTGGTCGACAAACGCTGGTGTGGCGGCCGCGAGCACTGCCATCGGCTCGCGGCGCTCATGCCCCGGTGCGCTTTCCACGGTGTCTCGGCGGCGCTGTGACCCCGGAGGCGCCGGTACTACGGCGTGTGAAGCAGAGGACGCGCTCGCAGCAGCGCAGACCCCGGAGGTGAGACGCGGTAGCGCGACCCCCGCCCCTGCTCGTGGGAGGCCACATGCGAGGCTCTGGCCTTCCGGCCACGTGCTGCGGACTCCGCTTCGTGCCTGCAGTGGGGAGAAACAGGCCACCACGCCCCTATGGCAGCAAGGCTGGAGGGGGAGTGCAAGGGCAAGGAGAGAGCACACGGCTGAGGCAGAGAGCAGGGCCCAGGAGGAGCCAGCACCAGAAGGAGAGACAGGGGCTCCCACAGCAACCACAGGTCCCAGACCCTGAAAGGAGGGAGACCCAGCCAGCAGTGGCTGAACAAGGCACAGTGAGCTCCAGCAAGGGATGTGTAGACAACAAGCACTGACAAAACCAAAAGATACACAAGTTCACTCACACGCCTGAGGGGATAACCCGACGGGGTCTTCAGTCAAAACGGCAAACATGGCCACGATACCCCCCATAGAGCTGTTCGTTGTGGAAGGGTCACCCTCATCGCTGGCACCTAAGTGGACTGGGTGGATCGCCTACTCATATTCTTCGAGGCCACCAAGGTCCATAAGGACCAGAAAAGAGCGATGCTGCTACATTTGGGGGGCAAAAACATCCACAACATCGCGAAGACCATAGTAGAAGCCACGCCCAAAAGCCACCACACACTGATAAACGCCCTCAACGGGCACTTTGAACCCAAGGCCAATCAAGACTATGAAAGGTTCATATTCCGGCAAGCACGCCAGCTCCCGGAGGAATCGCTAGACACGTATCATGCCCGGCTGAAGAACTTGGCATCCACCTGCGGATTCCCCGACGTGACGGAAGAAATCAAGGGTCAGATAATTCAAGGGTGTGCCTCCGCCAAGCTCCGGGAATGGATACTCGAAGAATCCGGCAAATCCCTCATGGATATACTAACGCTGGGGCGGACCAAAGAACTGTCGAAAGCGCGAGCGGCGCACATGGAAGCAGCACTGCAAGCACCTGTGAAGGCCGAGCCCGTAAATGCGGTGAAGACGAAACCCCCGACAAGGTGGGTCAAGAAAGGGCCGGGGCTCTCCACATCAGGACAACCCAAAACCTGTGGATACTGCGGAAGCTTGCCTCATCCAGCGACAGAATGCCCCGCCAAAGGCAAGAGATGCTCTGGGTGCGGGCGGTTTAATCACTTCGAAAAAGTGTGCCGGTCCAAGAGATACTGCCTGAGGAAGAAAGAGGACACAGCGACAAGGATGACGACGAAGAGGAAGAAAGGGTAGTGCACAAGGTTCACATGATCGGCACCACGACCCGGAAGGCGCGGCGGTTGCCCCAGTGCAGCATCCGAGTGGGGTCACAAGACGTCACAGCAGTGGCCGACACCGGCGCGACCATCAACATCATGGCGTCGGTCCTACATCGCACCATGGATCCTAGGCCAGTGCTATACCCCTCGACCATCACCGTGTTCGCGTATGGGCAAGATGCACCTTTGAAGATACGAGGACGGTTCAGAACATCCATCTTGCACGGCAACCACTCGATCACCACGAATGTCTATGTCACCGAAGACGGGCAGGGAATGCTCCTGGGGTGCAAGGCTGCTGAAGACCTGGGAATCATGACATTCGCATTTGGAGTCCATCAGGAGTCCGTCCAACATCTGCTGACTGAGTTTGCCGAAGAATTCCAAGGGATCGGACGGTTCAAAGGGAAGGAGATACACCTCCACATTGACCCCACCGTCCAACCAGTGGCACTGCGGCATCGGCGGATAGCGTTCCACCTGCGCCCCCTGGTAGAGGAAGAGCTTAAGAAATTGGAGGCCGCTGGCATCATCGAGAAGGTGACGGGCCCCATAGTTTAAAGGATCAGGTATTATTATATCTGGTGACTAGTGATTTTAACTGTTCTTATTATCATAGATGCCCTACACTTTTTGTTTAAAAAGGGCTCGAACTATGTGAATAGGACCGTTGTACAACATTGCTTTTTCATGATGGTTATCTGTACCCTATTTAGGTTTTGATGAACCACACACCTGGCTTCCTGATGAAGGCACATAGCCGAAACGCGCGTAGGATTTCAACAAAGTTCTAAGCTGTGTCATTGTTTTGTTATCCCGTGTAACTCTGTTCACTTTATAAATTATCATTATTATGGTCACAGGAATGAAACAATGTTAATGATTCCCATTTTTGTACATATATAGACAATTTGTGGTCGATTTTGATATTTATTCATTTCAAAGAAAATCTAAAAATTAAAGATTGATTATATAAATAACCATCTTTGAATACATTGCACTTTATTAGTCCCATTCATGTTTTGTTTATACATGTTGTCCAGGTCCATTAATGACAATTTTGTTTCCTAAATCTATGTTTCTTTACAAACACCCCCTATCCTGCCACTCTCCTGTGGGAGGGGGGCAGTAGCCTAGTCCTGATTGGGCAGGGCTTCCCATCTTCAAGATGGCGAGCGCCCGGAGATGTGCTTCACCTCGCCTCCCCCACCTGAGGGGTGGGGTAGGCAGGCTGGCACATCCCCTGTCCTTACTTGGGGTTTCCGGCCAGTCTTCCTGCCAGAGAGGGGGTCAGAACCGGTGGGGGCCAGTTACTGGGTACAGCAAGTGGCCTGGAGAAGCTCACAAAGGCGGCATGCCTTTGAGGCTTCCCCCTGCCCATCCTGGGGGGGGAGACCTAGCACCTTGCCCAGGTTGTGCATTGTTGCAGGCCCAGGAGAGCGGGGGCTCTCCACCCAGGGGTCCAGCAACATGTCTGCTGTGTGGCAGCCTAGGCAGCCTCCCAGACAAGACGTGGATTGTAGGTTAGGTTTCAGGGGGCATCTCTAAGATTACCTCTGTAGTGCTTTGTACATTAAATCCCACACTGGCATCAGTGCGGGATTAATGTGCTGAGAAGTTTGATACCAAACTTATCAGTCTTCAGTGTTGCCATCATGGTGCTGTGGAGTTCGTGTTTGACGAGCTCTCAGCATCATATACTCTTAAATGGCAGCACTGCACTTACAGTGCTCAGGAATGGACCTGGGTACTGTAGGGGCACATGGCTCATGCTTCTGTGCCCACACCACTGGCATAGGGCACCCAGCTAGAGGGGTGGCTGATGTATGCCAGGGCAGTGTAGGTTGTGGGCATGGCACACAGGGATGTGTGCCATGTCGACTCTTTGTTTTGTCTTGTACCCAGACACTCAGCCTGCAAGGGCAGTGTGGTTGTGTTAGGCTACAGGGCCTCTAAGGGTGGCACAATAAGTGCTGCAGCCGTTAGAGGCCTTCCCTTGTCACAAGGCCCTTGGTACCTAGGGTACCATTTACCAGGGGCTGACATGTGGCCAGGGTTTGCCAATTTGGGGTTTTAGGTTTTAGGGAGGGAACATAGGCCCTGAGCACCTGATTGGCAGGAGTCCAGGGCACACTCAGTCAAAGTACATTCATCAATTCAGCAAAAAGTGGGGGCATACCATGCAAGAAAGATGGCACTTTGTCTCACCCACTCACCCCGCACATCTACCCAGGCGCCCAGATCTGCACTGTTATTGCCCAGTAAGCCGAGTGCGTCGGGAGCTATTGCGGAGCGGGCCCAGTCACGCTGCCAACCACAATACGGCCCCCGTGGTTGAGGAACCCGAGAGGGTCGAAACCTATGCGGCCGGAGAGCACCTGCCCCTGCACCGCCCAAGCACCTGGCCCACACTCACCGCTCCTCTCACTAGAGGGTCGTCTCTTCCTCCTCAAGGCCAGCCAGCCCAATTCGACACACAGTTACCAGGATCTGACGAGTCTCGGCGTATAGCAATCAGGTCTGCCTCGCGCCCCCAGCCCCAGGATCACGGCCAAGACACTGTATGCTCCTATGCCCGCGTTGCAGGCACCATGCCTCCAACACCCTAACAGTTGCGGGGGCCGCGTATGTTTGTGTCTCCAGCTGTCAGCCAATACATCTAGTTCCCCGCTCTCACAGCTGTCGGTTCGGTCGGCAGATATATCCGGGGTCCCAGGAGCTCATCTGGTCCGCTGCACCTTCTCGCGTCACGTGGCGGGCATGTTACCCACAGGGAAGGCCGCATCCAGTCCGGTTGTGCAGCTCGGCATCCACGCAGGTTACAATCACCAGACTTCACACCAATGATGTAGCTTAGGTCCGTGGCGAGATCTGGTAGTTTGCAGTGGCAGACTTCGCACTTAAACGGTGATAATCAAGGATAAAGGATCCTGGTTTGCGGAGCCCCTTCAGAATGCGGCCATTCCGCGGATCGACGTAGCAACGCCCCGCCAAGCGAAAATAATTAACAGTTCGATAGGCCAGACCAGCTTGGGTCAATTCCGCTAGGAAGTTTAGAATGTGAGTAACCTTTGCCCACATGGGATCCACATGTCTCTCCAGACACCAACGGTGCCATCGTCTCCAAGCCGAGCGATACCACTTGATGTACCTGTTGCCCATGCCTGCTGGATGAGGTTTGCAGCGTCTGATGAAAGCTGTTCATCCTTCCAGCCTCCAGTGAAATTCTCCATGCCTGAGTTGCAAATTACCCTGAAGGACCAATGTATGAAGGCCGCCCTGGGGGTCCTTGATAATTGAAGGGAATGAGGGCAGCTGTATTGGGCAATCCCCAACAGCTCCATCAACGTTGGGAACGAGGTTTGGCCTCTCCATATTGGCGTGATCAATACTAAGGAAGCTCCCTGCTGTCGAACTTGGGCTGCTACTCTGGGTATCATCATGAACGTGGGAAACGCATAGGGTACTCCTTCGACCAGTCTTGGAGAAAGGCATCCACCGCCGTGACTTCCGGGTCTGGTCTCCAGCTCATATATGGTGGGAGTTAATGGTTCAGTCGTGAGACAAAAAGGTCCAGATTGTCCATCAAAGCCAGGAAGACTGCATGGTCCATTTGCAAGTCGCTGTAGTCGGAGAAGTTCCTGGAGTTCCAATCCGCTATCATGTTCTGCATGCCGGGAAGGTCCTCTGCTGTTAGTGAGATCTGGAGGCAATAGTGCTAAAAATCCTTCGCCAGGTTGGATAAGGTCTTCGATAGAGGGCCGCCCAGGCGGTTGATTTACTGGACTGCCGAGATGTTGCCCATCCTCAACAGGATGCAACAAGAGACTCTGTCCCTGGTGAGGGATTTCAATGCAAAGGATCCCGCCAGCATCTCCAGACAGTTGATGTGCAATTGTAACTCCTCCTCTGACCATTTGCCTCCCATCGAGAGTTCCCTGCATCGGGCTCCCCTGCCCAATATGCTGGCATCCGACTCTATTACCATATCCGGGGTCGATCCGTAGATCGCCCTTCCATTCCAGGCTGCCATGTGGTCGACCACTGGAGTTCCGTCCTGGCTTCCTCCTTTAGGGAGATGATTTCCGATTAGGTAAGATCCCTTCTTAGGTGCTGAGCTTTCAGTCTCTGGAGGGCCCTATAGTGTAATGGACCCAGGAATATAGTATGAATCGAAGAGGAGAGAAGGCCCACTATCCTGTCCAGCTGACGTAGCGAGATTCTGTCCCTCCTGAGGACTTGCGAGAGTTCCTTCCGTATCTTGGTCACCTTTGAAGTTGGCAAGCTCAGGGAATCTGAGACTGAATCTATGAGCAATCTTAGGAAGATCATCTGCTGCGCTGGGCGCAGTTCCGACCTTTATTCATTGATGACAAAGCCCAGATCCTGGAGCAATGCAATAGTCATGTTCATGTTGTGGGTAAGATGCACCAAAGACTGATCCATAATAAGGATATTGTCCAGGTAGATGATCATTCTCACCCCACCCCCCCCTCTCGTAGAGTATCCCCACCACTGGGCGCAACAGCTTCGTGAAGCACCACGGGGCTGAAGAGAGGCCGAAGGGCAGGGCCCGAAATTCAAAAATGTGGTCCTTCCAAGCAAACTGGAGAACTCTCCAGTGAGGAGGGAAAATGGGGACTGCTGGGTAAGCGTCCTTAAGGTCTAGTCTGACCATCCAATCCTTTAGGAAGCTGGCTCTGTATATACCATACCAAAGTAAGGTACAGTGTGCACAGAGTCCAGTGGAACCCCAAAGGTAGGCAGAGGTAAAGTTAGATAGAACCTTACTCTCTATTTGTGGCAGTGTGGTCGAGTAGTAAGGCAGTATCAGAGGACAGTGTTAAGCATTTGTTGTACAAACTCAGTCAGCAAATGAATTCACACGCTGAAAGACTGAACTTCAGACCAATTGTTTTTGTATAAAAATATTCTTTTAGTTATTTTATTTTCTAGAACCAAGCAAGCCTGGCACAGGTAAGCAATAAATACTTTACAGTAGTAATGCAATTGAAATACAGTTTGAATGATAATTGTATATGCACTCTGGATTGATTTACAGTATGAATGCAGAGAAATGCAATACATAGTAAATGCAGTACATAGACTTGAAAAGGCTTTTTAGTAAAATAGCAGGTAAGTAACTTTTGAGATTACTAGGCTTACACAGAGTAGTATACCTAGATGCTACTCTGGGACATTGCCTGAAAACAGGTAAGTAAAATAGTTTTTGTTAGATTATGTAATTTTAAGGAATTTCTTTAGTTTCTCAAACTCCACACTTAGAAACGTTTCACAGAAAAAACAGTCAATGTTATCCGATGGAGGAAAATAGTGTTATCAGTTTTGAGGTAAGTATTTGGTAGTGGAGTTGAGGTTCTGGGGTAGACTCAGGGGTGCCCCAGGGTCAAGGATGCACTCTAGTTACACCCTCAGCAGCACTGGGGCAGCCGGGTGCAGAGTGCTGAGGCCCAATGTTATCAAATGGGGGATAGGGGGCCTCCGGTTGGTGGCTGTTGACTAGCAGGCCACTTGGCTGTGGGAGCAAAGCTCCTGGACTTTAGCTCAGGGTAAATGGAGAAACAAAGTAGCACCAAAGGTGCACCCTCAGTGGCACTAGGGCGGCCGGGTTCAGAGTGCTGTTTTGACGTCGGACGCCCTGTTATTTTCAATAGAGAACCTCCGGTTTGGAAAGACACTGCAGGCTTGGGGACGAAGGTCTTCTAGGTGCGACCATCACTTCAAGAGGTAAGTTGGGAAGTTAGGGGTTGGTTAGGCACCGTCGGTTTGGGCACACAAGGCCGTGGGGCATCGGCTGCAGTGGTGCCTTTTGGGGTCGAATCTTCTTACCAGCTCCCGGTCGCGGTTAGGGGGGCCTTCTGGATTTAGGCTGCAGGTGGCGACTGGAGGTTTGAGGCAGATCAGGGGTCACCGGATCTCGGGTCAGGATCGCCGGGGTGACCTCCTCGTGGTATTTGCCCACTCGAGCTCGGGCCGTGGACGGCAGGTGCAGACTGGGGCGGATTCACGGTGTCCGGCCAGAGCCAAAGGTTGCAGGTGAACAAATCTGGTTTTCACCAGAGACAAAGTCTTTGTAGTTGAAGGCAGGCAGGTCCTCCGGGGTTTTCGAGATTGCTGGCTGCAGAACACACCGGAATTTCGCAGGAGCAGGTACGAGGGGGAGACAGGCCGGTAGGGCTGGGGCTATGTCAGTGGGCGTCTTCCTCTTGTTAGCTGGTACACAGCTGTCCGGTTCTTCTTCTTCTTGCAGTTTCTTGTCTGAGGAAGCAAGGTTCCGGGGTGCCTCTAAATACTAGATTTAGGGGCGTTACAGGTAGGTAAAAGGCAGGGACCAATGGGTCCCTTCCCTGGGGTAGGTACACCCCCTATTATGCCACCCTCCGGTGGGAAGGGGCATGTGCCTGTCTCTGGTTGGCTGAGTCCCCCCATCTTCAAGACGGCGAAACTTGTTTTACCCGCCGGTTCTCCCGCCAAAACTGGGGGTCAGAACCAGTGGGGACCAGTTGCTGAAAGCAGCAAATGGCCTGGGGAAGCTCACAAAGGCGGCAAGCCTTTGAAGCTTCCCCTTCGTGAACCCTGCCCAACCTGGCGGAGGAGGCTTGGCACCTCGTCCCAGTATGTGCATTGTTTCAGGCCCCAGAGACCAGCAGGCTCTCGACCCAGGGGTCCATAAACATGTCTGATGGTGGCAGCTGAAAGCAGACACTCAGCCTGGACTCTAGTGGTAGGTTAGTTTTAAGGGTGGCATCTCTAAGATGCCCTCTGTGTGCCTTTTTCATTAAATCTCACACTGGCATCAGTGTGGGTTTAATGTGCTGAGATGTTTTATACCAAACTTCTCAGTTTTCAGTGTATCCATTATGGTGCTGTGGAGTTCTTAATGACAAACTCCCAGCACCATATACGCTTAATGGCAGCACTGCACTTACAATGTCTAAGAATAAGAATGGACTTAGACACTGTAGGGGTACAGGGCTCATGCACCTGTACCCTCACCACTGGTATAGTGCACCCAGCTAGAGGGGTGACTGACCTATGCCAGGGCAGTGGGTTGTAGGCATGGCACACAGAGATGTGTGCCATGTCGACTCTTCACTTTGTTCTGCACTAAAACACGTGGCCTGCAAAGGCAGCGTGTGAGTGTAGTGGTACAGGATCTCTAAGGGTGGCACAATAAGTGCTTCAGCCCTTAGAGGCATTCTCTGGTCACAGTGCCCTGGGTACCTGTGGTACTATTTACCAGGGGCTGACCTGTGGTCAGAGATGCCAATTGGGTTTAGGCTTCAATGCAGTTTTAGGGAAAGAACATAGGCCCTGGGTACCTGATTAGCAGGAGCCCAGGCCACACTCAGTCAAAGTACATCAGCAATTCAGCAAAACGTGGGGGCAACCATGCAGAAAGAGGGCACTTTCTCACAAATCCCCTGGCAGGAGGATGTCCCGGAGCAAGTGCATCTCCTCCATCTTGAAGTGGCGATAGACCAGCCACTCGTTGAATTCCCTTAAATTGATAACAGGTCGGAAGCCCTTTTCCTTCTTCTGTACTAGGAAGAGATTGCTTAGAAATCCGTCTGGGTGGAGTACTGACCTGCAAATAGCTCCTTCTTTAGGAGTTCTGAAATCTCGGATTGTATCAGACCCTCTTATTCTGCTGAAAAAGACTAAGGGTCTGGGGCGTACCTCCTGAGTAGTGGCACCATAGAACTCCATGTGGAAGCCCCTTACAGTCTGCAACACCCACGGTCTGTTGTGATCCTTCCCCCAATTGTGTGAGAAGTGTAGGAGCCTCCCCCCTAGATCTAGTGGGGAAGAAAGGGTAATTCTTACCAGAGGGTCCCCCTGGAGCGTTGGCTCCTCCTCTGTTGTTCCGTCCTTTCCCTCTGCCGGAACCTCTGCTGGAATAAAAGGTCCCTTGGTGGCCATCGTTCCAGCCATTATTCCTTCGTTGTTGACTCCTGTTGGAGGGGCCATGCTGATGGATGCGGCGGTAGGAGCGACCCTTGCCTCTTCCAGCCCTGGCAAAAACCCGCCCCGGAAAAATCTTTTTTATGAAGGCCTGAGCCTTATCCAGGGCTGAAAAGGTGGTAACAAACTTGTTAAATTCCTTAACGCAAGGCTCGCCAAAGAGCTTACCCTGAGCTATGGGCCCCGCCTCAGAGGTAGCTCGGTCTCCTAAGTTGTGGTCAATTTTTATGAGGAGAGACCTTCTTCTTTCAGCTGCCAGGGCACAGTTCGCATTGCCGAGGAGGCATATCGCCCTTTGCGCCCAACCAGCATCTATGTCCGTAGACAAAGGGGATCCAGAAGCTTTTGAACGTTCCGCCAATTGTATAATTTGGGTCAAGGGGCCCACCACGTCCGGGAGTTTTTCCTGGCAATTTCTCCATGACCTATCTATTCCTTTTTTTAGATCCCTCATGTATATCGAAAACAATATGCATAGTTTTTCATCTATCTCTGGTGTGTTTGCCACCTTCCCCTTAAGCGAGGGCCTGGGGCATTCTCCCCTCAGCTTAGACCTGACTTCCTTCTCTAGAAGTTGACAAATTTTTCACGCCACATACGCCACCACCTTGGCGTCAGGGATCCACTCTGCTGACCTAGGATGGTAAATTTGAGTAGCGTCGAACATATCTGAGTGGCCCCCGTCCCCTTCTGGGGACTCAGAGGAGTGGGCGACCCGAGTCATTATCCTCGTCGGAGGAGATATCTCCTTCCGACACACCCTCCCCTTCAAATGGAAACCCGCCATTGGGGGTCAGAATTTGGGACAACCATGTCGCAATCTTCTCCAGACCCGTCTTCCTCCCGGCAGGGTGCGTGATTTAGCATTCACACACGTTTAAGGAAGGTTTGCTTGAGTTTATCAAACCCTTCTAAGTGCCCCGCGTTACGCTTCATGGTCCTTTTATTCCCCACCTGGGAGTCATTGGGACCCGCCTCCGCATGGTCAGGATCGCTGAATACCCCTGGGATGCTTTTTGCCAGCCTATCCACTTGATCCCTAAGGGGAGCCAGCGCCCTAGATATAGCCTGCTACAGAGCATGGTCTACCGCAGGTGGAAGGTGTTGGGGGGCCATTCCTCTTCAACCTCCTGGAATGAGGAGTAAAAATGGTCTTCAGATGAGGACATTTCAACTTAGAGGGTGTGAGCACAAGGAAACGCCCTTTAAATTTATTGGGCAGCCCCCTCGCCGGTTCTCTAGCAGCTGAGCTGAAACTGCCTTAAGAAAGCTGTCAAATGGCACTGGATGCTAATATGGTAGTCACCACCAGGTGGCGCTGCTGTCACCCCATCGTGACAGTGTGAGGAGGAATCACCGAGTTGCGGTGTCAGTGCAGCGAGGGTTGATTAGGGATGGGATGGGACCGTCTTACAGGGCTACTCATAGTACAGCCCGCGGGCCACCAGCGGCCCGGCAAGCCTTCCTCGGCGGCCCGCTGACCTTGCAGACATCCTACATGTGTTTAAAAAAAAAAATTAATTAGTGTTAGCAAACACTGCCGTTGCAGCAGCCCGGACTCTGAGACTCTGCTCTGTGGGGGCCGGGGGATTCCAGTGATTGTCAAAGTGGAGATGCAGGGGCCTAAGAGGTGAAATACAACAAAGCTTTAGTAACATGTAAATGGTCTTTTAAAGACCTGTGAAGTACTCTAGTGCGGCTGTGTGTGAGTGCTGGGAAGCTGTCTCAGGGCGGCTGTGTGTGTGCGTGCTGGGAAGCTGTCTCAGCCCAGGCTGAGGGCTGACACACACACAGGTGAGATGACAGAGGGTGATGGAGGGAGGGAGAGGGAGACAGAGGGAGGGAGAGAGACAGGGAGAGATGGAGGGAGACAGAGAGAGAGAGAGATGGAGGGAGGGAGACGGAGGGATGAAGATGGAGGGGGATGGAGGGAGGGAGATGGAGGGAGACGGAGGGAGACGGAGGGAGATAATGGGAGACGGAGTGAGGGAGGGAGAGGGAGACAGAGGGAGAGAGACAGAGGGAGAGGGAGGGAGACAAAGGGAGAGAGAGAGGGAGAGAGACAGAGGGAGGAAGACAGAGGGAGAGAGGGAGAGGGAGGGAGACAGAGGGGGAGAGAGAGAGAGACAGGGAGGGAGACGGAGGGAGGGAGAGAGGGAGAGAGACAGAGGGAGAGGGAGGGAGACAGAGGGAGGGAGAGAGGGAGAGAGACAGAGGGAGAGGGAGGGAGACAGAGGGAGCGAGAGAGACAGGGAGGGAGAGAGATGGAGGGAGGAAGATGGAGAGGGATGGAGGGAGGGAGATGGAGGGAGATGGAGGGAGACGGAGGGAGATAATGGGAGACGGAGGGAGACGGAGGGAGACGGAGGGAGACAGGGAGGGAGGGAGACAGGGAGGGAGAGAGACCGGGAGGGAGAGAGACAGGGAGGGAGATGGAGGGAGGGAGATGGAGTGAGGGAGGGAGAGGGAGACAGAGGGAGAGAGACAGAGGGAGAGGGAGGGAGACAAAGGGAGAGAGAGAGGGAGAGAGACAGAGGGAGGAAGACAGAGGGAGAGAGGGAGAGGGAGGGAGACAGAGGGGGAGAGAGAGAGAGACAGGGAGGGAGACGGAGGGAGGGAGAGAGGGAGAGAGACAGAGGGAGAGGGAGGGAGACAGAGGGAGGGAGAGAGACAGGGAGGGAGACAGAGGGAGGAAGACAGAGGGAGAGAGGGAGAGGGAGGGAGACAGAGGGAGAGAGACAGAGGGAGAGAGACAGAGGGAGAGGGAGGGAGACAAAGGGAGAGCGAGAGGGAGAGAGACAGAGGGAGGAAGACAGAGGGAGAGAGGGAGAGGGAGGGAGACAGACGGAGATAAAGGGAGACGGAGGGAGGGAGGGAGGGAGACGGAGGGAGACGGAGGGAGGGAGACGGAGGGAGGGAGACAGAGGGAGACAGGGAGGGAGAGAGACCGGGAGGGAGAGGGACAGGGAGGGAGACGGAGGGAGGGAGATGGAGTGAGGGAGGGAGAGGGAGACAGAGGGAGAGAGACAGAGGGAGAGGGAGGGAGACAAAGGGAGAGAGAGAGGGAGAGAGACAGAGGGAGGAAGACAGAGGGAGAGAGGGAGAGGGAGGGAGACAGAGGGAGAGAGAGAGACAGGGAGGGAGATGGAGGGAGGGAGACGGAGGGAGTGAGACGGAAGGAGAGGGAGGGAGACCGAAGGAGAGGGAGGGAGACCGAGGGAGGGAGAGAGACAGGGAGGGAGACAGAGGGAGGGAGACGGAGGGAGGGAGACGGAGGGAGGGAGACGGAGAGAGAGGGAGGGAGAGAGACAGGGGGGGAGGGAGACGGAGAGAGATAGGGAGGGAGGGAGACAGGGAGGGAGGGAGACGGAGGGAGACAGAGGGAGGGAGGGAGACAGAGGGAGGCAGACAGAGGGAGGGAGATGGAGGGAGGGAGACGGAGGGAGGGAGCTGGAGGAAGATGGAGGCAGGGAGACAGAGGGAGGGAGGGAGAGGGAGGGAGTGGAACGGAGGGAGAGGGAGGGAGACGGAGGGAGAGGGAGGGAGTCAGAGGGAGGGAGAGAGACGGAGGGAGACAGAGGGAGACAGAGGGAGGGAGAGAGACAGGGAGGGAGATGGAGGGAGGGAGAGGGAGGGAGGGAAACGGAGGGAGGGAGACGGAGGGAGACAGAGGGAGGGAGGGAGACAGAGGGAGGGAGACAGAGGGAGGGAGACAGAGGGAGGGAGACAGAGGGAGGGAGACAGCGGGAGGGAGACAGAGGGAGGGAGATGAGGGGAGAGGGAGGGAGAGGGAGACAGCAGGAGGGAGACAGTGGGAGGGAGACGGTGGGAGGGAGACAGAGGGGGAGACAGAGAGGGAGACAGAGAAGGAGACAGAGAGGGAGACGGAGGGAGACAGAGGGAGACAGGGAGGGAGAGAGGGAGGGAGAGAGACAGGGAGGGAGACGGAGGGAGGGAGACGGAGGGAGGGAGACGGAGTGAGGGAGAGTGAGGGAGACAGAGGGAGAGAGACAGAGGGAGAGGGAGGGAGACAAAGGGAGAGAGAGAGAGAGAGAGGGAGAGAGACAGAGGGAGGAAGACAGAGGGAGAGGGAGGGAGACAGAGGGAGAGAGAGAGACAGGGAGGGAGACAGAGGGAGGGAGACGGAGGGAGTGAGACGGAGGGAGAGGGAGGGAAACAGAGGGAGGGAGAGAGACAGGGAGGGAGACAGAGGGAGGGAGATGGAGGGAGGGAGACGGAGGGAGAGAGAGGGAGGGAGACAGGTAGGGAGGGAGACAGAGGGAGGGTGGGAGACAGAGGGAGGGAGAGTGACAGAGGGAGGAAGATGGAGGGAGGGAGACGGAGGGAGGGCAGGAGATGGAGGGAGACGGAGGGAGGGAGACAGAGGGAGGGAGACAGAGGGAAGGAGGGAGAGGGAGGGAGTGGGACGGAGGGAGAGGGAGAGAGACGGAGGGAGAGGGAGGGAGACAGAGGGAGGGAGAGAGACAGGGAGGTAGACGGAGGGAGGGAGATAGATGGAGGGAGATGGAGGGAGACAGAGGGAGGGAGAGAGACAGGGAGGGAGACAGAGGGAGGGAGATGGAGGGAGAGGGAGGGAGGGAAACGGAGGGAGGGAGACGGAGGGAGACAGAGGGAGGGAGGGAGGGAGACGGAGGGAGGGAGAGGGAGGGAGAGGGAGACAGAGGGAGGGAGGGAGACGGAGGTAGGGAGAGGGAGACAGAGGGAGGGAGACAGCGGGAGGGAGACAGAGGGAGGGAGATGAGGGGAGAGGGAGGGAGGGAGAGGGAGACAGAGGGAGGGAGACAGCGGGAGGAAGACAGAGGGAGGGAGACAGAGGGAGGGAGACAGAGGGAGGGAGACAGAGGGAGGGAGACAGAGGGGGAGACAGAGAGGGAGACAGAGAGGGAGACAGAGAGAGGAGCGCGACAGAGGGAGGAGGGCGACAGAGGGAGGAGGGCGACAGAGGGAGGAGGGCGACGGAGGGAGAGAGACAGGGGGAGAGAGAGAGAGGGAAGGAGAGAGAGAGAGAAGGAGGGAGAGAGAGAGAGAGAGGGGGAGGGAAGGGGGGAGAGAGAGAGAGAGAGAGAGATGTGTGTATGCTGGGTCTGGTGGCTCAGTGGACGAAGGCGTCTGCTGCAGGGACCTGTGTTCAACCTCATGGTCACAATTGTTTTTTGCTTTAGCCCCGCCCCTCCCCCTCTGACCCCGCCCCCACCGGTGCGGCCCTCGGCCACAAACCACACTGTAAATTTGGCCCCCGAGAGAAAGTTTGTGAGTACCCATGGTCTACAGGCTAAGAGCCCTAATCCCTAAACACGCGCAAAGTGCCGGCGAGAGCACTCAAAGGAGCTGCCTCACTCAGGCTGTGTACGCCTGACAGAATCTCCACAGCGCACGTGTAGACACCGGGAGGTCCGCGATTGCGGCAAGCAAGTACTCGAGCGAAAGCCTGCTGCGCAATGGATAACATCGTAATGTATTATCACAGAGCAAAAAAATGCTACACAAAAGTACGTCAGATAAGAGAAGAATGCTAGGAATGTCAATTAATTGATGAGCAGTGAAGAAAGAGGAAGCGGAAGGGATATCACATGATTATATGTTAAGGACTGTTATATGATTGGACTATGGTTACATGGAGACTGCTCCCCTATGCATCATGGGATGCATAATCTGTAACGTTTTTACTGTTTTTTTATTTAATGTTCTTTAAAGTGAAGAAAGATATGCATAATCCTCGCCTCTTTCCTGACATAGAATTAAAACTTTCCTTCATGTTAACTAGGACATTTTTAGGGCTCGCACCCTGCGTTGCAGTGCCGAGCACTGCTCGCGCAGGCGAGAGCCCTTTTCTAGGGGGTTTTAAAACGGAGCCTGGAATCGCACACGCTCGTGTGTGTGCTTTTTGTTTTGGCTTCCGCGATTGGCCTTTGGTGCGTGTCTTTCCCAAAGACGGCACGCAATAGGCCAAAGGCGGACACATTGCTCCGTCCATGGCCTATTGGTGTCTATTCCGCGCACCAAAGGCCATGTGGTTTCAATTATCGTGCCCAGACACAGGCGCGATAATTGAAAACACATGTTCGCTGTGGTGTGCGCGCACCACTCACGGTCCTATGTTTTTCTCAATAGCGATCACTTTCGTGATCGCTTTCAGTCCTGCTTCTTTAAGTTGCAGTGACAGTGAAACCCGGACGTTTCTCCAAATTGTGCAGACTAAAGTGCCTGTGAGATGCAGTTCTAAAAGGTGGGTGTGAACCACAAACACAAAGCCTGTATTCTTTACGTACGTTTGATTTGGGAAAGTATATGTAATCATTGCAGCCTTTTATGAGGTCTGGGTTTGACAGTGCAGTTTAAATGCTTTTTGTTATTACAATCTTTCTTTGCATAAATCCCTTTAATACCTCCGATGATGGAAATCGGGCATCATTTGGCACAGCCAAGCAACCTGTTTGAAGTGTTTTTCAGCACAGATCCAAGTTAGTTCTCGGGTAGAGATTTTCTTCTGGACGCCGCGTACGGATGGAAGCGCGCGCACACGTCACGCTGTCTCACAATTCTCAGATGCGAAGATTCACCTTATATCGAGCGGGGATAACTTATCGCTGTCGTAAAGCCGGGCAGACAGGCTTTATTAACTCAGAAATTCATTAGAATGTTCACTCCTCTTGACCTTACAGGTAATTAAAAGCCATACACAGGCCTGACCACGAGCGTGTGACCGCTTGTGCGCGTGCGGGACTACGGTGTTAAATGTCAGTCCTGATCAGTGAAGTTAGGGGGCAAAATCACTGGCGTAAGTAACACCGGCCACAGCAGTGTTAAGAAACGTCTTACTTATCAGAAAAGACGGAAAACAGCAAAGTTCAGCTGGAACAGAAGTTTATTCATGCTCTCCACTTCCAGTACAACACATCAATGCTTAACGTTTTTCCTAACGCTCGCCACCACCCGAGACACCCTGTTTTGAACAACAACACTCCGCGTGGTCTCCACGAGCGAGATGCAAGATTGCTCGTGGACACCACGCGCCATGAATGAGTAAGTACACAACACATCTCCCCCCCTTTATTTATTATTATTTTTTTTTTAATACAATATTGTTTGTCAAACTAAACCATAATGTAATCTTTAAACCTTCCCGGACAATGGTGTTCACGTTTTCTCCTAGACAAATCCATTTTCCAATGAGAACACCCTGGTTGTTGATCATGTCTCATTTCATCGTGCACATTCTCCAATATTGTATCATTTTCAACATTCCTACAAGGAATGTCATTGCTCACATCATCCAAACACATGTCATTGGATGCATTTCCAGGTGGTTCAGCAGAACCCTTAAACACAGATACTCTGCTCAAATTCCAAACACTTCCACCCTCTATTCTCACCGCATTGCTGAAAACTTGTACAACCCTCTTTGGATCTGACCAGCTTTGGGAACCCTTAAGAACATTCTCTTTCCTTTTTATGCGAACCAGATCACCCACTCCAATTTTTTGTGTGCTCATTGGACCCCGCTTCTGGTCCATAACTTCTTTCATTTTTTTTTTATACTCACTGACCCTTTGTCTAACTACATTGTAGTCAACAGCAACCAACTTCTTGTCATCCATACCCTTCTTTAACCACCACGGAACCAAACAAGTGCTGGGTTTCCTTCCTCTCAAAAGCTCAAATGGACTGACTAAAGTTACTGAATTAGGAGACGTCCTATATGCTAGTAGCATGGACTGTAGAGCATTGCTCCAATTGAGTCCACCCTTAATAGCGAGTTGAATCGCTTCCTTCACCACACGATTAAAACGTTCCACCTGACCATTTGACTCTGGGTGGAAGACTGAAATTCTCCTATGAGTTATGCCACATTTTCCAAAAAATGACTCTATTTCTCTGCTAATAAACTGGGGACCATTGTCTGTGACAATCTCCTGAGGAATACCTTCCCTACAAAATATACCGTCAAGAAATTCAATGACACATTGTGACGTAACTTCTTTAACCATCTTGATTTCAGGCCATTTGGAAAAATAATCAATTAAAACAATCCCAAAACATTTGTCCCTGGGCAAAACATGAAATGGACCAATAATGTCGAGCCCTAGTTTCCTCCATGGCCCAACAGGATATTCCACAGGACACGACTCAACTCTTAAAGGCACCGCAGACTTATCACTATTCGAACATTTGTCACATTCACGTACAAAATGTTCAACCGCAGAATCAATGCCAGGCCACCAAAATGCCTCCCTTACTCGCCTTCTAGTAAATGAAACTCCTAAATGTCCCTCATGGCCAATTTCCAAAATGGTTTTCCTAAGAGTAAAAGGAGGAATTATTCTGTCCATCCTCATAACCAACCCATTCTCAATGGCCAATTCATCTTTGACTTTGGAATAGCTCATCATATCACCAGATAATTTTCTTTCTTCCGGCCATCCCTGCACAATGTAATTCTTAACCTTGCTCAATTCACTGTCATTTCTCATTGCTTCCATCCAAATTTTTTCATCCAAACTCGCCTTATCACCATGTAAAACGTTAATATCATGTGTTGTGAAAGCAACTTCACAATCGTCCTCCTGATAATCCTTATCACAATCCAAAGGCAACCTTGACATGCAATCCGCATGCATATTCGCTTTCCCCTGGACATATTCAATGTGAAAACGAAAAGATTGTAATCTTGAAGACAGTCTAGCTAACCGTGCAGACATGGATCTACCACCGCCAGGAGACATTAGAAAAACTAACGGTTTGTGATCAGTTTTTATTATGAAATCAGTCCCCCACAAGAAACTTCTAAAGTGTTCTGCTCCCCATACGCAAGCAAGTAACTCTCTTTCAATGACAGAGTAGTTCTTCTCTGCATCTCTCAACACCCTGGACGCATATGCTACAATCCATTCACTAGAGTTATCTTTCTGCATTAAAACACCACCCAGACCTAGATTACTTGCATCTACCATAACTATGCATTTTTTCCCTGGAACAAACGGTCTCAAACAGGGTGCATTGACTATGAATGCCTTCAATTTCCCAAACGCCTCAGTCATGTCACTTGTCCACACAAACTTTGCATTTTTTTTTAATAAACACCTAAACGGTTCTGTCTTCATGGAATAATTAGGAATAAACTTTGCATAAAACTCAATTAATCCAAGAAAAGCAACCAATTGTTCCTTCGAAGCCGGTAGAGGAGCATTAGTTATGCTCTCAATGTGCTTGTGTTTTGGTTTAATCCCCTTTCCACTGATAGTGTGTCCTAAATAATCCACTTCCTTAGCTTTTATTTTGCATTTATCTAACCGAAGAGTGAGGCCTTTTTTTGCTAAAGCTGCAATAACGTTATGTAAATTCTTATCATGCTCCTCATCATTCTTCCCAAAAACTAAGATGTCATCTTGGAAAGCGATGGCCCCTGACAACCCTTCTAGAGTTTCTTTCATCAACCTCTGGAAAACAGAAGCAGCACTAGCCAACCCAAATGGCATGCGGCGATACCTGAATAGACCTTCAGGTGTGATAAACGCCGTATAATTTTTTGAGCTGTCAGACAGAACTACCTGGTGGTACGCGCTTGCCAAATCAATGCAGGAGAATACTTGCGCATCAGATAGAGTGGATACCATCTCATGCAAATTAGGGAGAGGATGTGCATCTACCCAAATTACTTGGTTCAAACTGCGCAAGTCCACACATAATCTGAGTTCCCCTGAAGATTTGACTGAAATTACAATGGGAGAAACCCACGGGGAGGATTCTATAGGTTCAATAATGCCATCATCACACAATTTTTTTAACATACTCTTCAATTTATCCCTGTATGACAATGGGACATTTCTTACTTTTTGACGTACAGGGATAGCATTCTCATGGAGTTTAATTTCATGTTCAAACCCTTCGTATTTCCCAAGCTTACCACTGAAAACACTAGGGAATTCCTTAATGAGCTCACCCACAGTGACCGACCCATGGTGAGCTCTATGGTCAACAGCAAAGACTGGAGGATTGGCTCTGGGGTCAAGTTTGATGCTTAATTCATGTTGATGTGGCCATCCTAAAAGTGATTTCCCTGACCTTGCCACATAAATTTTGCTGTAAGTTTTCCGTTCTGCGAATTCTATGTTCGCATAAAAATAGCCAACCAAATCAATCTTGTGCCCTGTGTAACCACCCGGAGAAACATCAGGGTCACTAAGTTCCCTTTTAGGCCAGTTATCATCAAAAACCTTCAAAGAAATAATAGAATACCAGGCGCAAGAGTCAACCAAAAATCTCAGAAAAACACCGTCCACACTGATAAGACAAGAAGGAAATTTCGAAACATTGTCATCACTACATACATTAATTACAGTATTAATTTCATTTTCATCACTGTCATAGGACGGTTCATAATCATCGGAAAACTGTATGTAATTTACTTTCTTTGTGGGTGTTTTGCAAAACCTACTGAAATGACCTTTCCTATTACATTTAGAACAGATTTTCTCAATAGCAGGACACCCTTTGAAATTTGCTAGATGGCTATTGCTTCCACACCTGAAACAGAGTAATGATGAATTATGTTTCTCATCTCTAGAATTTGGATACTTAGGTTTGTTCCCATTTTTCCCATAATTCTCAGATCTTTGAGTAACAAATCTTTTTTGTTTGTCTTTATCTTTTAACTCTTTGTTGACATTGAATACATCTGTTTTCTCATTTCCTCTAATTTCTTTCACGAACTCTTCAGAATGTTCAATAGATTTTGCAATATCAATAGCTGCATTTAATGACAAGTCAGATGTTGACCACAGTTTTTCTTGAACTTTCTTGCTGTTTGTACGCATTAAAATTTGATCTCTCAGTACTTGTTCGTATGATATATTCTCAAATTTGCAAGAAACTGCCAACGATCTGAGTGCCGATACATAGTCTTCAATGGATTCATCACTGCGTTGTTTACGGGAATAAAAAATAAATCTTTCCATCACTACGTTCTTTTTTTTTCCAAAACGTATGTTAAGCTGTGTTGAAGCGTACTGGTAAACATTAATTCTCCCTGGACTAATTAACGCAGGTAACGTTTGAAATTCTTTTAAGCCAAATCCACCTAAACAGTGTTTTAACAGTGACAATTTCCTTTCTGGTTCGCAATCCTCGCCTTCTAAAACCTCCACATATGCTAAAAACACTGGTTCCCATACTTCCCATGGCATGGGAGGATCGCCTGATGATGATAGGAAAGAAGGGGGAGGTACGATACCAGACATATTGTACTGTAAATGGTAAATGAACTGTAAGTTTTACATGCACCAAGATTGTTATTCTGAATATCAATGACTAATGGTACCAAAATTATTATGCACCTCAACCTTACTTTCATTAACTGAAGCTGAATTTTCGTTGCTTTCAGTCTCGGTTCTTTGTGTTGAATCAGGCAGTCCAAGGACAAAACTGTATTTACTGTCTTGACAGACAACGTGACGCGATGACACAATGCGCTTTCCGTGACTAAAACTGAATTTGCACAAATATGCCGTCTCGTTTCCTTTTGTCGAATCTGTTAATCCATAAACAAGGTCACATTTACAGTCTCGACGAAACCCATGACGCGTTGATACAGTGCGCGCATGCGCACCAACACTGGGAAATCCAACAAAAGAAACGAGACCAGAGATCCTCTGCAATAGTGAGTGAAATAACTCCTCTTTTTTTTTTTTCTTCGTTGAAATCCTTGTTTTGCCTTTATTCAATCACTTCCTTAGTACTTTTTAAAAACGATTCCGCGCTGTATTCGACACTTGAGCAGCCTAAAGCAGGTTAAATTTCCGTCGATATACTGCGGCTGCCGATACCCCTTGTAATCCAACGGTACTTGAAATTGTTTAATTCGTCCTTTTCAACCTGTTCATTCCGCTATCAGTTTCATCTGGCAGAATAGTTCCTTAAAATAGCTTTTCTTCTTCCAATCTGTATGGGCGGTCCGTGCCCGCTCGTCGCCAATGTTAAGAAACGTCTTACTTATCAGAAAAGACGGAAAACAGCAAAGTTCAGCTGGAACAGAAGTTTATTCATGCTCTCCACTTCCAGTACAACACATCAATGCTTAACGTTTTTCCTAACGCTCGCCACCACCCGAGACACCCTGTTTTGAACAACAACACTCCGCGTGGTCTCCACGAGCGAGATGCAAGATTGCTCGTGGACACCACGCGCCATGAATGAGTAAGTACACAACAAGCAGCCCCCGCGGCGCTGGGGGGAGCTCCACGGGGCTCCCTCAGCAAAGTACCCTGGTCTCAGAGCTCCCTACTGAGTGGGGAGGAGGGGAGGGTCTTGCATGTATCCTGCAGGGGACCCGACCCCTTCAAGTTCCGTTAAGCCACCGGATAAAATCATATCTACGAGCCAAATTGTTTCTGAAACGGGAAAATGTTCGGCAATATTTTGTCACAATAAATTGCTGAGTTATGAAAGGTCATCGAGTTCAAAGGATTTGGTCTACGACGTCATCGTCTTGCTCGGTTGCTCTCGATTACTTTGTGATATTTGAGGGCTGGGGTTTACGGTTCCTACGGGGCGCTTTGTATGACAACTAAATGTTGCAAGTCCTCTGGATGCTGCAGAAGAGAGGCATTAAAATGTCATGGAAAAAATGAAAGTTGTTAAAATACAATCAAAAGTGTGCTGAAAGGAATCTGGCCTGGCCACGCCCCCTCACAATTGTTCTGTGCAAACGAAAAAATCTATAAGGCATTTGACATATAATCAGCGATCCTACAGCAAAACGTTTTCTCATCATGTCAGTAGCTACATTATTTCTGGTATTGACAAACAGTTCAGAAAATGCTTATAGAGTCCCTGAAGAGGAGTAATTACTTGTAGCATTTGCCGGAACCTTCGACACATTAATTTATACTGCTCGTGGTAACAGTTACCGAATGGTGGTTTTACCACAAACAAAACTGCCTTCTCAAAGTGATGCTCACAGACGGGTAGCAGTACCAATGGTTATGAACAGGACTGACTGTTGGCCACAAGCGCATTATATTTGTCCGATTTCCTTTAAGTTACGTAAACATCCGTGTTAAATCAAAAGCTGCCAACACCAAAACGATTTTATTGAATAAAAACAATCCTGTCCCACTTCAGACTAAAAGCTCAACCCGGTGTCCAGGTTAGAGTAAGGTGTCCAACTTTCCATTATCACTTGGCAGCACACTTTGGTGCGTGGAGACACTTCGCGCACACAGAGACTCTTTGCGTGCATTTTGACAAGGAAGGATTTTGAGTTGCGAAGCACATTTCTGGGGTTTAATTCCATAACTTCTCTTTTAAAGCATACCCCTTTAAAACATATATAGGAGCATATTATCAAGACAGGCGATGTCCTTCACATCTAACATGGGCTTTAATTGGAATTCCATAGAGCATATTATCAGGCCCATTATCGCCGTTTTAGCTGCAGTTTTCTGCCGCTAAAGCGGCGATAATTTTATCGCCTGTCTTGATAATATGCCCCCAAGTTCGGCCAGATTATCAATTCTGATTACTGAGTTATATTGTATGTGGCTTCTAATCCTTTTCCACCTCCTAGAATAAGGATAAACAACTCGTTATTGGCACCACTGAAGAGACAAGTTTATAAAATGAATAACTCCTTCATCCAAGTTTAATTAAATAGTCTTAAATACCAATAGTAAACTACAGTATCCACCATGGTTAATGCCCGGTAACCACCTACTGTCACACAGCCGTGGTCCGTGCAGGTAACAGTGGTGGGGAGGTGCGACCAGGTATAGGGGGGGGATTTCAAGGGATGATGCAGAGGTAAAAATTAAATATTTATTTAATTTTCCCTCGGCATCGTCCCTCGAAATTCCCCCGACCCAGCCCCACCGCTGTACCTGCAAGGACCACGGCTGCTGCCACCGGACCTAAAGAAAAGGTCCCACAATCTACATTTACCTTGTTCCCAAAATACATGACATTTTTCATGAGTGGGGCTAAGAAATTGGTACAATACATTCAGAGACTGCTATTAAAAAAACATCTTGACAGAACCCCTAACAAAGTGGGCCAATGACAGGGTTGGGCAGACACCACCACTAGCCTTGGCATCTAATCCTCGCTTTATCTCATTTCCAAATATATTGAAAATGAACAATGAATTACAAATAAGAGCATGGCCTACAATACATTGAAGGTTCCTGAAGAAGGTTACTCTCTTGGTCTTTCCATGGAATCACTGCTACCCCAGATGTGACCTAAGGGTTTAGTTGAAAACTATGGAACCAGAAGACATGGTTTTAATCTGGGATTTCCCATCTGGCTAAATTGTGTGGTCCTGGGCCAGCACATTTTTAACATATTCCTTTGCCCTCATTTTCTGTCCAAGTTTGGAAGTATATAGACTCCATCTAAAAACAGTAAGCTGGCAGTTAAAAGTAATCTTGACTAGATATTACTTTAGATCCCCACCATCATAGTCTATTTACTAAAATGTAATATGGCGGTAAAGGCCTTTGGAAAGAATAATACATCATTAAAATCCCGGGCCTCCAACTTTATTAAATTGTTTGATCTTGGGTAAATCATACTCTCCGTATGTATCTGTCCCTTGATCTGTCAAAATATGCATGCAGTGAAGGAGGCTTCATGGAAGAAATAACCACCAAGAGTTTATTACCAGCACATGCCCCTTGCATAGTTTTCATTCACACATTCAGGATTGTTTAACTGTGGGTCTCCATATTCTCTTCTAGCATCTATCTCTGCGGGTGATCGCATCCTTGAAGCCGCATTGTACATAAGCCCGTTTGATCTACAGCTTCCCCTCCCTGCCACAGAAAGACACCTCTTTCACATCTAGTAGACAGCTGAAATAGAGGCGGACACTCTACCAAGTAGCTTGAGGGGTCCCATCACGCAGATAGTTGTCAGCAGCAAAAAGAGTTTTGCACAGCTCAGTGCGGTAACCAGGACAGACCATGCACACAACCAGACAGTTCGCTAGCTTATTTTGGAGTCACATGGATACTGTGCTCAGTCAGGTGACATAGGAGCGACAACTGAAGTGTTAAAGCCATAAGGCAAAAGACAGGGTTATTAGGTGAACAGTGTTCTCGAGCACAGAGGGCGGTGGGTTTTTACTGAGAGGAAAGAAGGCAAACTGAGAAAGAAAACATTGCACTGAAGAGTATATATTTAAAGGGGCTTTCACCTACTTCCAAAGCACACAGTGCTTAGAAGATTTTTCTTATTTTAAATGCCATTTATATATAACAATTTCATTTAGACAAATAAGTTGACCTATATTAGATTTATAATGAGCATCAGCCATAGCAGTACGGGACTGAAACAAACTGCAATGGGACCCGGGGGGACCGCGGCGCGAGCCGGGTGTCCCCCTGGGAAGGTTCGCGCGATGGTACAGACCACGCAGCGAATCACGAGTTAGGTAGGGGGCGGGGCTTAGGTTTTTCACCCGGGAGAGGCGGTTAGGCGGGAAACGAGCGCTGAGGCAGAGAGACGGTCGTTTTTTGTGCCGTTTTTTGCCTCATTATTTATTTAATTTGTTATTTAACTAAAGAAGCTGGTCATGGCTGACGACCCAGCTGTTCAGAATGCGCTCCGTGTTCTGTATGAGGCAGGCCGGGTGGACTTACTGGCCCCTGGTATTCCTGACTTAATGTCTTCAGCTGTGAGGCGCCCGAAGAGAGTGGCGGCGAAAGGTGTGAGCGACGCAGTGGCAGCTTGTCTTCCTGTCAAAGGATGCGTGCAGGAGATGGCCACCAGAGGTGAACTCGCTCCTTTTTCAGCTAAGGATCCACGCGGCAGGCCTGCTCGTTTGAGCTCCCATTCCCGGCTCCTGACAGCGCGCTGCGCCTCTGCACCAGCAGTCACGGTGAGGGAGTCCGGGGAGGTCTCTGTGACTCGGGTGGGACGAGCTCGTCGTCGAGTCAGCGCCAGGGGAGGCGCGGTTTCTAGAAGCCTGCCTGCATCATCACGCAGAGGTATAGGTGGGAAGGGGAGGGGAATGTCTAGTGAGGGTGCTGACATTATGTTTATTGAGTCCCCTTCTCCTGCAAAACTGGCGTCTTTGAGGGGCGCAGAGTATTTTTTTAACAGACCCGGTTACATTTCTGGGCATAATATTGACATTGCTCCTCCTGTTTTGTCATTGGGACGCTCTGCAGCTTTGGTGGACTATCCTAGCGATAGTGGTGGGGAGGAGGAGGTTTGTCAAGACAGGTCATCTTTTTCTATCCCTTCTGAGGCTTGTGGGGGACGCCTAGCGAAGGGAACTTATTTCGGTAAGCGTTTTTCAGTTTCTGGGGTGTCCCCTTTACCTGGGGGCCCCCCTGGGTCCAAAGGTGTGTATGCTCTTACATCAGCAGTTGGCTTGGGGCAAGTTACTCCTCCTTGTCTCCCTTTGGGTGAAGATGTGTCAGAGAATGTGGCTACGGTGGTACAGAGGTCATCGGAAGATGCTGGGCCTTTGCAAGAAGATACTGTTATTAACTCTTCAGACATTGTCTCCATTTTCCCGGCTTCTCGCCCCCCTCCTTGTCACCCGCAGGTGGATTTTGATTCTCCTTTTGGTCCTCAACGTGGTCAATGGATTTGGGTTGAGCATGCTGTTCCTGACTCATCGGAGGCGGATGCTTGTAATCATGTCTCTGGTCATGGTAAGTTATCGCATTCTGGCACGAGCGGCGAGGAGGCGGTAGGTTATTCAGTCCAGCAGGCAGCTCAAGTTTTTCCTCGAAAAGCAATTCAGAAACAGGTTTCGCCTTTTGGTAACGTGTCATTTTCATCAAGCGGATCAGGTGCGGATCTTAATATAGCGGCCGGGCTCTCTAATCGGAGGCCTGTGACCAATTGGGAGTTTTACGATGGTGGGGTGGGTGATGGCGAAATGCCAAGTACAAGCAAGGATGTTTTGGAATCTTCAGAGGTGCAGGGTATTCAAGGTCTGGGTTATTTTGATGGTACTGAAGATGTTTTTCCAGAAAAGGATCGTGGGGGTAATGGTTGTTGTTCCGAACATGTTCCTTTTGTGCCTTCAACGGGTGCGGGGGCAACCAATTCTGCTAGTGTCTTACAGAAGTCAAGTGCGGATTTCACGTCGGACCAAGAGCGGCATCGCGATTATCAGCGTCGTGATGATCCTCGGGAATTTCAGAAGCGTGCTGCACAACTAACGTCAGGTAAGCCTCATTGGTGGGCTGCTTGGTCACAACCTTTGGTAGGAAAAATTTTGCCGGGCTCGGTGGGGGTGGACGAGTCAAATACATCTAAGGTGTTGGGGGTTGGTTTTGGTGGGGATACAAGGGACAAGGCTTTTCGAACATCTATTTCAGGTAATGCGGATAGTTCCAGCAAATGGTCTTCTTTGGGTAGTGGGGTTGCTGAGGTTGGTCCTGCTGGTTCAAGTCAGGTGAAGGCTACTGCTGGGACTCGGCAGAAGCTTCCTTATATGGGTCTTGCCATGCCATTAGGCATACATCTGTCAGTTAACACCAAGAATAAGATTTGGCTGCATGAATTTGTTGATATTTTTAAACTCCTTCATAGGGATATTCAAGCCAGAGAGGGGTCCAAGGAGGAGGAGTGGGAACTTTCTAGGCGGCCCAGGGTCCCAAAGTCTATAGAAAATTGGACTGCAGCTTTTTTGATATATGCTAGCGTGTATTGTGAGAGGTATCCGGACAGGGCTATTTCATTGTTTAAATATATGGACACCATTCGTAAGGCACATTTGCAGTTTGGGGGCTATGCATGGCTTAATTACGATGAAGAATTTAGGGCGCGGATCAGTATGTTTAAAGATAAACCGTGGGCTGAAGTAGATCAAGAGCTTTGGCTGCAGTGGATGTCCTCTGCTCAGCCGGTTGCGTCAACGCACACTGCAAGTGGTCTGCCGATTATATATCGTCCCTTTCTGCCTCGCCCCGCTCCAGTTGGGGCGGGGGTTACAGGAAGGGGTCACTTGCCGACGCCAGGGGCCTGCTGGAATTTTAACCGGGGATCATGCACTAGGCAATTCTGTAGGTTCAAACACGAGTGCTCTCAATGTGGCGGTAGACATGCCATCACCCAATGCTTCGCTAAACAGCCTCAAGGGGGTTCAGGGAGTTTTCCAAGAGGTGGAGGGGGATTCCCTCAACTTATGTCAAAGGGCTCATACCCCAATTAATCTGATGCGTTTGCTGCCTTGGTTGGAAGTTTATCCTGATTATGAAGCTGCGTCCAAACTGTTTTGGGGTTTTAAAGAAGGTTTTCGCATTGGCTACCAGGGGCCTCGTGATCACCGTTGGGCTGACAATCTAAAATCTGCTAAGGAACTGCCTCACGTGGTGCAACGGAAGTTGGAGGCTGAAATTCAAGCTGGTCGTGTAGCTGGGCCTTTTATTCAATGCCCCTTGGAGAATTTGATAATATCTCCGTTGGGGGTAGTCCCTAAAAAGCGGGTTGGTGAGTTCAGAATGATTTTACACCTGTCATGGCCGGAAGGCCAATCTATTAACGATTTCATTTCCCCTGAGGATTCCAATGTCTCTTATGCGTCCGTGGATGACGCTTTGAGATTGGTACGGGAGGTAGGGGTTGGTGCAGAATTAGCAAAATGTGATATTCAATCAGCCTTCCGTTTACTTCCTATCCATCCATCGGATTTTGAATTGCTAGGTATGTTTTTTAATGGAGCTTTTTACGTGGACAAAGTACTTCCTATGGGGTGCTCAGTGTCTTGTGCCTTGTTTTAAACGTTTAGCACTTTCCTACAATGGTGTTTTTCGGTGAGGAGTGGCCACACACATGTCTGTCATTACTTGGACGATTTTATGTTCATTGGCGATGCACAACTAAAACAATGTCTTAAAGGTCTCGAATTCTTTCAGGACTTGGCTGAGGAGTTTGGTGTTCCGCTGGCTCCTGAAAAAACGGAAGGTCCTTGCACTAAGCTCGTATTTTTGGGCATAGAGATAGACACGGTAACTATGATGGCTAGTTTGCCAACTGCAAAGGTAGAAGAGATCAGGTCTTTTCTTTTGGAGGTTCTTGGTAAGGATAAGATTGAGCTTCGGCAAGTCCAACGGCTTTTGGGCTATCTGAATTTTGCTTGTCGGGTTGTTAGGGCAGGCAGGACTTTTTGCAGAAGGTTGGGTTTTGCGATGTCCGGAGCCTATCTTCCTCACCACAGAATTTGTCTTACCAAAGCCATCAAGGAAGATCTTCGGGTGTGGTTAACCTTTTTGTCAGAGTTCAATGGAGTTTCTTTATATTTTCTTGGTGACAATACTATTTGGCAGATACAGATTTTTTCGGATGCCTCTGGGGCACATGGTTTTGGTCTTTTTTGGGAGGGTCGTTGGTGTGCGGAGGCATGGCCACGCCTTTGGTTATCACAAGGGCGCAGTATTGCTTTCCTTGAGTTGTTTCCACTAATTGTGGCCCTGATGGTTTGGGGTGTGGAATTCAGTAACAGATGTGTAATGTTCCACATTGATAACATGGCTGTGGTTCAGCTCATAAATAATCAGAAGGCCAAAGATCTAAGGGTGTTGAGGCTTTTGCGTTTTTTCATGTTACTCAGTTTAAAATGCAATATTGTTTTTCGTGCAAGGCACATTCCAGGTGTCAATAATTCAATTGCAGACGCCTTGTCTCGTTCTAATTGGCAGAAATTCCGCAACTTGGCGCCTGGTGCAGACACCTACAAAACTCCAATCCCGCAAGACATCTGGGTGCTGGGGGAATGAGAATCATCGATTTGGTCGAGAAATCGATAGCCCCTGCTACTAGACGCACTTATCTACAGGCTTGGTCTGAATTTTTAACTTTTATGAGATCACACTGTTTTGAAGGTCCTTTATTGGATTCCAAGTTCTGTATGTTACAGTTTGTTTTATCTTTAGTCAATAAAGGTTTATCACACACAACCATTTCTGGCAAATTGGCTGGGATTTCTTTTTATGGTCAGCTATGGTGGGGTCAAGATTTAGTTGGGGATGTTTTGTTGCGGCGGATGCTCAAAGGTTTGAGCAGGGAGCGGATACAGTCCGGGCCTTTACGAGAACCTATTACTTTTGGATTGTTACAGCAGTTACTAGTTCAATTGCCTTTTTGTTGTTATGACCTTTGGGAAGTGTCGCGCTTTCGTCTATGTATGATTTGGTTGTTTTTTGGTGCCTTTCGGGTTTCAGAATTATTGGGGTTGCGAGGACAAATGGGGATTCGGTCCAGTGAAATTGATTTTCAACGTGGGGTGTCAATCAAGTTATTTTTGAAAAAGTCTAAAACTGACCAGTTGGGTAAAGGTGTTTGGGTTAAGTTGAGTGGGAGTGGGGTTCAAGGATGTTGTCCTATTTGGGAATGGGATTCATTTGTAGGTTCCCCTGATTTCATACATGGGCCCATATTTTTGCATCAAGATGGGTCAAAAATTACTGATGCTCATTTATTGGCTGTTTTACGCAAATCCTTGAAGAGGATTGGGAGGGACCCCATACTTTTTGGGACTCACTCATTTAGGATCGGGGCAGCTACGGAAGCGGCTAAATTGGGCTGGGACTGGGAGGACATTAAGAGGATTGGTAGGTGGAAGTCTGCATGTTGTTCTCGTTATGTCAGACTATGATGGCTTATCCGTTTGCTATGATACAGGCTAATTTTTACTTTTCTACCTAGGTCGTGCCATCAATTCTTTTTCCTCAAAAATGCGTACTTGGATCATAGGTCATTCCTTCGTCAAGTGATCTGCTGTTTTTGCAGAACGTCAGATCTACGACAGGTCGCTCAGACTTCCTAGCAAAGGCCACGAAGTTCTATGGAAGGGTAACGGTGGGATGAGGTGGAGCAAGTTGTTTTCTACGCTATCTGAATTAGCAGCTGACAGAGGTTTTCCAGACTTGTTAATAATACATTTAGGTGAGAATGATCTTGTACCTTTATCTGGGTTATCGCTCTTGAAACAAATGCAATTGGATCTAGCAGTCATCAAGAACAATTGGGTGGGTACGTCTCTGGTGTGGACCGAATTTATTTATAGACAACAGTGGAGGGGGGCCCGCAATCATTCAGCCATGGAAAAAGCTCGCAAAAAATTAAACCGTGCGATGAAGATTTTTTGCAATGCAATGGGTATTCAGGTTTTGTCTCATGATAACATTACCAGTGTCGAGTATCATCTTTTTCAGGAGGATGGGGTTCATTTATCCCAGTTAGGTCAAGCCTACTATATGATGGAATTACGGGACTTGCTGGCGGGTTTTTGGAATGAGAATCTTTGGTGTGATCATCTTTTAAAGTAGAGTATGTTGTTTTTGAGCAATTTTCTTTTGGGGGTGGGCCAGGAAAACTCTTTGGGTTTTCCTGGGTGGCGGTTTTTTGAGGGTTTGGATAGTCTGGAGCGGGCTTATCCTTCCCTCTGGGGCGGGGGGAGGGTGGAAGAAAAGCTGGACAGGTAAACCAAAATGGTCAAAAAGGAAATGATGCCATTGGGGCAGTACATGGGGTAATTTATGGTAAATTTTGGTTGGGGTATTTTTGGAATTGTTTATGGCAAAAATGTTTGGGAAGCAATTTGATAATATTTATATTGTCTCAATAAGTGGTTCTTAGTTACCTGTCCTAATAAAGTGACCTTTTTTGCTAAGTCAAAATTTGGTGTGGTCTGTCTTATTGCGCGATGGGACCCGGGGGGACCGCGGCGCGAGCCGGGTGTCCCCCTGGGAAGGTTCGCGCGATGGTACAGACCACGCAGCGAATCACGAGTTAGGTAGGGGGCGGGGCTTAGGTTTTTCACCCGGGAGAGGCGGTTAGGCGGGCAACGAGCGCTGAGGCAGAGAGACGTCGTTTTTTGTGACCCTCCCTCCCACCCTCTTTTTTCTGTAAATAAATCAAAAAAAAAATATTAATAATAAAACATAAAAAAAAAAATATATATATATATATATATATATATATTAATACATTTTTTGATCTTAAGTCACGTTTAGGACAGGTGACATTTTGTTTCAATTCATGTGTGTTTCTTTCATGCGGTTTTTTGAGGGTTTGGATAGTCTGGAGCGGGCTTATCCTTCCCTCTGGGGCGGGGGGAGGGTGGAAGAAAAGCTGGACAGGTAAACCAAAATGGTCAAAAAGGAAATGATGCCATTGGGGCAGTACATGGGGTAATTTATGGTAAATTTTGGTTGGGGTATTTTTGGAATTGTTTGTGGCAAAAATGTTTGGGAAGCAATTTGATAATATTTATATTGTCTCAATAAGTGGTTCTTAGTTACCTGTCCTAATAAAGTGACCTTTTTTGCTAAGTCAAAATTTGGTGTGGTCTGTCTTATTGCGCGATGCACGGTGAGCATGTTTCTGTGCCTGTTGCAGCTTCAGAGCGGTGCAAGGAGGCATTTGAGTGACTCCAGCCTTAAGGGACGAGATAGGCGGAAGGGGCCTTGAGAGTGAGCATGGAAGGGAGATCTGGGAATGACAAAGACAAGCATTTGCAATGCAATAGGTCTTGCATTTACGCTAGTTTGAGCAATTGATACTGCAAATGACAATGCCTTTTATTTATGTTTCGTTTTTAAAACACAAATAAAAGGCATTGTCATTTGCAATGTCAATAGCTCAAACTCGCATAAATGCGAGACCTATTGCATTGCAAATGCTTGTTCATTTTCTAGTGTCCTTCCTCTGTAGCAATGAGATATGCTTGCTCTCTGGGTATGATCAGCTTGTGTCTTTCTTCTATGTCTGTGAGTCGTGCTTGCTGTCCAGCTATGATAAGCTTGTGTCCTTCCTCTGTGTCTGTGACCAGTGTTTGCTCACTGGCTATGATCAGCTTGTGTCCTTCCTCTGTGTCTGTTGCTCGCTCTCCGGCTATGATGAGCTTTTGTCCTTTCTCTATCTCTGATCGGCGAGGTCAGTTCCCGGAAGTGATTGGAGAGGTGTCTTAGTGACACACACCGGCACCATGCTGCGGACTGCCGTGTGCGGGGCGAGGGCCGCTCTGCGGAGGGTGAGTGACCCTGTGGATCGTAGGCTGTCCGTCTTACATATAGCTCCGTGCCCCTTCCTGTCTGTTATACTCAAGCGTTGCCCTTCATGTTCCCTGCTCTGCTCCTGTTTTGTGTTTACCCCGACTATGCCCCCCTATCTCCAGACTATAAATGTACCCCCCATCCTCCTGAACCATGCCTGTCCTTCTCAGCCGTATATGTGTAATTCATACTCTTACGCTGCCCAGGGCTGTGCCCTGTACTCAGTCTTGTCTCCTTATATTCTTAAAACTCCACCTGTGCCCACGGGTAGGAAGGTCATTTTCACATCGTTGTTCCACAAACTTGTTCCTTAGCTGTGGCCTTGAATGTTTGCAGTGCATTTTCGGTGCCCACTTGTCTTGTCCTAGCGTTGCCCCAAATGGTCCCTCTGCACGGATACAAGTGTGTAGGGTCTTAGAGGTGGCAAGCCTCGTGTTGGTGTTCGTCCACCTGTCCTGTTTCCTTGGGAGGTGAGTGACGCGCTGAAGGGGGCACCTCTCAAATTTCCTAATATAGTGATAAGGAGCTACCTGTTAGTTGTGAAATTGCAGCTCCTTTTGTGGTTGCCCTGGGGTTGTGTGCGTGTATTCTTTTTGTCAACAGCCCCTTTTCCTTATTACTTTCTTTCTGCTACCTTTCTTTATTTTTATTTTCTTGCACTACAGTTGTTTATGTAAGAAACGCAGTTCATAGTTGAACGAGGTGGCCACTGTTGATTTGTGTTTTTTTAAGTGTTTACCTGGGGAGGTGTGTAGTTCGAGGCTCTGGCCTGATTTGACCATGCCAACTCTCTCTACCCGGGCCCTTCCTACGGGCGTAAGTTAGAGGCTTCAGCTGGTCCAAAATCAAGCAGCTAGACTGGTGTGGTGTCAGCCTAGATCAGGTGTCTCCAAACAGTCGACCGTGAGCGAACAGTAGCTCCCAGATACCTTCAAAGTTGCGGGTAGTCTTGAGTTATTTTTTTTTAAGCACAGGGTCACATTTTACTTTTAATGTTAAGGGAAGGCTGTGTTTACTTTACATTATTATCATCAGGCTGCAGACAGCACAGCCTGATAATGAGCAGTGCCTAGTCAGATTTCCGGGCAGTCTGGCTCACAGAGGTTTTAAATCTTAAATAAAAGTCCTTATTGACTCCAACATTGGAGCGTGATAACAAAATGTTTCTAAATGCTTTTGAACGGGAAACAATTCAAATTAAAAGTTATCTTAATGATTAACATTTCATTTTGAATTTTCTCCCATTTCAAAGTGTTGCATTTACAATATATCCATTATTTTTAGCTGGAGAAGTTTAAAGTGCTGAAAAATGGTCCATATTCTGAACATTTTTGCAGAAATTTTACTGTGCTTTAAATTTCTCCCATTTGTACAACCCACATATGGCGAAAGGAATGTTCTGGGCCTCAAGTACACACGATACAATCTCCGTAACCCGCATACCCCACTATCCGCACACATGTTCATACATCATTCAAAGACCACGCTCTCACTGACACACATTACAGTCGTGTCATAGTGCCCTTATTCATAGTATTTTGTTCAAACCATAGCGTCTCGCTGTATGGACATAAGGCTTAAAGTCAATTATGATGGGCGTGGGGGCAACTAGTAACAATGCCTGAGGTGCATAACCTTCAGTAGCTGACGATGATTTTCACTAATCAGAAGTTGCTCTCAATACAGAAAAGGCTTGAGACCCCTGGCCTAGATTCTCCCATGCCAAACCCCTGTTGGAAAAATTACACTGATTTCCAGTTACTCAGAGAACCCTTTTTAAAATTGGATGCACCATTTTCAAATTCCGTTGTATTAAAAACCCAATTTCCTTGACCTCCAGATTCCAAAATTATATTCCTAAACACAATCTTAGATCACCCCTTCAAAATCTTTTAGAGGTTCCCTAGTTCAACAAGAAGATATTGGGTGGAACCAGGTTTGCCATGCCTGCTCCTGGTGTTTGGAACCCCTTCCCCCAACATTAGAGCCACAAATTCCTACATGAGATTTAGGACTTTGTTAAAAACTTGGTTATTCAGACAAGTGTAGGGTTAGGATTTGAGTTTCTCATGTCCCAGTGCTCTCAGAACCATCAAACCTTTTTGGTGTATGTGTGCTTTATAAATTTGCGGTAACATATAACATGCGCGGGGAGCATCACTCTTGCTGGCCTCCGGGGTCTTATTTCAGCACCGCTACACTGACTCAGACATTCAGGGTAAATATATACTGGAGTATGGACTGATGGATGGACAAGAAATCTGCCTAGTCAATGTGTACGCTTCGAATACCAACGACCGTCTGTTCTTTGGACTGTTATGGAGCTTGTCCTGCCACTTTTGACTATCCTGATCATATGGGTTTGTGACTTTAATTGTACCTTGGACGGGACTATGGACCAACACCCTGCCCGACTAAATGCAAAAACATCCATTTTACAAAGTCTGAGAGAAGAAATGGTCAGGTTGTTTTATATTGATATCTGGCGTGAGCTTCATCCCAACACTCCCCGACGCATGATACCTACTTCAGACTGGACCAGTTTCTGGTGATGAGCGAAATGGCCCACCGTATACTCACAGCACAGTATCCATACATACTGATTTTTGTCCGACCACTCGCTACTAACAGTGGAGTATGCGGGTACCCTAGACAGACCATTTTGGAGTAGGAGTTCCACATAAAGTAATGACTGTGAGGCATCATGGTTCCAATCTGGTCATTTACGAAATCATTGTATCCTGGGAGTTGTAGTTTTTCCTCTGATATAATTAGCATCATTACTTTTCAATCATTGTTCTGCTGTCCATGAGTGCGGCCTGGACACCCATCATGGGACAAGCAGTGTCATTGTTGGGGTGCCTTTGCAGGACAGCTATGGGGATAGATATGAAGCTTGGTTGTCTCGTCCAATAGTGTTTCATTAAGTCTTGATTTTTTTTTGTTTTTCTTTGTATTCTGCTACTTGTAACATGGCTGACGAGCGTCCGTGTCTTCTACAGCCCCTCCTAATAGCCCTTGCTGCTAAGTACTCATTGTCCTGTGACTCCTTCACCCACTACTGGTACTTTGGGCAATGTGACTTTGCATTGTGGGACTTGTAGTTTCATCTTTTCGGGCTGAAGGTATCTTTTTTAATTCAGTTGATTTGTGTTGCACACGTTTCCTTTTAAATTGAATCAAAGCATGCATTTTTCTTTGGCTGGGGACGAATGGTTCAGTCCACCAACTCAAGAACCTAAAAATCTCAGCAGTCTGCTGTCACAAAGTCTGGATTAGTCTCAGGTGTTGCATGTGTGATGTGAGACCACATAGCAAAAAAAAGTATTCCCCCTATTCCTTAAGGATGAGTCTGCCTCTTGACTGTGGCAGTTAGAGTGGGAGGAAAGACAGGAAGAGAGGAGAGTGTGGTTAGAAAAATGTGGTAAGGGCAATTGGCTGTATAATAAGATCGGGGCTACTGGAATGATGCAATTTTGTGGCTGCTGCATTTTCCACATAATTATGGATTTGCTGGATTTTTTTTATTGCTGGTGGTAGAGCGGATGTGAGTTATCTACACCTTCCCTCCAAACAGCAATACAAATGAAAAATGCTATGATATGGCCATCGCTTTTTAAAATGCTTTCAGTGTTTCCTTGTTGAGTTTGTGTGTGTGTGGTTTGTGGACAGATTAGTGAATGGATACAATTGAGTCACTGGGTGAATGTTTGAGTTCAAGGAAGAGTGAAAAAATGTACGTATGATGAGAAACTGAAAAAAACACTTTCAGTTATAAACCAGACCTATTGGCATTAGCCCGTTTTCTTTTTTGTCATCACCATCTCATTATTTATACATCTACCTGGTGAATCTTACCATACCTTTATGTTTTTATAGATGGTTAATTCCTTTATTTTAGTGTACCAAATCCCACCTATCTGTGTATGTATACATTTATATATCACCTAACTTTCCATAATCTCTTCCCTTACCCCTAGCTCCTTGCCCCCTATTCTTAATCCCTTCTCTTACCCACAGATCCTCTACCCCTTACCTTTAAACCTTTACCCAGAATCCCAGGCCCCTTACCATTAACATTTTACCCATGAACACTTACTTTTAACTATTTATGCCTATTCAGAACTAATTACCTTTAACCATTTACCCTAACACTTTACCCCTTACTCCAAACTACTGCTCTTTTCCATAATACCGTAGCCATGACCATCACTCCTTACCACCTCATGCTTAAGTTTTGCCCCAAACCTGTCCTAAAAACCACATATAATTCATAGTGCTTATATATTTATCCATTGCGTGGTAAGCCATGAAATGACAAACAATGAGATAGTTGAAGATGAAATGTTGTCCGTGAGGAAACTCCAAAGAGGAAGCGGCATGACAATGAAATGGATGCTAACATTGTTATGTTCCCGTGATTAAATTGTAAACTGGGGGAAAAAAACTCCTAATCGCAGTCTGAATAATCTGGATCTGCGGGCAGATTGTAAAGGGCTACATCTGAGCTGAAGTAAAGGCTTGCTTATAAGATTACAGGTGCACGCATTTGATTCCTAATAAACATTTGTGAAAGTAAATTGGACTTTCCAGAAACAATCTCGGGAAGCCAATTGTAGGTGGTAATAAAGCAATAGAGCATGAGGTGGATGTTTATATTTAGAATCACCTCTAAGAGAGTCTAACATGCTTCCTACCACCAAAACATCCCGAGAAGCCTGTGTATGCAGAACTTCCACTTTTCACCTTCTCTTGAGGAGAGATGGGGTTGTAGCTGAAGTCTGAATGTTGTCTTTTTGGCTTGATGGAGAAGCTCAGAAAGAAAGTAATTTTCATCCATCATGGTAGGAGTGTTTTCAGTGGTCCTAAGAGAGACATTACTTCTGCATAGTGTGGGTCTTCTGTGTCATGTCTGAAGTGATATTTTGCAATGATCAGAAGAGTTGTGTACATGCTGTCTGTAACCTGAGAGGATGACTGAAAGACTAAATCTGCACCATCTTGTACCCAGGACATAGAAGTGGACTCCAATGGTCAGTTGGGTGACCTCCTGTGTGGCTACAGGGAGATAAGCTGCAAGAGGCCTTTCCCTGGAAGTACCAGCTGACCAGTGGCAAGTGGACCTGAATTGGACTCTGCTGTTTCCGCTGCCGGACACCCTTTGGGTGTCTAAGTGCCTCACCTGAGGTGCTGGGTGCCATAGAAGTCTACTTCTGTGGTCGGTTGGGACTTAAATGACTAAGGGTCCGATTTCGATGTCGGACGGACCTGAGACGATCTGGAACTGGGACAGAATGACCTCCTGTCGGCGGTCTTAAACCAGCAATTAGGATGAGACGGAACACTGTTCGGTCGCACTCCTACTCTTTACAATGGGAGCTTGCATTCCGACCAGAATGCAAGCACTCATTGGAAAGAGCTGAGGTGCGGTTCATCCCTGCACCCTGTGGCAGGCACCGCAAGGAGCCTGCTACCGAGTGCATTGATCAACAGGGGGGCGCCATAGGTGCCCCCTCGGCTGCCATCAAGAGGCCTTGCACCCATAGGGAACCTGCGGCTGGCCTCCAAAGTCGGATTCCCACAGCATTTCTGTGTCAGAAAGGCTGGCACATAAAGGGTGTAGGAATCTACCATTGTAATCCCTCGGGTGGAAAGAGCCTCCCTTGTGATTACTGGCCCCTTTCCGAATGCCAGATGGGCTCTCCGAGTCCATCGGAATACATTTGGAAAGCCTGTTAAGATTCCTTTCAGACCGACCACATCATAATGGGTAGGTTGGAAAAAAATCCAAACGGGACATTTAGATGCAGTCGGAAGGGCTCCGACCGACGATTGGAGTCATTTCCGACTGCATCGAAATCGGCCTCTAAGTCAGAAGGTAAAACCTTCTGACCAGGACTAACCTGGTTGGTGTTTCCGACCTGTGCTCCATCGCAGTCAGCTCCCAGCTACCGCAACTATAGATTAACTTTGAGGCTTTTGTGCTCTTCGGAGCTATTTTCCCTTAAATCTGTAAATCATATATCTCTTGCTTCCCATTATTGAATTTTTGTCACTTTAGTGTCATTTTGTTTATTAAATATTACTCTATCTTTCTTCTTCAGTTTAAGATTTTAGTTTTTGGGTATTTTTACCTAATTACTGTTTGGTACTGTATATATCTCACACTTTACCCTAAATTAAGACTGCCTGCTCTGTGCCATAGCAACCAGGGGGTTGAGCTTACGTTAATTTAGTGACTATGACGGTTGTCCCTGACTTGTATTGTGATTTTTCCATGACGAGGGTGGTCACCCACCCCAAATAATCTAATTTCTTACTTAGAACCTTTGGGAAGTATGCTCTGACGTGTTGGCATCTAGCTCCCAATAAATAACAGCAGTATTTGCATTTTTAAGCAAGTTAATGTGCCGATAGTTTGTTTAGATAAAGACACCAGGAACACCCTACAAATGATCAGTGTAGCCAAGTCCTAACGCTAGGTTGGACAGTGACTGAGACTACTGGTGGTTTTAGTAGAGAAAATAGTCTAAGGATTGATTTGGATGTCAATTCCTGAAAAGAAACAACTCTAAATATCTTCATTATCATGTTATCTTTGATTGGAGAACCTACTCTGCTGTTACCTTTGGGTGCACAGAATGCCAGATATAGGGCCACTGGAATTACGTTATTCTGTTGTTGTGGTATTTTCAGCACAATAATGGATTGTCTGTACTTGCCCATAATCCATCCTTTTTTGTCTAGTTTGCAGATTTTAACAACTGTTTCTAGTCCAGGTGGATCAAAAGTTACAAAAAGGCTGCAGTGCAGAATAAGGCTGCCCTTTGGTAGCTGAGTGTTGTATTTTGGTGTTAAATTGATACTATTGAAGTCCATGTGTTAACAGGTGAATGCCAAAATAGTAAAGTAATACTGGCACAAATTGTGCTGCGTTATGCCACATAATTTGCCTTTTCTTGCTGCATAAATTAGCCAACTCTACCATCTAATTTAGCCTTCCAATGGCCCGAGGGTATCTGAGAGCTTTTACAGTAAAAATAAATTGTTCCTTGGGTTTCAGTACAAGCTGACCTGTTGCAAAAGTCAAGCGATCCGATGCTTGGTGTGTTCAGAGTAGTTACTACATTTCTAATCGTAGATATTCTAAAAGCGCTCCGCTGGTTAATTTATTTAGAAGTAACATTGCTTTAGCAACATCACTTCTTCTTTTTCTAAAGGTAAAGTGAATAATTTTCTATAACTAGATAACATTAATAAAAATCTGGCAGGTTAATGAAAATACCACCGCCAATAATCATTATACCAAATGAACCCATTGATCACATATGCAGATATTGGGCTAAAAGAGTTACATATGGAGATTGTAAAACAAAGAAAGACATTGAGGATCTAAATGTGGCAGATGCTACAGAAGAGTTATGTAATTTTGGATCAGACTACGAATTAACTAAGAGGACATTAAAATGAAAACAGTTTAAGAGATGAGACTGTTATCAATGTTACCATTAAGATTGCTCTGATAAAAGCGTGTAAAGCTCAGTTTGGCTGACAAAAGCATTAGTTGTAGTAGTTTGAACTGTATATGACTTTAATGTGAAGAAAAACAAAACAACTAAAATTATTAATACCAATCCACTATTCTTTAGAGGAGGTAAATGAGAAATCTGAAAGATCATACATAAATGAATGAGAACCTCCCTTAAACAATAGTCAATGGGAATTTTAATAAGGATTTTGAAATTAACATCTTAAACGTACAGTGGTGAAAGAGCTGCCAGGGTATTTATAATATGGAGGTTTATTTCAGCTTGAAAGTTTGGAGACCTTGCAGGTTTCCAGTCAGCGTTTGAGCTATTTTGTCAATAGACGAGTACAGAGCATGAAATAAAGACCGTGGCGTCTTGAAGATTTGAAAAAGTTCAGCTTTCTAAGGACATAATCTTTTATTCTCGAGACTGGACATGATGCTAGGAGATATCGTTAATACATTATTATTGACCGTTCATTGTATTGTTCCGAGTACACTAACTTTTAACCCCCAGTGGAAATAGCTGTATTGTTCTTTGCTGGTGGGAATAAAAGTATTTGAAATTCTGTAGAAGTCCAATATTACATCAATTTGTGAGGGTTGGATTTCATATTTGTGATATCTGTTAAAACCGAAATATGTAGTATGTAGTGATAAATGCAAGCTTCTAAAATTATCCTAACAGCTGGAGACCTAGGCCTCCTTGATTCAAATTCATTAGGCTTCCTTGATTGAACTCCACCCACCCACTACCCCTTTTATAAACGACTCAAAGAGATCATGTTAGGGTACTAGCACATTCTATTAATATATTTAACAGATCAACAGGATGTTTTATGTAGCAGATTGAAATGTATTTTGGGACTTGTAGTGCTGTACAATATAACATTGTGGTCAGTAAGTATACCTATGCTGTAGTGTACACACATAATATACCTTACACCCTTGCATCCACTGAAAGGTTGTATTCTACAAGATCAATATGTACGCCCTGTAGCACACCCATGATAACATTTTTTGTAAGTCTAAAAGTACAACATACATCAAATCTTCCCCTTTAGCAAAAGATGACATGCCCATACAGAAAGAAGTAGAAGATGTGAAGGGAGCAGGGCACAGAGACTTACGACCCCATGGAACACGCACCAACCACCACCACCTGCCATAAAAGCAGCCTGTCGTAGGTGTCCATTTCTTCTGTGTGCAGGACCAGTCACCCAACCACAAGCACTGCTCTTCAACGTACCCAAGATTAGCCCTAAGGACAAGGGCTAATCTAGTACATCGGGTGGAGTTCAGGGTTGTGGAGAAGTCTGCGTTGGACGTCCTGCGCCCACAATTACCAGCAGTGCGGGCATTGGGTAGAACAGTGGACACTTTTTTAGATTTCATATACAGCAATGTTTCCAAGCCGTAGCCAACATTATGGACTCCTCGCCAGTAACTGCATTGTGCAGTGCCACGTGGTGCATAGAATTCAGGCATGTGGGAGCTTCATGAATAAACCTTCAGCTGCCACTGGAGACCTAGTATGCAGCACTGTCAACATGCAGAGTACAAAGGCATACTGCAGCCAGGATGTGACCAAGTGGTGGAGATGTTTTACACAGTGCAAGCACGTACTATAGAGCAGGCATTCCTGCACAGGAAAGCACAGTGGCATCAAGCCTGAGTGGTCTATCTATGCAGACATACAAAGGACACAACGCACAAGGAGTCATTGTGGAGAGACAGGATGAGAGGTTTGAGGGTTTACCGCTGACAGGGCCACTGATTATAAAGGGAGGAAGAGGCATGGGGGGGGGGTTCACATTTTCTAGACATCAAATGTGACTTTTGCTGTGCACTCAAGTTTTTTCTTCATGGAATGCAAGCCACGTATGGCAGATGTTTTCAGTTTTGAATATCTCCTATGAATAAGCATGAAAATAATTGATGATGCAAAAAGTGTACATGTCATTTATCACTCGTTATATTTGTTCTGCACTTGCATCAAAAGCGGCTTGTTGTTCTGAGTCTTTCCTTTCCTTGCTGTATTCCACCAGGGTTTGGGGTTGGTGTGATGGGGGAGGTCATCATTGTCCTCATCCAAATTGACATCTGAGACCACTGGAAGTACATGTTTGGTGCAACATTGCATAACGGGCCACACATTTTGTATGCTGTAGCAGGTGAATTCTACAGTGCACCACCACCCTTATGTAGACCCCTGAATCAGGCCTTTAGGAGCCCAGTTGGGTGTTCAGTGGTTACCCCTGTACTTCTTAGTGCAGCGTTGTACTTTCGCTTGAGTAGGTCTCACTGTATTAAGATATGGTGAGAGAGGCCAAGGACATTTGCCATACGCACTGTCTCCTGATACAGATATAACGTCCTCTTTACTGATGTAAAATAAAGTATGTCTGCTGTTTGTCATGAGTATATATGGGATTTAATTAACACTAGAAAGTCTTCTCCTAAGTCTTCTCTGGCCAGACGGGTGTAGAAGGCACAGCGGTCAAACATATCGGTATCATGGGTACTCGTAGGGTATTGTACCACGAGGTCCTTACGAGGCACCCTACATTGCAGACTTTCTGTATGTTGAGTGAGTGCCGACTCCTGTGGTACAAGAATCCTGTGGAATTTGGCAGACAAATTAAACGTGTCCCATCCACGCAGCCTGTCGCATGCGGGCAGTATGCTACTCTGTAAAACTCAAAATGGTATGCTACAATTCTTGAGCGGTGTTTGGAAAGATTGTGTGCCAATGTGGTGTCCAGGGAATTGTGAAAAAACAGGGACAGTGCAATCGGTGAAAGTCCACCTGCTGTATCTACAATGCCATAATAACTGCATGAGGTCAGTTAGCACAGGACATGCACATATATTTGATTGGCATCACTTGTGCATGTTTCCTCACCTAACAGTGAGTCCAATTCATCTGAGTTCCAAAAACACCTTACTGCTCACTCTGTACTTCCTATACATGCCCTCCTCAGTTTGGTCAAAAGAGTGACACTGACTCTGAAAATGTGCTCCTATCGCCACCACCCGCCTGTACTGTGCTATTTAAAATCTTCGTTCTCCTTGCCAGGGCACAGATAGCAGCCATTACATTATTGGCTTTTTGACCTTGCGTAGGCTTGGTTTTGATTTATAATTTCCAAAACGTTTGTACATTTTGTCCCTGGATTCTTATTTATTTAATAAAGTAGTTGTTTATAAGTGGAGTCATTGTTTAGTAATGCAGGGGTGTGTGTGTGTGTATATTCATGCAAGTGCTGCACTCTCTATATGCTGTTGAATAACAATTGTATAAAAAGGCTATCATTAAACAATTACATTCTAGAGTAGAAGCACGGTTTCAAAGAATACAAGTACTGTGCTCCTTTGTCCAACCAGGTACACCAGCATAGGTATTCATGTGAGTTCCATGGGGGCACTCGTGCCTTCAGAACTCGCCCTGCTGTAGGACAGCATTTTCCCCTCAGACATGCCGGCTGTTGTAGTCTCTCCTTTTCACTCTTGGAAACACTTCTGGCCAAAGAGGAGAGCTGCTGCTGGAGCCGCAAGACTGTGGCCACCAGTGAGCTCTGCCCTGTATTTTCCCTTTCCTGATTGTTACAGCGCCTTTTCTCATTTGCCTTTAAACACCTAGATGGAGTGGGGACTCTTATCAATCTTCCCTTTTTGCGACCTTGTGTGTATTGAATCACAGTGAAGGCCATTTTCAAATGTAAACTAGAGGTACGGAAACCTGGACTGATATTAGCCCAAAGTTCTTGAAACAACATATAGTTAAAGTAACATTTGCTATTGCATTTATATAGCGCTTACTACCCTTGACCAGGCGTTGAATCGCTTTTCTGCGAGTAGCATGTTACTCCGGAACTCAGAAAAGATTAGTGTGAATTAGTGTAGGGAGATATGAAATTAAATTGAGCGGTGGACATGTGAGTTTATTTGAATTGATACAGGATAGTAGAGGGATAGAAGAGGGAGGGGTTTGCATTTATATTGCGCTTGCTACCCCTTATGAGGTGTCAAAGCGCTTTTCGTCTGGTAGTACGCTACTCTGGAACCCAAACTGGATTAGTGGGGAACTAGTATAGGGAATTGTTAAATTGCGATTTGATGGGCGTGCGCGGAATAACAAAGTCCAAATTATAGAAATAAGTTTTTACTTAAGTTTTTTTTATTTTTCAATCAGTTTCAAAAAAGCTTTAAGTTCCAGCCAACGCGTTTCGTTCTCCGTGGGAGAACTTCTTCATCAGGGCTCCTATGGAATTTCGCCGACCAGTGCAAAGCCTGGTAACGTATAAGGTTCACAAATCTATCTATAAGAGTTCCTGAGCTCTGCCCAAAATCTGAATTACTGATCATACGAACGGGCTCAATAAAGCTGTGGGAATTTTTCCCCTCATAAGACTCCAGAATATTGCCTGGAGACCTTACTACATTTAATGGCTCTACTTTTTTAATCTCAGAGACTTGCCGTAGCCTCTCGAGGGGGGAGCATAACAGTAATAACTGAATTTTTATACAGACGCCGATTTAGTGCAGAGATTTACCCAGGATCTACACATATCCACCTTTGAGCTCGTTGCATTTACTCTTGGCCTCTATAAAAGTGAGAACTACTAGCCAGAATCTAGGTCGCATGTGAGGTCGGGATTGATCCAGACACTTTTACCGGGACAGATTTTGGGCAGAGCTCAGGAACCCTTTTTGTGGTATTTCATACAATAATGTATGGTTAAGCAAATAAGCTAAGCCTGCCACCCCATGACGAAGTGGTGAATAGCGGTGGGAAGTAAGTTATTTATTTTTATTTTTTTTATTTTTTTTTATGCGGGGGTTTTAAAAGAGGTTGACATTTCTTGCAAGGAGATAGTCATGTTGGGCCATGGTGGAGCAGTAGAAGAAGCAGAAATGGTTGTTGGGCTATTCACTTGATGTGATACATACTACAACAGTGTGTATTTGTCGCAATCCGGAATCTTTCCCAGAGGGAGGCTGGCCCAACCAATGAAAGTTTGTAAAAGAGAGGGATAAAGTTCAGGAATTTTTGTTTTATTCCAAAATGCCATTTTTCAAGAGCACAAAAATTAAGTCAAAGTCTATGGTCTTTCAGGGGTCCGAACTCCTGGTTGGAAAAGGTTTCGTCTTCACCAGGTCTTCCCCTGGACTTGGGGTTGGATATTCGGTACGTCACCTCCCCAACGTTGATGGAAATGGCGTGGGTGGATGGGAATAAAACAACAAAAGAAATAGACCGGAGTGAGTCGTAGGGAAAAACTGGTGTTTCTCTCTCTCAGGGAAGGGGAGAAGTCCCCTTCGACCGGCACAGAGTGTGCCCCGATGTGTCCTCCTCTATACAACATCCTTCCCCCTCCTGTGTCCCTTAAGCCCCTGTAGCGTCGCCCGTACCTTAGTAAGCCACCCTCCTCCAGGGGGGTGGCTGGGTGAAACGTAGTCCTGTTGGCCTCCCGGCTTGTCGTCTCTGCATGCCACAGCAGTACTTGCTTCGGTCTCTTCTTCGGATCCGCTTCTTCTCGCTGCTATTCCGCCTCCGCTGTTCCTCTCTGTCCACGCCATGACATCTCCTGCTCCGGGGAAACCCGCTTCCGTCTCCTGAAAGAAGGACGGCCTTTTGGTTGCGCCCGTCCACCTTCCTGTCCTTGGATGACTGGTATATGGAAGCAATGAACGTGCTTTCCGAACGGGCTATCTTTGTGCTGTTGGGACAGAAAAGCGACCGGTATTCAGGATATCTTGTGCCTAGTGAAAAGGCTGCTGCCTGGGCTGCTCAGCTGGGCATGACCTACATTGAAACATCAGCCAAGAGCAACTTCAACGTAGATCACCCTTGCCACCAAAATCTATGATGCGGTCAACCCCTCAGGCTGTAGACCGTGGTATGGTGGCCCCGTCCAAAGGCTGGGATGGAGTGAAGGTGGTTTTTAGGGTCCATAACTTCATTCCCAAGAAAGGAAAAAAATGCAGACCAATGCCAGTGCTGAGTGGGACCATGCTGGGATGTTTCTATTGAAGGCTAGTAGGAAAGAAGTGCAGTTCGTCACATGTTGCCAGCACCGGAAACACTTGGTGAAGAAGTGTAGTGCCAAGAGAGAAAGTTGAAAAGAGTTGGCAATGAACATTGATAGCCATAACTGAGCAAGGTGGCCAGGACCACCCCCGCTGTATAAATAAGCGGGGTAAGACTGTGCAGTCGGCATGATGTTTACACTACAGCATTTTTTATAAACTGTTCTTAATATTTATTTTTATAATTTTATGGATCCACAATCCATGTGTTTTAATGTAAGTGGGAGGGAGAGCCTTTCACCGACGTGCCTGCTGGGCCATCTCCATGAAAGGGGTTTCCTCTGTGTGCTGCTAGGATGAGAACTAGGAAGGATAGTGGAGACTGGGGCCCCAGTGGGTTGTTTAGCTCAAGACATTGCTGATGTGATGGTCTGAGTGAATGTCCCAGTAGTGTCCTATCTAGGGCTCTTGGGAACAGGACCCTGATGGGTGCTAATGAAGTCCCCCGCTGGCATAGAATGGGGTTCTTGGCAGAGTGCTCAGTGCTGGGGTGACTGGCGCAAGAGGTTGCCTGTATGGGTTGTCTGTCTGGGACTTGACCGGGTGGTAGTAGCAGGATAGGTGATGTAGACACTGAGGGATGGCTTGTGGCAGGTGAGCTTTCATTTAAAGCCTGCACTGCCTATCTTGGATATGGTGTATGAATAAAAGTTGCATTGTTTTGAGAAAAAGTAAGAGTGTACAACATATGTACGTGAGGATGTGCATGCATGAAAGCCTAATTGGCTGGGTAGCATTGGTTTAAAGTAAAGCTTCATAGCAGTGCAACCAAAGGGTTTGTTCAAATTATTTGAAACTCTATTTCCCGTAGATTTTACATTTTTGGCATCTTTCGCCTTTCCTGGGACTTGTACCAGACTTTACAAATCTTGGAGGATGCTCAAATCAATTTACTGTGATTTTTCTTTTGTTGTGTGAACAAACTTTCAGCCCTTGAAGAAATCCTAATTGCCAAAACTCTTATATTTAATGACTGTCATTTTTTAATGTGTTTCTGTGTTGCTCTACTCCTCCGTCCTAAAATGTGAAACAAATGTACCACAGGAGTTTTTATATTTTAATGACCTAATTTTGTATGGTGTGGCGGAGCCACCATCTTTCCGAATAAACCTACAATCTTCATGTAAGGTCAATGGTTTGCAAGTCTATATTTTTTAGTGTTTTTATAATCTATGTTTTCATATGAGACCCACGTTGCTCCACACATAAAATAATAAGTGTAGAGTTAATATGGTTCCTGGATTAGATTAAAATCCTCTGTGCGGAAGTCTGCTTCTTAAGCTAGACAAACTAATAGCAAGAGAAAAATGTATCGATTTGTTTGTGGATGCTCGCCCCCGTTGGTTTATCTGTTTAAGCAAAATACATTGTAAAATTGGATTCACTTATGCCATTGGCCACACTTAAAAAACAATGCTGTCCTCAAAGACACCATATAAAGTACTCAGCTAATCTTTGATCTATTTTTGGAAGTATGTGAATTTCTGGATCAAACCCAGGATTTAAAAAAAATGTGGTTCTAATATCATAGGGTTGATGTTGAGAGGCAGTTCTTTTTATAGGAGTGGTGTTGGGGGACCTTCACTCCCTAGAAATATTTCAAATAATTTGTGAATTAAGGTGCCTTTTTAAGCTATTACATCAATGAGAGGCAGCCACAGTCTCCCCAATGCACTTTCTATTCTATTAATGTACATACTTGCACGTTCAGTTATTTTGCTTGTTGAACTGGTGCACGATCATCGCCTCTGCTAGACCAAAACAGTACACTTTCCTTTCCAGTTTCTGAATAAACTGTCCAAACCATTTCCTTTTCCGATACTGGTTACACCATTGCATGCTCCTTTTCATTTCTGAATAAAGCTCGCACCTTTCTAAAACCCTCCCCATACATGTCCCTGTATTTTATTTCTGGCTAGCTCCTTGATTTTTAAGATATTTTGTGGTTCTCTGTGATCGTGTCAAACGTGGTTAATACTATATGGTTGTAGATATTGTCTCAATCTTCCTGAAACTTTGAGTTACGTTCTGTGCAAAAAAAGGTTCAGTAGACTTGGGCCATGAGGTTACAGTCATTTGGAAGGGATACGAGTAATCCCTCTTACTGGACAGACCAACAGCTGCTGTGATTTACAACAGGGGTATGTCTACAGTAACCTTAGGTTTGTCTCCTTCAAAACCTTACGCAAGGGAGTTCATAGTATTGTAATTGCATTTATGTAGTGCTTACTACTGACGAGGCATCAAAGCGCTTTTTTGGAGAGTAGCACGCTACTCATGAATCCAAGAAGGATTAGTGTTGAATTAGTATAGTGAAATCTGAAAGTAATTTGAGTGGTGGATAGGTTAGTTAGTTATTTGGATTCCGACGGATAGCGGAAGGATTGAAGAGGGGAAAAAGGTTTGCATTTATATAGCGATTGTTACCCCTAAAGGGGTTCATACATGGGCACTAGAACATCCCAGGGAGAAATACAGCTCCCTCCCACGAGGTTAGGACTGGAGCTGTGCTTCCGTAGAGCTGCAGACACTTTAAACATGCCTATTTCAAAGTGGAATACTCTGCTAAAACAGTTTCCATTGATTTCAGGCTGAAAATGAATGATTATTTGTAAAATAAAGCACCGCAAAAATGCCGCTAAATTTCCATATTTGTGCTGCTAAATTTCCATATTTGTGCCGCTAAATTTGATAATCCATGCCGCAATATCCTGGGGGTCTGTATAGGGTAGTACATTGGAGAGAAAGTAGAATGAGGTTTGGAATGAGTCAGAGTGGAGGTAGAAGAAATTGAGAAGTTTTGGGTGAGATATAGGATAGTGCATTGGAGATGCTGAATTGCTACTATACTAAAATATAAATATATATAATTACATTGAAGGTATATATGTATATGGAAGGTAATATATGTAGATGTAAGTTGTATTGAATACATTCAGACTTTCAAGTGTTGCTATACTTTAAGCAAATTTGTTTTTATAATTATTTTTATTCAAAGGTGTAGCAATTGTAGATGAATATTTAAGATAAAAATGTACTTATTTATTCAGTGACCTATATACATGTTAAACATAGAATAATATAACCATATGTAATATTCACATTTGTTAAGCAGAACTAACAACGATATATTTATAAGCATATTTATTATACACATTTGTACAAAGGAATACACATATCTAGGTACACATATATAGCCCAAATAAATGCTTATAAATGTACAGGGATATGCTGTATATTTATGTTTGCGTATGGTGGTTATGTGGGGAAAAGCCAACTCTTGAGTAGTTTTTTGAAGATACGGTTGTTATCAGTGGACCTTATGTTTGGGGTAAAGAGTTCCATAGTTTGGCTTCTTGAACAGAGAATGATTTGCCACCTATGTTTTTTTTTTTCTTGTATTGTGGGATTTTGAGGCCAGGTGCCGAACTAGAGCGGAGGTTCCTTTGTTGAATGTATTGGATGATTTTATTCCTGATGAAGAGCGGTTCTGTTCCATGTATCACTTTGTGGGTTATACAAAGCAGCTTGAATGTGGATCTTCTGGCAACCGGTAACCAATGTAGGTCCTTCAAGGCATAGGAGATGTGGGCTTATGGCTTTAGATGTAAGAGTAGTCTGGCAGCAGAGTTCTGAATCCGTTGTAGTCTTTTCATAGTTGTTGCAGATGATCCATGGTAGAGGGTATTGGTGTAATCCTGTTTAGACAGAACAAGAGAGATTGTAACCTTGACCTTGTGTGGAAATCCCAGGTGGGGGAGGATACGTTGCAGAGTTTTTTAGCAATGAAGCTTGATTTTGCTAGTTTGTCCACTTGGGCATTAATTGATAGCTCATCATCCATGGTAATTCTGAGGTTTCTTACTTCCTTAGATACTTTAGGCAGTGTTCTCAGATTGTCATGTCAGGCGGCGTGCGAGTCATAATTTTTTACCATAGCTACATGTGAGCATTTCCGTTTTGGAAGCATTCAATTTGAGATGGCTCCATGCCATCCACTGATCAACTTCTCTGAGACAACTGAAGATTTGAGTTTCCAATGTCTTTGGGGCTTTCCAGTTTAAGGAGTATTTGTGTGAGATATATATATATATATATATATATATTTATATTTAAAGCATTTGAGGTGAAATTCATTTATCAGTGCGGGTAATGACTTTATGTAGAGGTTGAAAAGCATGGGTGAGATGATAGTGCATTGAGAGACCCCTGCTTATGTGAAGTACGGTTTGGATGAGAAAGGGGGAGTATGGATGACATTAGTTCTGGTTTGAAGGTAGGATGTGATCCAGTTGAGGCAGCTGAGTGGTCCAAGAGAAGTAGTGTCACAACACTGTTCTGGTCAACTGTGTTCTTAAGGTCATCCCAGGTAGAAATTAAGGCAGATTATGTGCCTCTTCCTGGACGAAATCCTGTTTGGAAGTCTAAAAATATGGAATTATCTTCAATGAATTGTGACATCTGGGCAAATGAAACTCTATCAGTTTGCCCAGAAAAGTTCCATTTGCAATCGATCTGTGGTTGTCGGAATTAAGCGGGTCCAGGTTGGTTTTCTTTAGTAATGGGCGTATGTATGACTTTTTTTAGTTCTTCTGGAAATTGTTGAAGATTCTTCTTACTGGTGTGGCAGCAGGAGTAGATAAAATAATTTTCTTGAAGGTTTGTGGTGGACATGGGTCAGAAGGCTGCCGGCAGGCCTGGTTGCTTTGACCAAGTCCATAATTTCATTGTGTGATATTTGTTGGAGGGAATGTGGAGGCTGAGTTAGCCTACTCTTGGAGGACTTTTATTTTTGCAGAAGGGTTGGTGCTGGTGGTTTTTGTTTTTTCGAAATCGGAGTCCAAGGTGTCTGCTTTGGTGGTTTAATGATTTGCTAGTTTGTCTGTGAAATCTTGAGTTGGGGGATAAGCTGCTTCTAGGCAATTTGGTTTATGAAATTCCGCGAGAATTTTATAGAATTCCTTATTTGCGCATTTTTAGTATTTTAAATTCCGTCTGAATAGTATTTTTTCTTTGCTTTTTTTCTTTGATTGCTGACTTGTTTAATCTGTTAAGTTTCTGTAGGTGAAGTTTGTCTTGATTAGCGTTTCTTATGAGCCAGGTGCATAGCAGTTTTCTAACTTGCTGTTTTAGCTTTTTTATCTCTGCATTTCTCCAAGGTGCCTGTTTTCTTTTGTTGTGTTGTTGTTAGTGGAATTGGGATACCAAAAGCTTCCTGTAGCCACTCATATAGTTTCTGAATGGAATGTATTGTGCCTAGATCTCTACTGGATGTTAATTGTTTCTAAGTGTTCAAAATTGAGTTTGTTCCATAGTCGATAGGTGGATGCATGTAAGGCGGTTTTAGGTGTGTTGTTTTAGTTGGAAAGCAAGCAAATGTAGGTCTGATCAAGTGACTGGAGTAATTGTTTGAAGGGTAATTAGTTCTTAAGTTGTAAAAATGGTGTGGGGGTGTGTGTGGGGGTGTGTGTGGGGGTGTGTGTGGGGGTGTGTGTGGGGGTGTGTGTGGGGGTGTGTGTGGGGGTGTGTGTGGGGGTGTGTGTGGGGGTGTGTGTGGGGGTGTGTGGGGGTGTGTGTGGGGGTGTGTGGGGGGGTGTGTGTGTGGGGGTGTGTGTGTGGGGGTGTGTGTGTGGGGGTGTGTGTGTGGGGGTGTGTGTGGGGGTGTGTGTGTGGGGGTGTGTGTGTGGGGGTGTGTGTGTGGGGGTGTGTGTGTGGGGGTGTGTGTGTGGGGGTGTGTGTGTTGGTGTGTGTGTGGGGGTGTGTGTGGGTGTGTGTGTGGGGGTGGGTGTGTGTGTTGGTGTGTGTGTGTTCAGTGCTTCTAGGCCAGTGAATCTTCTTTGTGGATGGGGCATATTAGGTTCTTCATGCTAAATGTTTAGGTCACCTAGAAAGCCCAGTGTTTTGTGATTTCTAGCAGGTGTGTCCTTAGTGCTGGTATTCGCTGATTGAAGATAACATTGTAGTTGTTCTGCATCGTATTCCTCATGTAGCAGGCTAAGAAGACTTTTTGATGGGTCTGCATGTGTAGGTGGCTGAGAGTGAGCGGTGTTGTTTTTGTAAAGTAGCCTTGTTATGCAGTAGACCTGCAGATGTGAAGTTGTGAACAGTGGCATGTTGCTTATTTTGTTTGCATCTGTTTAAGGTGGAAGGTGTATGAGTTAGGGGTGGTGGTGCAGCATATGGGTCATGTTTAAGGTTCTAAATTGTCCAAAGGATGGAGAGTTGCTGTATTTGTGTTTGGTGTGGGGAAGTGATAGTGTGGTAGTGTAGTTGGTTTAGGGTGTGTAATAATTGTGTATCCAGGAGGTTGAGAGTGGTTGTATGTTTCTAGTTTGTGACGGAAAGTATTATGAGGTAGTCTGTGTATGAGATGTTGTGCTGGTCTGTGTGTTATGTTTTGGTTTTGAGTAATGAGTAGTAGATGTATTTATCTTCTGAGAAGTATTTGCATGTAATGTATTGTTGGCAAGCGGAAGCTGTAAGGTAAAGGGGGTGGTAATGTGTTTTGGAAAAGAGTGCTGGTGGTGTGCGAGGGGATGAACACGAGTTAAGTGTTTTAGATTTGATTTTATTTTCTCACCTACAACGATGCGTGTGTTGTGTTTTTTGATGTATCGGTCTTCATTATTTAGTATTGTTTTACAACTTGTCTTTCATTCCTTACACTTCCAGGACTTTTTTCCCACCTGCTTTTGACTGGAGTTATTTTAAGATGTTTTAAGCTGATGGTTTTCAATTACCTCTCATTCTTGTAATTGGGTGTTAATTACCATTTTATTTTTAGCACATGCGATAAATAGGGCAAATAGACCACTGACCAGCATAATTTAGCATGCATTGAACAACTCATCGACCCCAGTGGATCTGTTCTCTCCAGTCTGGCATCCTGCAGCATGGATTCTCCTGCACTTACCGCTGCGCCTCTTCCCTCAAACTCGCCTCCTGCATTTCTACCCTTAAACCCACGACTTGTAGCTCTGTCGCCTACATTCACCACCTGCAGCTCTGCCTCTCCCCAAAATTCACCTCCTGCATTCTTACCCCCTTACCTCTTGTAGCTCTCTTGCCTTTAACACTTCGACCTGCCAAACACACACCCTTGTACCGTATTCTATATCACCTAAAATTGCTTAGATGGCTGAATTGAAAAATAGCAATGGGCCAGTTTCCAAATGTTTAGCAATTATTATTCAGTTTATGATGAACCAGGTCACTACTATTGATTGTAGTCTTCTCCCACCCAAGATATAGAGCCAAATTATGTGATGGGATTCATAGGCACAATCTCTATTGATGTTGAAGATTTCATTTTGTGCTTTTATTCCTTTTAATTCAGAGTTCCAGGCAAGCGGTTCGGGTAGAATGGACCCCGGTGGCTCAACAGAGATGGGCCTCCAACATGCCCATGAACACGGTGGTCCTGTTTGTCCCGCAACAGGAAGCCTGGGTGGTGGAGCGCATGGGCAGGTTTCACAGGATACTCGAGCCGGTAAGGTGACTTCTTTCTTTCATTGGCTGTTTACTCTTTAGTTTTGCCTCAGCCGTGCTTTAATACCATTTATGACAAATCGCTTGTCATTGAAAATAGAAACACAGAAGGAGCTCTTATATTAATACAAACAGAATCCAGTTTTCTTTTGTTCTCATTGGTCCATTGTATCATTTCTTCTCATTGGTGGGATTGGATGATGTATGCGCCGCTACCTATCTGAAACCTTCAATGTCCACTGTGACACCCTGCATGTAAACATACTCTCCAATGCCCTGTTTCGTTCTCAGAAGTGAACAATGCAGTAAATAGGAATCCGTTGCAGACATTAATGCAGTAAATATTCTAAATAAAGAACAGACATGTTCACACTACCCCACTATTGTTGGACTGTGAACCAAAACAATCTGACAAATTAGTTTAGTACTATCCCAAAATTGCATCAGTTAAGCAAGTGCACCTGGCCTGCTGCTCCTCAACCCTTTCCATTGATGCTTGGAAGGGTTTCCTCTAAAGAAAATTTAGAAAAATGTTAAGACTCAGCAGTCCATTTATAAAGTACAGTTATTTGAATAATAAGTCCTAAAAGCAATAGGTTTTTTACCCACAATGCGACAAGGGACTAGCACTAGCACTAGAAATGCCTTTGCTTAAGGAATTTTACATTGGGGTGTGGTCCATTCTATTACCTAAAATTATATTTTAAATTTGCTTTGAGTTTAGTACAGCTCTATCTTACAACTATTTTTTTAGCATATAATTGACATTCGTTTTTACAGATCATATTCTACAGGTCCTCTGCTTTTCATTTTGTTCATAACGTACAATAACCAACTGTAAAATGTCAAACCTGTACAAGCGATCAGTCTGCACTCTTCCCTCCTTTCATGGCTCTGAGACATCCGAGTCACCGTCTCAACCCATGAGCCCCTGGCCAATACTTCTAGTTGATACACATGAATAATATTTATTTGTAGGCTGATTCAAGCAGGCCCTCCGCCGCCATCCCCATTCCGACCCAGATTCAAACAATCATAAATGATTATTCGCTAATTGTGACATTCGCCTCTGGAGTGGGTAGAACATTGCACTTCATGTTCAAGGGGGCCTTGCATCAGGTGGATGGGTTAGCGTGTGGATCACGTCCGCCCAAACAATTAGATCTTCGACAAATTGCTTATCTAGTCTCACCTTTTTCATGTAAATTTCTTATGCGTTCGCCCATTCCACCACATCCCTAAGGCATCCTTCAGTGGGTGGTGAACTGCTACTCAGTCATTTAATAGCTAGCCTTCGTTTAGCCAAGACAAAGCAGTCCTATGAATGTCCTACTCAACCGTTTATTTTTTGTTTTGGGGGCAATACCCAAGAAGCATTGTTTAATTGCAAGGGATATATTTCTACCAGTAACAGTGCTTAATTAATTTGCCACTCCCAGCCAGAAATGTTTGAACTCTCAGATGTATTTTACCCCATTCTTTATTTGTAAGCGGTTCCTCCAGTGTGACCACCTTTCCTGCACTTTTAACTGTCCCAATGATTTTTTCTGTACGCAACGCTCTATTTAAGTCGAATTATCATTTTCCTACCAGCCACCATGGTCTGAATGTGGTCAGGCCATATTTATCGAACCATAGCTGAAATCTTGACATATTGCAAGAATTGTCCAACCCCGGTCCCGTAGATCTCACACGCTTGATTAGTGTTAAAGAATCTACATTCAGATAAAGATCCGATAGTGTTTCACAGCAATCCTCACGCCACTTATCTATAGCCATAGACTGAGCAATTTGCCCAAAGGAATGTGTTGTCCAAATATGCAAGTCAGGGGCACAAGGCTGCCTTTTTTTTTTTGATAAACAAGTTTTTATTGATTTCAAATTGGCATCACGATCAAACAGGACATACAGCAAAGCGAGAAATCTGTCAGCAGTCAGACCAGTTACATAGTAAGTAGAAAACATCAGCACAGGCTCTTCCCCCCCCCCCCACCCCTCTCCCTCCCTTCCCACCCCACGCATACCCCCCCTTAACCCAGGCCCCCGAGCCATTTCCCCCATATTTTCCGGAACTTCTTGGGGCAACCCCTAGCAGCATACAGTGTCTTTTCCTGCGCAGCGCACCAATCCACCCCTCTCCGCCATTTGTCTCCCGTGTGAGGGTCAGCCCGTTTCCAGGCGGCCGCTATATCCCTCTTGGCCACCACCAGGGCCGTGGTTAAGAAATAATGTTCATTACGGGAGCCATCCAGCCCATCTGTTATGCCCAGTAGCGCCATTCGAGGATCATGGGGGACCTCCCATCCCAGGGCGTCAGTTAAATCAGCTTCAATCTCCCCCCAGAAGCCGTCTAATCGAGGGCAAGACCAAACCATATGAAAGAAATCAGCCGGGTCCACCCCGCACCGCCCGCACGAGGCCCCCTGGCAGAGGCCGGCGCGAAACATACACTCCGGGGTCAGGTATGCAGTGTGAAGGTAATAGACCTGGACGAGCCGCAATCGAGCTGATGTGGTAATCGTCCTGGGTGCCATAAGGGCATCCCTCCAATCAATGTCGTCCAGAGGGCCCACCCTAGCCTCCCACCGCTGCTTCAACCCACTCCAGTCCATCGGGGTATTATTAACCAAGGATCGATAAATACGGGAGATGCCCCCCTTCCCAAGATAACCCAACATCACCTGGGCCTCAGGCGGGCTATGGTCAGGGAGCCTGGAGTCCAGGGGGACGTGAGATTGGAGCGCATGGCGCAACTGGAGATAGCGATAAAACTGCGAGGGATGCAGAGAAAACCGGTTCTGGAGCTCTTGAAAGGAGCACATGTGGCTTCCCCGCCAGACGTCGCCCAGGTTGGAGATCCCCAGGAGGTCCCAGCCACGAAAGCCACCGAGTCCCGCCACCTCCCGCATCCAAGTGCCATGCCATAGCGGTGTCACCCGGGTGAACACCTTCGACCACTGGGTGTGCCGTAAAGCCGCTCGCCACGCCAGAAAGGGGGCCCGCACGACCTCCGGAAGCGATCTAGGGACCGCCGCGCCGTAGAGCATATTTTGAATAGAGGAGAATCCGACGAGCCGCACCTCCAGTCTGTAAGCCGGATCGTCCCACCCACCCGAGAACCAGTCATGGACCACTAACAGCTGCGTAGCGAGGTAATACAGGTAAAGATTCGTCATGCTCAGGCCGCCGTCATAGGAAGGAACACGACAGCGGTCTAAGGCCAACCGGGGCCTACCTCCGCCCCAAAGAAAGTGTCCAGGTCCCGAAACCAGGAGCGGGGGAAGGAGCAGGGCGTGTTCTGGAGCATATAGAGAAACCGGGGGAGGATCATCATCTTATACAGAGCGATCCTTCCCAACGGATTCAGTGGGAGAGATTGCCACTTCATCATATCAGCCCTGGCCTTGTTAACCACAGGGGCCACGTTGAGAGCCCAGCATAGTTCCGGGAGAAGGGTAACCCAGATCCCCAGGTATTTAAAGGACAGCCGTCGGAGGGGAATGTCAGACTGCCAATCAAAACACTCCCGTGAGGGGTGTAGCGGAACCAGGACAGACTTCCCGGAGTTCAAACGGAGACCAGATGCCTGCCCAAACCGATGAAGAACTCGGCGCACCCGAGACAGCCGGCTCGGAGAGATAAATAAGTACATCGTCCGCATACAACGCAATTTTATCGGGGACCATACCCGGCCAGTCCCACCCACGGAGAACCGGGTCTGCCCGGATGAGCACGGCCAGGGGCTCCATCGCCAGGGCGAAGAGGAGGGGCGAGAGCGGGCAGCCCTGCCGCGTCCCCCGCCCAATGGAAAACGCGCGGGACAGGGTCCCATTGACCAGCACTCGGGCCCGTGGGTCCGCGTAAAGCACCCGAACCATGGCGCGAAACTGGGGGCCAAACCCCATTCATTCTAGGGTGTCTCCAAGATATTCCCAGCCCACCGAATCAAAGGCTTTCTCGAAGTCCACCAATAGAAGGGCCAGATAAGGAGAGAGGCGCTCCCGGTGGGCCAGAGCTAGATGCAGGCGCCGCAGGCAGTGTCTGGTTCCTCGGTTTGGCATAAACCCGCATTGGTCCGGATGAACCAGCGCGGCCAGGAACAGGCGCAGCCGTTGCGCAAGGACGGTAGCATAAACTTTGAGCTCGGTGTTAATAAGAGAGATCGGCCGGTACTCGGAGCAGGACCGCGAAGGGGGTTGAGTCTTCGGCAAGACAACTATAGTGGCGGTATCTGTCTCTCTCGGGAAGGAACCTTTCTCTACCGCCTCCGCGAAGAGATCCCGAAGTCGCGGGGCCAGGGTATCACGGAAGTGGGCGTAATACTCCTGCGGAAAACCGTCCGGACCCGGGGTCTTCCCAGGCGCCAAATGGGAGATTGCCATCTCAACCTCCTGCAGGGTAATGGGCAAGTCCAGGGTTTCGCTATCGTCCTGCCCCAACCGCGCCAAGACCGCTCCATCCCCTCCCATCAATCCCGCAAGGGAGAGCCCCTGTGGCCGCGCCCGGTATAACTGGCAGTAGTAGTCCGCAAAAGTTTGAGCAATTTCCACCGAGACAGTGTGCGTCTCTCCCGCAGCGTCCGCGATGGCCGGGATCACCCGGCCTGCACGAGGGTAGGTGGCCAGTCGGTGCAGGAGCGTACCGTTCTTGTCCCCCCACCCGTAGACCCGGGCCACCGAGGAGCGCCAAAGAGTCTTTGCCGCATCGAGAGAGTGCATGCGTATCTCCTCGCGGAGAAAGGCCAGTCGCCGCGCCCGAGCAGCTTCACCCAACGCTTCCTGGTCGCGCTCAAGCTCCAGGGCCTGCGCTTCACAAACCGCAAGTTGCTGGAGTCGGCGCCGGCGCTGCTGTTGCAGATGCCCCTTCGCCACCCCTCTAATGGTGGCCTTGCCGGCCTCCCAGAGGACAGCCGCAGAGGAGACGGAGCCCGCATTATGAAGGAAGTATTCCGCAATCCCTTTTTCCACCCCCCCCCCCCCCCCCCCCCCCCGAAAGGCCTTATCTTGAAGGAACCAGGCATTCAAACGCCACGTCGGACGGGCAGTAAAGGGAGGTGGGCCGAGAGCCAGAAGCACCGGCGAGTGGTCAGAGAGGCCCCGCGGAAGAATGCGGACGTCACAAACCCCTGCACAATCAGTAGAGGGAAGAAAAATTAGGTCAATACGGGCGTGGGAGTGGTGCGCCGCCGAGGTGTGGGTATAGGAGTGGTGCGCCGCCGAGGTGTGGGTATATTGGCGATCGTGAGGGTGCCAAACCCTCCAAACATCACATATGCCCAGGGCCTCAGCCCAACACGATAGCTGCTTCGCGCGAGCGGTCCTGGTTGAGGAGATCGGACCCGTCGAGTCCAGACGGGGTGTAGAGACCGCGTTGAAGTCCCGACCGAGGACAAGGCACCCCGTCGGGAGCCCGGGGAGGAGGGCCGCCGCGTAGGCAAGAGCGGACTGCAGCAGGGATGGCGCCGCGTAGAGGGACAGCAGTGTAAGCGGATGTCCCTCCAGGGCGCCACATACCGCAACAACCATCCCCTGGGGGTCCAAATGCACCTGGGTCAGTACAAAGGGAAAGGAACGCTTAAGCAGGATAGCCACCCCCCGTGAACCCCTGGCGAAGCCTGCATGCCAGACCCTATCGTAGCCATAGCGGGCGAGGAAGGGACATTTATTACCCATAAGGTGGGTCTCCTGAAGGAGAACATCAATCTCCGCACGCTGCGCATACTTGAGGACCGCCATGCGCTTGAAACGATCTAGCAGACCATTGACATTCCAGGACAAGACGCGCACTGCAGCTCTAGGCAGGGGTGTGCCCGCCATGGGAGCAAGTAGGGGCATGGAGGACAGGAGATAGACACAGCAAAAGGGAGCCGGGGAAGGGTCGGGAAGCGCGCAGAATGCCAAGTCCCCGCCGGCATCGCGTCCACACTGGGGCCAATAAGCGCTTGGGCAGGAGATCTCCCCGGAAGGAGGGACCTGAAGAACTATGACAGGAGAGCAGGTCAAACATTACAAGATGCCTTAGAACCATAACAACGAGGATTGCACCCTCGAACAACAAAAACCTCCCTAGGAGGAAAAAACAACCCCAAACCAATCCCCACCCCGCACCCCCCACCCTATACTTCGAAAACAGAAGCATCTGTCGCCCTAACAGTGTGTAACCAAAACCAAGCTAAAACGCTCGAGCCTGAGCGCTAGTGGACCCCCTTAAGAAATCATATCAGACCTGAATCACCCGCTCTGGCCGAGAGCAACAAATGTGTAGGAGCACCAAGGCCCGACTGCAAAGTCCAGCAACCAGGAAGCACACCCCCACTTCCCCACCCCGACAAGAACAATACAAGCAGCAAGTGGAGGTCAAATGGTAGGGCTGCGGGAGAGGTCCGAAGTGTCTATTTGAGGAGCAGGCTGGGTCGCAGAGTCCGTCCGCCGGGGGGAGACGGTCCGTTGCTCGGCGGCGCCAGGACCAGTGGGGGCCGCCGAGGAGGCCGACGAGGCCACGGACGCCCGTCGCAGCCGCCCCCCGGAGCGCACGTCAGTCACCTCCTCCCCCGTGCGTCTCCGGGGCAATGTGCGCCGTCGCCTTCGGGATCTGGAAGATCGGGGCGCTCCTCGCCCAGCCCGCCCCTCCACCGGTGATCCTCGACCAGCACGCTGCAGAGGACATTCCTCCGTGAGCCAGGCCCAGGCTGCCAGCGGCGTGTCAAAGAAGAGAGTCTTTTGCTGGAAAATGACCCGGAGGCGGGCTGGGAACTGCAACTGATATTGGAGGCCCAGGGAACGCATCTTCTGTTTCACCTCCATGTAGGAGCGCCGGAGCTCTTGGACCTCTCGGGTGTAATCCGGGAACACCATTATGGAGTGATTTTGGTAGCGGAGATTCACAGAGCGTCTGGCCTCCCTAAGGATCGCATCCCTGTCCCGGAAGTTCAGGATCTTCAGGATAAAAGGACGGGGGGGCGCCCCCGGGGGCCTCGGCGCCAGGGAACGGTGGGCCCTTTCCACCACGAAACAGGCCGAGAGACTGCCCACTGGCATCCAGGATTGAAACCAACGCTCCAAGAAGTCGTCCGCGCGACCCGCCTCCGCTCCTTCCGGGAACTCCACCAGGCGGAGGTTACAGCGCCGGGCGCGATTTTCAGCGTCTTCCACTCGGCGATGCATCTCTTTAGAGTGGGTGGTAAGCCCACGCACCTGGTCTTGCAGCTGGCGGATATAGTCTTCGGCCGTTGAGATACGTGACTCAGTTTCAGATATACGGGCCGTGGCGTTACGCAGGTCTTGCCGAAGAAGGGCCACGTCCACCTTCACCTCCCCCACCATGCCCTCCAGGGAGGAGCGGGATGCCGTGATGGCCTGCAAGATGGCAGCAAGGTCGGTGCCAGGGGGGGCCCTCCCCGGCGGGGCCCGGCCCCCTCTCGGAGGTCGTGAATTTGTCCATCTTAGTCTGGGTAGCCGCTGGCGTCGACCTGGAGGCCCTGTCCTTACCCATGGCGGTAGCACCTGCAAGACCGGGGGGCGCGTCGCCCAAACCACGGGCAATAGATCCGGCAGCGGCGATGCCAGAGGGACTCGGGAGGAGAACAGCAGGAGGACACCTTGTGTGATCTGGAGGCCGCTCGTTATTCGCCGCCTGCACGCAGCCTAGGATTCCGCCCGGAGGGGCACCACACCTCACCCCGTGTCGCCGCCAAAGTCACCAGGTGTTCGTCCGCCTCGGAGAGCCCAACATGTCCACCGCCCGTGAACGGCTCAGGGCTAGGGGCTCTAGGGGCCCCCCGCGGACAGGGCCACCCCCAACACTCAGGCCCCCAGAGGGGGGGGTAGGTGGGGGGGGGGGGAAGGCTAAAGAAGGAGGAGGCAAGGGATGACCATCCACCACTCCCCGACTGCCGACCTGCGGCCCGAACCCCCGCCGCGGCGCCACTCCACCAGCTCACCGCTGCAGGCCTCGGGGCACCAGGGCAGTGCAAGCAGCGTCGGCGGGGGGGTGAGGAGGGGGGAACGCCGGACCCGACTGCCGACACCCGGTCCGATGGGGAGGGCCCCCGCCACCGCCAGCCGCTCCAACCACCCCAGCAGGGAGTGTACTTGGTGCCCCAGTCACCGCCTGGTCGTCTGCCCGTTTCCACCGCCCGGGATGGGCCTCACAGCATCCCACCGCCAGCCACAGGATCGTAGGCCAGATTCGCTATTCCTCCAGTGGCCACAGAATCAGCGGAGTTATTTACCAGATTTCAAGTAGGTGCACCCGCTCAGCCTCCGAGCGTGGAGCCCTCCCTCGGGTGTCACAGATGAAGCCCTAGACAGTCTAGCCATCCGTCACATGGTTCTTGGCGCGGGCCTCAGGCCGCAGAGCTATCTCTCCGATCTCCACTGGGATCACCTGCTCGGGCCTCGGAATGGGAGAGTTTTGCACGGCGAGCAGGCCCGAGTTTAAAACGGCCTTGCTATATATATCCCTCACGTGTGTAGACAGCAGGGCTATCCCTACGATCCCGGCTGGGTTAAAATGCTCAGGTCGCAGGAGGGGGACACCCAGCAGTCTCGGGCCTTAGACGGCCTTGCAGTCCATCCCTCGCGTGGTCGGGCAGCAGAGTTGACCCTCAGGTAGTCACGTCCTCCGCAACTCCGCGCGGCTGTATGTTCGGGCACCCTTCAGCTCGGATTCTCGTCGCGGGGGGGGGGGGGGGGGGCGCCGGACCCCGACCGACACCCGGTCCGATGGGGAGGGCCCCCAGCACCCCCAGCAGCTCTAGTCACCCCAGCAGGGAGAGCACTCGGCGCCTCACTCACCGCCTGGACGTCGGCCCGGTTCCACCGCCCAAGAGGGGCCTCACAGCACCCCGCCGCCAGCCGCAGGATCTGAGGCAGGGCTCTCCCCACAGCAACAGCGCTGACCTCTCTCTCAAGCTAGGGCCTCCAGGCTCAGCCGCCTCGTGGGCGCCGCGGGCTCGAGTAGCCGCGCGCCCGCACCCAGCATCCAGGAAGTAGCCGCCTCCCGCCGGGCGCTGAAGAGAGGCCGCCAACACGGCTCCGGGGGGGCGATCACCTGCCAAACTCGCACCGATGACAGCCGGGCGGGCCAAGACCCCAAGCCTGCCAAAAGCGGTCGGCCAGGGCAGGAGCAGGCGAAATGGGAAGGATCGTTGGGGTCCGGCAGCCGGAGCTTCACGGCAGAGCAGCCATGCCGGTCAGGCGCCACCTAGCGCTCCCCACAAGGCTACCTTTTAATAATCCTTCTTACTGCTTGATCCCAAATACTACATACCTGCCTTTTATTATAGATGGCAGGATAGGCAGAATCCCCTGTCCCTTATCATTGGAGTGTTATGTTCATATGTGTTCCTTTGAGTAATCTCTTTTCCCAGTTGTCACCGACATTTAGCCTTTGCACCGCGTGTTGTAAGTGAGCATGTTGGAGATTTCCAATCCTCCCCTTTCAATGTGTCTACTTAACCCTACTCCTCTTGCCTGCCCGAAACAATTCGACCTGTGATTTACCCAGTTTGGTAAAGGTCTTTTGAGAGATTTCTAGCCTAGTACCTTGTACATAAAGGCAGCGCACCAAGAAGATCATTTTGGTCAAGGCCACTTTCCCCATCATGGATAATGTAAGGGTGCTCAAGCACTAAATAGAAGCTCGAAGGCCATCCACAACCCTGCTGATGTTCATCTTATGGCCTTCTAATTAGTCTTGTGTGATACTCGCACCAAGATATCTAAAACTTGTGGTCACCCAAGTCAGTCCCACCTCAGGCAATCAATGCCCTTTCACACTGTGAGCTGCCTCAGTGGAAATATTTTAGATTTGGAGTGATTGATATGAAGGCCAGAGGACTTCCCAAATTAACTTAATGCATGTAGCTAGAAGGGGGGCGAATGTCAGTTGCCTGAGGTATACCAAGACGTCTGCATACAATGACACTACATGTGATATAGCACCCACCTATTGCTTGAAATTGTTAAAGTAAGTGAAATGGACTACCTATGCCGGGACTGCCATAATGCCTGATATGACCCAGCATTCAAAGATAAGTTAAATTTTGGGACCGCAGCCACCAGATGCCAGGCAGTGGCGAGAACCAAATGCCAGAGGGTAGCTATCAGACGTATATGTACACATGCAAACGTAAAATGTGCACACACTATCTTGCATGCACAAATGCAAACCTTAGTCCCGACCCCAACAAATACCAGAAAACACATGCAGGGGCGGTGCGTCCTTTAGGGCGCTGGGGCGTTGCCCACAAGCTGCCTACGCCCGCAGCTCCCTCGGCGTCTCTGAACTTAAGTAAACTCTAAGTTTACTTAAGTTCAGAGACGCCGAGGGAGAACTGACAATCATGTCAGTCAGCATGATGTTGGTTCGCCCACCCCCTTCAGAGTCTGAAGGGGGTGGGCAGTCTGGCATCCTGTTGACTGACATGCATTGTCAGACCGTCACCAGGGGCAGGCAGCAGCACAATGCACAAGTGCGCATGAATGGGGAAGGTCGGCGAATTTTTCTGACCAGCCTAGTCATGCGCACTAGTGTCTGCTCAGGCTGCGGCTGTGCATTAGGTTAGCGAGGGTTGAGCAAAGGCTCAAACCTCTGTCTCCTAATGGACAGGCGGGCGGTGAGCAGCCCTGCTAAAGCCATTCGGGATTGGCTGAGACTCAGGTGTTGCCAGCAGTGACGCGGCTGTTCCAGGACCTCTAGGCGCCAACGGGACCCCGGACCCAGAGCAGAGGCAGCGCGGACCCGGTCAGATAAGTTTATTTTATTTTAAACGCGCCGCCCCGACCCCGGCGCGACCACCTCCACCCCCGCAAATATTGCGAGCCGCGACTGTCCTTTCCCCCGCCCGCGCCTCACTTCCCCATCCCAGAGATATCACAGGGATTAAAGACGGCAAGCTGCTGAGTAAACACTCATATCTCTCTTGCAGGATCATTCACTCAATTCACTTACGATGATCGTACCGCGATAAGTGTTGTGTATCGCGATGCCAAACGAAAATACCAACTGGTGAATATCTTACGGACAAAACGTGTTTTTATGTGCCGAGTACTAGAAGCAGAAGGGCAGACTTTCTTCATAAGTGTTTCACATGGCAACCAAAAGTAACGGTTAAGATTGGAAAGACGTCACCAGCTCTAGTTCACAGATAAATAAATATGGACGAAGTGCACCCGTTTCCTATCTTTTTGCTCTAATGTGGTGTACACCTTCTCCAACCAATTATTAACGAGTCACAATTCCTTGTGTGCCATTGCCGCGGCTGACATACTTCACTCATGGAGGTCTCTCACACCTCAAGTGGCGCAGTCATGGAGCTCCGTTTGTTTCCGAAAATGAGCTGCCTGAAGAGGGAATGTTCCCAGACAGAGGCGAAAAGAGTAAATGTGTCACTGACACTAGTATTTCGCATTAGAGTACTGAAGTGCAGTGTTTGCTTTCAGAAATGAGAACTCACCTTTGCCACGTAAGCAGCAGTTTAAATATTTCAAGGTGATGGGGTAACCATGTCTTCTTACCTATTACAACAATGATTGACAGCTCTGTGTGGAAAGCACATAATATTAAGACTAATTGCAAGATGTAAATGACTGACTCATTCACTCCTGTAATCTAGAGCACACGGCGTAATTGTTCTTAAATCTTTCATTTATGCATTCTGAAAGCTGTCACTGGATGGCCGTGAAACGTGTTTTTATTCTGACAGGCTTGAGGTGGGGGTTTCACCTCCTCGAGCCGCAGATGTGATGCAGATTGGGGTGTACAAAATCTCCCTACTTCCACGGATAGAGTAATTTCACGGTTACACGCACACACACTCACCATACACTAGGGCCCATTTCACTAACATACACTCAAATACTCTACCAGCATTGAACCTATGGAAAGAAACCTTCATAAACTCCTAAACCCCACACCTACACCGAGGTCGATAAGACCTAGCTATTGCAATTGTCATAATCTAAACAATCTATACATTAATAATCAAATAGAGTACTCAATAATTGACAAGAAATAATCACCAACACCGTATTTAACATTATGATTCTTTATCTAAAATTAGTCAAAAGAAATTAATCAGAATAAATCATTTTCTCATAATTACCTATTCTAGCTAAATGTCAGAATGGGTCATCAGGACAAGTCTCTCAGTAGAAATCTCCCAAGTCACCGTCTTCACAGCATCGATCCTCACCAACGCAGGTTTGGGAAGAAAATGGCAAAGAGGCAAAACGCAATGACGCAAACCCTCTCTAGTCTAGTATATTTATAATAATTCAGACAAAAGAAAGAAACATTTAATATTACTTCATCCGCTGAACCGCTGAACCGCTGAGCAGAGCGAGAAGGAAAAGGATGTAGCATCGCTACATTTGGAAAAATCTCCGCTCAGAAAAAGTCACAAAAATAAAAAAACAGAACAGGAACTAAATATTAAATGTATCTTCTCAACTTCCACACATTTCCTCTGGTGAGCTCAGAGTTTAGAGTCTTTCTTTAAAGCTCCTTTGTTTTCCAAGGCTGCCAAGGCTGTCCCAATGCATCTGGAGACATGCCCAGATCTGCTGCTGTCCTCACGGAAAGTTTTAACCAGGCAAGGACTGTGGACAGATGACTCGCATCCATATTCAGCAAAGCCTTTTCCATCACAAATTCTCACTCGAAACCAGGCTTCAAAAGTCAGCCATCTTTGATTAGGCCACAATAGACCATCTTAATTAAAAGAGACAAAAACAACGTTACCACAGCATAGTGATTGAACAGTGTTAACCCCACTAATACCCTTATGTGTATATAATTATCTAGCTTTAGCAACACAGAAAAGCATTAATTCAAAAGCGTTTCGTGCTTAAAATAAACAGCACTCAGCAACGTTTATTTAATAAAACATGCACATTATTATTAGTTAGCACACATATGCATTCCCACGTGTAATTCTCTCTTGTTAAAACACACATGTTGATCAGTATAAAAAAACACTTACACAAAACAAATAATTAATAATTAATAATTAGTAGATTAAATTATGACAAATAGACAAACCAGAGCTTCAAAACCCTATAGATTTCATTTAGAAAATCCTGCTCCAGCAGATGCACTAGCCTCTCGTTTGTGGCAAAGCTGCTGATTTGTGGCTTCTTCTGTTCAACTTTCCTCTGAGGGCGCCTTGTTTAACCCTGCCCCTATGTAGCTGGCTTCATTAAAAATAAAAAGGAAAACGCGCATGTAAATAAAGATTTGCCCCTGTCCATCAACACTGATTCTACACTGGGAGCCCAGATCTGTACCGAAGGCCCAGCGCGCCTGCATATAGTTCACACTCCTCCTGAGCCCGCATCATATGGCATGCCACCTGTGCAGTGGGGCTGTTGGCTGGTTCCTTTCATTCTGACTGCCTGCACTCACAACCTGGGCAGGCATGACCACAATGGAATCTGATATGCGAGGCTCTGCAATGGAAACATGCTTTGTGCCTGGTAAACTCAGATCATGTTTATTCAGAGGACTCGGGACATTGTATTTATTATAGAAGAAGAAAGAGTTATAATGCATTCCTTTATTTGCCACCGGTTTTTACAGAACATTGAGCCCCTCATAAATTTGGAGAAATTACCAGGCGGTAACACTGTCTGGGGAAATACTGATCCTGCCGGCTTTGGTTTAACTGCCCGATTCAAAGCTTTCCACATTGGAAAAAAGGTAACGGTCATTAACACTGCACCATTTTCCTTGTTTCTGGTTGCAATGCTTATGCTTGGTTCATTCAAGTTATTACAAACACACTCGTTTTGCCTGGCAAAATTTGGACGTACGGTTTTGTGCACAAGTACGCAGATTCACACGGACATTCACAGATAATACGCACAGGTAAAGTGGATGCAGAATGTAAACTCTTTAATTGCACCATGGATGCATACTGTAGATGCACAGTATTCTATGAAGCAGCCTGAGTCATCTTGAAAACAGATGAGATTAAATTTATATGAATGCTTGGGAAGGCGCCTGGCACTGACATTTGTCCAAACTCCTTTGTTGTCACAGCTAAAAGCCCTGTAAATTACTGGTTTTATTGTTGTAAAGACATTCATTTTGGCTAAAATGTTTTCTCCTTGGTCACTGCTGCCTGCTGGAGTGTGTAGAGCGAAATTAAACATAAATAATGCCACACAGAAGGGAAAGCTGGTCGGAACTGTAAAGGGGGACATTCACATTTAAAGCAACTGAATTTGCCTTCTGTGGGTTTTCAGATTGCTTGTGTGCGACATTTACATAGTTTCAGTGTACTGTACAATTTGAACACTGCAGTAACTGTTGAACATATTTAATTCAGTAAGACATGGGGCAGTTTTTAATGTGTTTAAATTGTTCAAGAGTACTGTGTAACGTGCTTACAGTGGCCAGTCCTCCGATGTATGGCATTAAAATTGGCCCTGTGTACATGCCCCTACGTTAATACTGATGCTAAAAACATGCATTGACTTGCAAACAATGAATGTTAAAAACATCGAGGGAATGCATTTCAGCGATTTATTACCTCTCTTATTTTACATGTTTACTTAATCTTGCGTTCCCCACGAGTTAGCTATTTTATAATGTTGTTTATCTGTATTTTTTTCTGTGCATACTTTGAGGCTTGAGCCATGCCAGGTGTTTGAGGGGCTTTGATTGAGCACCCAGGCTCTAAGGCTAAAGCCACACAAAGTGCCGGTCAGTGGGTTGGCCTCTCTGCAGAGCATACAAACCAATATTTGTGTTTTCCATTTGCAACTGAAATTCTGTGGAAATGTGTGTTAAGGGGGTACACTGATGTCAAAATATTTGCAAGGCAAAAGTTAGACAAATTAAGGTGCTTATATTTGAGGGAGTGCAGTGCATGTTGGGGGCGGTGAAGTGACAGATGTGAGGAAAGGCATTCGGGGAAGAGTGAAAAGAGGATGCTGAACAGGAAAGAGAGGGAGTTGAAGATGTGCAGATGGACAAGATATGCAGATGGACACGATATGCAGAGAAAAAGGATACATATCTAACATAAAGCACACATAATTGAAGGCCAAAACTCCTTCCACAGGCCTCAATGCTATTTAATTCACAGACTCACTATTTCAGAAGTTCAGAATTTAAACATTTTCAATGTTAATTATTTATAAGAAATCATTGTTGTTACTCATTTATCTTAAACAGCTAATACCCAGTGACAAAGCCAATCATACAGACAGGCTTTAGGTGTATGTCAGTTGCTGTGCCATTTATCTGGATAAAATTGCATCTCAGAGAGAAACCAAAATACCGGTCTGACGGCACACTATGGGAATCACAGAAATGTATTTGGCATGTTCCTTTACAGAGAGCACCCACTTTTTTCATCTCACTTAAAGACCTGTCTGCACATATTTCTAAATGACTGGTTACAGCCAGCATCTGTCGGTGCTTCCCGAAGTCTGGTTAGAGCATATTTTTCCACAGTTAATGCTGCCTGCAGTGCAAGACACTGGGCAAGCATACATTTTAAAGGGCTAAAGTTGTCATTCAGAACAGTTTACACATTACAGTAAATGTTGAACAAATTACTGCAAGAAGATATGGGGTAGTTTTTAATGTGTTTAATATTTCAAGACTATACGTTCCCACTGCTTAATAAGCCTTGCTTTATCGCTGCATTCATTTGCTTTAAAATGCACCATTTGCCAATCCTTTTTTAAATTTTTTTCTGAGGAGAGGGACTCTCCCTAGACCCCAGGTTTGTCCATTGAACTTGTTCACATCGCTAACTAGTGTTTTCTATTGCAAAGGGTAGAGCCAAAGCAGTCTTGCTTAGTACCCTAGCCCTCTTCAGAAGTCAGTCTTGCTTGCCAACATAGAAATTCTCTGAAATAATGTATGAGTTTTCTTTTATGAATGCCTAGAAGAACTGAATTTTTAGTCCATTTATCCCAGAAATAGTGCTGAAAATCGCACCAAAAAGATGCCATTTTAAAAAAAAAATATTCACTGAGGTAGAACCCCCCCCCCCCCCCCCCCCATCCCCCTATTGCTGTCGGGCTCGCTCCATACATTGATTCGTTCTGCATACGCCTCACCAGTTGCAAATTCCACCAGCCGCCACTGCCCATGTGTAGGAAACTGGATTTTTGTTTCAGTACCACCCCCACACACTGTTTGCCCCCTTTTTAGCTACTGAATTCTCGTTTTCTAACTGACAGTGCACCAATGCCTGCTAACCAGACCTCACTGCCAGTGATCCTTCATTAAAATAAGATGATGTCTAATTGTAACACAATTGGCAAAGGACTTTGGCGCCCCTGCGAGTCCCTAGTAAATAGTACCCCAGGTACCTAGGGTGTGGGTATTAAAGAGGGTCATTAAGGGCTGTAGCATTTCTTATGCCATTCTAAGGTACCCACACACAAATTCCAGATGGAGTGCCATGGCAGGCTGCGTGATATGGTGAAAACCATGAGTGAAAACTAGTCATATTACACTCCTGTGTGCCATGCCAAAGTCACTTCATTTAGTATAAGTAAGTCACCCCTACAGCAGGACTTTGAGCCCTAAGACGGGGCGCATTATATTTTATATGAGAGCATATCTGCAGGAGCAGATATGGAGCTATGATGACTAATTTTATTACTAGATATTGCAAGTGAACAGGGAAGCCATCTTAAGGTATTTACTGGCCACTGGTCAAAACAAGTTACCCCGCTACATAATGGTGTCACTGAAACAAATGGTGTTTGGTATATAACTCCTATTTGATTTGATATGGGTTTTGTAAAGCTGGAACAAATACCCAGCGGTGTCTCGGCTCTAAGAAATAACTATTGTATTAATGAACCAACATTGATTCCAGGGACGAATTTATTAATGCCTGCACCCAGATGCAGCCCCTGTACCCTACTTGTCCGCTAGTGTGCTGGCTGGTCCACCCTGCCACCACAGACTAGTTTGACTGCCTAGGAGCTGAGAACCTTGCTCTCAGTAGTCAGAAACAATGCCTTTGACATGCAAGCCTGGCTTCCCCCGAACCAGGTGGATTCCTACCCCTGCCCTGAGGCCTATTTGGCACCAGGACAGGCGGGAAATTAGATAGGAGGCGTGTTACACTGCCATGCTGGACACACCATTTCTTTTGAGAAACTGCAGAGCATTGTCTTTGAGAATGGTATAGGGCAAAACCTCTCTATTGAAGATCTCACAAAGGAAATCTGTGACTCTTTTGGTTTCAATCCCACTTACAACTCCAATATCTTCCCAGCGGGAAAAACTGTTCCACTAAAACCAGAAGGTAATTACAAATTCTTCTGTAATGTAATGGTCTAACTATATCCACCGCAACAATCTCCCATGGCTTACTAGGCATATCTCTACAAGCCATAGAAGGACTTCTAACCTTATATACCTTATCACTCCTCACACAATCCCAACACTCTCTAATTACCCTTTCAGTCAGAATGCCCATGCCAGGCCATAAATAGCTCAACCATACTCGCTCTTTAGTCTTGCTCATACTACGATTTCCTTCATGACACAGCCTTACAATTTTCTCCCTTAAAGCCATAGAAGCAACCAATCGCATCCCCCGCAAAACATTAAAATGGCTGTCAAGTTTTTTTTTTTAAAGTCTTTTAACTAGAATAAATGGGCTTCTGTTCACTTGATTCTCAAAAGATAACCTCCGATTCCTAGGACTGTCTTGAGCGTAGTAATTTATAGCAATTGTTTCTAAAAAAAATAATGTTTGTAACAGCTCCCTCGAATGCTTCAGTTAAAACAGATGCTGATGTTGCAGTACAGCAAACCTAAATATGATGCAGGGTACTTTGTGGCTACTAAGAAAAACTCTCTACAGAACAAAGTAGTACACAAAATATCAAAGGCCCTACCACTGGCAAACGTGATAGGTGCCATGCCCAGCATCCCAGCAGAGATCTTAAGATCTGGCATGGTTGGCATAATGAAAGTACTCTCAGATATAAGCTATAAATGGAAACATTTCCTAATAGTTTAATACTGTATTTCTTATTTTATTAAAGATGTACATTAAGGTCCTCAAACAAGCCCATCAGCCAGACCCCTCCCTCATCAACCTATTCGGTGTGAGACCAAAGTGAATCCCTAACCTCATGTAGTTTTCCCGCACCAAAGTACCAGTTCCCCTCACTGATAGACCATGCCTTGCCTGTTTGACTTGATCTGTTCCCTCTGTTAATGTGCCTATGTGACCTCATACTTGCCCAAGCCTTCTATCATTGAAGTCCCAAGTAGCTTAAATGCACTCCCATTATCATCCAAAAGTATGTAATTTTCTCCATTCACACGCGGTGCTAGATTGAAGGAAAACAAATCTCTTTTGAAGCTAGCACTTTCTTAATCGCCTCTACTGCAAGTACAACTTCATACCAATAAAATCAAATGTTGGGTAGACCCACAAGATACGATTCAAAGTGCCTTGCCTCCAGTACGTTTGTTTTACTAGCATCCCGCTTATGCAGTCTGTGGGGCGTCGGATATTACCAGTAGTGTACCATTTTGAAGATCCATTCTTTCCCCCTGGACTTGTCTTGCATCACATTAGCCCATCTAAATATGCTCTTCCATTTCTCATAATGGTTTTATCTGAAATCAAAAAGGCATTATGCAAGATTAAAGAACGTTATTTGTTGATAACCTCTCTGAAATGCAGGCGGCTGTGATAGATACATTGTTTAGTGAGTTTGGTCGAGATTCATTATTCAACAGTTATCCAGAGCTGTGTGAGTCTTGCACAGAGATAAAGGTCTGTGTGGTCTTGTCTTGTATGCAGGGCACTGTTTTACAGGCTGGGAGGGTTAGAGGACAGTTTGTCTCCATGCTTTGGTCTGAATTTAATGAGTGAGGGTTGACTTGGGTTCATTATTAGGATTACCCAGAATGAACTGCATATTTGGGGTTATTTACAATTAATTGCAGAAGTCTGTAACTGGGTTGGAATTGCAGTGCAGTGTAGAAGCTGGTCTCCATGTGGTCTTGGAGTACTTAGAATTCATCATATGTTTCAGATCTCACCTTTTAACATATGCCCTACAGACATGATATGTCCCCGCTGCAACTATCTGAATAGCTGTGTGTCGAAACACATATCTTTATTTTTAATCTTTTTTTCGTTCCAGGGTTTAAATTTCCTCATCCCTCTGCTGGACCGGATTAGGTACGTCCAGAGTCTGAAAGAAATAGTTATCAATGTCCCTGAGCAGTCAGCAGTCAGTCTAGGTAAGAAAACACTTTTTTGCACTTCACTTTGTCTCCTACAGCAACCAGTCAAAATGAGGCAGTTAACTGTTGTGGGATACATCCAAGTGAGATGTGACTGTAGCAAGAATGGAAAGAAGCCTCCTGGCGGTGGCCTTTTAAGATCAATGTCATCATTGTATGCAACAGTGAATAACGGGGATGTTTTTCACTGATGGGGTCCGAGGTGACATCAGATAAATAATGAGAGCAGAGCAAAAGTTGTCTGCAGTCACTCAGAACTAAATAAGATCTCCAAAATGTTTTTGACAGTCCACACTGGCAAACCTGCTAACGATTAAAAGTAGATTAACCAGATTGTCATTGTATTGAGTGCTACCATCTTTGTTGATGGTACGAACCATGTACTGCTACATTCAATCCCACTGCCGCCAGGTTTTCCAAATACTTTCAAAGTATCATAACATTCGTAGCACAGCATATGTGGAGTATGACATAAAAGCCTGACTGCAACAACTTATTTCTTTAACAGTACATCATACCACATTTCTGCTCTGAGCATGGTAAATAACCTGTTACCATTACATAATTTAATGTTACTCAATGTACCAACTTCGGAAGGAGGGAAGGCCGAGTCGCCCATTTCTGGATTCAGATTCATGACCTGCACAATACTCGGATCCCATTGGTCAACATTTAAGTTGCGGAGTAAATTTACAAACGTTACTTCCTTCTGTAGACCCACCCACTCTTTTGACTTTGATGGTCTTTGAATAGCTTGTAATGTCCTCTGATTTTCAGTTTATCTTTGGACCCAAGAGTTTACTGCCACTGCTTCTCACTCTCGGGTGCAAGTTTTCATTTATTCTAGTGATGACTGATGTCAGTAGTAGTAGTCATCAGATGGATCGGTTGGTCAAAGATAACTTTCTAGTGGGTCTTTCAGCTACTAGAGAGGATGCCGAGCTCTGCAAACCATCTGTTCGGGCCTACTGTCTGATTAAAACAGCTCTATAGAACCATACCAGACCTGGGTGAACAGTACTCGACACCGTTCGCTTTTTTCCAGGTTCAGGCTGAACTCCTTTCTCCCAATAGTAAGCTTCCCTAAAGGTTGGACTGCAGACGGCCTTTTAGGTCCTTTTGAGTGTGACAAAACTTCAGTGCACTCCACCTTGCATGTTGTCGCGTTCTGTCTTCCAAAGACAAAGTTTCTGGTTCCTATTTTGAGAGAGGCTCAGTTTGGTCAAGTAAGGCCTGCCATGCTCTTTCTTGCCATGCCAGGAGATTATTCGTGTTTGTGTAAACATGGGTTATTTAAGTAATGTCAAGATCCGAGTGGCCTGGCCTTAACCCACTTGCCTTATGTTTGTACATGCTGGACCCGTCCCTCATACGTTTATGCTCTAATATTGTGTGTATTTGCTCTTTTTATTCTATTTTTACCCTGTTTTATATCTTGTATGGTTACTTATTTAACCGAATAAAGAGTTTACTACTACTATTTATTTATTTTTATTTATTTATTTGATCAAATATATGATCCTCTACATTCTAAAAGAAACATTTCATAAGCATAAAAACTGTTAAAATTTGACATTACAATGCATCATAAAAAAATTATGTTTTAAAACCAGCTGTCAAAGCATCTAGAAATGTTACAATTTTGAATTGGGTCCACCTCTTGCAGTGTAAATTGGACTAGACTTCTTTCCCCATGATCCTGAGTAAATCACGAATAAAATTGATAGTTCTATTCGCTGAGGTCAATTTGATGTACATATTCATATCAAATTCTCTGAAACATTTTTGATAATTTTTTACCTTTACCACCAGGCAAAGAGCAGAAATCTCGAAATTGCAAATACGAGCCACCTAGTGGTATCTGACCTGAAAATATATAGAGCTTTGCTGGGGTGTGTAAAAGATAATAAACGGCAGGCAGGAATTATCCAGGTTTTCCGAAGGTCAACATAAGAGGGGCAAAAGAAAAGAAAATGATCAAGGGTCTCGGGAGAAGTGTGGCAGGTGGGGCACAGTGGTGTTAGACACATTTTCCCTGGTGCTTCTTGAATTTAAAGGGAGAGCTTCGTATCTAAATTGGATGTACAAGGCTCTTGCCTGGGAGGGTTCGATGTCCTCCAAGAACATTTCGAAACTAAACCATCCCTTAATGTTAAAAAAACTAGAGGTTAAAGTGGCATGTGCATTACCTTTGTGAGTCCATATACTCCCAAAACCTTTTTTTAAGAAGGAGAGCCATTAATTTTGTTATAGACCCTGGCTCCTCCCAGATACACCCCAACCCTAGTTTTAAAAACCAATCCTTGATCATGTTGAACCACTTAATGTGACCTGTTTGTTTATGCAAGGCAATTGGCTCTTCCAGGACCTCCTTCACTGGGACCTGTGTTACTAGTCCATATCCTTATCCAAAACAGGCGCGCCCTAAGAATAGCAAAGTGGTTAATAGGTTTAAGACCAAGATCAAGTCTAAGCGGCAGGAGGGGAGTATTCACAGGTAGGTTCAGGGTCGCCCAAATAAATGTATTTTCAGCAAGGGCTAGGCCCTTCAACTATTCCATCCCCCTTAACTTGGCCCCGTATAGGGCTGCTCCTAGACCTTTGGCCCTATGAAGGTCCAGAATGGGCGAGAGCGGCCGATAAGGAGACGCCCTGGCCCTCCGGATCTTTGCACAATCTGCATGCTGGAGGGTCAGAGTGGTCTTTTCAATTTGTGGTGTCCAGACCAGCCTATCGCTAATGCGTACTCCCAGATAATCAAATACCTTAACCCGCTCCAAGGTTTGCGTGCCCAGCATTAATTTACCTTTGTGTGATTAATAGGTGTTCAATGTCATATATTTAGTCTTGGAGCAGTTTATTTCTAAACCCCTATCCTTACAGGCTTTGTCAAATTTGTTCAAAAGGTTCTGGATCCCTTTAGGTGTTCTGGCAATGAGTAACGTGTCATCTGCAAAGAGCAAACGGGGTACTACACTGCCTGCCAATTTTGGGGGGTCGCCACCACAATTATACAGCTCTCCTATGAGCCCGTTAATATAGAGGGTGAATAATGTTGGGGCAAGGACACAGCCTTGGCGTACGCCTTTACTACTACTATTTGTTTTGTGTCTGACATCTATGTTCTAACTGTTTTGTGGTGCACTTTCCTTGTGATGTCACTGAAGCATACAATTCTTGAAATGTTAGGCTAGTAATTCTTTGTTTTCACAAACCCTGCAACCAGGTGAAGTTGTCATCGAGCCCCAGTCTGTTCTTTACATGCCTAAGAGTGTTTTTGCGAGCTGCCATGAATACCCAAGGGTACTTCACCCAACTAAGGTGTTGTGTAAGCCAAACATCACTGGAACCATCTCACCGGCGCTCTGTGGATTAAAGATACCAGGACCTACCTTGAGATACAGGAAAAAACAACTAAAACCATAGTGTTGCTGGTAATGCCTGCATAATATTGCAGCTATTGGAAAATTATGATGTACGCCAGGAGCCTAGGAAAACCGAGAAAGGTTCCTGAGGGCCCTGGTGAAACGAGGAATTGACCTGGACATGAGCCAGCATTCTCTGTGCGTGGCTAATGAACCTAAGGATGAGGACTCTTCTGGGTACTTCGCTCTGTCATACATAACATGATGTTATTACTGATATTTAAGGCAGGCTGCATTTCTTTCTCCCAAACTCCCTCCTTGACTTTCCCAACAAAACAGTTGTATTGTGTCCTCGTCTCCTCTCTCGTGCATCAGAAATGCTCTGCAGCAACAATGATCTGGAAAATCAGATCCTTTCTTTGATGTAGTGAACCTACATTTAATACTAGGTTTGCGTTTCCTTACAGCAGTCTTGCCTGCCTTGATTAGAGACAAAACTCTATGTCCTGGGCATCGTGTCTTCTTGTGTTAGGCCCTTCCCTGGAGCAGGACCAAGTACTATTGTCCGTCCACTGCTCCCACTTTTGGAGCTACCTTTTTCTTTGTGTTCAAGCATTCCCTATGAGTGCTTGTGTTTTCAGTATGTCCCCTATAACCCTGTCCATGTAGCTTCTTTTCCATCCCACCCCTTGCCCTGTACTCTATGCCACTGCACTCTACTCAGCACCACTGCACTCTACACCACTGCACTTTACACCATAGCACTCTACTCTGCAGCAATGCACGCTATGCCTCTCTACTCTTCCCTGCCCCACTCTACACCCCCCCACTCTACTCTACCTCACTGCTCTCTAAGCCACTCTGCTCTTCTCTGTGCCACTCCACGCCACTCTGCTCTGCATCACTCTTTGCCACTGCACTCTATGCTACTTCGCCACTCTACTAAGTCTCTATACTCTGCACCACTCAATGCCACTCTACTCTGCACCTCTCTATGCCACTGCACTCTGATCCACTGTACTCTGCGCCACTTCACTCTACGCTAATGCACTCTATGCTGCATCATTCTACTCTAAGCCAGTGCACCCTTCGCCACTCTTCTCTGCACCACTCTACAACACTGCTCTCTATGCTACTCTACTCTGCACTACTCTACTATATGCCACTCTACTCTGCATCAATGCACTCTGCACCCCTGCACTCTATTCCACTGTACTCTGCACCACTATACTCAATGCAGACCTCCCAGGATATTGCGTTGTGGATTAGCGAATTTTGCGGCACAAATATGAACTTTTTGTGGCACAAATTTGGGAATTTTTCAGCATTCATGCGGCACTGTATTTTGAAAGCTGTAATGTATAATCCATAATTTCTCTGCAAGGCTAGATGTGACATTAATGAGGTATTTTCAACAAACACTAGAGGGCGATTTTGGCTGTTGGAATTAGGCATGGTTTAAAAGCGACACCTCTCCTGGTGCAGTGAGGTTTCCTTTTCTGTTAAGAAAACCAGACTCCCACCTCGCTAAACCAGACTGTCCCGCTCCCAGATGCCTTGGGTTTGCCCTAAAACAATATATGTACTTTATTCTGTCTCACTATTGCATGGTGACACCCAAAAAATTATAAAGAAGCATTGGAAATGCAGTAAGGTCTTGCATTTACGCGAGTTTGAGCTATTGATATTGCAAATAACAATGCCATTTTTATTTTTAAAACATAAATAAAAGGCATTGTCATTTACAATGCCAATAGCTGAAACTCTCATAAATGCAAATGCTTTTTTTCAAAATGTTCCTCTTTCAAAATGTTGCATCTACCCTTGGTGTGTTTGTAAAAACTCCTTAAACCAGATCAGATCTATTGCACGGAGGGCCAACCCTGATTCTTAAAGGGCTTCTACCTTGCTTGTGGCGCTGAATGGAATGCTGACTTAAGCTGTGGACCCAGAACACTGTAGTTCCAATCTCGGCGTTCCCACCTAAAGGGAATTATCATGGGCAAAACCTCCTGTCTTCTTTCTCTCCCGTTCTCTTGTCTGCCAAAAGGCAATCAATATGTGTGTCCAAACACCACATGAGGGGGCGTTGAGGGGGTGTTGGGTGCTGGCGGGCTCGTGGAAACAGACCAGTGGAGGAGGAGGGCTGGTTTAAAGTCCATAAGAGAAAGTATATTTTACATGAGTAACTGTATTAGAAGGTTTTCGCTGATGCCAGTCCTAAAAGAGGTCAAGTGAGAGTGTACGGATGAGGACGATTTGAAGCTGGAAGTGAACATAGGACGGGTTAGAAAAGTAAAGGAGAACAGTAAGGGATGAATGAAGTAAATTTGGCATGGGCAGAGAGGGACTTACAGGCGGAAAACAGAGAGCAGAGGCAGGAGAGGGGGGGACGTTTTCAGGCAGGAAAACAAGATAGCGGACATAAAGCAAACACACATACAGCACTCGCCCATGATCAGCCGCTCCGAGTTGGGTAGTTTTAAAAAAAAATATTCCTGAAGTCCTCGTTCCGTTGCTTGTAGTTCGGGCTGAGCATGTGCCAACAAGACTTGACATCCTGAGAGAGCTGCTGTTTGAAGAAGGACCCCCGTTGGGCCCCGCCCCTCTCTGAGACCGTTGAGGGGCCCTTCTTTAAACTCCTCTCCGCGGGTTTATTCGCACTGTGAAACTTGTGCTCATCTAAAGCGCTACAGTACCTTCCATTGTAGTTCCTGCTATATAAAACTGCACAAAGAAAGGTAAAGACTTACAACCACGGAACCAGCACTGGGGGGGGATCAGAAAAAACACCAGGAGTCTAGAACTGTCACCAGGAGACCAGAGACAACAGCAGGGGCCCAGAACCCAAATAAAGCACCTAGAACACAAACCAGATGCTTCGAATAGATACTGTGAGCCTAGAACGGCTTTAGAACTACGCAACAAGGACTGTCAGTTAGCAATTGCCTCCGATTCAAAAACTGTTAGCATCAAACAGAACAAGAAGTAAGAAGCCAGCCGAGATGTCTGAACTGGAACCAGAAGATGAGAACCAGTCCACAACATGCACCACTGTTACAGAATTGGCACCTGAGCTTCCGAACAGGCCTGCTAGCCCAGTGCGCACACCAAAATAAAATAACCTATTAACACAAAATCAGCCGCAATTGAACAGAACAGCACAAGCACTCAGGAGGTAAAGCCAGCACCAAAAGAATCGACCGGGTCAGCAATTATTAAACTGATCAGCGGCAGCAGCCAGGACCCAGATTAAATACTAGAAGTCAAGAGTCCCGCCGGTGCTAGCAACAATAGAAGTACCCAGGGAATTTAGGGGAAGCGAGAGCGGCAGACCAGTCCGTCCACGACACACCCAGTAAAGAGGAGCAGCCACTCCCAGGACATCTTATCCGGGACTGCCGCTCACACTTCCCTCTCTCTCTCCACCACAAACCTCCGGCTCCTTCCTGCATGCGACAATTCACCACAGCTGACCACCCCCCCCCTCAGCCCGCGCAAACGAGATGGTGCAACTCAAGTCTTAGAAATGCGGCTACGTTTTCCCAACAAGTCCTTAAACATCATCTGTCAGTTGTGTTTTACGTAATCCAACCCTCCCTTCAAGTCCCTGGTTCCCAACAAGAGGGCGCAGTCAGACAAAATAACACATCTTTCTCCTGTTTGTGACCGTAGCGTGCAGGTTTTACTTGTACCTAATAACTAAATTGTCACGGTTTGCCCCTACACGCGGTATCTCCACGTTCCGATTCTGCCCCGAGTGAAAGAATCGCGGCCCTTTGCAATCAGCAGCGCAACCCACTAAAGAGACTGTCCTCAAGCCGGACGGCCGAGGAGGCGGTGTCTTCCTGTCCATGAACCTGCTGAACCCGAGAAGCTGGAAGCGCGTGGTTTCATGCAAATTGGGTGCGCTTCTGTGTTCCAGGGTGACTTTCGGTCACAGCATCGCTTGCCGATCCCTCTGTCGACCACTCCTTCACCGTGCTCGCTTCCATGCTGGCTGCCTGGAATGTATGTATTCGACAGCGCGATGCACATGACAAATAAAATGTGGAACACCGTACTTGAAACAAGTCACTTGAGTACCGTCTTTGTTAACAAAAAGGAACAAGCTCTCTACTTTGCACAAAGGCAACCGCTTGTTTACATTTGCATCGCGCTTTCACTTTAAATGAAAGCGCAATGCAAAAATAAACAAGCTGTTGCCATTGCGGAAAGGCTTTCTCCTTAAAGCCTGACTTACAATGTGAAGCCAGAGTTTAGCATGGAGGATGACGCAAGCCAATTGAAACAGGGGCCGGAGCCTACACTCCGCTTCTGCAACTAAATCAATCTCAAGAAGCCTCGCAATGCAAGTCTGCGAGACCTAAAAAATGAATTTTATTTACATCGCACCTACTAAAAAATGTACTCAGTGGATACCTTATAATCCCGCTGGCCATGTGGTGGGGTCGCAGCTTGATGTATCGCGTCACGTGAAAAACTCTTTGAGGGCTGTTTGAGATGAGGTATTGAGGGAGAAACATTACAGAACCTCCTTAGAGCCGCAGAAGAGTGAGAATATCTTGGGGCCCTATTGTTAGAGAAATTTACCTCGACATTAACGCTGACAAATGGTTAACAATCGCGTGTCCCAATTTATGCTCCAATACAGGACCGTAAGAGTCTCAAAGAAAACAAAATCAAGCACAGTAGTGCTTCTTATTACAAAATGCAAATTACACTATTTTATTTTAAACAATAGCGTATTTCCGGTTCAAAACAACCAATCTAAACCTACAAAAAGTCGCAGAATAACCTTCTTTGATACACAATTTAGGTCATCACTTCACGGTCACACACAATCATAAAAAGCCCAATTTATTAATCTTTCATCAATATTTATATATTATTAATTTTGTGTTACGTTTCCATACATACACCCTGGCAGAATAATAAACATCGTGTAAAGTTGTCCCTGAACCAATATTTTTGGCAGTTCTAGGAACACGAAATCGGCCACATGTTGCCCCAAACGCTGCAAGGTGCCTAAACCCATACAATATCTCATTACCTGGAGCATGATTGCCAACCAAGTGCTCAGCCTCGATTTGTGTCGGTGTATACCCTAAGATGGCCACAAGATACTCGTTTCCAAAACATTGGGAATTAAGAGGTAAGAATGTTTTCAGAACCCCAAAAACATAAATCTTAAAGCATTGACCAAATTTCGAGGGCACTTTTGTAAAAAAGCGGGGCATTTTTACATAACTGCAGATTTCGGGAGTGTTTTTTACAAATTGCAATGTCCTGGAGGGTCTGTCTATGCCACTGCACTGGACACCACTCAATTCTGCCCCAATGTACACATTGCCACTCTGCTCTCTGCCACTCCACACAGTGCCACTCTACCCTGTTCCACACAGTGCCGCTCTAGTCCCCTCTTCTCCCCTCTACTCTAGTTCTCTCTACTCCCCTCTGCTCTATGCCCCACTGGTCTAAGCCACTCTATGCCAATCCATACCACTCTGCGCCATGCCACTCCATTCGATTCTTGTCAACCCCACTTCACTCTATGACACTCTACTCTTCTCTACTCTGTGCCACTGCTCTCTACACTACTGCACTATATGCCAGAATCTACTCTACATCAGTCCATTCTACGCCAGTCCACTCTACTCTACTCCACTAAACGCCACTCCGCGTCACTCTACTCCACTCCTCTACTTCATGCTGCTGTACAACATGGTGAAAAGACATTGGCAAAGCCAATAGCTCTCGCATGGGCAAAACGTATTGGCTTAGCCAATGCTTGTTTTTATTTGGCACAGGCATTGAACAAGAAGTACATACAGTTAATCAACATACGAGTCTGTAACCAATTAGTCAAAGACCTAAAAAAACAGAACAACTCAGGGTGGGTCACTCAAGTCCAATATACTTACATTAGGTTCATCAGAATAATATCAGAATAAACAATAGTTAAAATGTCCAAACTCAGAGATGGATTTTTCCAGGACGTCATACTCTGTTATTTGTTTTATAATCTGTAAATACGTACATACAACTCTTAAGGAGAAATTTGGTGAAGTCACATAATATTGGATCATATCCTCAATCTGTACCAGTCCCCATACATTCTTAAATCTTTTTGAGATCGTAATTGCACTTTTTGATTTTTCAAATTGATATATCTCTAGCACTTCCTGGACCAAGAAATATAATCAGAAGAAACAGTGCTCTTCCATAACTAAGCTACTTGCAGTCTTGCTAATAATAGAGAAAAACAAATTGGTTCTATACCTCGCTGTTCAATCCCATCATGATCGAACCTGTGTCAAACTTAATGGCATATCGCCCAACATTAGATATCTGAGCTAACACTTTCTCCCAATATACTCTGCTTACTGGACAAGTTTCAAACCTATCTTAATTTGTCTGCTTCTTTGAGCTGACACATTAGACAGGTGGATGACGCTTTAGCTGGATACCACTTGTTTGGTTTTGCGGGTGTAATGTAAAAATAAATGTCTGATAATATTGTAATAAGAATTGGCTATTGTAGTGGTTTCATTACAAAGGTGTTTGTATTGCATAATCTGGGCTTCGAAATGGAATTTGGTAGCCTTTCAGGCTATAAACGTTATGTAGACAAAACATAATGTAGCTACATAGTTGTCTCTGAAGCCCTCATATACATTATCTCAAGTATGAAATATCTAGGGAAAAGGCTCACAAATGCATAAAGAAACTTTGATGCAAATTACAAACAAGCCCTATGTGAAATTTCTCTTGCAGTGGGAACACAAATGCACTTGCACAAATGGGAAGGGCTCCAGTTAGGCCATGCAAATATTATCAAAATGATAATCCTCCCCAAGTTACTATATCCATTTAGAACAATCCAAATTTTAAAAGGTTAGAAAACCTAATATCTTTCATCTAGGCCCACAGAAAGTCATCTAGTGCAATACATTTATGTACAAATCACCTAAGTAAAGGGGGGTGGGGCCATACCGGGTTTTCAATTTTATTATTAGGTCACCTTCTGTAAAAAAAAATATATTAAATTAATCAAAGTATCTAGTGATACATCATTATTTATGGAGGCAGTATTGGGCCGCCCTCCATATTTATATCCCTTACGCTTTTCCGATTGTAAACATCATCGAACTCCTCTTGGGGCAACATACAGTTCATACATCAGTTTCAATAACTGCATTCTTAAATCCTTTCTGAACATTCAGGAAGAGTTCAAAATCACTTCGAATTACTTTCTTAACTAGCTCCAAATTAGCGCACTTTTAGTGGACAAAGGTAATTCCCTGCAGGTAGATTTTTTTCCCAAACTATACACTTCACATCTTGAGCAAGATCCATTAAGAATACTATACTATACTATGACATTTTCCTGGAAGCTGCAAATTATGATCTCTCTGTATGGGCTAAGAAATGTCACACTGGTTAGCAACAAATATCACCCAAGTTATTCCATACTTCTAGGTGCTTCACTCTTGAAACTTTTGAAACTCTTGAAACTTTGTCACCCTTTTGACAATAAGTAGATCATTTGTCTCCTCCTAAGATTTTAGGGCATAAAACGTGCCGCAGATGTCATAAGATTGTCTTTGTCAGACCATCGTGAGATCTTCATGTGTTGTCTTGGAGCCAAATATGATCCTTTGCTTTGACACGTGACTTCTATTATGCGGCCTAAGGCCATCAAGGAGTGGATGCCCGAGTATTTATGGCCAAGAAAGGATATACCCAACTATTCCCCTTCTCTGTCCGATAAGTTACCTGACAGAAAACGATCTTCCGAAAGATTTTTCCGCAAAAAACGCCAAAGGAAGCACATTTCTTCTTCTTCCTGAAGAAAACTGCCCTGCTCCGAGGAATGTTCAGTCTCAACACTGTTCCCTGACCCTGAGATCTTCCTCATTGTATTAGTTCAAGACATTAAAGAAGATGAAGGCAGCATTTCTAACTCATTGGCTGACCCTGTAGAGGTTGAAGCCTTCTGGCTAGGCATGCTGGATCTTTTGAGGAGAGGCCTACGGGCCACTCCTCAAAGGTAGTCTCAATCCTGCAGGTTTGGCAACTCAAACTGCCCTGACATCTTCTATCTATGCGCTGTCACATTCCAACCCCCCCCGCCCCCCTCGTAACCCCCAGCACGACACCACACTCAGAGCCACTTTCTGCATTACAATTGAATCCTTTGAAGTCAGCTGAGGACATCCAAAGTTGCGAAAGTAAAAGCTTGTGCCGATGACAAGCCCTTGGTACAGCCTCTTCCCTGGGCACAAATTTTGCCCGAATGGAAGAACTTTTCAGATCCCACTCTGATGCTCCTGTCACACCTGTTGAGGATAATGGATGTGCAGAAGGCACTGACTCGAAAACTAATGACCTCCTCCCCACTTATGACACTGACCATTTCCTTTACCTGGATTTGCAAAAAACAAATCTTTAGGACACGTACATAAAGCAGCAGAAGCACTGCAGCTGACTTTGCCCTCTGTGGAGGTTAACATTAAGCTTTCCCCTGAAGTTTCAAAACCTCTGGAGCTCGTTAATGAGGCACTCTTGGAGCCTATCCTGGATGCCTGAAATAAACCCTTCTTGGGCCCAGCAGTCCACTACCATTCTCTAGATGATGCATCCGGCCCCATGGAATCTTAAGTTACTTTTTTTTTTTTTTGTTTACTTTTTTTATGGTTAAAGACAACCGTACATGGTCAGTGGGTCCATTAAGCAGAGTCTTAGAGTTTGCCAAGAATACAATTTCATATGCGGTCTACAAGTAGACAACATAAGAAAATAGCATTCACCGCAGATGGAAGATTCATATGTATTAATGAGCAGGTATAAAGTCACAATCATTAGTCTAAAGGAGCAGATAGCTCAACGCATAAGAGAAGTTATTGAATCTTCATGGAATTCTTCCTGCAGGGATGATGACACGTGATGGTAGCATGGGTGATAGTGCATCTCTAGACCATCGACAGTGGACTACATCAAAGCAATGAAAGAAGGAGAAGAAAGTAACAAACTGATTGGAATAACAATACAAACCAGCCCAACTAGGGTTTCCGTAAACTCCCACCTATCACCACTTCGGTCCCCCAGACAGAGCATCAGTGTACACTTTCCTATCTCTGGTTTCAGCAGGTCCTAATCAATAGAAGGGGGCTAGCACCACCATCCGGTCCCGCCACCCCATCTGCATTCTCGAAGTCCAAGTTCCAGTTATTCTGGAAGTCGTGTAGTATGGTGTCCCAGTTGGCGACAATAGGTATCTTACGTAAGCCTAAAGTGTCTTCTTTGTGTAGCGCAATGCTCTCGGAGTGGGGCCCACGCCAGTAGTGACTGCCACCAGAATACTAAAGGGGACAGCTCAGATGACCTCCGTCTGGTGATCAGGCGTTTGTTCCACTACCAGTCCCAGTTCAAGAAAGCTGAAATTGACCCTCTGTCTCTTGCTCCTGCAAAAGAGACCTAAGATACATGCTTCCCATGTGTGTATGTTTGTACAGCCTCTACACGCGGTCAGTTGAGTGGGTACGTGCCACCAGTAAGTGTGGAGGTGTTGACATGTCCATAACGTGTGAAGGAGGTTGGCATCGAGCAAATTACATCTAGAACACCCTCCGTCTGGCCGCTAAAATTATCTATTAATATTTGCAGGGATGAGATAGACCTGTTGTGTTATGTAGTATTGGATGAGATAGATGCGAGAGTTCTGAGATACGCGGACTGGGCTCTCCAGTAAGGAAGTCCACTCCCTATCCTTACAGGGTTGGGCCAGTTCTTCCCAACGCTGCATCAGGTGTGTGAGAGGTCCTGCCGTGTGATTGCGGAGGGAGAGTGCAAACCACCTCTTTACATGCCGACCCCTTCCCATAACATGGAGGTACTGCACCGTGAGGGGCATGGGAAGCTCCCTTGACATGTCCCTCCAACTGCCACCCAGCGCTGCAAACAGCGAAGCATGTAGCAGAAAGCGACCTAGAGGAAGCGCCTCCTCCCCTGCCAGCACATTATGTGAAATCCGCACACCATCTCGATGGAAGTCTCCCAGTGTGTATATACCGGCAGCAAGCCAAGCCGCAATATACGCAGGCGAGGTCGTGACATAGCCTTTGGGCATGCTCAACAAGGGCAGAGCTGGTGTATACGGGGTAGTGGAAAGTGTAAGGTACAGGCGAAGTCAACAGCACGTATATGCAACCTTGAGCAGCAATGACTCCGGTGTTTTAACACGCATGCAGGGGTGAAAGAGTGAAAAGGGTGAAAGAGTCTGATTATTGTCGATAGAGTCCAGGCTGAGAACAATGTGGTGGTGTCAGAGAACTGCTTTCCTGCCACCCATTTAGCCACCCATTGAAGCTGCGAGGCAAGATAGTACTGTTCCATATTAAGGATTGCAAGTCTGCCTTGATCCGTAGGCAGGTACAGTTTTGCCAATGCCACCCTGCATCGGGACTTGTTCCAGATGAACTCTCTCATGGTTCCCTCAAAGGATCGGATGTATGGAGGTGCGACGTATAGGGGCAGATTAGTGAAAAAAATAGAGTAGCCGAGGCAGGACCACCATTTTGAGCAAAGACAACGGAAGTGATAACGGAAATGTGCGCCAGAACGACATCTGGGATCAAAGAGCGGTTGTCGCCCTGATAAGGGTACCGTCCAATAAGTCAACAGGCTAATGGTATATCCTGATCCCCAAGTAACAAAATATATGGGTTTGCCACATTACTGGGAACCCGCTATTGGCAAGTGTAGGATCTGGGTACGAAGGAGTAAATGGGAACAAACATGACTTGGATCAGTTAACCCACAGGCCACATTTGGCAGCAAATTCAATGAAGTCTGGGCTAGTGTAGTGGGTTCCGACCGTATTTCTCGGATGTAGAGGAGGAGGTCATCAGCGTGTAAAGAGATTGTATGGGATTCGCCTCCTAGCGGAATGCCCCACTCCTTTTCCTGGGTCTTAATTGTCATGACTAGTGGCTCTATGGCCAAAGAAAAAAGTAGCGGGGATAGTGGGCATCCCTGGCAGGTGCCTCTGCATATCAAGATAAGGCCTGAAATATAGGAGCCTGTCTTGACTCTGGCCAACGGTGCAGTGTAAAGCAATTTAATCAAATGGAGGAATTGGTTTCCTAGTCCGTAGCGAGGTAGGACGCCAATGAGAAAACCCCATTCCCATTCATGGTCCTAGACCTTGAGGATAGGCTTACTCAAGGTCTAGGACCAAGCATCCAGAGTGTGGTGCGTGGAGTATTTTGAGACCCTAAAGAAGCGTCGCAGGTTCAACGAGGTGTTGCAAGCCGGAACAAACCCTTTCTGGTCAGCGTGGACCAGCTGCTGGACCAAAGGCGCCAAGCGGCCAGCTAAGACCTTAGCCAACATTTTATAATCAGTGTTAAGTTGCACCAGGGGTTGGTAGGGGTCCAGTGCCGTGGCATCCCTGTTGGGTTTAGGTAAGGAGATAAGTAGGGCCTCGTGTAATGACTGAGGTAGGGTAAATGCCGAGAGGGGTGCTTCATAAAGAGTAAGTAGGTGAGGAGCCAACATAAGGGCATAGGCTTTATAATACTCGCCCGGCAGGCCGGCCGGTCCCAGTGACTTGCTGGTAGCTAGGGCTCTGATGGCTTCACATATTTCAAATAACATTATGTGCACGTCCAATTCCACACGCTGCTCAGGCGTGATGGTGGGTAGATGGAGTGAGGATAAGAAGGCTTCCAGATGAGCCAGGTTCAACGTCCACAATCGATATGTGAAGTAAGGTGTAGTGCCTTGTCAGTTCTGCATGTATTTTGTGCTGAGTGAAGAGAGGGCGCCCGCAGATGAGGTCAGCGAGAGAATGGGATGTCTAGGCTGATCCTGGTGTATCAGCCACGCCAGAAGTCGGCCTGTGCGATCAGATCTTGCATGAGTATGTGAGGAGTGGGCTGTGCAATTCAGACCCCCGAGTCGTTCCAGTAAAGAGGTGTGTTCGCATTGCGCCTCTATCAGTCTTTGGGTGCATGTCTGGTCAGTTATTGAGCATGTTTCAAAGTGCAGGAGTTTGCGCTCAATACATGTAATGTTGCCGTCTAATTGTTTACGAGTGTTCCAGGTCAGCCCCAGGCAGGCCCCACTGATGGTCACTTTAAAGGCATCCCATTCAGTCAGCTTGTCCGTGTCGTCATTAAACTTAAAATAGTCTGCTGTGGCCGTACCCAGGGATGCGCAGAAGGGTGGGTCCTCGAGAGCTGCGGGCAGGAGGCACCATGTGGGTATGGCAGGTAAGGTATCCTCCCATGTCAGCTGCAGGTATTGTGGGTTATGCTCGGGGTGCGTGCAACCTAAGTAATCCGTATGCTGGATTATGGGCAGTAGACAAGCTGACCCAATGAAGCAGTCCAGTTTTACATGAAGGTTGTATGGTAAGCAGTTATTAGGGTTGTTGACTCCTCATACGTCTGTAAGCTGCAAGAGCCAGTCAGTTAGCACCTGTTCATTGGACGTGGCCATCGTGTGTGATATGGGAGGGAAAAAGCAATCCAGGTCTATATCAAGAATAGAGTTGAAGTCGATGTATTAATGCCTGCGGGTGAGAGTGACCAGAGGGGTCGGAGAGACCTGGACATTCAAACATATCTGGGGGTGATCTGAAGTTCTTGTCATCACACTCTTCACCAGAAAGTCTAGTGGCCCAAGCCTCCTCTGCAGCATTAAACACGAATGCTTTCATAACAGCCCCTCTATGCTGACAATCTCAGAAAGAGGTTGACCGCTATAGACCTGTCAGGTTTGTGCCTATGGCTTCTCATTGCTAACGCTACATGCTTCTTGGGCCAACATGTCTATTTCCTTCTTAGAACTGGCAAATTTGACCATCATCAGCTCTTTCAGATGTTGTCATTGATGGTTTGGAGACTAACAATTTCATAGCTAATGCTACCTGCCTCTTGGGCTGAAATGTCTATGCTCTTTTCGAATTGGCAGACCTGCCCATCATCAGTCCTTCTCGATTGTTTTCATTGATGCTTTGGATGCTTCTAAACAAATCCTGAAGTGCGACCTAGATTATGCAGCTACCATCGCTGTGTCCATGAGCACAGCAGTCCGTTTACACCGTCAAACTTTAATATGTTTCACTGGTGTCTCTGGATATGCCCTTTAATGCCAAGGAGCCTATTGGTTGAGAAGACCTGCTCCTTGGAATGATTCAAGAACAGCTGAACTGCAGCTTGCTCGCTGGGCCTGACCGCTTTAGGAAGGCAAGTCTACTAACTAGTCCAATCAGCTATAATCTTCGCTGTCTAACCAGATGACCCAATAAACGCACTGTTCATTTCAGAGCAGGGCAGAATGTAGGAGACTCCATCACAAACTACTACAGCGGATCCAGCCCCCCGTATTCCACTGACTCCGCAGCATCAAATCCATATTGACTTCAAACTCGAACACCACCACCATCCGGTTCGAGCGTCCCACATTTTTCCACCAACTGGGAGACATTCAGACTGGAGCTCAGAGTCATTCTGCTAATTAACAAAAGCAGCAACCTTCTATTTATGTCCTCTCCTCCAAACTACCCTTTTTCAAGCAAAGGGTGCTTTCCGGTGCATGCCTCCACTAGGGGGCAAAGGTTTTCGCCCTGTTTAACAAAGTGGTCATAGAGGTGGTGCCTCGGGAAGAAAGTACAAAGGATTTCTACTTACTGTACTTCCAGGTCCCCCTAAAAAGATAGGCCAGACACCTTCCACCTCCTGATTCATTCAGCAGGAGAAGTTCAGGATGCTGTACCTGAGTCAGGTCCTGCTGGGCCTCAATGCAGGGGATTGGTTGGGGTCCAATGACCTTCAGAACACATGTTTCCATCTTGCAATCCTCCGTGTCCACAGAAGTTTTTTGTGATCCAATCTGGGTTCCCAGCACTAGGAGTTCACAGTCCTGCTGTTCGAGCGGACTGGGCAACCTCTTTTCACGAAAGTGGTCGCAGTTGTGGTATATTCGCTCTGGAGGTCGGGAGTGCATGTATTTTTATACTTGGATGACAGCCTGGTGAAGGTGGGGCCTCTGGTGCTGGTTAAGAAACATATTCAGCACATTATAAAACTAGGGTTTTACAGTCAACTCGTAGAAGTCTAATTTTTTGCTCATGCTGAGTCTGGCATCCGTCATAGGTATAGTATTGGATGCAAACGGCATGAAGGTATTCTCTTTTCAGTGGATTGAGGAAAATTAGGTTATGATTCCAATGTTTGACTCTGATACGAATCCTTGTTCTGCAAGACTTATACTTGCTGGGTCTGATAGCTTTGTGCATCCTGTTGATGGATGAGAGGTCCTCAGTCGTGCCTGAGAAAGCAGTGGCTCCAATCCCAGAGGTGCTGCTAGACTTGGGTGCAGATTGTAGAGTCAGTCTGTCCTGATCTGCCCTGGTTAACGTGATTCTCCAATCTGTGTTTTGGCTGTCCCCTTAGTCCTCTTTTTGGGTGGGGCACCCATCTGGACGATGACATGTGAGCAGCATCAGCACATACATGTGCTGAAGCTGTGCTTCATCCATCGTGCCATGAAGGCCTTCTTCCCTTCTATCTGGGGTAGTGCCCTTCAAGTTCTGTCCAACATCACCTATGTCCATTACATCAGTAGAAAGGGCAGAGTGGGGCTGTGGATCCTGTGTTGGGAGGTAAGTCAGCCGTGGCTATGGGCTGTGCACAGGGGTATTTTCCTACCTGTAGCTCACCTTGCAGGCTCCCTCAATGTTGAGTGGATGTTATGAGTTGCCTCTTTATAGAGGGCAATATATGAGAGCTTCACTCTGAAGTGGTCAACATGATCTCCACTTGGGGATGTCAGTGTTTGTATCTTATAGCTAAGGTCCACAGAGGTATCCTTTGTTCTGTATCACACACTTCCATCTGAATGGTTCCCTAGTTAATGCCTTCAGGTTCAATTGGGCCTGCTGTGTGCGATTTCAGACGATTTTGTTTCTATCCAGATATTTGCAGAAAGTGCAAGAAAAGCAAGCACAATTGAGTCTGATTTTCCTGGTGTGGATGAAGGGGATTTGGTATGCCGATCTGTTGTCACTCAGCCTTCAGCCCCCTTTTCCGGTCTTGTACATGGTGGACCTACTTTCACAGTAATATGGTCCTATCTTCCATCTGAATTGCCAGATGTTGTGAGTGCATACAGTAACATTGAGTGGTGCCAACGTGAGTCTTTGTGCTTGCCTTCTGAAGTTGCAGATGTCACCTTGACTGCCAGGAAACTCGCCGCATGATCCATTTTTGTAGGTTGGTGGAACAAGTTAGTTTTCACTGGTGCAAGCAATATCCTATTACATCCACTGCACTCAAGAGAACTGAGTGAATGATCAACTCTTTGTGGGCTTCATTGAAGCCTTGAAGAGCAAGGCGGGAACTAAACATGCAAATTTTTGCATTGATTTTCTTAACATTAGCAAATAAAGGCCTTCTGGTTGGCACATGTGGCTACTCGGGGCTGAGACTGCTTCCACGTCAATCACTGTTGGTGTCTGACTAGTTGACATCTGCTGGGCGGTTATAAGGCCATCTTTGCATACTTTTGATAAACATTACTGCCTCCCAGCCCAAGCACGCAGTGACTGGTACTTTGCCAGGGCTGTGTTGCATTGCTTCCTGTTTAACCCGCACTACTTAACCCCATCTCCCAAAGGGTTTTGCTTTGGGGCTCATGCATATGGTGATGAATTTGTGGTAAGATATATCCATCATCCTTTGGTTATATTTCTGGTTAACATGTTATTTCCCCGTAGATGCCTCGCCACCCTCTCTCCTAATGAGTTAGTTCTGCGATCAATAAGTTACCCTGTGCTGCATTTGTTGGTGGAGTTGATGCTCTATTGGTTCCTCTCCGCCCCATCAAATGGGGCGCAGATAAGGTACAGGAACTGAGGCTAGCGTGCCAGTTTGTGCCTTATGTTTTTTTGTTTTAAAAAAAAATCTTTTTATTAAGGTTAAACAAATCGTGTGTAATAAAGAAACAATTGGCATACTGCATTATACAGAACATTTCACCATGTAAAACCTGTAGCGTAGTCAGGGGACATCTCGTGATCTTAGTTTTGAACGTTGCAATTATAGTTCCACTGTAGGGGACACACATAATTCACCTTGATATGTATTCCATTTGCCCCACTTTCTGTCTCATTTTTTGGGGCACCCTCTCACCTTGAACACCTCCCCCTCCGCAATCATACATTTGTCAAGTTCCCAACCATCAATGGAGAGCACCTGATAGAACTGGTTAGCCGTATAAAATCAGGATCCTCCAGTGATCCCTGCCCTCGGAAAATTTTCAAACTAGCCTTGCCAGGTATCCAATCCCAGCTCCTGCAGCTAATTAATGCTTCATTGGAAGCGGGTTACCTCCCAGCATCCCTGAAGGAGGCTAGGGTCTCCCCGCTTCTGAAGAAAGCAGGTACTGACCCTAAAGTACTAAAAAACTACAGGCCTATCTCTCAGCTGCCTTTCCTAAGCAAGATCCTGGAAAAACATGTCTTGAACGTAGTTACCAACTACCTTGAGGAACACCATCTCCTACATGCCAGGCAGGCAGGATTCCGACCACAACATAGTACGGAACTGGTGATGGCCACGGTCACCGATGAGCTAAGAGTAAGAGCTGATAATAAACAACCTTGCGCTCTGATTCTGTTAGATCTCTCGGCAGCTTTCGATACGGTCAGCCATTCCATCTTGCTGAGCCGTATCGCGAAGCTGGGGATTGCTGGCCAGGCATACAAGTGGTTGGAGTCCTTCCTGTCGGGTCGTACTCAGAGGGTCCAGACGGGGGACCAGCTATCAGGGAGTAGGGATGTAACCTGGGGGGTGCCTCAAGGATCCGCACTCTCCCCCCCTACTGTTTAATATCTATCTGCAACCCCTGATTGAGGAACTCACGTGTAAGAACTGTGAGGTCTTTAACTACGCAGACGACACGCAGTTACTGGTCCAGCTGGGTGATACACCAGAGGCCCAGGAATCAGTCAGAGATCTTCTGAGATTCACGGTCAACTGGATGACTAACAACTTCCTTAAAGTTAATGCAGATAAAACGGAGGTTTTGGTGGTGACCAACATAGCCAATCCTTGGGATGGTCTGTACTGGCCCCCAGAACTTGGCAAAACCCCCAGCCCTGGGACGGTAGTGAAGAGTCTTGGCCTAAAGATCGATGCGGCTCTCACTATGGCCCCCCAGGTGTCGGCTGTGGTGGGTTCCTGTACTGCCGTGATGCGGCAGCTGCGTAAACTTACTGCCATTCTCTCTGCCTCCACGCTGCAGACTATTGTCTCGGCAACGGTCATCTCGAGGCTAGACTATGGCAACGCTCTGTACCTGGGCCTGTCACAGAAGCTGATGAGGAAACTGCAAGTCGTGCAAAACGACGCTGCCAGACTGGTCTTTTCTCTTCCCAGAAGTGCACATGCATCCACTCTCCTTCGTAAACTGCATTGGCTTCCAGTGAAGCTCAGGGTCCATTTCAAAGGCCTCTGTATGGCCCATAAAGCACTTTTTGGCAATGCCCCGGAATATGTCAAACAGCGCCTAAGGAAGTATGTTCCCGTTAGGTCCCTACGTTCTGGGTCTGTCCCAAATCTGGTTCAACCCAGATTCAAATTAAAAACTAAAGGAGGTAGTGCTCTCTCAGTGCTCATTCCTCAACTCTGGAATGACCTTCCTTCTAGCCTGAAGGAAGAATTTAACCTTCTTTCCTTCAGGAAAAAATTGAAGACATTCTTGTTTGGTACAGTAACATCTTCGGTCTAATTGGAGTTGGCAGATGGTTGGGAGGCGGTACGATGTTGTTGGTCGCCTGTTTAGCGCTTAGAGACCAGTGGTGATAAGCGCTCTATAAGAACCATATAACATAACATAACATAACATATTCCCGGGACCACATCCAGAGTGAGGGCCTGTCTGCCACCCCCCATTTCCTTGCTATCTCCCTCTTGACCAATGTGTAACTGTTAGACCTGTCAGCCCTTTGGGTGGTCCCTCCTCATCATTATTTATTTTGTCCCACTTTTGCCTCAAACCCTGTTTGAATTTTTCCTTTTTGGGAACCACCAGACTTTTTAGTGTTGCTACAGATTCAGGGAGCCATTTTAGCTACCCCTGAAACTTCTGTCTGAGGGCCTGAAGCACAAAATGGTGGCCTCCTGTGACATCACCAGCATCCACTGGAACCTACCAGCACTTTCCAGAACCTTCCAGGAGATTCCAGAACTGTGTGACAGTTGGAAACCGTTTAGAATGTTGGGAGGATAAGAGAGGCAGTTGGCAGTTGGAGCTGGCAGTTGGCACCTGACTGGTGAAGAGAGAGGAGCACAACAGTGAAGGAGGAAGGAGTGAAGCAGCAGGGGTGGAAACTTGTGCCTGGAGTGGGGTCCATAAACCCACCCTTGATACTTGTCCCTACTGATGGATCCCAGCCTATAGCCCTGTGTGGGAAGAAGTCAGAAGAAAACCATCCTAAGGACCTGGACAGCAGGAACAGGCCTTAGAACCAAGAAAGCTGCAAGATTCTGACCTGAGAACTGGTTTCCCTGGAGCCTGGCGTCGAGTAGCCGAAGACCTGGAGCCCGAGGTGGAGAAGCGGCGCTGACTGAGGTAGCAGACGTCGTACCCGGAGCCGCCTGAGGTCGTAAGAGGGCGCCGGCGGAGGTCGAGAGGAATACCAAGGGTCGAGAAGGAGGTGAACCGAGGTCGAGTGAGCGGCGTCATCGGAAGGGTGAAGTCCGCCCTCCGGAGTCGTCGGAGACCGAGGTAGAGGAGCACCGGAGGTCGGGAGTGAGGATCGCACTCCGGAGTCGCCCGGAACCTGAGAGGAGGAGCACCGGAGGTCGGGGGTGAGGATCGCACCCCGGAGTCGCCGGAAGTCGACAGCGAGGCCAGGCCGGCCGACGTCATCGGAGCCGAGAACGCCATCGGACCGGAGCCGCCCGAAGTCGACATCGTGAAGAGACTGCCCGACGCCATCGAATCGGAGGTCGAGATCGAACCGAGGCCACCGACATCGGACCGGAACCGCCTACCGGCGTCGACAAAGAACTGACACTGTGCCGAGGCCGCCGAGACCGAACCGGAACCGCCTCACGGCGTCGACACGACTCCAGCGGCGTCGGAACATCAGAAAAGGGCAGTAAGTGGAGTAGAGGGCGCCTAAGGCCCTGTGGAGACCTGAGAGACTACTCTAAGGGGCTAGGGAGGTGCTGAAACCCACCTGACTGTGCCTGGGGTGAACTGGGACTAACCTAGAGAGGTTGTGTGGAGAGGAAAGCCAGGGCATTGGAATTCCCCCCTTTGATCTACCTCAGTTTAGGCCTCCGCCTTTGCCTCAGCCAGGGAGTAGGACCCCCCAAGCCTTCCACACCCTACAAGCTGTGCCTGGGCCAAATCAGCCCTTAAGTATTGAAGTGTCATCTGATTCATGAGTGCTACTGTATACTTCTAATTATTTATTGAGGAAACTGTATTTATTAAGTTCTTATCTATTTAATGCTGCACTGTATTTATAGGTCCACAGGACTTGTTGGTGTACAGTATTTATTGGTACAGTATTTATTGGTACAGTATTTATTACCTCAAAGTATTTAATTGTCTGTATATATTGCACTTGTATTTATGCCCTGTTATTTATGATCACCCCTATTTATTTCAGCAAACAGCAAATATTTATTTGACCTGCTCTATTTAAGAATTTGTATATTGTGATTGTTATTTATTTTCCCAATCAGCAACTAAGAGAAAAAGATAAAGAAAGGATATTTTCATAATTTTTACGGTGTAGAGTCGTTTTTGGAACGGATGCACGCATGGTTATTGTATGGGTATATTGTATGCTTAGCACTGCGCCTGTTTCCTGACCACTCGAGTCAAGCTACCACAGTGTGTTCGGGGAGTCCACCACCACCCTGCGGAGTGGAGGTGGGCTGTTTCCAACATAAATTGGTGTTCAGCGGTGGGATAGAGCTGTGCCTACATATACTCAACAATAACTGTGGGTAGTCCATAGGCCTACACCGGGAGTTTTCTCAAAGCGGCCTTCCTAATTGTGGGTTTTTGTTTTTTCCAAATTTACTCTGGTGGTGGGAGGAGGTATTATTAAAGGTACCCCCCTGCATTGTTACTGCACAAAACCTGTCCTCTAACCTGAGTGGGCAAGATGGAGTTTGTTCTTGAAAATCTAGACACGTACACTGTGGCCCAACTCAGGGAGTTTTGCCAGCGAGAGGGGGTGTACTGTCCCCCAGGAGCAAAGAAGGGTGCACTTCAAACCAGCTTAAGGGCTTGGGGGGAGGCACGCAGGGAAAGCAAGGCTGAGGAGGAAGACAGGGATGGAGAGCCTGACCCCGAGGGGGCTGAGATGTACCAACCTGAGGTGGGGAACCTGTCAGCAGGGCCCAGGACACTTTCTAGGAAGGGCAGCACTGTCTCTAGTGGGGGCTTATCCGAAGTGGAGTTAGCAGATCGGAGAGAGAAGAGACAGCTCACATGGGACTTAGCAAGGCTGGAAAAGGAGAAAGAGGAGCAGAGGATGGCCCATGAATTGCGACTGAAAGAAATAGATCTTCAGATTTTGAGAATCGGGGCACAACCTGTTCCTAATGGTGGCAGCCAAAACCAAGAGTCCACTAGGGAATCCAAACCTTACCTGCCAAAGGACATTGTAGCAAGCTATGGGGCGGGTGACGACATCGCCAAGTGGCTAGCAGCCTATGAGGTCTCATTGAGGGCCCATGGGGTTCCAGCGAAGTATTGGGGAGGGGGACTGTATAAATACATGCCTCCAGCTGGTAGGGATGCTTTATTGGCCCTCGAAGAGGATGAGCAAACCCACTATCCCACCATGAAACTGGCGCTCATCAGGAAGTTTGGACTTACTCCGGAAAAGTACAGACAGAAGTTCAGGGGTAGTCACAAACTGGGCACACAGAATTGGGTGGACTTCCTGGACTATGCAAAGAAGGCACTGGAAGGTTGGATTCAGGGCAGTGAAGTAAGGAACTACGAGGAGCTGTTTGACCTAGTGTTGAAGGAACACCTACTCGAGAAATGTTTCCCTGAACTGCGGCAACACCTGGTGGATAGCAAGCTGACCAGTCCCCGGAAGCTTGCTGAGGAGGCGGACATTTGGGCTAGTACCCGGGTGTCCACAAGGGGGACTGGAGGGGATACTCAAAAGACCGGACAGGGCGCCCCCCAGAAGAAAGAAGTAGGGGAAAAGAAAAAGGAGTTCTCCAAAGGCCCCCAAAATAACTTCCAAGGGAAGGGAACAGGATTCACCTCTAAGGCTAACCCTCCCAGAAACCCTAATCCTGGCCAGAGTCAGCAGCCAAGGGTTGTCCATTGCTACGAGTGCGGTGGCGTTGGACACTATAAAGGAGATCCGAAGTGTCAGAAACGCTCACCCCCTCCCACTGGAGGAAAGCCCCCCGGAGTAGCTAGTGTAGTGCTCGGGGAGGAGATGCCCTTAACTAAGGGAAGGGAGTGGGCGGGTGTCACTTTAGTGTCCCTGGGAGAACGGGAGATGGTTCCTAAGATCCAGGTGCCCGCAAATACTGCAAAGTATGGGCAGTGGATCACCATCAATGGCCAAAGAGGGGAGGCTCTGAGAGACACAGGAGCCAGTATGACTATGGTGCGTAGCCAACTGGTGTCTCCAGAGCAGGTAATTCCCGATGTACTCCACCCAGCCGCGATGGCTGACGGCAGAACAGGCCACTATCCCGTGGCCGAGGTTCCCTTTGAATGGGGGGGGGTTGCAGGTTCACTTCGAGTTGCCGTAAGCCCTGCCGTGCCAGTCGATTGTCTGCTGGGCAATGACATGGAGCACAACGCTTGGAAGGAGGTGGAATACCGGACTCACACCGAGATGCTGGGTACACCTGACTGGGCCTGTGTTAGCACAAGGTCCGAGACTACCCGAAGAGGGAGTTCATTCCGGCTGGAGCCTGGAACAAAGGCCCAGCCAGCTGCCAGTCAAGGGAAGAACCGAGGACAGGAGGAGCCTGCCTCGGCGTCCACACCCCGTAGGACGGATAGGCCACCGGAGGGGGTGGACCAGGAGTCTGCGGTGGGGGACGTTACCAACCTGGAGGACCTACCCATCCCGGCCGAGTGGCACGTGGAGGGAGGCCCGTCCAGGGAGGAATTCTGCCAGGGCCAGAGGGAGTGCCCTACCCTTGAGGGGCTGAGGCGACAGGCCGAAGCCCAGGCAGCAGGGAACGTTGAAGGGAACTACAGTGTTTACTGGGAGGATGGCCTCCTCTACAGTGAACCCAAGGCACCCCTACATGGATCGTCACGAGCCTTGGTAGTCCCTCAACGTTATCGAGCCTTCCTTCTGGAGTTGGCTCACGAGATACCATTGGCAGGACACTTGGGGCAAGACAAGACCTTCGCCCGTCTTGTCCCACACTTTTATTGGCCTCAGATGAAAGTGTCGTCCGATACCTACTGCCGGACATGTGTGTCTTGCCAAGCCAGTGGGAAAACAGGAGTGAAGCTGAAAGCTCCCCTGGAACCACTCCCTGTCGTTAGCACCCCCTTTGAAAGGGTGGGCATCGACATTGTGGGTCCATTAGATCCGCCAACTACAGCTGGTCACCGGTTTATCCTGGTTTTGGTGGATCATGCCACACGGTACCCAGAGGCAATACCTCTGAGGACCATAACAGCACCTGTTGTGGCAAGGGCCCTGATGGGAATCTTTACCCGAGTGGGTTTTCCCAAGGAAGTTGTGTCCGACAGGGGGACCAACTTCATGTCAGCGTACATGCGGGCAATGTGGAAGGAGTGTGGAGTGACATACCGGTTCACCACTCCTTACCACCCCCAGACCAATGGTCTGGTGGAGAGGTTTAACAAAACCTTGAAGGGCATGATCAGAAGTCTGCCTGAAAGCCTGCGGAGGAAATGGGACGTCCTCCTACCCTGTTTACTTTTTTCCTACAGGGAAGTGCCACAGAAGGGAGTGGGCTTCAGCCCCTTCGAGCTTCTGTATGGGCACCCTGTACGTGGACCTCTTAACCTGGTGAGAGACGGATGGGAAAGAACTCCCAGAAAGCTCCCCCAGGATGTGGTGAGCTACATGCTGGCCTTCCGGAGCCAAATGGCTAAGTTGTGGAAGCAAGCTTCTGACAACTTGGAAGCCAGCCAAGCAGTGATGAAGGCGTGGTATGACCACAACGCTCACCCGGTGGAGTTGGAGCCTGGCCAGAAGGTGTGGGTGATCGAACCGGGAGAGCTTAGCGCCCTCCAGGATCGCTGGTCAGGACCCTTTGAGGTGTTGGAGAAGAAGGGTAAGGCTACCTACTTGGTGGACCTGAAGACCCCTCGTCAGCCCCTGCGGGTGCTGCATGCCAACCGCCTCAAACCCCACCACGAGAGGCCCGAAGTCATCTTGATGATGGTGACTGACGGAGGAGAGGACGTGGAAAGCGAGCCTCTCCCTGATCTGTTTGCGTCTCAAGAAAAGGATGGGTCGGTGGAGGGAGTGATTCTCTCCCCATCTCTAACTCCTGAACAGCAGGAGGACTGTCGCCAGGTCCTGGGGCAGTACTCCTCGTTGTTCTCCCTTGTCCCGGGTAGGACTCACCTGTGCGTCCATGACGTGGACACAGGAGACAGCCCACCTGTGAAGTCCAAGATCTACCGGATGTCAGACAAGGTGAAGGCCAGCATTCATAGTGAGGTCACTAAGATGCTGGAGCTAGGAGTGATTGAACCTTCTAGCAGCCCCTGGTCCAGTCCGGTGGTGCTAGTACCGAAAGCTGCACCACCGGGTGCCCAACCAGAACTGAGGTTCTGTGTGGACTACCGGGGACTGAATTCAGTGACAAAGACTGATGCACATCCGATCCCTAGGGCGGATGAATTGATTGACCGGCTGGGAGCTGCCCAATATCTAAGTACCTTTGACCTTACTTCAGGGTACTGGCAGATCTCGTTGACTGATGGAGCAAGGGAAAGGTCAGCCTTCTCCACACCCAATGGCCACTACCAGTTCTGTGTGATGCCCTTTGGGCTCAAGAACGCACCTGCCACGTTTCAGCGCCTGGTAAACCAGATCCTCACCGGAATGGAGAGTTTCTCTGCTGCTTATCTGGATGACATAGCCGTCTTCAGTAACAGCTGGGAGGATCACTTGCGTCACCTGCAAGCTGTTCTCCAGGCCCTGAGACAAGCTGGATTGACGATCAAGGCCAGCAAGTGCCAGATCGGGCAGGGGTCGGTAGTGTACCTTGGACACTTGGTGGGTAGGGGAACGGTGCAACCCCTCCAGGCGAAGATCGAGGCCATCATGGCCTGGGAACCCCCCAAGACACAGACTGAGGTCCGAGCATTTTTGGGCCTCACGGGATACTACCGCCGCTTCGTGAAGGGGTACGGTACCATCGTAGCCCCCCTCACGGAGCTCACGTCCAAGAAACAACCTCGACGGGTAGTCTGGACGGAGGCTTGTCAGCAAGCCTTTGAGAGATTGAAGAAAGCCATGTGCGAGGCCCCGGTCTTAAGGGCCCCAGACTTTTCCAAGAAGTTCATTGTCCAGACAGATGCATCAGAACATGGCATTGGGGCAGTGTTATCGCAACTCAACGAAGAGGGTCTGGATCAACCCGTGGTCTTCCTATCCAGGAGACTACTTCCCAGGGAACAGAAGTGGAGTGCAATAGAGCGTGAAGCCTTTGCAGTGGTATGGGCTCTGAAGAAGTTGCGGCCATACCTGTTTGGCTCGCACTTCCTGGTTCAGACCGACCACCGACCCCTTCGTTGGCTGATGCAAATGAAGGGGGAGAATCCCAAGTTGTTGAGGTGGTCTATTTCCCTACAGGGGATGGACTTTCAGGTGGAACATCGGCCTGGAGTGGACCACGCCAATGCAGACGGTCTCTCAAGGTATTTCCGCCTTAGTGATGAGAACTCCCAAGGGGTTGGGTAGCTCTCCCCACTTTCAGCTGGGGGGGACGCGTGTTAGACCTGTCAGCCCTTTGGGTGGTCCCTCCTCATCATTATTTATTTTGTCCCACTTTTGCCTCAAACCCTGTTTGAATTTTTCCTTTTTGGGAACCACCAGACTTTTTAGTGTTGCTACAGATTCAGGGAGCCATTTTAGCTACCCCTGAAACTTCTGTCTGAGGGCCTGAAGCACAAAATGGTGGCCTCCTGTGACATCACCAGCATCCACTGGAACCTACCAGCACTTTCCAGAACCTTCCAGGAGATTCCAGAACTGTGTGACAGTTGGAAACCGTTTAGAATGTTGGGAGGATAAGAGAGGCAGTTGGCAGTTGGAGCTGGCAGTTGGCACCTGACTGGTGAAGAGAGAGGAGCACAACAGTGAAGGAGGAAGGAGTGAAGCAGCAGGGGTGGAAACTTGTGCCTGGAGTGGGGTCCATAAACCCACCCTTGATACTTGTCCCTACTGATGGATCCCAGCCTATAGCCCTGTGTGGGAAGAAGTCAGAAGAAAACCATCCTAAGGACCTGGACAGCAGGAACAGGCCTTAGAACCAAGAAAGCAGCAAGATTCTGACCTGAGAACTGGTTTCCCTGGAGCCTGGCGTCGAGTAGCCGAAGACCTGGAGCCCGAGGTGGAGAAGCGGCGCTGACTGAGGTAGCAGACGTCGTACCCGGAGCCGCCTGAGGTCGTAAGAGGGCGCCGGCGGAGGTCGAGAGGAATACCAAGGGTCGAGAAGGAGGTGAACCGAGGTCGAGTGAGCGGCGTCATCGGAAGGGTGAAGTCCGCCCTCCGGAGTCGTCGGAGACCGAGGTAGAGGAGCACCGGAGGTCGGGAGTGAGGATCGCACTCCGGAGTCGCCCGGAACCTGAGAGGAGGAGCACCGGAGGTCGGGGGTGAGGATCGCACCCCGGAGTCGCCGGAAGTCGACAGCGAGGCCAGGCCGGCCGACGTCATCGGAGCCGAGAACGCCATCGGACCGGAGCCGCCCGAAGTCGACATCGTGAAGAGACTGCCCGACGCCATCGAATCGGAGGTCGAGATCGAACCGAGGCCACCGACATCGGACCGGAACCGCCTACCGGCGTCGACAAAGAACTGACACTGTGCCGAGGCCGCCGAGACCGAACCGGAACCGCCTCACGGCGTCGACACGACTCCAGCGGCGTCGGAACATCAGAAAAGGGCAGTAAGTGGAGTAGAGGGCGCCTAAGGCCCTGTGGAGACCTGAGAGACTACTCTAAGGGGCTAGGGAGGTGCTGAAACCCACCTGACTGTGCCTGGGGTGAACTGGGACTAACCTAGAGAGGTTGTGTGGAGAGGAAAGCCAGGGCATTGGAATTCCCCCCTTTGATCTACCTCAGTTTAGGCCTCAGCCTTTGCCTCAGCCAGGGAGTAGGACCCCCCAAGCCTTCCACACCCTACAAGCTGTGCCTGGGCCAAATCAGCCCTTAAGTATTGAAGTGTCATCTGATTCATGAGTGCTACTGTATACTTCTAATTATTTATTGAGGAAACTGTATTTATTAAGTTCTTATCTATTTAATGCTGCACTGTATTTATAGGTCCACAGGACTTGTTGGTGTACAGTATTTATTGGTACAGTATTTATTGGTACAGTATTTATTACCTCAAAGTATTTAATTGTCTGTATATATTGCACTTGTATTTATGCCCTGTTATTTATGATCACCCCTATTTATTTCAGCAAACAGCAAATATTTATTTGACCTGCTCTATTTAAGAATTTGTATATTGTGATTGTTATTTATTTTCCCAATCAGCAACTAAGAGAAAAAGATAAAGAAAGGATATTTTCATAATTTTTACGGTGTAGAGTCGTTTTTGGAACGGATGCACGCATGGTTATTGTATGGGTATATTGTATGCTTAGCACTGCGCCTGTTTCCTGACCACTCGAGTCAAGCTACCACAGTGTGTTCGGGGAGTCCACCACCACCCTGCGGAGTGGAGGTGGGCTGTTTCCAACAGTAACCCAATGTCATGAATTGTTGTTCAGCGTCCGTAAGGTCAGTCGGCTCCCATATATTTAGTAGAACCAGCAGAGGCGTAAGGGTATGCTCTTTTCCCAGGGCTTCTAGGATACTTTCTGTGGCCCCCTCCCATAGGGGTCTCAACCTCGGGCATTCCCATATCATGTGGAACAAGCATTGATAATGCAATAGGTCTCGCCTTATATTAAGTTAAAGCCATTTGCTTTGCTTTACAATACCATTAGCAAAGCAAATGGCTTTAACTTAATCAAAGGCGAGACCTATTGCATTTTCAGTGCTTGTTTTGAGTCATGTGGAGAATTTGCCTTCATGTCACCCTATACACGCCCGGTGTGTACAGTACAAAGAGTTGATGCCACAAAGTGCCCTTTGATAGGTGTGCTACAACTGCTGGTAAACAGTGCTGCTAATGGGCAGCACATGCACCAGCCCTGCTGAAAGCATCAGAAAGTGCGAGCAACCGCCAGCGGGCAGATGCCGGAGCTCCCGGCTCCTGGCTACATTATTTAGTGATTTCTCTGGTGTTAGTTCTCCAGTGGCATCTGTGAAACCCAACCACAGCGAAAGAACCAGAGAACCTAAAAATACCGAAACAGCATGCAAGAAGGAGCTGACTATGCAGTAATACACCAAGGTGTTGAATTCCACATGTAACACACCATACACACAAAATACAAAGACGATAGTAACACCTGTCCCTGCATATTTGCAAAAACGCACCAATGGCAGGTCGGCATGTAACACTCACGTAAAACTTAGAAAAAATGCCAGGCAGTTCAAGCAGACAGGGAATGTACAAGAACGCACCAAAAGTCTGTAAATATGTGTACATACTGTGCACACAGAGTACAAAGAAAATAACACCAGCCACTTTAAGCCTTCAACGAATATCCAAAAACCCACCAGATGCCAGTCCATATGAAACTTGAAACACACACCTCTCTTGGAAATAAAAACCAGCAGCTTCAATTAGACAATAAAAATAAAAAAACATACCAAGGTCAAATCAACATGTACCACGCTGCGCACATAAAATACCCGGAAATAATTTATACAAGTTTAAGCAACCAGTTAATTTATAAAAACCCACACCGGACCAGTCGAACATTCAGCACAACAAGCACACGGAGTACCTAGAAAATGTCAAGGGCCGGCTCAAGAAGACAGATGGTAGGGAGAAACACCAAAGGAGTCAAGGACAGTCCACATGAACACACTGTGTGAACAGAACACATGGGGAATAACTCCAGCAAGTTCAATGAAACAGTGAATATATAAAACCACACTAAAAACACTGTTTGTCGCATACTGAACATATAAAATGGGGAAAAGAAAATACAATAGCAATTTCAAGATGGTCATAAACTTATTGAAAATATTCAGTGCCACGCAACTAGTAAATGCAAGATGTTAATCTAATAGCCAATCCATACAGTAAAGAAGTGAAGTCCTAGCAGGACTTGGAAAAAGCCTGCTGCTCTGCACTGTGCGTCCTCCCTCCTGATTTACTGGACAATCAACAGAAGAGCCCAGACCCTAAGAATTAAGCAAGGCACACAAAGTGTACTCTCACCCAATGGGAAGGGTGGCTACAGGCTTTACTTCGAGTCTATGAAGTGAGTGGCACCTTGCACAGCCAATTAAGAGTATAATGCACGCTTGGCGAGGAGGCTGCACACAGCTCTCTGTGTAAAATATCAACAGCGCCTATAAAACCAGGGTCCTTGCCATCCCTAGCGGCAGTGCTGCAATACATTTAATGGGGGAGTACCGGCACTTCTCAGGAGAAAGCAGGTACTCTAAATAGTGATTACTGGCGCTTCTATAGTTCCATTTAAAGCACTGTGTACCAGCGTGTCTCTCATTAATAGTATGTCGGTCTGTTCACTTTCCTCGAACGGAGTGTCCTCTTGTCCGCTCGTTCATTGCGTGCTAGCCTATGTTTTGTCTGGTGCTGTCAGCCTGTCCTCTGCAGCCTCCTTAATAGTGTGTCGGCCTGTATCTTCTCTGAGATGTTACCAGCTCACTTTCTCATGTGTCATTCTGTCCACTAGCCGCACAAGTGGGTCAACCTGCCAACTCTTCGACGGTGTGTCTGTCAGCCTGTCCGTTGTACGATGCGTTAACCTGTCCACTGTATGAGAATGCATCAACCTGGCTGCTTTCGGTGTATGTTTGCTGTCTTCCCTCTTCTGATATTGTATTGGCCTGTCCATGCATTGAAATTGCGTCCGCCTGTTCCCTCAGTAGATCCTCAGATTGAGGGACAGCATTTTTTTCACCCTCTGATGGTATGCCAGCCAGTCTACGGTTTGAAAGTATGCTGGCTTATACATTCCCTTCTGGTAGTTTGTCATCCTTTCCACGCGCTTCTGACAGCGTATCGCCCTAACTTCTCTTCTGCTACCGTGTTTTCTAGCCCACCACTCTACTGTGGTATTGTATCAGCCTGTATGCTCGCTGATGGTGTTTTCACACAATTCTATAAAACACTAACTATAGAAAGCAAGCATTTTCAATGTAATCGGTCCGATTGCATTGCAAATGCTTGAGTTTAAAACTGAGCGCGGCGCCGCTTCACGGAAACCGCGCTCGGTTTCTTTATATATTTCTTAACTTTAACACTGAATGCGGTGTCCTTGAAGCGGGCGCTGCGCTCAGTGCTAAAGTTAAGAAATATATAAATAAACCGAGCGCGGTGTCCGTGAAGCGGCGCCGCATTCAGTTTCAAAGTTAAGACGTAAAAAGCGAACGGGCATATTTCTGAATTGTTTATCTCTGGTATGGACTGTTGCCTTGTGAGTTATCACTGAAACTAACCCCTCTCTAAAGATACCCTCTCTGTGTGGGGCCGGGTGCACCTTGTGGCTTCTTTTGAATGTGGCGAGACTCGGTGTGTGAATGGCAGATACCTGCTTTCAGGAATAGTTCCCTCAGCTGCCTGAGCCACAGAGGTGCGCACCTGCGGAGCCATCAGACTGGGGCTGCGGTGTGTAGGGGCAGTGCTTCTGTGCGTCGCTCCATTTTAAGGCAGTCATGAAAGTGAGGAGGAAGGCATGAGTCAGGCTGGAACCAATGGCCCCGTAGTGATGCACTGTTTACTCTTTGCATAACACCTTCCCACCCTCGTTGAGTCAGCGCAATTTACCAAGCGGGTGGGTTTTTGAAGGGAAAAAATACGACACGGAAGGTGGGAGCTCGCAGTCTTGCACGAGCTGCTTGGCTTTGAGGAGACTTTCTGCACTTCTGTGGATTTTTTTCACGTCAAAAGGCTGATTGTTCTTGGGAGAATGGAGGTAAGTGTGAGTTGTTTTATACGAGGACAGTTTCGGCTTCTGAATCGATATTCCTACATTGTGTACACTGCCGGACTTCATTTGGTATCGGCATAGCAGATAATTGGTGTGTAACGCCGCAGTGAGATCCAATCCCGGTGGGTGGGGCTAAAAGGAGACAAGGCGGCAACAAGGAGGAACTAAGAAGCCTCTTTTTCAATCCTGAGCCTGCGTTTTGCATGCAGGATGACGCCAGCCAATGAGGAAGATAGGCGGGGCTTCAACTCCGCCTCAGAGAGCTTTGGAATCTGTATTGATTCCAAGAAGCTCTCGTAGGACGAGAGCAGCGCATGCGCGCTGCTTTCGCCAGCCGAGACCTAAAAAGGATGCGTCTTGCTGACACCCTCTAAGGCATAATGCATCAGCTCTGGAGCCTATCTTTGCTAGGGTCGTTCCCGTGAGGTAGGATCTATGTAAAATGTTTAGTTGGATAAGTCTATGCTGCTGTGTTATGGCTGCCTCCCGAGGTGACCTCAATGCCGCCTGGCAGTCATCGTGTCCGGTAGATTATTACATAGTTTTATATATGTGAGTGATATAGCCACTCGTAGGCAGAGGACCGTCCAGTAACATGTCTTCCAGATGGGACGAGTTGGGGATATCCGCCATGTCAGAGATAGCTGTCGTGAGGGCGTGTCTGATCTTTAGATATCTGAATACCTCCCCTCTGGCCATAGCATACGTTCTCTGTAGGTCTTCAAATTTGAGAAGCGCCCCCCTTTTAAACTAGTCTCCTATTGTTGAAATTCCGATAGTGTCCCACTTATCGAACCTGGGGTGATTGCCTAGGAGTCCCAGTCTCTGAGTGCACCACAGGGGCGTGGCCTTGATGAGGGTCGCAGCCCATCCCAGACGGGAGTTCGCCAGGTGCCATATCATTACAATGTGAGCTGTGGGGCCAACGTATCGACCTTTTCGGGCTTTAAAGTATAACGCCTCCAGATATCCCAATCTTCCCATCTGGTACCTATCCAGCATGTATGCCGGATCTGCCGGAGATCTGTAGATCCAGTGGTTCACCACCACTAGCTGCGTCGACCAACAGTACAGACGGAGGTCGGGGAGGGCAATACCCCCCATCGTACCACCCTTTAGTCAGCTTGTGCATGGCTATTCGAGGGAATCCACCATCCCACAGCAGCGTGCAAATTTCGCTCTCTACTCCAGCGAAATAGGCATCTGGGACCCTGTGGGGGCAGTTCTGAATGATGTATAAGTACCGGGGAAGGGCCAGCATCTTAGAGGGCTGCTCACCCCACCAGGGATAGAGGCAGAGAGCACCAGTGTTTGACGTCCGCTCGAAACCGGACTAGGGGGGCCGCGAGATTATGATCATAGAAAAGTTGGGGGTCCGTAGTCACAAAGATCCCCAAATATCGGAAGCCTACCGAGGTGATTTCCACCGTGCAGCCCGATGGCAATCGGGGGGCCTTACCCTTCAAGATGAACAGCACTGATTTGCTCCAGTTATGGCATATCCCGAGTATTTCCCGAAGTTTGTGAATATATCCAAAACCCCATACAAGGATTTATAGTGGGATGCCAGGTAAAGCAAAATATCATCTGCATAAAGTGATATCCTGTCATCGTGCCCTTCTGCCCACTTCAAGCCCCGCACCATAGCATCTCGCGTAATCCATGCCGCGAGTGGTTCCAGCATCAGAGCAAACAGCAGGGGGAGAGGGCAACCCTGTCTGGTACCCCTGCCGAGGGGGAAGGACCTGGATGTATGGTTATTGACCCGTACCTGTCCCCGAATATCTGTATATAGTAGTCTTACCCACCCCATGAATTTAGGACCAAAACCCATACACCAAGACTTCGAATAAGTAGGGCCATTCGATGGAATCAAATGCCATCGAAGTGTCTAAGCAGAGGATCACAGCACTTCGTGTCCTCTTCCCCCCTTCTCGGATGAAGAATCAACGTCTGCCTGTCATGCCGTAGAGCACCGCTGGGTGTCCGGGTTCCTCCGTTGCAACCTCTTCGCAGGTCCTCGACTCTTCTCCACCCTTCCAACAAATCCCAGGCTTCCTCTAGCGTGGAGAAGAACCATGACTTCCCGTCCGATTTCACCTGCAGTTTCGTAGGAAATAACATCGCATATTTCACATCACGCTGTCTCAGTTCTTATTTGACCTCCAGAATACTCTGTTGTTGTGCCTGGACCTTTGCTCTATAGACTGGGAAAAAGGTGACCACGCTATTGTCGATCTTCAGTGGGGGATTTGCCCTGTCCATTTGCAGGATTGTGTCTGTCTCTGAAATTGAAGACCCGCGCGACGATTGAGTGCGGAGGAGCCCCTGGCTTAGGACGACCTCCCGGCACCATATGCGCTCTTTCAATGGAGAAGTAACCAGACAGTCTCTTGGGTTGAAGATGTTTGGTGATCAACTCCTCCACGTATAGGTCTGCTGCGGGCCCTTCGGCCCGTTCCGGAACCCCCAAAATTCAAATGTTATTTCTTCGTGCCCTCCCTTCATAGTCATCCAGCTGTTTAGCCATCAAGGCCTGTTGAGTTTGCAGTACACTGACTTGCTGTTGGAGCTGAGATGTGTCCGCCTGCAACGCATCTGTCGCGTCCCCCAAATTTCTTACTTTGGCATCCATTTTGTGAAAGTCCGCGCGGAGCAGGGGCACCTCCACAGTCAGAGTCCATGGATGTGTGTACCCCTGAGATGGCCTCCATGATGTCGTGGAGTCCGCCTATGGGGAGGGGCCGCGTCGTTCTCCTGATGATTCCGCTTGCGTTGTGTCCCTCTCCTCTCCCGCCTTGTTCCAGGCATACTAGGCTAGTCTGGTTTTGCCCGAGGCTTTGGGTCCTTTTCCACTCGCCATTACCGCTGGCGAACTGGTGCACCGCCTGTGGCCTGCCCTGGTAATCACCGCCACCTGCCCGGTGGAAGCTGATTCCTCGGCGGCCTGTCTGGTTTCCCAGGGGGCGGCCACTAACTTGCTTGTGGCACTGGACTGTGAGCAGCGTCTGTTGGTGTCCACTAGGAGCTATAGCTCTGTGTCTCTTCTGGGTGCAGGTTCAGGCCTTAACTTCCCCTGGTGTCCCCTTCCCTGCAGCGGGATACCTGTGTGGCCCCCTCTCGTACCGGGATGTCCCAAGTGTCATCTCACTTCACCTCCGCGTCTCTGGGTGCCGCCATGTCCCAAAGGCCTCCTCTGACCCAATGCCGCTATTATGGGAGCAGTTCTGTTGGGGTAGTGCTGTGTCTCATGAACCGGCCCTCTCCGCCGATTCCACCGCTATTGCCTCTGCAATTATGTGCTCTGATGTTGCCGCCCTGTGTCGTTACGGGCGCTTATAGAGGGGGAGGGCCGCCAACCGCCCGGCGAGGCCAAACCCCAGGCCTCAGCCGGGGCCTCGATTTCAGTCTGGCCGGCCGGGTCTCCTCTCGCCGCACTCCCGCCCCGGACTCGCTGCCTCTTCTGTAGCCGATACTGGCTCTGCTGGGTCGAACCCGCTCTGCGGCACTGCCGTTCTCTCCTTGACTTGGGTTGAGGCAAACTCGCTGCCTCAGCGTCCAGGGTCTCATGGACACCGCAGTCCGCGCCGAGGCTCCAGGGTTCACACGGTCGAGCGCTGCGCTGCCGTCATTGTGCGCTCACCATCCACAGCACGTCTGGGTTTTTGAGCGTGTCCAGGGCACCTCTGGTCACTGCCAAGCCACCAATGAAGTCTTTTGGGTGCAGGCACCTTCCCCCCTTAAATTCCGGGCTAAGCACTTGGGTCTATCAGGATGAATGTTGGATTTTGCGGCGAGGGCTGAGGAGCCTCACTAAGGCACCGCCATTCGCATCAGCCGCTAACCACGCCCCCCTCGTTTTGTGCCTTATGTTCCCCAATATAGTTACATCCAGGATGGACAGAGTGGCTGATGGGGCCACATGGTGCCACATGCCAATGCTGGAGGGCTACGTCTGGTGAAAGAGTTTACGGATCCAGCCTCGGACCTGAATGATACTCATAACGTGAGGAATCTGAAGGAAGATGAAGTAAGTATTAATTTGAATCCACATTTGACAAACCAAGCAGACTGGCATGTTCTTTCCTGTTCAAGCATTTGGTACATTGATTCTGTAGTGTCTAGATATGGATGTGCGCAGACAGACTGGCCCTTCAGTTTTTGACCTTTGCAGCCTCACCTGGTATACATCCTGCTAACTGTGAGTAGGATGCAAACTTCCTTTACCATGGACTCAACTAAGCCTGTCACCAAACTTTTTTGAGGATTTTCGATTTCAAAGCCTTCACGTTCTCATTATGGAAACGCACCAGATGACTCTGTGGAGTCTTTACTAGGATAATGGCATCAGAAGCAGTCGCACTGAATTGAGAGAGGTACCACATCTGCACATATTTGTTTGACTGGCTGATTGAATTCTCCTTTCCCCGAGATTTGTTCACACAATCACCTGACTGGACATTTCAATCCACATTCTGTTTTATAGTCCCAGCTTTTCCTTCCCATTCATCAGAACTATACCGGATTAAGATTTGGGATAGACTTGCCTCATCCAGGGAGACCTCTAACTATTCAACAAGTTTACAACCAATTCTACTCACTCTTTATTGTGGTGTCAGTAAACTCTGGTCCTGCCATCCTTTTGTGTCTAGATCCCTTGTGTGCGGAAAGGGATGTGCAAGATTCAGAGACGGCACTTCTCTTGTTAGTGCTAGGGGTTCTTTCTGCAGTCTCAATGCCCACTTCCAGTGGTAGTGGTTCCAGGAGTTTAAGTTACTAACAGTGACACCTTACACTCCTCTAGTGCCTTAGGTCAAGATAACCACAGACTTCTAAGTACAGGTTCCATACCACCATAACCGCCTCGTGGTTCACTTCTTGGGCAAACTCCTAAACATAAATATTGTGGAGCTGAAGGCCTTTGTACTAAAACTTTAGGAAGATAGTTTTCTTTTACACAAACATCGCTACAGCAGTGTTGTACATCGACAAGCAAAGGTGCATTGTTTTGCAACAGTACACCGCTCTAACTTTTGACAAGTGAGTGTGGACTTTGCATTATCAAGATGCTCTTATCAGTCTTTCTGATGGGATCACTGAACTCCCTGCCTTAGCAGCCCTACTCATGCCCTTCACAACTTGGAAATGTCCTTCCTTTTGAAGAAGTCCTCAACTCGGTTTCCTGGATTGACACTCTCGCCACAGACACCATTCTTTTAAATTGTGGCAGGGCTTTTCAGGAAGTCTTTCTCATTTCACTTATTGCACTCAAACAAGCCACCCAATCACTGGTGCTATCCAGACTCGACTACAGGAATGCAAACCTCACCGGTACAGCTCGATCCCACCTAGCCCCCCTCAAAACTACTCTCAATGCAACTGCCAGAATGGTCACCAGAGTTAAGAAATATGACCACCTATCACCCGCACTCGGAGAACTAAAATGGCTCCCAGTCGAAATGAGGGCCAGCTTTCGGACTGCCTGCATCACCCACAAAGCCTTGCACACAGGGAAACCGGAATACCTGGCTTCCAAACTCAAGCCGGCCAGACAAGAAACCTCAGGAGCTACAACACCATGCTACTCATCCCCTTGAAAACACGCAAACAAAAAACTGCTGCACGATCCTTTGCACCAAAAATCTGGAACTCCATCCCAGCCGATATCGGGACTATCACTTCCTTTATAACATTCAAAAGACTCCTAAAAGACCTCTACTTCAACCGTGCCTTCCCGAAACGAGAGCCGCCGCCGAAACGCACTAGCTTGCACTCCGCAGCCCCTTGACAATGTTCCACTACTACCTACCTCCTCCTACAATCTGCAGCCACTCGATAATGCTCCACCTCAACCTACCTCTTCAGGCACCTTACAGCCCCCTGACAATGCCCCACCTCCCTCTTCAACCCTCCCCGATTTCTTCCCTCCCCCCCCCCCCCCCCCCTCGTTACCTCCTCCCGGAATGAGGTTGAGCCCAGGTCAATGTGCGCTCATTGAGACTATCTCAGGACTTCCTCACCTCAATGACGCTCAGCACACTGGGTTCTCTGAACATTTATGTGGAACTTTGCCTTTCTTATGTGATTTCAGCTTAATTTCTGTTGTAAAGCGTCCCGATACCCTCTGGTCTGGCCAGCGCCATATAAAACTTCTAAATAAATAAATACATATTTGATTGCCAGACTGGCTGTAGGAGCTGCCACCTTCTGTTTTTCTTGCTCATGCAAGAGATTCCCTTCCAACAGCAGGACGTAGCACTTCTTTTCCATCCTTGATCACTTAGATTGGTTCCGTAAAAACTGCTCTGTGACCACTTGCCGATATTTAAAGGGAATTGCGTTAACCTCTGTTTTGTTCATTATTTTTTTTCTCAAACTTCCTCTGTATTGCACATGGACTTTACAAATTACTGTTTAAAATAAAATGGCTGGATCTGGTATTGTGGTGGAATCTTGTACGTTTTCTATACAATTTTAAAAAAAAAATCACAGAATAAATGGTCTACTTTTAATCTATTCCCACCCCTCTAATAAAGCACATTCGTATTACACCCATATAATACACATGGTCATCCATTTGAGATAACCTAGAGAGCTTGAATTATTCTGGTCTCTTCCTCCTGTTCCTTCATAGCCATAACTACTTCTCTGTGTACTGTAGTAATTTCACCCCATAGCCTGCCTCTCCCTCTAATTGCCGTGCATGCAAGTATCCCTCTGGATGCTGCCGGGATGTTGATGTGCTAGTTGGCAGTAGCTTGGTATGAACTGAGAGTGAAGCAGCTGTGGCTCTTTTCTGATGCCAGAGATCATTGAAAGGACCTGTTGCTGAACACCTTACAAGGAATCACACAAGAAAAATGATGGCTAGAAAAAATTCATATTGGATGCAGATGTGACCGTGGGAGAAGCAGACGTTTATCAAGCTGAGGGGGAAGAGACAGGGTTTGGTTCATATGATCTATAGTCCTGACCTAGTATAAACAGGTCCCCTCATTTCAACATTTACAGGCTCCTGTCTGCCCGTTCTAATTCTAGACATATAGGAGAAATGATCGGTTCCTTCCCTACTTTCGCTGCCCTTTGTCTATAGGTAAGGTTGTGGTTCCTTGCTAGTGCAACCTCTGGCTTCTCCAGTTATAGGTGGTGCCCTCTCTGCTGCTCCATCACCCCATAAGAAACATTGCTTAGCACTGCTTCAGAGGACATATCACCAAAACAGCGCCCAAACAAGGCCGAATTGACCAGCTTTGGTTTAACTGGATTTATGTAAGAAAGGATAGCTCCTATGCGCACTTCTTTACAGATGCTGCGCAGGTTGACCCATTGCAATTTGGCTATTGGACGTTTAAAACTGCGGCAGTCACCTTTCGATACCTTGGTATCCATATCTATAGAGAAGCAATTGACATATTTGATGGTAATCTGACCCGGGCTATTACAACTCTTAGAACGCAGATACAATTTTGGACATCTCTGCCACTGTCGGTGGCGGGCAAGATAACTATTGCTAAAATGGTAGTACTCCAGAGACTACTCTATTATTTTACAAATCTACCAATTGAAGTCCCAGCACGTGTGTTTAAAATATTGGATGCTTTACTAGAGGAACTGATATGGGGAGCGGGACGTAGGAGAATAGGACTATCAAAGCTTCAATTAGATACCAGGCAAGAGGGTCCGGGGGTCCAAGATTTTAACGCATATTGTTATGCAGGCCAGTTGCAGTGGCTAGTATACTGGATCGATGGATGCAATCTGCAAAAGATTGCACTGTTCCAACGTGGCTGGGAAGGGGGGGGGGGTACTCCATGCACTGCTGCTGCCGCCTAACAGTCAACTTCCATTGTCTCAGTCTCCTTTATTAAGAGTTGCATTGTGGTACTGGAAAAGGGCACTGCGATACACGAAGGTAATGAAACCATATGCCCCAAATATTCCACTACTTGGCCTCCCTCTACCATTGGGGAGGGTCACGCTGCGGCGCATTTCCGTATGGGCAGAGGCAGGAGTGAACACAGTAGGAATGCTATTTATGGACAACACATTGCTGACACATGACAGCTTTACAAGGGAGCAGGGAGTGCCAAACAATCTATTTCTTCTGCATGCAAATATTGCACGATATGTGTGATCCACATGGGCCCCGGAGGGTGCGGAGCCTCCGACACACGAGTTGGTGCACATGCAGTATTTAATGGGAACAGGCAGTCACTTGACTAGGTGGTTATACCGGGGGATTTGCACGCATGCTGCAGTATCACTACAGACAATTCGTGAAAAGTGGAACACTGATTTAGGTCGTGACCTGACTGATAAACAATGAGGCAGTTTATTAGAATACCCAAGAAAGTTGTCGCGGAACCCGAAATTTAAATGTATACAACTTATGATAGCGCATTGTGCATATTTGATTCCTCACAAGTTGCATAAGATGTTTCCAGACACGACGGACACATGCCGTAGGTGTCACGCCCCTAATGCGGATCTATTACACCTGTTATGGAGTTGTCCACGATTGGCACACTATTGGGGCAACAGTACAAACAATACTACATGCCGTTGTTCCAGAAATTAGGGGAGAACCATTAGAGTACTGCGTATTGGGAATAAGTTCTAGGAAAAAGAAAGGCAGTCCCACAGCTCGATTTGCAAATTCACTACTGATACTGGCTAAGCGAACAATAACCATGCATTGGAAGACTGCGAGGGCGCCAGTAGTACTGGACTGGTACAATGAAGTGGTGAAGTGGGGCAAAGCTGAAAGTGCGGAATTACAGAGGGAGTAGAGCCGGGGATTGAGGAAAAAACTTATATCAATGGAATGGAATGTGATGCTAGAAGAATTCATAGCAACAGAGACTCAGACCTCGTAGATTTAACAGTGTACTTCCACTGATGTGGAGGGCATAATGTACTGTTGGAGGGAACAGGATGTTGTTTTGCTAGAATTGATTGTAGGAATTATTCGCTAAAGTTGTGTATCTACTTACAAATGTCATATACTAGACTGCTGACCGATACAAGTACATGCACGGGTACCGGAGTCTAAATAGCGTTGTGATTCTTGATGGGAGGAATGGCTTGATTAGCTTATCATTGTAGTTACAGCTGGTTATGCGAGCAGAACTAGTGCATATTGGAGACCACTGACATGCATTGCATAATTAATTGGATTATCACACTTATTGACATGAGATGTTTAATACGTATCTACCGCTGTGCCGTTAAAATGTTTATTGAAGACTCACTTTATTGTATAACAGTATGTGTGTAAGATGTATTGTATAGAAAATTAATAAAAACATGTAAACAAAATGTAAGAAAGGATAGCACATTAATGGAACATTCCTATGGGAGAAAATTCTGAAAATGTTGGGGAGCCTACCACAACGTGATTTTGTGTGTGGTGCAGCAGGGAATTATTTCTCATGCCACTGTTGTCTGTCACGATTTAGAAAAGGGTTGTTCAAGGTAGGGGTTGGAGGGTTGGATCCATGGCATATTTTCTGGCTACTCATCAACTTCTTAAATTATTTAGATATAATTCATTGCACTCAATCATTGCACATAGCGGGCACGTTTCCACATGGAAAGCATTTCCTTTCCAGATGGTTTCTTTGCATTCTGGGACTTTTTATAATGGGCATGAATCCGGCTACAAGTCCCAGAATAAAAAGAAAAAAAGCTGAACTGGATTATCTAGTTCAACATGCACCTGGGAAACTTGGCAAGACTGACTGACTGCATGAAGATGTATCTTATGTGGATATCCAGAAATTCTTCAACACTTCTGCTGTTGAAGATTTTTGGTCATTTGGGACTGTAGAAATACAAACATTGTTCTTGAAATGTCTGTAATGTGCTGTTTTTCATCTGTTTTCATTATCCGTGTATGCTAGAGAAAGTGGTTATCTAAAGTTTTACATGAGCTTGTTATAGCGCAACACATTTTATAAAAAAAGGTTGCCTTGGTATAGGGAACACCCTGTGCAACCCTTTTCTCCTGTTCAAGGCCTCTATGCCTTAACTTGTGTTTTGAAATATCTCCTTAGGACACCCCCACATGCCTATTGCATGAATTGCTGTCAACAGCCGCTTGTTTGTGCCCAAAAGTCTAGTCCCAAGGAGCATAACAGCTAATTCCAGCAAAATGTGTGACATGACATCATTGTTACGTTTGAGTGGTCACGTGGATTTGTAATGTTTCCTCTATTCTTCTGCAGATAATGTGACACTAAATATTGACGGAGTTCTATACTTGCGGATATTGGATCCCTATAGGGTGAGACGTCTCCTCTGCATTTCACCAGTTACTCCATAAGCAGTTCTTCATTCTTATGCTCCTCTCTTTAATCCCCATTACAGAAGTAGTTGCTTTAGGTAGTTTAAACTCTATTGCTGATGTCTGATTGTGTCATCCATGCATTTAATGGTTCTTCCTTTATTTTCCTTTCCTTTCTCTTCCACGTGGCCCACTCCCAGGCAAGTTATGGAGTAGAAGACCCCGAGTATGCAGTAACACAGCTGGCTCAAACCACAATGAGGTCGGAGCTAGGTAAACTTTCGCTGGACAAGGTCTTCCGCGTGAGTAGAATTATTATTTTTATTTTCTTGAGCAGTGCCCAACACAACCCTTGCATGTAGTAACTATGTTTGACCTCTGGAAATTGTCCTGTATGTAGATTCTGTTCTATGTCATGATACCCGAGTTGAGGCGCAGCGCTCGATCGGTTCATGATTTGTTTCTGTAGTTGTAATTCAACAGAGTTCCCAATCATATAGGAAGCTCATAGTGCCAAGTCTAAGACTTCTTACATATGATCTAAATTACCCCCAGCTAATCTCTTGCCAAGCCTGGCCACACTAGGACTTTTTTTTTGGGGGGGGGGGGGGTATTTTACAGAGTTTCAAAGTAAATTTCAAAGCAAACCGCAACGTTCTTCAACAACTACCGCCCTCCTCCCACTTCCCGTCTCCAATTAGGCATCACATGGCAACCAAAGAGACACATTCCTGCTAAAATTTCACACAGGTCTCTGAGTCATAGTTGTTGCCCTCCCTCATTTTAGGAAAGAGAGTCTCTCAATGCAAATATTGTGGACGCCATCAATCAAGCTGCAGATGTGTGGGGGATCCGATGCTTGCGTTATGAGATCAAGGACATCCATGTTCCTCCCAGAGTCAAGGAGTCCATGCAGATGCAGGTGAGTGTGGTAATTGGGGCTTTGAATTTGCTCTCTCACAATGTCCTTTTAAGAATGAATTTTCCAAAGCTTTTTTGGGCACTTTGGAGCACTGAATCCCATCTGGTCTAGTATTCACTTAGTTTCAAGTCTAGGTGCTACATTGGTAAAGAGGGGGCAATGAAAGAAAAGTAATGGATTTAAAGTGTCTTTATATTTTAAGGTTTTGTTTGTGTGCTCAGTAACCTCATAGGTGAATCACCCTATAGAAAAACAGCAACCTGTGTCTCCCCTATTTTTTGGTCTGGCTTGACAGCACAGATGTCGCCAGGCAATTATGTGAGCATCACTAGCGCTTCAACGCCTCATCAGGAGTAGTAAGCGCTATATAAATGCAATTAGAATACAATACTAGAGCAGAGCTTTGGCTCCGTCCACATGTTTGGAACCTGGAATACATGTTTTGGTTAGACAGAATTTGTGTGCTTCAGCAAAAAAAAGTGCTTGCTATTCACACAGTTGTAATCATTTTGTTTATACATCCAGCTCTCTAAACCTGAGCCTTCATGGGCCCACACATGACATAGGAATGCTATTAAAGTGCCCAAAATAGCTAAATAATTTGTTATTTTTCTCACTCAGCAGCACAGATGGGAGGAGGGCAGTCATTAACCTTCATGAATTTTTAGGTCTGGCTTGACAGTGTAACTGTTACTTGAGCTTTCAACCTAGACCAATATTATTCTACAGTTCTTTACTTCCCACATAAATACACCATACTATTTGTGTAATGCTTCACATTACCATACATCATGCCTTTAAAGCCAGACCTATTGGTGTTGCTGATGCTTGTCTTTACCTTTTGTTACAAAAGCTGACTCTTTTGTGCTCATATTAAAGTGTTGCAGCGTAGTTGTAATGAACGTGTGCCTACCTGTTGGTCAAACAAATGCATAAGGGCTTCAGTCAGACTATGAATGAATGGGAACAGAGAACAGTCTCTATTGCTATTACCACCAGTACTTTCTATGGATTGATGCTTGGATTTTAAGTGGTAAATCGAACACCCTGGAGTATAGTGGCCATGCATTTATTTCAGTCTAGATGGAGTTCTTGGCCAACATAAAATGGGAAAGGGGTCCATCTGTATGTCTAGTATAACTCACCTAGACATCGAATTGTAGCCCACAATGCGTCACACGTTACTACCATTGATTCCCTATATATGGATCTGGATTTTGGCGAAGACTTGAGATGCTGTCCTGTTGCACATGACACCTCACAGATATAGTGCATGATCTTCCACCCCGGGTTCTGGTTTTTGCCTAGTTATTTCATTGCTGAGGAAGCTTAATGCGTGCCTGTGTTTAGGTGGAGGCAGAGCGAAGGAAGCGGGCTGTGGTGCTGGACTCTGAAGGAGCTAGAGAATCTGCCATAAACGTGGCAGAAGGCAAGAAGCGAGCCCAAGTTCTGGCATCTGAAGGAGAGAAAGCAGAACAGATAAACAGAGCTGCAGGTAAGTTTTCTAGTTCATTTCGGCATCATCTGTCCAACCAGTCATTCTTTCCAAGGCTCACATATTTATGAGTGATTCTCCGTTTATTATTCTGGTCCAGAATGTTCAGAGGGTTCAGTAACCAACTAATTCCATGCACCAAATCATACTAACCGAAAATGGACGCTTGGTATAGCAGGCTCCTTATTCTTCCCCAGTGGCGGTTATTTATAAAGTTCAGCTCAAAGCCTCCTCACGGTTTTCCAATATTTAAATTGCAAAAAATTGTCATGAGTGCTAACCTCCGTGGCAAATACATTTTTTACTCCCCTCCCACAAAATCATTCAAAACGTTTCATGTTTCACTTTTCTGACCGGATGAGCGCCCCCTGGTAATCAATGCATGCTCATTTTGTGCCTTTAACAGACCCTGTCAGGATATAGTATAACTAAGCCTTTGTTAAAGCTTGTCCTGTGAGGAGGTGTCCAAACCTTGCATCTCATGTGCACTGTGTATTTGCACCCATTCAGTCAGGGTTATCTCAGTCCACTAATGTGCTGTTTGAGTGAGGTTGAATGATAATATCCTTTAGAAAGACTATGAGTGACCATAGGTGGCACTGTCTTATGAGTCACATGTCAGAGAGGGCTGCTTCTGTCCTTGTTGGGACCTTGCAAGTGACTTCAGTTTTCTTTGATACCTTGCTGGGCTTGGAGTTTACTTATGGAGAAAGTTGTAGCCATCTGAAGTATCAAATAAGGCCCCAAGAGAATAAATCCAGCTGAAGCGTACATGTTCCTGTATTAGGGGAGCAAGGCGACTGGGTGTTTCGAATTCCCATTAGAATGATGGCACAGGTTGATATACTTGGGATACTGTATTCTTTTGTTTTAGACACTAACTTCAGTGAGAAACCAGACTTACACTCTCTTGGGATTTCTCTTATCTGCATTTTGATGTATGCGCTGCACATCCGCAGTCTGTAATAAATATTAATTGGCTTTCTTGGTCTCAATTTATTGCCCTTGTTTCTTTCATTAACATATCTAATTTAGCATGTAAACCTGTCCTACGATATTCATGTCTCTTGAACATGCATACAAATAGCGTTTGATTTAAGTTCTCTCTTTACCGTCCTTGAGACTATCTTCTGATTTAGAAGCTTTCTTTAAAGTGCTTCTGGTTTCCTGCTCTTTACAGATATTGTCTGCTGTTTACTGCTGCTTTGTGCTTGGGATTTTCAGCTTTATATGCAGCCTGTGTGGTTTTAGCCGGGAACCAACATTAATTCTGTTTCCCAATAGGTGAAGCAAATGCTATCCTGGCAAAAGCCAAGGCGAGAGGAGAAGCCATCCAGGTGCTGGCAGAGGCCCTGACGAGTCAGGTAGGTTTCATCCTGCTGAAGAGAGAGAAGAGCAGAGGTTTGCTTTCTTGTAGGTCTGTTTCTGATTGTCTTTCAAGGTGCTTTTCAGAACTTTAAGGAAAAATATATCTTTGGTCCTGAGTGAAGGCACTTTTTACTGACCGGGCCCTGGTAGTTCATGATACAATTATTATTTTGAGATTTTGTTTGTCTCTTTGTCTTTAATGTGAAAATATACTATCGGCAGCTGACCTACGCACAACTGGAGCGACCCTAGCAACATCCACATCTTTTCCACATTTACTGGGAATAGACTTCCTCCTCGTCTTTATCCCTTCAACAAGTGAACATACCTCCTTTTCTAGTACATTTTGTCAGCACCAATGAGGAATGGCTTTGAAGGGGAGTTGTGGCCTCCCTCTAAATTCTATCTTCATCATCAACCCCATTCCTTAAGTGTCCTTCAAAGTACAGCCTCCTTCCTGCTAGAGCAGCGACAGCCACCTACTATTGAATTTAGGATAAAGGAAGAAGCCCACTTACATAGTCCCATGACCTCAGATAGTGTTAGGGAGATTGCTGCCGCCACATTTATTTGGTGGCATTTGGTGGTGAGAGTGCATTAGTGGTGCAGCTGCAAAATCGAGGATGGAGTTGGGCTGTGTGATACGCAATGAGGTGACCCCCTAATGATTGATTTAAGGTCCGGGAACAGGGGGAACAAGAAAAAGCCAACTATACTGAGCAGTATCCCTCTAGACCTAAATGATTCTACTTATTTGGTACACATAAAGATAAATACCACAACTATGTATACAATTTTGTATCTATTTTATTCATGTTTTATACATTTTTGCAATTATTTATTTTTTTACTTATTTTGTTTCTTCTGTACATTGTTCTCATACAATAAAATTCATCTTTTTTAAGAAAGTGCAAACTATACATAAATGGTTCTGTCTTTTTCCGTGAAGTACAAAATCAAAAAAGGATTTGATTATTATAAAACAGATCACAACAATAGTTCAAAGGATATCCCCACACCTAACACACCTCCAAAATCACTCCATGCATATCACTTTCATACAACACCATTCATACTACACCCCAAAAGAGAGGAACAGCGTGTGCAGTGCTCGTCCGAGCTTAGAGCGAGCCCCTAGATCCTCTGATGTATAGCTAAACGTTGGGGTGTTTCATACAAACTGGTAGACGCACGTTTCGGTGGCCTAATTTCCTTCAAATGCCACCTTCCTCAGGACCTGTTGCTACGTGTTTTAAACACGGGCAAGGGTGGGGGCCTGGTTATCTGGAAATCAATAGAATAATGTTATACATCAAATTTTTATGTAGTATTATTTGATCATGTATATGTACCACAGGAGAAAGAACTATTTGTCTCCATGAGATTAATTTCTTTAAACTTTATTTAACTGTCAGGCTAGCCATAGCGCTACTGAGTTTGCTGCCCTCTAGGTCACATTGAAAGAATGTTATTAGTAGAAAAACAGAAAAGATTAATTACAAGGAAGAAGAGAGTAGAAAAGTAGATAAATTGTCAGAGTGATCATAGCATCTGTTTCTACCTCTGTTCTCATATGAGTCAAGAGAGCATTTTCATACTGCAAATAATTGTACGTATTCACATCTCCCTATTCTTTCTAAAAATATATATAATAAAGAAAGGATCAACGTAATATACCTGTTCTATGTCAATATGCGATGATGAGGCCCACTGGTTACAGTTTTAGTCCATATAGATTCCTCTCATCAAAAGACAGCTTAGCTGTGGCTGTTACTGTAAAAAATGATAATGATTAACTATTCTGGTTGTACTTAGCGTGACTTTTGTGCCTACACGTACGCTCTGTATGTCATAATCTAGCCTACCTTATATGCTTTATAGTTGTACCAAGTCTTTAAAGTAGAGCTATAGGAATACCATGTAATCAGTGTTCACCGTTTTTTTGGGAGACGCTGGGTATCTTCGATTTTCGTGAAATCTGAGACTTTCCTGTATTAAGTAATAGGGGCTAAGAGTTATTACCTCATGCGTGATTAACAATGCGAGCTAATACTGGTTTTTACCGGTTACAATGGCATCGATCTGTTTGTAATATCACCTACTTGTTATGAGTATGTCCTAGTCTCGTTGTTGTGGTTTCCTCTTCATCGATGTCTTTTACCAGATCATGATTACTGTGAACGATTGTTTCAAGGTTTACGATCTATTTCTTGGCATCCTGACCAAATAGTGTGGGGGAAAGAGGGATTACGGAAGAGTTAACTTCTTTAGCTGTCCACAATGCCAGTTTGTTTAAACATACTATGTTAAACACTAATCCAGTGGCCATTCCCATTAGACTATTTATAACTACCGAGAGGTTAGTAGTGGAATCTGTCCTCTACTCGTGTTGTTGTTCTCACTGGAATTTCTCAGTGAGCATTGACTCGGGAATTAATGCCATATTGGTCTTCTCCCTATATTACGTTATTCCCTCCCACAAGTTTTGTAACTGATCTTATTCCAAATAGCATACTTCATCGGTTAATGATACGAATGCAATCTATTTGAAAAGTTACACTAACAATACGTTCCGTTATACTCGCTCATAACGACGGTAAATAAGGGTCTTGTTTTGAGGTATCTCACCTGTTAGTTGGTGATACGTGTTTCCCAGCATAAAAATCTTTGACGTGGTCCAGCTCCGATCTGGTCTTGAATGATACTAAAGCCTTCTATATATAGTCCTACCTCCCCGCCTTGTAAATGATTAATACAGGGCACCTGTGGCTCGCTTTGGCGTGCTGCATGATGTAACTCCATACGTGTCACGTTCACGAGGAGTTTACGTGAATGTTTCCTCCATCTTGGAGTGGTGTCAGACGGCTTATCCCCTATATGGGCTCAATATAAACTCCACAAAGTTACGAAACATAGGCGCAAACATTAGCCTCATGTTTCTTAAAGGATAAAGAATGATATCTAATCTAATCCTTCGTGGAACCTAGGGCCCTAATCTTATATATCCCTAAGCCCAAGGTAGTAATACTGCTATATTCTTTTCACAAATTGTGGGCGCCATTTTGGATAAGGTAATGCCGACATACATATAATGGACAGTATGACTATATTCGATCGTAAAACAGGAGCACCATGTCGGGTTTAGTATGGTGAGTATTGATTATGCATATGTCGTTAAGCGATAATGATGACAGATGTCAGTACTCAGTTATCTCCCTTTTGCAAGCGGTCAATCTATGTATACCCAAACTGACATAATCGTGGAATTCAATTCACTCGTTTTTTTCCCCGCCCAAACTGTGGCATAGAATAATAGCAGACCCAAAATATTTGTAGTCTCATTTACATAAACCTCATTTTAGATGCGTTCGATGCCAACAGTATAACTTCTTTTAGTTATTAAAACGAGAACCTATGCAGAGCATGGCCGCCATCTTAGATGGGACCCATATGGTATGCTAATATTGAGATCGTACAGTTAAACAAGGCAAAAAACAAAGGCAGCAATTGATATGTTTAAGACTTGTACGTCCTAGAGTTGGTCTCATACTATATCCTACTGTTGGGGATGGCCTTCAGAACCATGAATTAACGATGACCTAATGGTGTTTATAGGTATATAGGTATATGGCAACTTATTATGTGTAGTACCAAGAGGAATGGCACGAAAGGGGATACATGTAACTTAGATAATATACAGAAGTCTGTCATCTCGTGTGCCATAATATTTCCTCATTTAGACCATTTTTTACTGTGTCCAGAGTGTAGGTCTCACGTATTTTCCTTACTTCTTGGATGTCCTTTCCTGGGATGTTTTTGATCTTTTCTAAAATCAACCATCTCAGTTCCTTCTCATTATGGTGGAAATCGATACAGTGTTGAACCATAGGGCTGGATAATTTTTTAGTTTTTATAGCTGATCTATGTTCGTTGTAACGAGTTCTGAACTCTCACCCTGTCTCGCCAACGTATCCGAGAGCGCAAGGGCACAGAATAAAATACACCAGGTTGTGACTTCTACAATTTGTGAAGTCACGCAATTTTCCTGTCTTTCCTCGGTAGTTCCATGATTCAGTAACTAAGGCGCTCTCACAAGCAAGGCATGATCCACATTTGTGGTTACCTAGGATCGGAGGTCCTATTAGCGTCGTTTGTAGGTTCTGTTGTCTTTGTTTGGGCCTTGTGTTGACAAGGCTATCCTTGATATTGCGGTTTCTGCGATATGCAAGGATAGGCTTCTGGATAGTTTCTTGCTCTTCGTCTGCATTCAAAATATGCCAGTTTTTATGCAGGGCCTTTTTTATTTTAAAATCGAGAATTGAATGATTCACAACACAAACTAGTTTATCTTGGTTGGGACGAGTATTGCCTGCTAACAGGGCATCTCGGTTATAATAACGTGCCCTTTTGTACGCAGATCTGATCAGGCGTTTTGGATAGCCTCGTGCAAGCAGTCTTTGTTTTAGATCTTCCCCATGTTTGTCATAATCTTGGATGTTAGAACAGTTGCGTCTAATACGCAAGAACTCCCCAAAAGGGATGGAGTCTTTTTGACAATTTGGGTGATAACTGGAATGTGCCAAAATGGTGTTCTTGGAAGTGGGTTTTCTGTAAATTTCCACCATAATGAGAAGGAACTGAGATGGTTGATTTTAGAAAAGATCAAAAACATCCCAGGAAAGGACATCCAAGAAGTAAGGAAAATATGTGAGACCTACTGGATCTACACTCTGGACACAGTAAAAAATGGTCTAAATGAGGAAATATTATGGCACACGAGATGACAGACTTCTGTATATTATCTAAGTTACATGTATCCCCTTTCGTGCCATTCCTCTTGTTACTACACATAATAAGTTGCCATATACCTATATACCTATAAACACCATTAGGTCATCGTTAATTCATGGTTCTGAAGGCCATCCCCAACAGTAGGATATAGTATGAGACCAACTCTAGGACGTACAAGTCTTAAACATATCAATTGCTGCCTTTGTTTTTTGCCTTGTTTAACTGTACGATCTCAATATTAGCATACCATATGGGTCCCATCTAAGATGGCGGCCATGCTCTGCATAGGTTCTCGTTTTAATAACTAAAAGAAGTTATACTGTTGGCATCGAACGCATCTAAAATGATGTTTATGTAAATGAGACTACAAATATTTTGGGTCTGCTATTATTCTATGCCACAGTTTGGGCGGGGAAAAAAACGAGTGAATTGAATTCCACGATTATGTCAGTTTGGGTATACATAGATTGACCGCTTGCAAAAGGGAGATAACTCTGAGTACTGACATCTGTCATCATTATCGCTTAACGACATATGCATAATCAATACTCACCATACTAAACCCGACATGGTGCTCCTGTTTTACGATCGAATATAGTCATACTGTCCATTATATGTATGTCGGCATTACCCTATCCAAAATGGCGCCCACAATTTGTGAAAAGAATATAGCAGTATTACTACCTTGGGCTTAGGGATATATAAGATTAGGGCCCTAGGTTCCACGAAGGATTAGATTAGATATCATTCTTTATCCTTTAAGAAACATGAGGCTAATGTTTGCGCCTATGTTTCGTAACTTTGTGGAGTTTATATTGAGCCCATATAGGGGATAAGCCGTCTGACACCACTCCAAGATGGAGGAAACATTCACGTAAACTCCTCGTGAACGTGACACGTATGGAGTTACATCATGCAGCACGCCAAAGCGAGCCACAGGTGCCCTGTATTAATCATTTACAAGGCGGGGAGGTAGGACTATATATAGAAGGCTTTAGTATCATTCAAGACCAGATCGGAGCTGGACCACGTCAAAGATTTTTATGCTGGGAAACACGTATCACCAACTAACAGGTGAGATACCTCAAAACAAGACCCTTATTTACCGTCGTTATGAGCGAGTATAACGGAACGTATTGTTAGTGTAACTTTTCAAATAGATTGCATTCGTGTCATTGACCGATGAAGTATGCTATTTGGAATAAGATCAGTTACAAAACTTGTGGGAGGGAATAACGTAATATAGGGAGAAGACCAATATGGCATTAATTCCCGAGTCAATGCTCACTGAGAAATTCCAGTGAGAACAACAACACGAGTAGAGGACAGATTCCACTACTAACCTCTCGGTAGTTATAAATAGTCTAATGGGAATGGCCACTGGATTAGTGTTTAACATAGTATGTTTAAACAAACTGGCATTGTGGACAGCTAAAGAAGTTAACTCTTCCGTAATCCCTCTTTTCCCCACACTATTTGGTCAGGATGCCAAGAAATAGATCGTAAACCTTGAAACAATCGTTCACAGTAATCATGATCTGGTAAAAGACATCGATGAAGAGGAAACCACAACAACGAGACTAGGACGTACTCATAACAAGTAGGTGATATTACAAACAGATCGATGCCATTGTAACCGGTAAAAACCAGTATTAGCTCGCATTGTTAATCACGCATGAGGTAATAACTCTTAGCCCCTATTACTTAATACAGGAAAGTCTCAGATTTCACGAAAATCGAAGATACCCAGCGTCTCCCAAAAAAACGGTGAACACTGATTACGTGGTATTCCTATAGCTCTACTTTAAAGACTTGGTACAACTATAAAGCATATAAGGTAGGCTAGATTATGACATACAGAGCGTACGTGTAGGCACAAAAGTCACGCTAAGTACAACCAGAATAGTTAATCATTATCATTTTTTACAGTAACAGCCACAGCTAAGCTGTCTTTTGATGAGAGGAATCTATATGGACTAAAACTGTAACCAGTGGGCCTCATCATCGCATATTGACATAGAACAGGTATATTACGTTGATCCTTTCTTTATTATATATATTTTTAGAAAGAATAGGGAGATGTGAATACGTACAATTATTTGCAGTATGAAAATGCTCTTGACTCATATGAGAACAGAGGTAGAAACAGATGCTATGATCACTCTGACAATTTATCTACTTTTCTACTCTCTTCTTCCTTGTAATTAATCTTTTCTGTTTTTCTACTAATAACATTCTTTCAATGTGACCTAGAGGGCAGCAAACTCAGTAGCGCTATGGCTAGCCTGACAGTTAAATAAAGTTTAAAGAAATTAATCTCATGGAGACAAATAGTTCTTTCTCCTGTGGTACATATACATGATCAAATAATACCACATAAAAATTTGATGTATAACATTATTCTATTGATTTCCAGATAACCAGGCCCCCACCCTTGCCCGTGTTTAAAACACGTAGCAACAGGTCCTGAGGAAGGTGGCATTTGAAGGAAATTAGGCCACCGAAACGTGCGTCGACCAGTTTGTATGAAACACCCCAACGTTTAGCTATACATCAGAGGATCTAGGGGCTCGCTCTAAGCTCGGACGAGCACTGCACACGCTGTTCCTCTCTTTTGGGGTGTAGTATGAATGGTGTTGTATGAAAGTGATATGCATGGAGTAATTTTGGAGGTGTGTTAGGTGTGGGGATATCCTTTGAACTATTGTTGTGATCTGTTTTATAATAATCAAATCCTTTTTTGATTTTGTACTTCACGGAAAAAGACAGAACCATTTATGTATAGTTTGCACTTTCTTAAAAAAGATGAATTTTATTGTATGAGATAACAATGTACAGAAGAAACAAAATAAGTAAAAAAATAAATAATTGCAAAAATGTATAAAACATGAATAAAATAGATACAAAATTGTATACATAGTTGTGGTATTTATCTTTATGTGTACCAAATAAGTAGAATCATTTAGGTCTAGAGGGATACTGCTCAGTATAGTTGGGCTGTGTGATTGCAGGCTATCGGGAGAGCTAAGGTGATGTGCATATCTAAGTATAATTGGTGCCACAGTATCTATAATTTGTGGTACAGTGAGTGGGTATTGCCAAAGGATTCCAATTAAGATTTTAAGGAGATAGCATTCAATTCCCCATTTTTAGAAGATGAAACTAAAATGGGTTATTATAGAGTGGAAAAGTAATATGGGCTTTTCACATTTTTAAAGGCCTATAAATACATGCTTGAATATTACTGTTTTAGTGGCTACTAATTCATGTAACAAAAAGATACCATTTTACCTCATGTCAGGCAGCAGTGATGGTAAAGCACCCCCTGGTGACATCCAGCTTATGAGCATACTAGCAGGTCAGTCCAGGGGAATACTTTATCTGTTTCTCTCTAGGATTTAATTTTGGGATTACTGGTATGTTATTGAACATTAGAACACACTGGTATGCTGCTTCTCTCGAAGCCTGATTGAGAACATAACTCTAATGATGTTCAGTTGCTGTATTTTAATAAATCTCAGGATTTAGTTGTTTCTCTAAACGGAGTCTGTAATTTATAGGCGAGATTACAGACGTGTAATGTACTTAAATGATATGATTATTTTGCGTGAATATAGTTCTAATCCATGATTGGGATACATTTTATACTTGTTCTCACAATTTACCCTCCGTCCTCTCCTAGAATGGCAATGCAGCGGCTTCCCTCACTGTTGCAGAGCAGTATGTGGCAGCTTTCTCTAACCTTGCGAAGGACTCCAACACTATCATACTGCCATCCAACACTGGTGACATCACAGGCATGGTTACACAGGTAAGTGTGTAGCGCAGTCCTCCCGTAACACCCTTCTTCCATTCCTTTCCCCTCTGTCCATATTGTCAATGCCTGTGTTACAAGATGTGTTGTGTAAAACATGGTGCAGCATAGGGCTTTCGAGAAAGAATTGTAGTTCATACTATATTGACATGATGATACTTGTTACTGGTTACCCTGCAGGATGCCTATATGCACTTTAGGGCTAGCGTAGTGACGCTATTAAGTGCTGAAATCGAAGTGGTGCTATTATGTGCTGCACGTAGCGGTTGCCACTATCTGGTCTTCCTCACTCCATTTACTTTGCAAAATGAAGGAGTTTGTCAAAGGCCATTGAGGACAGCTGCTCCCGGGAGTTTCTGAACATGCACCTAGGACCTTCGACTAATGCAGAGCTGCATTCATGCTTTTGGTGCTTGAACTGTGTTAAATGATCAGCTGCAATGTGATCATTGAATTATGTGCTATCATGGTAGGAACGGAACATGCTTCATTACCAAGCAAAACTCCATAACGAAGGATCTTTCATTCTCATTTGTCATTCAGCTCTGGGTTACAGTATTTATAGTTAGTATAGGTCTCGGCGTACCAACAAAACCATTATTAATATGGATGCATTTTTTAAGGAATAGGCACAATCTGTCAGCATGCTTTTTAGGCCCTTTAATCTCGTTGATGGCTTTTTGGGGAGTTAGATGAGACCATATTGCAGTAGTCTGAACACATCATAACCATTATTCCCTTCAGTTACATCCAGTGGTCTCTTGGAACATCCGGGTTGAACTTATGGAGCATTATTAAGTGGGCGCTGGTTCTCCTACTACCGTGTTCAATTGGTGTGTGAACAGCATTTTCATAATGCCTTAATTGCTGAAGCCAGGAGTGTTTTAAATGTGAAGGCAGTTTGTAGGGCCAGAGGTTCTTGCATGCTAAGAAATACGTTGCTACTGTGTCTTATTAGATTTTTTGCTGCCCTGTGAACTTTCAATCTGTGATGCCACCAGAGATACTCCATGATTTTGTCGGACCTTCAGTAGAGTTTAGGATATGTTGGCTAGGATCATAATCCTCTTTTACCTGTACGCTTCAAGGGTAGAGGACCTGCGTATTTCTCCCCCGCAAAGTCTAGGAAGACCATAGCAATGGGTTCATTGTGTTTCTCCATAGTGTATGGGGAGAAGTATGATGTTACACGTGTTTGAGAAAAAGATAATGCATGCAAGGTGAATAACGTGCATGTAATAAATACCCAGTGTGTGAATCTCCACAAAATGCCAATTTCAAAACAGGCTGCCTTTTTGGAGGATGTGGTAATCTGCCTCCCCTTTGTCCCTTGAGCCCCTTCTTCCAAACAATGCAGTGGACTAAAGGTGGTGTCGGCCCTAAATCTGTGGTCCATATAACACAAGTAGTCCTCAATATGTCTGGCTATTCCATTAATTGTGCCAGGATTTGCTGAGAGTGTGTGACCCTAGTATACACAATCTCTTGACTGTTTGGACCCAGCCTTTCCACTGCTTCTGCAAAAGGGTGTCTGCACCAGCACAGGAAGACACGTTTTCAAAGACCTTACCCTATTTACTGCACCTCTTTCTTAAAGCTGGTAGAGACACTGCCGCTTCGATATCCAACTTGGAAGTTTGTGCTCTGGTAGCTGAGAGACGAGCAGTAGGCCACTGAGCAAGAGAACAAAGGCAAGCACCGGCTGACTCTACTCTACCTGGAGGACATTTTGGAGGAAGTGATAAGCCCCTAAGTCACAATGATCTTGCATCTCAGATGGGCACAATCCACTAAGCTATACCAAAGGTTGCAAACCTGCAAAAATGCACTCCAGGATGAGTGTCATAACTCGCATTCTCACATCCCATTCCTTTCTCATCTAGACAAAAGAATTGGTTAGCTGTTCTCCAGGTTAAAATTAACTGTATGTCATATTGAAAAGTATGACACTAAATCAAACTGGCATGAGAGTTTGTATGCCCCAAAAGGAAAGCATTGTGATGTCATTGACCCTCCAAAAGCGACTTCCACATGTTCTTTTGGACAGACTGCCTGTCACTTATCCTCCAGTGTCCAGCATCAACACAGTGGGGCAGGCTGTCTGTGCCAAGAATTGAATTTATTTAGCACCACCCCTCCACTTGTTGCCACTCACTTTGTGTACAAGAGCTGTGGGCGTCTCAATAGGTAGTCTATTTTGTTGTTGATCCTGGACCTGTAATCTATCTCGAATTCATAGGCCTTTAGGTACATGCCCACATTTTAAACCGTGGCGGCAGGTGAGGAGCAATGACTCTGATCAAAGTTATTTGTGGTTTGTGATCAGTGGTCAAACAAAAATATTGCCAATTGGAATAACTGTGAAAATGCTAGCACCTCGGTTTGCTGGGTAACCACACTTCTCTCTTCATGTGAGAATAACAAATCTCTGCATTTTTAGATCTCGCCTGACCCAGCGCATGTGCTGGTCTGACGAGACTTATTGAGAGGGCTCCAAAAAGTGCTACCAGGCCAGCCTAGAGCTACAGTGCATGTGCACGGGCGCGCGCTGCGCTTTACCGCGATTACTTTCACTTTCGCGGCCGCTTTGATGTTTGATCGCGATCCCTTTCGCGGCAGTACGGCCGCTTGGCAGACCCAATAGGTCTCGCCTTTGGGACCTTATAAGTATTTAGTTATGCAACTGTTGCATGGCTAAATACTTATAAGGTCCCAAAGGCGAGACCTATTAGCTATGCCAATGCTTGTTTAAATCTCTGATTGCAAACGCAGTCGCGACAGATGTTTCTATCCTTTTCTTGTACCAGTATTGTCCCAAAGTCAGAAGGACTGGCATCCATCCCCCATTTGAATAAAGTTGAAGTACAGAATGGTGGCACCATGGAGCAATGCATCTTTCATAATCTGGAAAGCCTTTGCATGTTTTCTGGTCCAGGCCTACAGTACCTTGGCTTTGTGAGTTCTATCAAAAAGGGTAGGTGGAGTATAAATCTTTCGCAGTACATGGCTATGCCCCGTAAACTGCACTACGGTTACTTTTTCAGGCAGTATGACTTATTGGATTCCTTAACCTAATTTGGGGAGCCAATGGATAACCACTAGTTAAAACTACAGCTAAATGGTGGCCATCAGTACTTCTCGCAAGCTTTGGATATGAATAGCCCTTGATCAACAACGATTGTCATTTTCTTCCATATGGCATCCTGGGGCAAGGAAAACCTTTTTGAAATGAGCCATTCGTTTAAGTAGGCCAGGTCGGAGCAGGACTTATATGTGGAGTGCTCCAGTACCTGAGGACTCTATGCCGACTCCTTTGTGCCATTTCCTGTATGTTGTATGTATGTGATATTTTTATAGTACAAACCTAGCCAAAAGGCAGTGGAATGCTGTACGTGGTCAAAAAGAAGCATGCAGTTAACGAGTAATGAGAGGTAGCTAGTTTGTGGACTGTTAATGCACTGTGATGTAGTGTTCTTTAAAGCGGTACGTCTTCACCCCTTTCCTAAACTTTAGCAGTGCTGGGACAGTCCTGATAAATATGTGGAATTAGTTGCAGATTCTGGGTGCATAGATGTAAATTGCGTGCTGCCTTGTTTTTTCCTCTTTTGCATGTCTTAGTCTTCAGTTTGATGGTGTCCTTGCTGCAGCTGTGCCCAGAACTACCAAAGATGGTGAACGCGTCTGCAAGATAAAGCTGGTGTGCTGGTCATTCTGGCTTTATAAATAATGCATCTGGTTTTGAAGTTAGTGTGAGCGACACTGGGAGCCAATGGACTTCCATAAGGATAGGGGTTTGGTCATATTTCTTTAGGCCCTGGATAAGATGTACTGCAGCATGTAGAATGGCAGAGTGGGGCAAGGTTTTGAAACCATCCAGATGCGAGAGGACTTGAGCAACAGTTTTGAGGTCACTTTCTGAAAGAAACAGTTTCACTTCCTTCAGAAGAGAGTGCTGCTACCACTCTGTCTATCTTTTTTTATTTTTTTATTTTGCAATGTGTTTTTTCAGGGTGAGATTAGTGCCCAAGTGAATCCAAGTAACTCTCAGCGAAAGTTGGGATTTCAAGCAGTCGCAGTTTACATCATTATACTGTTTGTTATCCTTGGCAAATAAGTAGATCTCCTTATCAGCATATTGGTAACTCTTGATGCTGTTGTCTGTGATATCATGGACGACAGCTGTGCAATTGGGAACAGGACTATCTCCGCCTTCAACACAGATAGGTAGACAATCTCCAGAAGCTGTGGACAATGTGATTGACTCATGTGAGAAGGCTGAACTGGGTGGGACAAAGACCTAAAAATGTACAAGGTGATGTTATAATTGTCAATTTTAGAGACCATAGAGTGGTAAACTATATCAGAGACTGGCTTCCAGAGGGTTATGAGGGTGGTATATCCACCCACGACTTAAGCTATTTTTACCCAAGATCTCTGATAGGAAATTATGTGAGCCCAACAATTCAGAGTGCCCAGTTGATGGCAGATTCCACTTGTAATATCCCCACTTCCAACCGCTTTACTTCACTTTCTGGATTGGAGGGGGTTGATTGACTGCATACTCCCTCTCCCAGTATTGCTGCTCCCATTGAAAAGCCAAGGTTGGGTGACATTGGTCTAGTTTCCTGGAATATAGCTGGCCTGTCCTCCAAATTTGAGAACAACGAATGGAGGGAATATGTGACCAGGTTTCATGTTATTTGTCTCCAGGAAACGTGGGTGGTGGACCATAACCCCTTCCAGCTAGAAGGATATGGTTGCTTTGCTGTCCCCGCACAAAAACTAGCTCCAGGTAGGCCCACTGGGGGATTAATTGTATATGTAGACCTGCAGATGGAAGGAGTGTGGTCCAGTTTGAACTGGAAATCCAACTACTTCCTGGGTTTAAGGTTCCAAAGAAATAAAATGAGTTTTATCCTTGTTAGTTTTTATAACGCCATAGCATCGAGCAAGGAAGGCTCTATAGTGCATGATTTGCAGATTCACCTGTCTGCTGTTATAGAGCAGAGTAAGTCCACAGTGGCTCCCTATATAATCCTGGTGGGTGACCTAAACTGCCATTTGTGCCAAAACCTAAAATCTCGCATGGGGGGTTGGTCCGGTTGCACCTTGACAAAAGGTCTGCACTTTGAACACACGAAGGAGGGGAGGGAGCTAGAGAAAGTGATGAAAACTCACTCACTAAAACACACACTTGATTTAGTGACCGTAGATGAAGGCTCCGGTCCTCCAACAACTTTTAAAGGGAGGGGGTGTAGTTCCACAATAGATTTCATATTAGTTTCCAACTTATTTTGGGAATGGATAAATGAGGCAACAGTCGACTGGAGTATATTCAGTGACCATAATCCACTTGCATTATGGATTAAAAATTGGTCTTCCAACAAAGAAATAAGAAGCACGTCGGAAGGCAGTCTTGAGAAGGTTACAGACCAGGGGAGGCGCTTAAAGTGGTCTCGTATTGATGGAAACGCCTTTTTTAAGAACTTAATTAAGGAAGGGGGCAAAGAGTTTGAAATTTGCTCTGATCCCCTGGCTGATGGTTGTACAGTGACTAAAGCTTTTGAATCAATGGCCACTCGCATAGAGAGCCTATTAAAAAACTCCCGGCCTCCTAAACAAACTAATGCGCCTAGATGGTTTAATAAAGATTGCTCACGAGCACAGAAAGACCTCAAGGAAAGTTTGAAATTGAGACCTAGAAACAAACCACATATAGCACATTGTAGGACTGTCTATAAAAAGGCCATTAAGTGCAGGAGATTTGCCTTACAGTCCCAAACTTGGGAAACTTTAAGGGAAGCCGCGGAGAGGAGGGATTTAAGTACCTTCTGGAGAACCATAAATAATCCATGCTTTCAGGATTCTGCAGCACCAGTAATTGGTACAACTATCCTACCAGAGCGCTGGTTTAATCATTTTAAAAAATTATATAACTTTTTAGATGAATACCCGGAGGCTGAAGAGAAAATTTGCCCGTGGAGGACAGTGATCGAATTCACCCTTGGTGAAACTAAAGCGGGCATTCAGGGATTGTCACGTAATAAGGCCCCAGGCCCTGATGGGATACCACCAGACCTCTTTTTATCCAACATAGAATTCTGGGTCCCAATACTGACACGCGTGATCAATGCAGCTGTGGCCACTGGTATGCCACGCTCTTGGTCAACAGCTACCATAGTGCCTATTTTTAAAAAAGGTAAAAAGGATGACCCGCAGTGCTATCGCCCTATCTCCTTAATTGACGTAACCGCAAAAATCTTAGGTAGAATGTTACTAAACCGCCTACTGGACTGGGCAGAGGAGTACCATATAATCTCGGATTTACAATATGGGTTCAGGACTGGTAGATCAACTACGGATCAATGCCTGAATCTCTATTTACTGGTGTCAAAATATACTATAGCCAGTGATCAATCAATATATCTGGGATTTATGGACCTCTCCGCCGCATTCGACCGAGTGAACAGAGAAAAATTATGGAGTCTTTTGATTAGATTAGGAGTAGAGCCAGGTCTTGTAAATATTATGAGAGCACTCCATTGGAATACCTCCGCCAAAGTACGATTCAATTTGGCGGGAAACACAACTGCACCTTTCAATTGCACAAGTGGAGTAAGACAGGGCTGTATTCTAGCACCTTTCTTATTCTCCCTGTATATAAACGAACTGGAACAGGCATTGTGCAAATTGAATGCTGATACTCCAAGGGTAGGGTCTCGCCCAATTCCAGTGCTGTTATACGCAGACGATGCGGTCCTTCTGGCACGCACTCCAAGAGGTCTGCAATGTTTAATAGATGGCTTCGTTGATTTTATGGACACTCTAGACCTGGCAGCCAATCTAAGTCCTATGTTTTAATAGCCGGGACGAAACCGTGTAAAAAATTCACATACCGGATAGGCACTCACACACTTGAACAAGTAAAAACATTTTCGTACCTGGGTCTTTTATTTGATGGGCTTTTAAATTTTTAATTGAAGAACGGTGTACAAAACTGATCTCATCAACAGGAGCAATAATGAATTATGGCCGTAGGTTGGGTCGGTGGTCGCCGGAGCAGGTTATGCACCTTTATGGCGCCATTTGCTGCCCCAAAGTTATGTACGGCGCAGAAGTCTGGGGCTTCGCAGGGGTACGGCAAATACAAGTTGAGGAAAATAAATTCCTGCGGAGAATACTCAAAACGCCCCAGAGCTCCCCAGCCTACATCACCCATGCCGAATTAGGGAGGCAATGCATCGAAGATCTTATCAAGGCCAGGCCCGTTATGGCTTGGCTGAGGATCTGGACCAATCCAGATGCGGAATTGGGGAGACAAATCATTAGAGATTGCATCAGTAGGGATAAAGGGATGCGCATCCAGTGGTTTAAATATGTAAAACTGACACTAGAAGGAATAGAATGTCTAGACCTTTTTACTAACCCAACCACAATCATACCCCAAGATAAGGTCAGAATTAAGAGCTTGCTCCTGAGGAAAGCTGCAGACTGTAGATTTGATTCTGAGGGTAGGAAGATTTTAGCTTGCGCTCACAGCACCACCAAAACAGTAGGTGGCATGGAACCATATCTCAGTCTGATATATAATGCAGAAACTAGGTTTTTATTTACTCGTTTTAGGCTCAACCTTATACATCACTTGTTGGCAGATCCTTCGGGTTATACCGCCACGGTTGAGCAGAAAGGACCCTGCGGTTGCGATAGTAAATCTCCGCAGGATTCCCTTCATTTTGTATTGTTATGCCCTTTTTATTCATTTCCCAGGCGTTATTACTTAGTAAGAATTTTAAAAAATGGCAAGTTTAGACAAGCCAGGGCCGCTCTATTATACCTACAAAGGGCTGAAGACCCTTTGACCCTGTCATGTATAACAAGTTTTCTGAAAGTTGCACTGAAAATAAGAAACACTAGAGGGCAACCAGGATTGAATAATGGCTGAAGGCACTGTATTGAAGTGTTTTACATTTTAACGCACTGATCTGTATGTGGATTACCTTGTTATATTGATATATGTGTGTTGTTTTAACTATAATTTTTAAAGACATGATACCAGCACTCTTGTGAGCTGTCATATAGTTGTATTTGTTAAAAATTATATCTGCAGGATAGTATGCTCTGGTCACTGTACTTGTAATTATGCACTTTATGAGCTGCATAGATATTTCAAATGTATTTTTTTAAACTGTGTAAATGATGTGTTATGCATGCTTTTTATAATAATTGTCTTGCTTTTATGGTGACATGTATTGCACCGAATAAAGCTGATTGAAATGAAATGAAATGACTCACTTTGGTTCTGAGAATGAGTGCCAACCTGAAAAATAAGCCATCTGCGAGGATCGAGCCCTCTGTGGGATCCTACAGGTAGCAGTGATGAAGCAGGCTTTGTGCTGCTGATGTACTGTCAGAGCATCTGTATTTTTTCAGTGAAGAAGTTGTTTGCATTGCGCTTTTCTGTGAGGTGAGGAGATAGTGGGTGCTGATGACTGATGAGGGGGTTGCTGCAGTGCAGGATTGTTTTGAGTACTGTTGGTTGCTTCACTGATGGTGTTGGTATAGTATTTTGCTTTAGCTGATGAGCGGTCTGTGTTTACAGAAGGAGTTCAATATCATGAGGTCATTTGGAGTTTTGTTTTTCTCACCTTTTCTTTCCCAGTTCTGGATGGATCATTTTACAGCAAGGTCTTAGAGTACCAGGGTACTGAAGTCTTTGTCTTTCACATGTTTGTGTTTTAATCGAATCATGGAAGTTCACATAGTTTTCCAAAACGTTTAAAGTTGTTTAGAAAGGTGTTAGTGTCGGACATGGAGTTGATAGGGTGAGAGATGAGTTCAAGCAATAGGTTTGAGAGGTCTTTGAAGGATCTGAATGTGTATTCTTCTCTTTTAAATTGACCTTGGTTTGTTGGTTGGTTTCTGAGCATAGAGAAAGGGATAGAGTAGGGGTCGGTCCAGTTCAGGGGTGATTTGGATTGTTGGTGTCATTGAGAAGACAAGGGAAAAGTATGTTGCTTTTGGAGTGTTGGTTGTGTGACACTGTACCGCGTTTTGTGTGTTGATGAGGGTATCTTGTTTTTTAACTTGTGCAAGAGGTTCAAGTCATTATTAACAATATAAGCCATGATTAGTGTACTCAGAGAAGATCTACCGAATGTTAATAATACCAAGTTCTATGAAGATCTGCAGCTTGAATTCAAACTTTTATGGGGTCACTTTTAAGTGTCTTCAGTTCCAATGTTGTAATCTAGTACTATAGAAGCAAAGGGCTTACATTATGACCTACGCTTTTCTAGTTTGGGTACGATTTCCCTATACTATACAGATAATTTAGTGTGGACAACAATACCAAATGACGGTAAATCTCCGTAGCAGCCACAGAGATGATGGCAATTGAGGAGAACGTTTAATTACTGCTAATTTGTTTGCAGCATTTCTAAACTACTGCTGGCTGTATCATGCCTCTTAAATGTCATCAGAGGAAAGTGTGCATCTCTGCTGCTTGCACCTTTTAGCCCTATAACCATGCTGATATTGTCCACATATTGGCTGAGTGAGCTATTATTTATCAGTACTGTCTTGAACAATTCTCAGAAGTCAAAGAAATGTCAATTCATGATGGGCCTTTTCACAACTGTGATACTTTGGGTTTAAAGATGGACTTACTTCTCAATGTAGGTGATATGTGAATAATTTCCTCCAGTTGTAATGGATATACTTTCGTTACATCCGTACTTGACCGATGCCTAATTACAGAGCCTTGAGTTATGGATTAACACCCTACTGGATTTGAATCCTGTGGAGGGAGCAGTGTATCAGGAGAGTCTATCTTGAAGGGTTTATTAAGTGTTTGCCGCTTAGGGGCATTGTAGCTGTAATCATATAGCGTTTGCTGGCCCTGAGGACGCACAAAGCCCAATATTGAGTGGATGGCACTGTTGGGAAAGTGCTTGACTTGAAGACTATTGAAGTGTGGCTTATGTGGGAAGATTTTTGGTGTGGTGTTTGCCTGACAAGAAACTTTCTTACTTTTTTTACCCACTGTGCTTTTTTGCTTATTGTTTAAAATGAAAAATAAACACAACATGACTGCAAATAGTAGGAGGGATTCAGGAGGAAGGGAGAGGAGAGACGGCAGAGATGGACACAGGTACATTACACAAGGCACTTTGTGTATGGGCATTGTATAATTTCATTGCAAGTCAGTTATTGCCCAGTAAAGTGAAAGCATTTCACATGTTTATATAATTTTATGTATGTAAAGCTCCTTCTCAGCTAAGACTTTACAGTTTAAGGTGTATCCGAGGGATCTGGCCTAAGTATTCCAGATCTCCTTGTTCTCTCCGGCTGTTAGCGTCCAGGCTGTTCGCTGTTCAACTCTCAATTTACTTAAGCTCAAAAGGGAGTCCATACTTTCTCATACTTTGGTAGCCTATCATGTATTCTAGCTGTACATTTTTCTAATCCACGTAATTGTCACATTTTTGCCCACCATTGCTGTTTCGGTGGGGAGGTGAGGTGTCTTCCACCCGAGCTTTAGTTAATCTAGCTGCAAGTAACATTGATGTGATCAGGCGACTGAGATGAGACACAAGTTGGCATTTTCTTTCACCACTCATGTAATCTAAGAGCAGTATGGGTGGATCTAGCTGGATTATCATTCGTGTTGAGCCAAGAGTGCTTCACTACCAGACAGGACCCTAGCATGTGTGCTGGTGTGCCTCTCGGACTGCACCCTTTCCAGCAGTCAGCTGAAGTGTTGCTAATGGCTCTCAATCTTTCAGCAGTCCTTTTCCAGTGCAGTATTTTGTAGGTATTTTCCTTGTACCCGGACCATTGTTTTTCATGCTCTCTTCCATATTAGGGACCAAGTATCTTTAGTTATCGTTGGGGCCAGATTTGTTTCACATCTCTGCCTGTACTTGCGATTGCAGGTAATGGCTGATATATTGATAGTCACCCCTTTTGATTATTCTTTTTTTTTTTTTAACAGGTAAAAAAACTGACCTGTCCTCTGGAATGTAATACCTCTTCTATCAGAGTACCAAAGTGGACGGGTGCAATGAGCAGTTAATACACTCTAGGCTTGGCTATTGTAATGCAGTATATGCTGGGCTTCCAAAATATCAGCTTTAAAAATTGCAACGTATTCTGCATGAAGCAGCTCACCTACCCACCAGTACTGTGTCAAGAGAGCGTACCACCCTGCACTGGATCCAGTTTTGAAGCATTACAATGGTTAATCACATTTTCTTTGGAGAAGGGGCTTACATATGTGATGTTTAGAGAGCATGGCTGCCCTCACAGGTGGGCTTCCCAGCGCTAGCTCTAAAAGCACACACCTGCTGCTGGCAGCACCCGAAGAAAAGAGAGGAAGAGGCTAGATTGAGAAAAGCCAAGTCTTGAGGGAATTTCTGAACCAAAGATGGTTGAGTATTTCTTATAGAGAGGGGAAGAGCTTTCCAGAGAAAATGGGCCAGAGCACGAAAAGAGCAACCCCCCGTTCTGACTCTCATAACTCGGAACCTTAGCCAAGTTCTGGTTGGCGGAACGCAGGGAGCGTGTGGGCTGGTAAGATGAAATAAGCTGGCTCAGAATAGGGGCCCCTGGGAATGTAGAATTTTATGGGTGAAACAAAGGGTCTGGAAATGAATGTGTTTCTCCATAGGGAGCCAATGTAACCTGTGCAAAGGCCTGAGGCAGAGCAAAACCTGGGAAGAGAAAAAATCAGCCTTCTCACTGCTTTCTGGGCTAGCTGGCGTCTCTTCAAAACGGAACAATTGGTGCCTGAGTATAAAACGTTACAATAGTCCAACAGAGACCAAATTCTTTTCTCAGTTTGAAAACCGCAGTGATCAGTAGAGCTCGGAGCCCTGTTTGGCTTACAAATGATCATCATAGAAGCCACTTGTGAGAATTAATAATACCTCCGCTGTTTCCATCAGGCTTCTCCTGTAGTGAGAACTCAGGTTTGCCAGTTTTAGGTAATTAAAGACTTACAACATATTTGTTCTGAAGTACTCTTAGCTCCCCTCCTGAAATGTGTACTTAATTGGCAAGACAAATTGAGCAATTCTGAATTCGTGTCCTCATGGACTAGAGGTGATGGTTGAAAATGAACCAGGGCTTGCAATTTCAGGCAGATGATGTTGTGCTCACAGCTCATACGTTTTTAATCAATTTTATGATATATGTCGCATCTGGTGGATTCTTGAAATACAATGGAGCAACTGTAATAAAGTGCACAATACTAATGTATCATTTTTCAACCAAAAATGGAATAAGAGAGATCTATTATCATTCTATATTGATGTTTACAACCCTCCATAAGATCATATTACCGAGGAGGCCTTTAACAAACCATTTTACATATGTGACAGTCTTTATAATGCACTAGCCGATGTGTGTGTTTTGGCTGAGTTTTACTTGTTTTCAGTATCCATTTACTGTTTATATTATTTTTCTTGTTTCCCTCTTGCTCTAACCAGGCGATGGGTATTTATGGCACCCTTGTAAAGCAGTTACCTCCACAGAAGCAGGGGGCACAGAAGCAGATCGGAGACACATCAAACTTTCCAAAGATTGAGGTGGTCCATGAAGAGGAAAGAAGCAGCAGCTAGCAGCCTCGACAGTTGTCGCACAGAGATATACGACATCGCAGCATACCAAGATTGTCAGACATTGGAACATACTAACCAGATGCACAGACTCCTTTATACTTCCAACACTTTAAGTTATGCTTCATTTTTTATTTCAAACAATTACGTAATTAAAACATCTAAAGAGAAGTGTTCTTGTTCAGTTGTCTCTTCAGCTCAGGATTCCTTTTTAGAGGCAGTCAGGTTTGTTCGCTTTGCAGGCAACTTGGTGAAAAATCTATTCCTGAACCAGCCTAACAAATCCCTAAACGAGGGCAGTGAACCTAGACTTGATGTATGCATTTTTTTAAGGATCTGCATTTGTTTCGGTGACAAGACCTTCTAGTGGGAAGGAAAAAACCTGCAGGGGAATCGGCTTCAGAATGCTGTATATTAAAACCTCATCATTGCGTCCTCCGTTTTTTTTCAATTTCTTTTTGTTCGACCGAAAACGAGAAATCGATCATGAGTCTAGTCTTACCTTTAGGCTAAGTATTTGCCCCACTTTTGATGCCAGTTCCTGTTCATCACATTATTTTTACTGTACTGATGATGGTGTACATTGTCAGGAACTTCCTGCAGGTAAGGCATGCTGTTGTATTAACCGAAAGGTGCTTATATGAGACTACTTTGGCATTATCTGCCTGCCATTTTGGATTTATGGATGTTCACAAACCAAACTTTCTAATCCTCATAGAGGTTACTGAAATGAAATGGGAGCTGCCATTGATTGTTTGTAAATTAGACCGCAAACACAGGATTAGAAAAACTGAAAATATCTAGAAAGTTGAATCACTGAAAACTTAGTGTTGCTGAATTTGTTCAAGACTGACAACTAAGTAGCTATGTGGAGTATTATTGTATTAAATAGGATGCACATAGCTGTTAATGAAAAAATGTTTGCACAACCAGTGCACTTATACAGAGCACAAATGATTTACGTTTTTTGTTGCTTTTCAAAAAAGTTGTTTTGATGTTCGCACCAGTGTTGAAGGGTAAGTACTGTGTCTGATTCAAAACTGTGGATTTTAGCTTGTGAGGTGAAGTCAGACAAGTTCAAGCTGTGGTTGAAGGAGGTGTTTTCAGAGAAGTCCATAAAATGCCACTGAATCTCAATCCACTCCAACATCTGAACTATCGCCCTATCTCACTCCTGCCTTTCCTGGCTAAAATCTTAGACACCCATGTTGCAGGCTGCCTTTCTGGCTTTATCGAACAATCGGACTACCTAGAGCCTCGCCAAGCTGGCTTTCGGCCTGCTCACTCCATGGAGTTGGTGATCCTTGCAGCACTAGACACCCTGAGAGCTAACTCAGATAAGAACATCCCTCAGGCCCTGGTGCTCCTGGATCTGTCAGCCGCTTTCGACACGGTCGATCACAAAATCTTGATGGACCGTGTCACGCATGCCGGCATACAGGGCCCTGCATTTAATTGGATAATGTCCTTTCTCGAATACAGGTCACAGGCGGTCCGTCTCGGTCCTTTTACCGCCTCCAAGCTCTCCACCACTTGCGGGGTGCCACAGGGTTCGGCCCTGTCTCCACTCCTCTTCAACCTCTATCTAAAACCTCTGATCCACTCACTAAAAGATAGAAAGGTAACGACCTTTAACTATGCTGACGATCTTCAGCTGGTATTCACCTTGGACTCCGCCGACTCGGCCACTGAATTTCAAGCCACCATGCTTCACATCCAGCGCTGGATGGACCTCAAACTGAACCCGGGCAAGACGGAACTAGTTTTGCCTGGAAAGAGCGAGACCCTGTGGGGCCACCATTACTGGCCTACCGAACTAGGCGTCTTCCCCCAACCCTTCATCCGCCGTGAAGAGTCTGGGGGTTACCATTAACTCTGACCTGTCACTTAAAGGACAAGTCGGTGCAGTGGTCTCTTCTTGTTTCCTCCAACTGCGTAAAATTCGTAAGATTGCTCACCTGCTATCTCACTCAGCACTTATACAAGTAGTTATCGCCTTGGTCCTCTCACGTCTCGACTTCTCTAATTGCATTCATCTTGGCCTGCCCCTGTCCCTACTTAACCGTCTCCAACCGGTGCAGAACCAGGCCGCAAGATTAATCTTTAAACAACCTAACTGGCAATCCGCTAGACCTTGGCTATCTAAACTTCACTGGCTCCCAATTGCCCTACGTACAGCATTTAAGACAGGCTGTCTGATCCTCAAAGCACTGCATTGCAGGAATCCTTAATTCATCAGCTGCATGATTTCTAAACATATCCCACGGCGTAACTTGCGCTCTACCCATCTCCACCTACTAACTCTTCCCCCTCTTCAGGCGCAAACGTCAAGGTGGCTGCAGGTTCTCCTACCTCGCCCCTGAATTCTGGAACACTCTACCTCTAGCAATCAGGAGTTGCGATAATCTGTTAGGTTTCAGAAAGGTACTCAAAACTTGGTTATTTGAGCAAGCTTATGCATAGGTCCTCACGCTGCCAACATTACGCAAGTCTAGCGCCATGAAACCTCTCGGTGACCGTGCGCTCTTACAAGTTCTTGATAACATAACATCTGAAGTGAGCTGCATTTGTCTCTATCAAATCAGGCAATGGACTAAAGTTTTTTCTTTCATCGACAACCTGGATCAAAGAATGAAAATCCTTCAATAAAGACTGCCTGCACCATGTATACAGCATAAGCTTTAGATTACAGGGTATTCATAAATGCATAATGCACCTGCTTTTGAGCAATCCCCACTGCCCTTTTCAGAGTCAGTGGGACCTTGTGTCCTCTGTAGTGATATTAGTGTGCCTCGCAAGTCTGTGGAGAAGAAATTTGTGTCCGGACCGGAGGCTTCCATTCTTCTTCTCTTTCTTTTACTGTTCAAAACAGCAGCCAATCAAATTAAAGTTTCATAAACACAAAATTTCCCATGACTACACAAGTCACGTTATAACCATAGAGACCCAGCCCTACATAACCCCTTTGTAAGAGTCCATCTTCTTCAGCTGCTTCGCAGCCAGTTAAGCACCCTTACACTTATGTGCTTATGCTAAATGATGCTTTGCGTTTTCATGATTGCTGAATGTATGGCAACTTATGACCCCCGCTGCAGCGTGCTCTAATTTAAATATTGTGCATTTAGCAAGCTACCGCCTGCTCTGCATCGCTGGTTGCTTATTTCTGCGCCGTACTTCACACCCCATGCTTACACAGGAGCGCGGTGTTGCCTCAGCAGGGCGCCACTGCCGTCATTATTGTGTGGAGTGGGAGAAAGGGGAGTGAAGCCATGCGATTGCAGTCGCACAGTGCTCTTTCTATGGAAACAAGAGAACGTCCAGTACGCATGCACGACAGCCGGATTTCTGCCTTCTGTTGTCGGAGGCTTGGATAAAACACAGGGAGATGCATTTAAGTTCTCTGGTCTGTTTTCTCTTTGTTTGCTCTTCCCGTCTATGCCCTGTTGTGTTTATTACACAGGGTTGGAATAATTTTCATAGGCTTTGCAGGCCCTCCTTCCACGTTTTAAGAATCTTTGAGCATTATTCCTCGTGACTTGCTGGCCTGTTATTAAGTTCAGTCTGCTGCACTCCCTTTGATTGCTCCTTTTCAGAAGCTGAACTCACTTCCTCTAGACTTCTGATCTGACCTTGTCCCTCCAGAGGCATTGCTGGTTCTGCTGTGCAGGCTTTTTGAACATGGCTGAGTATTATGAGGAGGGCTATTATGATGACCCAGCTGGGTCTTTTGGAGCAATACTTTGTTAATGCTGTGGACGCAGGCATGCAACACTAGGTGAACAAGGCTTTGGTGAGAGCCATTGAACCTCTGAAGCATCGCCTATGTGGGTACACTGAGCAACAGGATTTGCTGCCTACCCCATACCTTCAAGTATAAAGGGTGGTCAATTGTCCTCTCAATCCAAAGCCGGCTGGAAAACCCCTGAAAAGCCGCACACCATTGATTTAGAGAGATTGGCCAGCTCATTGCCAATGGATCATGATTACCGCTCTTCTGCCAGTTCAGATCACGAAAACAAACCTGGTCTTAGCAAGCGTAAGCGCAGGTCATGGCAGGTTGACACCCCTCCTGAATGAATGAATGAATGATACAACTTATAAAGCACACGAATACCCGGAGGCGTCTTGGCGCTAAACAGAGCAAAAAGGAGCAGACAAGATCTAAGTAATGTCAGTAAAGATCATTGATTAAATAACCAGGTTTTGAGGCTCTTCCTAAAAAACCGAGAGTGAAGGTGCTGTTTTAAGGTCACGTGGCAGACTGTTCCAATGAAGAGCCATAATACTGAAAAAACTTCTTCCCCCCAGGTGGCGCGTCTGAAGGAAGCAGCCCTCAATAGACTGGCTGAACATGAATGCAACGTTCTGCAGGAATATACTCCATAAAACTTTTCTTGAGGTAGGGTGGGGCTTTTCCATGGAGTGTTTTATATGCTAAACAAAGAGCCTTGATGGTAATGCGATGGCAGACCGGGAGCCAATGCAATTGTCTAATGGAATCCCTGACTTACTGAAATTTAGGAATTCCTCACCATCGAGCCGACTGAAATTGTTCACCCAAAGTCCTCTATATGGCTCCCACCACAAGTAGTGGCGGACTATGTCAAGTCGCATATATGCCTTGCGTTTGCCAAAAATGTAAGAGCACGCCTTCGCTCGGATTGTTGCCGCCTGATCTCCTGGGCAAAGTCATTGACCCTCCTGAGGTGGATCCGACCCTCGTTACTAAAAAATATTCAAAGGACCTGAAGAAGGGTATAGATGGGGCTTGGTGCTCCTGTCAGGACAAGCTCCTCGAACTGTCCGCACCCCTCACCAAAATACTGGAGTTAGGCTACAAAGCTGAGGAGTCCGCCATGGCGATTGACCCTGATGAGTTGGTCGGCTGGGCGCAGAGGGCTATATTCTAATTGGGCAATGAAAATAGTGCTATTTCCAGTGAAAAGCGTTAGTCCATCCTACTTAAATCCGACCTGTAGCTCACTGAACTTGCATCCTCTGAACCTGGACCAGTAGTGCAGGGCCTGCTGTTTTGTCAGCTTTTCCTTAGAGGGTTATCTAAATTTGTAGCTACATTCAGTAACCTTGATAAAGTGCAGGGTTCCCTTTGCAAGGTCTTCTGTCCGCTTTTTGGCAGGGCCAACCGCTTCAGTGGGTGAGCTGTCAGCCTAGATTATCATCAAGGCCCGCAGAGAGGTTTTTACCAGACCAGTGGTGGTTACCACGATGCCTCTGCAAACTCGAACTTTTACCCCTCTCGTCCCTGAGGTAACGAGTATCATTTCCAAAGAGGTCACTATAGGGGATCACAAGGCTGCTTCTTCCAAGAGTCTGGCACCACAGATGAGACAAATGCTGTTTTCCAATGTATTACTGGTGGGGGGGGGGGGGGGGGGGGGGGGGGCAGGATCCAGATCCAGTCATTTCTACACAATTGGCAGAATCTTACGCAGGATCCCTGGGTTCTAGAGACTGTCCTGGGCTACAAACTGGAGTTCTGCAGCTCCCTGAGGCGGGTCCTTGCCACACACATGATGTCTTTTTCCTAACAAGAGCAAGATTTGAACTTCTCTGAGGTTCATTCACTCCAGCAAAAGGGCGCCATAGATGCGTTGATTTCCTATCTGAACAGGTTTCTCGGTTACATCTTCCTGGTGGAAAAGAAAGGGGGTGGTTCTCGTCTGGTCTCAGATCTCCAGGATTTCAATGGTTGGATTGTTTACCAACATTTCAAGATGGAGAGCATCCATCTCTTGAGTGACATTCTTCAGGAAGGGGACTGTTTGGTTCGGTTAGATTTAAAAGACTTGTATCTCTCCATCCCAATTTTTCCGCCCCACAGACTTTCTTCAGTTCCTGTGGCGCAGCCATTGTTAGGAGTACAAGGTCCATCCCTTCGGCCTCTCCTCTGCCCCTTGGTGCTTTACGAAGCTCCTGAGACCGGTAGTGGAATCTGAGGGCTCGAGGGGTGCGTCTGATTATCTAGACAACATCATTCTCATGGCTCAGTGTCCTCAGTTGGTGCTTACACACTTAAAGTGGACACTTCTTCTCCTCCAAGGTCTCGGTTTTGTAATAAACACTCAGAAATTGGTTCTAACTCCGTCACAATGCATAACGTTTCTGGGATTTCAGGTGGACTCACATTTGTCAGCTGATTCTTCCACCCCAGAAGGGGGAAAAGAATTGAGATTGACTACGCAAGCAGACTGTATCCTTGAGGTCGATAGCTCGTATTGTGGGTCTGTTGGCATCTTCGATTCAGCCCATTTTTCCCGGTCCCTTGCATTTTCGAGTGCTTCAGAGACTCAAGATTCGGCATCTTCAGAAAGACCTCAGCTATGCACAACAGATTCTCCTCTTGGAGGAGGCTAGGTCGGAGATGTGGTGATTGGATCACATGGAGGCCTGGAATGGCAGAACAATATTTGGCTCAACTCCGGAGATTGTGATGGAGTTGGATGCCAGCTGCTGAGTTTGAGGGGTGCCATTGCAGCATGATTTTGACCAAAGGTCATTAGTCCCAGGAGGAGCTATTCCTCTACATCAGTTGCTTGGAACTCCTTGCAGGTTTGCAGTCTATCACCACACTGTTGCATTCTGCTTTGGATGGACAATATCTTGGCGGTCCAGTATGTGAACAAGCTGGGCGGGACAAGATCCTTCATTCTGGTGGAATTTGCCAAGGGTTTTTGGCATTTTTGACTCCAGCATCAGAGCTCGTGTTGGCGGAGTAGCTCCTAGGACAGAGCATTGCCGTTGTGGATTGGCAGTCCCGTCACCTTCACGATTTCAGCGACTGGAGGCTCCATCTAATAGTTTTCCATACACTGAATTGTTTATGGGTCCCTGCTCAGTGGACCTTATTGCATCCCGCCTCAAACGCCAGCTTCCAACTTTTTTCAGCTGGCGCCCAGATCCGTAAGCCCAAGCCAGGATGCTTTTCTTCTGGACTGGACTCCCAGACTGTACTATACCTTTCCCCCATTTTTGATTATCCCTAGGGTGTTGATGCAGTTGTGCCGTCAATGAGTGGAACTCATGTTGGTAACTCCATTTTGGAGGGCGCAACCATGGTTTCTGGTTCTTCTTGAGTTAGCCTGTGCCTGTCCAATTCTGATACCAGTCCACTGGAATCTCTTTTTGGATCCCAGGGGTTGTACCCATCTGTTAATCTTGTCACTGCACCTCTCTCTCGTGGCTTGGAGGGTTTCAGGGACAGATGGAGCATCCCAGGACTTTCGAAAGAGGCTAATGACCTAATCAGTCAGGCGTGGTCCTCGAGCACTCACAAACGCTATTCATCAGCTTGGAAGTGTTGGAGTGGCTGGTGTAGTGAACGGGGTGCAAATCCCATTGTAGCAGATTGCAGTTTGGTCATGCATTTTTTGTCTTCCTTGGCTTCGGCGGGGCTGGCGCATAGAACGGTTAAACATTTTTGTTTCGCCATCAGTGGGTCATTTGCCAGTGGGCGAACACCCCATTGTAAATTGTTGAGGGATATCCCTTTGGTTAGACTGCCTCTTCCTGAATGTTCTGTATTGTGGGATGTTACCATTGTCCTGCGATTTTTAGAGTCTTGGCCAGATAATAAATATTTGTCTAGAAATCAACTGTCAGCCAAATTGAGTATGCTCCTGTGCCTCATCTCCTGTAAGCGGGTGCCTGATGTCCATGCTTTGGATCTTGCCAGTAGGATTTTTTTCTCCTGAAGGAGTTACTTTTGCAATTTCTCGGCGCAAAGGATCTCTGTTCGAACAAATAATTTCAAAGACAATCTGTTGGCCAACACTGTGCCCAGCAGTTTAGTCTTGAGGTTGATATGGGGTATTGGCTGATAAGATGCGCCATCAGACGGCGGCTTCCCAGATTTAAGGATCACTATGATATTGGCTCCTCTTATCTTGTATGATAAGGTGCCTACATCAAGATCCTCTTTGTACATGACTAGGAGGGAGGGGGTCAGGTATGAAGCAAACTCCTAAAACAAAATATGAGTGGGAATCATTTGGGACCAGAGGTCTTCCCCCTGGAGGAAGGGCATCAAGTGCCTGTGTTAATTCTTCAGTCAAAGCCTCTTCTAATCGTTGGTGGTCAGTAAGGTTTGTAAACCAGGAGACGATGTCTTTAAAAGCCACTCTAGCCCATAGCAGATAACGTTGTTGGCATCTAGTCAGCTAGAAAACACATTTTCTATTGTGTTCTTGCTGGGATTTAAAACCAGGCCGCCTCAATGTATTTCCTCTTTATTCTATAGCATTTCTTCTTCAGGACCAGAAGTTGAAAGTTCTGTAGAGTTTGAGAGTTTACAGGAGTTTGTGCTGGCCAAATACTCTTTGTGCGCATCACAGGAGCTCTTGAGAGAAGAGCAGGAACCTAATGAAGAGTCTTCTTTCACATTACAGCTTCGTGTACTTTCCCATATTCCTTCTGCTCGACTTCCCTGTACCAAGCAGCAACAGTTTCCACAGCTACAAAGTAAATTTTGTTGAGAAACGATCCACAGTTCAAATAGCCAGAGAAAGTGTAAATTTTCACCACTATGCCATGCATGCGCAGAAAACAATTTAAAACGTGCATGCTCCAGATCTGTTAAAGCAGGCACTCTGAGACAATGGCATAGCCAGAAAATTAAAATACCTCCCACTTTTAACCAGATCTCGAACAACACCAAATGAAAGAAACAGTAAGCCCAGCAGTTCCAAGATTAGTTCTCTTTACCTGTACATCCTCCAAACAATCCATTTATCCTCCCACTCTTTTATCCATCTATCCTTGGATCCTTTGCCCTAGCCTTTAATTTATTCCAACATTACATTGACATTTCTTCCATCCATTCATTTATTCATCCATTCTTTCACTCATTAATCCATTCTTTCACTCATTCATCTGTTGAACCATCTATCCATCCATCATTCCATCCATTCAAGGACCATTCCCTTGACATATTGATTATCCATCCTTTCACTCTTCCATCCATTTATGCAAAACATTTTTTGTCCAACTTTCTATCCACTTACTCATCCGTTTATCCTTTTACCTTTCCTTTCAACTTTTTGTTAATTGATCCTTTAACCGCTTAATCCAGGCTTTCATCCTTACAACCTTTCCTCCGTGCACCACTTTTGTTGTTTCCACTCTTCCTTCCTTTCACATCTTCTTTCACTTTTCCTTTCATATTTATTTCCCCATTTCCTTCCTTTTATCTTTCTTTTCATCCTTGACGACTTCCTCCTTGCACCATTTTTCATTTTTTCACCCTTCCTTTCACATCTCCTTTCACTTTTCCTGCCTTCTTTTCATATTTATTTTCTTGTTTCCTTCCTTTTAGCTTTCATTTCATCCTCAACGGCTTCCTCTTTGCGCCCTTTTTGTTGTTTTCAATCTTCCTTCCTTTCACATCTGCTTTCTCTTTTCCTTCCTCCTTTTCATATTTCCTTCCTTTTATCTTTCTTTTTCGTCCTTAACGCCTTCCTCCTTTCTATTTCTTAGCTGCCAAAATGTTTCCTTTTTTCAAACAATTTGTTTGATCTTATTTCAACTCTTTTCCTTACCCCACCTTCCCCCACTCTGTTTTCTAGTCATTGTTGTGTTTTTAGAATTAGATTTGCATAATTTCTTGTTCTCTTCCAGGGGATCCTCATCAAAGTCATAAGCATTAGAATATTCCCGCCCATGCGCGGGACCCCGGAAACACTATATTATATGTGGCTCACATATATATATATATCCATATATATATATATATATATATATATATATATATATATATATATATATATATATTTTTTTTTTTTTTTTCACTGAAAAACCATAGGTTTCAGGGGCGTTATAGTTAGCTGGACTTTTCACTCGTACAAAACCATAGAAATTCCCCCGTTATAGTTAGTTCAGCTAACTATAACTCGCGCGCCCACAATGCACTGCTGATGACGTCACATATTACATCACTCATGACATGGTCAGTGACATCACTCATGACATCACTCATGACATCTCAAATGACATCACTGATGACATCATCCAGTGAATGTGTGTTTTTCTGAAAATTATATATGCTTTATATATGTATATCTCAAGGTCGATGGAAGAATAAATGGGTATATAAGTGTCTAAATGGATGATTTTGTTTTTGAAAAATTGATTGTATAACTGACTGATTAAGTGTATCTTAGTGAAAACATGGCTTAGTGAGTAGTGTTTAAATATGTAAATATCTGTATCAGTCTCTCACGTTGTGTATAAGTGGCTGCATGGGTTGGTGAGTAGCTACATGAGTGTCTATATAGGTTATTAGTTGGTTTTTTGAGTATCAGTATAAGTGTCTTATGTCTGTATGGTTCGGTGGGGGGGTATTACGTAGTGCATAGGTGCATGAATGAGTGACTCACTGTTTGTATGTGTTGAAGACAGCATGTGTGCAGGACTGTATGGGTGGATGAGTGTGTGCATGGGTGTGTTAGTGAGTGAATGACTGTCTCAATAGTGTCTCTATGAGTAACTACATATGTTTTAAACTAGTATATGTGACTATTGGTGTATATCAGTGAGTATATGTGAGAGTGAGAGATTGAAAGAGTTCCTGTATGAATAAGTATGTGTTTCTATAAGTGATTGTTAAAAAGACTAAGTATGTGTAAGTTTCTGTAGAAGTAAGTGTGGTGGTGTGTGTCTAACTGTATATGCAAGTAAATGGATGTTTGATTCATTATTAGCATGAGTGACTATGTGTGTGAGTAACTTTATGGATGAGTGGCGTTGTGTAACAGGATGTTTAGGTGTATGAGTACATATGATGAGTGAGTACATGTATGAGTGACTGTATAGGACTGTTGGTGAATGAGTGGATGTGGATCTTACAATTACTGAATAGGTTGTTGTAACTGGTATTGGTATGTCCATTGTTTTGAAAATTTTAATTTCTATTTTTGAATGTGTGTATCAAAGGTTATATTAGGGGGAGAGGAGGTCTGCCACTCTATCACAAGGATGATGTCATGAGTGATGTCACTGACCATGTCATGAGTGATGTAATATGTGACGTCATCAGCAGTGCATTGCGGGCGCGCGAGTTATAGTTAGCTGAACTAACTATAACGGGGGAATTTCTATGGTTTTGTACGAGTGAAAAGTCCAGCTAACTATAACGCCCCTGAAACCTATGGTTTTTTCAGTGAATTTCAAAGGTTTTTTAAATGCTAATTTCTAGCTATGCCTACAGAGATAGGACATGTGAAGAAAGAAGGAAAAACGCACAGAAAGAAAAAAAAGAAATGCAGAAAGAAGCAACAGAAGTCCTCAAAGACGAAGAAAAGTGCAGGAAGAAGTATAACGTGCAGAAAGAACAAACAGAAGAGCAGAAACAAGCCTTGTTGCAAAATCATCCTGTACCCTCAACTTTTTCAGACGGATACTGGTGGTAACTGAGTCTGACTAACCAGTCCTAGAGCCAGTGCTATGTTAAAAGACACTCGGAATACAGTGAAAATACCTACATACACTAGGGCACACTATGTGTTGGGGTCCCCCTGTGATTAGCATGACCTCCTCTGTAAGCCCCTAGTATATAATAGGGCAGGGGATTAAAACTACCTCTTAAAACGCACCACAGGGCGTGTTTGAACACATCACCTCATGCCCCGTCCCCTCCCTTCCCCACTGTGTAAACACGCCCTGTAGCCGTTTTAAGTTGGGAGATTAAGTCCCCTTGAATCCTGAGGGTCCCTAGGGTCCAACTAGACCACTAGGTACCTCCAGTAAGCGCCACAGAGCTGCGTTGCAGAGAGGTGTAAAAAGTGGCACGGCCTGCACCACCTCTCTGCAACGCAGAGCAGTGGTGCTTACTGGAAGCACCTGGTGGGCTAGTTGGACCCCAGGGTCCCTCAGGATTGAAAGGGAATCATTTCCCCAACTTAAAAACGCGCCACAGGGCCTGTGCCCGTTCTGAGTTGAGAGATTAAGTCCCCTTGAATCCTAAGGGTCCCTAGGGTCAAACTAGCCCACTAGGTACCTCCAGTAAGTACCACAGAGCTGCGTTGCATGGAGAGGTAAAAAGGGGCGTGGCCTCAGAACACCTGTCTGCAACGCAGCTCCCTGGCGCATACTGGAGATACCTGTTGGGCTAGTTGGCCCTCAGGGACCCTCAGTATTGAAGGGGAATTAATTCCCCAACTTACAACTGGCCAGGGGGTGCGTTTGCAGAGTGCTGCAAGGAGGGGGCGTGGCCTCCAACGAGATACCGGTCTTTTTTTAATTTATTTTTAAGAAGGAGGGCTGTGTGGCCCTCTTTCTTTTTCTAATTTATTAGCCCTGGGGACCCCAACCCCCAGGGCCTGCACCCTAATTTTTTTAGTTGAAAAAAATTAATTTGGCCCTCCCAAGGCCTTAATCGGCCCCGGGGACCCCAACCCCCAGGTCATGGCCTTTTTTTTATTTTTTTATTCTTTAGGAGGGGGGCTGTGTTGCCCCCCACCTCAGGCCACTTATGGCCCCGGGGCCGGCCTTTGTTTTTTATTTTTTTTTAAAAAAGTATGTTTATAGAAACACCTAGGACATGCTGGACAAACCGTATGTACCGATCACCATGATGATTTGCGTGATATTCATTAAAAGGTGACTATGCATACAATGAATCCACGTAGAATGTATTCACACCGCTAGTGAAGCTCTGACATGTCTGACACCCTACCGTGCCTAATCCCGGCGCCCCCGCTGGTGGGTACTCTCCAAGTAGACACCCTTGTCGTTTATTTATACAAACATGGGTAGCTATTGACTGGCACATTTAATACACATGCACACCAAGCCATTCAAAGGGGATTCGACAAAAATTCGACCAAACTATGCAAGAAACCCCCTCACGGTTAATAAAACGCACATCCACCGCCGGATGTGTAATACTTTTTATTTTACTCTCTGGAAAGGAGACAAACCTCACTTGAGAGTCACAGTGTGCTCCTGGCTGAGCCCAATGCTGTGTTACACCCACCAGTGCCCGCCGAGTGCCACACACTTCTGTGTTGTATTCCACCAGCTAGTGCGTATGCTATGACACTCTCTAGCCCATGTGCACTGTAACACCACCCCGTGAATATGCCATGCCACACTTGCCTTCGCACGGGTTATATTGCCCCATCTAACGTGCCTTCCTCGATGCCTATGTTATAAAGCACAGCGCTATGCCATACATATTACAATCTGGGATCCATATCTTTGTCACAGTGCATATGCAATGTTACACTACCCAGCACATATTTTATATTACAACTTTAGAGACTACTTAGGTTACACAACACTGCCCTGTGCATATTACACTCCAAGGCGCATATCACATAGCAAGCGCTAGTGCCTGTGCTATCTCGCACTCTCCAGTGAATCTGTCATTGCGCACAATGTATTGCATATTATATTTCACACCCCGGTTCATCTTAGATCACACTTTTTGGTGCATAGTTTATACCATATACTATATCTAGTTTTCATTTTCAATCCTGCTCTCAGGACTATGTTCTATATAACACTGCGACCACCTACCCTTTTCACGGGCATTACATTTTGCGATGGGGGGTGGAGGGTCAGGGGATGTTTCTGCCAAGTGAGCCCGGAGTCACAGTCCCAAACGTCCTCTTCTTCCTGAATAAAAGTGAGATTATGCTGCATACTTGTTCATATTTTAAGTAGTTCGCACAGACACACATTTTAAAAACAATAAAGTTCCTAATACCCACCTTCTATGAACAGTTAGCTTGCTGCCCCATCCACCTCCTCCCTATCCTCTGTTGTCTGAATCCATGGACTAGCCTCCTCCCTCCTGCCATTCATGGTCTGATGTGCTGCCACTGCCCTGCATTTAGCATAATGTACCAGTCAACTCATCCTGCCCTCCATTGCCCAATTCTATGGCCCATCATTGACCTCCTGCTTAGCCTCTGTGCTTTGCTTGCTGCCCCTATTCTCCTTCCCCCTGCCCTCCGATGTCTTTGTGCATGCCCCTGCTCCATCCTTTTTGACCACCATGTTACATGGACCTGCCACTCCTATCTACTCTGAGTGTTCTGTTGAGCTGCCACTCCCCTACCACCTGCCTAGCATTGTCAGATGACTGTAACCTGTCCCTGCCACCTCCACCCTGCCTGTCCACATGCCATGCCCCTATCCCCTTCCTCCTGTCCTCCATGGTCCATTTTACTGCCACACCCTTCTGCCCTCCCTGGTCTGTTGTGCTGCAACTGCTCCTCTTGCCTGCCCCGCGCGGTCTGTTGTGAGGCCCCTTCCCCTGAACTCTCTTATCTGTGCCCAGGTCCTGACCCTCCCTTCTATCCTCCATGGTCCTTTGTGCATGCCCCTGCACCCTCCTTCTTGAGCATCATAGCCATTGTGCTGCCACTAACCCTCCCGCTTGCCATGCATGGTCTTCTGTGCTGCCATGGCCCCTCCCACCTTCCCTGTGTGGTCAGCTAGCTGCTCCTGACCCCCTCCCACCTTCCCTCCATGGTCTGTGTGTATGCCATCATAGTCTCACCGTTGCTCTCCATGGTGTGTCTTGTTTCTAGTGCCCATCCTGCCTGACCTCCATGGTCATCTTGCTGCTCCTGCCCTGCCCCCTTGCCCCCAGCCCTCTGTTTCCATGTGCAGACCCCTATTCCCTCCCTCCTGGCTTGTCGGTTCCATTGTAATGCCCCTGATCCGTCCCTCCTGCCCTTTATGGTCTGTTATGCTGCAGCTTTCTCTCCTGTCTGTCCATTATGGTCATCTAGCTACCATTGCCTCTTTCCCCTCTGTTGTCTGTTGTCCATGTGCATGGTCCTGTCCCCTCCCTATTGCTTTCTATGGATTGTTGTGCTGCACTCCCGTCCCGCATGCCCTGTGTGGTGTATTGTGCTGCTGCAAACCCTGATGCCTGCCCTGTAGGGTCAGTTTGGTGCACCTCTCAATGTCCCTCCTGTCCTCTGTTATCCGAGTCCATGTCCCTACCCCAATTCCTCCTGCCTACCCTGATCCAATATACCATACTTGCGAACATTTTGAACTTGGTAAGAGGGAGATTTTGAAATAAAACTGGGGTATTGATTTTCCCCTTTGAGTTACATTGAAAAAGAGAAGATTGTAGACAGGTAACAGATCAAGTAAAGCCCATTTGAGCTTAAAAACATTGGACGTTTCCTGGCTGAAACGCGTCTGTTGGGAAGTATGGTTGTATGACCACTGCCTCTTCCTTCTGCCCACAATGGTCTATTATATTGCCACAGCCTCTCTTGCCAGTCCTGTATTGTTGGTTTGTTGCCCCTGTCCCCCTTTCCACTGCCCTCCATAGTCTGTTGTGCTGCCACTGCCCTTCCTGCCTGCCTAGTGTGGTCAAATTGTTGCCTCTGCATTCTCCTACCTGCCTTCAATTTTCAGAGTCCGTGCCCCTGGCCTCTGCCTCTCAACAGTATCGCAATGAACAACTAGATTGCTAACATTCTATATTTATTACAGAAGTGTGGAATGCCTGACGTCATCTTGATGTAATCAAAACTGTAATGCCTAGAGCATTTCCTTTAGAAATTACATATATGAGGAGTTTCTGCTTCAGCTCAACATTCTGTGATTCTGGTCAAATCACTTAATCTCCCCATGTCTACAACCAAAATGAATTTGATCTTGTGTGATGTAACCAATGTTCATGTAAAGCACTCCATTACCTGACAAGTCTGCACTATATAAAACTGCAAATACACAAAAAATAAGTGTTTTGCACACTTTTGTCATTGGGCTACATTTGGGCTCTTTTGTCTCTGGTGGCCATTTTAGGAGATTTATTTGTTATGAAGTTTCCTAATTTCCTCATTTACTGCAGTCTCCTCAGTAGGAAATGCTTTCAGTTTTTAGGTCGAGGACCGTCCGGTCTGCCGAAGGCAGGACCGGAAGTCGGAGATTTAATGTTTCTTAGAGTGGCTATTTAGCCCGCCTCTCTTTTTGCTTCTCCTCCATTGGCTGGCTTCCTAAACGGAAGCCAGCCATTGGAGGAGAGAGCCGTCCCTCCAAATAGGCTCCATCTTTTTCAGATTCGGGGGCGTGTTCCGTGCTCTTCTTTCCACTTTTTAGCCACGCCCCCGAATCTGAAACCACCGCTGCGGAGAAAGGCAGTGGTGTGCTTGTTAGTAGACGCCCCCCCTGTGTAAATTGTTAAAAATCCTTAAATTTCCAATGTTCTCCATGCCATTATGTCTGGACTTATTCATATTCTGTTACACCGCAGCAACCTTCTAGAATCTTCTCCGATTAAAACCCCTTCAGTTTATAATGTTCTCCACGCCATTGGTTCTAGACTTATCCAGAGTCAGTTGCACCACAGCAACATTCAAGAATCCTCTGCGAGGATTTAACAGTTGACCCCTACCAGAGCGGCCACGAGTAATGCGTCACGAGATGTAAGTGCGCTGCCACTTGTACAAGGGCTCTTAGCGCGTTCATGTGCTATTGTGCAGCTATTGTGTGGCACTTGGCCGTCTTTCAGGGCAAGCCTCGCCTCTGCGTTCTCAGTAAGGGACAAACAAGCCTGGCCGACTCTTCCACGCCCGGGAATGTACAATCGCGGCTCAGGATCCCCGACGCCATGCGAGGCTCACTTCAGGAATAGAGAGGGCGCAGGAGTCTTTTGGCGGGGGCACACAAATGAGGGTGAAAAACGTGCCTTGAGGTTCCTGTGAGAGGGAGCCGGCGATGTACGCCTTTAATTGGCTTTGTCCCTACAAGTGAGAAATGTGCTGGCGGTGCCACCAGACCACAATCGGACCTGTCAGATGCGACGTCTCGTCTATTAAAATACGCCAAACCCTCTTTTGTAGCAAAATGAACTCCTGAAACTTTTCACAAATGTCCCTTTTTTCCCAGAGACTGTGATGAAAAGTACTTTATGCCCTCGCACCGTGTGGACCACCGTGAGAGTGTCCAGGCTCGCCTCGGCTTCAGCGCCAGCTTTCTTCAACTAGGGAAAGAAAGCACGAAAGGACGCAAACACAAAATAAATGGCATTATATAGAGGATAATGTATGGATTCTTGTGCAGCGCAACCCAGCATTTTTCTCCACGGGGCTCAGCCCTATAGACTGGGAGTCCAAAAAATGTGCCTGCGGTTTGATAATGGCAGAAAAGGCACATAATGTCTGTTTTATCACACGACATTAATTAAATATTCATATGATGCACACACAGTCTACATTTCAAAATGCAACACAAGGTGCATGGCGTCTTTAGCAGACATAGCTGTGTTGACAGCGCTTTGCTTAAGCCCTTGGCTCCGAAGGATACGGCCCTGTAACTAAAAATAAAACCAGCATTGGGAACGCCAATAGCTTTTCCAATGTGTTTTAGCCATGTTGCACAGCAGCGTGGCTTCTGTTCAGTATGGCTAAAAGCTTGTGCTGCAGAGGATAGTGGCATCGAGCGCAGTGGTGTAGAGTGGAGTGTAGGACATAGAGAGGAGAGTGTTATGGAGTGGCATAGAGTGAAGTGTTGAAGAGTGTTGTAGAGTGGCATTGAGTGGTGTAGAGTGCAGTGTCGTAGAGCGAAGTGCCGTAGAGTGGAGTGGAGTGCCATGGATTAGGGTGGAGGGTTATGGATTAGAGAGGAATGTCGTAGAGTAGAGTGGAGTGGTGTGGTGTATAATGCAGTGATGCAGAGGGGCATAGAGTGGAGGGGTGTGGCGTAGAGGGTTATAGAGTGTTGTGGCATAGAGTGAAGTAGAGTGTTGTGGAAGGGTGTAGAGTGACATATAGTGACACAGAGTGTCGTAGATTGGAGTGGCATAGAGTGTCGCAGAGAGTTGTGGAGTGTCTTAGAATCTATATCACTACCTCACTATCTCACTACTTCTCTCTCTAAAAAGATCACTACCTCACTCTCTCACTACCTCACTCTCTATATCATAACTTCACTCTCTCTCTAACTCACTACATCGCTCACTCTCTATCTCTCTACCTCACTCTTTCTATCTCACTAACTCACTTTCACTGTCTCTTTCACTACCTCTCTATCTCACTACATCACAACACCACTCTGCTTACATCTCACTACCTCACAACATCCCTCTCCCTCACTACATCACTGTTTCACTACCTCACTCTCTCTCACTACATAACTCTCTCTACCTCACTACTCCACTCTATCTCACTACCTCACTATCTCACAACTTCTCTCTCAAAACATCACTACCTCACTCTCTAGCTCACAACCTCACAACTTCACTCTCTCTCACAACCTCAATCACTCTCTATCTCACTACCTCTCTTTCTATCTCACTAACTCACTTTCACTCTCTCTTTCACTACCTCTCTCTCTATCTCACTACATCACATCACTCTATGCTTATATATCACTACCTCACAACATCCCTCTCCCTCACTACCTCACTCTTTCACTACCTCACTCTCTCTATCTCACTACCTCACTCTCTCACTACCTCACTCTCTCTATCTCACTACCTCACTCTCTATCTACCTCACTCTCTATCTCACTACCTCACTCTCTATCTACCTCACTCTCTCTCACTACCTCACTCTCTATTTCAATACCTCACTCTCTCTCTCTATCTCACTACCTCACTCTCTCTCTGCTAATGCAATAGGTATCACATATGCAAAAACAAAAGCCAATGCCAATAGAAATGACAATGCCATTTATTTAGGGATTCAATAATGATAAAAATATAATGAGCAATAACAATAGCTCTCCATATAATATTGCCGAGACCATTGCATTGTAAATGCTTGTTTACTTTGATTCCATCAAGAAGGTATTCAGATATGTCACACATTTGCCATAAATTCTGAATGTTAGCACTCTAGTTGCTCATTAGATCACTGTAGTAAAGCTACTGCTCACCACAGAAGTCTGCTGCTAGTATTAGAAGTGCATGTTTCATTCTGCATATCAGAATTTTTAATGAAATAGAAGAGGATTTGAGAAGTCACTCAAAATGTGCCCTAATCTTCATTTCTTCAGCACTAATCATAATTTCTAGGGCACAATGAACCCCCTCATTGTGTTCCTTTTTAAATTAAATGTTTTAAGTGTTACCAGTTTATTCCAATCAAGATGGCTTCAGGTGTGCCATACTTTTGTCATAAGTAAGACAGTAAGCGCTCTAGTTGTTTTTAAGAACACTCTGGGACATTCTGTCATTGGGCTATACTTGGGCTACATCTGGGTGATATTTGGGCTACATTTGGGCTCTTTTGTCTCTGGTGGCCATCTTGGGAGATTTATTTGTTATGAAGTTTCCCCAATTTCCTCATTTACTGCAGTCTCCTCAGTAGGAAATACTTTCAGTTTTTTACTTTAATTCCATCAAGAAGGCATTCAGATGTGTCACACATTTTCCATAAATTCTGAATGTTAGCACTCTAGTTGCTCATTAGATCACTGTAGTAAAGCTACAGCTCACCAGGCAAGTCTGCTGCTGGTATTCAAAGTGCATGTTTCAGTCTGCATGTCAGAATGTTTTTATGAAATAAAAGAGGATTTCAGAAGTCAAAATGTGCCCTAGTTTTTCTTTCTGCAGCACTAATCATAATTTATATGGCAAAATGAACCCCCTCATTTTGTTCCTTTTGTAAATTAAATGTTTTAAGTGTTACCACTTTATTCCAATCAAGATAGCTTCAGGTGTGCCATACTTTTGTCATAAGTAAGACTGTTAGCGCTGTAGTTGTTCTTTAGAGCACTCTGGGAAGCTGCAGTAGAACACAAAGGAATCAACTGACAGTCTCTGCCCTTGTTGGATGTACATGTTTTACTGAGAATGTCAGACTTCATTCTTACATGACTGAGAAAGATAATGTGAATTTACAGAAAATATGCTCCGTTTAGCGTATAGATCACCTTCTAAACCTCTGTTGAGAAAATAGTTTTCTCTCAAACATGGTTTGTGATATCACAGCAGAAGGCTTTTTCACATGGTAAAATCACCTTAGAACACACCACAATTCCTAAAATAAGTATGGTACCATTAACAAATGATTTATAATGTAACTAAAGTCTTAAAACCTTCAATTAACTGCAATGCTTTTTAATGAGGTGTTATCATGTATATTGGTCCCAAGATGGCTGCCAACACTTCTTGGATGAAGTACTGACAGCCAATCAGATCTCACGATGAGATGTGTGGCTAGGCTCCGCCCAGATATGTATGTTATTTTACTTTTGATTTTCTCAGGAACTACTGAACAGATTGACACCATATATGCAAAAGGCACATGCCTGACCTGAGGACTACCTCTTTGCCAAATTTCAAGTAATTCTGTTCAGCCGTTCGGGCTGTACCTTGGACTAAAGGTCCCTATGGAAAATTGCATGGGGAAAACGCGTTTTGGGACCCCCCTTTTTTCTCAGCCTCCGCTTAACGAATCCCCTCGAGACTTTCAGGGTAGGAGCGGAGCAGAGCGCCCCACCTATTTTGAAAATTTCGCGAGGATTCGTCAACCGGCGCCAAAGTTATTCCAAATAGAATGTTGCGGATTTCCTATGGAAACACGGTCCTAACTATAACTATCTACTGGCGACCGCCAGTAGATTATAAAAGCAAGCAATTGCAGCCTACTAAACACCAGAGCTGAATCATGCCATAAGGATTCTCTACCATACATGAAAAACATGCATTAGAAACAGGAGAAAACAATAGCAAAACTTGTTTTAGAAACTGTTTTAATGCTCAGCCCACAGTAGAAATCCTCACAAATCACTGAAAGCATAGGAAGCTCCCAGGCTGCATTGCAAACACCCAGTCTAAAAAGACTGAAAAGCTAACTTGTAGCTGCATAGCAATAAACGGACCCCGTACCATTAGGCACACCTGACCCCCAACTTCCCATCATGCCTCAGGGGTGACAGTTAGGTCAGTTGTTCTTTCCGGCTCCTTCAGGAAGGATCCTGGCAACACAGCTCCACTCTTTTCTGATTTTCATCAGAAAATATTTTCACTTTTCACAACTTTTATTCCTTACTTCGACGTTTTTCATCAGTTAATGTAAGAGGCTGTCCTTTTTGACAGGTTTGGGCATTTGTTAATATCTTCAAATGCCATCTCTTTTTGACCCTTGCCCTTCTTGTGGCAAAAAGAAGGCCAAGACTGATTCTCATAGGTCTGTATCCTTTGTCTCCCGGAGGACCATGATCCTACGACCTGCCCTCACTGCCAGAACCTGTCCAGAAGAACTTTGAAGGACAGGGAAAGAATTCGCCTGTATGGCCTGGCAAGTAAACCATCTAGAGGAAGATCTCGGTAAAGAAGGGCTCCAAGAGGTCTAGAACGCCTTCTAGAAGGAAGTCCTCGCGTCCTTCTGCATCAGCGTCGGGCTCGGCGCTGACAAAAGATCTTCAGGTGGGTCATATTTCCAAGAAAAGACCCTCGACAGCGGGCTCGCAGTCGAGAAAAGGTACGTCGTCGACGTCGAAGACTCGTTCTCCGTCGTCAACCCGGCGACGATCGGCGTCGAGAGACAAGACGCCTCCGTCGTCGTCAACCCGGCGATGATCGGCGTCGAGGAGCAGAGACCCTCTGCCGTCGTCAACCCGCGACGATAGGCATCGAGGAGCAGAGACCCTCCGCCGGCGTCGACTTGGTGTCGATCGGCGTCGGAGTGTCACCCCTCCGTCGCCGAAGGCAGGCTCACTTCCGTCGTCGCAGTTTCACCAGCGATCAACGTCGAGAGCGAAGACTCCGCCGTCGTCAACCAGGCGACGATCGGCGTCGAGGATGAGGTCTCCGTCGTCGTCTCGACGGCGTTCGGCTTCAAGGGCGAGAAATACCCCTCAGCCGTCGTCGTGCAGACCGTCCACGTCGAGATTGGATGCAACTCCGCCGTCGTCTAGATGACGTTCGGCGTCGAGTGAGAGAGTCCCTCCGTCGTCGGCTTCACATCGCCGTTCGACGTCGAGGCATCATTCTTCTCGGCACAGGTCGCCGTCGATACGGCGTTCGACATCGAGCAGACAAGAGGCCCGACAAGCAGGAGGGCAGGAGTCCAGATCGACGTCGAGAGCACGCTCGACGTCGAAACAGGCCTCGGTGAGGTCTGAGGATGGATCGGTGGTCCTAGTGACGGAGTCCGCTTCGCGCCATTCATCCTCGCGTTCATCCAAGGGGGCTTCTCCAAGGTCAGCTACTCCGCAAGGTCTCTCACGGAGGGAAGTGGCTAGCCATGTCCGCAGGTCTCCTTCAAGACAACGCGAGACCACTTCTGCGGTTCTGCTGTCGCCCAGATGGCTGCTGCCCGTACGTCACTGGCAGGACTCAGGGGCTACAAGGAGGATGCAGGAGTATGCCAGTCTGGCACATAGATCCCCGTTTCAAAGATTGGTGGACAGAGTGAGCCCTCCCAGGCAAGCACGTGAGAAGTCACCTGAGAGACAGCGCCATAGATCGCGCTCCCCCAGGCGAGAAGATCGTGCAGTCAGATCACGGGCCCGTGATCATCGACGAGGTAGAAGAACACCATCTACTTCCTCTACTTCCACCCGATTCTCAAAGAGGGATTACTCCCCCACGCTATCGGACAGCCCAGTGTCCAGGGTCTCTCCCATAGACGATATCAACACTTACCATGAGGTTCTGCAGAGGGGGGCTCAGAAGCTCAACATTGAGATGGCAGTCCCGCAAGTCACGATGACGGTGATTTTCGAGACTTTGCATCAAAAGACTGCATCTCGACCGCTGCTTCCATTGGTTCCTGGGATCCTGGAACCTGTCATGGACACCTTCTTAACTCCAGCAACCATCAAGGCGGTGCCGGCTCGCATCCTTAAGAAATATAAGCCGGCTACCTCTGATCCGGTCTTTAAGATGGACCCTCCTGCAGACTCGGTAATAGTAGCGGTGGCAAGGAAGACTCACGCAGTATCGTCATCTTCTTCTGTCCCACCAGATAAAGAGAGCAGAGCTCAGGACTCGTGGGGTCGCAAAGCCTGCACGTCGGCGGCTGCATCCCTTAAGGTCTCCAGCGCGGCTGCGCTGCTCGGCCATTATGACAGAACTCTCTGGGACTCTTTGGAGCGGTTCAAATCCAAGCTCCCAAAGGAGGACCAGAAGGATTTCGAGGAGATAGTCACTGAGGGATCCTTGGTGGCTAATCAGACGATTAGCACGGCGGCGGATGGAGCGGTGCTATCAGCGCATTCTTACGCGCATGGAGTATGCGCCAGGAGATCGTCCTGGTTGAGACTAACAGGGCTGAAACCAGATGCGCAGTAGAGAATCTTGAACCTTCCATGCTCTGGCTCTTCGCTCTTCGGCACGCATGCGGACAAAGAGATGGGTCGCATGAAGACTGAGTTGGACACCCTCAAGGCGGTTGGGTTGGAGAAAAAGAAAGAGTTCAGACGCCGCTACAGACCCAACCAGCGCAAGGGGCCTCAACAGAGGGTTCAAACCCCTCAGTGGTCCCAGAATAAGGCCCAGGGAAAGTCACAATATCGGGGAGGAAAGTCCAACAGAGGTAGAGGGGGCCACCAACAGCAGTCCTCTACCACGGCGAGAGGAGGGAAGTCATGAGCAGTGGCTTTCTCTGCCGCCGTTGCCCACTCCAGTGGGAGGAAGTGCTTCACAACATCTGGCAGAGTGGGACAGCATCACAAAAGATCGCTGGGTGCTGAATATACTGCGCAATGGATATGCGCTTCGTTTCCGTGCGCTTCCAAAGGACATACCACCAAAAAAGTCCCGTCCTCACCAGTTACAGCTGCTTCGAAAGGAGGTGAGGGCCCTTCTTCGAAAGCAGGCTATCGAAAAGGTTCCGCCTTCTCAAATTGGAAAGGGAGTGTACTCCCGGTACTTTCTGGTCCCCAAAAAAGATCAGGAGCACAAATTTCGGCCGATCCTGGACCTTCGTCTTCTGAACAAGATCATAGTCAAGGAGAAGTTTCGCATGTTGGCACTTCATCAAATATGTCCACATCTACAAGTAGGGGATTGGATGTGTTCGGTGGACCTCCAAGATGCGTACTTCCACATTTTCATTGCAAAGCGTCATCGCAAGTACCTGCGGTTTGTGGTCGGCCACAAGCATTACCAATACAAGGTTCTGCCCTTTGGACTCAAGTCGGCTCCGCGAGTCTTCACCAAATGCATGGCAGTGGTGGCAGCCTTTCTTCACAGAAAAGGTCTCTTCGTCTACCCATACTTTGACGACTGGCTGCTGAAAGGTCCATCCCAGCAGCAGGTGAGGCAAGACTTCCAGATCTGTCTGCAACAGTTGAACGATCTCGGCCTTCACGTCAACATGGAGAAGTCAGTGCAGCAGCCCACCCAAACCATCCACTACCTTGGCTCCGTTCTGGACACAAGCGTGGAAAGAGCGTATCCTTCGGAGGAGAGACTGTCCTCAATGAAACGGAAGTGCAGACTCCTGCTCCAGGTGCAGAACCCGTCAGTCCGATGGGTGGCATCCCTGCTGGGATCCATGGCGTCCTGCATCTTTCTTATCCCCAACGCATGGCTGAGGATGCGGCCTTTGCAACAAACTCTGGAGGACCAGTGGGATCAGTCAACAGGTCGCTGGGAAGATCAGATATGTCTCTCCCAGACGGCGAGATCCTCCCTCACATGGTGGACTCGACAGCGGAATCTGATGGTGGGAGTCCCTTTTCACCAGCCACTTCCAGTGCAATCGGTGGTGACAGACGTGTCTCTGCAAGGCTGGGGGGCACACATGGGGTGCCTTCAGATACAAGGGCGGTGGTCGGCGAAGGAACAGACCTACCACATCAATATGCTGGAGCTCCGAGCAGTCCACCTTGCTCTGAAAGCTTTCCTACCGGCAATCAAGTCCGATTCGGTCCTGGTCCAGACCGACAACACGACGACCATGTTCTACCTAAACAAACAGGTTGGAACTCGGTCACGTCCTCTTTCCCTGGAGTCACAGGCAATCAGGCACTGGCTTCTCGCCCGGAACCTCTCGGTAGTGGCAGTGCACCTTCCAGGAGAGCTCAATATCAAGGCAGACTCACTCAGCAGGCACTTCGAAGATCAGCCAGACTGGGTGCTGCACGACGATGTGGTGGCGGACCTTTTCTATCGTTGGGGTCGTCCAGAGATAGATCTCTTCGCAGACGACGAAAACACAAAATGCCACGCCTTCGCGTCCAGATTCCACCGTCCAGGGACAAGGGGGAATGCGCTTTTGATGGACTGGTCAGGGACATATGCCTACGCCTTTCCTCCTCTGCCCCTGATCCCGAAGGTGGTGTCCAAGCTTCTCAGATCCAGCATGACGATGATTCTGATTGCTCCAGACTGGCCATGGCAGTGGTGGTACCCAGACCTCCTTCATCTGTCGGTAATTCCACACAGGAGACTGCCTTGCAGGCCGGACCTGCTGACCAAGATGGGCGGGAGGATTCTTCATCCCAACCTTCCCTCACTGAACTTGGCAGCATGGCTCCTGAGGTCCTGCAATACGGACATTTGAATCTGCCTCCTGATTGTATGCATATTTTGAAAGAAGCGAAAAGACCCTCCACAAGAGCGTTGTATGCGTTCAAGTGGAAGAGGTTTTTTCTTTGGTGTAGAGAACATCACCTTGATCCTACGAAGGGGCAGGAGGATGTCATTCTCCCTTACCTTCTGTACTTAGCAAGATCAGGTTTAAAGTATGCTTCTATCAGGGTCCATTTATCTGCCATTACAGCGTTCAGGAGATCTCCTAGTCAGCCCTCCTTTTTCCAAATGCAGGTGGTCAAGGACTTCTTACAGGGGTTGAAGAAGGTGTATCCCCCTGTTCTAAACCCTTCTCCTCCGTGGGAGTTGAACCTGGTGTTATCCAAATTGATGGGCCCGCCCTTTGAGCCAATCCATAGAGCTTCCTTGCAGCATTTGTCTTGGAAGGCCGCTTTTCTGGTAGCCATTACATCGGTGCGCAGAGTAAGCGAGATCCAGGCTCTGTGTACCAAGGAGCCTTACACTGTTTTTCACCATAACAAAGTGGTCTTAAGGGCGCATCCATCTTTTCTCCCTAAGGTAGTGTCTGATTTTCATATTAATCAGTCCATTTCCCTTCCTTTTTTTTTCCGAATCCTGCGACCCCGGCTGAGCGGTTGCTTCATTCCTTGGACCTCAAGAGGGTGCTTAAGTTCTACTTAAAAAGTACCAAGGGCATCAGAAAGACAGATCAGTTATTTGTCAATTATGGCGCCATGAGAACAGGCTTCCCAGCCGCTAAGAGATCCATCTTCAGATGGATTGTGTCCTGCATTACCCTAGCCTACCAACTGGCGAAAAGGCCCTTACCGTTGCCTCCTAAGGCGCATTCCACTAGAGGGAAAGCGGCCACTGTTGCCTTCTTGCATGATGTCCCAATGTCAGAGATCTGCAAGGCGGCAACCTGGAAATCGGTTCATACTTTTACGAGGCACTACTGCCTAGAATCTGATTCCAGGGCTGATGCTCAAGTAGGCCAAGCCTCCTTGAGGAATCTATTTGGGTAGCTTAGTTTTTCTTTCTAAGCCTACTGATCATTTTTCTGTTATTTCCTCTTTGCCCGCAGGGAGATGAGGTGAGGCTCGCTATTCTATTCTAATGCTTATGACTATTGATGAGGATCCCCTGGAAGAGAAGGATTAGTTACTTACCTGTAATCCTAGTTCTCTTCCAGGGGTATCCTCATCAAAGTCATAAGCAACCCTCCCGCCTCCCCGGGCAAAGGATGGTTATCTTTTGAAGATGTTGTTAACTCTTTGTGCCATGGCTTTTTCAGTCTCCGCAAAGATCAACTGATTTAACTGTCACACCTGAGGCATGATGGGAAGTTGGGGGTCAGGTGTGCCTTAAAGGCACGGTATCAGTTTATTGCTATGCAGCTACAAGTTAGCTTTTCAGTCTTTTTAGACTGGGTGTTTGCAATGCAGCCTGGGAGCTTCCTATGCTTTCAGTGATTTGTGAGGATTTCTACTGTGTGCTGAGCATTAAAACAGCTTCTAAAACAAGCTTTGCTATTGTTTTCTCCTGTTTCTAATGCATGTTTTTCATGTATGGTAGAGAATCCTTATGGCATGATTCAGCTCTGGTGTTTAGTAGGCTGCAATTGCTTGTATGTGTGTATATATGTATATATATATATATATATATATATATATATATATATATATATATAGTGTGTTTCCGGGGTCCCGCGCATGGGCGGGAATATTCTAATGCTTATGACTTTGATGAGGATACCCCTGGAAGAGGACTAGGATTACAGGTAAGTAACTAATCCTTCTCACTCCTTTCCTGAACTTGCCTCCCCTAGCAGTTCTTGACCTCCACCTCAGCGCTGCCCTTCCCATAGATCGTTTTAGGAGTCGGTCTGCAGGCATAAGAGGCCAAATAGAATCAATATATAGTGGGACCAAAATTACAAGGCCATGGGGTGCAGTGGCTACCCCCACGTAAGCTTCTAAAGCGGGTGGTTCTCTACGCCACTGCTCTGAGATCACTGGCCATCATTACTATGCACACTGTCGCACTGTAAACAGGATTCAACTATACGCTGTGTAAGACAATTTACCATTAAATAAAACCAAATAAAGGACGCCATAAGTCCTATTGTCCTATTATTTTGATCACCGCCACTGACCGCTATGGCTTCTAATCTGGTTAGTGATGTTAGGAAAATTAATTTCCAAATATCGTACCATTTTCCTCAATGTGTTTTACTGCTATTTCCGGCACAAACAGATCCCAGTATGTATGTTGGGGATCTGAGCCCAGCAGGGATCCCAACTTTCTCTTCTCAGTCATGAGACCTTGTAACAAATGGACATTTCATGGATTGGACTTTATACTCCTGTGAGGTCAGCAGAGCTTTTAAGTTACGTCGGGTCTGAGGGGAATTCACCTCAAGTAACCACTGGGAGATCGGGATAATGCAGAGATCGACCATGAGCAGGATCTCGAGTGATGAGGAGCAGGGGCACGAGCATTAGAAGGGGAGCGCTCCTGGTGGTGTTTCTGACCCTTTATCTGTAAATGACCCATCCATGTATCAGGAGAACTTGAAGAGGAGGAAGTCTGCTGAGCACGATGGGCTTGTTTCCACTCCATGCAGATAGAATATTCCATATCACTGTCCCACTGCTCCTCCTGCCCGTGCTGCAGCCGACTTCACCAGGACACCAAACTATGCAGCACATTTAGTATGATTTCACGCAACGCGGCGCAGCAGAGAACTTGTTGCGCTGTGTTGCATAAAAGGGAGAGAGCAGAAATACTCCATATTTTCAAAGATTGGAGCATTTCTGCTCTCTCCTTGCGCTGACGTACTGTGTGCTGCTTAGCATCAACGCTGCATTACGGGGAGGATTGTTTTTGGGCCGGAAGGGACACCTTCCTGAACTAAAACAATCTTTAGAGGCATATCAATCTGTGCTGCAAAATTCAGCACACTTGGAAAGAGGAAGTGACTAGGAGAACTAAATATATGTTTGAGGCGTATGAGCTGTAGATCGTATACTTGTGCATAGATTGTCATCTGGTGTTGGGCTCGGATGTTTGCACTTTGTTTTTGTCTTGGAAGAAGTCTTTGTAGTCACAAGGTAGGGGACTCTTCCTTAGGACGATAGTGCGCATGGACAACGACTCCATCTCCAGATTGTTTTTTTCTGCCATCGGGTTTGGATGTGATTTGCTGCGCTCCGGGTCAATATCTGTTTCGAATCCCCCTTCGACGCGCAATCCCTCTCCACTCGACGATATTGACTCGATCGAGTTTCTCTTTTGACGCGCATCTTTAAAACAAACTCCTCAAACTTCGACGCAGGCCATTGGGCCTATCCGCGCTGACCACGCCATCAGTCAATGGAAAAGTCTCCTTTCAAAAAATGCCCCCGTTGTGGTGCTAAGTTCCTACACACGGACTTGCACGAGGTTTGTAATCTCTGCCTCTCCCTGGAGCACGAAGACAAGAACTGCGAGGCCTGCGCATCGTTCAGGTTGAAGAAAACCATCCGTGACTGTCGGGCTCGACGTCACGAAATGTCTTGAGGAAGCAGCTCGATTCCGGACACTCTTCGCAGCAGATTCCAATGTCCAGCCAGAACAACAAGGTGATGAAGAAGACATCTCTGTCTCCGAGGCCAACAACTCCGACATCGAAGAGTAGACAGTAACCCTGGCGCAGCGGTCCGTGAGTACCGAAACCCCTCTCCCAAAAACCAAACCTAAGACTCCGGTAACACCTTCGCTCTCGGGCTCAAGTGGACACCTGCAACATGTCTCAGACGCCCCACCCTCTGACCCGGCTATGAAACCTAAAGACCAGCCTTCTGGATCGGGCTCAAGCCAGCCCCATTCTGGTGCCAAAAAGTCACCTTCGGCACCGAAGCACAAGACCAAAGATGTGCCACGTCCTTCTTCGTCGTCAACGAAAACCGCCTCCACGCCGAAAAACACCAAGGACAAACATTCTGAACCGAAAAAATCTTCAGAGCCGAAAACGCCTTCGGAGCCACAAACCCCTCTACCAAAGCCTAAGGAGTCCAAGACCCTTGCTGCTCATTGAAGATACGCTTAAGCGAGATAATAACATCAAGACTCATCGAGGCAAGATGGCGGCTGACCCGTTAGCCGAGTGAGTTGGGCTGTACTACTCGCGGTGATCCCCCTTTGGACTATGCCCCGAGAAGCATCTGGATAATGTAACCTAATGTAGCCTAAGAGGATGTGTGAATAACGTGTGAATAACGCCAGTAGCTCTGCTGTGGCCCACTTCGGCAATGAAAATACTCACTGTGACGCTTACACCTACCTGGCTTCGTGGTGGGCTCTGGCGTCCTCTTCCGATATACCGTGACTGTTTCTCTACCGGATTCACCGGATTCACATACTGCAGTACCTCCGGGAGCGGCGCAGTAATGCCTCCGAAAGCAGCGTCTAAAGTCCCGGCCAAGAATCCGAAGCCGAATCCGAAGCCCCGCGGAGCTAACATCTCGGGCGGACGAGCACCGGTGGGCGCAGGATTGAATGCTATCTCTGACCCCGGTCCATTTCCCCGTGTGGGGACCTCGGCTCCCAGGCGCTCTCCGCCTGACACTTCGTCATCCAGTGGCGGAAATATGGCTCCGTTGTTTTCAAAAAGAGCAACGAAGCTGGTGACACAACCCCTGGATAAAGCTGTCGATAATGGGGTTCAGCAGAGTGCAGATACCATCCCCCCCCCCCCCACAGAAGCGTCGAGCCGGCTGGCTACTACAGATGTCGTTCATGGTAACTGTGTCAGAAAAGTATCAGATGCTGGGGATGAGACTGAAAATGTGGTGGTGGATGGTCTATCAGGTTGCATTCTGGGTCCTGTAGTCCTTTCTTCCGAATTCAGTGAAGCTTCACAATTATCGACTGTTGAAGATGGGTTAAGCATGGCCCAGACCGCTCATAATGCAGATAATGATTTATTTGAGAACTTTTTTTCATTATCAGATGGATCCATCACTTCAGATGAAGAAGGGATTAATAGAGATTGGGCGGAGTCTGCAATGGGAGATGAAGATGCGGTTCAATCCACGCATAAGACTCCCGGAACTGTTCGCAGAAACAATAAAAGCAAGGTCGGGGGGAATACCGGTGAAATTTCATCAGAAAACAATCCAGATACTTTGGAGGAGGAACTGGGGGAGAATCTCGCATGGGATTACTCTTTCTCTGCAGTGAACCCTACCCCCAACAGTCAAGGAGAAGATCCTGTAAGTTCAATTTTATTGAAACCATCGGACTCCTCTAAACCAATAACAATAGAAATGATTTATGATACAATGATCTCACACAGAGCGGAGACTCGGCTTGAGAATGCCAGAACCCAAAATGCCTGCCGCAAACTGCAAAATGCCATTAGACGCATTAATAAGTCTACTGCGGAGATAGGTATTAGAGTTAATGAGACCGAGAATCGCATCTCCGCTCTGGAAGATGCATTATCCACACAGACAGATATGGTGACTGCTCTCAAAAAACAAAAGGATGATGTCACTTGGAAATTATCTGAGCTTGAAAACCAAATGTGACGGAACAATCTACGTGTGCTGGGTGTTCCCGAGGGGGTGGAGCATGATGATGCGAGACAATTTATAATTCAATTGTTCACTGAGGCTTTCCCGGAGCTCTCCCATTGGGACTGGGGGACACAGATTCAGAGAGCTCATCGATTTCCTTTTCGTCAAAAACAGCAAACTACCCAGGCAGGCTTAGATCCCAAATACCCCCGTGCCATTTTGATTTCTGTCAATAATTTCCTAGCAAGAGATGCTGTTTTCGACCTTGCCCGCCCCAATCGTAAACGCCTGGCTAAGGGGGTCCACTTTTTTGTTAGACCCGATTTCTCCCATGAAACAGTTTCCCGTCGATGGCGCCTGCGCCAATTAATTCCTATGTTTCATGCAAAGGGGGCACAGGCGTTTTTAATGAACCCTGCTAAATTAAGGGTGGTGGCGCAGGGCCGAAATCAATTTTTTCTGTCTGAAATTGCCGCAGAGGAATTTCTGCAACAACTAGCTCCTCTGGGCTGAAGATAGCATAGTGATTAGATTCAGTTTGTTATTTCCATTACGTAGTTATGTAGTTACGTCTGCCTCCACTTTAGTGTTTGGGGGCACCGTGGGTGAGTCCATCCTAACTCTCCATCATCAGGACCACGGTCCTAATGCCTCATTATTGGGTGGGTAGGCTGGGAGGGGGGAGGTTTGAGATTGGGGTGGGTGGCATACTGGGTGGGGGGGGTGACTGGGTTGAGGGTGAAGGGAGAAATGGGGGAAAAAATATGTTCCGCAACCATCTTTCTTATTTTTATGTTTTGTTACTTGAGTTACTTTTGATCGGCTTTATTGAAGGACTTTTAGGTTCTCAACCTGATGGCTAGTTTGAATCTAACAATCGCCACGTATAATGTGTGTGGTCTTAACCGATATGAAAAACGTAGGAAGATGCAAAGTGAGTTGAAACTTATTAATCCTGACATTATATGTATCCAGGAAACACATATTTCGTGGTCGGTACGACAGAAGTTAGATGATTTGGGGTATGCCTTGTTAGTGGCCTCTAAACAATCTGACACAACACGGGGAGTGGCTATTTTGGCTCGCCCTTCTATAATTAAAACTGAGCGTATTTCAGCAGACATACAGGGCAGATGGGCTATTATTGAGTGTTTAATTGGCAACAAGCGGTTTACTCTCTGTACAATATACGGTTCCAATGATGACGATCCAAAAATTTTGAATTTTCTAAATGGTGAGCTCGCTCTATGGCCTTCTCCAGTTCTTTGCTGCGGGGATCTTAACATCCATTTAGATAGTGACTGGGCAGGCCCTCTTTCTTCTCCATATAGGGGTCGTAAACCTAAGGTTTTTCAGGCATTAAAGAATTTGATGGATGACCATGGTTTGGTAGATGGATGGAATTTTTTACATCCTCAGACACCCGGTTATACTTTCTTTTCCTCCCCACATACCAAGTTTTTCCGATTGGATTATTTTCTTATCCCCGCTGCTTGGGCTTCCCATTGTCAAATTCGCATTTATCCTAGATTGTTATCCGACCATGCCCCTGTAACCATTTCCTTTTCTAATGTTGTCACTACACGACTTGATAAAATCTTCATCTTTGATAGGAAGCTCCTGTTTGACACTTCGTTTGTGTCACATATGAAAAAGTGGATCCCAGATTTCTTTCAGCTTAATCGCGGATCTGCAGAACCTGCTGTTGTCTGAGATTCCTTTAAGGCTTGCTTCAGAGGCGAGGTCCTTAGTTTTGCGCTCCATCTGCAAAAAACTCGGAAACAAAATTTGATGCAGTTATATACTCATCTACGGGATGCGGAATTGGAGCTTATAACTAATCTACAGGCTGCCATAGACCCCAAAGATAGCCTTGATGAATTAGCTCGTCGTAAGGCGGAGATCAATCTTATTTGGGCCCAAGAGATTGCGCTTAAATATCAGCTTTACCGAAAACAAATGTATGAATACGGTGAAACAGTCGGGAGATGTTTAGCTCAGAGGGTTCGGGCGAAAAAGCAAATATCTAACATCAAAGCTATCTATAATGACCAACAGGTATTAGTTCAAGATCCCGCGACTATCATGAAAGTTTTTCATCAATTCTACTCTGAACTCTATAGTCAGCCGAGTGATGATGATATCCCACCTGACCTTGGGCTCCCTATTCTAGAATGGGACAGACTTGATCCCGCTGCTGCTGAAAAATTGGATCTTCCATTCTCTGATGAGGAAATGGAACGTGCAGTGTTTAATCTACCCTCTGGTAAGGCTGCGGGCCCCGATTCTCTCCCATCAGAGATTTATAAGACTTTTTTTAAAGAACTTCGATCTGATTTGCTGGATACTTTTCAGGCAGCCAGGTTGGGTACTCCTCCCGAATCATGGGCTGCTGCGCATATTGCCATATTCCCGAAGAAGGGGAAACCCCCCGATCAACCCGGGTCGTACCGCCCGATATCGCTCCTCAACTGTGATGGTAAACTCTATGCGAAACTATTAGCAAATCGCATGGCTCCTCACGTTGCACGACTGGTCTCATTACAACAACATGGTTTTGTGCCGGGGCGTGGGACGGTAGATCATGTCAATAGGGTCATCGCTCTTCTCGACGCCGCGCAGGCTGAGTCCAGATTTCTGGGTCTTGCCCTGCTCGACGCCGAGAAGGCCTTTGACCGCGTTTCTTGGAAATTTTTGTGGGAGGTCATGACTCGTCTGGGATTTAGCTCTAAATTTCTTCTGGCACTCCAGATATTTTATCAGTCCCCAACTGCTAGGATTTGCGCTATGGGCCTTAAATCTGAGGAGGTTCAGATTAGAAGAGGGACGCGGCAAGGCTGTCCTTGTTCTCCAATTCTTTTTGCTTTTTATATCAATCCCTTTGTTAAAATGCTCGAGCTTAGCCTACAGATTCCCCCTTTCATTGCTAATGAGGTGAAGTATAAGGTTCTGGCGTATGCCGATGACATCGCTGTTGTCACATCTGATTTGAACTCGGCTTTACCATCCATTGAATTGTTAGCAGAATCTTTTGGGAAATATTCTGGTTATAAACTTAACAATTCCAAAACACAGTGTTTGTGTACAGATCAAACTCTTGTACTTGACAACAGGATTATGGAGGAACTCGTCAATACCAATTGGATTGATATATTGGATAAAACGAAGCATGCATTGGAATCTTGGCAGAGTTTATATCTCACTTTGGTCGGCAGAGTCAATTTACTCAAAATGATTATATTACCCAGAGTACTTTATTTTTTTCGTGCTGTCCCTTTATTAGTCCCCAGGCCCAAAATTCGCCAATTACAGTCAATTTGTGAAAAATATTTATGGGCTCCTGGAAAAATACGCAGAGCTTCACGCTTTATGACACTCCCTCTTGTTCGTGGGGGTTGGGGGGTACCAGACTTCGCCCTCTACCAGATGTCATGTTTACTTTTAAGAATGCGTACCCTCCTGACCGGAGAGGCAATACCTAATATGGCAGAAAATCCATCGATTTACCATATTACTTTTGGTCCATCTGCAAAAAGTTGTCTGATTTCTAATTTTGACAGTAGCTATTACAAACACACACGGTTCAAAACTATTATATCTGCCTTTAACACTTGGAAAAGTCTCAGGAAAATGTGTAATATGCCTAAATTCACAATATATACCCCATTCAGGGCTCCACACTTATTGCCGTCAATTTTTGGAGATGAAGTTGCACGATGCTGGCACTCTAAAGGTATTACATGTCTCGGCGACTTCGTCTCTGTTGATGGTTCCCTTCTTTCTTTTGATACACTTAGATTACAATTTGATTTAGATAACAATCATTTCTTTAAATACTTACAGATTCGGGATTTCTTATATAAACATACCATGCCATTGTCTTCAAATGATGTTATTGATGCTATTAGATTACAACCTCCCATTGGAACCATCTACAAACACTTATTAGCTTATCGTATAGATGATATTGATAAAACTAATCAGAAATGGTCAGGCAAGTTAACATCTGCCTCTATCAATATTCAAGAATCTATTAAAATGGCCCATATGATTTTTTTTTCTGCATCATTAAAAACACAATTATATAAGACTATTTTTAATTTATATCACACTCCGGCTGTGATGATGAAATGGGGTAATTCATCTTTATATTCTAACTCCGGTGAATGCTTCCGTTGTAAAGCAAGAGAGGCCGATTTATTGCATGTCTTTTATGCATGTTCATCTTTAACATCTTTTTTTAATCAAATTTCAAACTTTCTCGCCTATGTTCTCAGGAAACCTGTAGTATTTTCACCAAAGTTAATCCTACTGGGTATTGGGGATGAAATCATTGAGGGGCACCCTCTATTTGAGTTTCGTTTTTTTCTTTTTATTATCGCCGCCACAATCCGCTTATCCATAGCTACTGCCTGGCTGCAACCACAAGCCCCGAGTTTTGATATATGGCGATCTAAGATTTTTACTTTGTATAATACTGAAACTAGTATATATTTGTTAAAAAAATCTCGCAAAAGAAATTTAGGTCTTACAATTTGGCGTCCTTTAAAAGATTATTTTGATGTTTAATTTATATATATAAGTTGATATCACAGAAATGAGATATATGTGATTTGCACTGTTCTATGTCAGTGATACATTGTAAATGTTGGTTTGTGGAACACTAATAAAAAAATATAAAAAAAAAAAAAAAGGAGTCCAAGACCCCGCAGAAGGCCTCAGAGTCTCAATCTAAAGAACATTCTGATCCCTAACACTCCCCACAACATCATTTTTCACCTCAACCACAAGATGATACAGATGGGGTGGGAATGCACACACCATCCCACACAACGTAGACCCTTGGGATGACTTCAACACAGATCCTGACCCACATAATGACCCGGACCTCTATCCATCTAGGCCATCACCACCAGATGACAATATTGGTTTTGTGCAACTAATTATTAGGGCTGCTCAATATCACGGGGTACAATTACATTCTGATGCCTTAGTGGAAGACTGTAGCGCTCACCCATGGGGCAACCGCTAGGCAGGTACCACTCGGACCCAAACAGGTACATAATCCAGGAGGTTGATGGAAGAAAGGCCTGGGATACTACATGTCCCAGCATGCCGTGGGCCGTCTCAAAATGAGGCTAGGACAACCCCTGTATATAAGCACCACCTCCTCAAGAGGAAGGTGCTTGACAATCTATACCGAGAGGATAATGGCGGATGGTGCTCCCCGGCTGATACCCGCGGGAAGCATATGCAGCGTCTCTCCTGTCGTCGAAGCCGAACCGCGTGTACAGCGAAGCGACCTTCAGTGAGAAGAAAGAAGCAGAGGAGTCTCAGGTATTTGCAGGAAGTGCCGGCGCGCGGCCTTCTCTGTTTCCCTCTACCGCGGTTGTGAACCGCCTTCACATTTACAAGGAACCCAGGGGTTACGAGCGAGACCTTGGACACAAAAGTAACTCCCATAGTGCAACCGAGACCGCGCACTAGTCAGCGCGTCCTTTTTCTTTCGCTACTCAAGGATTGCCGTGTCCGCATTTAGCCTGGAGATATCGTTGATTCAGGCACTGCTGAACCATTGCAGCTTTCCGGGGTATAGCATAGCGGTGATGAAACCGCTTCTTAGTTACCGGAGAGCTGTCGATCCAAATCCACGTTAAACCACCAGTATTCTTAAGGGAACAGTACCTGTTTTCAGGAGACAAATCCTATTTTGTTTATTTAATATTGCACAAGTATGGACTCCGCACCTTGGCATTGGTGAGGTTCTTAAGTGACATTCTGAGTGGAATTGACTGTAACTATTCACGCATCTGGCATTAGCTCTACCAGGTGACATCAGACACATATATCTTGGCGCTCTACCAGTGTCACTGAGGGAGCAACGTCCTGGTTGCAGGGAAATCCTGGTGAGTGGTGCGATCAAGATAGAGAGAATCATAACGGGGAAGGTATTCACAGAGCAGTTAGGATAACTCCTCTTTCTTGTTGTCTTCTTGTTCCCTCCTCCAGTGAATCCCAACAGGAAGAAGTCCCTAGTCTTCTAGACCAGACCAGGGAGAACACCACACCTGCAACACCCTTTGTTGTTTTGTCCCTTTCCCCATTTCCCCCGGGCGCCACCTCACACAGTAGGGTGTCTTCCTTCTGTGGGAGAGGGCGTTTACGAGAGGTGGGGGTCGCACAGCTACTATCGTTCCTGCTGAGTACCAGACGAAGGTTAGTGGCAGTGATATATTTAGTATCACCAATCGAACCCTGATAGATTGTCAAGCCCAAGTTTAACGCTCAGCCCGGACGATGGATACCAATGTGGTGTTGGCCTCGCTGTTGGAGAGCCTTACCGCTCTGCAGCAGGAAGTTCAAACATCTCGCTGAGAAAACCAGAATCTACAAAAGGAGATGGGCACGTTGCGCAGGGAGGTTGCAGGCCTCACCCGTAGGGGACCGGGGGCTTATATTAGGGAAGCTACCCTGCCCCCTCCAGTTTGTACTACACCAGCCCGTCTCCTGGTGCTCCACCCCCTTCACAGACAACGGATGTCGTCCCTACAGTCCATGTAATACAGAACATCGGCATTCCCCTGGCACCCCCAGAACGATTTTATGGGGAACCGAAGAAATTTGAAACCTTCTTGAACCAGTGCCGGTTTCATTTACTCTGCAAGCCAGCTGTGTTTCAAGACGACACTACCAAAACGGACTTCATGATGTCCTATATGGGTGGCAACGCAGCCATCTGGACCATCCCACTCATGGAACGGAATGATCCCGTCTTACATCGGTTCGTGGATTTCTGCACGGAGATGAGGAAGCTCTTTGACAGAAAGTCACACATGATGACCCTGGACCGGGAGCTGCTCACACTGCAGCAAGGATCCCTTGATCTGTTGTCCTACATTCCGTCTTTTAACCGTCTGGTAGTAGGGACGAACTGGCCCCCGGAAAAAAGAACCACGTTATTTTACCAAGGACTTCCTGGGGAACTAAAAGATGTCCTGGCCCAAGTAGTCCAGCTACCCCAGACTTGCGAAGAATTAATCGATTTAACGGTCCAGCTCGACCATCGCCTCCAGGAGCGAAAAGGGGATAGGAGCAGAGGGGACACCCGCTTCATCACCACTCGTCCACGGAGCTCCAACGAGGAACATCCCAAAGCCACCGACGGACCTGAACCTATGCAGATAGGGGGACTCCGGGGGCCCCTTACCCAAGAAGAAAAGGAGAAAAGAAGGAAGATGAAATTATGTCTGTACTGCGGAAAGGGAGGGCATTTCATCTGAGAATGTAGAGCCCGGACGCCGATCCCAGGAAGAACCACCAGCCCGTGGGTACAAGCCCTCCTGCGGCAAGAAGAATTGGCGGAAAACTAACGAGCCCGAATCGGGAAGAGGTCCCTGGTTTGGGCAAACAAAAAACAGCGATCTCAACAGTGCTTGCTGATACCCTCCAAACCGCTGTGGCTCATATGAGCGTAAGGGTGACTCTCATGGTTTCAGCCAAAGAACCGTTGGACGTAGACGCCTTGCTAGATTCCGGGGCGACCGGTAACTACATCGACCAGCAATTCGCCCTTCAGATAGGAGTGGACAGGGAAAAGAATGATGCACCCGAACACGTGATGGCTGTCGATGGCACCGCCCTGTCCTCAGGCCCTGTGAAGTACCGCACCATACCTCTCCTGATGAAGTGTGGTCTGGAACACCACGAATACATCCAATTTGATATCATCGACGCCCCCCAATTCCGGCTCATTCTAGGCATGCCGTGGCTGACATTACACGATCTGGTGGTCTGTTGGGCGGCACGCACTGTCACCTTGAGTTCTCACTACTGCAGGTCGTATTGCACACAGGAGAAGACTCTTCAAAGGAATGAAGAGCGAGCTGCCGCTATACACCTGGCGTCAGCCTGCATACAACCTACACAAAGTTGTTCCGCCACCCTGCCCGAGTATTATCACGACTACCAATTTCTGTTTGATAAGCAGAAAGCAACCCAGCTACCACCCCATCGAATGTATGATTGTTGCATTGAACTAGTACCAGGAGCCAACATACCCTGTAGCAGGGTGTATGCATTGACGGAGCCGGAAACACGTTACCTAAAGAACTACCTTGAGGAGAACCTGGCTTCGGGGTTTATCACACACTCATCTTTCCCTGCCTCGTCCCCTCTTTTCTTCATTCCGAAGAAAGACTGTGACGAATTACGTACCTGTATCGATTCCCGTGCCATAAACAGGATAACCGTGAAAAATCGATATCCCTTGCCACTCATTCCGGTGCTTCTCGACCAGTTGAAAGGAGCTCGAGACTTTACCAAACTCGACCTTAGAGGAGCCTATCACCTGGTGCGCGTAAAGAAGGGGGACGAGTGGAAGACCGCGTTCCGGACTAAGTTTGGTCTCTGAGTACAGGGTGATGCCTTTTGGACTATGCAACGCCCCAGCGGACTTTCAATTTTTTATGGATGAGGTATTGCGGGGCTACCTGGACAGCTTTTGTGTAGTCTACATTGACGATATTTTGATTTATTCGCCAACGCTCCAGGAACACGTGGTTCATGTGAAGGCAGTCCTAGACCGACTGAAGTAACATTCATTATATGCCAAGTTGGAGAAGTGTCTCTTTCATGCCCAAGAAGTGGCCTACCTGGGTTACGTCATCAACGCCCAGGGGTTTCAGATGGACACCAGTAAGGTCGAAGCTTTTACAAACTGGGAAACTCCGCAAAACGTGAAGTCCGTACAAAGCTTTCTTGGCTTCGCCAATTACTACCGGCGGTTCATACAAAACTTCTCGAAGATAATTCATCCCATCTCGAGCCTACTCTGAAAAAACACCCCTTTTGTATGGGGTCCAGAGGCCGCCCGCTCTTTCCAACTATTGAAGAACAAATTCACCCAGGCTCCAATTCTTCGCCATCCTGACCCTCAGCTCCCTTTTATCCTGGAAGCAGACGCATCATCCTATGCAGTAGGAGGAGTTTTGTCTCAACGACACCCGGAGACTGGACAATTGCACCAAGTATCCTACTATTCAAAGAAACTCACTCCATGTGAAGTGAACTACACTATCACAGACAAGGAGTTGCTAGCCATCAAGAGAGCATGCGAAGAATGGCGACATTATCTGTTGGGTGCGCTCCATACAGTGGAAATTTACACCGACCACCGGAATTTGTTGTTTCTGAAGACAGCCAAAGCCTTGACACCTCGGCAGTTACGGTGGACACTGTTCTTCTCTGACTGTGACTTCGTTATAAAATACAGGCCAGGACCACAAAACGGGAAGGCAGATGCCCTTTCCCGTAGAGGAGACCCAGAGGACCAAAAACCAGAAGAAGACGCGGAGCTGCCCTTAATCTTGTCGGAAGAAGCCTTCCCCGAACAGTCCATCGCGCTAATTACCTCACAGGATTTCCTTGAGGATTTACGCGTGTCGTTAGCCGACTGTGACGTCCAGGCCTGGGTGAAAGAGGAGCCCGAACACAGAGCGCTAGTCAGGGACTTGGCGTACCATTACCATGCATTGTACATCCCAGATAAAAAATTACAACAACAAGTACTAGCCTGGGCCCATGACTCCACACTGGGCGGGCATACAGGAATATATAAGACCATAGCCTGTGTGGAACGGTCCTTCTGGTGGCCATTACTGAGGAAAGACATGAAAACCTATATAGGGACCTGTGCAACGTGTGCACAGGGGAAAGCCAGTCACACCAAACCTTCGGGTCTGCTACGAAACCTCCCCATCCCTCCACGACCCTGGCATACAATCTCGATGGATTTCATAGTGGAAATGCCCCCCTGTGACGGGAACACTGTGGTGCTGGTGATAGTAGACCACCTTACGAAGATGGGGCACTTCATAGCACTGGCACACCTACCCACATCAGCCGAATAAGCAGAGTGTTCCTCCAACATGTGGTGAGAGCTCACGGAATCCCCAATACACTGATCACAGACCGAGGAACACAATTCACGTCCCGTTTTTGGAAGGCCCTCTGTAAGACAATGAGCATCGAGGCCCGGCTTTCCTCCAATTACCATCCTCAAACGGATGGAAAAACGGAGCGCCTAGACCAGACCCTGGAACAATATCTTCTCTGTTTCACCTTACAAAACACTCTGAACTGGTCTACCCTGTTATGGATGGCCGAATTTGCCTACAACAACGCTACACATACAACGCTGGGGTGTTCTCCTTTCTTCTGTAGTTATGGCTACCATCCTAATATGCTCCCTTTTGAATGGCCCACCACCTCGAGACTGCCCAGTATCCACGAACATCATGGCCATCTCCGGGCGGTGTTGATTGAGGCCAAACTACATCTTAAGGCGGCCCAAGTCGCACAAAAACGTAGTGCGGACGAACGAAGTACGCCTGAACCCATGTATCAAGTGGGGGACAAGGTGTGGTTATCCACGAGAAATTTGCATCTGAAAGGAATAACCAAGTTGAAACCAAAGTACGTAGGCCCGTATTCCATCGAGGGAATCATCAATCCCGTTGCTATGAGACTGTCGCTACCTAGTTCTTGGCACATTCATCCTGTTTTTCATGTTTCCCTGCTCCGGCCATGCCCTCTAACAATGAGACTACCCGATAAGCCACTCCCCGTAGAGATAGACGGGCAGGAGGAATACGAGGTTAGTGAGCTCTTGGACTCCAGGTTGGTCAGAGGGCGGGTACAATACTTGGTAGATTGGAAAGGGTTCGTAGTGGAGGACAGAACTTGGGAACCTGTAGGTAACCTCCGTTGTCCTGAGCTGATGGAACGGTTTCATGCCGCTCACCCTGGAAAACCAGGACGTCCGCCAAGTCGACGGTCCTTGAGAGGGGGTACTGTAGCGCTCACCCGTGGGGCAACCGCTAGGCAGGTACCACTCGGACCCAAACAGGTACATAATCCAGGAGGTTGGTGGAAGAAAGGCCCGGGATACTACATGTCCCAGAATGCCGTGGGCCATCTCAAAATGAGGCTAGGACAACCCCTGTATATAAGCACCACCTCCTCAAGAGGAAGGTGCTTGACAATCTATACCGAGAGGATAATGGCGGATGGTGCTCCTCGCCTGATACCAGCGGGAGGCATATGCAGCGTCTCTCCTGTCGTCGAAGCCGAACCGCGCGTACAGCGAAGCGACCTTCCGTGAGAAGAAAGAAGCGGAGGAGTCTCAGGTATTCGCAGGAAGTGCCGGCGAGCGGCCTTCTCTGTTTCCCTCTACCGCGGTTGTGAACTGCCTTCACATTTACAAGGAACCATGGGGTTACTAGCGAGACCTTGGACACAAAAGTAACTCCCATAGTGCAACCGAGACCGCACACTAGTCAGCGCGTCCTTTTTCTTTCGCTACTCACAGATGGCCGTGTCCGCATTTAGCCTGGAGATATCGTTGATTCAGGCACTGCTGAACCATTGCAGCTTTCCGGGGTATAGCATAGCAGTGATGAAACCGCTTCTTAGTTACCGGAGAGCTGTCGATCCAAATCCACGTTAAACCACCAGTATTCTTAAGGGAACAGTACCCGTTTTCAGGAGACAAATCCTATTTCGTTTATTTAATATTGCACAAGTATGGACTCTGCACCTTGGCATTGGTGAGGTTCTTACGTGACATTCTGAGTGGAATTGACTAACTCCTCACGCATCATCTGGCATTAGCTCTACCAGGTGACCTCAGACACATATATCTTGGCGTTCTACCAGTGTCACTGAGGGAGCAACGTCCTGGTTGCAGGGAAATCCTGGTGAGTGGTGCGATCAAGATAGAGAGAATCATAACGGGAAAGGTATTCACAGAGCAGTTAGGATAACTCCTCTTTCTTGTTGTCTTTTTGTTCCCTCCTCCAGTGAATCCCACCAGGAAGAAGTCCCTAGTCTTCTAGACCAGACCAGGGAGAACACCACACCTGCAACACCCTTTGTTGTTTTGTCCCTTTCCCCATTTCCCCTGGGGGCCACCTCACACAGTAGGGTGTCTTCCTTCTGTGGGAGAGGGCGTTTACGGGAGGTGGGGGTCGCACAGCTACTATCGTTCCTGCTGAGTACCAGGTGAAGGTTAGTGGCAGTGATATATTTAGTATCACCAATCGAACCCTGACAAAGACTTTTTACTGGAAACCTTTGCACCCGCACAAAAGTCCACGCACACCCTCCCAATGTTAAAAGGCATGCTAAAACATGCGCCAGATGTTTTTAAGGACCCTGTCAGAGCCAGGATTCTCAAAACCAGAGTGGACAAAAAATATAAAGCAGCTCCTAATGACCCAGGTCATGTCCATTTGGATTCTCTTGTCATGTCTAATGCACGCAAGAGAGCAAACTTACAGAGTACAGGTGACACTCCTCCTCCTGATAAGGAATCTAAACTGATAGACGCATCTGGAAAACGTATTGCGTTACAGGCTGCAAATCATTGGCGGATGCTTTGTTGGTCAGGTATGACAGAGCTCAATATGATGAGCTTGAAAAGCTCATGCAATATCTTCCTGACCAATATAAAGAAAAAGCTAACGACCTTATACAGGAGAAGACATGAATAACAAACTTAAATGTGTGCTCGACGCAGCTGATACCGCATCCCGTGCCATTAACACTAGCATTTTGCTACGCAGGCACGCTTGGCTCCGAATCTCCGGATTCAAGCTGGAAATGCAATCTGCTATTGTTAACCAGCCATTTGATGAAGAGCATCTGTTCGGGCCCACAGTTGACACATCTTTAGAAAAGATGAAAAAAGATACGGACACTGCTAAGTCCCTGGGGACCTTGCAATTACCTTCCCCTAGAGGTTCTTTTCGCTGCTCCTTCCACAGGGCTGGCTCCAAAACCATTGGTTCAGAACATCCCTCTTCTTCCCATAAGAGCCCCACTCAAACGTCCTCTAGAGGATACTTTCGCAGAGGCAACAATGGTAAGGGAAGAGGTCACGGGAACAATACCCGCAACTCCCCTACCGCCAAACATTGACTTCCCTTCACTTCCCCCCGATCATCCCACTCCTGTCAGGGGACGCCTCTCACAGTTTCTGCCTTTCTGGAATTCCATCACAACAGACAAGTGAGTAAGACAAATTATCCAATATGGTTATTGCCTGGAAATAACCTCTACTCCCCCAAATATCCATCCCAGACAATGTCAAATGTCCTCAGAACATCTGACTCTTCTAAAACAAGAGGTTCTTTCTCTATGACAAAATCATGCAATAGAAGCAGTCCCCTTACCTCATCAAGGCACAGGGGGTTACTCCCTCTACTTTCTAATCCCAAAAAAGGACTGTTCTCTCAGGCCAGTACTGGACCTCAGACCGTTAAACTTCTGTATTCACTCAGACCATTTTTACATGGTCACTCTCCAGCAGGTGCTCCCACTGCTTCAACAAGGTGACTTTCTCTCCACGCTAGATCTAAAGAACGCCTACTTTCATATTCCCATTCACCCCGCTCACAGGAAATATCTCAGGTTTGTGGTGGACGGTCAACACTACCAATTCAAAGTCCTCCCATTCGAGGTGACTACAGCACCGAGTCTTCACCAAGTGCCTTGCAGTAGTGGCGGCCCACTTATGAAGACAACACATTCACATGTTCTCTTATCTGAACGACTGGCTCTGAAAAGCCAAGTCACACAGCAGCTGTGTGCAACACACACACAAAACAATCCAACTGCTTCACAACTTGGAATTCACGGTGAAGCTCACCAAATCCCACCTCCAACACACAACAATACCTAGGAGCTACAATGAACACTTCAAAAGCTTTAGCATACCCCAACCCTCATGATATGCACTATGCAAGCTCTAATATCCAAATTTCAGCCTCAACACTCATTACCAGCTCGCGTGTTCATGCAGTTGAATGGGAAGATGGCCTTTTGCATTCTAATTGTCTCTTATGCAAGACTCCAAATGCGTCCCTTACAGGAGTGTTTGGCACGTCAGTGGAACCAGGCTCAAGGTCAGCTAACAGAGCTGGTGTTGGTGGACAGCCGCACACATCGCTCTTTGCAGTGCTGGAACACACCAAACCTTTTAAAGGGCAGCCGTTCCTCGACCCGGTTCCCCAGATAGTGCTAACAGCAGACGCATCGCTTACCGGCTGGGGAGCTCATCTTCAAAACCATACCATTCAGGGCATATGGCCCACTCGGCAAAAACATTTCCACATACATTACTTAGAACTGTTGGCAATCTTTCTGGCATTAAAATCTTTTCAACTCCATCTAGTAGGCAAAGCTGTCCTGGTCCGTACAGACAACATGACAGCAATGTACTACATACAGAAACGGGGGGGGGGGAGACACTCAACAGCTTTCACACCTAGCTCAAAGCATATGGAGATGGGCCATTCCACAAAACATATATCTACTTGTAGAACACCTCCCAGGGGTACACAATCAGATTGCAGATCTGCTCAGTCGTCAAACACAGCAGATCCTCCAGTTCTTCTTCCATTCTTTCAGATGTGGGGCCACCCAGAAATAGATCTGTTCGCCACACATCAAAATGCCCAAGCTTTGCGTCAAGGTATCCACACCCATTGTCCAAAGGCAATGCGCTATGGATGAACTGGTCAGATAAATTTGCTTACGCTTTTCCGCCTCTCCCACTAATTCCGTTAGTGGTTCGCACGCTCAAACAGCATTCCCTCACAATGATCCTGGTTGCTCCAACATGGGCCCGCCAACCATGGTTCACAACCCTCTTGGAACTATCAGTAGTTCCTCATCAAAAGCTACGCCTCTCACCCAAGCTTCTCACTCAGAATCATGGAGAGATGAGACATCCAGATTCCAATCAACTCAACCTTGCGATCTTGCTCCTGAAGTCTTAGTGTTTGGCTACCTCAATCTCCCACCAGACTGTATAAACATAATTAAAGAGGCTAGACGTCCTACCACTAGAGCATGTTATGCCGGAAAGTGGAAACGATTTGTAATCTACTGTACAAATAACAAAATCAATCCACAAGATGCTTCTATTCAAAACATTGTTATCTCTTACACCTACAACAATATAACCTAGCATATACATCCATAAGACTACATCTCGCTGCAATAGCAGCTTATCTCCAAAACAGACAACGCTTGTCTTTGTTTAGAGTACCCACTATCAAAGCATTTATGGAAGGGCTTAAAAGAATAATTCCACCCAGAGCTTCACCCTCTCCAGTATAGAATTTAAATATTGTTTTTACCAGACTCCTGGGTCCCCCATTTGAACCTCTGCACAAATGTGAACTACAGTTCCTAACTTGGAAAGTAGCCTTCCTAGTCGCTATCACATCTCTTAGAAGAGTTCGTGAACTCCAGGCATTAACCATACAAGAACCATTTTTGCAAATCCATCATAACAAAGTGATTCTTAGGCCTAACCCAAACATTTTACCTAAAGTTGTTTCTGCCTGCCATCTTAACCAGTCTGTTGAACTCCCAGTTTTTTTCCCTCAACCAGACTCAGTGGCAGAACGGGCTCTTCACACGCTAGACGTTAAAAGAACAATACCTTTTTACATTGAAAGGACAAAATCCTTTAGAAAAACTAAACCACTCTTTGTGGCTTTCTCCCCAACTCATAAGGGCAATCCCATTTCAAAAGTGTGGATTGCAAGGTGGATTGTTAAATATGCTATCTTGGAGCCAAACACACATTAACCATTCCCCCTAGAGCTCATTCCACACACAAACTAGGGGCTTATATGGCATTTTTAGGGAACATTTCCCTAGATGACATCTGCAAAGCAGCAACTTGGTCTACACTGCACACTTTCACAAAACACTGCTGTGTAGATGTGCAAGCAAAACAACAAGCTAGTGTGGGCCAGGCTGTATTAAGAACACTTTTTCAAACCACTGCAACAGATGCAGGTAGCCACTGCTAACAAGGTAACTGCTGTATAGTCTATGCACAAGTATACGATCTACAGCTCATATGCCTCGAACGGAAAATGCTACTTACCGGTATGCATCTGTTTTTGGCATGTAGACTCGTAGATTCGTATATGCCCACCGCCTCCCCGGATACCTCTATCTGTTCCAGTACTAAGTCTTGCTTAGATACATTACACATGGACATCTCTTTCTATTTCTTACTAACTTCATCACAACCCTTCTGGCAAAACCATACGGAGATGGAGTTGATGCCCATGCGTACTATTGTCCTAAGGAGGAGTCACCTACCTCGTGACTACAAAGACTTCTTCCAAGACAAAACCAAAGTGCAAACATCCAAGCCCACCACCCGATGGCGATTTATGAAGTATATGAATCTACAGCTCTACATGCCATGAACAGATGCATACTGGTAAGTAGCATTTTCCTTTTCCTTATGACGCCTCAGTCTGGTAAGCGCAAACCCAAATATACAATTCTTTGTAAATCTGGGTTGGTGTTGAAATACTTGGATAGATAAATGGGAACACCGTGCTCCACCCATGTAATATCTTCCTGATGCAAAGTAACTCGAGGCAGTGCAATGTTGTGTTACTTTGTATTTACTAACCCATGCATAGTGCCTTTGCGTGGCTTAGTAAATGCCAAAAATGATTTTGCTTTAGGGTTGTGCCTCAAAAGTGTTGACGCAAAATGATGGTAAATCTGGGCCTGTATTTTCTGTCCGCTATTACATTGGACACCGCATCAGTGGCCGCATCTCGAAAGCACTAGTTGCAGTTGACGGTGGGTCTCATGAGGATAGGATTTACTTATTGTCTGGCTTATTCATTGTATTTCACACAAACTGTTCACACTGTAGAGATTGGACTCTTAAGCAATCTCTTCACCCAACGGGAGAATGCAACATCATTTGCAAAGACGATTTGGGATGTATCACTAAAGTGAAGATAGGGGAAAATACACTGACCCAACCATGATATGAACAGATGCCGAAGAATACTCAGTCAATTTAAGGAATCCTGTGCAGGCACACAACTGTTTGTGAGGTGCGGATGCATGATCATGTCAGGTGTTTGACATCAGATGAGGAAATTACCACTGACCATAAGATACCTCATCCAAAATGAAACATCCATGGTGCCAAAACACTCTTTATAAAACAAGTGCGTGATCATATCTATCACCGATTGTGGCAAAATAAAGTTGGGGAAGGGTTGCTCCGCAGAGAGTACCTGCTGTCTTCTGTTTGACAATTTCTCTCCCACAACTAGATTACTGTCTGTGGCATCTTATATAAAGGGAACTCTATTTATGATTGTGATGATTTAAACAAAGCTGGGTGTCCTGCACACTCTTCTTGTCAGAGCCCAGTCTCTAAGGTAGAGTTGGGGGTTATTGGTCTGGTTATTGTGAATTGCTCTTTGTTAATTTGCTTAAACAGACACAGTACTAATAAGGTTTCAACCTCATTGGAGGTGTATGAACATATCGATTATTTCAGAAAATCGCAAATAACAATGAAATACCCTGATAACAAATTGAATCCAATTAGATTCAGTTCATGTTGTTTCAATAAAACCAATCTTCATTGGGATCCTCATACAGTCGGCCAACGCGAGTTTCGAGGGGTGATTCTCTTCTTCAGGGCTGATGGAATGACATGTTGGTTATATCTGTTATGTAAGAAAACCCATTCTTAGAGTATAAAAGGACTGTCCCATTCGGGTATCAACAGTCCCGCCACATCGGCGCACCCACAGTCCACCTCCTCGTTTGCACTTGCAAACGCTTTTGGTACTCCAGGGGGTTTTCTTCCATAACGGATATAATCAACATGGAATTCTATCAGCCAGGAAGGTGGGTACTTTCTCCATCCTACATAAACGTTGTCTAAAGATGTGGCTCTTTTTGCTGTGTGTGTCTCAATATGAACCATTCATACTGGTTTATCAGAAGAATGGAGTCTCTAATGCAGCACTGCCTTTTGATAATCTGTTTTCTCCCTTATCTGGGAGGTTTTGGAACAATGTCTACATCTCCCAGTGCAGTGAAGTAGCAAAGAGCACTTGATGCTGATGTGAATCTCAGGCAACGTCTTCTAAACAATAGTAGAAAGGGCCTATTTCTACTTTCCACCATAGGGCTGCAGAAGAGTGGCCAGCGGCTCACTGAATAGTTGGGTGAGGCTGGACAGGAAACCATGCATGGGCGGTGCTGTGCTTGTCACAACAGCACTGTTCAATTGCCCACTTACTACTTGGCACAAATGTGGGGGGACACTGCTTTGTTGTCAGTATTCTGTGGTGTGCAGCACTGAACAGAAGCAGGATATGCAGTTAGGAATACATGTGGATGGACATTAGACCCTGCAATAAACCACATCCCCTCCAATCACGTGGTGACTGTTAGACCTGTCAACGTTAGGGTGGTCTTGTCCCAAACTTTTTCTCCTGTTTTTTGCTGAATTAGTTTGTGTTTGACTTAAATCTCTGTGCACTTTACCACTGCTATCCGGTGCTCAAGAGTTTGTGTCTTGTTTCAACATGGTAAACTTGGCTTACACATAAACGGTCCCAGAATGCTTGTTTCCGGTCCAGGGAAGACATGGCTTGTCAGTCAGGGCTGGACTGTTCCCATGAGGCACAGGGTCTGACTTATTTGCATATAGCTGCGTCTGACCTGGGGTGATGAAGTGAGTTAAAGAACGGTGATGGATTCAACCCAGATCTGTGACTGGCGGTGAGTGTCTGAAAAGTTTCAGCACTCCGTCCATCATCTCCTTGTGTTTGCTTCAAACCCAATTACCACATGTAATTTATTTATAAGTCCCTATTAAAATGGCACTACCAGTACCCAGGGCCTGTAAATTAAATGGTACTAGTGGGTCTGCATAACCCACTAAAATAGCCCTTTTAAGCTTCTCAGGAGTAGATTTACGAACTTGTCATGCAGCGCAGCAAGTCACCTTGATGTGCTGCACTGTGTGACAAGGAAAGGGCAGGAATGCACTGTATTTAAGCCAATGCTGCGCATTCCTGCCTTTTCCCCTGCACTCGCACCCTTTTGGCAGCATTGCTCCGATGCAGGCACCCTTGCACCATAGTGCGAGGGTGCTTGCGTTGCATCAGGATTTTTTTTGTGTTGGAAGGGACACCTTCCTGCACAAAAAAATCCTGAGAGGCATATTCCTCTTTTTATATCTGCTGCTGACTGCAGCATACATAGAAAGAGGAAGTAACAAGGAGAAATAAAGATATTTCTCTTCTTTGTGCCTCCTCTGGGGAAGGTGTATCTTTTTGGCACATTCCCAGGTTTACCAGTTGTGGTAAATCTGGGAATGCGCCAAAGTCCATGGAAGTTGTGTTGGAATACCTATGCAGCGCCTTCCCAGGGCAGAGTAGGACAATGCAGCGATTTGCACTGCGTTGCTTTACTCCACATTTATGGAGCCATTCGAAGCCACGAAAAGTGGCCTTGTGTGGCTTCCTAAATCTCAGCTGCATGGTGGCCCTTTAGCCCAGTGCAATTGGTGGCTGTCTGAGCAGAAACAGCAGAGCACTACAGGCCCAGGGCTTTTCTAGTTCCATCCTTTGGTGGCGGTGGGAGCTTGGAGGAAGATTCTATAGCATCTAGAACTGTAGAGTATGTATACAATGGTACTCTACAGCGCAAACCCCGCAGGTAGGCAACAGGGAGCCCGAGGAGCTATAAAATCCTGAACGAGGACCTGAGTAGGCAGCAGGTAATTCTTGATGGAAGAGGTAAAGCAACTAAAAATGTCACATCTTCAGTGTCTTCCCCCCCAACAGCATATTTATGTCGCTTTTACGCAGTGCAACAAGCCACCTTGCTGCACTGCGTGAAAGGGCAGGATTGCACCATATTTAACATAATACAGCGCAATCCTGTTCTTTCCTTGCGCTGGTGCCCTTTTGGATGCCTAGCGCCAACACGGGCACCCTGGCGCCATGGTGCAAGGGTACCTGCATTGTAAGCATGATTGTTTTTGTGCAGGAAGAGAAACTTTCCTGCACAGAAACAACCCTTGAGGCATTTTCCTCTTTCTAGGAAGAGAAAGTACCTAGAAGAAATAAAGATATTTCTACTGGTTATGCCTCACCTGGGGAGTCCTAGCATTTTGATGCATTCCTAGGTTTACCGCTGATGGTAAATCTAGGAATGCACCAAAATCCATGGGTGGATGCGTGGGAACACCCATCCTCCATCCATTGAACCCCTACCTGGGGCAGAGTAACTAAACAAAGCAATTTATGCCGCATTGCGTTAGTCTAGGTTTATCAAGCCACGCAAGTTGGCCTTGAGTGGATTGGTAAATCAAATTTAGGAGTTGTCGCTCTTGCTTGCCGTTGCGTGGTGCAAGGGCGATGCAACTTCTACATAAATATGCCCCAACATGTTTTGTACTTACACAGATCAAGGACCGCTTTACTTCAAAGGGGCGTTACTGGGATCAATCAGTGCACGCACCAAGGGTTTTAACACAAAGGGGGAGATTTACTAAGATTTACGCCATGTTTGCGTCACAAAAGTGATGTAAATCGGTGCAAAATCTTTTTATTCTGATTTTCTTTCCAGCTTGTACTATGGCTCAAAGGTGTCTCCGTGGCGCACGGGAGCTGATTTCAGCGTCAGCGTTAGGGAAAGGGGGGGGGGGAGAGTAACATATTTCTGTAAATATGGCGCTCTCCTCCTCTCTCCTATTCACGCAGCACAGCATTTGCAGCTGCTGCACTGCGCTGCGTAAGTGGTAAATCTGGCCCGAAGCCGGATCTACTTAGGTGGCCAGACTTGGCTTCAAAAACGATGCCTACTTGTAGCAGGTGCAGAGAAGAACTGCGTTCATTACTTCAAAAAACAAAATTGCATTAAGACCACAGTGCACAGCATCCATTCAGAGCATGTTCGTCTACACATAATAATTTGTACTGGAAGAGTATGACTGCAGTTTAAACCCTATGCTAGATGGTGCACATTCACTTCTGCATGATGGTGCAAGAAGGGTGCATTCACCTCTGCATGATGGAGCAAGGCTGTGTCACACAAGGCACCCTTGGTTGAGCACCAGCACAGAGGATGGCCCAGTCACGTGCGTGCCACAAACTTGACAGCATTTTCTGCAGTTGGTCTCCACTTCTCTTCCGATTTATCACAGTGTTTCCATTTTAATTGACCGTTCGTGATACAACAGGCCGTGTCCGTGTTTTCTGTCTGCACACCACCACTTAGGCAGGAGCATGACCAAAGCAATTCACTCCTTCCAAGTCAGTGCTCTTTGGACCAGCAGCAATTTCACGCACATTCCTTGAAAACGGGATCATCGGATAGTTCTTAAACAACAAACTTCTCTTGGCTTTTGATAACCCATTCAGTATCATGACTTGCGTTTCCACATCTTCCACCCTTACCACATTCATGCACAGACTATGGAAAGAATGTGTACTGTAAAAAGGCGCTCCGTACCCATGGAAAATAAACAATTGATGGACAGAATGCAGAACAATGCCTTACATTCACCCCAGTACAGAGATCTGGGCCTAAATCCGCTGTTTTTTTTGCTCACCATGCCATTCCAGTTTGGACCCAGCCATATGCAAATCAGTCTTGACCCTGCGCCCAATGGGAACAGTCCAGTCCGAACTGCCAGGCCAGGTTCTCCCTGGACTGGAAACAAGCATCCTAGGACTGGTTTCGGGCTTTGAGCCCTCATCAGCCAGGATAGCTTGACTCCAGTGGCATGGTCAGCACAGGACCCACGTCTGGGCATACCCATCCTACTTGGGGTGACAAATGCAAAAAGAACAATTGATGGACAGAATGCAGAACAATGCCATACATTCACCCCAGTACAGAGATCTGGGCCTAAATCCATCGTTTTTTTGCTCACTTTGCCACTGGATTCAAGATAGCCTGTCTGATGAGGGTTATGAACCCGAAACCGGTCCCAGGATGCTTGTTTCTGGTCCAGGGAAGACATGGCTTGGCAGTTTGGGCTGGACTGTTCCCATGAGGCACAGGGTCAGACTGATTTGCATATGGCCATGTCTGAACTGGGGTGGCAGAGTGAGCTAAAGAATGATGATGGATGAAACCCAGATCAGTTGACTGGGGGTGAGGGCTTGCAATGTTCAACACACAGTCCATCATCCCCTTTGGTTTTGCTCCGTACCCATGGATGCACCAGTTCAATTTGTAAAATCTCTAGGGTACCCTATCAAAACCATACATGGAGGTATAACCACCATGAAGAGTCTTCTGTCGAGCTCCTGCGGGTGGGTGCCTGGTTTAGGAGAGATGGGTGCCAAGGTTTTGATGAATTTCATGACAGGACCGGAGGCTAGCATTATGCATAAACTTTTTATTACCTTGCTCCTTGCAGCACTACAAAGTAATACATCACAAAACTTTACAATTCCAGAACATAGAATGCCCATAACATATATAAACTCTAACACAGCAGCCATCTTCCTCTTTTTATTGCTGCTCCTTGAAAGAGAAGTACTTTTCACATTTGATACTTTGATTATTAAGGTTATGAATTTAAATGTTTTTTGAAAGGGATGTTTTAATATTAAAGAAAGTAATGTAAGTAATTAATTTAATGTGTATGTTTTGATTTTAGTACGAGTTTTTAGGTTAAAGACCCAATTTATGGGTCGATTAGAGGTGGAACTTTAGTTTGGGTAGGCTGTGTTTTTTAAGAGGAATATCGATTTAGGTATTTGTTTAAACTTGTTTAAACAAAAAAAATCTGGAAAGAAATGAGGGATTCTTCAGGAGACAGCACGAGAGGGCGCATGTGTTCATGTTGTTGTGTGTAGATTTAGATTCCGTATATAGGTTTCCCGATTTATGCCCTTATATAGGTACAATTCATATTGCTCTTATATAGGCATAGAAAATCCAGCCCTTATTTAGGCATTGTCCATGCTAACCAAATACAGGCATGGTCTCCTACATCCGTCCATCCACGTCACAACGAGTTCTTGGAAAACCAGACTCTTAAGCCTTTAGGAATTTCTCTTGCTTGGATATTGATTTCTCCAAGAACTCATTTAGTATGCATGAACATCTATTCCTTAGGGGTTCATTCATGACGTTCTGATGCCCGACTTTTACGTCAATACAGGCATTGCTAAACACCTTCAAGGTATAAATATACCTGCACTTGCCCTGGCAAACCACGGTTCCGGTACGGTCCAGCTCGACTGCCTACTTGCGGTTCACCACGGCAAGTTCGGAAGGAGATCAAGTTCCAGCCTGATGCACTGACCAGACACTGTCATCCTTCTCGCAGAGAATCCAGCTCCAGTGTTTCTGACTCCCCTTGCGGGGTGTTAGATATCGAGTCCCAGAAAGAGATTCCAATCTCGCACATTCTAAGGTATGGAGCAGACTAGAACTTAGAGAAACTTTTGGCAACTCTTGGCAAAACTACACTATAGCTAGCTATACTTTAGAAAACAGCACCTACATCTTACCTCGTACTACACTTAGGTTAGGTAAACTGGGGTAGAACAATTTAAAAGCATCAGATGAGTATCCACATTTTAGCCTGTGTTATTTATGTATGTATTTTATGAATATGTCATAGCTACAAATCATGGTATTGCAGTATTATTTTATCTTACTGCTAACTGTGTACATATTGTACTTCGCAGCCTGTCTTACGATTGTAGCAGTTCAAATCTCTTACACGAGAAGTAAGACTGTTCAATAAACCCTTTTTATTGAAACGCCCGTCTCTCTATTTTTATGCAACTGTAGAAGCGAACATGCACGATTGGCTGAGTGAAACTGTTACCTATTGTTTCCATGATTCTGAGATTGTTCCGATTCTAAGGGAAACAAAGTTGTCATGTTTATGCGGTTGTCAGAAACTAATCCCTTCTTGTTTATTCGAGAAGTTTAGCTGGCCACATAAGTAATTAAGTTTAATGTACTCGATAGAGACATACTGACCTCAGTCCTATGTCAAATCTATAGTGTATATTATTCCAATGCGCAGAGCCTATCAGGGATATAGGAACTACACTACAATGTTTGGAACGCAAAGTGTTTGGGATTATGAAAGGCTCCGTATAGCGTCATCATGCACGTCGCGTGTAGACGCAAGGGAGCCATTTTAGATGAAAGAGTGTTGCGCATTGTTTTAATCGAAGCGCAAGAAAGTGACATTCAGCTGTTTTCTGTCCGTTGATTCGGAGCGAGTGAAAGGAAGCAGATTAACAGTTTTAAAGGAGAACGATTATTGAAAATAAAAGGAGGATTATAGATTTAAGAAGGGAAAATAATAAGTAATTATAAAATAATTTAATAAATACATTTGGTGAAGGGAAATGGAGAATAATGAGAGCACACAGACCTCTAGTGAGGGAGATTTAAGGAAGATTGTGCAAGAGGAAATGAGATCTTCTATGAAGGAGGTTTTAGAAAGTGTGCTTAGGAAGAAAAGAAGGGCAGTTGAATGCTCGGAGGATGAATATTGGTCTACAGAGGAAGGAGAAGGAGGTGAGTTGAGAAGTTATGGAAAAAGGGTGAGAAAAGAAAAGAATATTGAAATAGGAGTAAGGTTTTTGAAAAAGGATCATGGTGAGCCGAGCGCCACAAATGTGGAGGGTGTCCGTTGCGGCACAAAAGATGGAGAAAAACATGAGGAAGAACTCCTAAGTCAGGGGTATGATGAGGAAGCGGATACATTTGTGCTAGATGATTATATGGATGACAAATGGGATTTAGATACTGAGAAAGAAAGGAATGATAAAGGAATTATTAAGGATCCACAGGGTGAGGATATGTTTAGCCCGGAGAGGATTCGTCATCCAAGGAGCATAGAATGGTGGCCTTTACCACACGTGGCAAGTTTTTTTAAAACAATGGATAAGAAGGCCACTTGAGAGAAAGGAAAGAGCTGTAATGAAGGCGGAATGTTCACGTCCAGTCGTGGATGGCAAAGCATGCATGACTCCGGATCTAGACCCGGATTTGATTCGTTATCTTTTTAAGATGGGGAGAGACCCAAGGAAAGGTTTAGAAATGGCGCTTAAACAGTGCCAGGACCGTTTGTTGGATGTGTTGGGGCCCTTTAGCACACATTTTAGATATGGCAGAGGAGGCCAAGATGAAGACTGTCTATATTGATAATGAGCTTTTGAGAGGTTGGGCTCAAAGAGCGCTATGTTATTTGGGTAATGCGAGTTTAGCATTATCAGCAGAAAGGAGAAAGGCTATTCTTATGAGAATAATCCCTAAATTGGGGAATTTTGCAAGAAAAGAGCCGACAGAAGATACTAGGGGTTATCTGTTCGGTGAAGGACTAGTGAAGGGGGTAGGAAAATATGTAAATACGTTCACTAGTTTAGATAGGGCTCAAACTTCTCGAAGACGAGTTTTTGGAAGAGGAGTTTTTGAGAGGGCTGGGCAAGAGCCCTTTTCCCTGGCCGATCCTTCAGCAGGGCTCAGTACCAATCTCAAGGACAAGCTGCTTTCAGAGGATTTCAGGCAGCAACTGGAGTTTATCCTCAGAGAGGAAGAATTGGAAGAGCGCGTGGAAGAGGGCGTGCACAGTCCATACAATGAGTCCAAGGTAGGTACGAAGATCACTACTGGTTCTTTCCCCAGCGAGGTAGGGGGAAGGTTAAAATGGGAGCTATTTTTTCAAAGAGATTTGCAAGTCATAGTTGCAGAGGAGATGAGAGAGATGTTGCGAAAGGGAGCAATTAAAAACATTTCAGAAGAAGATCGCGGATTTGTGAGTACTGTTTTCTTGGTAAAGGAAAAAGGTTGGAGACCGGTGATAAATTTAAGAGATTTAAATCAGTATGTTGTGTACAGACATTTCAAGATGGAAGAGATCCGTCTGTTAAGGGACATTCTTCGGGAGAGTGGCTGGTTGGTGAAGTTGGATCTGAAGGACGCTTATTTCACTATTCCTGTTGCAGAGGAGAGTCGGAAGTATCTGCAATTCAGATGGATGGGGGAGCTTTTTCAGTTTTGTGCACTCCCATTTGGTCTAGCGTCGGCACCATGGTGCTTTACAAAAATGTTGAGACCTGTAGCAAAGTATTTGAGAGAGAGAGGTGTACGCATGGTGATGTATTTGGATGACTTTTTGATTATGTCTCAAAGTCAGGAGGATTTGAGGGAGCAGTTGTTGCTAACAATGAGTCTTTTGGAGAATCTGGGTTTCATAGTGAACAAGGAGATGTCAGTTTTGGAACCGAGTCAGTGTTTGGAGTTCTTGGGCTTTATGGTAGATACAGTAAAGAAGACATTAAGTCTGCCAGAGAAAAAGGTAGTGAAGATAAAGTCAGAAGTGAAGGGTTTATTAAGAAGAGAGAGAGTGTCTCTAAGGAGTTTAGCAAGAGTGATTGGACTTTTTTATTTGTCAATTCAGGCTGTGTTTCCAGGTCCGCTTCATTACAGGGCATTGCAGAGGATGAAGGCATTTCATCTAAGGAGAGGTTTGTGGTATGGAGATCTGGTATCTTTAGCATCAGAAGCACAGGAGGAGTTGCTTTGGTGGTTAGAGAATTTACAAGCTTGGAATGGAAGAGCAATTTTGGGAATATGCCCAGTTTTTGTGTTGGAAGCAGATGCAAGTCTTTTTGGACAGGGTGCTTGTTTAAAGGATCAGGAGACAGGAGGAAAGTGGACTTTGGAGGAGAAGAAAGATCATATAAATGGATTGGAGATGAGAGCAGGGCTTTATGCCTTGAGGAGTTTTGGAAAGAAATTAAGGAATTTCAATGTTTTGTTAAAGATGGACAATGTTTCTGCTGTCCGCTATATAAACAAGTTGGGAGGAAGCAGATTGAGGAATCTAACACAGCTGACAGAAAAGATTTGGAGTTATTGTTTGGATCAGAAAATAGGTTTGAAGGCAGAGTATTTTCCAGGTTTGGAGAATGTTGTGGCGGATTGGAACTCAATATATTCAAGAGATTTCAGCGATTGGAAGCTGAATGTCATCTATTTCAGGAGAATTTATCAGGTATGGGGTCCGTTGGAAGTGGACTTGTTTGCGTCAAGGCTGACGTTTCAACTTGAAAGGTTTCACAGTTGGAGACCAGATCTGTTAGCAGAGGAGGTGGATGCGTTTCAACAGGATTGGAGCAAGGTGAGGGGGTATGCTTTCCCCCCCTTTGCAATGATACAGAGAGTTTTGTTGGTGGTGAGGAGACAGAAATGTCCGTTAGTTATTATGACACCTTTTTGGGCAGGACAGGTTTGGATGCCAGGTTTGTTAGAAATGGCAGTAGAAGAGCCTTTTCTGATTCTGGAAACAGAGGATGTTCTTTTAGGTGAAGAAGAGGGTTTTCATCCTTTGGTCTTGGAAGGGACTTTGAGCCTTCTTGTTTGGAAGATTTCAGGGGAGGAATGCAGTTCAGAGGCCTTCCGGAACAGGCTAAAGAGTTGCTCAATGAGTTATGGGCTCCAGGGACAAGAGAAAGGTATGTTGGAGCATGGAAGAAGTGGGTTTGTTGGTGCATGGAACGGGGTTTGGATCCCGTGGAGGCATCTGCCATAGAATTGTCAATTTTTTTTATCTATCTTATTTGAGAGAGGTTTAAGTTAAAGGACAATTGTAACGCCCTGAACGTCTCAGGATCGTTTAACAGACACGACAATGAGGACGCAACCACTTGTGAAGGGTTAGTTCTTTTAATGAAGGCAAATAAAATACAAAGAACAAACAAAAGTTATAGTCACTGGAATCCTCCAGGCTAAGTACGTTACCAGCCCACAGCACGGATGGTCCTAACCGTCCTCTGCATATACGCCGATCCCGGCGTATGCCAACAGAGGGCAGAAATGAAATGGCCGACAATGCCAATCGGTAGGCTGTGAGGGGCACGAAGAGTGTTGGGGAGAATCGAGGAGTCAGGGAAACACCCAGCCGGGGTCTCTACCTGAAGGGAGCAGCCGCTCAACCTCTTCCTCAGACTGTACCGGGACGCGGAGTCACCTCCTGGTGATGCGTCACCGATACCCCAATCACAAGCAAGAAGACTGAACCGAGAGCAGCCGCTCGATCGATCCTGTGGACTTCCGAGTCTGTAACGCGGCAAACACCTCCTGGTGTGCGTTACAGCTGGCAGTCCCTGTGTCTCTGGTCGGGCTGGGAGTTACGACTCCAACCAGCAAAAGCGCCACTGCGCTTGGACTCAGCCGAGTCAAAAAGCGAAGCTCAATGGTTGACCGGTAGAGCTTCCGGGTCCTTCACAGGTGACGATGGGGCAAGACACGGCCCAGGGAGTAACGACTCGACCTACCTCCGTTCTTGCCTTACTGGAGCACCACTCCGGAACACTGCTCTTCACGAAGCAGGTACGTCGGTGTAAACACAATATCCGACAGCCTTGTACCTCCCGGTTCCTCCCTTTATAGGGCGTGTTTTCCTTGAGTTATGGAACAGCTCTCCTGTTTACATAAGGGCGTGTTTCCCTTGAGTTATGTAACAGCTCTCCTGTTTACATAAGGGCGTGTTTCCCTTGAGTTATGTAACAGCTCTCCTGTTTAGATAAGGGCGTGTTTCCCTTGAGTTATGTAACAGCTCTCCTGTTTACATAAGGGCGTGTTTCCCTTGTATGACAGGAATTCTTGACAACAATAAATTGTTATAGGTCAGCAGATGCTGCAGGTCATAGTTTAGTAGGTTATTGTTCTGTAGGTAGGGATCCATTAGTCTGTAGGGTCATGAAAGGTATAAAATTGAGAAGACCTCCAAAACCAAAATATAATTGTTTATGGGATGTGAATAAATTACTTCAAATGTTTGAGGGTTGGCCTATGAATAGATTTTTGAGTTTAAAACAGCTGTCAGGTATGTTGGCAACTTTGTTGTGCCTCATCTCTTTTAGAAGAGTTTTGGATGTTCGAGCTTTAGATGTTAACAATAGATGTTACAATCCGGATGGAGTGTTATTCAGGATTAATAGAAGAACAAAATGTATGTCTTCATCTATTTTTTATCCTAGGTTTGAGGATCATCCTAAGTTGTGTGTAGTTAAATGTTTAAAGGAGTATGAGAACAGGGTGAGTGAGTTCAGGAGGCATTGTGACGAACAGCTTTTGACTTTGTATGTGAAACCCTTTAGACCGGTTACTTCAGCTACCATTGCAAGATGGGTGAGAGGTTGTATGCTAGAAGCAGGTGTGAATATGAATAATTTTGGGGCACACTCAGTAAGGGGTGCAATGGCGAGTAAGGTTTTCTTGTCAGGTGGTCGTTTGGTAGAGATTTTGCATGCAGCAGATTGGTCTAATGCAGATGTTTTTGCTAGATTTTACTTGAAACCATTAGGTCATGTTTGATCTGTGGTTGTTGCACAGCTTTGAACATGCATAATGCTAGCCTCCGGTCCTGTCATGAAATGTAGATTCTCCAAGTTAGGTGTAGAGAGAATCTGGATTTCATTAAGGACACGGAGGCTAGCATTATCCCTCCCAGGTAAGCGTATGGAGGGGGGAGTGGATATTTAAAAAAAAAAGATATTTTGAGTGTTAGTAATCATTGGAGTTTTAAGAATCGGAAAAAATAAATTGTGTGAATTTGTTGTTTCAGATAAGCAGTAGAGTCTGGAGTGTGGATTTTGTTGTTCAGTTCCTCAGGAGTTAGCACGGACTGCATTTACCAGGCTCCCCCCACCTCTGACACGCCACTTAGTGCCCGGAGGCGCTTACAACAATCGGAGGCAGCCCGCAGCGCAGGACGCACTTGCAGCTACCAGGGGTGAGAGCCAGCAACAGGAGTTAGCGCGGAGTCCATTTCCCAGGCTCCCCCCACCTTTGACACGCCACTCAGCGCCCAGAGGTGCTTAAAACAAACTGAGGCATCCCGCAGCGCGGGACGCACTTGCAGCTACCGGGGGTGAGAGCCAGCCACAGGAGTTAGCGCGGAGTCCATTTCCCAGACTCACCCCACCTCTGACACGCCACTCAGCGCCCAGAGGCGCTTAAAACAAACAGAGGCATCCCGCAGCACGGGACGCACTTGCAGCTACCAGGGGTGAGAGCCAGCCACAGGAGTTAGCACAGACTCCATTTCTCAAGCTACCCCCAGCTCTGACACGCCACTCAGCGCCCGGAGGCGCTTAAAAGAAACAGAGGCATCCCGCAGTGCGGACGCGCTTGCAGCTACCGGGGGTGAGAGCCAGCACAGGAGTTAGCACAGACTCCATTTCTCATGCTCCCCCTACCTTTGACACCCCACTCAGCACCCGGAGGCGCTTAAAACAAACGGAGGCAGCCCGCAGTGCGGGACGCACTTGCAGCTACCGGGGGTGAGAGCCAGCCACAGGAGTTAGCGCGGAGTCCATTTCCCTGGCTTCCCCCACCTCTGACACGCCACTCAGTGCCCAGAGGCGCTTAAAACAAACAGAGGCATCCCGCAGCGCGGGACGCACTTGCAGACACCGGGAGTGAGAGCCAGCCACAGGAGTTGGCACAGACTCCATTTCCCAGGCTCCCTCACCTCTGACACACCACTCGGCGGCGCTTAAAACAAAGGGAGGCATCCCGCACTGCGGGACGCGCTCGGGCGTGCCCGGGCCAGGACCGGGCGAAGCCAGGGCCAAGGGCCAGGATCTTCCTAGAACACGGTTCGTTGGACTGAGCCCTTAAGGGCAGGAACAAGGTATTTGCATGACTCCTTTAAATGGTGATTGTTGACTGTGTTCCTTTTAGTACTATCTTTAGCCCCTATGATTTAAGCCCAAGAAGTGCTCCCTGTACTCCCTATTTGAAGCTGAAGAGTCCTAAAGTTGTATTGCGGTTTATTTAAGTCAAAAGCGACTCTTGACTAATTAGTAATGGGCAAAAGGAAATTAGCCGTTGGAGGCCCTCCAGGGACTAATGCTGCAGGGTCAGTAGGGACGATAGACTCCTTTTTAACCAGAGAGGGAAACGTCATTACGAAGGACATAGCTCATACTGAGAAAAGGCTCTCAATGGAGACTGAGAAATTAGCACTGGGCTCTGTTGGGCATGGAATAACACAGGAGGAAATCAGGGTCCCAGTAGGAGAAAGGTGCTCCACTATACTCCCAACCATATCAGCGGAAGGCTTAATGGGTGATCTGGAATCATTTACCTGTACTACTGCAGCCACCTTGACAATAGATGATGATCTGGACTGCCCCCTAACCAAGAGAAAACAAACCTGTGGCAGCAGAGCCCTGAGAAAGTCTCCACGGACAAAAACAATCCCGCCACCAGCTGAACTTAATCTGGAACTGCTGCTGGACTGGATAGCCTCTTTGTAAGGCTAGAGACGATGACCAAAGATTTGTTAGCACCTGTAATTCCTAAGCTGGAAGGGATTGAGTTAAAATTAAATTCTTTTGCCTCTACACATAATAACTGTCTTCCGGGGCACGATATAGCAGTCCGAGGGAGGAGAGGCTCTTGTCAGGCATCTGGTGGCTCGGCCCATGTCCCCCAGGCAAGTGGTACCCAAGTCCATCGGGGAATCAGCACTCAGGCCCCAGTAGGTGTGTCTCACCCTAGCAACATTAATACTAACCACATTCCAGGGGGGGCGATCAACGTATCTCAGGTGGCACATAGGGAAGGGTTGGAAACTGCCTATGAAGATCCACCACCCACACATACCCCTTTCCACCCTAAAATGGTCATGATTGAAAACCAATGTATACTCGATTTCCCTCCCAAATCAGCGCCTTTAGTTGATGTTTTATTAGGGGTTCCTCCACTCACATTAGGCATCAAGGAAACTTCTTTGGACCTTATCCATAAGACCACTCACTGGTGTAATAATAATGTGATCAATGGTTCTAACATATCTCCCGACATCATTATGGCCAGAAGAGTGGGCTGGATTGGCCACGGGACTAGGAAAAACCTTGAGGGGGAATGTATGATTATCAACTTTAGACATCCCATGCAGGTTAAAGCGCTAGCAGGTTCCCAATACAATAATGGCACCAAAACTAAAATTAGAACAGTCTCCCTACAGTCTTTTTATCCTTTTAAATATCCCCTAGCAAATCGCGAATGGCAGTTGCCGTTTAAGCTGGTTAAGTCCCCTCAAGATAGAAACGTGAACCCTACACTACTTTAATTAATCGATACCTACCGCTAGCTAACTCCCAGGGCCTTGACGCAAACGACTGACTTGTGATGGTGGTAGGGAAAACACAGACAAAGAAGTCGCTATCTAAGGCTCTCACCAAGCCAATTGTACCTGCTCCCATATCCCAACGCCCGCTGGTTAATCTCCCAAATCCCATCCCTACCTTAACTATCCCAGACAATGCTCTAACGAAGGTATTGTCCTGGAATATAGCTGGCCTTAGGTCAAAGAAGGACAATATATCATGGGAACACTTTCTCGCTACACACCATATTATTGCCTTACAAGAAACATGGGAGTCCAATGATTGTTTTTATTTGGATGTGTTAGACCTGTCAGCCCTTTGGGTGGTCCCTCCTCATCATTATTTATTTTGTCCCACTTTTGCCTCAAACCCTGTTAGTATTTTTCCTTTTTGGGAACCACCAGACTTTTTAGTATTGATGCAGATTCAGGGAGCCATTTTAGCTACCCCTGGAACTTCTGTCTGAGGGCCTGGAGCACAAAATGGTGGTCACCTGTGACATCATCAGAACCCACTGGAACCTACTAGAACCTTCTGCAACATTCTGGAACCCTGTGACAGTTGGAGGCGGTTTGGAATGTTGGGAAGCTAAGCCAGAGTTGACAGTTGGAGCTGGCAGTTGGCACCTGACTGGTGAAGAGAGAGCAGCAGAAACCTGAAGGAGGAAGGAGTGAGGCAGCAGGGGTGGAAACTTGTGCCTGGAGTGGGGTCCATAAACCCACCCTTGATACTAGTCCCTACTGACTGAGCCCAGCCTGGAGCCCTGTGTGGGAGAAAGCAAGAAAAACCATCTTGAGGACCTGGACAGCAGGAACAGGCCTTAAAAATAAAGAACAGCAAGTACCTGACCTGGTTATTGGTTCCCCTGGAGTCCGACGTCGAGAAGCCTGAGACCTGGAGCCCGAGGTGGAGAAGCGGCGCTGACTGGAAAGCAGACGTCGTACCCGGAGCCGCCAGAGGTCGAGAGAGGGCGCCGACGGAGGTCGTGGAGAGTACCAGAGGTCGAGGAGGAAGACACCTGAGGTCAAGTGAGCGGCGTCGACGGGGGAGTGAAGTCCGCCCTCCGGAGTCGCCGGAGACCGAGGTGAAGCGTGCCGGAGGTCGGGAGTGGAGATCGCACTCCGGAGTTGCCGGAACCTGAGGTGAAGCGTGCCGGAGGTCGGGAGTGGAGATCGCACTCCGGAGTCGCCGGAACCTGAAGAGAATCGTGCCGGAGGTCGGGAGTGGAGGTCGCACTCCGAGTCCCCGGAACCTGAAGAGAATCGTGCCGGAGGTCGGGAGTGGAGGTCGCACTCCGGAGTCGCCGGAACCTGAAGAGAATCGTGCCGGAGGTCGGGAGTGGAGGTCGCACTCCGGAGCCGACGGAAATCGACATCGAGCCAAGACAGCCCGACGTCATCGAACCGGAGGCCGACATCGAGCCGAGGCCGCCGACATCGAACCGGAGCTGCCCGAAGTCGACATCGAGCCAAGACAGCCCGACGTCATCGAACCGGAGGTCGACATCGAGCCGAGGCCGCCGACATCGAACCGGAGCCGCCTATCGACGTCGTCAAGAACTGACATTGCACCGAGGCCGCCGACATCGAACCGGAGCCGCCTCACGGTGTCGACACGACTCCAGCGGCGTCGGAGCTTCATAAAAAGGGCAGTAAGTGGAATAGAGGGCACCTAAGGCCCTGTGGAGCTCTAAGAGACCATCCTAGGGGATAAAGAGGTGTTAGGACCAGCCTGGAAGTGCCAGGGGTGGACTGAGACTGATACAGTGACCTGTGTGAGGGGTTGTGTAGTTTGGGAGAGCCAGATTCCTAGATTACCCTTGATCTACCTCGGTTTTAGCCTCAGCCTTACCCAAGCTAGGTGAGACACCCACAGGCCATCCACCTAACCACAAGCTGTGACTGGGCCAAATCAGCCCATAGTATTTTAAATGTGATCTGATTTTACAAATGTCATGGTTGGCTGATATTATTTATTGAGGGTATTGTATTTATTGTATTTATCTAAGTTATTCCTGTAATGTATTTATTGTCCTGAGCTAACTTATTTCTGTACAGTATTTATTCCCTCACAGTATTTATTTGACTTGATCCTATTTATTGCACCTGTAAAGTGTTACTATTTATTTGACCTGCACTTTTTAAGGAGAAGCTTGTGTATTGTGATTGTATTATTATTTAATTAATCAGCAACTAAGAGAAAAGAAGATAAACACAGAGATATTTTCATAATTTTTAAGGTGTAGTGTCGTTTTTGGAACGGATGCACGCATGGTTATTGTGTGGGTATGACGTATGCTTAACACGGTGCCTGACCCCTGACCACTCGAGCCAAGCTACCACTGTGTATGTCTGGAAGGACCCCGTTACCACCACCCTTTCCGGTGTGGGAGTGGGGTTTTTCTAACATAATTGGTGTTCAGCGGCGGGATTGAGCTGTGCCTACGCATACTCGACAATAACTGTGGGTAGTCCATAGGCCTACACCTGGAGTTTTCTCAAAGCGGCCTTCCTAATTGTGAGTTTTTGTTTTTTCCAAATTTACTCTGGTGGTGGGAGGAGGTATTATTAAAGGTACCCCCCTGCATTGCTTCTGTAAAAACGTGTCTTCTGTTCTGAGTGGGCAAAATGGAGTTTGTGCTAGAAGACCTGGAAACCTATACTGTGGCCCAACTCAGGGAGTTTTGTCAGCGGGAGGGGGTGTCCTGTCCCCCAGGAGCAAAGAAGGGTGCACTCCAAACCAGCTTAAGGGCTAGGGGGGAGGCACGACGGGAAAGCAAGGCTGAGCAGGAAGACAGGGATGGAGAGCCTGACAGCGAGGGGGCTGGGATGTACCAACCTGAGGTGGGGAACCTAGTAGCGGGGCCCAGAACCATTTCCAGGAAGGGCAGCACTGTCTCTAGCGGTGGCTTATCTGAAGTGGAGTTAACAGACCGGAGGGAGAAAAGACAGCTCACATGGGACTTAGCAAGGCTGGAAAAGGAGAAGGAGGAACAGAGGATGGCTCATGAGCTAAGGCTGAAAGAGATAGATCTTCAGATCCTAAGAGTCGGGGCACACACTGTTCCGAATGGTGGCAGCAAAGACCAAGAAAGAGAGTTCACCAGGGAACCCAAACCCTACCTGCCAAAGGACATAGTAGCTAGCTATGGAGCGGGTGACGATATCGCCAAGTGGCTAGCGGCCTATGAGGTCTCGTTAAGGGCCCATGGGGTTCCAGAGAAGTACTGGGAGGGGAATTGTACAGGTACATGCCTCCAGCTGGTAGGGATGCTTTATTGGCCTTAGAGGAGGATGAGCAGACCCACTACCCCACCATGAAGGTGGCGCTCATAAGAAAGTTTGGACTAACACCCGAAAAGTACAGACAGAAGTTCCGGGGTAGTCACAAACTGGGCACACAGAATTGGGTGGACTTCCTGGACTATGCAAAGAAGGCACTAGAGGGTTGGATTCAGGGCAGTGAAGTGAGGAACTACGAGGGGTTGTTTGATTTAGTACTGAAGGAACACCTGCTCGAAAAATGTTTCCCTGAACTGCGTCAACACCTGGTGGATAGCAAGCTGACCAATCCCCGGAAGCTTGCTGAGGAGGCGGACATTTGGGCTAGTACCCGGGTGTCCACAAGGGGGACTGGAGGGGATACTCAAAAGGCCGGACAGGGCGCCCCCCAGAAGAAAGAGGGAGGGGAAAAGAAGAAGGAGTTCTCCAAAGGCCCCCAAAATAACTTCCAAGGGAAGGGAACAGGATTCACCCCTAGGGCTAACCCCCCCAGAAACCCTAATCCTGGCCAGAGTCAGCAGCCAAGGGTTGTCCATTGCTACGAGTGCGGTGGCGTTGGACACTACAAGGGAGATGCGAAGTGCCCGAAACGACCACCCCCTCCCATTGGAGGAAAGACCTCCGGAGTAGCTAGTGCAGTGCTCGGGGAGGAGATGCCCTTAACTAAGGGAAGGGAGTGGGCGGGTGTCACTTTAGTGTCCCTGGGAGAACGGGAGATGGTTCCTAAGATCCAGGTGCCCGCAAATACCGCAAAGTATGGGCAGTGGGTCACCATCAACGGCCAAAGAGGGGAGGCTCTGAGAGACACAGGAGCCAGTATGACTATGGTGCGTAGCCAACTGGTGTCTCCAGAGCAGGTAATTCCCGATGTACTCCACCCAGCCGCGATGGCTGACGGCAGAACAGGCCACTATCCGGTGGCCGAGGTTCCCTTTGAATGGGAGGGGGTTGCAGGTTCACTTCGAGTTGCCGTAAGCCCTGCCGTGCCAGTCGATTGTCTACTGGGGAATGACATGGAGCACAATGCTTGGAAGGAGGTGGAATACCGGACTCATACTGAGATGCTGGGTACACCTGACTGGGCCTGTGTGAGCACAAGGTCCGCGACTACCCGGAGAGGGAGTTCGTTCAGGCTGGAGCCTGGAACAAAGGCCCAGCCAGCTGCCAGTCAAGGGAAGAACCGAGGACAGGAGGAGCCTGCCTCGGCGTCCGCACCCCGTAGGACGGATAGGCCACCGGAGGTGGTGGACCAGGAGTCTGCGGTGGGGGATGTCACCGAACTGGAGGACCTACCCATCCCGGCCGAGTGGCACGTGGAGGGAGGCCCGTCCAGGGAGGAATTCTGCCAGGGCCAGAGGGAGTGCCCTACCCTTGAGGGGCTGAGGCGACAGGCCGAAGCCCAGGCAGCAGGGAACGTTGAAGGGAACTACAATGTTTACTGGGAGGATGGCCTCCTCTACAGTGAACCCAAGGCACCCCTACATGGATCGTCACGAGCCTTGGTAGTCCCTCAACGTTATCGAGCCTTCCTTCTGGAGTTGGCTCACGAGATCCCCTTGGCAGGACACCTGGGGCAAGACAAGACCTTCGCCCGTCTTGTCCCACACTTTTATTGGCCTCAAATGAAAGTGTCGTCCGATACCTACTGCCGGACATGTGTGTCTTGCCAAGCCAGTGGGAAAACAGGGGTGAAGCTAAAAGCTCCCCTGGAACCACTTCCTGTCGTTAGCACCCCCTTTGAAAGGGTGGGCATCGACATTGTGGGTCCGTTAGATCCACCTACTACAGCTGGTCACAGGTTTATCCTGGTTTTGGTGGATCATGCCACACGGTACCCAGAGGCAATACCTCTGAGGACCATTACAGCACCTGTTGTGGCTAGGGCCCTGATGGGAATCTTTACCCGAGTGGGTTTTCCCAAGGAAGTTGTGTCCGACAGGGGGACCAACTTCATGTCAGCGTACATGCGGGCGATGTGGAAGGAGTGTGGAGTGACATACCGGTTCACCACTCCTTACCACCCCCAGACCAATGGTCTGGTGGAGAGGTTTAACAAAACCTTGAAAGGCATGATCAGAAGTCTGCCTGAAAGCCTGCGGAGGAAATGGGACGTCCTCCTACCCTGTCTACTCTTTTCTTACAGGGAAGTGCCACAGAAGGGAGTGGGCTTCAGCCCCTTCGAGCTTTTGTATGGGCACCCTGTGCGTGGACCTCTCAACCTGGTGAGAGACGGATGGGAAAGAACTCCCAGAAAGCTTCCCCAGGACGTGGTGAGCTACATGCTGGCCTTCCGGAGCCAAATGGCTAAGTTGTGGAAGCAAGCTTCTGACAACTTGGAGGCCAGCCAAGCAGTAATGAAGGCGTGGTATGACCACAACGCTCACCCGGTGGAGTTGGAGCCTGGCCAGAAGGTGTGGGTGATTGAACCAGGAGAGCTTAGCGCCCTCCAGGATCACTGGTCAGGACCCTTTGAGGTGTTGGAGAAGAAGGGTAAGGCTACCTACTTGGTGGATCTTAAAACCCCTCATCAGCCCCTACGGGTGCTGCATGCCAACCGCCTCAAACCCCACCACGAGAGGCCCGAAGTCATCTTGATGATGGTGACTGACGGAGCAGAGGACGTGGAAAGCGAGCCTCTCCCCGATTTGTTTGCGTCTCAAGAGAAGGATGGGTCGGTGGAGGGAGTGATTCTCTCCCCATCTCTAACTCCTGAACAGCAGGAGGACTGCCGCCAGGTCCTGGGGCAGTACTCTTCGTTGTTCTCCCTTGTCCCGGGTAGGACTCACCTGTGCGTCCATGACGTGGACACAGGAGACAGCCCACCTGTGAAGTCCAAGATCTACCGGATGTCAGACAAGGTGAAGGCCAGCATTAACAGTGAAGTCACTAAGATGCTGGAGCTAGGAGTGATCGAACCTTCTAGCAGCCCCTGGTCCAGTCCGGTGGTGTTAGTACCAAAAGCTGCACCACCGGGTGCCCAACCGGAACTGAGGTTCTGTGTGGACTACCGGGGACTGAATTCAGTAACCAAAACTGATGCTCATCCGATCCCTAGGGCGGATGAATTGATTGACCGGCTGGGAGCTGCCCAATATCTAAGTACCTTTGACCTTACTTCTGGGTACTGGCAGATCTCTTTGACTGATGGAGCAAGGGAAAGGTCAGCCTTCTCCACGCCCAATGGCCACTACCAGTTCTGTGTGATGCCCTTTGGGCTCAAGAACACACCTGCCACGTTTCAGCGCCTGGTAAACCAGATCCTCACCGGAATGGAGAGTTTCTCTGCTGCTTATCTGGATGACATAGCCGTCTTCAGTAACAGCTGGGAGGATCACGTGCGTCACCTGCAAGCTGTTCTCCAGGCCCTGAGACAAGCTGGATTGACGATCAAGGCCAGCAAGTGCCAGATCGGGCAGGGATCGGTAGTGTACCTTGGACACTTGGTGGGTAGGGGAGCGGTGCAACCCCTCCAGGCGAAGATCGAGGCCATCATGGCCTGGGAACCCCCCAAGACTCAGACTGAGGTCCGAGCTTTTCTGGGCCTCACGGGATACTACCGCCGCTTCGTGAAGGGGTACGGTACCATTGTAGCCCCCCTCACGGAGCTCACGTCCAAGAAACAACCTCGACGGGTAGTCTGGACGGAGGCTTGTCAGCAGGCCTTTGTGAAGCTGAAGCAAGCCATGTGCGAGGCCCCGGTCTTAAGGGCTCCAGACTTTTCCAAGGAGTTCATTGTCCAGACGGATGCATCAGAACATGGCATTGGGGCAGTATTATCGCAACTCAATGAAGAGGGTCTGGATCAACCCGTGGTCTTCCTATCCCGGAGACTACTTCCCAGGGAACAGAAGTGGAGTGCAATAGAGCGTGAAGCCTTTGCAGTGGTATGGGCTCTGAAGAAGTTGCGGCCATACCTGTTTGGCTCGCACTTTCTGGTTCAGACCGACCACAGACCCCTTCGTTGGCTGATGCAGATAAAGGGGGAGAATCCCAAGTTGTTGAGGTGGTCTATTTCCCTACAGGGAATGGACTTTCAGGTGGAACATCGGCCTGGAGTGGACCATGCCAATGCAGACGGTCTCTCAAGGTATTTCCGCCTTAGTGATGAGAACTCCCAAGGGGTTGGGTAGCTCTCCCCACTTTCAGCTGGGGGGGACGCGTGTTAGACCTGTCAGCCCTTTGGGTGGTCCCTCCTCATCATTATTTATTTTGTCCCACTTTTGCCTCAAACCCTGTTAGTATTTTTCCTTTTTGGGAACCACCAGACTTTTTAGTATTGATGCAGATTCAGGGAGCCATTTTAGCTACCCCTGGAACTTCTGTCTGAGGGCCTGGAGCACAAAATGGTGGTCACCTGTGACATCATCAGAACCCACTGGAACCTACTAGAACCTTCTGCAACATTCTGGAACCCTGTGACAGTTGGAGGCGGTTTGGAATGTTGGGAAGCTAAGCCAGAGTTGACAGTTGGAGCTGGCAGTTGGCACCTGACTGGTGAAGAGAGAGCAGCAGAAACCTGAAGGAGGAAGGAGTGAGGCAGCAGGGGTGGAAACTTGTGCCTGGAGTGGGGTCCATAAACCCACCCTTGATACTAGTCCCTACTGACTGAGCCCAGCCTGGAGCCCTGTGTGGGAGAAAGCAAGAAAAACCATCTTGAGGACCTGGACAGAAGGAACAGGCCTTAAAAATAAAGAACAGCAAGTACCTGACCTGGTTATTGGTTCCCCTGGAGTCCGACGTCGAGAAGCCTGAGACCTGGAGCCCGAGGTGGAGAAGCGGCGCTGACTGGAAAGCTGACGTCGTACCCGGAGCCGCCAGAGGTCGAGAGAGGGCGTCGACGGAGGTCGTGGAGAGTACCAGAGGTCGAGGAGGAAGACACCTGAGGTCAAGTGAGCGGCGTCGACGGGGGAGTGAAGTCCGCCCTCCGGAGTCGCCGGAGACCGAGGTGAAGCGTGCCGGAGGTCGGGAGTGGAGATCGCACTCCGGAGTCGCCGGAACCTGAGGTGAAGCGTGCCGGAGGTCGGGAGTGGAGATCGCACTCCGGAGTCGCCGGAACCTGAAGAGAATCGTGCCGGAGGTCGGGAGTGGAGGTCGCACTCCGGAGTCCCCGGAACCTGAAGAGAATCGTGACGGAGGTCGGGAGTGGAGGTCGCACTCCGGAGTCGCCGGAACCTGAAGAGAATCGTGCCGGAGGTCGGGAGTGGAGGTCGCACTCCGGAGCCGACGGAAGTCGACATCGAGCCAAGACAGCCCGACGTCATCGAACCGGAGGCCGACATCGAGCCGAGGCCGCCGACATCGAACCGGAGCTGCCCGAAGTCGACATCGAGCCAAGACAGCCCGACGTCATCGAACTAGAGGTCGACATCGAGCCGAGGCCGCCGACATCGAACCGGAGCCGCCTATCGACGTCGTCAAGAACTGACATTGCGCCGAGGCCGCCGACATCGAACCGGAGCCGCCTCACGGCGTCGACACGACTCCAGCGGCGTCGGAGCTTCATAAAAAGGGCAGTAAGTGGAATAGAGGGCGCCTAAGGCCCTGTGGAGCTCTAAGAGACCATCCTAGGGGATAAAGAGGTGTTAGGACCAGCCTGGAAGTGCCAGGGGTGGACTGAGACTGATACAGTGACCTGTGTGAGGGGTTGTGTAGTTTGGGAGAGCCAGATTCCTAGATTACCCTTGATCTACCTCAGTTTTAGCCTCAGCCTTACCCAAGCTAGGTGAGACACCCACAGGCCATCCACCTAACCACAAGCTGTGACTGGGCCAAATCAGCCCATAGTATTTTAAATGTGATCTGATTTTACAAATGTCATGGTTGGCTGATATTATTTATTGAGGGTACTGTATTTATTGTATTTATCTAAGTTATTCCGGTAATGTATTTATTGTCCTGAGCTAACTTATTTCTGTACAGTATTTATTCCCTCACAGTATTTATTTGACCTGATCCTATTTATTGCACCTGTAAAGTGTTACTATTTATTTGACCTGCACTTTTTAAGGAGAAGCTTGTGTATTGTGATTGTATTATTATTTAATTAATCAGCAACTAAGAGAAAAGAAGATAAACACAGAGATATTTTCATAATTTTTAAGGTGTAGTGTCGTTTTTGGAACGGATGCACGCATGGTTATTGTGTGGGTATGACGTATGCTTAACACGGTGCCTGACCCCTGACCACTCGAGCCAAGCTACCACTGTGTATGTCTGGAAGGACCCCGTTACCACCACCCTTTCCGGTGTGGGAGTGGGGTTTTTCTAACAGGATGGTTCTATTTCATTCTGCAAACATGCAATCCCTTCGAACATGGGAAGAGCTGGGGGGGGGGTGGTCTTCTTTTAATGTACTCTCTTAAATTTTCCTACCAAGCCAAAGTGATTGACACCCGTTCACCCCATATGTTAGCAGTGGAATTGTCAGGAAAGAATCTCCCCACTTTAAAAGTGGTACATTTTTACAATTCCTTCTCCAGAACCCATGAGACTGAACATCTTCTGGCCATAGAGGATTTTCTGGAAAGTTATGGGGAAGGAAGAAAAGTCTATCATGACACGTTAATCTTAGGGGATTTTAACACCCGCCAATGCTGCCTTAATTGCTTCTCCATGTTGGAGGAGGAGGATGGCTCGCAGTTGTCAAATCACTTTGAGCACACACCATCAGGCATCTTTTTAGAAGACCCAAACTATAGTGCAGAAAGGAGGAATTCCTTTTGCTGGCGCGAGCACTTTTCAATGGGCTATTGGAAAGCCATCATCCACTTAAATCAGGTTTCATGTGTAGAAATATAAAAACCAATAATCGTTGTGTACATCAGTTCAATTTATTTGTCAAATGTTGCTTGCATTCAATGTCTTTCAAGCGAAATAAATTGCTTGACGAAGCTGGGAAAGGTTATCCAACTTATCAATATTTCAACAATTCAACAGTGTACCCAATGCATTTCGGGTCCCGTTAGAACCCTTCATCAGGGGTATTCCTTAAGGCTAAAAAAACAAAAAGAACAAAAGAAGGCAATTCAATCACTAGTCCTTATAATCAGATCGTATTTTTAGATCAACATAACGAAATTAGAGTCTGTAACTGCAAGCGTAACCAGGGTTTACTAGTGCGATAATGCAATCAACTCATACCCACTCTTAGAAATGTCAGAGTGATTCTAAATCAAAACGAGCAATCAAACAATGTTACCATCAGTAAGTGGCCACATTCAAAAAGCTGAATGTAAGAAAACGAAAGTTCATTAATGTGCATATTGTAACGAAGGAGCTCACTAGTCTGAGCCAAAATCATAGAAAGCCATTTCCGATTGTGCACCGTGAATTCTGTCCAACTCGCTACGCATGGAAACGTAACTACGTGTTAAAAACAAAGTGGTGATAGTGTAAGAATAAATCAAAACCAAACACAGTGAAAAGATTCAGCTGTCAAAATGACGAACAAGTGAAAAACATAAATACGTTGTGATGGCGATTGAAACGCCAGCATGTATCTGACGTGGTTCCGCCAGACACAACTGCACCTCTCTAAACCGGGTATGTTCACGGGTCTTTTCGCGTTTCAATCGCCATCACAACGTATTTATGTTTTTCACTTGTTCGTCATATTGACAGCTGAATCTTTTCACTGTGTTTGGTTTTGATTTATTCTTACACTATCACCACTTTGTTTTTAACACGTAGTTACGTTTCCATGCGTAGCGAGTTGGACAGAATTCACGGTGCACAATCGGAAATGGCTTTCTATGATTTTGGCTCAGACTAGTGAGCTCCTTCGTTACAATATGCACATTAATGAACTTTCGTTTTCTTACATTCAGCTTTTTGATAATTGAATGTGGCCACTTACTGATGGTAACATTGTTTGATTGCTCGTTTTGATTTAGAATCACTCTGACATTTCTAAGAGTGGGTATGAGTTGATTGCATTATCGCACTAGTAAACCCTGGTTATGCTTGCAGTTACAGACTCTAATTTCGTTTTGTTGATCTAAAAATACGATCTGATTATGAGGACTAGTGATTGAATTGCCTTTTTTGTTCTTTTTGTTTTTTTAGCCTTAAGGAATACCCCTGATGAAGGGTTCTAACGGGACCCGAAATGCATTGGGTACACTGTTGAATTGTTGAAATATTGATAAGTTGGATAACCTTTCCCAGCTTCGTCAAGCAATTTATTTTGCTTGAAAGACATTGAATGCAAGCAACATTTGACAAATAAATTGAACTGATGTACACAACGATTATTGGTTTTTATATTTCTACACATGAAACCTGATTTAAGTGGATGATGGCTTTCCAATAGCCCATTGAAAAGTGCTCGCGCCAGCAAAAGGAATTCCTCCTTTTTGCACTATAGTTTGGCTGTTGACCGTGAGTCGCCATTGGACAGGCGCCTTGGCGCTCGTAGCACAACCCCATAAACTGCCGCAATTCTTGATTCTACATTTACAATTGTGTGCACGTTGGCATTTGTTTTGTATCTTTTTAGAAGACCTCCTCTCAGTCCATAATCTGCATTGTCTACAGCAATCAGATGTGTCTGCCCTAGTTCCTACCTACGCAGGCAATGGTAGCTCAAGCACAATTGACCACATCATGGTATCTGCTCTATTAACACCGGCTGTAAAGAATTTAAGCATCACTTGGAACTGCCATAGTGATCACAATCCTCTAATATTGGTTCTCCTCCTCTCAGCTGCCCTAAAAAGGGGGTCACAAGTCAAATCTCTAATAATAACTTCAGCTCCAAAGACCAAGCACGAAGATTGAAGTGGGAAAGGATAACCCCAGGGAGTTTTTTAGAGAATTTGAATACCACCTGCGCTTCGGAGTTTCAAGTATGTATGGACCCGTCTCCACATGGCAGAGCTATCCTAGATGCCTTTGACACAATTACTAAGCAGGTAGCCTCCAACCTATCCATCAATACCAGAGCAAGATGCCCAAAACTTAAAAGGTGGTTTGACGACACTTGTTTGGCTGCCCATAAGGAGCTAATGCAGGCCCTTAAGCGAAACCCAAGGGACGCAACATTAACTAGGAGCTATAGGAAGGCCTATAAATCTGAAGTTCAGGAGAGAAAAAAGCAGATAGGAGCATGCCTGGGAGGAGCTCAGTCAAGCTAGTGTCTTGGCCGACATCTCTAGATTTTGCTCAGTGGTCAATAGTCCTCTCTTCTCCGACACGCCAAATTCTAGCAGAGACTGCACCATACCTGCCGAGAAATGGGTCCAGCACTTTGGCAATATTTATAGTGATACCAACTCAGCAGAATCCGTGGGACAAATAGTTCCCGATCTAACAAGTACCTCTCTCGATTTTAGAACAGATGAGGTTCACTAAGCTATCACTTCAACATCCGGTGGAAAGGCCCCTGGTCCTGATGGGGTACCAGTGGACCTTTACAAGGCCGACCCTAAAGTCCGGTCCAAGATCTTAACACACGTTTTTAACACAGCATGCTCCTGTGGACTCTCCTTGTCATGGCCAAAGGCGGTCATTATCCCCATTTTTAAAAAGGGCACCCGGGATGACCCGGCATGCTAACGACTGATTTCACTCTTAGATTCCGCTGCAAAAATCATGGGGAAAGTAGTGCTGGATCTCCTAACAGTCTGGCTTGATCACGCTAACATTATTTCCGATCTACAGTATGGATTCAGGAAGGGGAAAGAGACACGGGACCAATGCCTTAACCTCCACCTCTGGTGATCGGGAAGTATACTGTTGCCAAGGGGGGTTTTTACATCTGGCCTTCATGGATCTAACCTCAGCTTTTGACTTTGTTAATAGGTCTACGCTGTGGCTGATCCTACGTGACATGTGGCTAGATGTGGAACTGATCTCTTTCCTGCACACTGCTCACGTAAATGCCACGGCTGCGGTACGGTTCAACAAAGACGGCAGCCAAACAGATTCCTGGGTAGTAGGAAGGGGGTCCAGCAGGGGTGCATTCTGGCCCCCTTGCTGTTTACGCTATTTATTTACAAACTGGGGAACTCGCTAATATCCAGTTGTAAAGACATACCCAGGGCCGGCACTAAGATGATTCCCACACTCCTGTACGCTGATGATGCGGTTCTATCGTCAAGAACCGCAATGGGTCTGTAACAACTTTTTAATTGTTTTATAGATTTTTTGGACTCATTAGATTTAACTACAAATTTTAAGAAGTCACATGCTAGGACCATAGGTTCTCGAAAGGCGGCCAAGGCCAAATTTTATTGTAAGGGGACCGAGCTGACCAAAGTGTCCACGTTCCCATACCTAGGGGTACTTTTTGATGACCAAGGCTCTTGGTGCGTGCAAAGAACACTTAAAAAGAAAGTTTTAGCCAGAGCCGCAGGGGCTATACTGGATTTTGCAAAAAGATTGGGGTCAAAGCCCCTTCCCGCACTATTGAAGGTTTATAACACAAAATGTATCCCCATGACCACCAATGAATGTGACATCTGGGGCTACAAGGATGGGAAGGGAATTCAGGGGGCCGAGAATAATTTTATGCGTAAACTCCTTGCGGTCTCTACTGCTACCCCTGTTTTTAATCTGCATGAAGAATTGGGGGCGGGTTACATTTCGGATCAGATTGCGGTCGCCCCCTTGTTACACTGGCTGAGAATCTGGGCTCGACCGACCCCAAATTTAAACCAACTTATAATTTCTGATTGCACCGCACTGGAGGGGGCTTTACATATTCCCTGGCTGAAATATATAAAGGAACAGACAAGATGTCTCGGTTGTCCCGAGCTGTTCCTGACCCCCAGGGCCCTGGGCAAGACTGCCATTAGAGATTTTAAACAGCAGTTCTTGGACAGGCAGCAGGGGCTTAGGGAAGAGACCGAACTAGCCAAACCCTCGGTAAGAAGGTTTGTCACACTGAGCCTGGGTCCACAGATGCAACCATATCCATCCTATGTCAACAAAGCGTATCACCGTTTTGTTTTGACCAGATTTCGTCTGAACATGGTTCCCTGGTAACTGGCATTCCTCAAAGGTTACTCGAAACCTATATCACTATAACCATGCCCCTGTGACAATTTCTCGGAGCAGGATACCCTCCATTTATTGATATCCTGTGGTATCAGTCAGTGTAAATATGTTCTCCTAAACTATCCAATGTACTTTTAATGAGATAATATTTATGGTCTTGGTTCACTGTTTAGCAATGTTGCACTTTATATGATATACACTTTGTAGGTTTTTTATGTGACCATTGAAACAGTAATGTTGGACGCCTTTTATCATCTAGTATAGATATTTTTTAATGTTTCTCTTTTTTTATGCGATTCAAGTTTTATGCATAAAATGTATTCTGATGAAATGTTCCTTTTTAGGTCTCGCCTAGCTATTGCGATAGCAATCGCTATGCGAGACTCTAGTAAGGGTCTCCCAAAAGTGCTCCCAAAAGCGGATTGCATGGCGAGCACGCGCACAATCGCGTGCATCGTTCCGCCATGCAATCCATGGGAAGCGCTTCAGCCCACTGGCGCCCTCGCCATCAAACTTCAAAGGGCCCGCTCCCCCGCCTGGAATGCGCTCCCCCGCCCCCGCCAAGCGCACGCGCCACGCACCGCCGCGTCTCGCCGTTTCAATTTCGCGCGGCGGGCGCTCGCGTCCGGACCACTTTTTTTTCAGTACTTGTGAAACAATAACATGATTTGGAGGCAGGTTTTTAATTTTGTTCAACTCTCAGAGATGTACTCCCACTGTAAGAATCCACGATTTATCTGCCGGTATGAGTAATTAAACAAATATTAAAGTACATGGCAGCATTTTTTATTATTCTATTTAACACGGTGTGCTCTGCAGCAGGGCCATTAGCCTTCTATGTTACTTTATACGTCAAAACTGTGCCTAGACAAAACAGATAACTCTTGCATAATTGAGATCTCTGCAGCAGGTGATTCTAAATGCTTGATATTTTTTAATGCAGTCTCTTTGAGACCAATTATAGAACAGACGTACTGTCACGTTTGTTTTAGTTGGCTGTCTTTGCAGCAGGTTTTTTCCCCAGTAAAAGCATTAATTGGCTGTCAGGCTCCATTTTACAATCTCCACCCCTCGTGATTCCAGCCCCTTTCCTCTGCCATATATTGTCCCCCAATTTACGGGTTACCGATATTTTCGTAGCTGACAGCCTCTCGCTCGTCGCGCAATGATTGTAAGGTAATGGAGGGGAATGGCCTTGGATATTATGATCCTAGCCGCCCCATAGTTTTTACCAACATGTTTGTGCCATTTCTAAAAGCCTAACTGGTCTTGGGCATTCGTCAGGGTGAACTTTACCGCTACCCTATCAATAAGTGAATGTCATGGGGACATAATTACACAACAAGAAAAAATTAAACCATCATGGTCTGTTGTGGGGGGCACCTCCTGTAGTCATACATTCGTCAAGGAACAGTGCCCAAGAGGTGCCCCCTCAACAGACCATGATGCTAGTAGCCACAAAAGTACAGGTGTTTAAGTCAGATGTCTTGATCTCAGAGAGGTAGGCCCTCTCGGGCTTGATTTTCTTTGTTGCGTAATTACGTCGCCCTGGCCTTCACTTATTGCTAGGGTAGGAGAAAAGGCAGGCTTTTTTATTCTCTTTGGGGCGTTATTTAAATGGCCCAGGGAGGGGACAAAACAGTGCCATTAAACTAAACCGCCGGGGGCAGGGCAGGCCGTGTGAACAAAGAAGCAGTGGAGCGTCTCTGACGCACGCCTCCGTCATTGCTTCCCAGCAGCCACTGTTGGTCATTGATTCGTGGGCTGGGCGGCGGAAAGGGGATAGCTTCCTTCCAGCTTAAGTAACGGTTCGAAGGCGGCATGCTCACAGGTCTGAAACTATTTATTTTCTAGCTCACGTCCCCTGAGCTCTTGTCTACCGACCAGCATGGACCATGGAGTGTGTGATCCGTGCTCTAAACCTCAGAGCTCAGACAGCAAAAAACAGAGCAGCAGTAAGGAGAGAGCGGTCTTTGTTGTGAAACGGTTTTAATGAATTTTGCATTTGCAAGGCACGAGGCGTGTTGTGTGTGCGAAGGTACACGTATGGAAAACAAACAATGCTGTAGTCGTGTGCGAGGCACACACCTGAAGTACTGCAGGTCGAAATCATTCCCTGGTGCAATCCAAATCGTGTTCTTTGGAATTGCTCCATGCTGCGAACAATCTTCTGATAACTCGTTTAGCTTTTACAATTTCCTGTTGGTGCTCTGACCGAGCCGTCTCTGGCTCTTACATTCCACACTCGCCCAATACACAATTTTCCAACTTTGCGCTCTAAACATTGTACTCTGATAATTTCCTGCAATGTAAATACCAACAAGCATTGGCATAGCTAATAGGTCTCGCCTTTGGGGCCTTATAAGTGTTTAACCATGCAACAGTTAATGTTGTTGCACCAAGGATATTGTGCTGCATAACTAAATACTTATAAGATCCCAAAAGCGAGACCTATTGGCAATGCCAATGCTTGTTTAAAAACGGTTTGTTTTTATGGCTCCTGGCTGCCGAATAAAGTACTTTTGACTTTGACTTTGAGAGAAGAAATTGAGCGATATTAGGCATAGTGTTGATATTCACTGACCTTTTGAGTTAAGATGTACTGGCATCCCCACAAGCCACATCAGCCTACATTTCCCTCGGTCTCAATTTCCAAGAAACACCCAGAGCAGAACAGGGGTCCCTGGGTGAATCCAAGTATTGCAGTCCTCTATGGCAAGAGGAAATTGGAATTCTTTTGGGGGGTAGTTTAGACACGCGGGCCAGAAGAGTAGGGAGAACGGTCTACTCTACCTCCACATGGGAGCAGAAATACATTCGGAGGACTGGGGGTGGGGTGCAAAATGAACCTTGGTCCCGCACCAACAGCAACAATCTAGCCCAAACTGCCAGGCCAGATCTTCACCAAACTGTAACACAAGCAACCTAAGACCGGTTACAGCTTATTTGGGCATCTTCACTCAGGTGCAGCTTGGTTACAGTGGCACAGTGATCATCGGACCCATTTCTGGGCATATGGCCGGGCCTAATATGCGTTGGTATGGTGTGCAAAAAACCCAAACTATTGACTAGGATATGGCCCGAGTAATTACCAGTGGCCGAGATTAATTCAAGTATTCCATCCACCACTTTTTGCTATTCCTCATGGCGGGGACTAGCAGAGAAGCTCATTTTATGGGAGACCCTGCCCAATGGCCCTGGGGTGGATACTGAGGTGCAGTGACTTTTTAAAAAAATATGAAAATATCTATTATTTAAAGTGTTTACAAATGGGTGGCGGTATGTGGTGCTATATGGAACTTAAGCGGGTTTGGGGGGCAGCCTCCTAGGGCTTTAGAGAGATGGTGTAGTGGAGGAAGTGAAGTGCAGGGGCATCAAGTTTTTTTGGTGAAGGGGCACAGCCTGATGGAGACCTCAAGGCAAAGCCCAGAGAGAGGTGCAGTGATTCTTATGTTTTGTAACATGTTATTTACAGTGTTTACAAATGGCAGCATGTAACGCTATTTACATCATAAACACAAAGGCGCAGAAGGACAACCTGCTGTGGGGCTTGGACCGATAGCCCATGGCAGAGAGAAGTGCTATTCCTAGCATGTGAGCAGCGCTGGGATTGGTCAGAGTGCCTCGGTTCGGCGCTCAGACATGAACTGGGAGCCTGTGTTGGTTTCTCCACCCAGCTGTACAGCACAGCTAGGTGGAGAAAGGGTAAGTGCGCATGGGGTCAGCCAAACCATCATGCGCACTTGGAGTGCTGAAGGTTATTAGGGGGACACTGGGGAGGTTGGAATCAAACATCCAGACACTAGAGCAGGCATACAACCGTAAGCCTAACCCGGCCGTACTGGCTGATATTAGAGACAAGCTATCCAAATATCGCCCTGAAACGGACAGGGAGGTACAATACCTGGGGCAGGAAGTGCAGGCGCGACGATACGGCGAGGGAGATCGCCCAGTAGAACGCTGGTGGGACTGCTGCGCAGACCTCACACTTCTACATACGTGACTGATCTAATGGACAACAATTCCCAGCTGGTCACATCCCCATCGAGTTACCTGTGGTAATGTCTTCTTTCCATGCCCAGCTCTATTCTGCTGGGATGGTGGGTGACCCTGAGACATTGCAAAGCTACTTTGATTCCATCGAATTGCTCTAGCTGGACTGTGGACACAAAGAATACCTTGACACCCCAATCACACCAGAAGAGATCACCCAAGTCATTGCAAGCCTTCCGGGGAAATAAGGCCCCAGGCTCGGACAGGCTTACGCCCGCCTTTTATAAGGAATACGCCCATTACTCATACTGCATCTCTTCGAGATGTATCACGACTCATTGACATCGGGGCACATCCTCGCATCTCTTAGAGAGGCAATCATAATAACCATATTCAAACAGGACAAACCTGCCGAGCTCTGTGACTCTTACCGCCCCTTGTCCCTAATAAATATCGACAACATGATATACGTGAAAGTTCTGGCAAACCGCTTGTAGCCTCTCATGCCCTTAATTGTGCGGCCCGATCAGTCGGGGTTTATACCAGGGCGGGCCACATTGCACAATCTTCGTACTATATACTCCATACTGCATCACATTCACCCCTCCCTACCAGCAGTAGCAGCCCTACTTGACACCACAAAGGCGTTTGACTCCCTCAAATGGTTGTTTCTCTTTCCCTTGCTCAGACACTTGGGATTCAGCCATAACTTCATTCAAAAATCTAAATTTATATACACTCCCCATGGCTCGCATTGGACTGAATGAGCACGTCTCAGACCTAATAGAGATCACACAAGGCACTAGGCAGGGATGACCTCTAGCCCCGCTCCTGTTCGCAGTGGCTAGGGAGCCACTAGTGGCCAGGTTACGCCAGCACCACACCGAGTGCGGAATCATCTTTACCAACTGTGGGCTGGTTGTGTCGATGTACGCCGATGATAACCGCTTTATTCGAGAGCCATGAATAAACTTAAAGCCCATGACACCCGAAGTGATCCGTTTTGAGGGGGCATTCTGGAATCCAGGTTAATTGGGGACAATCGATACTTTTTCTACTCACGGAGGCTGCGAAGCCATACAAGATGGAGTACCCACAGAAATGGGCAACTGAACCAACCAGATACCCGGGCATATGGCTAAGCTGGGACCCAGAGGAACTCTGAAAGTTGTACTATGGACGCACAGTAGACTGGCTAGAATCACACGTGCAGATATGGAACACACTACCATTATCCCTCGCCAGGCGCATAGCAATCGCAAAAATTGTGGTGAACCCAAACTTTTTATATCTATTCGTCAACTTCCCTCTCCCTCTCACAGCATAGTTCTTCAAGCGGCTGCGATCCAACATGATCACACTAGTGTGGGCGGGCGGACAGCCCATGGTATCATATGTACTCCTCACGTTGCCACTAGTGCACGGAGGACTAGGGGCGCCGGACCTGCAGTTATATGCCCTCTGTGCCCAAGTGAGCTTTTTACACTTTTGGCTTCACCCTAACCTGTTTCAACTGCAGTATTCTATGGGTGCATGCAACGGCACTCTTCCAGCCGTAAAGACCACCCAAGACTGAAATAAACACGGTGGAATGTGTGCGATGGGCATGGGATGGCATCTGCGGACCCACCGGGCTTACAATGCTGTATGCGCCATCCGCCACGTTGGCGGACAACTCCATATTACACCCACTTCAGGATAAGGGCGCTACGAGAGGTGCTGGTGCGCCTGGCGTTAAAATATTTGCAGATTTATATACGGAAGGCCAGTTTCTCTTGCCATTCACCAGCACTACCGAGTGTGAGATCATGCCCATAGACACATTATTATGCTACCAAATCAGAGCGACCTGCCGCACATCACACAACATATTTCCCGCTCCCCATTCAGCCTCCACGGCAATAGAATACATCCACACAACCAAATCACCACGCAAACTCTTTACACGGCTTTACTCTCTAAAGCTCATTGCTTCCACGTTGGATAACTTGAAAGCCCAGATGGCCTGGGAAAGGGATCTGTGCTTGGAAATTCCTGTAGAACAATGGGACTACTGCTGTAGTCAGACTGAATGCCTGTCCCCATCTATAGACTGAGAATAATACATTTTAAGTACTTACACAGAACATACCACACACCCTTGCAACTACACAGGATGGGACTGTCCAGCGACTCGTACTGTCAACGCTGCTCAGCGCCAGAAGCCACATTTGTGCATCTGGCCTGGACTTGCCCGAGGGTGGCGGACTACTGGGTGGCTGTGTGCGGGATCATCTGTGCCATCATTGGGGCCCCCTTCCCGCCAGACCCCTTGGTGTGCCTCCTTAGATATGTAAAGGAGGCCCCGGACGCACCCCGTCACCTTGTCGCAATGCCACTGCTGCCAGCTAAGTGCAGAATGGTGATACATTGGGGTCGAAAACCAAAGCCCTCTAGCACAGCGTGGCTAGCTGACGTTTCATACTGCCAGGAACAACTAACCCCAACTAACCTCCATCAAAAGGCCACTGAAGAAACAGGCCCATCTGACCCTGCAACTCCCAGTAGTTAGGTCGGCCCCTGAGATGGCCCCTTGCTAGGTTGCGATATCCATCGATATCCCTGTTGTACACTGCAAGTCCTGAGTAGGCACTCTGGCCAATACTAGCTGTAGTCATTATACTGCCAATTATGAAGTGTGTGGAATGTATATAGCCCACCTAGGTACATGCAGTGCCCACCACTACACCCTCCTCCCTGGTGCTTGCTGCAGCGTCACTGTGACTGTCCACGGCCCTCCCTCAGCTGGCAGGCATCCTTCAGGGTGCAAAATAAAATGATGCGGAAAATGTTTTATTACCATTTTATGTATGTCCTTGCCTCGCCTGGCTTTCAGCAGGGGCATGTGGGGGGGGCGACGCTCCTCTGCCATAACAGAGGAGCTGCCACTGGAAGAAACCCACCCCATCGCAGATGGCGAGAGAAAGGATAGCGGCGCCGCAGGCGGAAGTGGAGGTTATGTCGACCCCGACAGTAGGAAAAAGCATTGATGGGTCCTCGGACACCAGAACAGGACATTCAGATAATGGGGACTCAGTCCAAAGGGATACAGTACTCCCTGTGGTGACCCCGAGATCAATGGACGAACTGATTTGACTCCTGATTTGCCTGGTGTCCACCCTGCGGTAAGATGGGGACCATGAGACTTTGGTTTGCCGCTGCAGGGGGGGCTGTAATGGCTGGGTAGCGAACACTGGCATCATGATACCGGGGTGAGACATTATTTTGGTCAGGGGCCACGGGCCGAACTCTAACTTTAAAATTCTCAGCATGATGGGCTGAAGGAGGGGACTCCGGTCTACCGTTCTATAGCCTACCCCTGACCAGAATGTGCCCACAAGGGAACTAGGGGAGACCATCTACTCTTAGACTTTTTCTTTTACTGGTTTGGGCGGTCAGCAGTTGCCAGGCTGCCCTGGGAATGGGGAGTTACTTGTTTGGGGTGTTTGGCGATCGTCCAGTGGCTCATCGTGGCTTTTATTGGAAATGAAAGGGGAGCTGAGACGGGGAGGGCTGGGGAGCCAAGGGGATTGTTATTTATACATATGTCATGCACGAAACAATTGTACCATGAGGTGAAACTAATATCCTGGAATGTGAGGGGGACGAGGACAGCGGCAAAGCTCCATAAAATCCATAGTTATAATACTCGTAGGGGGTTCATATAGTAATTTTACAAGAGATCCACCTCACATCGAAGGAGGGTGCCAGGCTGCAGTGGAGATGGCAAGGCCGGCTGTATGCCACCTCTTACTTTGCATTCTCAAAGGGCGCACTGTTGTGGGTTAGGGCTGGCACACGCTTTGAGGTAGAGCACTCAATTATTGACCCGGAAGGCCGATATGTAATGGTAAAGGGTAGAGTGTTGGGTAAGACGCTGACGTTGGGGAGCATTTATGCCCCGAATCAGGACCAGCTTCAATATCTCAGGAATCTGTCCCTGCCCCTCCCCTCTATGGGTACAACTGATCTCCTCTTATGGGGCAACTTCAACTGTGGGGCTGATACAGAGTTAGATATTGTCAACACCCGCACTGCATGGTAGAGTGGTCTCCAAGATAGCGAAGGGGATCAGCCCTACTAAGAGACTACTCATACTATTACCACCATTATAGCTTGCCCACTAGATGAGATAAGTTTGTTTGCTCCGCCCACCCGAGCCCTGCTGTGATGCATACCTGGGGCGCACTTTATCCGACCACAAGCCATTTCTGATGTGCCTTCGCCCTTTGGCGGAGCTCACAGTGATTACCACATGGCGGTCTAGCCCTGCTTTCCTTGCAGATGCATGTTTTAGGGCCTCATTGAAGGTGGCCCTTTCCGAGTACTTCCAACTCAATCAAGGTACGGCCAGTGTCCCGATGATAGAGTGGGAGGCCTTTAAGGTGGTGATGAGGGGTACTGCATGGGGCAGACGGTAGGGATGAGAAAATAACTTATGGGGGAACTTGCCACACTGGAGAATAGTTTACACGAGCAAGGTACCAAATTGCTGACTGAATGCGACGCATAAAAAGCTAAAAGACACAAAAAGTGCATATAAATAGGGCCCTTGAACGGCTGAGGTGCCTAGATCTGCGTGCATACCAGTCGTGAGTGCACTATGAGGGGGGCAGAGCGGCTAGGCTGCTTGCTTGGTTGGTGCGTCCGGAATCCAGGGGCTCCCCCATTACCCGGATCACGTCACCGGAGGGAACAGTATTGTACTCGCCCAAGGCAATAAATGAGACATTTGGCGAGTACTATAAGTCACTATATGGGAAGCGCAACCGTGCCCACTGAAAGATATGGCTGAGTTACTAGCACCCCTGACACTAAAGATGCTGGTTCCCCCACTGCAAGAGGGTCTGGGGGGTCCTGTAACAGTGCAGGAAGTGAGAGCGGCTATTGCGGAGGTGACCACTGAGAAGACCCCGGGGCCAGATGGCTTACCAGTGGAGTTTTATTTTGCCTTCACACAGCTCATGCCGCCTAAACTGGAGGCTCTGTATGCGGAAGCAGGGACTGGGGCATATTGCCGGCTTCCACTAGAGACTCACTGGTTTTCCCCTCCCAAAGACGAAATCCCCAGAAGGGCACACATCAGAGTTCCACCCCCTCTCTATGTTGAACACAGACTTTAAGATCTTGAGCAAAGTCTTAGCGATGCGACTTTATGTTGTGCCTTATACACAAAGACCAAAATGGTTTTATACCAGCCAGGTCTACTTCTGGTAGTCTTCGTAGGCCGTTTCATGTCATGCATCACCCTGACAGAGGCCTCTACCCAGAGGTCGTCATAATGTCAGTCGACCTAGAAAAGGCGTTTGACTCGGTGAGATGGCAATTCTTATATGGAACGGATGGGTTTGAGGAGCGGATGGATCAGATGGGTGAAGTTATTATATTCATATCCAACTGCACAGGTTAGAACGTGTGGAGTGATATCCGACTTATATAATGTTGACAGGGGCACCAGACATGGGTGTCTGTTGTCCCCGCTCCTGTTTGCTCTGGCCATTGAGCCACTAGCTAAACTTTTTGGACAACAAGGTAGTCACCACGGCATGCGCATAGGGGGGAAGTGATCATATTATATCTCTCTATGCTGATGACTTATTGCTGTAATTGGGGGAGTTGGGGGATGGTGCCACAGGCGTTGGTCCTCCTCGAGAGCTATTCTGTCCTGGCGGGTCTCAGGTTGAACAAAGCGGGAACTCATATCTTCCCCTTGATGAGTGAACATCAGTGCCCTGATGGACAGCCTGGAGACCTGGCCTGGTACCCCCGAAATAATTAGGAATACAGATATTCCACTCAATAAAGGACTTATGTGATGGCAACCTGAAGCCAGTGGTGTGATCCCTAAAGGCGAATGTACAATTCTGGTGCTCGTTGAAACCTCCTCTGATGGCCCGCATAGCACTAAAATGATTGTGCTCCCTAGACTTTTATATAATTTTGTGAATCTACCTGTGGCGTTCCCACTCTCTTGGTTCGCAGACCTGGATAAACTGCTCCAAGAGTTGATATGGATTGGATGCCGGAACAGGGTCTCCTTCGCAGTACTTCAGAAGACACCAGAAGAGGGAGGGCTAGGTGCCCCAGAGTTTGAACTATATTACCTGGCCGCCCAACTTCAGTGGCTGTCCCAATGGTTAGATGGGAGGAATTTGGAGATGTTGGGACCAATAGGCCGGGTGGATAACCAAGGATTATTGTTGGCAAGCTCATACACCTGTGGGTGGCTATTCCAGAACCAGGGGTACTGCGAAATCAGCATTGCAGTGCTGAAGGAGATGCATCTGGTGTATGGCGGGGGCTCCTCTCTATGCCCCAGATCGGTCCCTGATTGGGCTCCCTTGTGGAGCCTCACACACACACCATTCTCCAGAGCCCAACTGGCGGAGTGGACATCTGCTGGGGTTGTCACGGTGGGTGACTGCTTCCAACAAGGAGAACTTATCCCCCTAAATGACTTTTTGTCCCACTACGACCTACCTCACGGGCAGTTCCTAACTTACCATTCAGTAGTGCGGACATTTGGGGACCTATGGTAGAGTGGTCAGCAGGAACCGAAAACTCATGGAGTTCTCCAGGTGTTACTGATGCTAGGAGAAGCTAGACATTTAGTGAAGTGGCGCTATAGAGCACAATTGGAGATTTTCATGAAACCCTTAGACCGAACGCGCAGAAGATGGGATATCATAATAGGGAGAGACCTGCTGGACAAGGAATGGAGTCTGGTACTGGCGAGCCCAAAACGGGTGCCCAGAGACCCCAGATTTAAGCTTATTCCATTTAACTATATATATGGTGTAGGGAAGCAGCTATTTAAAGAATAGTAGGAGAGCGTAAGAGGTTTCTTGTTACTATTTTTATTTCATAGTGAAGCGCTATATGAAGGGTTGAAATTAAATTCAGTTTTTTTTCTTCTGTCCATTTTCTTATTTAGGGACTTTCTAGAGGTGCCTCCTTTTATCTTCCAGCAGATGAGACGCGTGCCTCAAAAGGAATGGAAACCCTGATAAGTATTTTGTTCTATTAATCATCTGTTAAAGAGATCACTCCCTAATTCTTCTCTCGCTGCACTCAAATGCAGCTACAAACCAAATAATTGGGGTTAAGAAATCTGGCCTGGATTTCCTTTCATGGGTGGCCATGGAGTTTCTCCCCAGCCTCAGATTTATTTCCACTGCAATCTTTCTTTCAGTTAACTAATAAACTGGAGCGAACGGCCCTCTTCTGGATGTCATATTTGTTATATGTGTATTTGTACAGCACACATCTCCCCTGGGAGGGTATCCTGGCGTTTAAGCAGGACCTGTATAGGTCGAGCCAGGGTTGGACCTAGGTGAAGGGCCAAGTCTTCAGTTTCTTGTTGAACTCAAGAATTGAGGAGGAGGGTCCGATGTGCAGGGGGTGGGCATTCTAGCCTTTAGGAGCGAGGTCGAAGAAGGCGTGACTGCCAGATCTGTTCAGAGTATGCAGGGGGGGTGCGAGTCGAAGTCCAGCTGAGCAGACGTGTCTGATAGGTTTGTGGATGTTTAAGTAGTTCTTGAGGTACATGGAGCCAATGTTGTGTAAGGCTTTGTGTGTGTGTGAATGAGGAGTTTGAAGAGTGTTTGTTTGTGGACTGGGAGCCAGTGGAGCTCTTTTAGGTGCAGGTAATGTGAGCGCAGTGGGATGCTGAGTTTTGTCAAATCTGGAGTCTTTTGGTCAGCTGAGCGTTGATTCTAGCAGTGTGTTGGTGTAGTCCACCTTGCAGGTGATGACGGCTTAGGCGACAGGCCTGCCAGTGTTGGTGGGTAATCATTTGAAGATGCTGGTTTACCTTGTTTAAAAATCATCTAGAATTCTCCTCTTGGCCCTTGTGACACAACCAGAAGTGTGGACATAGCCATTGGTGAGCCTTTGTGGGCTGCAAAACAAGATTAGAAGACTGAGGGGCATATTTATGAGTCTCTTGCGCTGCAGTAGCAAACCCCCAAATAATATTTATGAGGCCACGCATCGAATGGCTTCATAGATATGGAGTAAAACAAGGCAGCGCACATCACTACGTTGCCTTACTCTGCACTACAGAGGTGTTCTATGGGTGTAGTGGTGGGTGTTCCCACGCAACACCCATGGATTTTGACACTTCCCCAGATTTACGAGACCAAGTAAACCTTGGGAAGGGCCAAAACCTTATGCCTTCAGAGGTGAGGCATAACGAGGAGAAATAACTATTTCTCTTTGTTTATTCCTCTTTCCATGTGTGCTGCATTCCTCTTTCCACGTGTGCTACACTCCACAGCACACATAGACAGAGGAACACACCTCAATGGTTTGTTTCTGTGCAGGAAGGTGCCCCATCCTGCACTTAAACAATCCTGCCGACCACACAGGTGTTAAAGCAAAGGGTAAACCCACAAATCACTGGGACCTGGGTAATTAAGCAGTATAGGGGAGAACGGGTCCCAGAGTATACAGACTTATTAAGAGCTAACACACAATCAATAACAAAGAGTACAAAAAAAGGTGATGACAAAGTGTTATTTAATCACACTTTGGCAAGATACACATTTTTAATAAATACAATCGACTGTGATCAAAAGTGCGGGGTGCCAAGGAAGGGAAAGGGGGTAGTGAGTTTAGTGAGGTAAAACAGGGGTAAGTGACATATAAATTGGATGAAACTGTCACAAATTAATTGTAAGGCAAAACAATTTTAAGCCATAGAATCCAGATCAAATTCATTGGTTTGAAGAATAAATTATTTACAAAAACCATGTACAAACAAGAACACAGCGTGAAATGCACTGTTGGATGTACTGGCAATAAAGTATTGTCGACGTTTCGACCCCTGTACATAGGTAGGTGAGTTGACTCCTAGCGGGGTCTTCTTCAGGACAAAGGACAGTGTGACCGGGGGAGTGGCACCTATAAAAATATTAAGTCGGTATTATAAAATAGGAATCCCAAACAGACGAGATGGAGGGGACTCAATATGAAACAAATGACTATATTTACCCAATAGGAAGGTGGACATGTAATCAATGACCGCTTGGCGTCAGATGGCGCAGGGGCTGATAAGCTCCCAATGGGGGTGGGGTGATTGACACCTAAAATGAATTATAAGGTGTCATGGTGGAGATCCGTGATACAAATACAGGATACATGAGAATTCAAAATAATTTCGGCAAGATTAACTTACTTAATTGCCAATTTCGAAAAGATCGGAGAAGTTAATAGCTCCAACATCACACGCCGTGGCGCACCATCGGTGGGGAGAGTGAACCTAATCACAAAGGAATCCAGCCTCTAGAAATAAGGTAAAATAGTAGTAATACACACTTCTTAAAAAACCCAAACCTAAGGGAAGTAAAGCGCAAAGGACAAGAAACCCAAAACTATCACCAGAAAACATAACTTTAACGGCACATTTGAAAGGAAAGCTAAGGGTGACAGTGGGGATGGCAACAATTCATTAAAAACTTGATAGGGTCAAGTGTGGTTAACATAACCCGGCCCCCTACGGGTATAGCCTTAAATGACAGAGGTTGCAGTGTAAACGGCTCTATAACCCGTCTAATGATAGAAAGCTGAGCCTCAGAGAAAACGCTACAATATACGCTGCATGCCGGAAAAGTATCTCGGCAGTTCTTCCTACAACAAAAACTCAAAAAACTCGAGGCTAAAGCATGGGGAAAGAGTAATGTATCCCTTACCGTTAGAGACGGCAACACCCGCTATCCTCGGGATTCGTAGGAAAAGCACTAATGAGGCACTGAGTAAGCATTGAAGTAGAGAAACGCGCCGCGTGACGTTAGACGCGGCGCAGACGCTAAATGCCTACAGTCAGAAAATGTATTGGAAGAAAGACAACAGATGTTGTTTCTTTTCGAGGTGATTCAGCAATTGTCATTATTTAGTAAAAAAAGGGCAAAGCGGCATTTTGGGCACATAAATATTGTAAGAGCCACATAATAGTTCTAAACATATAATTACAACCTGGATGGAAACAATGTCATAAAGTTTGTTGAAGGTTCAAGCGTTTAGAGGAATAAACAACATAGATCTGGATGTTACACATTAATTAAAGATGGATACATTGGTAAGAGAAAAAGCAACATCTCGAAATAGGTTGAGCATGTTAAAGGACCATCAAAATGTGAACATTAGTCATCAAAGGATATACAGACGTGTTTGACATGTATTATGACCCATGAATAATATCAAAGATTACGAAAGGGGTCGCCTTGGTCAAATTCAGGAATACATAGATCGATAGATAATTGCTGTAGTGTTAGCTCTTAATAAGTCTGTATACTCTGGGACCCATTCTCCCCTATACTGCTTAATTACCCAGGTCCCAGTGATTTGTGGGTTTACCCTTTGCTTTAACGCTCTAATGGGCAGGTGCACACCTGCGAGGTATTTTATGTGATTCTCCCCTTTTTCTTAAAATGGTGGAGAGTGAGACCCTTTCCTATACTGAGGAGTATATTAACCAACTGCTACAGGACCCTAGGAACCTTTTCCTTTCATCAGATACACCTAATATTGACTTTACACTTAATGATAAAATAGCTAGACTTGAACGTCTAGAAAAGAAGTTAATTCGCACTAAACTTCATGGTCATTTGCTTACAAAATATTTACAGGCTAGTATAATACCTGTTGGATTGCAGATTAAAAATGAACCCGCCATCTTTATAGATATACCTAAATTCAAAGAAGGCTTCAGCTTTATTGCTAACAACGCCTCACGACATTGGATGGTATTAGGGGTAGAAACAGCGGCGGAACAGGTCCAAGTCTTGACGAGAGAGATTGCTGCCCTTAAACAAGAAATAGCGGGGGATGCAACTTTGATCAATGCCAAAAGTGCCCTTGAAAATCTTGACAAATCTTTAAAAGACTTTGAGATCACAACTCAGAACAAGAAGTTGGATAAACTCTCTAAGGATATCAGATTCTACGAAAAAAAGAACACTTATCCCTACCTCAACGAGGACTATTACAAACAGGACAACTCAGGCCGGTTTACAGGGAGGGGTAGAGGAGCCTTTAGGGGAAGGAGGAACTACACCACCTTCTCTGATTCATCGGTGAGCTCAGAGAGCGATCAGGAAGCTTCGGGCCCTGGTTACGACTACAACTATCGGGATAATTGGTATCCCCCTCAAGGATACCCTCCTTTTTTAGGGGAAGGCCAATGGAGACCACCACGGGGTCGAGGCAACTGGCCAAGAGGACCACCGAGAGGCCAACAGAATCCAGCGAGTACGAATTGGGACAGAGGCAGAGGTGCGATACCCAAGCAGGTCCGTTTCCAATCAGAGAACCACGGAGAGATCTCCACGAGACGCAAAGTGTACAGGTGGTGAATCCTATTAACCATCCAGTAGTCAACATTTCCACATATACTTTGAACACGGAGGAGCAATCCGTTCTTTCTAAAGGGTTGTCATTTGTCCCTACAGCCCACCCTAATGCATTTAATCTTAAAACTGAACTTCATGGTTTCTTCCGTAAGATCCGTCTCAGATATTTCTTCAAGAATTCCGATGATACTCCTTCCAGATCTTTCACTGGACTACGTCCTCCATCCAAGTTCGTACCGCCTACCCATGCAATGAGCAATAGAATCCTGGCGTATGAGAACATGGTTCTGAGTGATGTTAACACCCTATTATCAACTTATAAACACACGAAACCTAACACCAGTAAGATTGAGAAAGCCGCCCTTCAGAGACTCAAGAATAACAAGGACATTGTAATCAAATCTGCTGACAAGGGTGGGGCTATAGTGGTCCAGGACACTGTGACATATAAATCTGAAATCATGAGGCAACTTCACGATGGTGTTAGCTATTCTCTACTCAAGTCTAACCCTACCAAAGAGCTGGCTGAGGAGATTCATCATATCACTCTCGAGGCATTAGACTCTGGTTTTCTTAGTAAATTGGAATTTGACTACCTTAACCAGAAGAATCCACGACTACCCACCATCTACACCCTACCTAAGATACATAAAGACATGCTTCATCCACCTGGCCGTCCAATTGTATCCGGGTGTGGTTCACTATTGGAACCTCTTTGCAAGTATATAGATTTCTTTTTTAAACCGATGGCTGAGAAAACAACGACTTACCTACGTGATACCATGCAAGTTATTACCATCATCGACCAAAAATCATTCAATTCCAGTGAACAATTACTTGTCACGTGTGATATTGTCTCACTCTATACTAGCATCCCTCAGGATCCAGCTTTAAATGTGATGCGAGAAGTTCTGAATTCTAGGCCAGCACCAATGAGGGTACCTACAGACTTCATCATAGCACTTCTTACTATCGCAATGAAGAAGAATTTTTTCTATTTTCAGGGTAATTACTACATTCAGAAGAAAGGAGTAGCGATGGGAGCTGCCTTTGCCCCAGATCTGGCGATCTTGTATATGGACAATTTTGAACAGCGCCATGTCCTCAACAACAACCCCTTCTCCCAAAATGTTGATCTATGGAAGAGATATATCGACGATATATTATTGATTTGGAATGGCGATATAGTTCAACTTAACATGTTCCATGAATGGCTTAACCAGTGTGACCATGATATCCAGTTCACCATCCAGTCTGATCCTCTGGAGATACCATTCCTTGATCTAAAAATTTTCAGTGAAGATGACAAGCTCTGCACGACCCTGTACAGAAAACCCACTGAACGAAATTCACTTCTAAGATACAGCAGTTACCATCCTCGCGGCTTACGAGACAATCTTCCAGTGGGACAATTTTTACGAATCCGTAGAAATTGCACGAAGAGATCTGATTACCTAACTGAGTCCGAAGACCTGAGCGCCAGACTCATTTCAAGAGGATACCCAAAGCGTTTGGTTAAAAGGGCCCAGAAAAGGGCTTGGTTCAATCCACGGGAAACCCTACTAAAGGCCAAAGAACCTGCTGCCCCAGCCCACAACAAAATGATTTGCGTTACAACCTTTTCGACCAGAAGCAACGCAGTAAAGAGGATAATCAACAAGCATTGGAGCCTTGTATCAACTGAGATTGATCAACCATCCCTGCCAATGCATTCTTTCAAAAAAGCAATGAGTATTAAGGATCATGTCGTCCATTCCTTCCTTGAGGACCCAGTGGAACCGACCATCCAGTCACTTTGGAATTTACCACCTGTTATAGGCCATTTCAAATGTGGGTCGTGCAAAGCATGCCCAACAACAATTCAATCCAGAAGTTTTGTTTATAAACATCACGTTGTTACACTTGACTCCCATACCAACTGCAACTCTACTGACGTTATTTATGGGATCCTCTGCCCATGTGGCCAATTATATGTTGGCCAAACACAGCAGAAGATAAAAGTGAGAATATTGCAACACCGGAGCAGAATAAGATGCCAGGTTACAGGTGCACCCTTAGTTGAGCATTACAAACAGTTGGGACATGGCCCAGACCAAATGCAGTGGATTGTGTTAGAAAAAACGAGACTGGGGCCAAGGGGAGGCGACATATCCTCTATCCTTAATGTCAGGGAGTGTAAATGGATGAATCGCTTTGATACCATCAATATGGGCTTAAATGAACAAGATCCTAGCAATGCACAGTTGGCTAGTCTAAATATTTAGGCACCTTGACCTTTCTATGCCTTTAACTAGCTTGATGATAATTATGTTCTCATAATGTATTTGCTTGGTTGTTCTTTGGATTTATGCATTAATTCATTGTACACATACATCTGTTTTGACCATAGATCCATTCAATATGTAATTTTTATTTCCTGTTACCACCTACAGCAATTATCTATCGATCTATGTATTCCTGAATTTGACCAAGGCGACCCCTTTCGTAATCTTTGATATTATTCATGGGTCATAATACATGTCAAACACGTCTGTATATCCTTTGATGACTAATGTTCACATTTTGATGGTCCTTTAACATGCTCAACCTATTTCGAGATGTTGCTTTTTCTCTTACCAATGTATCCATCTTTAATTAATGTGTAACATCCAGATCTATGTTGTTTATTCCTCTAAACGCTTGAACCTTCAACAAACTTTATGACATTGTTTCCATCCAGGTTGTAATTATATGTTTAGAACTATTATGTGGCTCTTACAATATTTATGTGCCCAAAATGCCGCTTTGCCCTTTTTTTACTAAATAATGACAATTGCTGAATCACCTCGAAAAGAAACAACATCTGTTGTCTTTCTTCCAATACATTTTCTGACTGTAGGCATTTAGCGTCTGCGCCGCGTCTAACGTCACGCGGCGCGTTTCTCTACTTCAATGCTTACTCAGTGCCTCATTAGTGCTTTTCCTACGAATCCCGAGGATAGCGGGTGTTGCCGTCTCTAACGGTAAGGGATACATTACTCTTTCCCCATGCTTTAGCCTCGAGTTTTTTGAGTTTTTGTTGTAGGAAGAACTGCCGAGATACTTTTCCGGCATGCAGCGTATATTGTAGCGTTTTCTCTGAGGCTCAGCTTTCTATCATTAGACGGGTTATAGAGCCGTTTACACTGCAACCTCTGTCATTTAAGGCTATACCCGTAGGGGGCCGGGTTATGTTAACCACACTTGACCCTATCAAGTTTTTAATGAATTGTTGCCATCCCCACTGTCACCCTTAGCTTTCCTTTCAAATGTGCCGAATAGCAGCACACCCTTTAAAGTTAAAGTTATGTTTTCTGGTGATAGTTTTGGGTTTCTTGTCCTTTGCGCTTTACTTCCCTTAGGTTTGGGTTTTTTAAGAAGTGTGTATTACTACTATTTTACCTTATTTCTAGAGGCTGGATTCCTTTGTGATTAGGTTCACTCTCCCCACCGATGGTGCGCCACGGCGTGTGATGTTGGAGCTATTAACTTCTCCGATCTTTTCGAAATTGGCAATTAAGTAAGTTAATCTTGCCGAAATTATTTTGAATTCTCATGTATCCTGTATTTGTATCACGGATCTCCACCATGACACCTTATAATTCTTTTTAGGTGTCACTCACCCCACCCCCATTGGGAGCTTATCAGCCCCTGCGCCATCTGACGCCAAGCGGTCATTGATTACATGTCCACCTTCCTATTGGGTAAATATAGTCATTTGTTTCATATTGAGTCCCCTCCATCTCGTCTGTTTGGGATTCCTATTTTATAATACCGACTTAATATTTTTATAGGTGCCACTCCCCCGGTCACACTGTCCTTTGTCCTGAAGAAGACCCCGCTAGTAAGGAGTCAACTCACCTACCTATGTACAGGGGTCGAAACGTCGACAATACTTTATTGCCAGTACATCCAACAGTGCATTTCACGCTGTGTTCTTGTTTGTACATGGTTTTTGTAAATAATTTATTCTTCAAACCAATGAATTTGATCTGGATTCTATGGCTTAAAATTGTTTTGCCTTACAATTAATTTGTGACAGTTTCATCCAATTTATATGTCACTTACCCCTGTTTTACCTCACTAAACTCACTACCCCCTTTCCCTTCCTTGGCACCCCGCACTTTTGATCACAGTCGATTGTATTTATTAAAAATGTGTATCTTGCCAAAGTGTGATTAAATAACACTTTGTCATCACCTTTTTTTGTACTCTTTGTTATTGATTGTGTGTTAGCTCTTAATAAGTCTGTATACTCTGGGACCCGTTCTCCCCTATACTACCACACAGGTGTGGCATGGTGCAAGGGTGCCTGTGTTGGCGTGCTTCCATTACAACGCCAGCCAAGGGGGAAAGGACAGGATAAGTACAGTGCATGTAGGGCAGCAGAGTAAGGTGACTTGCTGTGCTGCCCTATGCCAAATCCCCATAAATGTTACCCTAGGTGAATCTATTGTCTTCAATTTCTTCACTGACTTATTTGGTGTTGTGCAGTAACTAAACTCTATTACCATGCTTTGAGGCCCTCCCTCCTCTTTCATTTAAAGCCTCCTCCTTACTTTCGGTAAATCCTGAACCATTAACTCCTGTTTTTTTCTCGATTTCTCTCTTTCTTTTCCTTTACACAGTTTACATTTAGAAATAGTGAGCAATGCCTGTCTACTAATCTTACGACATGGGCCAGCATCTCATTTGGCATGCCTGTCTTAGCTGCACACCTCTATTCGCATGTCAGAGTAAGTGAAGCATATAGTGCCCTAAAAGACATGCCAACCTGGAGCCTTTGAGCACATCCATCACTAGAACTAACGACCACAACTCAGGTACTAAGTTACTGTGGCATCAGTAGATGAGAAGGGGAGAGAGAATTTTTAGGGATGTAGGATACAGTCTCTCTCACCAAAATCATTGATCACACAATAGTGTATCCAACAACCTGTAAGTACCAGTAGAAAATAACCCCTAGACAACTCCCCTAGATGTTTTGAAAGGCCCTATTAATGGCATACTTCATCACTTTGTCTCATCCTGGTTCCTAAAGACCACGATGGGCACAACCCTATTCCATGGAGCGCTTGTCTTATTTTTTCTACTGAAGTCTTCATCTAAGTTTTTAAAAAACTAGAGGGCACCGAGGTATCCCTTTTATCGTGGGTGACCCTGGTATAGATAAGAACAATGTGTTTACTGTTTGTAGGATATAATGTCCTTACACCCTCATTTGAATCAACGTTTTTCAGCCTTATTTTTGTGGCTGAATGGGCCCGAGGCTTGTCCCGAGACAAGCCTGGGATGCAAGAGGCCAGATAAATAAGAATTAAACCTGTTTGACACAAATGAGGTTGTAAGAACATTGTATGCTACAAATACCCAACATGTTTTCCTGTTTCTGTAAAGTCACCTACGTTGTACACCGTTGTATTATCAACACATTTTTATCAATTTTCAATACAAAAATGTTTTTACAAATTATATTCGAAGTTCCTGCACACAAAGCAACTCGGACAACGTTAGTAACAGGTGAAACATTCCCAGCAAGGTCAGTTAAATCTGGTCCTGGAATTAGATACAAGGTCCTTTATTGTCAAGGCAACAATTCAAAATGGCATAGGCATACTGCACACCTAATGTAATATAAACATGTGAAACCGACGCACCATCCAAGTTCAGTGAACAAAACCAAAAAATAAAAACTTGGCAACGTTGACATTCAGAATATTTAATATACACTCCCCCGTGAAATAAGCTTATCAACCAGTTATGTGGCTGTGCAAGGACACCTAGCCAGAATAATCCAAGTTTTATTTACACCGAGGTACAAAATGTTTCAGGTAAGAGTTGGTACTTTTGTGATTCCTCCATGTTGGCAACAGCTTTACTCCAGTCCAACCAATGGATACCAAAAAAGGCAGTTAAAGAAATTGTTCATACAGTTCAGATTATTTGAATTTTTGGTCTAATATTGGCTCCGGAAAAGGTTGTGTTCCATAATGCAGAGCTGATCTAGCTCAGCAAATTGTATATTAAAAGTAACAATCGCCTCCGCAACTAAACATTTAATAAATTCCTGCAAAGATGCTCGAAGACATTTTCACTTATTCTTCTGCTCTTAACAGACTTTTCACATTTAACACGTAACTTCGGTAAAACAGTTAACTCCTTTACTGCTGTGGTGTCACAAAAGACTACTGTAATCTAATAAAACGTATTTTTAGAAATTCAGACTAGGCCCGGAACATTGGGTCAGAGACACTTTATGGTTACTGACAGCTGTGCATATGAACGTACATGACATCTACATTCACATTGTGCAAAGGAAGGACTATATCATAAGTAACTTCAGCGTGCCTATGGCTTATTATGTCTAGCACAAACTACTGCTTTGGACAACACAGAAGAAATTATCTTTTTCTTTAGGGATGGTCACAATCAGGAAAGGGAACTTAAAACGGGACTGCTTATTGGCCACTAATATATATATATGTGTGTGTGTACACACACACTTTTCTCACAAAACACTGAACGTCAGTATACACAAGTATATTATTTATAGTGTAGGTAAACAGTAACTTATACCAATATTTGCACTGTATATGTTAGATCTTCCTGTATGGGAATAAAACGAGGCAGCAGACCAAGGGCCAACCACAAACAACATGATATACAAGTCCAATATTAAATGGAGGTACATAAGTGAATGCATCCTTCTTAGTTTAGTGGACACATGACATCTCAGTTTATGTGCCTGCATAGGTATGCTTCAACATAACATAACATCAGTACACAACTTAACAAAAGTTGAACCCTCGTACATCTACTTTCCTTATTTATCTGATAGTTGTATTTCGTTTTTTGCTCAAGCCGGGTGAGTGCCCTACATTTTTTCCCCAGGTGCATGCATGAGTGCTCCTCCTGGTTTCTGTTCTAATTTACAACCTTCCACCGTGAAAGTCGCTGTTTTGGGGCACCAGTTAGTTTGTCTTCTCATGCCAATTGGTACACGTCTTACTGTTTCTCAGTCCTGTCTTCTCTTTACTCTCTCTCTCTCTTTCTTTAGTTCTATTCCTCGTCTCCTCGCTTGTTTATGTATTTGAGAGAACTGACTGCATGTTACCCCTGTGATCATTTTTAGAATGGCCATTTATCACTATCTCTGCTCCTCTTTGAGGAGTTTCCTTGGTAACGCAGCAGGTTACTGTCTACTGGCATGTTTACTACACCATCTTAACCATCAGCCTGTCCTATTTCTTTAGAGGACAAGGCTGAAGGCAATAACTTGTAAGCCTATAATTAACATAGATAAGTGAGTAATAGTGTTCAAGTCAATTTGTATTCATTTTCAAAAACCGAACAGGTATAGTTTTATGTACCGATTGAACTTTGATGAACATCAGTTGTCTACAGTATACATGGTGGCAGTGTGGTTGTAATTCTTCTCTCAGATCCATCTTGACAGAAAACCATGTGGAGCTATCCCAAAGCGTTTTATGTGCTCGGCTCATTAAACTTTATTTGTTGGCACTGACAGCCGCCTAGTGTGCCATACAGCTCCCAGATTCACTTCTGGGTCACCTTGAGGCACTGCTCCACCCAGCTGTTGTCAAAGTATTGTGACCCTTCTCTTCAGGAGTAACTGCTGCCATTAGCTTTAGGTTTTTTTTCCCCCTGTTGCCTTGTGCTCTGCTGTTTGCTTGTTTTGCTGTGTTACACTGAGCTGCATGTGGAAAGCGCCGGGACACTCCTCTGGAGTAGCCGTGCGCTATATAAACACACTATAACATAACATAACATAACAAGCTGCTGTATGGTGTCAACAGAAGATTCCCTGCAGAAACAGTTCTCAGATTAAATCAAGACACCACACAGAACACAATGCCTAGAATCCAAAAGACTTAGCTCAAAAGTATAATTGTCTAAAGGTAAGCCACGTGACATGGAGAAAGATGGCAGTTGTGTGGCATACTTACCATGCGTGAGTATAGCACCTGCCAAATAGAAGGGTGTCACCAAATGAAGTAGCTGATTTTTTTAAACCCCTCCGTTTCTCGTGTCTCATTGCTGTCTTGATATCCTGTTTTATATGATACTTTAGTAGGGTGGTGCGTATTAGGTTTGTGAACAGTGATTTGATTTATATCAATAAGCTTGTCCGAACACATTCTGTTATCTGCTGTATCAGTCCTGTCTACATATGCACGAATGTTTCACCTTCACCACTGGCTTATAACAAAAAAATGAGTTTATTTTCGCTAGAACGCTATTTGTATTCCGGATCCACTAAACCTTTGACCCAGTACGGGTGTGGAATGTCTTGCAAAAGTTTGCTGATGGTAGAAAAGTTGTTCCTAGACTGGCACAAAGTGCACGTGTTTATAATGCGCAAGCTTGTCAATACTCCACCACTTGTGTCCCCTGCTAGCCCTTGTATTTACTGGTGATGTGTTTGTCGTCTTGACTGACAGACCTTGGCCCAGTGGTTCATTTTACCACAGTTTTTGCAGCTGGTTCCCCTAGCAGGGCATTGATTTCGATGTGGGAATGAACCACCACAGTTAGTGCAGTGTTTGCTTTGCGTGCGGGCCCGCCGACCCCTCTCCGAATCTGATATGGAGGGTTCTGAACGAAGTTCCTTCTGGGTGGAAGGCAATGGTCGGTCTTGAGCTGCAGCTTCTTCCAACTTGATTTTTCTTCGTAGATGAGCCGATATTTCAGCCCCTTGCTCCTTGGCTCTGGCTGTCTTTAGGATGCTTTCCAGGGTTATACCCTTTTCGCATAGGATTTCAAATCGGAGCTCATCTGATCGACATCCCAGTATGATTTGCATGCGGATTTCTCTAGTTGTGTCGACAAACTCACAGGTAGAGGCTAAGTCAGTGAGCCTCCAGTAGAACTCGTGCATTGTCTCACCTTTCTGTTGCCGTGCTCTGCGGAATGTTAACTCTTCGATATCCACATTAATTTGAGACTTGAAGTAGGCTGTCAGCGCAGAAGTCGCTTTCTCGTAATCATTGTCATCTCCAGTGTCCGACAGAGTGTGAAACAGCTTCCGTAACTCGTTTCCTGCTAAATACAGCAACATTGCCCTCTTAGTGCGCGGGTCAGTGACTTCTGTAAGCTCAAAGAAGTTCTCCAGGTATGCTAGCCAGCCCTTCCATCGAGTGGCAGGGCGGGTTGGTGCATTGTACATTTGAAATTCAGGTGGATTGTGGTACAGGCCTAAAGCTCCGATTCTAGTGCTTCTACCATTGGCATCATCTTGCATGGCCATGGCACACAACAACTGCTCTGTGCTACTACTGCTTGGGGTTGTGAGTTGGTGGTATGTCTCGGCCAGCTGGGTTCTGCATTAAGTGCCAGCAGGGTGGCATGAAATGTTGCTGGTGCCCAGTGGTATCTGTGTGCCCCTGTTACGGGTGCCTTTCTCTGCAATGTCTTTGCGAGGGTCAGTGGCCGTGAAATGTGTTCAGACTGGAGCAGGCAAATAGTCCTTTGTATGCTTACCGTGGCTATAGCACACCACGTGCCTACACACTTGGGCTCGGCTAACCTGGGCTCGCCGTTTCCTGATGTAGTCTCCGCTGTCTTGTGTTCTTCTTTTCGACTGGGCTTCAGAGTTTGCCTGACGTCGATTTACGAGGATCCAGGTAACCTCTTATTTGATGAAAGAATAACAATACTGTACAAAAGCCAACTGCGAGTATTCACACCACCGTTACTGTTCAAATCGCGCGGGAGAGTGACGCGGCGGCGTTACGCGGCGCCCCGTTGCGTTGTTGCTAGGGTGATTTCCTCTGATGTGCGTTCGCTCTGTGAGAAGTGTCGGTATCTGCTGCCCGTTAAAATGAGTACTCCGTGGGCAATGGTGAAGTTTAAAGGCGTTTATTCGCAGAAGTTGCGTGGGAGAAAGAAACCTTCAACCGCTCATCCTGGTGTTCTCGTCGCAGTTTGAGCAGAGCAGGCGAGAACGGCAGAATGAGGAGCGGACATTAAAAGAAAACCGCGCCCGAGAGCAGGCGCGCGGAACTGACAAGTGTCCTTAAAGAAACGAGGACAACTTGTCAACTCAACACTGCCGTGATGGTATCCCTCGCCATAGCTGCCAAGGTTTCTGATTGCCATGTGTGACATCTTCATAATTTCAATGTAATTATGAGTGACAATTCAACGATTATGAGTGACACTTTCTCGCGAGCAATATAAATATTAGAAATTACACCGGAGAGTGAGGCTGAGGCACACATAGGTCACAGCCAGGCTGTATGTTAATTTTTCAAGACTAGTAAAGCAGCCTCAGTCCTATAACATGCATTGGCATAGCCAATAGGTCTCGCTTTTGGGACCTTATAAGTATTTAGTTATGCAGCACAATATTAATGGTGCAACATCAACTGTTGCATGGCTAAACACTTATAAAGTCCCAAAGGCGAGAACTATTGGCTATGCCAATGCTTGTTGTATTTGCCATTCAATCTCAGCATTCAACATTTCTGGCAACTTTGGGCTCCTGAACTATGTTTTTATCACGAATTTAGATATGACCATACCACAACATAGCAACACAACATAACATAGCATACTGAAAGCAAGCCCAACTTTACTAAGTTAAATTAATTCGAAGTTTCAAATTATGTTTTTTATTGCTATGTTAGTAAGATGATACTAACCTGAGCAGATATACATTTAGGTGTATTTTTTTTATATAAAGCATTTGCTCTTTGTTTTGAATGTTTTTAGATTTTGACTAAACGCCATTTTTGTATAGCCAATTGTTTCTACTGTTTCCATGCCAAAATCTAAAAAAATTGCTACAAGCATACACAAAATTGTATAATAGACTTATATACTATTTTAGGTGCAGAGAAGACCTAGAACCAAGTTCGCAGTCAGCCCCTAAAATTCCGAATAGATATGGTTAAAAATTAACTTTGGTTCAAGAGCAGAGTGCTTCAAGATTCACATCATTGCCTTCTTGGAACTTGCCAGTAAACTGGAAGAAACTAATTTTTATGTTGTTAACCATTTCTGCATCATGTCTTCAAGACGTACAGAAGTCCGTGCATCATTAAGAATATCGCTGGCGGAGGAACAACCATTTCACACCTTTTCATTGATACCATCTATCTTGTTTCTTTCCCCATCTACCATTTTACAAACTCTAATTTCATATCAAATGGTTTCCTGTAGATGCATTCCAGAATCCAACCACAATGATGCTCAATACAAGAAGCTGGAGCGGCAAATACTCTTTCCCTAGTCACACAACAACTTTGCAGAAAAGAATAAGCACCAACAACAATTTGTCATGTGTTTCCGCTGTAAATATGTTTGTGTTTAGGTTGATGGGGACATTACATAAAAGTAACTACAATGGTTTGCATAGATATTCGTAGAATAAACTGATACAAATTAACATGTCATAAGGTACTAGCGTACGGGTTTGAAAAAAGTCGTATAAAAGGCCTTTCCTGAGTGAGGCATGCTGAGCTACATCAGGTATGATATACATTGGGTTCTATACGGGCAACAGTGTGTAATTAATATTGTACATGTCTCAGAGCCGAGCAGAAAGACGGACTGGGGACCAGGATCCCTCCAAGCAAGACAAGGCTACACTGTAGTGACACCAAGTCAGGGCATAGACTGACAAATGACTGGCTGACGGTTCAATTGAAACAAGAATAGACCTATAGAGAGGCAGGAACTATCCAAGCACCGAAGGAGAGCCACTTACTCTGCATCAGTCAATAGTGACCACACTAACGCTGGGACAGACAATACACTTACACTCTAACGCGGCCGTGAAAGCAAAAGTGATCGCGATCGTGGGTAACGCGGCCGCTGGAAATGGGTGACACAGTCACTGAAATAAGGAAAACACTGGTGCTCAGAGCCCACCCTGACAGGGAACACCACAGCACTAATTTGAAGAATAAACCAACACATGTTACAGTGAGACACAAACATGCAGGTGCACGAGACAATGAAAAACAATGAAAAAACAACTAAAAGTGGTGGGTGGAAAGCTTACAAGAAATCTTACAACAAGCATTTGCAGCCGTGAAAGTAACGTGGCCACGCGGCTTTGAAAGCGAAAGTGATCGCGGGTAACGCAAAAGTGATTGCGTTTGCGGGCACGCGCTCTGTGGTGGGAGTGGGGCGGAGCGAGGCAAAAGTGAAAGCAGGCTGGCGAGTGGTGTGCGATGTGCGCGCACCATGATGAGTGAGGAAATCCAGATGGCGCCTCTGCTCGTCATTGTGCGCGTAACTGCACGCTCTATGCCAGCCAAAAAGCTGTGGTAGGACTTTTAAAAGCCCACTTCCTAAATGTCTCGCAGAGCAGCACATGCGCTGGCTCAGGCGAGACCTAAAAACCATTAACCCGAGCTGAGCAGTCCTCCTCATTTGGCAAGAGGCGTCTACATGCCCAGCCCTGCAGCGGGCACCAGATTACACCAGCCGCAGGCATCCTGTCACAGAGCTGCGGATCAGTGCTGAAAGTAAAGTAGTTGATGTTGGACCCGGGGCGACCAGGACATTACTGAAGGATGAAATGAGGGGGAGGGTTCCAGACGCTTCTGACCGCTCTCTGTATCCATAAGCACTGCTTCTGTGACTGCAGGTTGACAGAGCCATGCCCTACAACCCCATCATGTATATAGAGAAGAGATCCCATAATCTTGTTACAGATGAGAAAACGAGGATCCAATGACAGACAATCAGTACGGTGACTTGAAAACCCCATGTTACCAAGAATGCCTTGCTCCTGTTGTAGGTTTTCATTCAACAACTGTTGCAGGGATTCTGCTTATATACAGAACTATGCGTAGAACCCCAGGACCTCAGTGAATTGTGGTGTACCAGAAACTCACCTCAGAACCCAGAACCCAGTATCCGGCTAGCATAAGTGTCCCATTCGTTATCCGAGGTTTAGCTCGGCGATCCCAATGAAAAGACAACCCAGAACAAGCGACTCAGTATACTCTCAGGAATGGTGGGAATCAGAAATACCTGTTCGTATATTATTCTCACATCAGTCCACAACAAGAATCAACGGAGACACGGTGAAAATAAAAAGAGTTTATTTTTATAGACCACGTGTCCTAAGATGCAGTACTTTGGCTAATACAAGCAGACAAATGATTAAAATCAAAACCATCAGCATCGTTACAATACCATAGAATATAAAAGGGGTGATCATGTTATAATGACAGTGGATACTACCACCTTCCCTTTACTAAGAAGCTAATATTATTATTATGCTAATAGAAGGTCTCTTAGGCTTGAATGGGGGACCCCATACCTCAAAGATCAGCTTAGTGAAATCACATCACAGGAGCATCAGGAGTCTTCTCGCAGGAAGGCTCGTCTTCGGTCTGAATACTAAACATGAGGGCTGCCATATTAAAAGCACCAACTTTCAGGTATTTTGCAGCTGCCCGTGTGTTATGGCTAAATAGTGGGTCGATCAACCTAGAGTGGAAAACATGCATTGTCTAACAACCCAGACTGTTTGTCACATCATGTACAGACCAAGGTCGCTGCGCAGAGCTCTGGATGGTAACAACAGATTGCTCTCGTGTGAGGCAAAGCTCGAGTCAGCAGTTTGTTTAAGCAATAACATGCGAACGCAGTGTCGTGCGCAAAAGCAGCAAGATGGCTTTCTAACATCTAACGTGGCTATGCTAACTTAACAATGTATGTACGTATTAAGGGAGTCCTTACTACATGCCCCCTTGATCGAAGCACTACTTAGTATGCAAGAAAAAGAGAGAACGCAGAGTTCAAGTGCGACAGAGCAGAACAAGGCGTATTCAATTCCAAAAACAAGTTTCAGGTCAGGCAAAGTCCGAGAATGAACAAATCAAAAGTGGAAAGAAAAAACAAAAAACCGCAAACGTGCAGTGGGGGGTAAAAAAAATGAAAAAAAACGCCTCACCGGGCAGAAGTGCAGACGCACAGGGACTGTTCAAGACACGTGAGGAAAACACAGTGGACGACAGTTCACTCAATCCATGAACGTATATGCAGCATACGTGGCCACTGCTTCCAGCAGAAAATCGTTGGCACGGCCACTGAAGGTTTCAGCCATCCAGTTAATCAAAGAAAAGGAACATACATGTTCTTCCATTAGCGGAGCCTCTAGCACCATCAGAGGGCAACCAGCGTGTACTTCCAAATAACTCATATTCAAGAAGTCATATGCCGCCCTCGCGATGTCCCAATTACCCAGGATACCATGCGCCGCACCGCAGGCCATAATCCGAACACCAGAACAGGCGAACTCGTGAGACACTAAGGGCCTCATCAGTCGATCATAATCCGGGTCCGGAGACACCATGTTGGTTAAGCACAAATCCAGAGGCCATTCAAAGGGACAATCCAGGCAGTGAAAGACAGGTTGCACGCAGGTGAAGTAGGAATACCGGAAGGATAATCCATATGCCAGGCTCAAAGTCGCCAATGGCAGGACGCCATAGTATTCAAGCATCCTGTCACGAAGAAGCTGCAGACGGGACAGGCTGTCGTGTGGCACAGAAAGAGCAGCCATTCCGTAGTATGAAAAGTAAAAGTAGCACACCTGCCACCAGCGCCAGAATCAACGGGACACCTCCAAAGACGCTCGAGAATAGCGAATGAAAAAATGCCGGAATCACACCAAAAATAGTTTGGAAAGAGGTCACGAGGCCCGAGCCCACAAGTTTAAAAAAATGAGCCAGGCCGGTTGTGGACGAGGCATTGAAAATTGTTTGGATCAAAGCACCAAAATGCAGGGGGAGGTCAGTATTCAAAAGTGCCTGTACCTCAGTGCGCGTATTTGCTACGTGAAGGACAAATGTTTCTCGGGAGGAAGTCAATGGCACCTCCTTTTGGGACAAAAGAGCTCTTATTCTGCTCATCTTGTTGAACTCTGCTTTCAAGGTTGGAATCGAAGGCCAGATGGAAACATCCAGCCGCCCATGCGGGGGAGGAAACAGAACATTATTGCAGCAGACAACTCTCTGTGATACAGTTACTATATATGGGATTCCCACTAACATCCCGCAGCAAGCTTCATTATTTAAAATCAAATAACTACCGTTTGCAAGCAGCGTGAAAGATGGTGTAATCACTGGTACCGGGATACCTTTGAGGACGCAGGCCAAATTCGGGGCGTGTACATTACAAGCACCGTGCAACTGAATGTGCCTACATACTACAGAATGATCAGGTGTCGTTGTACATTCCTCACCCTTCAGATAAACCTCAGTACCGTCTCTTGTACATCTATACGTAAAAGGGAGGGACCAGACCTCATGTATGAAAGCGGTACCCAGCTGTTCATATCTACCCAGAGCATAGTGTTTCATACAAGAGGTAAACTTAAAAAGGGCGAACGGGAGAGTTATCAACCCATGTAATAACCACACTGCTGAATCCAATTCCGCCACAGAGAAAGGTAACGGCTCCAACTTTTCAATATGTAACAAGGAATATGAAGCATCTTTCATGGACATGAACTGCTGTTTGTCAGTAAGGTTAAAGGGAAGAAATAATGATGTTGTATTCAGATAGTCCCAGGGGACCTTCCCTGCCTTCAACGTTTGTAATGTCCATGCAAACTGCATAACAGAACGCAACTGGTTTTGACCATGATACAATACTGACATATCATCATGCACAATATCAACAATTGAAGAAACAATATTATCTAATGTATAAATTCGAGAAGAAAGAGTGCTAATGCTGTTATCAATAACTGCTAATACTTTTTCCATATTAGCCTGATCAATAGCTCTCAATCGTGAAGCTGCCTCAATTTGCGACAATTTCCATACTTCGTTGTAAATAGCATACGCCCACCTTTTGGATCTGCCACCCACAGGACCTTTAACAAAATCATTCAAATCTATTTTGTCATGTAATTTTGATAAATGAACTTTGACAGATGCCAAGGTGGAATGTCGCAGCCAGGACTGACATAATTTCCCTACAGAGTATGTAGTTACTGTATGTGACGACTCAAATCGAGGGTCTACGCATTCCTGAGTATACCCAGGTTTCAGCCCTAGAAAACGACGTTGACATGTATCAGAACTGCTTTGCCAAATTAACCATCCTTCACTACTAAATTTCGAAATATTGAAAGATGTATTAGAAACTAATGACTGCAAAGCAGGAAGGGACAGATCTGTGTGGTTATCCCAATTGGGGTAAGCGCCCAGATCCGGCACAGAAGGTGAATTTAGTTTTTTAGAAGTGGCCAATCCGAAACAGGTGGTTTGGAAGATGGTTGAATTTAAAAACAACATATGATTTGGTACGAGACAGGCACGGTGTAAAGCTTCAGTTCCCTGAACCTGCCACGGTTTGGAACCCCAAACCGACTTAAGATCAATAGTAGCCTTCCATAGGTCATAACCTTTGATTGACAACTCATCCATAAAGGACTTAGAATAAAGCAATTTAGTGTGTGTCAGTCTAACCTTTGAGGCTGACTCAGGCATAACTTTAAAATAAAAGGATGCCGGGTCGGAGACACTGAAATCAGTAAAATAAGTATACTTATCAACTAATGTAGGTGAACTGCCAAAAGAGGGGGTGGGACAGTGTTCCCATTGGGTAAAATTTACAAAATTTCTAAATGTATTCGCTTTATGCAGGAAGTGATTGCCATAATGCTGAAAACAATACTGTTCCGCATAATTAGCCGCATTTTCATACAAATCTTCAGCATCAAAAGCGGCATAATATTTCAAATCCGAAAACAGTGCTTCAATGGCGTGTACATCCCAATCATCAGAACGTATGTTCTGTTTAACTACATCACCCATAGAAACACGAAATACATTAGGTACATTAATGACCTCTGTAGGCCCATGAATTTGAAATTTAACAGCATCCCACGCGATTCCATCCACGACGGGCCAGGCAGTAATATTCACAAAAGTCTGGTCCCTTTTCATGATGTGGGACGAGGAGTGGGGGGCCAAAGTTCCATTGATAAGTCTAATTGTCGATCTCTCTTTGAGAAAATACTGAAAAGCATTAGCCAGATGTATGTCCAAGGGGCAACCAAAAAATGTCTTTTAAACCAACTAGCAAAAACAGCAATGTTCGAAGGGGGAGTGGAGGGCAATGAGTTAGTGTCAAAGGAGAAACGGGACTGGTCCAGCGCCGTAGATTGTAAAACAGGCGAGTGACCATTTGTAGGATAAGCATACTCAGTCTCGTCGGGCAGACCACCAGCCGGTGGTATTAACAGGGGATCAGTAACTGACTGCATCTCGATGGCAACATCATACAAGGTGGTAGAAGCAGGAACCAACATTGAATTTATTTGCATCGTCTGGCATGAAACTGCTGGAGTCAGGCTAAGAAGTATCGGCCACTCGCTGAAGTTTGACATTGTCAATAGAGATGTACCTGTTGTCCTTTCGACCAGGAAGTGGAGGTAAAATGACTGTTCTTGTACCCTGCACTCCAAGCACTGGAACTGGTGCACGATAAGAGGGGCCGAACTCCTTCTTGTTCTCCACTTTCTCACGGACCAGGTCTCCAACTCGGGGTAGCCAGCCGACTACCGGAATCTGAACCTCAGCTTCTGATGTGGAGGGCAAGTGTTCCTTCGAAAGAGTGTCTCTGGCTTCTTGTAGAGTCTGCAAAACAGCACAGTGATCATCTACGTCAAAGGGTGCGGTCGACGCCGCCATGTCTAGACCATCAAGGTCTGGAACAAACATTCTGATTCCGAAGAGCATCATGTACGGGGTCCGCCCACCCAGAGACCTTCTAGGGAGATTATTAAGTGCACGTTGGACGTTATACAAATGGGCTAGCCAGTTCCGGCCTGTGCCTAAAACACGTGCTGTCAATGATTGCTTTAAGTCACGGTTCATTCGCTCCACCACACTATTACCCTCAGGTCGGTAGGGGGACGAAAATTTGACTAGGGCCCCCAAATTTCTCATAGCCTCCTTGTAAGCCTTAGAGGCGAACGCAGGGCCCTGATCAGAATGGAAGGTACCACACGCAAAAGTTCCCACAAAGACACGCAAATCCCTGATGACAGTCCGTGAGTCAGCACTCCTTTGTGGCCATACCCAGAGAAAACGTGTGCACGAATCCACTGCAACCAAGATATACTTGTACGCAGTATCAGAAGAAAAAGTACCGCAGTGATCTAAATAAACACAACCAAATGGCTTATTAGATATATACAACTGTGTTTGTGGTGGACGCGCAGCAGTAGAAGGTTTAATCTGTTGGCAAATGTCACAATCAAGAACATAAGCGCGTGCTTGTTTATATAAACCAAACCACCAGTAACGTTGTTGTAACAGAGATATAGTAGCGGACACACCGGCGTGGGCTGACGCCAACCCCTCGTGTGCAGCTAGAATCAGTGCAGGTCTGCAGTCCGCGTTGGGAATAATTCTGTCACCAACGTCGTTAATCCTCACTAACGGGACGTTATCAGGACTTAAGTGATAAAAATAACGAGAAGGAAAACTCTTCGGGTAATCACTTCCCTTCTCTGTAGCAGCAATAGCTGCCAAGATGTCATCATCAATCTTACTTTTGGATCTTGTAACTGCTGCCACTAAGTACGTAGCCACTGCGCACTGCGGTTTTTGCCGCCTCGTCAGCCAAGCTGTTACCGACGGCATGGACACCAAGTCGTTGGTGACCAAGAATGTGAATAACATTCACGAGAGGGAGACGGTCTTTAAAGTCTGCCACTCGAACCCAAAGCAGTTTATGCTTAATTGTGCTACCTTTGGTGTCTCGATAATCATTTTGAGACCAGAAGTGTAAGTTGTCATTGTATGACTGGACACAATAAAAAGAGTCACTAACTATTAAAGTCGTGACACGGGGATCAGCAAACTCCAGTGCAAGCACCAGAGCCCGAAGCTCCGCCAATTGCGCGGTACAATCACCCAATGACTGCGTATGCACTGCATCAGATTGGAATTCACCATTTACGAATGTACCTACGACAATTGCGCAAGCCGCAGAATAAGCGTGCTTTGATCCAATCGCGGGCTGCGCCGAGCCGTCAGTGTATATGACACAATGGTATTCTTCGAGCGGGCGCAAAGACAGAGGAGCCGGATGAACGAATTCACACTGCAAGTACTCCTGAGTCTGTAATGAGGCGTCAAAGATATAAGTGACATCTGGTGATGTCAGAGTTGTGGCCCATTGTATCCACCGTGGATGCAAAGCTTTAGAGTTTGGTACACTTGCTTTAGTCACTGCCTCTAGGGCAGGATACGGTGTTACAACCAGAATCTGTTTCCCATGCGACAGTGCGCGTTCTTTAAGGATCGCCATCTGTACAGCAGTCAGAACTTTCTCGACCGTGGAAAAACGTAATTCAGCAGAGGTGTACAAGTGTGATTTATACGCAATGGGGACTGTATCGTCCTCATTAAACGTTAAATACGTGAAACCCACGGCGCCTGGTACTATTCTTATTACCAGGTTAGTGCGGTTATCACGCGTCAGCAAGTATTGTGAAGCAAGAAGATCAGCCTGTAAAGACTGTAGAATAGCAGAGTGTTCTAGCTGCCAGCTAGACTTCGAAAAGGAAGGTTGTACCAAGGCATAAAGCGGTTTGATACGCTGAGCATATCAGGAATATACGTACGTCCGAAATTCAGAAAGCCCAGAAGAGATTGTAATTTTTTCAGCGTCGTAGGAGCGCGCAAGCATGCGCACTTCTCCAGAAAGTGAGGAGCTAATCCCTTACCCTCATTGTTGAGCTCGTAGCCCAAAAACAACACTGTATATTCCGCGATGTGAGACTTCGCAAAATTAAATTTGTAGCCATAGTCTGCAAAACTCACAATAATATTGTCGACTCGAGACAGATGTGGCATCAGCTCATCATCCGTGAGATAGATATCGTCAACATAGGAGTATGCATCGGGGTCTATTCTCTCTAAGAGAGAGACCACGCGAGCGGAAAAGACGCCAGGGCTATTTTTGTAGCCCATGGCCAATCTCGTAAACTGTTTTTGTTTGCCGCCCGAAGTAAACGCCGTCCACTGGCTACTCAGTGTGGACAGGTTGTGGCTAAAAAAGCCATTGGAAATGTCAAGTGTCGTTTTAAATCTTTTACGCACGAGACTGTCGACAAGAGCCGAGCTGTGTGTATTTTGTACCGCGCAGGTCCTGCAATGGGAATTTAGGTGCCGGTAATCCAAAACTAAACGGTACGAGCCGTCAGGCTTCGTTACAGTGAATAAAGGGTTATTCATAGGGGACACACAAGTTTCAATAACACCCTGATATTCCAATTGTTCAAGGATCGCCGCGACGTGTGGCCTAGCTTCACGACGCATGGGATATTGGGGTTGAGGCTGGGGCATAGACCGTAATGGAATCTCATGGCAGGGGGACAACCGGTCCCATCCCACCTGAGTACGATATACCGCCGGCGCAAGCGCCAGCGCCCACTCCTCAGCGTACACTTCAGCCTGGTCCTTAGGCACTGTGTGCGCAAAGGACGGGAGGATTACCTCCTCCCCTCTAGGAGCTTCTAAAATGAAAGCTGGGGGCCAATCTGCCTCCGCTAGGAGGATATCATAGGTGTTAGTCAGATTATCCCAAAAAATCCCCTTAATTGTACGTTGTATGTCACCCTCAATTAGTAAGACTATTTCATAAAGTCTGTCAGGGGGAGCCACTCTGGTGTCAGCTGTTTCAACAGTAACCATTATATCAGTTGCTGTCGCCGCCAGAAATGGACGCAGAGCTTGACGGACTATGGTAATTTCCGCTGCGCTGTCCAGTAGCGTCAGCGCCCATGTCCGGTTCCGAAGCTGTGTCCGCACTATCTGAGGCATAACTTGCCGTCAGACCCGCCACTTTCTTCTTCTGAAACGGGGGTCTTTGTCGTGCAAATTCGTCCTGCTTGCCTTTACCCTCAGTCTGTCGGGGCTGGTCACGTGTTTGTGGTGCACCCCGACCTTTGCCACCGTCTCCGCCACCGGACTGTGAAGCCGATGTTTCCTGTGAAGAACGAGGAGAACGTTGTTCAGAAACCTGAAATCTATCAGGAGACTTAATAGTAGCACGATCTCGCAGGTCATAAGTGCGTTCACTACTTGACTGAACGGGAGAGGCAGGCCGAGAGCCCTCTTTCTGCTGCTGCTTTCCCTGTTGTTTAGACCGCCAATTTTGTTTTGGAAAGCTTGGCCGGTCATCCTTACCAGAGGCTTCTGCCTTACCCTGCTGCTTAAAATCGGGAGTTTTGATCACAGGCTTAACTCCTAAAGAGCTACGACCTAAATCTCTGTATGCACCTGAGATTATTTTCGCAAATTCCCGCGGCTTATCCTCCTCAGCAACTTTCTTCAGTTCATTACGAACCTGGAATTGCAAAGCATCACCCTTAAGGTTACCCATTATCATGGTAGCCACCAGGTCAAACTCTCCGAGGAGCCGCATCCCTAATTCTATCGCAGACTCCGCACCGTGGTTCTCTTGAACACGTTTTATAACGGAGGGCAGCTGCAACATAGACGGAGTGCCAAAGCACTGCGCGTACGTCGCTGCAAAGACCTTACCCCAGGTAACACAATCATCTATGTGGGGGACCAAGTCTTTAGGCAAACTAATGGTGAGGATCCTGTGTTTCTCCACAGGAGATGTATTCGGGTATACCGCTTCTATTTGGTCAAATTTTTCAGCAAGCCAAAAGGGGAAATCATCCCTAGTTTGGGGGCGCTTGCCCATAACAGAATTAACCATAACAGGACTAATGACCACCGCGTGGTGGTCAGTAGGCTGCCCCGCAACAGCAGGTGCCCCCGCCTGCATATTGCGCGACACGTACTGCACTAAAGCCCTATATACCGTAATAAGGGCAGTGTGTAGTACACGCAACTCAGCCACCGTCACCGTGAGGTAACGGGGATGAGGCGTAAATCCGGCTAGTACCGGCCAAGTGGCCCCTGCAATTGATAAAGGGCCCATTCTCGGCGGTATAACCACATGTGGAAGGGCGCCATTAAACCAAATATGATGCTGCCAAGCAGATATTGGTATTTCCTGTGTCCTATACGGTGTATAGTTCGCTGGCACGGCAGTGGCAGTGTAAGAATGAAAGGTATTATCATCCTCACTCACCGCCGGAATCGTCACCCAAGAGTAAAACAACTCATAGGGATGAGCCGCATCGGCTCCCACCACAAAGATGACATTCATACCAGTGTCCGGCACCCCATACTGCGTCAAATGACGTTTCAGAGCTGCACGGCTATGCGCCGCAATATCTACCGCCATAAGGACAAGCTACACTTGAAGTATTCAGTAGCACAAGGGTTCAATAACCTTTTTAATGATCAAGCTTGAAGAAACCTATATCAACAGAAATAGGTAGGTTTAAATCCGTCAGACTTGTTATCCGGAAACAAGAATGAGGGTGTCGTGGACTAATACAAGCACTACTAAGGCGTTTCAACTCATAGACCAAACGTTAGGTGCGCCATGTTGCAGGGATTCTGCTTATATACAGAACTATGCGTAGAACCCCAGGACCTCGGTGAATTGTGGTGTACCAGAAACTCACCTCAGAACCCAGAACCCAGTATCCGGCTAGCATAAGTGTCCCATTCGTTATCCGAGGTTTAGCTCGGCGATCCCAATGAAAAGACAACCCAGAACAAGCGACTCAGTATACTCTCAGTAATGGTGGGAATCAGAAATACCTGTTCGTATATTATTCTCACATCAGTCCACAACAAGAATCAACGGAGACACGGTGAAAATAAAAAGAGTTTATTTTTATAGACCACGTGTCCTAAGATGCAGTACTTTGGCTAATACAAGCAGACAAATGATTAAAATCAAAACCATCAGCATCGTTACAATACCATAGAATATAAAAGGGGTGATCATGTTATAATGACAGTGGATACTACCACCTTCCCTTTACTAAGAAGCTAATATTATTATTATGCTAATAGAAGGTCTCTTAGGCTTGAATGGGGGACCCCATACCTCAAAGATCAGCTTAGTGAAATCACATCACAGGAGCATCAGGAGTCTTCTCGCAGGAAGGCTCGTCTTCGGTCTGAATACTAAACATGATGTCTGCAATATTAAAAGCACCAACTTTCAGGTATTTGCAGCTGCCTGTGTGTTATGGCTAAATAGTGGGTCGATCAACCTAGAGTGGAAAACATGCATTGTCTAACAACCCAGACTGTTTGTCACATCATGTACAGACCAAGGTCGCTGCGCAGAGCTCTGGATGGTAACAACAGATTGCTCTCGTGTGAGGCAAAGCTCGAGTCAGCAGTTTGTTTAAGCAATAACATGTGAACGCATGCAAGATGGCTTTCTAACATCTAACGTGGTTATGCTAACTTAACAATGTATGTACGTATTAAGGGAGTCCTTACTACACAACGAATCTACTACATTCTGGGAATTGCAGTCCTGGTTCGCATCATTTGAACTAATAGAAAATCCCTGGACTAGAGCATTGTGTCCCTACTTACATGGAGTCATCGAATTCCCTTAGGCATCAGAATTAAAAGTAAAGTTCTATTACCCAGTAAAGGCCTTAAAACATACCAAGTCCCACAAGTTGCAGCATAGAGAAAGTGATATATCATAACACAGTGGTCTTTTAGGGGGAAAAGCTAATATCACGACCCTAGCAAAAGGAGGCTCCGGTGCAGGCAAAGCCCTTCCCACACAAACACAGCTGCAGTGATGTATGCACTGCATGTCTCTTGTTATGCGCAATTTTAATTGAGTCTCTTGGCCCTGTTTAGGAACGTAGTATTTACATGCGAGTCAAGAAACACTAAAAGCAGCAGTAGTATGAGCAAACTACAAAGACTGATGCAGCTCACTTAGTCCTTGATAAACTTATCCTATTTCTGAGCGCAGCACAGCTTTTACGTATGCCGTGTACATTTCAGATAATAGCATTTTTAACATATTTCTGTGGAATGTACAATTAATTCAAGAGAATGAATCAAGTGTGTATATATCACACAATGTAGAATACCTCCGAGGGATGCTTGCTTGTGATATGCAATGAAAATATGTCTGCATATCACAGAAAAAGAGAATGACGTAACAAAGGTAATATCCTATCAATGAAAACTAAACAGGACAGACAGTCCAGTTATGTTTCTTGCAACACGAACATGCTATTCCTACCACAGCAGACTCTGTGGTAAGGTGCCCCTCCTGGTAGAAATTAACCGGCTAGACAAGCCGAGCAAAGACTTGGTGGCAGACCCTCTTCTCGATTTTTCAGTAGAATAAATGACGGTCCGCACAGACTCCAGCCACTGCATTACCAGTCAAACAAGGGGCCTCTTCGACTCCCGGGTACGATAGAGGGCAGCACAGGTCAAGGAAAGCACAGTCACTGTCAGCGCTTACAAACAATTTTTAAAGGTCCACATGAGCTCTGGTGTTGTGTGCACTGTCAAAGCTCTCAATTGCGTGACCTGTCCTTTCAAATAAAAAAAAAAAAGAGTGCTAAGCCCGTCTCTGCACCGTCCCAAGCGCAGCCTCGCCTGAGCAGTCAGCACAGTTGGAGAAGGCTCAGAGTCAGTCAACAGTGACATGATGACACGCTAATATAATTAAATATATTAGACTAAAATACCTGAAACTGAAGCAGAGAGAGCGATCCACGCTACGGGCCAGACTCATGAGGCTCTGCAGGCACCAAGCTCTCTTCAACAGCTGGGCCCGGTCCTGCCTCGAGCGGCACTACTTGATGAGAGGCTGCAGACTAGACACCAAATGGCTGCCTAACAGATAGCGGTGCGAGCAGCAGCAGCGGTGTCAACGAGCTGCGGCACCGCATGGGGTCGCGGGCACATAGCTGTGCATCACTGCGTGCAGTCTCCCCCCAGCGCCCAATGCCGTGATGATGCCGCGCAGCCATAACCTGACCTGAGTGAGAGTCACTGTCGTGAGGTCGTCGATGCTGTGCCATCCCGCCAGTCCAATGCCGGTACTATTAAATTATTGCTTACCTGCTGCTCAGGCAGCAGCTTACTCAGTCTCAGACTATGCAGAGAGGGACGCCGCACGGACCGACGACAAGTCCAGTTGAGTCCTCGGCCCGATCCGCTTCCACCTCACTTCCTTCCTGTTCCAGGAGGACGCAAGGTCACATCCGATCGGATCATCCCCCACGGCACCACAGCCTTTAACTCAACGACTGTAGGGCAGATTGTAACATTTGTAGCACTGAGTCTGAGAGCAGATCTTTAACTGTTTACTAACTGTGCTGCTGCTGGTCGCAAGTGAAGTCTGCTGCCTGCGGTCCGGGGCGCACACAGGTGTTTCTGAGTGCCGGCGAGCGCTAGCACCTGGCATAGCGGGCAGCCAGTTTCAGCACTGTCAGCAGAGTGCGGTCAGTGGCAAAAATGCGTGACAATGCATTTCAGTGTAGTGATGCGGGAACACCACACTGAAATGCGTCCGCGTCACGCCTGATGTGTGACACTTGGCAGGCCTGCTCGCCGTGTGCGTATATAATGCATATCCTGCCCGCTGCTGTGTTCCAATGTGCGGGCAGCACGGTTCAGTTGGTGATATGCCCCTTTGTTCAGCCCCCACCCCTCCCAAAAGGGACAGGGATGTGGCTGGACCGGGGGTCTTAGTGGAGGCCACCTCCTGGAACAGAACCCGGGCTGGAAAGGGCGGGAGTAAGGTGAAGTTACTGGCAGTAGATTAAGATACTGGGTTTAGCCCAGCCATAAATTTAAGCAAAGGAATTTGGCTGAGGGTATTTAAACACATGCGCACGTTACTAGTTACGACACCCTCTTTCTCCTGGGAATGTTAGAGGAGAGAGGTGCTGCTGCTACAGAGTGTGAGGTGGGGAGGGGGCTAGGGGAGCCGTAAGGCCTTAGAAGGGAATGCTGCTAAGCAGGGAGGTAGTACCTTGTGGCAGTGCATGGCGCTGGGCGGTCCGGCAGGATGCGGGATTGCCCAGTCGCCCTCTGGACTTGGGGCGTCGTGTTTCCCCCTGGCCCTCGCAGATATGCTGCGATGTGTGGATTTGACTGTGCCAGTGGGGGGGACTTGGCAATGTAGTATTGTTGTATTACTGTTTCTTTAATTCCTTAGAGCCTTATGCTTAAGAACACTGTTATGTCATTGTTGATTCTGTGCTCACTCAAGCAGTTGCTGTTTGATTCCTGCTCCTGCAACTGCTTATACTGTGGGCTCCGTTTTGTGTACTATTTCATGATCTACAAATAAATAGTAGTTTGGATTTATACAGAGAGTTTCCTGGATTTCTTGGAGTTCCCCTCCTCTACATATTGGTACCAGGAGTGGGGTAATTTTTATTCGATTTCCTTCTACATTGTCCTGCATTTTCGGGACTGGAGCCCACTGGACTGCTGTTCCTACATACCGGATACTGTGATCTGACCACCTCTTGGGACTACTTTCAGGTCGGTCGGAAATTGTTTACTAAATTCTTCTACGCTAAGGTTTCTTTTCCGTTGGGCGCGTGACCATTTCAAAAGTCGCTGCTGCCTCTCCTGCCATCACCGAAGGGAACTGCCGCGGTGCATCTTGGGGGAGCGTGCTGACGTCACACGCTCAGCGGCGGCCATTTTGGATCAGTCAGCATACGCTCTGCGGCGGCTGTTTCGTATCAGCCAGGATCTTCCAGTCGACATCGACAGTTACCTGCCTCAGCTTTGTGTGACACTACGATTGGTGATTCGCACACCATATTTCACAGCAAGTATTTACTTCCACCTAATGCGACACTGCCATCGGTGATTCCCACACCACGGTCAGTTTCCTACGATCACCTGCTGTCATCTTCATATACCTCCTTTAACCAGCAATGAGTTTGTGTTGCTTTTCTTATTTTTCATTATTGTTTCATTCAAAGTGGCTCACACATTTTCCATTTTATTTATTTATTTATCTTTACCATTCCCATTTTTGTGTGGTACGTTCTCAGATCTCCACATTTTATGACTTGTTCTCTTCAGTGCTCATTCCTCCACCATAATGGCATCCAGCCAAGGAGTCATTCAGCCGGCACCTTTCCTATCAAAACCAGGCAAGCCTGATTTAAAATGGGCTGAATGGCTGAGTGACTTTGAAAATTACCTCACAGCCATTGACGCAGATGGTTACTCTCCTTCAAGGAAATTGGCTCTGTTAATAAATCATCTTGGCACAGTTGGTCGCAGACTTTTTGAAAATTTACTGCGTTATCCTTCCCCTGCATCTGAAGATACTGTATGGAATGTTTTCATCGATGCTAAATTACGCTTGGCCAAACAGTATTCCGACGCTACAAGTGTCCTATTAGAGAGATATAATTTCGCCATGTGCAAGCAATCCTCTGAGGACTCTGTGGAGGATTATATTGTCATGAAGCATAATGTACATACATATTCAAGGACACGCTCTTATAAAGCGCCTTGATTTATCCCCGTATAAAAACCCACCCCTGTCCCGTGCAACCAGCACTCCTTGGAAAGAGATCTGTAATGTGTTTTCTGATGAGGAATCATTTATTAATGTGTTATTATTTGTAACTGAAGTATTTAGGTTATGCTGTAATGTTTCTAATGTATAGCGATGTTTAATTATTCATGATTTATACGTTTCTTGAGTCCGCTTTGTGTTTTATATATTGTTGTAGCAATCTGATGCCTTTTAAATGCAGAGTTGGCGCGCATCGAGCGAAGCGCATTGCAACTAAAACCCGACCTGATCTTAAAACCGGGATTGGCAAGACGTGTCTCGCGCTACGTGCGTGATTCATGTAAGGAAGGTTCTGGTGTTCTGGGTGTGACAGGAGTATTTAAGGCCACACCCAGCCATTCACAGTGCTTAGCCTCCTGACTTCGACGAAAGAACTCACCTGAATCTCGAAGCAGCCGCGTCTTCTGTCTTCATCCACAGGAGGGCACCATCGCTTCACCAAAGGGATCTAAGGACAGAGAAATTCAGAGAATGAAGAGCTAAGTACAGATTTTAGTTTCTGGCGCCCAACGCAAGAAAGCTTGAAGCCACTTTACCTACGTAAAGTAGAACTATAATTTTTGGAAACTTTCAACTAATTAGCATAGACAATGCTTTTGGACTTGGCAGCTTTCAGCTAAAGGGAAAACGTTTGTAAAAAAAAGTGATTTTTGCATGTCTTTTGTGTAGTTTGTTTTTACCCTTCTTACTACAGGTCTGGTGAAGGCATAAGAATTATTGATGCACGCTCATAAGAGTAAGTGACGTCGTAGTAGTTAAAAAAAATCGTAATAGAAATGTGAAAATTGAATATTCAATTGCAAGATTAGAAAGTAAATGTTAATTTTGTTTATTTAGATACAAGCAAATAACCAACAAGGTACAGAGCGAATTCATAACAACATTTCATCAATCTGCACTCCTACACCTCCACAAGACTGCTGGGCGCCATATCAAGAATTCCCCAGATCGCAGGTAGGAATAAGTTCTGTTAATAAAAGACAAGAGTACAAAGGCTAGAAATAACTAAGTGTAAAATAGGAAACTAGATTCGCATAGTTTACACCTATGTTCTGTTGCCTCGCAGGTCGACAACAGGACTTCTACGTGCGTCCAGTATCCGGCCCTCCTCCCGGGGCTCTAGTTTTTAGCCTAGAGTAAGGTAAATTCATAGGTTATTCAGTAGAGTTCTAGGAAGTTGGCTCATAGCGTCTCTGCGAAACAAGCAAGTGCTCCTGAAGGTAAGAGAGTACTTGTACAACTTGACAGAAGGCTAAGCCCACGAAAAAGGTTTCGCCTGGACGCTATGTATCAAACTCCACAGATCTCGTTACAAGATATCGCTGCACTGTTAACTGATATCAAGACAGAAAATGCAGCCTTGCGTAGAGACATTTCAGTTTTACAAACTAATATGCAGGCCACAGCTTCTCCTACTGTCCATCCTTGGAGGGGTCCTTCTACAGATAAGCCTATTTTAAAACCATCCAGTTTTTCTCAAAATATGCAAACTTTGCATAGCGCTTCGGCCTCAACCCCTACACAAATTCAAGTGGTAACACCAATTTCAGTTCCTTTAGCTCCTCCGGAACGGTTTTATGGTGACAGCGCAAAATTTACTATTTTTATGAATCAATGTCACCTTCATTTTATAGCTAAACCTACAGCCTTTCCTGATGATTCTTCTAAGGTGGCTTTCATTTTGTCATATTTAGGAGGAGATGCAGCTTTATGGTCAGTACCCTTTGTGGATAGAAATGATCCGTTATTATATGATCTTAGACGGTTTAAAGAGACCATGAAGAAATTATTTGCTAAACATGTCTTCGTTCAGTCGGCCGATCATGCACTTCTTAATCTAAAACAAGGATCATCCGATTTAATTCATTACATCTCTTTATTTAATCGTTTAGTTATTGAAGCAGAATGGCCAGAAGAAAAAAGAGTGTCATTGTTTTATAGAGGATTAAGAGATGAATTAAAGGATATGATTGCTCAAATTTTAGACCCACCTGAAGACTGCGGAGAATTTATTGATCTGGTAGTTAAGTTGAATCACAGGCTAAGTGAACGTAAGGGAGAAAAGACCAAGACTGACTCCAAACTGTTTGTCTTTAAGGATAAGTCTACACTGAGAAATGAATCTTCCCCCAAACAAGATATGGGAGAACCCATGCAGATTGGCACCGTGAGAGGCCCTCTCACAAAAGAAGAAAAAGAGAAACGTAGAAAGTTAAATCAATGCTTATATTGCGGAACATCTGGACACTTCGTCAAAGAATGTCCGACCCGTCCTAATAAGGCAAAAGGGAAGAGTAACGAGGTGGCTCTTCTAGATCAGTCGGAAACCTAGAATACTCGACAAAAGATGAGGCCGCTTTGTCGAGTAAGCAGGCAAGTTTGGCCTCTACTGTTCCTACTATGACTTCAAATCATCTTAGTATTAAGGTAACCTTGCAATCATCTGACAATAAGTCTGTGATATGGTCAATAGATGCCTTAATTGATTCTGGAGCTACGGGCAACTTCATAGACACAACATTTTTACGTGAATTAGGATTTTCAAAAGTACATAAAGATAACCCTGAAATAGTAAGAGCAGTAGATGGAAAAGAGTTAACATCAGGCCCTATACAATTTCAGACTGACACTTTACTCATGATTTCTTCAGCACACTCTGAGAATATATCTTTTGACATCATCGATGCACCACAGTTTCGCTTAATTTTGGGAAATCCGTGGTTAGCTCTACACAATCCGCAGATAGATTGGGTAAAGGAAACTTTGTTATTTAAATCTGAACATTGTCAAGCCAATTGTTTATCACATCATGTTCCAGAATTATTAATTCATGGTTATGATTTCCCTAAGACATCTGAAACTGTGTTGACCATTCAAGGAGTCCCACCTGAATATTCAGATCTTTTGGATGTATTTGATAAAAAAAAGGCTAACACATTACCACCTCATAGAGATTTCGATTGTCGAATAGATCTCTTGCCAGGTGCAACTCTCCCTTGAAGTCGCATATATGCGCTTACCGAGTCAGAAAATCAACATTTGCGAACCTATCTTGATGAATATTTGGAAAATGGTTTTATTAGGCATTCTAAATCTCCAGTCTCTTCGCCTCTTTTCTTCATACCGAAGAAGGGGGGAGATTTGCGCACGTGCATAGACTATCGCGCCTTGAATAATGTGACAATTAAAAACAGATACCCTTTACCATTGATTCCCACTTTATTGGATCAGATAAAAGATGCCACAATATACACAAAACTGGATCTGCGTGGGGCATACCACCTTGTACGAGTCCGAGAGGGAGATGAATGGAAGACCGCATTCCGTACTAAATTCGGTCTATACGAATATCAGGTCATGCCCTTCGGACTCTGCAACGCCCCAGCAGCATTCCAGTTTTTAATCAATGAAGTCTTACGAGATTTTTTAGACATTTGTTGCGTGGTGTATATTGATGATATTTTAATTTACTCAAAAAACAAAGAAGACCATGTAAAACAGGTAAGGGCCATTCTTCAACAACTTTTACAAAATTCCCTGTTTGTCAAACTCGAGAAAAGCATGTTTCATGTTACTAAAGTTGATTTTTTGGGTTATATTATTACCCCATCTGGAATCGAAATGGATCCAAAGAAAATACAGTCTATACTCACCTGGCCTAGCCCAACATCTGTGAAGCAAATCCAAAGTTTTTTAGGGTTTGCCAAATTTTACAGACGGTTTATTAAAAAATTTCCAAAACTTATAACCCCAATCACAAAATTATTACGAAAACATGCAAAATTTGAATGGGATCATTCTGCCGAGCAAGCGTTTCAAGACTTGAAAAATCAATTCACCACAGCTCCAATTTTAATGCATCCTGGCCCATCTCAACCCTTCATTGTTGAAGCGGATGCTTCACAATTTGCTATTGGAGGAATTTTGTCACAACGACATAAAGAAACTGGGCAAATGCATCCAATAGCCTATTATTCTAGGAAATTAACTTCTACAGAACAAAACTATGCCATAGCTGACAGAGAATTATTGGCAATAAAAGCTGTCTTTGAAGAATGGCGCCATTACTTGTTGGGTGCTCGTCATCCGGTCACAATATATACTGATCATCGTAATTTACAATCGTTACGATCAGCCAAAGCCCTTTCTACTCGTCAGCTACGTTGGACTTTGTTTTTGTCAGGTTCTTACCGGATAGGATTCTGCAGGAGCGCCACCGAGTTCCACCGCTGCTGTTGCGAGGTGTAGAAGCTAATTCCCAACCGTCCCTTCTCACACCGTGTGGCTATCAAACCCTAGAACACACGGGTAAGGAGGGAAAGAGGGGAGACAAAACAAGGAAAGGAGGGTAGCATCCAGAGAACTGCCTTCTTGGTTGTCACTGTGGTGTAGAGAGAGCGGACGTCTGAAAAAGGCATAAAGAATATAAGATAAGTGAGGTGAAATTCCCTAAAAGCCCCCTCTATCTGTCTTGGCTACCCATAGGAGGCTCGCCTACCTAGTGGACTGGTTGTGAAGGCTGTAAAGGGATTCCTAAGAAGCTTACTGGAACTGCCCCTGACGTTATGTGAGACACTTCCTTGAGTAGGATCTATGAAATCATAAAAAGGAACAGGATAAGGATGAAATGCTCGTAATAGGGGAACTAACACCCCCACCCGCAATGCTCCCCCAGCACAGTACCTTGAATTATGAAGAAAGGAGCCTTGTATGTAGTCCCAAACGCCAACTGTAGTGAATATGGCCAGCTCTCCAAGTAAGGAAGCGCAGGAAAGCGGGTCTCCGGAGTATGGGGCAGATAAGGAGCGAAACGGGAGTGGAAGCGTGGAAGGACAGGGGTGCAGGAGCAGTTAAACCCGGCCGGCCCACGGGACAAGATCCGGTAAGGTGGGCGGAGTACACTACTGCCTGCTGAAGTATGCTCGACAGAGCAAAGGAACAAGGCGCCAAACGGCGCGGGACAAAAAGGAGCCCCCGAGCCGGAGGAATTGGGCTCGGGTGTCAGAGCTCTGACAACGAGGGTTGCTAAAAAATAGAGCAACTGAGGAATCCTCAGAAGAGGATGGGCGAAGGACACAGGAACAAAAGCGACTACCGAGGTAGTCCAGGAAAACTCAGAACGCTGGAGAACAAGTATCGCAACAGCCTGAGGAGCCACACTGGAACGCGAAGCTCCGAGTAAACCGGAAGTCAGGCTTTTCAACTCGCCTGACCATGTTGCGCCTGCGCGCTCAGGAGCGGCCATCTTGGACAGGGAACGGAGTCATCCGGGGGCTGGGATCGGCAGGCGTGACAGTATACTCCCCCTAGAACCCCTCCCACAGGTTTAGGCTTGTGAGGATGACGTCTATGGAAAAGACGGAGTAATCGAGGGGCGTGCACCTGACTAGCGGGTTCCCATGTACGTTCCTCTATACCATAGCCTTTCCAGTGTATCAGATACTGCAATCGCCTTCTGTTTCTTCGTGAATCGATAATGGCTTCCACTTCATATTCGTCCTCTCCCTCTATGGACACTGGAGCAGGTTTTGGGGGAAGCCGGGTCTCAGGTTCCATGGGCTTTAGCAACGAAACATGGAAGACAGGGTGTATCTTGAATGACACTGGCAACTGCAGTTCCATAGCTACGGGGTTGATTACTCTTTTGATTTTATAAGGCCCAAGGTACTTAGGTTTGAATTTACAAGGACCCCTTAGAGGTATATATTTTGATGATAGCCATACCTCGTCCCCGGTTTGATACAAAGGTTCTGTCTGTCTGTGAGCATCCGCCCCTCTTTTATACTGTGCCTTAGCCTGGTCTAAATTGTCCCGTGTGACTTTGTGTATATCTTGAATGTGATGAATGAAGTCACTGACCGCTGGGACAACACAGTCCGCGATGGTCACTGAAGGAAGGGTCTTTGGGTGGAAACCGTAAGAACAGTAGAAGGGTGTGTTTTTTGTGGATGCATGTTGACTGTTGTTGTATGCATACTCTGCCGTCCATACCATCTTGTCCCATTCTGTTCTGGAGTGTAGTGACTGGCTTCTTATGTATTGTTCGAAGCACTGGTTTACTCTCTCAGTCTGGCCATCGGTTTGGGGATGATGACTTGAGGACAATCTGACCTCTATTTGTAGCAGGGAGCACATTTTCCGCCAGAACCGAGAAACAAACTGAGCGCCTCTGTCGGAAATGACCACTGAGGGAAACCCGTGTAACTTGACTACCTGATGGAGGAATATCGTAGCTAGTTCAGCCGCCGTAGGGAGGCCTGGTAATGGAACAAAATGGGCCATTTTGGTGAATAGATCTACGACTACCAATAAGGTAGTGTGGCCACTGGTCGTAAGGGGTAACTCTACTACGAAGTCCATGGACACTGTATGCCACGGCATCGGGGGGGTAGGGAGAGGTTGGAGTAACCCCATGGGCCTCTGTCTGGATGTTTTACTTTGGGCACACACGTGACATGTTTTCACAAATAGTTCTACATCCTTTCCCAAATTTGGCCACCAAAACCATCTTCTGACTGAGGCAAGAGTTTTCTTTATTCCAGGGTGTCCGGCCAGAGGATGAGCATGACACCATTCTAGAGCCTGTCTTTGCAAATCCAAAGTAGGAAGAACCAGGCCTTCCTGTACATACAGGAACCCCTTCCTGGTAACGTGTTCCACTGATTCTACCATCTCTTGTCCGCTCCCTGTCTGTTGTTCTGTCCTTACTTTGGTGCAGAAATCCTCCTCTGACAGTCCTCCCACTATTCTATGTTGTGGTATGATGTGGGGTGGATTTACCGGTTCTTCAGGCATCTCAAATCCCAACCGAGACAACGCATCAGCCTTACCATTCTGTCTGCCTGCTCTGTATTGAATAGTAAAATCATATTCACTAAAGAATTGGGCCCACCTTAATTGCCTCATGGATAGGGCCTTGGCTGATTTTAGAAATTGCAAGTTGCGGTGGTCTGTGAATACCATAACGGTATGTCTGGCTCCTAACAGGTACTGACGCCACTCCTCAAAGGCCTTCTTAATGGCTAACAGTTCCTTGTCTCCCACTGCATAGTTTAGTTCCGCGGGTGTGAATTTATGAGAAAAAAATGCCACTGGATGTAATTCGCCTGTAATGTGGTCTGCCTGGGATAGCACCCCCCCTACCGCGGCCTGCGATGCATCCACCTCCACTATGAACGGATACCTGGGATCCGGATGTTGGAGTACCGGTGCTTGGGTGAAAGCTGTCTTTAGTGTTTGAAATGCTGTCTCGGCTTCTGTTGTCCAAACAAAGGGAACCCCTTTTTTCAGTAGTTTGGTAATAGGCGCTATCGTCTTGGAAAAACCCGAGATAAAGCGCCTATAAAAATTGGCGAAGCCGAGGAAACTTTGTATCTCTTTCACCTTTTGAGGAGTGGACCATCGATGGATAGCTTCAACCTTGTGGGGATCCATACGTAACCCTGTTGGAGTTATAATGAAACCCAAAAAGGGGACCTCCTGGACATGAAACATACATTTCTCAAGTTTGCAGTAGAGATGGTTGTCCCTAAGTCGCTGCAACACATTTCTGACGTGGTGTACATGTTCTTGTGGAGAAGAGGAGTAGATAAGCAGGTCATCAATATAGGCAATGACGTAGACCTCCAGCATTTCCTTAAGAACCTCATTTATAAAGAATTGGAATGCTGAGGGGGCATTACACAGCCCAAAGGGCATTACAAGATACTCATAGAGGCCATATTTCGTACAAAAGGCCGTCTTCCACTCATCTCCCTCAGCTACCCTGACCAAGTGATAAGCACCCCGTAAATCTAGTTTAGTAAATATTTGGGCACTTCTCACCTGATCAAGGAGAGAGGAGATGAGCGGAAGAGGATACCTATTTTTGATCGTGATCTTGTTCAGAGACCTATAGTCAATGCAACATCGTAAGCCCCCTTCCCGCTTCGGTATGAAAAACAGCGAAGATGAGGCTGGGGAGCGGGAAGGACGTATAAATCCCATGGCTAGCATGGAATCCAGGTATTCCCTTAAATACAGGTTTTCTTTCTCCGTGAGGGAGTAAACCCTGCTACAGGGTATTTTGGCTCCGTTCTGTAGCTCAATCCGACAATCATACGGTCGGTGAGGGGGAAGACTAGTGGCCTCTTCCTCATTAAAAATGGCTTTCAATTCTTGATATTCCTGTGGTAAAGAGTTCTCCTCCTCTACCCTTGGTATCTTACTGATCTGACTAGACATTACCGTATGAGCCAAACAGTATTCGGAATTGAACTGGATTGTTGCCTTTTTCCAATCTATCAACGGGTTATGCAACCTCAACCAAGGGAGGCCCAACAAGACCGGGAACTGAGGGGATTGGATCAAGTCAAATACCATCACTTCGGTATGATTAGGCTCTAAGAGGACTTGTATGGCCTCCGTCTGATGTGTGATGGGACCGGATTTTAAGATGCTTCCATCAATCGTGGTGACATTTTCTATGTAACCCTTGTTATAAGCTTGTACACCATGATCCTCAGCCCAGTTCTTGTCTACAAAATTCCCTGAAGCGCCCGAATCTATCATGATTTGAATCTCTGTCTTTCCTTGGTTCCAGATTAATTTGGCAGCGACAAAAAAATGACTGGGGTGAGCAATACTAGGGTTAGCTGAAGAGACACTTAAACCAGAATAACCCGGAGTCCTGGTCTCACTAGGCCCCGGGTTTTCTAGTTTTCCGACTTCTTGGTTACTACTGGTTTGGTAGGACAATTTCTGAGAAAATGACCCGCCTTCCCACAATAAAGACACAGCTGATTGTCTCGCCTTCTGCGTCTTTCTTCAGAGGTTAAAGGCCCACGTAATGTCCCTATCTGCATAGGTTCCACTTCGTCAGCGGCAGAAGCGGCTTCTGTTCTTTTCTCCCGAAGGATCACTGTTCTACTCTCGCTCTTTCCTTTTTCCCGCCTTCTTTCTTGAAGACGATGGTCTATTTTGACCGCTAGGTCGATAAGTTCTTTACAATCCCTGGGGAGATCTACAATCTGTGATAAAGAATCTTTGATGTCGTCTCTAAGGCCCCGATAAAATAAAGTACTGCGTTTTTCTTCAGGCCACTCAGCCTCAACCACCAACCTCTGAAATGAGGTGATGTAGCTAATCAAATCTGTCGTCCCTTGTTTGAGAGCTAGTAACTCTGTATCTGCGGACTGGGTATAAGTGTGTTTGTCAAAAAGTTTTTTGAATTCTCTTTGGAATGCCCTGTAGTCCTGTAATAAAGGGTCGTCCCGTTCTATCAACGGAATCGCCCATCTTGCTGCTGAACCACCTAGATAAGAAATCATAAAAGCCACCTTTGCCTGGTCTGTAGGAAAACATTGTGCTTTACATGTGAATTGCAATTGACACTGGCTAATAAAAGTGGCACATTTTGTAGAGTCTCCTGAAAATCTTTCGGGTGGTGCAAGAGGAATGGACGGAGGAGTAGTTACTTGTATAACCTGTGCTGAGCCCCTAGCACCGCCCTCCCCAGGTCTCTCTCTCTGTAGGGTATTTACTCGAGCAGTCAAGGCCTGTGTTTCTAACTGCAAATTCCCTATCATGTTAGCTAAGTCCGTCATTGTAACCTGAGGTAAGTCCATGGCGCCCGGGCAGAACAAACCACTTGGGCTTCGCGTTCTGTCAGGTTCTTACCGGATAGGATTCTGCAGGAGCGCCACCGAGTTCCACCGCTGCTGTTGCGAGGTGTAGAAGCTAATTCCCAACCGTCCCTTCTCACACCGTGTGGCTATCAAACCCTAGAACACACGGGTAAGGAGGGAAAGAGGGGAGACAAAACAAGGAAAGGAGGGTAGCATCCAGAGAACTGCCTTCTTGGTTGTCACTGTGGTGTAGAGAGAGCGGACGTCTGAAAAAGGCATAAAGAATATAAGATAAGTGAGGTGAAATTCCCTAAAAGCCCCCTCTATCTGTCTTGGCTACCCATAGGAGGCTCGCCTACCTAGTGGACTGGTTGTGAAGGCTGTAAAGGGATTCCTAAGAAGCTTACTGGAACTGCCCCTGACGTTATGTGAGACACTTCCTTGAGTAGGATCTATGAAATCATAAAAAGGAACAGGATAAGGATGAAATGCTCGTAATAGGGGAACTAACACCCCCACCCGCAATGCTCCCCCAGCACAGTACCTTGAATTATGAAGAAAGGAGCCTTGTATGTAGTCCCAAACGCCAACTGTAGTGAATATGGCCAGCTCTCCAAGTAAGGAAGCGCAGGAAAGCGGGTCTCCGGAGTATGGGGCAGATAAGGAGCGAAACGGGAGTGGAAGCGTGGAAGGACAGGGGTGCAGGAGCAGTTAAACCCGGCCGGCCCACGGGACAAGATCCGGTAAGGTGGGCGGAGTACACTACTGCCTGCTGAAGTATGCTCGACAGAGCAAAGGAACAAGGCGCCAAACGGCGCGGGACAAAAAGGAGCCCCCGAGCCGGAGGAATTGGGCTCGGGTGTCAGAGCTCTGACAACGAGGGTTGCTAAAAAATAGAGCAACTGAGGAATCCTCAGAAGAGGATGGGCGAAGGACACAGGAACAAAAGCGACTACCGAGGTAGTCCAGGAAAACTCAGAACGCTGGAGAACAAGTATCGCAACAGCCTGAGGAGCCACACTGGAACGCGAAGCTCCGAGTAAACCGGAAGTCAGGCTTTTCAACTCGCCTGACCATGTTGCGCCTGCGCGCTCAGGAGCGGCCATCTTGGACAGGGAACGGAGTCATCCGGGGGCTGGGATCGGCAGGCGTGACAGTTTTTTAATGATTACAATTTCATCATCACATATCGTCCTGGAAAAGAAAACAATAAAGCGGATGCTTTATCCAGAATTGGAATTACAGAAGATTGTCTTCAAAGTCAAGAAATGGCACCAAAAATCTTACCCAATCAATGTTTTCAAGTTGGCTTACTTGATAAAGACATCATATTTGAAATAAGGAAAGAACTAAAAACTAAGACTGTGCAAGAGTTGAAATCTGAATATCCTATGTTACAGTTTAGAAATGATCTTTTGTATATGGGTGATCAGATATTTGTACCAAATGTATCTTTACGAGATCAGGTAATGCATTTACATCATGATAACATCTTGTCTGCACACCCTGGTATCACGAAAACTTATCAGTTAATTAAACGAACTTTTTGGTGGCCAACCGTGTTTGAAGATGTAAAAAAGTTTGTCACAACATTTGCTGTATGTGGACAGAACAAGGTTATACATCAATCCCCTAGTGGTTTATTACGTCCTTTACCAATACCTCCACAACCTTGGCATACCATATCTCTTGATTTTATTGTAGAATTGCCAAAGACCTCAGCTGGTTATACTACTATTTTAACTGTTATTGACCAGTTCACTCGTATGGCTCATTTTATACCATTGAAAAAATTACCCACAGCTAAAGATTTTACTCACATTTTCATGAAAGAAATTGTAAAATTACATGGAATTCCCTCAGTTGTCATTTCAGATAGGGGCCCTCAGTTCATTTCTCATTTTTGGCAACAATTGGGAAAAAATCTACAAATGGACATTCGCACTTCATCCAGTTATCACCCACAAACGGATGGGTTGACAGAACGAACTAACCAAACCATTGAACAATTTTTACGTTGTATGATAAACAGTTGTGAACTAGAGTGGTCAAATATTTTGTGGGCCTTAGAATTCGCATACAATAATTCTGATCATGTATCTATTGGAATGTCTCCATTCTTTTGTTCTCATGGTTATCATCCACAAGGTGTTTGTATTGACAAACCTCAAACTAACTTAACTCCCTCGGTCTCTACTTATGTACAAGAATTGGTGTCTATTCAACAACAAGCTCGTTATCATCTAGCAGGTGCTAAAGAAACACAAAAGAAACGAGCAGATTCTCATCGCTCAGTTCAACCATCTTATACCATTGGTGATAAGGTGTGGTTATCCACAAAAAATTTAAAGATTCTAGGTGGAAGAAAATTCTGTCCTCGTTTCATAGGACCGTTTTCTATAGAGAAGGTGTTAAATCCAGTTAGTGTTCGTCTAACCTTACCACCTCGTTATCGAATTCACCCAGTCTTTCATGTTTCTTTACTAAAGCCTTTTCATCCTTTAACTCGGATTAATGCCCCTCCTCCAGTTGTAGAAATTGATGGGAGTCCTGAATTTGAAGTTCGAGCAATTTTTGATTCGAAAAGAATTAAGAAGAAATTACATTATTTAGTAGATTGGAAGGGTTATGGTCCAGAAGAAAGGTCATGGGAACCACTTGCAAATCTTCAGAATGCTCCCCGGTTGGTGAAACTTTTTCACCGAACATATCCTGATAAACCAAGACCTGTACCTCTAGTTTTAGGGGGGCTTTTGAGAGGGGAGTACTGTCATGAAGCATAATGTACATACATATTCAAGGACACGCTCTTATAAAGCGCCTTGATTTATCCCCGTATAAAAACCCACCCCTGTCCCGTGCAACCAGCACTCCTTGGAAAGAGATCTGTAATGTGTTTTCTGATGAGGAATCATTTATTAATGTGTTATTATTTGTAACTGAAGTATTTAGGTTATGCTGTAATGTTTCTAATGTATAGCGATGTTTAATTATTCATGATTTATACGTTTCTTGAGTCCGCTTTGTGTTTTATATATTATTGTAGCAATCTGATGCCTTTTAAATGCAGAGTTGGCGCGCAGCGAGCGAAGCGCATTGCAACTAAAACCCGACCCGATCTTAAAACCGGGATTGGCAAGACGTGTCTCGCGCTACGTGCGTGATTCACGTAAGGAAGGTTCTGGTGTTCTGGGTGTGACAGGAGTATTTAAGGCCACACCCAGCCATTCACAGTGCTTAGCCTCCTGACTTCGACGAAAGAACTCACCTGGATCTCGAAGCAGCCGCGTCTTCTGTCTTCATCCACAGGAGGGCACCATCGCTTCACCAAAGGGATCTAAGGACAGAGAAATTCAGAGAATGAAGAGCTAAGTACAGATTTTAGTTTCTGGTGCCCAACGCAAGAAAGCTTGAAGCCACTTTACCTACGTAAAGTAGAACTATAATTTTTGGAAACTTTCAACTAATTAGCATAGACAATGCTTTTGGACTTGGCAGCTTTCAGCTAAAGGGAAAACGTTTGTAAATAAAAGTGATTTTTGCATGCCTTTTGTGTAGTTTGTTTTTACCCTTCTTACTACAGCTCTGGTGAAGGCATAAGAATTATTGATGCACGCTCATAAGAGTAAGTGACGTCGTAGTAGTTAAAAAAAATCGTAATAGAAATGTGAAAATTGAATATTCAATTGCAAGATTAGAAAGTAAATGTTAATTTTGTTTATTTAGATACAAGCAAATAACCAACAAGGTACAGAGCGAATTCATAACAACATTTCATCAATCTGCACTCCTACACCTCCACAAGACTGCTGGGCGCCATATCAAGAATTCCCCAGATCGCAGGTAGGAATAAGTTCTGTTAATAAAAGACAAGAGTACAAAGGCTAGAAATAACTAAGTGTAAAATAGGAAACTAGGTTCGCATAGTTTACACCTATGTTCTGTTGCCTCGCAGGTCGACAACAGGACTTCTACGTGCGTCCAGTATCCGGCCCTCCTCCCGGGGCTCTATTTTTTAGCCTAGAGTAAGGTAAATTCATAGGTTATTCAGTAGAGTTCTAGGAAGTTGGCTCATAGCGTCTCTGCGAAACAAGCAAGTGCTCCTGAAGGTAAGAGAGTACTTGTACAACTTGACATATATAGCAACTTTGAGGGTTTTAGCTGAGAAGTGTGATTTTGGTCCCAATGTGGATATCTATATAAGGGACCAGTTTGTCTTCTATTGTCATTCTAAGAAGATCCAAGAGAGCCTTCTCACCTTTCCTAATCCCACTTTGACTGAAACTATTGACATTGCCAAAAGCATTGAAAGATCGATTGTCACATCTAAAGTTTTGTCTAGTTATGCTAACCAACCTACACTTCTTCCCACTCAGTCCGCAATTTCTTCAAATGTAAGTCTAGTTTCTGATGACAATACTGTGTTTGCCATAAATACTAAACAAACTTTCAACCAAAAAGCCTTACAAAAATCAACCGCTAGGAGGCCACTTGGTTTGCTTTCGATGTGGTTCTAGGAACCACATAGGAAACAATCCCAACTGTCCTGCTTTAGGGAAAAAAATTACTAAATGTCAGAAATTTGGGCTCTTTCAAGGGGTATGTAGGAGTGGCATGTATACAACATCATCTAGCAGGGTCAAAGTTTCAAGCGTTTCTTTAGACACTCCTAACTTCCAAAATTGTACCTCTCAATTTGCCAATATTTTAGTTACAGTCAAAGTCCATGAATTTTCAGACAAACCCATTAAAGGGCCCTTAGTTGATATTTCCATTGATGGTAGAACTATTTTAGCCATGGCTGATTCAGGAGCTCCTGTTACTACTTTAGCTGATATAACATTTTATAAATTTTGGTCTAACAACACGCCACTTCTTACTCCTGATACCAACCCCAAAGCCTTCGGGGAACAAGACATTGATGGTTATATCTGGGACAAATTGGAATGTCTTGGTAGATCTGTTAAGACAAAGATTTATGTAGATATTAAAGGAAGAGATATCATTGTTTGGAAAGACCTTGCTCTCCTGGGTATCATCCTACGCCCTGGCCAAGATCCTCCAATTATTTTAGGTGATCTGCCTTCAAGTATTTTATCTGTCAGTCAACCAGACTCAATTGTTGAATACCTGTTAAAATCTTTTCCTAATATATTCAAAGATTCTGTTGGCACTGTCAAAGGTTACAAACACACCATTATGTTAAAGGAAAATGCTGTCCCTATAATAGATAAGGTTAGACCTATACCTCTTAACATTGATGGAGCAAGGTTTCATAAAGAAGAAACTTGCTTGGATGCAATCCTCTCAAATAACGTATAACACCGTAATCAATCTGTTTGTGAATTCTAATAATTGCATTACGCACTTTACACTGAATCCAGGGGATGCTTGCCAATGTGTATTACTAACCAGTAACCCGAGTGTCACTAATATGGCAGACAAAACGCGGGAATTTCACTTCGCATGCGTCTACTGCATCTACGTAGTATGAAGTTTTCTATGCTAAACCTTGTAAGTCCTACTAAATTGCTAATGCAAAAGATATATATATAAGTAAATGGGACTAGAGTAGAGATAAGTGGTATACAGTGAATTCATTTATTTTTGTATTCTAACATGTCTTTCTCTGACTTTATTATTAGTTCGTATTTGGGCCTCGGATGGTGCCTGAAATCCCAACCCCACCTGACCTATGCGCAAGCGCTCTAAACCCTGCCCGGAACTATGATGACACCGTTGAAAACCCAGCCAAGGTCAAGCTGGCAAGAATCTCATGAGAACTTAACCCATCGACCCGGACAGAGGAAACAAAAATTACAAATTGTATAAAATGTATTGATCATAATGTGAAATGCGGGTGGGAATAAAGCTTTGGGAAAGTAAATTAAGGGGTGAGAACGTTGAACAATGAACCTAAAGTAAAATATGACATTTAGCATGGTGTGATGAACTCACCTCCTTGCCCAGTCCAATCAGAAGTAGGGGATTTCACGATATTGAAACATTTGGGGGTGGTACACGAACACAGAATAGTATAATTGAGGTAGGTTAGTTAGTCATTTAGATGTCGCAGACCCGTCAGAGAGACCCGACACAGGTGCTGCTACAGACTCTGTCAGAGTCTCAGACCCTGCAGATGCCAGAAACCCTGCTTGAGAGACCAAAATACTGATCGATAATCCAATCATCTAGAAGGGGAGTCGCGGAAGGAAAATCGAGGAGAGTAGTGCCAGAGAGGGGTGCAACGCTGGCGTCGCACTTAGAAGAGGTCACCTTCCCGGCCTGAAACTGTCCTGATCCTTTGTCTTCCACCTGTCCCGGTGGACTCCATCTGACCCATCTTCAAGGAGTTGGGTTCATCTATCACCTTAGGTAAATATAATTCTGTGAAATCTGCCCTTGTACTTTCTCTCTCTATTTTTCTCCCTCTCCAGGTACTGTCATCACGATATTTTATTGAGACTTATTACTGAACTAAACTGGATTTCTTCCAGATGTTAACATGTATTTTTTTCTTTGACTCAAAAAATTCTGATTAGATAAACCTTTTAAAACTCTTTTTAGTCTGTGGTTATTGAAGAAAATCTTGAATGTTATTTCTACCTATTCTACTAGCTACTAGATTAATTGACCAGAGGAAAATTATTGTCAAAGAGATTGGATTGGGAAGATTTGGGTAAAGATAACAAAATCTTGCAAGTTAAAACAAAATTTACTCCGGCAGTACTACTAGCTTATTGTATGATTGTTCATGGGCCCAGGTGAGTATATGGTGTGTGAGAAACCCAAGCTGGTAAACCGCTGGATCAGCATCAGAGAAGATTTAAAGTTTCTGCTTAATGACCTCCAAACTGAAGGTATCATTTCTCCTATAGATTCATCAGAATGGATTTCTCTGGTTGTTTTACGGAAAAACAAAGACTGGCGACTTGAGGCTATGTGTATATTTAAGACCTCTAAATCAAAACATCCTGGTTGATTGCCACCCTCTACCTCTCATACACGAAATGCTAGCTAATGTTGGGAAGTCAAAGTTTTTTTCCAATATAGATTTACACTCCGCCTACCACCAAATTCAACTTTCTCCAAACTGTCAAGCACTCACTGCCTTTGGGGGCTTTTAAATATTTAAGACTACCTTTTAGCCTCGCTTTAGCCGTGAGTGTTTTTCAAAAACTCATGGACAATCTATTTGGTAATTTTCCTCAAGTGCAGGCATTCCAAGATGATATCTTAATCCACACAGAAACCAAGGAGGAACATTTACAAGACAAAGGCATGATGGTAAAAGCTAACAAATGTAAATTACTTGTCAATGAAGTTGAATATCTGGGTCACACCATCTCGAACAAAGGCATCAAACCCAAATTTTGCAATGTAGAAGCAATACGCAATGCCCCTCCTCCTTATGACTAAGATTCCTTACATTTGTTTCTTGGCCTCTGCGAGTACTATGCCAGATTTGTATCTGGTTACACACAATTAGTTCAACCACTTAGGTGCCTTCTCAAGAAAGTTATCAAATTCGAATGGAGTGACATTCTATGTGATACATTTGAGAAAATCAAACTGTTAGTTATCAATGCTCCTGTGTTACACCCTTTCGTTTCCAATGCCAGTTCTATTGTGGCTGTGGATGCCAGTAAGACAGGCCTTGGGGCAGTTTTCGGACAATGGGTTGATGGCAAAGAAAACACCATTGCTTTTGCCTCCCATGCCCTGACATCTACTGAATGCAACAACAGCACGATTGAACGGGAGGCTCTTGCCATTGTCTGGGCAGTTCAGAAATGTAAAACTTACATTTGGGGTACTCAGTGTGAGATTTTCACTGATCACAAACCTTTGGTTTCCTTATTGTCTGACAATGGTCTAGGAAAATCCTCCGGAAGGTTGGTTAGATTACTTTCCAAATTGCAAGAATATAATCTCATTATAAAATATATTCAAGGGGGTAAAAACATTCGGGCTGATTTCCTTTCTCGAATCCCTCCCCATGATTGCAGTGAAGGTGAAAATGATGTCCACAAAGATTGTGTGGTTGGTCTGATAGATGTTGTTTACTTGTGCAATGGCAGCATCTCACAGGATGAATGGGCACCTGCCATGGCACTTGATGAAACTCTCAAAAAGGTGGAGGTTAGCATTAAGAGTAAAGGGCCTGCCAATAAAAATTTGAGTAACAACATAAAGCATTTTGCGCAAATTAGTGAAGAATTATCTTTCGAAAAAGGTGTTTACGTAAGGAATGGTTTGTTTGTACCTCCCACTTCTCTCAGAGAGAAGATCATCAATATTGGTCATGAAGGCATCTTAGGAGTCTCTGCAACCTGTAAATAATTAAAAGACATTTACTGGTGGCCAGGCCTAGACAGACAAGTGGCCCGTTTTTATAGACAATTGCCCTAGTTGTGTTGTTTCTGATAAGCATTGGAAAACCAACAAGAAGCCTTTACTTCCAGTTCCATTCCCTAATTCTCCTTGGGAGAAAATTACCTTAGACTTTTCAGGAACTTTTAATTTATTACCTTCAGACAAAAGGTACTGTTTGGTTGCTATTGGCTATCATTATAAATGGATATATTATTTATTTGTACAGGCAGCCAACTCCTCCACTGTTGTTTCTTTTCTTCAAAGTATTTTTAAAGTTGAAGCTACTCCAAATTGCGTTGTCACTGACAATGGCCAACCTTTCCTTTCTCATCAAGTCACCAGATTCATGGAAAGATCCGAGATAAAACATTGTCAAGTTGCACTGTATAGTCGTTCTTCTTATGGACTCGTTGAGAGGGGCAATCGGTTCTTAAAAGAAGGAGTTCAAAACGCTATTGCAGCCAATAGGTGTAGGTGTGATTTCTTGCAGAAAAAGGTTTGGGCTTACCTAACGACAACTCATTCTACAACTGGTGTTACACCTTTCGAGGCTCTAAGGGGCAGGGAAGCTAGGCCCAAGCCCATGCCACAATGGTTTACTAATATGGCTGTAGGTTCTGCTTTACATCACAAGAGAAATACGTTAGCAGATCCCCAATTGATTAAAACTAGAGTTGCTGCAAAGCAATCACTGCAAAAAAAAAGTCCTATGACGGTCTTTCCACATCGCTTGGCCCTGATCTCAAAACTAATGATTGGGTTCTTATAAAAAAAAAACTCCAAAGTTTGCAAGGGCCAATCTAAATTCACACTACCTGTTCGAGTAGTCAGGGTTACCAAACCTTCTGTTCTTTTAGAAAACAAAGGTTGGTGGAATAAGAACAATGTTGTAAAATTTACTGACAACCAAGTTAGTACATTTAACAAAGTTTATGCCAACAGGTCTAATGAAGATGATACTGATTTTACTTTTGGACCTGGTTTTGACATCATAAAATTCTCTAATGCAACGGATGTCAACTCTGATTCTACATTTTCTTCCCCAAATTGCTCTAATGTGGTTTCACCTACTCATTCTTGCAATTCACCTATTATGGCACCAGCACGTGACCAAAGTGTTTGTAGAATGCCTATCAAGTTTCATGAATATGTATTGTATTGAAGTTTTTTTTACATTATATGGGGGGGAGGGTATGTAGTATTACTGTTTCTTTAATTTCTTAGAACCTTATGCTTAAGAACACTGTTATGTCATTGTTGATTCTGTGGTCACTCAAGCAGTTGCTATTTGATTCCTGCTCCTGCAACTGCTTATACCGTGGGCTCTGATCTTTATACTACTACTTCTCGATCTACAAATAAATAGTAGTTTGGATTCATACAGAGATTTTTCTGGATTTCTTGACGTTCCCCTCCTCTACAGGCGGGTTCTCCAGCGTTCCGGCCAACTCCGGGGCCGTCCCCCAGGAGCCACTGCCAGCTCTGGGAGACATTCAGCCATAGTGTAGGCTGGGTCTTGAGGTGGGTGCACCCCTCTGCCCTGGCCCCACCGCTTCGGAGACGTATGCACAGCAAACCAGCTGTGTGACCTTGCACCTCAGTGCTGATGTCTGTTTTTTCCGTCGGGAGGAGTGAGGCATCGGAGTCTCTGAAGAATTTGGGGACATTTTGTAGGCTGGCGCAGGCTCGGGGAGGGAGCGCGGCACTTCCTTCCAGTGCTTGGCTTGTGGACTGATGGGGACGGAGGCCCAACATTTTCTTGATAAGCCGGGCGTCCAGGCGGCGTTGCTGAATGGGCCGGTGCTAATAAGTGCACAGTTGGGACGAGGAGGGAAGGTGTCAGTCCTCCTCCCTCGAGGGACTGCCGGGCTGGCTCCAACTGGCATAAGGAGAGGACTTAAAGAGCCGCTAGTATCTTTGGAGGGCGCTTCGAGCCCCAGTCTAGATTTACTCAGCCTTTCATCCTTCCGAGGTTAATTAGATGAGTTACAATTCCTTTTGAATAACGGTGGTGCCTAGGGTGGCGCTCAAGAGACCTTGTCTGGGAAGGGAGGAAGGGGCGCTATGCAGGGAGAAATGCGCGGGTGTGCGGAGGGCAGCCGGCAGGTAGATACTCAGGTGGTTGTGGAGCGGACGGTCACCTTTGGGATATGCGGAGGGCCCTGGAGGCGGGTGGTATTAAGGACACACTGGGATGATGATCTAGACCCGGGAGGCTAGGAGCCGAATGGACAGCACAGGAACGTGGGCGAGGTCCGGGTACGGTTGAGCGGAAAAAGGATCGACAACTACGCTGGGCGGGAGGTGTGGCTGCACCCGACGCATGACCCGCACTTCTGACTTTCAAATGTGAAAACATATTTTATTTTGTGGGTATGATGGGTGCACTGATTAGTAGAAAGGAAAAGAACCCACAGGAGGGGTGGCTGTCCCTCACTCGATTTTTCAGTTCTCACAACAAAAAAAAACGAACAAAGCATTGTTACCGTGGGGAGAGAGTATCAGCCAATTGCACATTTCTAGGCACTATTAGTCATGCCGGAGGACCTGCAAAGTTGCAAGTATGCATCTTTTATGCAGAAGTATTTTACCTTAGTACACCAGATTATAATCTCTGCGTTAAGCAGTAGGCATTGACATGTATTCAGTAGGTGGTACCCTGTACGTCTCTAAAAGCTGTAGTTTGTGAACAAATGTGGGCATGTAGCCACAGTCCTACTTGTGAGCGGTGTCTTCAGCAGAAATATTAAAGTCTGTAATAAAAGGACTGGGGGCGCTGACAAGCTAGGCAGACGCACATCAGAGATTGGGCTGGACCACAGCAACTTAGAGGCAGGCGGCATCCCCGAATAATGATATCTCTGTATTTTGGACATACCATCAGAACAACAATTTGCTGTTGGAACATCAGGATTTTGGGGTATAGTCCAGCCACAATGCAATTAAGGGTAGGGCATACTAGTAAATCGAGGGACCGTCTACAGCACTTTCCAGTGGAAGGTTCGGGCCAGATAAACAAGAGATCAACCTGGTTACACAGGTCGCTCGTAAGTGAGTGCAGGGGACTAGGGCTCGGCTGGAAGTTTGACTGAACCTGGGCCCAGTCAGTGTTTTGGATATGCGCAGACTGGCCTGTCTTTGGTGCACGGCCTGGTGTTTCCTGCAGTGCACATTAGCTGCATCGTTATGCTGCATTAAATATGCGACCGATCCGCTGGTGGAACAGTATGTAGGTAAAGGGTAGGTGAGAAGCATGCGGCAACCTACAGGTGGTTTGTGGGTGGGCCGTCAGTATTAAGGGGCACGCAGGGATGTGTGCTGACAAATCCATTAATCTAATCTCTGGTCCTGTGACGGACACCCCCTCATGGGTAGATTAGTTTGCGGCTGAGGGAAGACTGATGAGGAGTGAGCATAGGAGATTAGCCCCACGGTAATCACCGTCGAAGCCCGTAAACAGCATGGATCCCTCGTGGGAGACTAGCGGACACTGGGACACGTCCTGCCGCGGCGGGCGTGCAGCTGCCCCACTACGCCTGCGGCCCTCACTGGAGTGACGGTGCATGGGGGGGGCCTGCTAGTCAGCACTGAGGAAAGTGGCGTGCACACGGTAGTCCGGTGTGCCTGATGTTAAGATGGTGGCCGCAATGCAGCAACTTGGATCCCGTAGCCACTGACAAAACCGATGACCGCCCCCGTGCAAGTCAAGGAGCACCCCGGTGGCAGCACCACTGCCGCACCAGAGCTAAGCAGCAACTTTGACAGCAGTATGGAACAGCACGCAAGGTGAGATCCACGGTCGCTTCGACTCTTTCCAGCCCCCCACGCCCCCCTTGTGATAGAAACCAGTGGGGGCGAAACAATGACAATTGCAATACAGCGGCGTTCAGGGCATAGTGGCGTCTGGTGGGTCTCTAGTGGTGAGGTGGGAGATGACTGCTTGATCCAAACTCTCTGCCGAGTACGGAGACTCCATGCGTGGACACCTCAAGAATGCAGCGGGAAAACCCTAGGTGCCCCAGGGACCATCAACAAGATGGTCGCTGAGTAGGTACGCCAGAGCTCCCGGGCTGGGGATTACCAAACCTGTAGATATCCCCCTTTTTGCCCGCCTTCCACCCTCCACCTGGATTGTAACCACCTAACCTACATGTTCCACCGGATCTCCCACTTACCTAAGGGGACGATCTTCCGGGACTCCAGGAACTCATCTCCTGCTTCTCCGCTCATCACCAGGACCAAGCCCGCGTAAGGTGACGAGCGGCAACTCCTCCACCTCCAAACAGACCGCCGCTGTGGCTCACCATCGGACTCGCTGCTCCACTGCTGGACTGTACTTGTTTCTGGGGTGAGCGTGTTTGCCGTTTGCACGTCTGTTGCTCCGCTCCCTGCTAGGTTTGCACCCGCCGAAATAAGCGAGCTGCTTCCCCCACCGCCAGACAGACAGGGGCTATGTCGTTGAAGGCTCTTCCCTGGGGTGTGCGTGCTCTTCGCATTGTTCTCTGGCCACTGCTGATATGTAGAAGCCGGCTGCGACACTGCGATGGCCTGGGCGGTGGTGCCCTGGTCCGCCATCTTGTGCAGATTGCTCCCTTTTACAGGGAGTGCCTTTCTCTACCAGCTTGACTCCCTTAAATGGCCCCCATAACTATTCCCTTGACCAAAGCACTCCTACTCCCCTTGTTGGGGATGGATCCAGCATCTTTGACCTGGAGTCTCAGAGACCCCTCTGAGAGAGTACACAGTGACAAGGGTGTCACACATAGTGGAGGACTGGGACTGATCCCCTTACCACTGGGAGCCGTCTCCTATCCTGACGGATGCGGACACTGTGTTACTGCTAGGTTTCCTACCCCCTCCTCCACCTCTTCCCTCCATCATTTCTCAGAGTGTGCCTGTGACCAAAGCAGTCCTCTCCCCTTGTTGTGGAGGGATCCAGCATCTTATGCCCTGGAGTCTCAGCCACCCCGCTGAGAGAGTCCAACGTGAACATGGGAATCACACATAACTGAGGACTGAGAATGATCCCTGTCCCACTCAGCCGGACGTCAGACACAGTTACTTCCCCGTCTCCACGCTGTGTCCCCTACCCCCTTCACCTCCGCTTCCCTCCTTCATTCTTTGGCTACCTCCCCTTTCCCCTTCCTCTCTCCTCTGAATTTCTCTCCACCTACCTGCTTTGTCTATCCTTATGCCTGTGCTCCGTTTAATTCTCCCTCCCCTCACCCTTTTACATTACCCCTTTACCCCTCTACACGCCATTAACCTAAGAATGTAACTTATAACTGTTGTACCTTCTGTTACACTGTGTAATTTGTAACCTATGTAACACTCCTCGTGTAAAGCGTCTGATACCTCCGGGTCTAGACAGCGCTATATAAAACTCAAGTAATTAAAGTAAATAAAAGATGTGATGCGGGGTTTGTGGAGTGAAGAGTGGTCTACAACTACCATGGGCGATAGGATGCGACTGCACCCAAGGCTTAACCCAGGTAACACCTTGCGGGCCCAGCAGCAGCGCGCATTGAGGACTGGATTGCCCCGCTCGAAGTTTATATGGCAGCAGGAGTGGAGCAATGTGCAGGAGATTATGTTAATGATGTGTGATGATGGTAGGTTGGCTTCAAATCAGTCGTGGGACATTAGGGCTCTACCACAGGAGTTACGGTGAGCAGTAATCAGCAGGGATAGGGGCAGAAGAATTTAATGCTCAATAAACCAGGACAGACCTATGGGAAGATCGGCCATCTGTCATGTTGTGTTGAACACGCCCCCATGTGCCTGCGATTGTGGTGGGCGTTAATGTGGGGTACTCAGATAAAGCGCTTTTGACTTAACAATGTAGCATTTCCGAACAAATAAAGTGTCTCCGTAATGAATTGGGGCTCGGTGTAGCGCTTTCTTGCCCAGGCAGTGTTTGGCTATGTCGGTTACGCCGAGGTACCCGCGGCAGAACGCGGTAAGGGCGCCCCTCTCAATGGGGGGGGGAGAAGGGAGGAGGGAGGCTTTGCTCCAGGCATAAGGGGGGGGTAACTTTGCTTCAGGCTTAGGAGGGGTGGTGGTACAGGCATAAGTGTAGGAGGTGCGGCTTTCAGGGGAGTTCGGGGGTTTTAATACAAGTTATCACCCGGCAGATACACAGGCACAGTAGATTGGGAGGGAGATAGGGGAGCCGAAAAGGGCACACGCTGCTGTAAGAAGGGGAGAGAGGGCAGGTTATAGTCGTACAGGAAGATGCACGGAGGAAGGGGAATGAAGATGCAGGAACAGGAGGTGGCCTAAGGGCTAGGGCGAACGATCTCCAATATGGGATCAGAGGAACTGGGTTAAGTTTCAGCGATAACGGTCAACATCCTGTGATTATGGGCAAATCGGTTAATCCCCCCCCTTAAATATATTTAAATAAATAAACGTGGCTTTCATGTAATGCAATTCGTGCTCATGTAAAGCGATCTGATACTTGGTGAAAAATTTGTGTTAGAAAGGGAAACCAGTAATAAACGGTGTTGCACACACGACGATTTCCCTTCAGTGACGATGGGGCTGAAAACGCCCCGATAGCGTGAATACATGTTGTCAAACAACACAAGCATGCCAGGGCTTTAAGAGGAATGAAAAACTGGGTGGGGGGGGGGTCTCTCAAAGGGGTGAGGCTTAAATCACGTAAGCTAAAATCGGTGCTTAGCATAGTGAGCCGCCCAACTTGTAATTTGCTGTTTCGGTCATGGCATCCAGATATGCTATAACAAGTAACATCATACTTACAGCAAGTCAGGTCTATTGGCTTTGTCAATGGTTGTTAGTTGCATAAGATAAATAAGCAGCAACTCTGGCTTGTATATAAAGTAGAGGTGCTACAGAGGGTTCAGCGGGCGAAGTCAGCTGGGTGGGTGTAAGGAGTTTGGGCGCGAATTTAGATAAGTGGGTAATGTGTGGGGAGTCACACGGGAGGGGATGCGGGAAGGTTGGGTGCGGGGTGGCGCTTGTGAATGGAAACTGTTTCCCGGACTGCTGGAGGCTCACTTTGGAGGTTGCGGATTGCGAAAGGGGGTTCAGGAGCACGGTGTTGGTAGGCTACTCAATGGTGGGCAATGTCAGGGTCCCAGGGGGGAGGCGACAGGCCTTGTGGGAAGGGGTGTCAACTTTGGGACACTGGGAATGGGGTTCGGGCTTCGGTGTGGATCGACTTCAGTGGTCCTGAGCGGATTGTTTAATATCCTCCGCCTTTCATCGTTCTGAGGCCGGTGTGGTATCCTGCTGCTCAGCCAGAATGACTGCCTGATGGAATGTTAGTGTTTGGAATGTGTGCATGCGTGAATCAGTTGGATGAAGGGGTGAGCAGCAGGGAAGATGCTCCTGGTGGGGCTCCTACTTAGACTCTGACTTTACCTCTCTGTATCTAACTTACCACCTCAATAAATCTATGTGGTAAACTACCTGGCTTGGAGCGTCCTTTCATCCATCCTACAGCTGGTTACAGAAATTACGATAAGCCACAACTGATGGGTTTACAGCATACTCTGCTTAGTAATAATACAACAGTGCCATCTAGTGGCTATCCAGCACCACCGCACTTGAACATTCTATTTAGTTCAAATAAATCTGTTACGCTTCATTGTGCTTCACTGCAAGTACTTTTGTACCAAATCACACAATTTAATCAGTTCTACAAGTACTTCATTGGAACTGCCCTCTACTTGTGTGAGAGTTCGCCAAGGGCAAAGAGTATTGTCACCACTTCACTATGTGTACTTATCTTACCCTACTGCATTACAAGGATTCAACCTGCTGCGCTACAAAGCTTCAACCTGCTGCGCTACAAGGCTTCAACCTGCTGCGCTACATGGATTATTCATTTTTATTTAATTTTCTGATATCGTGAGCAGTTTATATTTACATGCTACATGTTTTGTTTCCTTTTAGGGAACCTTTCTTTGAATGATTTGTATTTCTGCATACGCCATGTGCTCTTGTGCTTCTTTGCCTTGCATATTATGCCGTGTGTGCTTTCTCCACACATTTTATGCTGTGTGGTCTTTCTCCACACATTTTGTGCCGTGTTTATCCCACACGTTCTACCCCTGCTAGCGCTGGGGGGGGGGGGGAAGTACTGCATTTTCTACGTGTACATGCCATGTGGTGTTTCTCCAAACATTCCACCCCAACCTCTCTTTGAGGTAGTTCTATTTTTTCTGCATGTTACAATTACGTTTTACTGTGTGGGTCACTCCCACACCTTCTACCCATCTCCTTTGGGGTAATTCTGCATTTCTTGTATTCTATACCTTCCACCCATCTTATCTTGGGTAAATTCTCTGGTGTTTTTCCATTTCTGCTACTTTCCTATTTCTGCATATTCCACACCTCTTTACTTACTCCTTCTCTTTTATCTTCTTTCTAACACCCTATACTTTCCTGTTTGCCTGGCCAGCATACATGATCTTAGTCCTTGGTTTCCTTTTTATTGTTGTACGGGTTTGTATTTTTGTGTTTGTGGAAAGGAAGATGGTGTAATACTCGCTTGTACTTTTCCTTTCTCTCACTTCCTATCCACTTTACTTCCTCTGCTTGCTCTTTCCATATTTCATTTTCACGCCTTCTTTCAGTGTACCATTCACTATATTTCATTCTCTTATTTTCTTGCCTCTTTTTGATGCCTTTTCAAACGTCCTTCCTTTGCGTTTTAAAGGGGGGGAAGATATGTGGTATCCTGCTGCTGCTCAGCCAGAATGACTGCATGATGAATGGCTGCTCAGCCCTTCATCAATTGGATGAAGGGCTGAGCAGCAGGAAAGCTGCCCCTGGTGGGGCTCCTACTTCGACTGTGACTTTATCTCTCTGTATCTAACTTACCATCTCAATAAATCTATGTGGAAAACTACCTGGCTTGAAGCGTCCTTTCATCCATACTACAGCCGGTTACAGAAATTACTATAATCCTGGTAAATAACAGCGGGGCCTATGGTGGCACTTGACAGACCCGCCACAGGGGCAGTACGAGGGGTGTGTGCGGTAAGAGATGATGAGGAGGTCGGAGGTGGTGGTGGTGGTTTGCATGGGTGTGGGCAGAGCAGACTGTCGCCTTCAGAGGGGAGGGGGCCCCTGGTGGCGGTCGTTTTGTTCACATGCGTGGGAATTGCTGCTAGCCCAGCAGGAATGTTGCTAATCTGCGCACGATCACAGCATTCCTACTCGCACGGTCTTTTTTTTTGCATATTTATATAGCGCGAACTCGACCCGAAGGTATTGGAGCGCTTTACACGAGCACCGTATTTACATTGCACATTCAGGCACGGGGAGATTAAGTAGATTAAGTGATGTGCCCAGAATCACAGGATGTGGACGCGACCCCGAGGCTCGAACCCTTGTTTCCAGCACCAAAGTGGGCAGTCTAGCCGACGGACCACATCCTCTCTCCCAGTGAGCTCGTTCTGCGTGGCACTTGGTGATAAACGGCTTGGCGGCGATCCAAGGTTTGGAAGGGAGCAGCAGACGCCCGCAGCCCCTGCTTTAAACATGATGATGTGGAGTGGGCGCTTAATGTCCGTCCTTAGGCACTTCGAAATTGAGAAATCCTTCCCCGTATGCGTATATAACGTATATCTCGCCCGCTGCTGTGTTTCAATGTACGGGCGGGCAGCACGGTTCAGTTAGTGAAGAGGAGAAAATGAAACTCCCTACCGCCTCTCTCGCGCATGCGCAGCTGTGGCGCGCGTGCGTTCACCGTGCTCAGCTTCCGGGATCTGTAGAGTCTGACCCCTGCCATCTCTGCATGTACTTCCGCCAGCCAGGGAGCCTGACCTTCCATGCAGAGACAGGTACGTGGCGGTAACAGGTGTTCTCTCTTCTTTACAGGTGCCCAGGTCCTTCTGTCCGTCCCGCTAGGTGTCCTCTCCCCCTGACATGTGCCCTGAAGGTATGTCAGGTGTCCTCTCTACCTGTTATGTGCCCATGAAGACAGTCTTAACTGCCAGGCGCTCTCAACAACACCTGCCAGGCGTCCTCCCTCTGTATGTGCACCTGACCCGTGGTCTGTCTAACTGTCAGGCAGGTCTGTCTAACTGTCAGGCAGCCCTATCTGTCTAATTGTCAGGCATCCCCTCTGCCTGAGGTGTGCACCTGAGGTCTGTCTTACTGCCAGGCAGCTCTCTTTCATGTGTACACCTGAGGTCTGTCGGTGTAATTGTCAGGCGTACTCTCTGCCTGAGGTGTGCCCACGAGGACTGTCTAAGTGTCAGGGGCTCTCTGTTCCCGACTATTGCCGGGGGTTAGTCATACCCATGCCAAGCGTTCTCTTTCTCATCTAGATGTTCTCTCCCTTTGACGTGTATCCCATATCTATGCACCTCCCGCCCCGTGCCGGGGTGCCCTTCTCCCTGGTCAGTGCCCCAGGCGTCTCTCTTCCAGGTGTTCTGTTTCCCTAAGGCTTGCCTAAGGTCTTTCTGTCAACATACTCCTGCCTCACTCTTTAGTGTCCACTCTCCCTGACAAGAACCCAAAGGCTATTTATCTTCCCGTGCTTTCTCTCTTTATTCTATTTGATGCTTCCATACAGGTGTCCCATATCTATCCACCCTCTCCCCGCGCCTATGTTCTCTCTCTCTGACAAATGTTCAAGGTCTTGCAATCTCTGCATGCCTGGCGATCCATCTCTTTTCCGGGCGCTCACGCCTCCAGGTGTTCTCTCGCCCTGTCAAGTGCTCATGGTTAGTCTGTATATCGCCCAATGCCATGCGCGCTCTCTCTCTCTCTCTTTAGTCTAGGCGTTCACTCTCTCGTACAGGTATCTCATAGAGATCAAAATCTCCCCCCTGTGTTCTCTCTCTCTGACAATTGTTCATGGTCTCCCTATTCCTCATGGCTGACGTTCCCTTCCCGGTTATTTTTTCTCTCTCTCTCTCTTCCAGGTGTTCTCACTCCCTGACACATGCTCAAGAACTGTCTATCTCTATCTCAGTGCCCGGTGTTCCTTCTCTCTTCAGTCTATTCTCTCCCTTCCGGTGTTCAGTCGCCCTGTCAAGTGCCCTAGGTCTGTCTACCCACCTCCCAATGCCTTGTATTCTCTTTCCCTTACATATGTCCCTCATCTATCCATTTCTCCCCATGCCAGGTCTTCTGTCTCATCCTGACAAATGTCCAGCTTTGTGTTCATTCTCTTTCCCAGATAAGTGCCCAGGTCTGCCTGTTTGTCTCCCCATGCCTGATATTCTCTCTCTCTCTTCCAGTTGATCTTTCTCCCTGACAGGTGCCACAGGTCTACTCTCTTACCCTGACAGTTATTCTCTTTCTTCTAATCATTCTCTCTCTGTTTCTGTCAGCCTTAGTACCACAACCCCTCATGTGTCATCTCTCCCTGGCAGTTGCCACAAGTTTTGTTTCGTCTTTCCATATTGTCTCTGCCAAACGTTCTCTTTCCCTGGCCAGCTATATCTCTATTTTACACACTGTGTGTTCTCTGCTAATGGTCACAGGTCTCACTTTTTTTCCGCTCTGTCAAGTGTGCTCAGCAGCTGCGGCCAGATGTCCTCTTTTATATACAAGTGTCCCTTGTTTAGTCCTGTCTTTCTACTCCAGCTGTTCTCTACAGACTACCTCTCGAAGGATGGCTCTCCTCTTCACACAGTAGGTGTCCTCTCTCCCCCTTATTATTATTTGTTAGGCGCAAAACAAATCATTCCCAAGGGGATTTCTCGACGCTACAATAACAGGCAGAGCAGAAGCGGAGACAACTAGTTAGTGATTGAACAGCCAGGTTTTAACAAGTTTTTTTAAATTGCATGAGGTTAGTGCAGGTGCGAATATGGTCTGGCAGTTTGTTCCAATGGCAGGGCGCCAGATACGAGAACGAGCAGCTGCCCATTCTGGTTTTATTTATCCTCATAGGACACAGCAGCCACTAGATCTCAATTGACGGGAAGGAATATACGGATTTAGCTTATTTTTTAAGTAGCCAGGACCATTCCCCAGTAGTGTTTTAAAGACCAGACACAGAAGCTTAAACACTGCTTGTTATCTAATGGGAAGCCAGTGGAGCAGTCGCAGGAGGGGTTCGGAAGGTGTTCAATAGGGCCGATTAAGGGCTAAGCGAGCGGCTGTGTTCTGCACTACCTGCAGCCTTGAGAGTAGATCTTCCCTTATCCCTACCAGTAGGGAATTTCCATAGTCTAGCCTACTCACTAGTAATGCCTGAATAAGAGATTTTCTTGCTGAGAGAGGGATCCATGGGAATACCTTCCTGAGCATTCACATCAGGCCGAAGCATGTGCCCGAGATGCTTTTCACTTGTTCTCCATAGAGAGTTTGTCATCCAACAGGACACTAAGGTTTTTCACCCATTTTTTTTTTTAGAGTATGGGGATCACCCAGCTCAGAAGGCCACCAATCAGTAGACCAGAACTCCCCCGCCTTTCTGAGTAGCAAAGTCTTAGTTTTGTTTGTGTTAAGCTGTAAAAAAAAAAATTGCAGTCATCCACGTCGCCATTTTTTACATGCAGCCTTTAAATTTTTCTCTGGAGGAAGCGGAATCTGTGTCACTGGTACTTATCAATTGTGTGTCGTCCTCATACCAGATGGTATCAAAGCCACAAGATCTAATAATGGTGGCCAGGGAGGTCACATAGATGTTGAATAAAGTGGGGTTTAAAATGGATCCCTGGGGGACCCCTTTGTCTACAGCCGTGGTTTGAGATGTAAACGAGTCTAGTTGGACTAGCTGTGTTCTGTCCGCGAGGAAGCTTTCAAACCATTTTAGCATCATTCCGCTGACACCTATCTCTCGTAACCTTTGTACTAGGATTCGATGAGAGATGGTGTCAAACACTGCTGACAGGTCGAGGAGGATCAATGGTTGGTGTCCCCTTATCTAAGGCGAGCTTAATCATATCCGTTACTTCTGTTAAGGCGGATTCAGTACCATATGACGGAAGCCTGACTGGGAAGGGTCAAGTAAGTTATTCAATTCAAGAAATTCAGTTAACTGCGTATTAACTGATGCTTTCATAATTTTAGGAAAAAAAGGAAGAAGTGATATGGGTCTATAGTTCTGCAAGTCCTGTGGATCGGCCAGTTTTTTTTTTTTAGTATGGGTCTTATTCGAGCCTTCTTCCATTTCTGAGGGAAAGTGGCTGTGGTTAGTGATAAGTTACAGACTTCAGTGATAGAAGCCACAAGGGCCGGGCAAGAGCTGAGATGATGAAAGGGGGGGCTGGTCAAGAGGGGAGCCTGATTTTATTTGTACTAGTAAGGGCTGGACTTGCTCCAGAGTGATAGCATAAAAAACTTCCAATGGGGGAGAGATAAGATCTGGAGCTTCATGGTTATGTGATGCTGTGCTAAGTTCCTCCTCTATGCTAAAAGACGTATAGAGTTTATTGATCTTTAACTTGAAGTGATTTGCAAGATCATCACAGAACTTTTGAGTCAAAGGGATAGTAGGATTATTAACCCTCGGGTTGGTGAAATCTTTAAGAATCTTGAACAGCTCTTTGGAGGAATTTTTAGGTTCACTGATTCTAACCCCTAGGTGGTATCTTCTTGCAGTTTTGCACTTTAAGTATGCTCTAAGAGCCGTTTTATAGGCTATTTTATCTTCCTCCTGTTTTGATTTCCTCAATTTCCTTTACCATTTCCTACAGGCAGCTTTTTCCTTCTTTAGACTGTCGGTATACCATGGTGCAGGGCTAACTTTTCTCAGGTCTTGCCTACTTTACATGGGGCAATAGTATCTAGAGCTTTTGCCAAAGAGTCCTCTAGCGTTCCCAGTGCCGCGTCACTGTCCGCACAGTCCTGAAAGACTGGCGGTTTAAAAGCAGAGGTGAATGAGGCAAGGGTCACCTTCCTCCATGGTCTCTGAGATCCCAGGATGTACTGATGTTTGGTAATAGCATTAGGGATTTTTAACGATAATTTTAGTGCAAAATGGTCTGTCCAAGTCAAGGCAATGGGAGGTTCCACTACTATGTCCTGTATATTAGAAAATATGGTATCCAACATGTGTCCTGCTATGTGGGTGGGACTAAGTACTTTAGGAGAGAGACCAAGAGATTCCATATCTGCTATCAGACAGGTGGAATCAGGGTCTGAAAGGATGTCTAAATGATTAAAATCTCCTACTAGTAGAAAATTATCTGCATGCAAGGTGAGGGGAGCAAGGGATTTCCATAGTGATGTGCCAAAAACGTTTTTATTTTCACCCGAGCACGATAGACCACACCTTCCATCCAGTTCGGGCCATGTGCGATCTCCAATTTGAATGCCATCATCTCTAGGCTAGGGGAGGAGATTGTGTCCAAAAGCTTGATGCATAAAGGTAAGCGGGTTGCACTGGCTAAACCACCTCCCTTCTTCCCCACTCTGTCAAGTCTAGAGACTCTGTACTCTCCTGGAAAAGCAATAGCCACGGATGAGGCGGCAAGCTTATGCAGCCATGTTTCAGTGAAGAAACAGATGTTTGGTTTACAAGTGTCTAACAAATTCCAGATTTCAACCGCGTGTTTGGGGATGGACCGTGAGTTAAGGTACAGACCCTGTAGGCCATATTGTTTACCTCCCTTCTCATACATTTTCTTACTGGAAGAATTATTGCTTAAGCCTTGAGAGTTTGTGGGGTGAATGTGAGAATGAGTGGCCTAAGGGGGTAGAGGGTTGCCAGGAATTGATTGCATCTATAGCAATGGCCAAAAAGCGGGCCACTAGTCAGGGATGTTTTCCCCTTTCACCTTATTTTTTTTATATCGATATTGTTTCCAATCTCCACGAGTCTATTTCTGTCTCACTCTGGTTCCCCAGTGCTTTCCAGGTGTTATCTCTTCATACTAAGTACCTAGGTGTGCCTGTCACTAGTCTTCTCTCCAGGGCAGAGGCCTCAGGCTTGATTCTGTCTTTCCATGCCAAGTGATCTCTCCCTCGTCATATCTATCCCTCTCTTCACATCGAGGTGCTCTCTCTCCCCTGCTAGGGGTTTCCGATTAGCTCTCTCCCTTTCTGTTAGGAACTCTCAGTCTCCGCCAGTGAATCGCTCCCTGCCAGACTTATCGTTTTTTCCATTCGTTGTCTCTCTGAGCTGCTAGGTGCCCCAAGTCTAAGCTATCTCGTTCTGTCATGTTTCGCTTTATGGCAGGTGTTCCTCGACGTATGTTCTCCCCCACTGCAAGATCTTCATTCAGTAGCTCTGTATTCTGTATCCTCTGTAAGATATAGTATTCTGCACCCCCAGGTGTTCCCCCTTCCCTTCCCAGGTATTCTCTCCCCCCTGACACCTTCAATTAAATCGGCTGGTGTTCTCCCCCCGCCCAGATCTTTCTTTCTACCCACCAGCTGTAGGTGTTCTCACTTGCCATGTACCTGTGTGCCGCCAAACTGCAGGACAATAATATTCAAGTAGCTCTTTCTTGAGGTCGTCCAGGGTAAATGTGAAGGCCACATGTTCGAATTCAAAGAAAACAAATTGAGCTTTAATGATTTTGGTGACTGTATACATGCTTTCTTGTTTAGCTGACTGAATGTGCAGTACCCAGGGATGTGAATATTAAGTGATGTTCAACACGGCCTTCGGTGCCTTTTGAAGTAATTGCTGAAAACATACTGATAGGTTTACAGAATTGATATGACTTCATTCTGTGCAGTTCAGTCATTCGGGAATGAACTATTGCAAAGGAAATTAATGTGCACAATCAGCCGAGCAAGCCCACATATTTAGATATAAAATTGTTGGCATATGTATATATGTATGTAAGGTGTATTTATAAAGCGTACTGTGACCAGTCCTGGCACTGAGAGTCGCTACTGTCATGCTGAGAAGCTAGGGCGGACAGAAATGAAGGGAAAGGGGTTATTTTAATCAGATCAGCATTGTTTTGGGAATAAACAGGTCTTAAGGGCTTTCCTAGAGGTGTAGGTTTAAGGTTCATTTACTGTGAGAAGGATTATGAAGGCTACAATGCTTTTATGATGCACTAATAATTTATGCAGGATGCTCGTAATAAAGTTCTTATCGAAGTGGGTTCGGCCATTACAGCTTTGTTACCGGCATGGTTAATTGTTTGCTATCCAACTCTCAAATTGCCCTGTAACTCAATGTAGGGACTAAGGAACATTTGACTGCAACCAACCAAATATTTACCTCCTTTGTAATGCAGTTTTAGGTCTCTTAATCAAGAAATGCCCAGTAAAAGGGAGGGCACTTGTCATTGCCTCCTGCAATGTTGAAAAGGTTCACAGGCCTTTGCTGTTGTGTAAAAACATTTTCTACTGTGCAACAACCCAAGGGTGCCCGATGCTTTCAGAACAGTTGCAATGCCACTGACATGTAATTGTTCGGCAGTACCATATAGTCTTTATTTTTGTCTTAAACCCAGTGTGGCATTGTACTAAGATTAATCAATTGGAAAATGTGGCAAATGTTTAGTCCACTTCAAAGCTCGCCCTGCTGTGAACTTTGTGGGATGGTTTCAGACATAAAGGCCTTGTCAGTGAGTGCCTGCATGGGAGTAGTGTGTCCAATAACTTTCTCCCTACAGGAAGCCACTGAAGGTGATGTGTTGGAAAATTTTGGTTCCAGATTTTGTACTTCATGCAATCTGTATCGACCAATGTCTTCAGTAGTCCCATATAGAGTGTAACACAGTGCTAAAGTTTCACTCTTATATTGCTCAGGATTGATAAACAGATGATCCTAGGGTGTAATAAACATCAAATATGGAATAGCCCATATCAAATGTTACTTCTCACTATCTTGTTGATATGTTTTCCCTAACATAAAATTAATATCGCGTACCTTGTACATGAGTTTGATAGATAGCTTGAGACATTTTTCTGTGTCTGTTTTGAGCCAGATTAGCTTTGTTAGACTTAACTTTTTTTCACAACCAGCCATAGAAGGACATCATTGTATAGCCTTGTCAGATGCCAGCCAGCGTCTTTAAGCAACTACTGTGTATGTCCATGGCTCGTAATAACTCTCCACATTCTTCCCACGGAACCTGACTAGGTAGATGCTTTTTGATATCTGTCTGAAGTTCACAGCCATGTTATTTTATTGGGGCGATGAAGAGCTACTCTGTATTACTGTTGGGCTTGTCTTGTGAAAACGAGCTCACTCTGTCCCTACGCTCTTACAGCCTTCACTTCCTCTTCAAAAATCAAACCTTCTCCAAACGCCATTGGTCAAAGGATTAAAAAGTTATTTTTAGAAGAGGTTATAGAAACTTGGCATGTTAGTAACCAAGTGAGAGACGAGCAGCTAAATATTTCAGATCAAACCATAGGCGGTAAGGTGTTGTGGGTGTTTTTTTTTCTTCAAATAAACAATGAGGGAATACTTGGTGAGCTAGAGTTTGCAGTATAAGATAAAGTGGAGGCAGTGCTACAAAGGTCATATTTGTGTAAATTGTTTATTAATAAAAAAAGGACCTGCAGTTGTTTGAAAGGAAAAGCTGGAGGACATAAACGGTGCAGAATAAAAAAGACAGTCAGTGACAGAAAGATGGGGTGAAGCTGGCAAGCATGTGTAGTTTGTGGAGCTGAAGTATTCAGTGGACATGTCCAACATCCGTTGTCAGACTCGGTCTCTGAATATGTTACTTGCTAGGACAAGAGACTGACATTTTCAGAGAACATAAGCAAAAGTGCTGAAGTGGGTGCAAGGGGTTATGGGTAGGTGTAAATAACCTGCCTGAAAAAAATACCGGGGCAGGTAAGAGACATGTCCTACAGAATTGCCTACCTAAAATACATGAATTAAGAATGAATAGGTCCAGCAAGTGAATAAGTCCACATTCTACTGAGACGTCCCATCCTTACCCAGTTCCCCCATTTCTTTTGGTTATTACCCTTCTTTTATCATGTGCAGAGGTACTACGTTTTTTCTTTATGTATTTTATAAATATCACCCATGTCCCTTTTCTCTTTCACAAATGCCACCTGTTCACAGGACATGGGGACCTTAGGAGGAAAAAGTCCCTGTGGCCCAAGGTCAGCCTGATCAAGGTGTAGTAACACCTGCCTAAGCCTTTGACAAACGCGTTTCATACTAGAGCTCTCCTCCCGACCTAAATGTTGAAGGCAGGACCCAGTAAGACTGTTTGAGAAATTGCTGGGGCACAAGGTTGTCACACTGGGAGTTTCCTCAGCAGAAACGTAGTGACGGATTATTGATCGGACGTTGTGACACCACAGAATGGCAGTTTTCCTATTATTCAATTTCCAGTGGAGCATTTTTTATTTTAATCCCTTACAGGGGAGCAGTAATGATGAATGTTAAAAAGTCACTGTATCATGTGAAAACTTAACTGCTTTGTTTCCATGTTTTTCAGAATGAGGCGCGCACCTATATTGATATTCTTGGCCTGGGCCTGCTTCTGGTTTTATTCTGGCATCTGGCTGTTCATGAGTGGCTTTCTGTTAATGAGAATTGAGCTGAGCAACCAAAGCAAGTGCTCAGATGCTCTTGTTGCTGCCACCCAACACGACCCACAGAACTCTCCAAGCAACTGCTGGATGCAGCGCCGCTTCCAGAAGGCTGTGATCGTCATCATTGATGCCTTAAAGTTTGAGTTTGCGAAGTTTGACCCATTGAATGACAATCCTAAGCCATTTGAGAATAAGCTGAACATCATACACCAGCTCACTACTTCTCAACCTCGTCATGCCCAGTTATACCAATTCAGGGCAGATCCGCCCACAACGACCATGCAGAGAATTAAAGGAATGACCACTGGCTCACTGCCCACCTTCATAGATGTGGGAAATAACTTTGCATCGTATGCAATTCAAGAAGACAACCTGATCGATCAGTTTGTACAAAATGGTGAGAGACTTCTACTTCTTTCGGTGTGGTGCCCTAATCTTCACATCTATAGCTGTGTCTTTCCATCTGCAACGTGCTTTTCTCTTTAGCCTCATTGTTTCACCTCTAGCCCTCTATCCATCTTGAGATATGTAGAATATATTAATAAACCAAGAGACAAAGATACAACGGCAGAACCTGCATTTGGACACAGGATACGGCCAAGCTAAATGTTACATGTATTCTTAGATTAGACTTGGATTCAAACAAAAGATTTGGTAGAATTGGATATTTGAGAAATAGTTTGTAAAGTTTCAAATCCTGCGAGAAGCTATGTAGCTGAGGCTGCCCAGGTAGAACCTTTTTCTGACCAGCAACAATGAGGTAATTTGCTTAAGCGAAATATTTTCAGATTTAGGTTTTTGAGAGCTTTCCCCTAGCTTCTGAATGTTTCCAATTGTTCAAATTCTTTTAGGGCCTTACAAAGTGTAGGAAAGCACTATACATTACAATACAATAGAACACACCTGGAACTCAGATGCTGGCTTTAAATCCGGTGGTTTCACATTTGACATGAGTAGTGGGAAAATAGAGACTGAATCTAATCTGGCTTGAGGCATTGGAGTGGCACAAGCACTGCATACACCTGGCATCATGATGGAAGCAGCTGGCTGATCATCAATGAGTCTAGCACTTGGACCTGTTTCAGACACCTGACCAGCAGAAAGAGCTGACTTTCTGAGTACCCTATGCAGACCTTGGAGTTGTCAAGCTGTGCACACAGAACAACAGAAAAAGGTGCCCTAATTGAATTAGGATAGATTGACTCAGCCTTTGGACTCCAGTGCCTTTTTTTGCGTCATGACTCCCAGGAGTCTTGGTCAAAAGCAAATGCCCTCTTATTTCTTGTTAAGCAAGGGCTCGTCAGTAGTGAAGAAAACATTACTACCACCCAGTGAGACTGCAGAGTGGCTGCTGTTATCTCAGTAGTCTGCCTGTAGACAAGCAGACTTCGCTCTTAAACCAACTGCTTTATGTATTGTGTCAAAGATGATGAGCGCTCCTGAGGATTCTTAGCAGTAGGACAATAACTGGAAAATTAGAGTATAAGGGGGCTCCATATCTACGGCTCTATTGCCTTTAAACTGTCTGATGTTGAGTCTATTATTCTCTATTGCACGCCTATAGTTAGAAAAACTGAGGTGGGTGCAGTTTAATGAATCCCCTAGGGATAGTGTAAAAAATAAGTGAGGGATAATTCTGCTCACAAAATGGGGTCAACATGGTTCTGCCTGTATCAACCCTCGAAGGTGGTGTCCGTGGCATTCATCAGGACTCAAGCAGCCCTCTCCGCTTTTGAAAAAAAGAATGAAATGCAAGAAAATTAGAATGCTACCCGCATCTATAAAGTTATATACAATTTCAGATCTTTATATACCTTTAGAGAAACAGGTCAACCTCATTTTGTGAGTAGAATTACCCCCCACTTATTTTTTACTCTATCCCTAGGGGATTAATTAAACTGCATTTTTCAACATAGGTAGTTTTCTTCCTTTCCAGTTCATTCCCCTCTGCACACCCGTTCAGACCAGACTCGTAGCATAAGTCACTATTTATATTCCATTCGCCCAAGCTCCCCTTGATATTGAAGGGTAGTAGATTGCATCTACTCCTTAAGAGGAGGGGCTCGATGATGAAGCATGCCACCGATCGGGTGGGTGAGTGCCTTCGTCCTTAAACAGGAAGCGTTTCCCACCTAATCAACTAAACGTTATTGCTATTTTCCAGTTACATTGGCCGGTAGTTCTTTTTGTGGTTATTTGCTCTTGTCACATAGACCTGGTCAACTCCAGCCTGTAGGCAACCAGAATGCACATTTGAGCAGACTCTGCAAGTGTGTGCCCGCGCTGATGTTTTAGGCTGGTACGTGTGCAGAATACTGCTGTAGCCAAACAACCTGGATGGATACTAGTGCCATCATGGATGTCTTGTAGGGAGTCCCACAGGATACGCATGCTCCAAAATAAACTACTCTAAACTGTAGTTGATGAGAAGCAATCCACCTTTATAAGACTAGTTGTTGCCTCTTAAGGGCAACCTAGAGCAGTTTTGTGAACATTTGTCCACACCTGTAGGAATCAATGGATGCCTCCTCCAGATGTATGCACATGCGATGTGAAATCCCCGGCTGAAGCCTAGCTTTCAGGTGAACTTACCTTTTCTCTCCTACTAGAAAGCCTCATCTTACAAGTAAGATTGTTGTTTTTATGGATATTTTGCCTTTCCTATGCTCGCTTATGCCCTCAAGCTTATTGTCTTGCCGCCCTTTTTGTTCAGAAATGCCAACGCATATCTTTACCCAGCAATAAATACTACAGATAATTCCCGTCTTGACCAACATACATCATTGTGAAATTCTCAATACAGGATATTGATGAGGGGGCTTCACCGAATTTGGCAGGTGCTTCACAAAAGAGAAGCAGTAATGAAACACCCACTCTTTGTTTTCTGACACTTTCCTTGAGGTTAGTTAATATGTCTTTTGAGCAACCCTGTAGGACCTCTGTCTCGGTGACCACCTACCCCTCTCCCAGCTCCACCCTCCAGCCTTTCTAGTCTCTAGTCTTTAACAGCTGCTCACTCTGTTTAAAGAGCTGCTTTAGAAGGTGGGATTCCAACTCGTTGTCCAGTGGAGGAATCCAGGCCAACATTTAAAAAAGAATAGATAAGCAAGTTAAGACCAGGAAAAATAAATGAATGTTCACCTCTATTGATCTTATTAACCCTTAGAGAGCATTTCACCAAAGCTTTTCTCACCTCATTAAGAATGGGCCAAGTTTGAGCAGACTAGAAATTCCTAATGTATAGGATCAGTAGATGTCTGCTATGCTAACACTGCAGCCTGGACGGAAAACCCTATTAGAAGTGAGGCACTTTTCTGTGCTGTGTTAATAATACTGGCTAGGCACAAGATTTACTCCTGGAATTATTAGGACAGAGAAATTCCCCTCAATTGGCATCTGCCATTTTTCCTAGTGCATGCTTAAGAATATTGGCAAACATCTAATTTCATACAGTGACGTGGGCCGCTGCACAATTTAATACTGCATATTGCTTTACCTCTGTATTTTTGTTTAACCTGGATTTTATAGGATAATGATATCGCTGTTCTATGTGACTAGAACAAGAAACAGTTGTGGTCTACTGCGGAAGAATGTGTGTGTGTGTGTGTGTGTGTTTGAGGTATAATCGGGTTGATCCATTCTCGCTTCTTTTTCTTCAGATGATATGTTTCGGGTTTGTTTTCTGGCCCCGTGTTTAGGGCTTGCACTGGATTCTTCTTTAGTTTATTTGCTCAAACAACTACAGTTTTAAGTTGGAAAGACAAGGCATCATGATCAGGATTTATTGAATGTATTTAGAGTTTTCAGAAACCTATCGGTGCTCGACTCCATCCAAAGCTGGGATTTAATGGCTCTGTTCGAGTAATCGTGCGCAGTGCTGCAGCTCCTACGATTGATGCTAATTTATAGCTGCCGATTCATGTTTTAAGACTCCTCAAAAAGGCTGTGCTTCTGCCTGCTGATCCCTCCTCACACCTGCCTTCAATTGATCCACTGTTATGCTTTCTGGAATAAATGTCCATCTGTTGTTTCAGCAAGGTGCTGTAGAACTTCTGGTTGGGGCCGCTCATTTAAAAATAGATGCCTAAAGATGGCCCCCTCATGCACAGCGAGTTGCCAGTGTCCACAAGTGGAAGTTGGTGGAAAGTTACAGAAGCAAGGAACAGTTCAGGGCAGGTGGGGGGAGGAGAAACGCAGCACCTTAATTTTAAATGAGTATGTTTTGTGGGACTCTTCGAACAAATGTTCTTTGCCTGACTTATCTGAGGCAGGTAGTCACTTTGTCATCGTGAATCAGTTTGGTTCAGAGTTTTATCCTGTATAACAGCCTTGCTTTCACACATTATTTTTAGATGCTTGACGTTATTCTTCTGTCATTAGCTACATGTATCCTGATTTGTCCCTGCTCCCACACTTTTAAACCCCATCAGTCTGTAAAATGTGTATAGATCTTTAACACCCGAGCTGGCTGCATGAACAGTTTTGTATTACTTTATTTTCATTGGGCAGATAGTTCTTAGCCATCATGTCAATGGTTTTGGTTTACATGAACTCTGTTCTTTTGCATGGCCCTACCACCTTCAGATTGTAAATATTTGACTTCTAGATGTATTTGTGTTCTCCAGCGATAAGGTGGGCAAAATGTTTGCCGGTCACTGAATTACTTGGCAGCACATTGCAGTGTTTTTTTGTTAAAATTCTTAAATCCTTTTAGATTAATTGCAGTGATTCCTTTACAGGAAAGAAGGTAGTGTTCATGGGCGATGACACATGGGATGGTCTCTTTCCAAAGAAGTTCTACAAGTCCTATTTCTTCCCTTCCTTCAACGTGAAGGACCTGCATACAGTTGACGACGGCATCCTGCAGCATCTCTATCCAACGGGTGAGTTTTAGTTAGTATTAAGATGCAATATAGCAACTTGGTGTAAGGGTTTGCAAAGCTTGCATGTCTTTGGACAGCTTTGGGCCTGTGCTTAAAGTGAGACAGGGAACCTCTCTGACCTGCAATATGGTTTTAGCCCACGCCATGGTCCAGTTGAACAAATTCTAAATCTGTGCCTTTTGACCCACAAGTATACAAGGGTTTGGGGGCAGGGGGCGGGAGGGTTGGTTCATGTGGCCTTCAGCTCAGCCTTCGACTGTGTCAATAGAGTTAGGCTTTGGGCTGAGCTGGAGTCCCTGGAGATGGATCCAACACGCATAAACTTTGAGCGGTTTACATAGAGACCTTACCGGGGTGGTCCGATTTCGTCAAGGCAGGGAATGCACCCACCCCTTTAAAATAATTTCAATAAATAAAGGTGCCCATCAGGGCTGTGTTCTTGCCCCCCTTTTATTCATCGTGTATATCAGTTGCCTAAAGTAGGCAGTTATTGATATTGGAGCCGACGTCCCTAAAGCAGGGGGAAGAGCTGTACCAGTTTTACTATATGCCGATGATGCGGTTTTAATTGTCCACATGGCAAGGAGCCTGCAACGCTTGGTAGACTCGTTTGTGGATTTTATGTGTAGCATGGACCTATTTACAAATGTAAAAGATCACATTCTTTTGTGAGATGCACAAGGACGCTAGATGCCGTAACGCCTCAGCTAAGTGTTCGGTATTATCCAGGATGGAAAAACTTTCCCGATGTCTACAAGGCCAAATGTGTCCTGATGGCTACCTTTGGCAGTGAAGTTTGGGGAATGCTGTTATGGACTTTATCCAGGTGATGGAGAACAAATTCCTGAGAAATATACTGGTCATTGGTCAGGGAATCTGCTCTGAAATTGCACATGAAGATTTGGGTATGCCATATATTGCAGCTCTTCTTTGTCCCCCCCTCACCCCCTCCTATTGTGGTGTTCAGTCTGGTACAAAGAGGATTTGTGTTTTAATAAGATCATACATCAGGACGATTTGCTCTTACATAATGTGGCTCACATCACATGGTTACAATATTTAATAAAATTGTTCAGGGAACTAGGAAGTGCTGGCCTATATTAACCCCTTGTGTGCCACGCCCTTTCCCCGCCCTGTGCCGGGCGTTGCATTAGCGGGTGGGGTTCATGACGAGCTGGACTCGTCATGGGCACAGCGCAACCGCGGCCCATGACGAGTCCAGCTCGTCATGGGCACACAAGGGGTTAAACCCAGGGCATAGGTACAACAGACCTTCTTCCAAAGGGTAGCCATTGAACAGGAGAACTCTGCATTGATAAAGCAGATCGTGCGTAAGTACGCCTTGGTTAAGTCTGTCAGTGGAATAGAGCCCTATCTTCTCCTGAATATGTCCAACAGGGTCTTTTAACATTTTTAAGGCTTGATATTTTCCAGCTGCTTCTGTTGCAGAAGGGGGCCTGGTATGAACTGCCTAATTTGCGTGTTTGTAGTTGCGATAATACCTCGATCTGCGACTCCATACATATTGTACTTGTGTGCTCATTGCTTTCTTATTATTGTCACAAGTATATCAGGCCTCTGTTGATTCTGGCACATTTTAGGCAAATTAGACCGGCATGCCTCCTATTTAAAGCTGCTATGACACCAAAAGTATGTTTCTTTCTTTTCTGTTTTATCTCTGGTGTCTTATCGACCACCTATTGAGCCTGTAATGTTGGGCACTAGCTGCTGTTGGGATACTGTGGGGGTACGTAGCCCTATTGATTTGAACTGCTTTTATAACTAATGTTTTGATTACTTTTTATTCAATGTGTTTCATCTAAGATTTTATCTTGAGTTGTTGCTGCTATATATGGAGTTGTACATTTTTATATTTACTGTTATATGTGATGTACACTTTTATGATTATTAACATAAAATGGAATAAAATGAACTGAACAGTGCGAAAAGTGAGACTGCAGTTTGAACACACAGAAACTGACATTTAAGTACAGATCTAATTTGGAGCGTTTCAATAGTTTTTAGGTTGGATCTGTTTTCTGAAAGGATTTCAAGTATTGACATCATGCATTCCATGTAGTGGAACAGCATGTAAGTGACCTCCATATTTACTCGTGGGCCTGGTTTCTGGTTGGTGGAGCAGTTTGAAGAGTGCCGCAGCCAGTGTTATAGCACTGATCTTTTACTGTACCTGAGTGGGGCCCTATGTAAACTATTTTATATCTGCTTGCAATCCGGGTAGCCTTCACTGCCCAGTGGAGGGCTTCCAAAAATTAGTGATGGGGCTGCTCCAACTACTGTTTGTGCTGATTGCTAGCAGGTTTTAGGGCCATTAGGTTTTGCAGAATAACAACATACAAAACATTATAGTAGGCCCTTTCCAATGATGTAATGTATATGTAAAACATTTTGGCTCACAAATGTCGAGTGCTAAGGCCAGTACAACCAGCTTGCAAGGTGTCAGAAGTAAATGAAATTGCACCTGTCCCAGTAGGAAGATGTGCAGACTACTTGCATACTGACAGTTCTGCTTCAATATCATGCTCCTGTAGGATTTCCGTTTGTAATGGAAAGGCAGCTCATAAGTCTGTGAGAGTGGATGAACAGTTACTTCTGGATCCGTAACCATTTGTTCTGCCCCTGATTTGCAGGCTGGGCTAATGTGCAAGTGACACCCAAGCTCCCAACATGCATTTTGGAAATGAGTTTAAATCTTCTTCAATGTAAATGTGAAAGCTGCTCAATGCCTTTACCCACATCTACAAAGCACTCTACAGCCCAGGTCCTGCCTACAAGAACAGCCGTAGAGAGAGAGAGAGAGATTAGATAGATAGATAGATAGATAGATAGATAGATAGATATATCCTCTTTCTTCTCCCGAGTATTTCTTTGCCACTCCTTACCGAGAGCTGCATCGTCGCGGGGGACCTCTCGAGAGTAGGTCCTAAACATCAATCCAATAAAGACGACGCCGTGTGCGGTTCTGAAATTTATTTTACACTGCCGTTATCAAACGCGTTTCAACTGCAAAGCAGCCTTGTTCACTGATAGCGAAATTTTGAACGCGCAGCCATTTTAAAGTGCTTTACGTGCTTGAAACCAAATCACATGGTAAACTACAAACGTGATAGATGTGAAAACAGACTTGTAGTTTTTCAATTTCACAGGCATTGTATACCAAATATCCAGTCAAATTCATAACGCAACTCTCGCATATTACACATCGTTTTTTCATAATTAGTGAGGAATAATTATGCAAACCAATTATTTCCACTGTTTTACAAATAAAACTGGAACATATCAAATGAAGCGCATTTTGCACTGGTGCTATGTTATCACATTTTGCAAAAATGGGCTTTTCAATTTACGCGCTCATCTTAATAAATCATCAATTTAGCTCCAGTGAGCTTTCATATATTACTCACTCTTGCATTTCCCAACATAAAAATTGCAAAAACGATTAAAACTAATACGCCCTAGTGGGCTTGCATATTCGATTTGTTGTGAATTCATTTCTTGATTTTCTGGTGAATGTTGTGACTAACAACCTTTCATTACTGTCTAAGTCTGCTAAAAAGATATTTCTATACATACAAATAACCGCCTAATGGCAATGACTTTCGCTCGGGGGGCGCTGCGTTGTACTCCTCGTTCTCCACCACAATTTTGCTGAAAAGCGCAGTGCTCCTGACCGAGAGGGTGTGTCCGAAGCCGGTATCGGCATAACTGGCTATAAATCCACTACCAGTGTTCACCTTGATACAGACAAAGGGATTTAATGAGCATATTCCCAGCACAAGCATTGCAGTCCGTGAAACACTTGGGCAGACGCGTTTCTAGCCGGAATGGCCGTCATCAGTGCTGGTCTCACAGGCTGATAGATTCACCTTCAAAAGCAGTCTCTCGGCCTCTCCTACTTAGTACAGGTGGATATCGTTACGCTTTGGACTCCAGGTGAACTGCATGATGGTACTTGCAGTCCGACGTGGTACCTCATACAGTGATGGGGGATTCCAAACATCCAGTGATGCCCCAAAATTGTTGGCGCTGGACTGTATACTGCCACAGTTCTACTGGATATGTTGGTCCAGCTCACGCCCCTGTCTGTATCCTCATCAGGCAGCCACACGCTGCCTCCTCTCTCCCCTCGCTGAAATAACCGCCTAATGGCATATATACACACACACACACCTCTCTCATACCTGCTCCTAAAGCCTAGAACCACCTCCCACAACACATCAGAGCCACCTCTCGACTTCTGCAAGAAGCTAAAGATCTCACTGTTCAATAAGGCTTCCAGGGCTGGCCTAACTCACTGACTGCAGAGTGCCTAGATACCCTCACTGGTGGTTAGCATTTTATAAAACCACTGATAACCTAACATAACCATGTCACTGATCATTCAAGAATGCTCTCTGTGACCTCCGGAGGAACGACTGAGAGGGGACTGTAGCCAGTGACATGTCAACAGGCAAACCCTTTAATATGCAAATCACAGGCAATTGGATGATCAGAAAAGGTAAGAAATTATCTGTGCACATGAATGTTGTAGTCATTGGCAAGAATGCTGTGTAGAGTGGGGCACCAATATAGATACTGTGTGGTTGGGGGTGGGCAGAGTTGCTGTGGCAACGTAGGAACACGAAAGAGGACTGTGGTGGTTTATGAACAAAAAGGGATGTTATGGGCCTTTCAGAACAGTCTGAGGATGCCGCTGGGGGTTGGAAACAGACTGGGCTGCTGCTGGAGGTTGAGAAGAGATTGGGGTTGCTGCTGGAGATTGGGAAGAGACGGTATGCAGCTGGAGGTTGGGAAGAGACGGGTTGTAGCTGGAGGTTGGGAAGAGACGGGATGCCGCTGGAGGTTGGGAAGAGACGGGATGCCGCTGGAGGTTGGGAAGAGACGGGATGCCGCTGGAGGTTGGGAAGAGACGGGATGCCGCTGGAGGTTGGGAAGAGACTGGATGCCGCTGGAGGTTGGGAAGAGACTGGATGCCGCTGGAGGTTGGGAAGAGACGGGATGCCGCTGGAGGTTGGGAAGAGACGGGATGCCGCTGGAGGTTGGGAAGAGACGGGATGCCGCTGGAGGTTGGGAAGAGACGGGATGCCGCTGGAGGTTGGGAAGAGACGGGATGCCGCTGGAGGTTGGGAAGAGACGGGATGCCGCTGGAGGTTGGGAAGAGACGGGATGCCGCTGGAGGTTGGGAAGAGACTGGATGCCGCTGGAGGTTGGGAAGAGACGGGATGCCGCTGGAGGTTGGGAAGAGACGGGATGCCGCTGGAGGTTGGGAAGAAGCGGGATGCTGCTGGATATTGGCAAGAGACTGGGGATGCCGGTGGAGGTTGGGGAAGAGATGGGATGCCGCTGGAGGTTGGGGAAGAGAGGATGCCACTGGAGGTTGGGGAAGAGACGGGATGCCACTGGAGGTTGGGGAAGAGACAGGATACCGTTGGAGGTTGGGGAAGATATGGGATGCCCTGGAGGTTGGGGAAGATATGGGATGCCCTGGAGGTTGGGGAAGAGACGGGATGCCGCTGGAGGTTGGGGAAGAGACGGGATGCCGCTGGAGGTTGGGATTAGACTCGGGATGCCACTGGGGGTTTGGTATATGCTGGGGATGCCGCTGGAGGTTGGGCAAGAGACTGGATGCCTCTGGAGGTTGGGAAGAGATTGAATGCCGCTGGAGGTTGGGGAAGAGACTGGTTGCCTCTGGAGGTTGGTAAGAGACTGAATGCCGTTGGAGGTTGGGGAAGAGACTGGATGCCTCTGGAGGTTAGGAAGAGATCGAATGCTGCTGGAGGTTGGGAAGAGATAGAATGCCGCTGGAGGTTGGGACTCGACTGGGGATTCCACTGGTGGTTTGGCATATGCTGGGGATGCCGCTGGAGGTTTGGCATATGCTGGGGATGCCGCTGGAGGTTGGGGAAGAGACTGGAGGCCTCTGGAGGTTGGGAAGAGATAGAATGCCGCTGGAGGTTGGGGAAGAGACTGGATGCCTCCGGAGATTGGGAAGAGATAGAATGCCTCTGGAGGTTGGAAAGAGATAGAATGCCTCTGGAGGTTGGAAAGAGATAGAATGCCTCTGGAGGTTGGAAAGAGATAGAATGCCTCTGGAGGTTGGAAAGAGATAGAATGCCTCTGGAGGTTGGAAAGAGATAGAATGCAGCTGGAGGTTGGGAAGAGACTGGAGATGCCACTGGGGGTTGGCATATGCTGGGGATGCCGCTGGACGTTGGGGAAGACACTGGATGCCTCTGGAGGTTGGGAAGAGATAGAATGCCGCTGGAGGTTGGGAAGAGATATGCCATTGGGGGTTGGGGCGAGACTGGGGATGCAATTGGGAGTTGGGACGAGATTTGGGATGGCCATAATAACGTAGAAACGTTTGGAGCAAGTAAACAATCATCAGGTTAAAAGATGACATAACTGGGTCACCGATAAAGTGCTTGTACAAAGCCAATGAATAAAATAATTAATTACCTGAAAAAGGGCTGTCTATGATAGCTTGAGGATGATTAACCTTTATCAGAGGGCACACAGAGTTCACTAAATAAGAACCATTCTTCGAATGGGAGACACCATCTCTTGCAGCATTCTGTAACCGTGTTAATAGGGTGCACACAGGAGTCCAAAGTGACGACTATTCTTCTGGTGGGAAAAGCTATCTTAAGCGAACAGAAGCAAGAGGGTCTGTTCGAGCCAGGACCTCGTATTAATTGGTAGGGTCCATATATTACAATCTCACTGAAATCAGAAACACTCATGAGGTGAATTCACTGAGGGCCCAGCAGTGACCACTTTTCACCAGGGCTTGCAAAAGAGAAGCAGGGGGCAGGGTACATGTTGGTGAGCTGGAACATCAGTTATTGAGGGAGCGTGCGGGCTGCTCTGCTTGCCATGGGGCCCTCCCTACTGAGCCAAGCCCAGTAAAGGGGGGGGGGGCTGGGACTGTGCAGAGCCCACCAGCAGCTCCTTTAGTTGGCTGAACCTTTTGGTAGAAAAGGTGATGAATTTGGTTAACCAAGAACTTAAAAGGGTGTTATCAGGATTAAGGGAGGAATTCACAGCTTATCGACATGTGCGGACTCCCAGCTTGCTCCACTTACGCTTGAGCCTGCTTTTTCGCTCGTCCACCAATTCCGGGCAGAGGCAGACAACATGTTCAAGGGTTTCCTCACACTAACCATATCCTCTGCAAATTTTTTTTTGCGTAGGTCGACCCCAGCTGCCAAATGATTAAAAAACTGGCACTCCCCAAGCCTGAGAGCATTGAATCTTGCCTTGAAACTGATGGAATAGGTGCAAGAGAGGTAATATGAGGGGGGATGCCTGCCGGTAAGTGTTAATGACCATCCAGGCATGTTTGTTTGGCTAGGACGGCCCTGTCTGAATGGTATGACTAGAGGCGTACACATTTATTTAAATACCGCAGTTTAAAGGCTGACTGACTCTGGTTGGTAACCCAAAGTTCTCTCACATCCAGAAGGCGCTGGCAGTCCCACATGAACTGATGTTTCAATCGTCTTGGGCTGCAGGTGTTAATTTCGGCCCATAATAGCGCCTCTAGGCAGTCACCCCAAGCCGCCCGAAGTTTCACACAGATTGAGATAGACACCAGCTGCCCAGGAGGGGATGCCCTGTTTAAATGGAGCCTTGGGGAGACCTTTGGGACCCAAGGCCCCTCCACCAGTGCCTTCTGCATTACAAGGACCAGTCGTCTCATCAGGGAGGGCAGATTGATGACAGCGGAAAATAAGTGATCTTGGTCATGAGGCAAGTCTGGGGTGATATCCACGCTCGAACCAGAAGTACCTTGGCTCATCAAGGAGGGCAGATCCGTGACGGGGGAGGGTGCATGATCATAATCGTGGGGTGAAACTGAAGTAGGCCATGTTTGGACTAGAGGGACATCTACCCGGTGTGCTGGTTTCAAACCCACTTGATTAAAAGTGCCTGTAGAGGAAGGATGCCCATTCTGGTTCAGTAATATTTGCACAACCAGACCTGCGGATTCCATTGTTTACACCAAACGTATCTCACCTCCAGAGACTGGTCCAGATTTAGCCTGATAGTCTGGCTGTGTTAGCTTTAGTGAAGAGGGGCCTCCTTTATGCATCTCGTTTCGAATTGGCCCTGGGTGGTGACATTATGGGAGCAGGAGCGAAGCTGTTTGTCCCATGTAACCTGGGTAGTACAAGCGGTATCAGTGAAAGTGTTTGCTATGTATCTTTTCCCTTAAGAAAGGCCGCACAGTGAGATCACGCATGCCAGCGCTGGGGACGTTGTTGGCATATCGCTGCATAGAGACTTTTTGGGTGGCACCAGAGCCTTCTGAGTTTTGGAAATGGCAAAAAGACCTACAAGAATGGGCATTGGGGGGCGAACAACACATCAAGTTGATGTGCCGTGATAACAAAATCACACAGGGCCTGGCAGAATGGGCGGAAATGCTGATGAAATACTTGACCCCCTGAATAATAGACCTCCTTTGATTTAGAGGTTGATGTGATTCCTGGGCTGGTTGGGGTGGCTCTCAGCCTCATGTGTGCGTTTGTTTTATATTTATGTGGGATCACATGAGAAAAACATCCTGGTCTGTATTTTGGGATTTTTCATTTGTTTAAGCTCTTGCGGACTGTATCATGTGTCTGGTTAAGACTCCTGTGGGTGACGGCGAGGAAAACAGGCTTTGCTTGATTATGTTCTGTTATTATCTGCATTATGATAAATACCATTTGGAGAAAAAAATGCATATGTGGGCTTTGCTCAGTGGTTAATCATTGGTGCTGAGTACGGGATAGGGCAGGGCTAGAGGCATCGTGTTGACATGTCCTTAGGCCTGATGAGATGTATGTTTTTATGTTCAACTCTAGTGGACGGTGACGAGTGGGATATCCTGATCGCTCATTTCTTAGGCGTGGATCACTGCGGCCACAAGCATGGGCCGGATCACCCAGAGACTGCAAAGAAGCTCTTGCAGATGAATGAGATGCTCAGGTGAGTGTTTGAGTATGCTACCATTGTATTGTGGCATTTACATCATGATTCAGTATATCACGATATGTGAATTGGAAGTCTACACATCAGAGAGAAAGAGTATATTGAAACAAAGTACAAAAACAGAACATGGCCTCAGCACAGCAAAGGCAATGACGCAGGCCGAACAGCTAAGAGAGGGCTCGTCCCATAAAACATTGGGGTGGCCCACAAAATTTGCATAATGAGTTAAACAGTGCCACAGAGAGGGCAGTGTTTTTTGCCATTTATTTTCCCATGCTGCAGAAAGTGTAGCAGCCCCCACAGGAGACCCTAGTTTATTTTCAAGTTGACACCCAAAGTCTCTGGCGGAGAGCGATCCAGTTGATGACCCTGACAGAAGTTTGTTACTTTGGAGCACTTCTGGAGCGTGGGCTTTGTACCTTATGCCTTAAAAATGCAATGGCCTGTTTTGTTGGTCTTAAAGTTACTTTGGCAGCACCTGTTAAAAAAGAAAAGACTTGGGTGCATAGTATTTGAATGTTATAATGCTTTATTAACAAAGGTAAATACGATTAATTGGCTTATTAGTGAAAGCCATTGCAAGACTGCAGAATCACAAAGGTTGTAAAGTTGTTTGTATTGGGTTTTATTGTTATTCTGATACCCTGACGAAGTCCGTAGGTCTGACTTTCAATGAGTACTTCCTAATCTTGTGTATAGCCTAATTGGGAGTCTTGGAGTGAGGGGGTTGTGGTTTTAGGGTTCAAATCTCACTGGGGTATCAACTACTAAAGAGTGTCACGGTGTCCAACTGCTAACCTGTATATATGTTTTAATAAATATGTAGAATTTAGTAGCGAGTATGATAATATACTTTTAGTTTTATAAGCACTGGCTGGGCAATGATTTATTGAATGTTTGTTGCGTGCCTAGGGACTGTGTTACTGCCCTCACACCATGTCCCCTGAAAAGTCCTTGGGCGGTTCCAAATCATAACTGGTGACTCGAGATTTGAATAATTAAATTCCAGTCTGCAGTTAGGGCCCGATTCTCAGAACTAACTTAAGACAAAATCCTAAACTTACTACCATTTTGGTATTCACAGAAGGCACTTACTCATTTTGGTATTCACAGAAGGCACTTACTCATTTCGGTATTCACAGAAGTTAGGAGTCCTAACTTTAGGACTCCTAAATGCCTTCTGTGAATACCGAAAGTCTTAAAATTTGGATTTTTCTCAATTTAGTAGTCCTAAATTTAGGAATCCTAACTTTAGGACTCCTAAATGCCTTCTGTGAATACCGAAAGCCTTAAAATTAGGATTTTTCTCAGTTTAGTAGTAGTATAGTTAGGACTCCTAACTTTAGGACTCCTAAATGCCTTCTGTGAATACCGAAAGTCTTAAAATTAGGATTTTTCTCAATTTAGTAGTCCTAAGTTTAGATTTAGGACTACTAAATTGAGAAAAATCCTAATTTTAAGACTTTCGGTATTCACAGAAGGCATTTAGGAGTCCTAAAGTTAGGAGTCCTAACTATACTACTACTAAACTGAGAAAAATCCTAATTTTAAGACTTTCGGTATTCACAGAAGGCATTTAGGAGTCCTAAAGTTAGGACTCCTAACTTCTGTGAATACCGAAATGAGTAAGTGCCTTCTGTGAATACCAAAATGAGTAAGTGCCTTCTGTGAATACCAAAATGGTAGTAAGTTTAGGATTTTGTCTTAAGTTAGTTCTGTGAATCGGGCCCTTAGACTTTTTTTTTTTTTTTTAGAAGCATATGGTGGTGCTAGATACTCCGCTCGCACCCAACGGACAGAAGAGAACACGCGTACGATTCCGTTACTCTGCAGAAGTCTTAAGTGTATCGAGGCAAAAGTTTGAGGAGGCAAGAAATGTTTAGCCCCTCGTAACTCGGGATAGTGAATAAACTCTTACCACAGCCGATTGTCAAGTTCAGGCACATTAAAGCCAAAAAGTGTTAAATTGGGAGGATCTCGGAATATACTAAAAATCAAGATACCCCGTAAGAATTAGTCTGCAGTTGGGATCGTTGTAAGAGGCTGTCCAAAGCTGCAAAAGAATACTGCAGATTTTAAGAAAGACTGCTTTATGTTTATACCAGTGCCTAATATTAACATGAGTTGGAGGCCCAATAACGCAGGATAATTGCAGTGATTTAACAATGATGAACAACAGAGAGGCTTGAAATGTTAGTCTTGAAAAAGATGGAATATTAAAGAGAAACCATTGAAACGCGTCTGCTTTTTCTGTGGCATAATCTATGGGAACACTTTGTGCTGTATATTGTCAAATAAAGTGTACCCAGGCCAAGTGAGGAAATTGTCCCATGTGATATGCTTGACCAATGACAAACCTTAGTGTCTAATTATATTTTTCTCTCTTTGTTTATGCAATATTGTTTTGTATAATAATTTTGTTTTGTATAATGTTTTTAATGTACTGTTTTCATATATATATATATATATATATATATATGGGATTTTTTTTTTAAAGATTGTGTCACATATCTGATGTGATTTTTATGTTTATAAATTTGTACAAGAATGTATAATAAAATAACATTATCTAATTGTTGGTTGTAATAGAGATATTTATTAAAAATAAAACAGGGTATATATACAATACTTGAAATTAGGATGGGATTTACTTAAACAATTATATTGTTTTAATTAGAAACCAAGGGATAACTTGTCTTTAATCTATTGAATAGTACTCCAGTCCCTTTGTGTGTGTAAATGGGTCACTCTCTATTTTTATACACGGTGCTAGATACTCATCTAACATCATGGTTTGAACAAAGGCTTTTGATTTACACCTTTTGTCAAATTAATACTCTTGTTATCAAAAACCAGTAAAAGCAGCGGGGAAAAGGGGCAGAGCGCAGCCATCTGCATAGAACGTATAGGCAGGCTAAATCCCTCTTTGCATGTTATTGGGTCCATGAGCTGTTTTCACAGCTGGAAAGAGATGCATGACAGGAAAGCATTTTCCTTCTATGGGAAGAGGGCAGACTGCAACAGTTTATTGGTCACACCTAAGTTCACGCTCCAGCTGCCTGGCTTTCTTCAGAGATTAATCAAAATAGGAGCATGTTTTGAGTAGGTATCAAGCCTGTGTCTTGATTTCATGGAATATGTTAGGGGATAATTTACATTACTGCTATGTAGAGTCATTGCAGTGCCTGGGCACTTTGTGTGCAGCATAGAGGAACAGTTGGTGCACTGTAGAGTATTCAAATGGTGTGTGTTTCTCTTTGACAGGACTCTCATTGAACACCTGGACAAGGACACCATACTGTTCGTTGTGGGTGACCATGGTATGACAGACACAGGAGACCATGGAGGAGACAGTGAGAAGGAAGTGAATGCTGCCCTCTTTGTCTATAGTAAAACGCCACTTTTTGGAGATCCGCTCCACAAGGTAATGCAATATGCCACAGACAGAACTGGGGCAGGTATTATGAGGAAGTCCTGGGGACCAGGATGTGAACCGGAGCCCAAGTGCTTGGGTTAACGCAAGTAATTGTCTGTCATTGAGTCAATCTAAGGGTACTTCAGGTCCCATTTAGTAGATTTTGAGCATGCTTACTATACAATACAAATGATTTACTCTGAATGGTATTCTATGTATGGCCTGTGTGAATAAATGGTTATCTTCCACTCCCAGTGCTTTCAACTTGACACCTTTGAACATAGGCCAAGTGGAAATTCCAAGCACTGTTTGAGGGAGAATGCTAATCTGGACTTGGCACTTAAAATAAAAAAAAGCCATTCTAAAACTGAACTGGCCAAATACTGTGTGGAAGCCTAGGACTGAGATTGCGTTTGTGTTATATCTTTTCTGGGATACATGAACAATTGCCACTGTTCCCAATAAGGCACTTTTTAATAGAGTTAACATAAAAAGCCTCAATACTGGTTCAATGTACAAGTGCTGCTCTTCTGCATGAAAATGAGACCTTTTTATGCATACATTGTAGTATCTGCATCTGGAAGTTGGTGGATCCTAGGTTCCTTCCGTCCCTTGCCTTAGCCGCTACTCTAACAGGTTCACCAAGTGGAACTCATCACACTTTAAATAAGATATAAGATTAATACTTCTACGATTTTTTAAATATAAAAAGCGTCCATGTGCAAAGGACTGTTCTGGATGTAGGCCAATGAGAAATTGCAGGCACAGTCGAAACTTCTTAATCAGTGTTTTAAAGAAAGGTTTGGTAACTGTTTCAAGGCCCCATAAGTTAGGTACAGACCATGAGAACACCTGTGTGCATAGGACAGGAGGGACTTGTGGGGTTTCTGGAAACAATGTTAAGTCAGATGCTCATTGCGTGAAGGCTGAAACCGAAACCCTGTGCTGAGACCTTTCCATCTTCATGCTAGTTGTTTATAGCCATATAATGTGGGACATAGATTTAATTGGAGAGGTTTGGGGGGCCCAGATATGCTTCTGAAAGTTTTAAGAGGTTGAGTGTTGTCTCTACCTGTTGTAAATATTGATGGGGTATTTGATAGTGAAACTTCGAGTGACCTTTTAACTCTTATTCCTTTCCTCTAGGAGCCAGAAGCTGTTCCTCAGGTTAACCTCGTTCCCACGCTGGCGCTGCTGCTTGGAGTCCCCATTCCCTACAGTAACATTGGAGGCGTGATGGCAGACTTGTTCTCTTGGAGCTATGAAGATTTCAACCATTCTCCGTCCTACACACAGGCATTGGCTTATCACATTAACGCGCAGCAGGTATTGTTTTAATTTGACATACTAGTTATTTGTTTGAGAGTTCGTCATGTAAGATCATACATTCGTATGTGTTTCCCCATGTGTATCAGCCTCTCCATGCTAAGCATTTCTTACTTTTTCCCTGCCCACGTATCTCCTACACAGCCTTACCTTGCTTATTCATCCTTTCTCATGCCTGTTCTTCCACACCAGCCAAGCCTCGCTGTCTTTTCTTTCTCCCACGTCATATATCTTTCGGTACCTTTTTACTATCCATGAAACCGATAAGGGAGCCGACCATATTATAAGACTGCATTCATTCCGTAGTCACAGGTTTGAATCCCGGCATGGGATAATGAACTCTTAGTTTGGAAGATGAGTTTCTCCTTATTTACCCTTTTTTATGAGCTTTAAGATAAGTTTGAATGCCCTCTTTCAGTGCTTTTCTATGGCGCATCTCTTGTTTTCTTCAAGCTTGCCACCCGGAAGCACCACCAGCTGATCCGCGCCGCCAAGAAAACAGCATTCAAGGACCGGTTGGACAACAACGCACACAACTGCAAGGAACTCTTCAACATCGTGAAAGAGCTTTCCAACCCCAGCGCAGGAAACAACGACATCACCCCATCGCAAGACCTCTGCAACTCCCTCGCTTCATACTTCCACAACAAGATCGCGGACATACACAACAGCTTCAACAACCAACCAACGCACACCATGACCGGACAACCACCCCCCACCACCACCCTCCACGCCTGGACCCCGATCAGCACCGAAGACACCATCCGCACGATGAACTCCATCCACTCCGGATCACCGACCGACCCCTGCCCTCACCACGTCTTCAACAAGGCCGACGCTGTCATCGCACCCCACCTGCGAGACATCATCAACACATCCTTCGACACGGCCACCTTCCCTGAGAGCTGGAAGCACGCCGAACTCAGCGCTCTACTCAAGAAACCAACAGCGGACCCCACCGAACTCAAGAACTACCGCCCCATCTCGCTCCTCCCGTTTCCAGCCAAAGTCATCGAGAAGACCGTCAACAAGCAGATGGCCGCCTTCCTCGAGACGAATGGATCCCTCGACCCCTCACAGTCCGGCTTCCGAGCCAATCACAGCACCGAGACCGCCCTCATCGCCGCCACCGATGACATCCGAGCCCTGATGGACAACGGAGAAACAGCGGCCCTCATCCTCCTAGACCTCTCCGCGGCATTCAACACTGTCTGCCACCGCACCCTAGTACAGCGCCTCAGCAACATCTGAATCCAGGACAAGGCGCTGGAATGGATCACCTCCTTCCTCGACGGAAGAACACAGAGAGTCCGCCTACCACCGTACAAGTCAGAGGCCTCCGAAGTCATCTGCGGCGTCCCTCAAGGATCATCTCTGAGCCCCACCCTCTTCAACGTCTACATGAGCCCCCTCGCGGCCATCGCACGCAAACACAACCTCAGCATAATCTCCTACGCCGACGACACCCAGCTGATCCTCTCCCTGACCAACGACCCCGCCTCCGCCAGAGCCAACCTGCACGAAGGGATGAAAGAGGTAGCCAAGTGGATGACGACCAGCCGCCTGAAACTGAACTCTGACAAGACGGAGGTCCTCATCCTGGGCTCTTCACCCTCCGCCTGGGACGACTCCTGGTGGCCTCCCGCCCTGGGCACCGCACCCAAACCAACGGACCACGCACGCAACCTGGGCTTCATCCTGGACTCCTCCCTCTCCATGACCAGGCAAGTCAACAACGTCTCCTCGGCGTGCTTCAACATCCTACGCATGCTACGGAAGATCTTCTGGTGGATCCCCACGAGACCAGGAAGACCGTCACCCAGGCCCTCGTCACCAGCCGACTGGACTACGGCAACGCCCTCTACGCCGGTACCACCGCCAAGCTCCAGAAGAGACTCCAGCGGATCCAGAACGCCTCAGCCAGACTCATCCTCGACATCCCACGAACCAGCCACATCTCCGGACATCTGAGAGACCTTCACTGGCTCCCCGTCAACAAAAGAATCACCTTCCGCCTCCTCACCCACGCACACAAAGCCCTACACGACCAAGGCCCGAGCTACCTCAACAGCCGGATCAACTTCTACGCTCCCAAACGCCACCTCCGATCAGCCAACCACGCCCTCGCCGCCATCCCCCGCATCCGAAGAGCGACTACAGGAGGAAGGTCCTTCTCCTACCTGGCCGCCAAGACCTGGAACTCCCTCCCTCCCGACCTGCGCCTGACCCAAGACCACCTCTCCTTCAGGAAAAGACCTGGCTGTTCGAGCAGTAGCGGCCCCCCCCCCCCCCCCCCTCCCCCAGCGCCTTGAGACCCTACGGGTATGTAGCGCGCTCTATAAGTGTCATTGATTGATTGATTGATTTTCTTTGTGTTTTAGTGCTTTTGATCCTAGTATCAGATTTTGTTCGAGATATTTTTGTACTTTTAAGGGTCCAAACCTTTTTAACTTGGACAGAAAGTTAAGTTCTATATTTCTTAAATGGATTACTACCAAGGGAGGCAAGGATTCTCTCAGAAACCAGATTATCTTTGTGGCTCAGATTAGTGAGACCTCGTGGGAGTGCAATTGCTGCTCACAACAAGACTGCAGCCTCTCTCCTGTAGCCTAACAATTATACTCCCTACAACTCTCACTTGTGGATGCACAACATATTTATCTCCCCGGCTTGATTAAGACTGTCATTCTTCTTTCCTCAATGAACTGCAATTATTCCAGATCAATAGGTTCGAGGCATGTGGGCTGCTGAATTCATATCTGTGCATAGATCGCCGCCTAGTGTTGGGTCCGGATGTTTGCACGTTGTTGTCCTGGAAGAGTCTTCGAAGTATCCTGAGATAGGTGACTCCTCCCCTGGACCACAGTGCGCATGGGCATCCTCTCCATCCTCAGATTGTTTTTTCCGCCATTGGGTTCGGATGTGCTTATCTTGACTCAAGTTAGGAAAAACTTTTTTCAGGCCAAAAGGCCTTTAGTTCGCGTCGGTACTGTTCCCGATCGGTATCGACAGTTACTTGTTAGTTTACTAACTTCAAAAACAACTTTTTCGCATCGACATCGACACCATCGACGATGGAATCGAGGACACCATTCAAGCGGTGTCCTGTTTGCAATGCAAAATATCCCCATGTCGACGTCCACCCGGTGTGCAACAAATGCCTTTCACCGGATCACGACGAATCCACATGTATGGCCTGTGCCCGATTCCGTTCCAAAAAGACTCTCCGGAATCGACGAGCAGCGAGACTTGAAGCGCAGCAAGCGGCACCGGCCCCAACCAACATCTTCAGCGCCAAGGACGAAGATGTGGAAGGCGTGGAGAACCTACCCTCCAGCCCCGCTTCCGAACACAATTCCGGATCGGAAGACATCGAAGAACAACTCTTTCACAGGGATGAAGACGACACCGAGGTAGGAGACTACGATGAGGCCTTAGGGGCCGAAGAAAGTAGCTCCGGTGATGAGCAAGGCCTACCCGTACAGACGGAGGATATCCCAGTGCGTCAATCTATGGCTCCGGTCGAGGGATCGCCTTCGGGCCTTACCCAAGACCTATCCCGCAGTTCTTCGGCCCCGCCCTCGGGCCCGGCCTCGGACATTCAGCGACAGCCATTAGTACCTAAAACGACTGGTTTCCCTTCATCGAAACCGAAACCAAAAGTCGTGTCGGTTCCACAGAAACCGAAACTGAAAGTGACACTGGTCGGATCGAAGCCCACTGCACCTTCGACGACAGCAAAACCCGTCGGCGCCGACCGCACCCAACGGGACTTCGGTGCCGAACTCGCAGCAGCCGACGTCGGCGCCGACGTCGGCGCCGACACACGGAAAAAGGCCATCGGTACCGCCCAACCGCCCCGGCACCGAAACAATCGGCTCCGGCCACGAAGGTCAAAATGGCCGCTGCGTCGCACACCACTTCGAAAGCAGCACCTAAGGCCCAATCATCGACGCCGTCAACGGCTACTACCTCTCCTCGACTCGATGACCCCGTGGCCCCGAAGAAGCCCACGCCTGCCTCTACAGAACCGCTCGGTGCCAAAGAACCGTCGGCGCTCCAGGTGCGACAAGTTGCAGCGTCCTTGCAACGCATCAAAGAAAAGGCAGCCCTCCAGGACACGTCGGGCCCCGAGCCGAAAACAGCTCAAAAAGCTTCTCCAGCACCATCCCATATCACCTTTGGCCTGCCGCCATCCACGGCGCCAAAAATGTTCGAAATAAGAACACGTGTCACCCAAACTAGGATTACACCTGCCGAACGCTCTCCTCCGGAGACGTCACCGTCCCACATCATCGATGCCGACACCGGCAGAATTATGCTCCACAAGCGGAGAATATCTTCCGAACACGCTTTGGACTCCTACCGGATCCCGCTAAAGAAAAAGCTGCCAGCGGATTCGGAACCAGTTCTTTACGAACGTCTCCATACCTCCTACCCAAATCCACAGTCCTTCTCTCCGACACACTCCGAAACCGACGTTTTGGAGGACTATATGGGTGACGACGTCCCCTACCCCAGAGAGATGGACCCTGAAGGCCAACAGGACCCTGACCAGGCTTGGGATGACCCTGTAGACACAGGTGCACCTATGGATACACAGGACACGCAGCTATATGGCGCAAAAACATCTCCCACAGAGGACACTGCCGCATTCAACGCCCTAATTGAACGTGCTGCGGCAAATCATGGTGTGCAACTCCACTCTGACACAATCGAGGACGATTTTCTAATGGATACTTTCGCATCCTCAGAGAGACATATCAAAACTCTACCCATGTTGAAGGGTGTCCTCAAACCAGCAAAGGACATTTTCAAAGAACCCACCAGGGCAAGAGTAATAAACCCCAGGATGGACAAAAAATATAGGTTGGCTCCTGGGGACCCTACGTACATTAGAGGCCAGTTGCCTCTGGATTCCATCGTAGTCGCAAATGCTCGCAAACGGGCGCACTCGCAGACAACTGGGGATGCTCCTCCCCCGGACAAAGAGTCCAAGGTGCTCGAGACCTCCGGCAAACGGGTTGCAGCCCAGGCAGCTAACATATGGCGTATTGCCAATACCCAGGCGCTCCTAGCTCGCTACGATCGCGCACACTATGACACATTAGAAACCCTACTCCAACATCTCCCTGACCAATACAAAGAGGGAGCAGAGATCCTCATCAGGGAGGGACAACTCCTCACGAACGCATCCATTAAGTGTGCACTGGATGCCGCAGATACAGCTGCCAGAGCAATAAACACCAGCGTCATGCTACGACGACACGCCTGGTTACGAATCTCCGGATTCAAACCTGAGGTTCAACATAACATCCTCAATCAGCCGGTCAACCCCGACTACTTATTCGGGCCAGAAGTTGACACCACCCTAGAAAAAATAAAAAAGGACACAGACACTGCAAAGTCCATGGGGGCTCTCCAAACGCAGACCTTTCGGAGTGGCTCCTTTCGTCGCCCCGGAAATAGAGGAGCAGGCAGAGGACAGGGGTCACAGCAAACCTACAACAAGGGCAACACACAAAGTACCTACGATAAAAACACCCGGGGTGGGTATCGTGGCTCTAGCACAAAGGGCGGAGGACGCGGATACGGCAATACCAGGTCCTCCCCCAAGAACAAACAGTGACGCCCTCTCCCTTCCTCCCGACCACATAACACCTGTCGGGGGAAGGCTACAAAGGTTCCTGTCCACGTGGAACTCCATCACCACGGACAGGTGGGTCAAAGATATTATCAAACACGGTTACTGCCTAGAATTAACCTCCACTCCACCCACAATACCACCAAAACACCGTCCTATGTCCTCAGAGCACTTAGCGCTATTACAGCAGGAAGTGCTCAGTATGCTGGAAAAAGGCGCAATAGAGGTCGTACCCGTCTACGAGCAAGGCACGGGGGTGTACTCCCTGTACTTCTTAATACCAAAAAAGGACGGGTCACTCAGACCTATACTAGACCTGAGACCCCTCAACCGCTACATTCTCTCGGAGCATTTCCACATGCTCACCCTACAACAAGTCCTCCCGCTGCTCAAACAGGGAGACTTCCTGGCCACGCTAGACCTCAAAGATGCGTATTTCCACATACCCATTCACCCCTCGCACAAAAAATATCTCAGGTTCACTGTTCAAGGGCAGCACTACCAATTCAAGGTTCTTCCCTTCGGCGTGACAACAGCACCCAGAGTCTTCACAAAGTGCCTAGCTACTGTGGCTGCACATCTACGGAGGCAACACATTCACGTCTACCCTTACCTGGACGACTGGCTTGTTCAAGCAAAGTCAGCCCAGCAATGTGCCAGCCACATGTCCAGCACCATTCACCTTCTTCACAGTCTGGGGTTCTCACTAAATTACCCAAAATCACATCTCCAACCCGCACACGTACAACAGTACCTAGGTGCGACCATAGACACTCTGGCAGCCACAGCTCAGCCAAATTTAGTGAGGATCAACAGCATGCAAATGCTGATTTCCAAGTTCAAACCCCAACACTCCCTTCCTGCGCGAGTGTTTATGCAGTTGATAGGCATGATGGCCTCCTGCATCTTCATAGTCCCACACGCGAGACTACATATGCGCCCGCTTCAGGAGTGCTTAGCACGTCAATGGAATCAGGCTCACGGGCAACTAAAAGACCTAGTGTTGGTGAGCGGTCGGGCATACAACTCTCTGCATTGGTGGAATCCATAAAACCTTTGCAAGGGCCGACCGTTCCAAGAGCCTGTTCCACAAATAATACTGACAGCGGACGCGTCTCTCCAGGGATGGGGAGCTCATGTACTCAATTACACAGTGCAGGGACTATGGACAATACAACAAAAGAAGATGCACATCAACCTTCTAGAACTGATGGCAATCTTCCTAGCAATGAAAGCATTCAAAGTACACTTGTGCAACAAAGTCGTGTTGATCCGGATGGACAACATGACCGCCATGTAATACATACAAATGCAGGGAGGAACACTCTCCACAGTTGTCTCATCTGGCTCAGAGCATGTGGAAATGGGCCATTCAGAGGAACATGTTCCTCATGGCGGAACACCTCCCCGGCAAGGACAACCAGATGGCGGATCTGCTCAGCAGACACAGCCACCAGATGCACGAGTGGGAGTTACACCCATCAGTACTCCAACCGTACTTCCACCAGTGGGGTCATCCAGAGATAGACCTATTCGCCACAAGCGAAAACGCAAAATGCCAAAGCTTTGCCGCCAGGTTCCCACATCCGCAGTCGCAGGGCAATGCGATATGGATGAACTGGTCCGGCAGATTTGCGTACGCTTTTCCCCCAGCACCATTGATACCGCTGGTGGTACGCAAACTCAGACAACACTCACTAACACTCATCCTGGTTGCTCCAACATGGGCACACCAACCATGGTACACCACCTTTCTCGAACATTCCGTGGTGCCGCATCAAAGGCTGCGGATCAAACCCGCGCATTTGACGCAGAACCATGGCGAGATTCAGCACCCAGATCCGCAACAGCTGAACCTGGCAATCTGGCTCCTGAAGTCCTAGAGTTTGGCTACCTCAACCTGCCACCTGACTGTATGGACATCATTAAGGAGGCTAGAAGACCCACTACCAGAGCTTGCTATGCAGCCAAATGGAAAAGGTTCGTAATTTATTGCACTAACAATGACATTAACCCGCTAGACGCATCCATCCAAAACATAATTTGTTACCTCTTACACCTATACCGATGCAATCTGGCATACACCTCAATACGTGTCCATTTGACCGCAATATCAGCCTATCTCCAGAACAGGCAGCACCTCTCTTTATTCAGAGTGCCTGCCATCAAAGCATTCTTGGAAGGACTCAAACGAGTAATTCCTCCAAGCCACCCACCAGCTCCAATGTGGAACCTCAACTTGGTCCTCACCAGACTGATGGGTCCACCCTTCGAACCTCTGCACTCCTGCGAGATTCAATTCCTCACCTGGAAAGTAGCTTTCCTAGTAGCGATCACCTCTTTGAGGAGAGTTAGTGAACTCCAGGCACTAACCGTTCAAGAGCCATTCATACAGGTTCACGCCAACAGGGTCGTACTACGTACCAACCCCAAATTCATGCCCAAGGTGATATCGCAGTTCCACATGAATCAAACTATTGAACTGCCTGTTTTCTTTCAAAACCCACAAACTGTCGCAGTAAGAGCACTCCATACACTGGATGTAAAGAGAGCCCTCATGTACTATATAGACAGGACTAAAGTCTTCAGGAAAACAAAACAACTTTTCGTTGCCTTTGCCCCACACCACAAAGGTAACGCCATCTCCAAAGCAGGTATAGCCAGATGGATCGTTAAATGTATTCAAATTTGCTATCAAAAAGCTAAACGCACATTAACGATTCCCCCACGAGCCCACTCAACACGTAAGTTAGGGGCCTCCATGGCTTTCCTGGGAAACATTCCCTTGCATGATATCTGTAGAGCAGCCACCTGGTCCACTACACATACATTTACCAAACACTATTGTGTAGATGTGCAATCAAAACAGCAGGCAGCTGTAGGACAGGCTGTTCTCAAAACTCTTTTTCAGACCGCTGCAGCTGGCACTGGTGGCCGCCGCTAATAGAGGGTACTGCTATATATTCTATGCACAGATATGAATTCAGCAGCCCACATGCCTCGAACTGAATATGCTACTTACCAGTATGCATCTGTTCTTGGCATGTAGGGCTGCTGACATTCATATCGCCCACCCTCCTCCCCGGCGCCTGTAGCAGCTGCAGCTCTCAGAATTACTATAAGCATGGTCATCACTTTCTGTATCTACTCCATCACTGCCACAATTGCGAAAAACAATCTGAGGATGGAGAGGATGCCCATGCGCACTGTGGTCCAGGGGAGGAGTCACCTATCTCAGGATACTTCGAAGACTCTTCCAGGACAACAACGTGCAAACATCCGGACCCAACACTAGGCGGCGATCTATGCACAGATATGAATGTCAGCAGCCCTACATGCCAAGAACAGATGCATACTGGTAAGTAGCATATTCAATCCTCCAAATCAACAAGGGAGCAGGACCGTTATGCCCTAAACCTTTCTTTGGTCCAGTCACCATATCTTTAATATCCATAGCTGGCGTAATTTAAAAGGCAACTTCTTGTAGGGGGCCATCAAAGTGCACCAGTCATTTATTGCCCCTAAGATGACCTGGATATCAGGCCAATGTTTTACATCTTTTCATGCTGTATCAGTTTTCTCCTTGTAGATCTATGTAGGCCAAAGCAGTATTGAGGGCTGGATGACCTCTTTGGATCTCCAAGATGCTTACTTCAACATCCCATGTAACTACAACATTCAGTTTCTCTGATTTACTATAAGCTTACTGAATTTTTCATTCAGACTGAGCTACATTCCCAGCTGTGGCAGTCCATCTACGTTCAAGTCCCATACTCAGACAATTGATTGGTAGTGTCTCACCGCTTGCAAAGAGAACCCACAGCCAGTTTGCAATATTGTCTTTAATTAAGGTTATTCCATCACCAAAAGCAAATTTAATCTTATCTTTCTTAATAAACTTCACTTAATTGGAGCGATGCTAGACTCCTTTGTTTTTCGAGTTTCCCTACCCAGTGATAGGATCATTTATTCAAAACGGGTGAAGCAGCATTTTCTCCAAATGATCAGTGACTTGGGCATCTTGGTTGCAGAGGCTCTTGATTCTGATAGCCACCTGTTATGTTATGTTAGCGATCATTTGTAGAGCGCAGCTATCACTCCGTAGAGCATCATGGTGCTAAGTGGATCGCTTGGTGAAACCAGGTACCTGAGGGTGAAAGGAATGGGATTAGATAAGTCCTCTGCATAGTGTGTCTAGGGCTGTAAAGATCCAAGTTTCTTCCGGAAGAGAGTTTCTGACTGGATAGAACGAAGGTGGTTGGTGAGTTGGTTCCATGCTTTGGAGCCACTCACTGCAAGAGATTTTCCTCCTTTTGAGACAAATCTAAACACTGGAGGTTTTAGCAGATTAGCGTTAGATGATCTTCGAGTACGGGAAGATATATAGCGCACAAACCTGGGCCGGAGGTAGTGAGGACCTGTGGAGTGAAATATTCTGAAAGTGATTATTAGGATCTTGAACAGGATTCTTTTATGGGTTGGTAGCCAGCGTAATGCTTCCAGAGCAGCCGACGCTGGGCCATTTTAGTACCAGGCGGGCAGCTGCGTGTTATACCATCTGAAGTTTGTGTAAGACCGACGTATTAGCACCTGCACAGAGGCTTTTGCAGTAGTCCAATCTTGATGTGATTAGGGCCACTGCAACTGCTTGTCCCGCCACGATAGGGAGTAAATCAAAAAACGTTTTGAGTGATTTTATGGTATGAAAGCAGGTCCCAGCTACTGCTAATGATTGTTGGTGGTATTATGTTGTTCTTTTGACTTGGATTTGGGTGCATATTCTGCAGCATCAACCTTGCTGAGAATTGGACTCAGTTGCCTTATGCGCACTACAGGAAGATTGCAGTTTACATCCGGAGGTAGTTCCCCAGTCCCCTGTGAGAACCTTTGACCCAAGGTTCTCTGGATTCTCAAGGAAAGAGATTGGCATACCAACCATGTAGAGTGTGTCATATTTAAAGCTTTGCAGGCCATGTTTTTTCAGGTCCTCACAGACCACATGGTTGGATGTTTTACTTGAATAAGGAAGAAGTCACTCAGCACCATTCTGGTTTTCTAGTCCAGCGATTCAAGTTGAGGACGGGTCACTGTACAAAACTATTTGGGCAGTGTCTCATCTTCAGAGGCAGAAGAATGTGGATGCAGCATTCCTTAGTCGACCGCATCATGCTAAACGTGTGTGGGAGATTAGTCAAGATGAATAGGTGATTATCTTCAAGACCTGGATCTTTCTTAAAATAGGGTTATTTGCCACGAGTGGCAAATCTCAGTCCCTGGCGTTTGTATCACATCAGGGCTTGCAAGATGTCGTTCTTCTGACCTGGTTTAGAAAATCTTTTGTGTTGCTCCCTTTTTAGTAATTCTTTGGGTTCTTCTGAGAAGTCCTACAGCTCCAGTCTAATCCTGATTGGCATGATCAGCTATGGTTAATACAACCTTAAGCAGCAAACAGAATAAAAACAAGAGGTGACATTTTAGCACTTGATCTTCAAGAGGTGTTAAATCATTTAAAGGCACTGTTAAAAGGCATCCTGTCGCCCATTTCACAATTGGATTTTACAGGTTTTAAATTATATTCTCGTAAGCCATTGCAGCCTACGTAGATACACCTTGATGACCTTTTTGTTTTTTATCCTCCTGTTTGCCATCCTGTTCCTGAAAACATTTAAATCTTGTTTTGGCTGCCTGTATGTCAAAGATACCTTGCACTATTTTCCCAAAAAATAACAGAATACACTTTGATCTAAAGCAAGAGATTGGCTCCCAGTTTTCATCCTAAAATTAGCTTTCAAGCTCTGAAGCTGTACCTGTAAAGGTTGAAATCTTCCGAGCGTCTGAGCATTGATGTGCATATGTGGTGTTCTTACTCGGGCATCAAAAGTCTGCAGTTAAGTGATCTCTCTTACCAGGCGGGTGGTCGGAAACCTTTTACAGTTCTATGTCAGAGACTTCATGTTCTTTTCACAAGAGCAAAACAAAAGCAATGAATGTTGAGCAGATGTTTGACAAATAGAAGAAAAGACAACAGAATGATGGTGATATATCCTTTATTCATGCAATTAACAATACTTTATTTAAGTTTTACAGCAACTCAGCCTTTTTCTTCAAACCAGATTCTTCCTAGGTGTTGGAACAACTGTCCTCTGTAAGGCTATGGTTGAGCTGTTATGCCAGGCTCTAGTACAAGTCTGGGCATTCCTGTGCATTTTCCCCCAGTGAGTGCCGTATTTTTGTGAGCCAAAGTGTACGTGTTTTGTGTGAGGGTAGCTAGGGCCCTACTTGCCAATGCTGTGCTAAGATTGTCAGTGAGTGCAGCGGGCAGCTACCATTTTATCTATAGCCGCCCTTTCGTCTATATCCATGTAGGGGTACTGCTTACCTGTTTTCCAATGCAAGAGGTTTTTTCAGGGCATCGTAGCGGGGTTCTATGCTCACAACTGTCTGATATGATACATAAACAAAAGAGGCCTGTAACGTGTGTGCTGTACAAGATGGTAATCTCCATTGTGATTAGCTGACATCTCCTCATCCTTGAAAACCGGTGTCCTTTTAGGGTGGTGAATCATTTGCTTTGATACAGGCTTCCTCTGCCTGATTAAAATCCACCCCACCTCCATTTCCAGTCTTGTTGTTATCTCCCCTGACATGAGCGTTTCCAGAGAAGGAATACACATACCCATCTGAGTCAGGTCAAATTGGTCACTGTGGACACCAAGGCAGGAAACACGCATATTTTGGGCAAAAACAGCAGGGAGCTGCACCTCCTAGATTGGAGGAGCCTTTTGAACATAAAAAAACTGCAGGCTCTTGGCAGCTGAAGGCATGCCCCTTTGGTAACTGGAAAGAGTATAGGTACTAACCACTGCAGTTCTGCATCCACCAGGGAGATGCAACTGCAAGAGCCAGGAAGGAGTGGAAACTCTTTATGGTTGCCATTCTCCCTCCAGACTGGATTGAAGTCCCATATCCTTCATAATCCCCTTATTGCAAGATCTGTGGAGACGAGGAAGATCTAATTGCCTGCCTCATTTTCCCTACCTGTGATTGCATCATCTTATTTGTTTTTTGGCCAGGAGAGGGAGTAAAGCTTTATACAAATGTGTTGTTGGAGGACAAGTTTGTCAGGGCCTTACCAAAGTGTGGATTGAGCCTGTCTGTCTCCTAGGAGAGCTCTGAATAGAGCAGTTCCCAAGTCCCAGCCCCACCCCCAGGCCAGCAGACCTAGGACTGCTATTGTTTTCCCCAGCTCCAAGCAAATCTGAGCCCTCCTCTCACACCTGCCCAGGCCCCTTAAGGCTTTGCTGGGTGCACCCCAAATCATTCTCCTCCATCTTGTGAGTTGCAGCCTACCTGTGCCCAGATTGCAGTGAGCAGAGTCCAGGAAGTGGTATGGAGGCAGACTAGTGCTGTCTCTTTCCTAAAAAAGTAAAAAAAAGAAAACGATTTTCCCTACCTGTGATTGCATCATCTTATTTGTTTTTTTAAATGTCTTTAGCTGTCTTTACCCTATGGTTGTTACAGTTTAAAATTGTAGTTTTAACCTGCCAGTGATTGCATAATATAGCCCATGTTTTTGTGTTTAAACTTGTGGTTTTTCCTGCCCGTGACTGCTTCCATTTAACCTGTTGAATTGTGGGATTTGCAGTCCAAACTCTGTAGTTTTTCCCTCTCATTCTTCGTGACTCTCAGTTTTCCCTCCAAATGTTTCCTTTGCTCTGTGCTAAGACCTGTATGTTAAGCAGTGCACCCCCAGCGACCATTTTGTGTTAACAAGTCAGTGAAACCAGCCCCCCCCCTTTCCCGCTAAGACAGCAGTAATCTGCTATAAGCTGTTTAAACTGTGTTACATAGGGACTGTGCACTTTGTTTTTTGGCTAGGAGAGGGAATAAAGCTTTATACAAATAGTGTTTTTGGAGGACAAGTTTGTCAGGGCCTTACCTGCAGAAATCCAAAGTGTGGATTGAGCCTGTCTGTCTCCTAGGAGATTTCTGACTAGACGAGCAGCTTCCAACTCCCTGGCCAGCAAACCTTGTCTGAGGTAGCTGGGACCTTATATAGTCTGATATTGTTTGGTACATGTGTACACTGATTGGTAGTTGTATCTGATGTTTCTATTGAATTAGGGTTAGTGTCCTCATTGGTCTGTGATTCAATCAATGTAGGGTTGGGACTAGGGCTAGGGTTTCTATTGGAAGTAGGGACTAGGGCTTCCTGTGTTATTGGGACTAGAGTGGGACTGGAGCTAGGGTTAGGCCTTTAATTGGAAGTAGCGATTTGGGCTTCTGGTGTTATTGGTTACTGGACTAGGTGTTGTACTAAGAGTAGGGTTAGGCATTCTATTGGAAGTAGGGACTAGGGCTTCCTGTGCCATTGGTTGCTTGGACTAGGGTTGGGACTACTGGTAGGGCTAGGGCCTCTATTGGACGTAGAGATCAGGGTTTTTTAAACTGATTGGGTGCTTGGACTAGGGCTAAGATTGGCTGTAAGGTCCTGATCTCCTATTGGTTCTAGATTTTAGGGCTAGTGTTGTGACTGGATAGCGTTAGAGCTAGGGTTCCCATTGGCTGAATGAGTCACCTGACTACTAGGGCTTTAAACGGCCAAGGCTTAGGGCGCCTCAGCCCGGGCGTCGAGGCTAAGGGTTGAGAGGACAAGGGTGGGTGCCTGTTCGAGACTGGTCGGGACCTGGGCTGGAAATGCTGCCCATTTTCCCATTCATTAATACCCACCCTATGTATGTGTCCCGCTGTATATACGCATTAATTTCACTATAGATATGTACCTATCTATGTGTATTACTTTGTATAAACATGTAGAATAATTATGTTGTTATAAAAACAAAAAACAACAACAACAAAAAATCATCTTTGGTCTACATGTACTTGCTTCCATTGTGCATCTATGTACCTCCATGTACTTGGATCTGTGTGTCTGTTACTTTTCTCCTGAAAAAGCATATCAATCAATCAATCAATCATGTCACTTATAAAGTGCACTACATACCTGTGAGGGTCTCAAGGCGCGGGGGGGGGGGCTGCTACCATTCGAAGTGCCAGGTCTTGAGGAGTCTCCTGAAGGTTAGAAGGTCTTCGGTCTGCCGTAGGCGGATGGGGAGGGTGTTCCATGTCTTGGCGGCCAGGTGGGAGAATGATCTGCCGCTGGTGGTTACTCTTCGGATGCGGGGGATGGTGGCTAGGGCGTGGTCTGTGGGGGTGTGGAGGCTGAGTCGGCTGTTGAGGTACGCTGGTCCGGTGTTGTGGAGAGCCTTTTGTGCATGGGTGAGGAGTTTGAAGGTTATCCTCTTGTTGATGGAGAGCCAGTGCAGGTCTCTCAGATGGGGAGTGATGTGGCTGCAGCGAGGGATGTCGAGGATCAGGCATGTGGATGTGTTCTGGATGCGTTGGAGTCGTTTCAGGAGTTTGGCCGGGGCTCCTGCGTAGAGTGCGTTTCCGTAGTCCAGTCTACTGCTAACGATGGCCTGGGTGACCGTCCTTGTTTTGGTGGGGATCCACTTGAAGATCCTGCGGAGCATGCAGAGGGTGTTGAAGCAGGAGGAGGAGACGGCATTGACCTGCTTCTTCATGGAGAGGGTGGAGTCGAGGATGACCCCTAGGTTGCGTGCGTGGTCGGTGGGTGTGGGGGGTGCTCCTAGTGCAGTCGGCCACCAGGAGTCGTCCAGGGCCGAGGGGGTGGATCCGAGGATGAGGACCTCTGTCTTGTCTGAGTTCAGCTTCAGTCTGCTGTTTCTCATCCAGTCGGCGACGGCCTTCATTCCTTCGTGGAGGTTGGTTTTGGTGGTGCGGGGGTCTTTGCTGAGGGAGAGGATCAGCTGGGTGTCGTCGGCATAGGAGATGATGTTGAGTTCGTGGTGTCGTGCGACGTGGGCGAGTGGTGCCACGTAGCCGTTGAACAGCGTTGGGCTGAGGGATGAGCCTTGGGGTACGCTGCAGATGATCTCGGGGGCTTCGGAGTGGAAGGGGGGAGGCGGGCGGACGGATATCCGGACGGATATCCAATGCACTACCCTATTTCTCATCCTGTACCTCTATCAATATCTTTAATCTGCATAAACTTTATGCATCTATATACTTTCAATGTACTTATGGATCTATAAATGTATCACTTTCTTCTAATTTAGCATTTCCAAGGCACTACCCTGTTTCTCTGCCTATACTTCTCTCAATACAACCTCTACACCCACTCTCTCATTTATCTCAAACCCCATACCACTACTATGTTCCTCAAAATAACCCTTTTAAAAAAAAAATATTTTTATTTGCATTTTTAACCAATAGAAGAACAACTGGCATGTCACAAATAGTCATCCACGCGTCTGAAAGACCTCCCACCCCCCCACCCACAACCCACAGTAACATCTCCATGTCAACCTATCGAAATCCGGCTCTGTCATAACTGACAAAATAACCCTTTCTTGACTCTCTCCTACTCTACCCCTCCTTGAATCATCTGACACTTTTACTATACCGATCCCCCCACAACAAACCTTTCTAAACTCTTCCATCTGACTCCCCACCAAAAACCCTTTTTACTCATCTAAAAGACTCCTCCTACTGCTATGACCTAAAAAAGAAATCCTTCACTCTTCTATCCCTCCACTATCCTTTTCAGTCAAAATAACAGACTAACGTGTTCACTTCTCTAATTCCATATTCCACTATACTAATTCACCACTAATCCTTTATGGGTTCCAGAGTAGCGTGCTACTCGCCAACAAAGCGTTTCAACACCTCATCAGGGTTACAAGCGCTATTTAAATGCAAACCTTTCTTCCTTTTTGACCCCTCCCCAACCCTTCTCAATCCAAATAACTGACTAACATATCCACCACTCAACTTACTTCATATTTCACTATACTAATTTTCAACACTAATCCTTTATGGGTTCCGGAGTAGCCTGCTACTCGCCAGAAAAGCGATTCAACACCCCATCAGGGGTAACAGGCGCTATATGAATGCAAACCTTTCTTTCCCTTCTATCCCTCTGCTATCCTTCTCACTCCAAATAACTGACTAATATCCACCACTCAAATTACTTTCATATTTCACCATACTCACCAAGAAAAAGCACTTCAACACCCCATCAGGGGTAAGAAGCGCTATATAAATACAAACCTTTTTTAGACAGCCAGTTTTCATCTCATAATGTCCCCATTCAATGGGCTAGAGTAGATTTTCTTGAATAGTGAACTGTTGGAAGTCTCTTTCTAGCTGTTTAGGGTTCCGAAATATCACTTGTCAGTGGTGCGGTTACCACTAACCTTAAACTGGGTCCAGCTACCACACTTGGTGGTCCTCATGACTGTAGGTGTCTTTGCAACTGTAAAATCTTGAATGCAACATTTAGTTACTGAGCTACAGGAACTTACTTTCAAGGACTCAACCTGAACACTAGTGTAGAGGCCCAGATGGGTTGAAACCGATCTGGGGTTGCTTTTGTTCGCTTCTGGACGGAGCCATACCTGCAGTTCGGGATAGACTCTTCCTATGATAAAGACTGTTCCTATGAGAAGCAAGTTCAGTACTAATTTGCATACTGCAGGCCCCAGTTTAGATTGGCATGGTGGGGTGAAAAAACGATAGACTGGAATGCAGCCCACACCATCATCAGTGGTTGAGATTAATTTAGGGTTGAGATCAATTCAAGCATTTCATTTATCACCTTATTGTTAGTTACAGCTGATGCCCTAAGTGCAACAGGTATGCCCGGACGTCGATCCTTTGGAGACTGTCATATAAATCAAGCTTCACCCTACTGTTGAGGATCAAATGGACTGAAATCGGTTCGAAGTTGCTTATGTTCCTCCTGGTGAGGACAGGGGCTGGGGGGCTAAGGGGAACGTTAATCTGGCAGTTGGGGTTTGACTGTGCCCATGAGGAGCAGGGGCAGTACTGATTTGCATAAGGCGTTTTTTTTTTTTAGTGTGGTATGCTTCCTTGAGGTATTGACAGTGGTTGAGATTTATTCAAGAATTAGTAGGAGCTGGCTCATTAACTTGCCAACTGTTCCCCAACGTAAATTCCAGTTTGGCCCTAAGCTGGACTCTTTGATCCATCCAGGGCACCTTAAGACTTGTTTTCAGCTGGGTACCCTTGTTTTGTTTTAATTTTTCTATTTTAGGTGGTGAGCAGTTTTTAATTGTGGTTGTTTTTTACTCTAGGTCCTCTCGAGTATTTTTAGGGATGACTGTTTTCATTAAGTAGCATCCTTGGGTACTACTTGTAGCTAAATCACAGTAAAGCCTATATACCATCAGCAATTCTCAGATTTTTTATGAGGGGACCAAATGAGTGTGAAAAGAGTGAAATGACTTGAGCATAGCTCTTTAGGATAACATTAGCCAGAGGGCTCAATGGTACATTACATTCTACCAATAGGGAGGTATAAAGCATTGGTGTTGGATGTATGGCCCAGAAGGGAATTGGGCCTATTGGTTTTCTTTATGTATGATATTAAGTGTACTGTGTTTACCTACCTCACATTAAAGTCCTTTCTTTTTAAAAGAAATACACTGACTGTACATTGATTTTATTAACTGTTATCTATTATGTTATGCTGCATTCTATTACTGTTCTTATTAAGTCTATTATTAGTAAACCTAACCCATGCAAGGTAAGACCCAATAACCCGACTGCCCCAAGACCTTAAGAAAAGACGCTACTCCAGGTTAACTTACTTATAGTTTCCTGGTTCGCAGACTGGATAGAGACACAGACCAAACTTCGGAGCTCCAGCCACTTTTTAATGATGATTTGTCTGCTCTCATTGGATGGTGGCTGCAGTGCCATCACTTGTCTTCCCTAAATTATACTTTTGCAACCCCCCTTCATGCTGCCATGATCACAGATTGCCAAATATGGAAAATAATTAGAGAATAATGTTTTCTATTTGTTTGGTGGTAGCCATTAGTCCCATCTCAAACAAACCTCCCTCAGAGCTCCTGCTTTCTCAGCCCGCCTGCCTGCCTGAGCTGCTGCTGCTTTTCTGACCCCCATCTGTGTAACCAGGATTGAGTGCATCCTTTGTCCTGTAATGTTGTGGGAAGTCGCCTTTTTTAGGGAGGAAGGCCTCTCCAAGACCCTTTCCTGTCCAAGCCCCTTCAGCTGTAGGGCATTCTGCTTGCTTGCTTGTCCGGTTAAGCTTTCCGTTATATCGTGCGTTATCTAGCTCTCTGCCTCAACCAAGCACACTTGTGGGATTTGTTTCCATGCTAGTTGAAGATGTGTGATAATTCAGTTTGAGCTGTGCGGGTGCCAGTCACTGCAGTGCAATTCTATCTGGAGGCTCCGAGACTCTCAGTGGAGCTGTTCTAACAGCTACCAACCTAGTTGCTGCTTCATAGAACTGTTGTGGCAGAGGAACTTTAAAGTGGCCAAACCATGGTGAAAGTGGCCTTCCTAGAGTGGGCTAATGCTCATGTTTCCTACAAACACTACCCGCAGGGATATCTTACAGAAAACAAATAGTATTCTACCAGGCTGTTTTGTACAACTTGAATGCTGATTGTACATAAGCTATCTCCCTTCCACTCTCCCACTCCCATACAATTGTAAACTATACTACGTACAACCTCGAATGCCAGAAAATACATGTAAGAACAGGAGGTGGCGTTGGTTCTGTCAGATGTGCTAGTTAATCAGCTGCACATTTGCTTTCCATATCTTACTTCAAATGCAAAACCACCCCTCCCCCATTGATCTTAGTGGTTGAATGGCTTTAGTTATGAAACTAAATATATGACCGCGTACTCAGGGGTGGCATGGATATCACACTCCTGAAATAGTTCACCTGCTGTTCGACAGACTCCTAAATATATTGTGTGGTACTACCCTAATTAGGGAAGTTAAAAGTTACTGCAGTGATTAATGTCTACTTAGTAAACGCAGGCAGTAAACTGTTTTGGATTTTATGTTTGTGTCTGTTTTTTCTTTGCTCTCAGTTAGTAGTAAGTAACTGAAGTGATCGGCGTGTTCGTCTCATTTTACAGGTAGATCGTTTCTTGGACTCGTATTCCCAAGCAGCAGAGGATCTATCTTCTGAGAAGTTGAAGCACTTGAGGGAGATGTTTGCTGCTGCCAAGAAACAATATGTGCTCCTGCTTTCTGAGGCAAAGGAGAAGCTAAAAAACTCCACAGAGTATGAGGCCAATCTGCAGCTGCTGATCCAGAGCTTTCAGAATTACCTGCTGGAGGCCAGGGGTGTGTGCATGGAGTCCTGGGCACGTTTCCAGCCCTCACAAATGGTTGCTGGAAGCGCACTTCTAGCCGCCTCATGTTTTCTTTGTTACTTGGTGTCCGAGATGCTCACACAGATGGAATATAGCTACAGAAGACTGGTTTTCTATCCGCTGCTCTGGGGACTGGCTACTGCCCTGCTGCTGATCTCAGGACAATGGGCAACTCCTAGTGATCTGGACCTACTTCCAGTGTGTTCCTGGGTAGCGGTGGTTTCACAGTTCACATTTCTGTGCTACTTTTGGAATTTGAGGTCCCAGAAGGTGCCCTCTGCTAGTGGGAGACCCCCACCACTTGGCCGTTGCATCAAGCAGAGGTTGGGGTGTTTCCTGAGGTGGGCTGGTCCTCTGAGCATGCTCTTTCTTCGATGTGGTGCCATGTTTTCAGACAGTTTTGTGATGGCAGAGGGATGGGTAGTGCCATTCTTTTTGCGGTCCCTCGTGATCCTTGTTGTTGCTAAGCTTCACTGGGATGGGAGCCTGATGGTCCCACCCTTAATGCCTAACTGCTTCTCACCGGATACAAGCAAGCAGGCCTCAGTAGTTGGGTACCGGAAAGAAAGCATGCCCTTAATAGGCCTTGTTGCTTCTTTCCTGGCTTGTGTCTATCTCTCACGCCTCTTCCATAATTGCCGTGATGAGGTCCCGCACTGTGAGCCATCTCCTTTTTTGACTCCACTATCCGATGTGCAGAATTCTCAGATGAAAAACCTGTCCTATGGATTATGTGTGGGATGCCTGGTCATCATTGTATATTTGGTGAAACGATGGCTGCGGCACTACGGGAACCTGAACAGCGCTAACCCTCTGGTTTTCTTTGTGCGTTTGGGCTTCCCTCTGCTAGTAATCTGGATCTCCTGTTACTGGGCTATTAACTCTGGCACAGAGGACAGTCTGGCCAAGCTGCAGGAGATTATCCAAATTGCCCTAGTGGTGTGCCCACGCGCTGTCTTCATTTTGATCACCCTGGGCCTGTTCATCGTCGTCTGGAACCCTTTGATGGTCTACACGAAGGACAACAGAATCTCAGAGGGTAAACTTGTGACTGGCTACCAAGGATCACCTAGTTCTGAAGCTGAACTACTGCATGTAATTCCTCAGATATACAAGCAAATGCAGGAAACGTTAAAAAGCCAACTGGATGGGCGAGGGGACAAGGCAACAGTGGTGGCCTACGGGCTGGGGAGTGTCTTTTCAGCCATCCTAGTTGTGGTGCTGACTCTTCTAGGGTTCTTCTTTCTCATCCTGCACAGTGAAAGAATGTGCTTCTCATTCCTCCTCCTGCTTCTGGAAGCCTTCACCCTTCTTCAGATTCACAGCTATACCGTGAACCTCTCTACATCGACTGAGGGATACGGTGAGTGCCAAAGGCTGATGCATTGATCAGTGCTAAATATGCTTTATTGGACAAAGGCAAGTCAAGGAAGGGGAACCAGTTTGTTCCTTATAACAATATTGGACTTCTGAAGATGGCTTGGTTTATTAACAATCTGAAGGCCCCACCTATGCCCATCCTTAACGGATGTCTTGGCCATTATGTAGTCTTTTAATTGGGGGTAAGGGGACTGGCATAAGTAAGAATGATCTTGTTAGCTGTAGTAATTGTCACTTTGGAGAGTCGTGTGGAACAACGGGGAGCGGCAGTTGAACCTGCATATACCACTGCTTTTACTGGGCCTTAACAAGCAAGCAGGCTTGTTTTGGGCACGTTTACTCTCCTTCTTTTCACAAACATGCACTTTGATTTCTCATCCCTTCTTTTAATTATAGTCTTCCAACTATCCCTTCTAACGCCTGTCTCCTTTCTTTTGCTCTCCCTCATTTGCTGTTTCTGTCTTGGCGCCAGTACGTAGTTGTTCCACCTGCACTGCTCGGGCTTACAATGCTCTAACTCATTTTTCAAAGATGGCGATTGTCACTCTATTTTGTTTCTTTGCTACAGAGCTCTTCTCAGTTCCATGGTATGCTGTCACCGCCTGGATCTTTGCAGCCACACAGTTCTTTTACTCCTCTGGCCACCAGCCCATCTTCCCAGCAATTCACTGGAATGCTGCCTTTGTGGGTTTTTACGAGGGCCACAGCAGCAACCTAATTCCTGCGCTCCTTGTCGGGGCCAATACATTCTCCTCACACATCCTCTTTGCAGGTAAGTTAGAGAATTATTTTGCATACAACATTGAAGATTGTCAAGTGCTCATCAGATCTTTTTGAGATCTTAAATATATTAACTCTGCAGAATGTATTTTTCGTTGATGCTTAAAGTGTGCATGTTAAGGACTGAGTAGATTTGTAGATATAATGAGAGTAAGAGAACAGGATTATGCTGCTGTTTATAAATGGGTGAAAATATATTAGCAATGTCATCACTTTCCTGACGAACAGGAGGCCAGGGAGAGATCTCATTTTGATAGACCGTTCTGAAACTGACAATTCTGCAAAACTGGAGACTGGATCGGTCAGTAGAGAGCGTGAATAGGATAAAGCTAGTTTAAAAAGCAAGATTTCAAAGCTCAATGAAACAGAAGACAGACAATGACACTGGCGAAGTTTAACTGCATGTAATGCAGGCATTTCTGCTACCCACGCATGAAACAGAAGGGTCTTGGCAGTTATTATTAAATGAGAGGGGGTTAAGAAGGGTTTGATGTTTCTCAGCAAAGACAATTGGTAGAAACCTGACTTTGGGATTTTATCAGTGTGTGACTTGAATCACAGTTTTCAGTTGGGATTAAAATCTAGAGACTTTGTGTAAATTCAAGTGTTGGTGTGGTATTCAGTACAGAAAGTGCATTTAGCCATGTTTGAACAGGGGGAATTTCGTATCGGAAGCAAATGCAATTTTGAGTCATTTAGCTTCAAAAGCTTAAAAGCCATCCAGTCCTCAGATGAACCAAGACAGGCCGGTGCACCATGACCATTGTCATAAGATAAGACTACTGGCTAGTGGTGGTTTGGTATCGCGGTATACTTGTTAATAGGGAAGTCTGACCAGCTACCACCTCGTACAACTGCTCTACCGCCGCTTAACACAGCTCTACATAATTATTAGTATATGGTTTTTCCGTGTATAGTGCACATTCACTGAAGCTTCTTAGCGCTAAGTTAAAATGACATGACCATATAAGAATTTATATCAGGTAAAACAGATAGGACTTTTCCCCAAACTTTACAGTTTGCAATCTTGGAACTGGCAATAGAAATGACTGGAGTATGTTTAGTTGAGTGCCTTTGAAAGATTTTTTTGCATATGTGAACTGTGGCCATAGGTTCAGAACTAGTGGAACTGGCATCACATGGAAGAAATATGTGAAAATTTGGAGCATTCATGATGAGCCGGGCACCTGTGTTCTTTAGCAGATACAGTTGCTTAAGAAGAGTTTCCAGAGAAGCCAGGTACACTGAGTTCCCATAGTTGAGATGTAATTGAATAAGAGCATTCATGATTGAGGGGTGAAATCTAGCGTCATTGTAAGGAAGTGAGGAACTCTGCATATTTAATTACCATAATCAAGTTTTGGCTAAATTAGCTTCCTGAGTTGTCATTGATATAAATCTGCATTAATATAAATGCATAGGTTTCACAGTGAGGTTCTGGGACTGGTTTTTGCCCCATACATGGGTGATAGTCTAGGGAGCGAGCTTTATAAGACTCACAAGGAGTCGAGAGGAGTTCGGTTTTAGATGGTTTAATTTGAAAATGTTTTTGGCCATCTATTGTTGGGTGTCCAATAGACAATCAATCATTGCAGCCTGAGGGAAGCCAGGTAGACGTTGTTTGTTTTCGAATCCAAAAATCAACAGCTCATCATCCATATCCATATCGAATTGTGCTCCCACTTGGTGAAGCAATCTGGCCAGGAGAGGCGTATAAATATTAAAAAGAATTGGTCCTAGGAGGGAGCCCAGGGGGATGGTGCATTTGAACATTTTGTGTTCTGAGCGAGGAGAATGCAAGGTTACATTTTATTGCCAGTCTGTGAGAAAAGATTTTTAAAAATGAAATACAGATCCTGAAATACGTTCTCTGAAAGTCTTGTAGCTAATATGGTATTTTTAGAGGTATTAAAGGTTGCCAGGAGATGTAATTAAAAAAGAGCGCCTCAAGATTGTTCCAAATGGAGCGTGACCAAGGTTGATGTGCATGTTATGTTATGCTGATTTGTAGAGCACACTATCACCCAGGCACTGAGCAAGTGTGAGTCTAGCCACACCCAGGGGCTAGCGGGACGACTCAAAAAGCAAGGTCTTCAGCTTCTTTCGGAATTTAAGAAGTGAGGAGGTGATGTGTAGAGGTAGATCGTTCCATGCTTTCGGAGAAGGCTTGCCTGCCAGATCTGGTTTTTCATATGCACGTAGGAGTGCGGACGAGCAGAAGTGTCTGGAAGGTTTGTGAAAGCAGATGCAATTGTTGAGGTGTGCTGGACCAGTGTTATGCAGTGCCTTGAAAGGGTGGGTGAGGAGTTTGAATTGTGCTAGTTTGTGATTGGGATGTCAGTGGAGCTCTTTCAGGTGTGGTGTGATGTGAGTGTGGTGTGGGAGGTTGAGAGTGATTCTGGCTCCAAGTTCTGGATGGTCTGCAGCCATCTGTTGAGTTTTTACTGATCCCGTTATAGAGGGTGCTTGTGACTAGGCCATTTGTGATGGTTTTCTGGGTGCTGATTGGGAGCCATCTGAAAATCTTCCTCAGCTTCTTCAGGGTATGGAAGCATGGGGCGGTGACTACATTGACTTGGATGGTCATGTCGAGTTTGCTGTTGATAATGATCTTGAGGTTGTTGTCATTAGTTATCGCTCTGTTGGTTACCAGGTGGAGTCTCACAGTGATGTGCACTTGTCAAAGATCACAATTTAGGTCTTGTTAGTGTTCAGCTTTACACAACTGGTCTCCATCCATTGAGCAATTTCCATCATGTAGCCATTTAACTTTATCTGGTTATTGAGCGTTTTGTCCGCGAGGGAGTGAACGAGTTGCGTGTCATTGGCATAGGAGAGGATGTTGATCTTGTGAGATCAGATGTCGCTGGCTAATGGGATCATTTGTGCGTTGAAGAGGGTCGGGCTTAGGGAGGATGCTTGAGGAATTCACAGATGAGGTCACGGGCGTAGCTTATCACTTAGCCTAATCTGATGTGGCATGGTGGGGGAAAAAAAGATGGGTTATAATGCTACCCCAAGCAATTGGCAGTGGTAAGACTATTTGCAAGCATTCCTTCCATCACCTTTTGAGTTTGATGTAACTTCTTAAGTGGCCAAAGATATGCCCCAGTGTGCCACTGAAACCAAGATGCACCCAACTGAAGATGCCCAAATAAGCCTAAACCGGTCTTGGGTTGCTGTTGTACCAGTTAAGGGAGGACCTGGCATGGCAGTTAAGGCTAGACTATTCCTATTGGAGTAAGACTGATTTGCAAATAGCTGTGTGGCATGGGGGCAAAATAACAATGAGTTGGAACAATACCCTGAAAGATTGCACGTAGATATACTATTTGCCTCCCATTACCTTGTGTGTTTGATTTACAAAATTGATGTCATCCTATTGAGCCATGGGTCAAGGTGGAATTCAAGATATATAATCTTGGAAATTACTCATCCGATAGGAGAATAAGTAGCTACAGTCTTAAATGGTATTTCTCTAAAGTGAGGTTATTTTGTGTATTCCTCTATCTTTTCTTCTCTTTACAAGGTAATGTCACATTTCCATTTAAACCAGGCACTTCATCTATCTGTGTTTTTCAATAATGCTACAATTCCTGAAACCAAAACTCTTCATACTGCAGATGCGATACAAGCTGTGAGGAATTTCCTAGACGGAACTAGGGCTTTGAGGAATCGCCTATGAAGAATTGAGGGAGTAGTAAACCGCTTCAGCCCTGTATACTGTTGTGGGGACTGCAATGCCTATTTCTGACCAATCGATAGCCAGATGGATATGTTCTTGCAGAAGGTTGTGTTAGCAAACTGTAGACAACTTATTGACAGACCAAGAGTGTTATGTTAATCTGTTTTTTTGAGCACATGTTTGTGCTAACTTCTTTGCACTATCTGCATTACAACATACTAAATCAAGGTGAAACCATTGAAGTATCACAAAAAGTTTAAGTACAGTATTGGTTGAACAACCGGTTAGTTGTGGAGCAGAAGAGGGCGCAAGTTTCCCGCATTTGGCAGTGGCATTAGAGAATGCCGTACCACTGTGTCCCTGTACTAACTTGGGGCACATTGAGGTGAGCTAGAATGATGGGATGCAGTGCTCGGTTAGGGATGTGCCAAATGACTTTGGTGGCTATAATATTAGGGGGGGGGGAATACATGGCTTTATGTATAATTAACATTACTTTAAAACAAACATAGTTGCATATAGATATAATCTCCGGGTGGGACAAGCTACCCTTAGAAATCTCTTCCATTAATGTGAATTTGGCCTTATCCTTAGCCCTTCTTCCCATGTGAGTGAACTAATTTATATTATAATCTATCAGTCATCATATGATAAGGACCCCATGACTGCGAAGGTAAGGTTTCTTGTCATTGTAGATCTCCAGCACGGGAATCCTTCCCATTGACGACAAACCCTCAATTTGAGTTTTAAACTGTTGTTTCAGTGTTACAAATGTTTGCTGGTATCCTCTGTAAATAATGTTAGCGTTCATCAGCGCAGAGGATTCTCGAAATGCCACCTACAGTTACTGGCAAGAAACATTCCCATCCATCTCCAACATGGACCATTGTGCCTTCCTGTTGATGAAGATTGAAATCTGACTCTGAAAGGCCAGGCGTATGCCCTCTCTTTATGAACACCTACCCCTCTTTTTCTTCTACTGGATCTCGTGTCGGTTTCTGATTCTGAACTATACAAACCCATGGGAAAAGTTGCAAAATGAGTGTGTTGAATAGTCATGGGAAAATATTATTGTTGAATAGTCATGGGAAAATAATATTTTTAAAGAACATAATACAATATTCTGATTCTAGTTATTATTACAGTCCTTGAGAACAAACTGACTTGTAACCAAAATATGTGTGCCCTTCTTTCTCATTTAATTGTAGCCTTGTGGAAGAAATTGCAGTTAGTTGTAGAACATTCTTGTTCTTGCTTTGAGTGGGTGGTTGTGAGCTGTATTTTTAAGGCCTGTTACATTGACCTCTGCTGTCCTCTGTCCTCATAGTAACTTTCTCCATTTTTGCCCTCGAGGTAGTCGGCTGCCCTCTGCTGCTGTTCTGGCCCTTTCTGGGTGAGGCTTCTACTTCACAGAGGCAGAGACTGAAGAAAGGGGTCCACTCTGGGAAGGCTGAGGAAGACCAGGAAGCACCCTTGATGGAGATGAGGCTGAGGGAATCACCAGAGAAGTTCTCAGCTGCCCTTCTGCAGTTGGGCATGAAGTACCTCTTTGTCCTCGGGATGCAGGTAATGGGCATGCAGACTTTTAGCCTCCATCCCTTCTTTGTTCACATCGCTTGCATGTGAACTTGAACTCTCAAAGTTGATGGCTTTTTTCACAGATGCTTAGAGCTGTACAACTAAGGGAACTCTTGGAAAATCGTTTTTGGCTGAATAAATATTCACATTATAGGTTGCGAAATAATAGAGGTAATGTAATCTGTGCTATTATGTAACTCATAACACAATGCATTGATATGAACAAATGTTACTTACCTGTAAACTGTGGTTCTCCAGTATTGGTGTCTTTCATAGATTCACATGCTTGAATATTCCCCGTCGTCGAAGTGGGAGTCCCACGGTATATATAAAAAGCAATAAGTATTATGTATATATACGTATACACATACCTAACCACATAAGAGTATATACATACCCAAATAAACATCTATATATAGTTCAAATAACATATCAAGTTAAAAATACCATAGGATAGCATTGAGACAGCACCCTCTAGAACCTTCTCCTCAGAGGCTCAGGCCCTCAGATTTTCGAGCACGAGAGTGACCATAGAGCCGAAAGAGGAGAAGAGAGCCTCTGAGGGGAGGAGGGTGGGTCGCATGTGAATCTATGAAAGACACCAATACTGGAGAACCACAGTTTACAGGTAAGTAACATTTGTTCTTCTCCAGTATTTGGGGTGTCTTTCATAGATTCACATGCTTGAATAGAATAGTAAGCAGTAAACAGTATTCGGCTGACCAAGCCGTATTGATATTGCATGTAATACAAACAATGTATTTAAAACGCAATAATAATAATAATAATAATACCCCAGGAGGAGGGAAGTAGCAGAGGCTCACCTTATTTAAACAGATTTCGTAGAACTGCCTGTCCCACAGCCGTGTCTGCTTCGTTAATGGATTCCAGACAGTAGTGCTTCGTAAACGTGTGCCTGCTGGACCACGTAGCTGCCCGGCATATTTGATGGATGGGCACACCAGCGAACAGGGCAGTGGAAGATGACATAGCCCTCGTTGAATGGGCTCTCACTCCCGAAGACAGAGGCTTACCAGCCTTTTGATGGCAAAAAGAGATTGCTGATGAAACCCAACGGGCAATAGTAGGTTTGGTGACAGACTGTCCTTTGCAAGCACGCCCGTAGGCCACAAACAACTGGTCAGATTTGCGAAAGGATTGAGTCCTGCTAATGTAGAATTTTAGACATCTCTTCAAGTCCAGAGAATGTAAGCTTTGCTCCGCCGGGGTTTGTGGATGCGGGAAAAAAGTCTTTAAGAGCACTGGTTCGTTAAGATGGAAATCGGATGGCACTTTAGGTATAAAAACCGGATTAGTGCGGAGGATGACACAATCCGATCTGAATTGAAGGAACGGAGGCTTTATTGTAAAAGCGTGAATGTCACTGACTCTGCGGGAAGAGGTCAGAGCAAGGAGGAGGGCCACTTTCCAAGTTAAAAATTTGACATCCGCTGAGTGGATAGGTTCGAAGGGCGCCTTCATAAGCTGAGCCAGCACGATGTTCAGGCGCCACGTGGGTGGAGGACGCCGAATGGGCGGGAACATGCGGAAGAGACCCTTGAAAAATTGTTGTATGACTCTGGATGAATAGAGAGAGGACGAGCCATCTTGTCGGTAGCGAGATATTGCCGCTAGAAATACCTTTAAGGTAGAGTGTGATAATCCAGACTGCGCTAGTTGTAGGAAGAACGGCAGAATGTGTTCTGGAGGAGCGTGCACAGGATGAATGTGGGCGGAAGCACACCAATGACAAAATCGCTTCCATTTGAGCTTATACGTTTTCACTGTGGATGGAGCTCTTGCCTTAGCTAACACCTCCCTGCAGGCTGGAGGAATGTTCAAATGAGCAAATTCAAGGTGCTCAGGTTCCAAGCCGACAAGCTGAGAGATCTGGGATTCGGATGGCATATCCGACCATCGTTCATTGTGAGCAGATCCGGCTTCAGGTGGAGAAGGATGGGCTCGCGTTGGGATAGGAGAAGCAACTCCGAAAACCATGCCTGCCGAGGCCACCGTGGAGCTATTAGAAGTACATGGCACGGTTGTTGTCTCATCTTCCGCAGCACTCGTGGAATCAACGGAATCGGCGGAAAAGCGTACGCAAATATCCCGTACCAATTGATCGAAAGGGCATTTCCGCACGACCCTTCGTGGGGAAACCAGCTTGCGTAGGACTGGCATTTTGCATTCTGCGGGGTTGCGAAGAGGTCGATTGTCGGGTGACCCCAAAGGTCGAAGACGAATTCCAGCGTCGGTTGATGTAACTCCCACTCGTGGGTAGATGATGCTGACCGACTGAGTGCATCCGCCAGAGTATTGGAAATGCCGGGCAGATGAATTGCTTGTATCGTCATCTGATGGAGTATGGCCCAACTCCAAATCCTCTGCGCCAGACGGGAGAGCAGTGGAGATCTCGTCCCGCCCTGTTTGTTCAGGTAGTGCATGCACGTGGTGTTGTCCGTCTGAATGAGGACTGACTTCCCTTGGAACTGCAGGCGGAAGGATTTCAACGCCAAGAAAATGGCCATCAGTTCCAGTCTGTTGATGTGCCAGCAACGCTGAGCCGCTGACCATAGGCCCTTGACGGATAGATCTTGAAAATGTGCGCCCCAACCCTCCATGGATGCGTCCGTGGTAAGGACGAGTTCTGGGGTTGACGACAGAAAGGATGTTCCTGCTGCGATGTTGGCAGGACAAGTCCACCAATGCAGCGCTTGAGCCATGCGGGGTGACACCACGACCTGATCGTTGAAGGAACCGGAAACCTGGCGCCACTGCTTGTCTAACTCCTCTTGGATGATGCGACTTTTTAGTCTGCAGAGAGGGATCAAAGCGATGCAGGAGGACGCCATTCCCAGAAAGGATTTTAATATGCGGACTGAAACTGACTGCTTTGCTGCGATGGAGCTCGCAAGCTGTTGAATCCGTTCCTGACGTTCTGCTGAAGCGAAGGCCATGGTTGTGCTCGTATTGATACAAGCGCCGAGAAAAGTCTTGCACGTAGTCGGCGTGAGTTGAGATTTTTGCACATTGATCGACAACCCCAGGGACTGAAACAGATCGAGACAGCGCTGGGTATCGAGGGCCGCCTGGTGAGAGGATTGAGCTTTGATGAGGCAATCGTCCAGGTAGGGGTATATCTGAATACCCTCTTGTCGTAAGTGAGCCACCACCGGGGCTAGGAATTTTGTAAAGACCCGCGGGGCTGAGCAGAGTCCGAAGGGTAGGACTTTGAATTGGTAGTCCCTGTGGCCCACTCGAAACCGTAGGTATTTCCTGTGGCGTGGTAGAATGGGCACATGGAAATATGCGTCCTGCAGATCGATCGTTGTCATGTAATCCTCCTGAGAAAAGAATTGGAGGATGTCCTTCAATGTGAGCATCCGAAAGGACTGAGTCTTGAGAAATTTGTTGAGCAATCTGAGATCGAGGATCGGACGCCATTCCCCTGATTTCTTTAGTATGAGGAAAAAACGGGAATAGAATCCCAACCCTCTTTGATATTTCGGAACCACTTCGATGGCACCCTTGTTTAACATTATTTGGATTTGTTTGAAAAGTTCTCTGAGATGGGCGGGTGGTGGCCCGGATGGCGGTGTGCGTGGAGGAACCTTCACAAACTCTAGGGCGTGGCCCCTTGAAATTATATCCAGGACCCAGCGGTCCGAAGTGATTAAGGACCAGGTTGAAAAGAACTGGGAGATTTTTCCTCCAACAAGAACTAGAGGACAACTGGGAAAAGGAAGTACTTTCCGTACAGAGTCACTGCTTCTTGGTTGAATTTCCTCTGTAATTCGACTTTCCTCTGTATGACTTGCTATTTTGCTGTCTGTAGGACTGCTGCGGTTGTGAATAGTACCGCTGTTGCCCCTGATTGTACGAGCGGTATTGGGACGAGGAGCCACGAAAGGATGATGATGAGGAGGTGCCGCGGCCGCGCGCACCTCGAAAGGGCTGCTTCTTAAACTGTAGAGTGCCGAGGGAACGAGCCGTATCCGTATCCTTTTTAATGGTTTGCAAGGCATCTTCTACATGCTGGCCGAATAATGACTCCCCGTCATATGGCATGTCCAAAATCTTAGCCTGGACCTCTTGCCGAAAAGAGGTTGACCGAAGCCAGCCCTGTCTTCTTAGGACGGCTGCTCCCGCCAATTGGCGAAAACCGGTGGATGCGATGTCAACAGAGCAGTCAATGATCTCGGATGACGCCCTTTCTCCCTCTTGCAGGATTTTCTGAGCTTCCGCTCTTGAATCCTCCGGTATAAGTTTGACCAATGCAGCCATGTCCGACCACATCTGTCTATCATAACGGCCGAGGATAGCCAAGGAATTCGCAGCCCGGACCGTTGTTGACGCCATGGTTGAAAACTTCTTGCCTATAGCATCCAGGCGACGGCCGTCGCGGTCCGGAGGCGCCGACATTGGAGATGATGGATTCTTGGAGCGGCGCTGTGCCGCTTGTGTGATCACTGAGTCCGGCTTAGGTTGAGACACCAAGCAGGCTGGGGAAGAATCCGGAGCTTTATATTTTTTCTCCAGGCGTGGGAGCACCGCCGGAATAGAATTAGGTGTCTTCATTAATTTTAGGCCTTCATTCCATATGAAGTCTATGATTGGCACAGCTCGTACTTGTTTCTGAGGTTGGGACTTGAAGTCATATAAGAAACAGTCCTCTTCCCTGACCACCATGGGAAGGTGAAAGCGTTGTGCTGCTCTCTCCATCAGCTGATGGAACCCTGTTATGTCGACAGGTGGCGAGTTGACTGGTGACCTTGGCGGTGATGCGGGCGAATTGATTTGGTAATCATCCCAGTCCGCCATAGTGTCGTCTTCTGGGAGCTCGCCCTCTTCCGTATCCGGATTGTCCATATTATCATCCTCTGCATTGAAAGGCAGTGCAGGTGTGGAGGGCGTGGGTATCGTTGGCAATATAGGAGGTGGAACCTCAGATGGCGCTTCACGTGGAGTATTTTGAGGGGATGCTGGAAAACGACGATTATAGTCCTCCAACATATATTGGAGGTTGGAAACAAGCTGCACAGGAAGCTGCATCATAGGAACCGGAGCAGAGGTATTTTGCTCTTCTTCCTGTTCATAAAATTCATCCTCCTCAGACTCTTGGCATTTTATATGGAGCTCCGAAGGACTATGAGCATCCCGAAAAAGAGACTGATCGCCTTCATCCGAATCGTCCTCATCCCCTGAGGGAAATAGTTGACGAGGTGGCCGTGGTCCAGGTGGTAACATCACTGGGTCTAGCATGGCCTTACGACGAAGCATTAAGGAGCTGTCCACAGACCCCGGTGCTGGTGTTGACATTGGCACCAATGGCATTGTCGCAAAATTTGACCCTACCGTCGTCGAGGCGACCGTCGACGAAGCAATCGTCGACGGAGCTGCCGTCGACGAGGTTGTTGCCGTCGACGGGACTGTCGTCGACGGGGTGGCTGTCGTCGACGGGGTGGCTGCCGTCGACGGAATGGCTGTCGTCGACGGAATGGCTGTCGTCGACGGTGTGGCTGTCGTCGACGAGGCTGTCGTCGACGAGGAAGATTTCCTCTTCTTCTTTTTACCCATCGTCGACGGAGTTGTGGACGTCGACGGAAGCGCCAGCTTCCCAGTTGTCGACGAAGAAGTGAGTGGTATCGTCGACGAGACCGTTCTAAGTGATACACATACTATCGTCGACGGAGAAGACGTCGACGAAGTCAGTGTCATCGACGAAGGATATCTACTCGATACCGTCGTCACCGTCGTCGACGAGGCTGATGAAGTAGCCGATCTCGTCGACGGAGGGGCCGTCGACGGGCCCGTCGACGGTTTTGAAAGTTTCTGACTGGAAACATGTGCTGACGGAGTCACAGGCGCCTGAGAGCTACGTCTCGGGGGCGCAGACGTGGAGACAGAGACCTTGCCTGTAGACACTTCCTCAAGGTGAAGTCTCTTCTTTTTCAGAAAAGGAGATGGCAAGTCCTGGACACTTCCACGCTTTGAGGAGACTCCTGTTTTGACAGAGGCTACACTTTCCACCTCAGAAAGTGGGTTGTCTGTGTCCTTTAGTTTTTGAAGCCATATCAAAAGGCGACCTTCTCTATCTTTCAAAGTTTTGTGAGAGAAAGTTCTGCAGATCTTACAATTAGCCACCTTGTGATCAGGATACAGACAATAAATACATTTCTCATGGGGATCCTCAGAGAAAAGTCTTGACTTTCCGCAAGATGAACAAGGACGGAAAAGAGATTTCTTACTTGCAGACATGATGAGAGATAAAAAACCTCAAACCAGAAGAAGAACTGAGCAGAGCTCAGGGAGACTCCCTTCACACGACGTGCGGTAGAAAATCTGAGGGCCTGAGCCTCTGAGGAGAAGGTTCTAGAGGGTGCTAGCGCCTGATTGGCTGGAGTTTGGACTATAAAGTGACAGTGATATGTTAGCAAAGTGATTCTTTTTCTCAATGCTTTCCTATGTCTCAATGCTATCCTATGGTATTTTTAACTTGATATGTTATTTGAACTATATATAGATGTTTATTTGGGTATGTATATACTCTTATGTGGTTAGGTATGTGTATACGTATATATACATAATACTTATTGCTTTTTATATATACCGTGGGACTCCCACTTCGACGACGGGGAATATTCAAGCATGTGAATCTATGAAAGACACCCCAAATACTGGAGAATCAGATTTAACAACAAATTGTATTTGGTCATTTTTCAATAAATCGGGCCGAAGCCCCACATTGGCATAAACAAATAAGTGGACAACATTTGGAGCAATAGCTATTACCACTAAAATAATCAGCACCTGCCAAACATGCAGGTAAACAAAAGATAAAAACATTATGCAGACAGCGGTCAAATCACCAGATTCAGTACATGATGCAGCAAGTTCTCTACAGAGATCATCTTTTAATTTGTACCCTTATTAAATGAAAGTCAGAGTGGAAGAGAAGGTTTGTGAATTGGTATGTTTAGACTCCAAAGCATAATACAGCAGCTGTGGGAAAACAGCTGAATAACTAGATAGGCCGGGATTCTTTTCCCACCATGCTGACCAAATTTCAGTGCAGAAATGGATCCAATAGCCACCTTATTAAAAATCCTGGAACTAGTCCAAAAGCAGGCATAACTTGCTCTCCTTTACAGAGCCACAATACCCTTGTTATGTCTAATTTTGGTGATGTGCGACATCCTTGATACGTCTGTTTTTAAATCCTCTCTTGGATGATGTTAGCTTACTCCTCCCTCTATCACTTCTCATTCTTTGCATTTAAATTTTTCCTTTCTCTCCCCTTCTTTGTCCCCTGCCATTTCTACTTTTTTCATCGTCTTGCTCTGCTGCTTTGCATTGCCCCTCACCCTGATAAGTTTCCATCTCTGTCTGCTAATGCTCTGTTATTTCTGGTTCCTTCTCGTGTATATATGCTGTTATTCACGGATTTTCTTTCATCCTATAGCTGGTTTTGAATTTTCTTTTTTCCACTTTTAACGTCTGCTTTTGGACCTTAACATAAAAGCATAAATAGTGTCAAATTGAGGAACTTTTTCAGATTGCTAGGACTGCTTTTAAATGAACCGCAAAGCTTTTAGTGTGCAAATCCGTTACTATAAATCATAGACTCCATTTGTGTAAATATATGAAAGAATCATCATATTTTAACTTTGGAAACAAAATCACATTTTCACTGTCTTACAAGGCCATACCGTATAACTGTATTTTATAGTTTTCCCCTGGGCTGAAGTAAATAAGAGACTGTACCACTTGGGAATTCAGATCTACAGTTTAACATGTTGTTCCTTAGTTATTGGCCACAATATTAAGTTTATACCACAAGTTTTTCAACTTGTATTGTAGGGTATTAAATTCTGGACAAAGTAACGCAGATTGCTCTGGTAACAACAACAAAAATCCTGTGTACAATCCACATACACCTTTTAAATATTCCTGTCTGCAGCGACCTTTAAAATGGTAAGCAGGCTAGGTCGTCTGAACAGTTATTATCATACGTTTTGGTTGTAACTACGCTTTACGGTTGGAAATGGAAAATTTGAAAGGTAAATGCTATGCAGGGCCTGTGCCTCTTGCCTCAGATTCATATTTCATATTTGAATCCAAAGAGGTGTCCTAGATGGACTTGAGCATCACTAGGACGAAATCAGCAGTTCGGTCTGTTAACTGTGTTGTTTTATGAAGTATTTAGGGCCCCACAACGCCACACCAAGAGAAGTGACTGTGAAGTACTCCTAACATTTAATTATAGCTTTTTTCATATATGCATTAGGCCACAGTTTTTAGTGCTTTTAAGTACTGCACATTAGAAAAGTTGCGGTTGCCCATGGTACTCCATGTAACCGCCTCACAAGAAAGAAAGACTGGTTTGTCTTCGCTGGTATTCGAATGTATGGACAGAAAGGCCCACAAACAACCATCTTGCAGGCCTCTTTAGTTAAAATTGTGTTCATACTGGTTTGGCAACTTTGCACGGGACCCAACGTACATATTGAAAGTTATAGGTGACCCGTATGATCCTATAAGTACTCGTGAGAGCACGAATTTGGCAGTAGTGATTGGACATCCTGCCCACTGCCACAGTAGAATATTGATGGAATTTAAAGTAACAAGAAAATATCTAGACCACTATAGACTGCAGATTTGGAGGTACAATTTCCAGGCCCATCCCTTGAGCCGTGGTATTAAACGCCACACAGATGTAAGCAAGCCACAAAACTATTCTACCACTGTCCTGTGTCTAGGAGGTCTTTCATTCTGTGGAAGTAGCTGTCTTGATACTAAGTGCTGTGAGAACCGTTAATGATTTTATACCAGCACACCATTAATTACAGATTGGAAATTTGGTAGGAACCACTACTAAAATGATAATGATATGGTTTAGAAAGATATTAAGGTTGTTGACTTCCAAACACTTTCTACATACATGTGTTATCCTCAAATGGTGTTACATTAGGTGTGCAATTGTTCCATAGTAGTTTTTCTTCAAGTGTATCATCCTTACAAAGTGTCATTCATAGTTCAGCCTGCACAGCAGTCATGAATGTAGGAGAGTAGGATCTGTTTCACTGTTTTTCGACATTAGTCTGGCTGGGACCCTGCTAATCAGGGCCCCAGCCTAGCTGCTTCCTCTCTAAAATGATTCCATGTACTTTAGGTACAATTCAGATTGGATCTGAGGTGCCCTTGTAAGCCCCTAGACTATGGTATACTATGTACCCAGGGCATAGGTACTCCAGAGGCCTACCAGGGGCTGAAGCATGTATTATGCCACCCCTGGAAAGCCACCCAAAATGACACCACAGGTCTGCTACTGCAGCCTGGGTAAGGTGGGGCATGCATCCTTTACTGAGATATAGGTTCACTATATCTCACCATATACCCACATATAAACCTTTAAGTCAGTCCTATGGCAGGCCTTATCAATCCTGAATGCAGAGTGCTTTGTTCCTATGTGAGAGGGTGCCCCTGCATGAGCAGAGCCCCTCTGCAGCGTTCGGAGACCCTTTACTGATGCTGTTGGTAGTGCAGCCTGACCATATACTCTTAAGTGCATTATAACCAAACAGTAAATGCTAACTTTGGACTGGCTGCATGGAAACATGTGTTTGGTGTCACACACCTTGGAATCATACTTCCACACCAGTAACTGGTGTGAGAGTACGATCCCACCCTTCTAGAGGGAAAGACATGACAGCACTGGTATACCCGGTAGAAACTTAATAGAGCCCTGGCATCACAAAATGGATGCTGCAGCCACAGACACGGGTCTGGCTTCCTGCTGCTGACCCAAACTCCGGCAGGGGAGGCCTGGACAATAGGTTTCCTGTCACAGGGAGGTGGAACCACCTCCCAGACAGGCTTATGTGTATTGGGGCTGGGTGGGAGCACTCTCTGAGTGCTTTGAAGTCCTGCACTGGGGGCACATTTGCTGTCCCTGTGCATAGTCCAGCTCAAACCGGTTCAGGGGCTTCCAGCCCCTGCTCTGGTGCGAAACTGGACAAAGGAAATGGGTGTAGCCACCCCTCTTTCCAAATCCTCCCATAGGTGGGTCCCCAGAGTATGTCCAACCCCCTACCTTAGTATAAGTATGGGACCCCTTGTGAGAAAGTGGCTCTGTATATACTGTTCCCTAATAGGTACAGGGTGTACAGAGTCCACAGTCCCCCAGAGGCTGATAGAGGTCAAAGTTAGGTATGACCTTACTCTCAAAAGTGGTAGCTTGGTCGAGCAGTAAGGCAGTACCAGAGGACAGTGTAAAGCATTTATTGTACACACTCGGTCAGCAAATGGTTTCACACACTCAATAACTGAACTCTAGGCCAATGGTTTATTTATATAAAATATATGCTTGTTTTATTTTTAGAACCACAAGGGGGTAAAAATATACTTTCTCAGAATGAGAGGTTGAGTATAAATACTTCTGTCTTAAGCAATAAATTTGTGTAAACAGTCACAGTTGGTTGCAATAAACAATCCTATTTCCTAAACATAACAATGCATTGAGCTCAATGGTAAATTCAGGTTATTTGTAATAAATTACTTTTCAGATTACTTTTGGAATTCCAGGTCTGGCTCCTAGAACCAGCCTTGGGTCAGTATTCAGAATCAAGTGATGAAAGTCGACTTAATAACTGTAATGATTTTTAAATAATATTTAGCTATTTCAAAAGTTAGCACTTAGAAAATATTTCAAAGAAAACATTCAATGGATCTCTATGGCAAGAAATTCAAATTGCAGGTAGAGTACTTTTATCGTTACTTTAGCAATCCAGGACTGGGTGCCTAGACCCAGGACTGGGGTCCTTATCAAAAGCAGGTAAGTAATTTCGTTTTCAGAAATGGTACGATTTTAAAAGAATATTTCAATTTTGCAAAAATAGACACTTAGAAGAAATTTCACAGAAAAGCAGACAATGGTTTCCTATGGGAGAAAAATGAGTTAGAGGTAAGTACAGTTGTGAACACTTTTCAGGGTCAGGGCTGGGCACCAAGATCCAGCACTGGGAGCTCACCTAGGAGCAGGTGAGTAAATTCGTTTTTGTCACTTGGCTGATTTTTGGTGAATTTTTGCAGTTTTGAAAAGTTCACACTTAGAAGATTTTTGAAGAAAAAGCCAGTCAATGTTACCCTATGAGGAAAATGAAGTTAGCGGTTTAAGGGTAAGTACTCGACTGGCAGAGTTGAAATTCCGGGCATGGACTCAGGGGTCCCCCAGTGTCAGGTAGGTACAGTTGGTTCACCCTCAGCGGTTTCAGGACGGCCGGGTGCAGAGAGAGTTAGGCCCAATGTTATCCTATGAGGGATAGGGGGGCCTTGGTTGGTGGCTGCTGTCTGGCAAGCCACGCGGCTGTGGGAGCTGGGCTCCTGGTCACTTACTCAGGGCAAGTGGGGAAGTAGGTTAGTGTAGAGAGGGCACTGCCAGGGCCACTCGGGCGGCTGGGTGCAGGGTACTTTTGAGCCTTCGGGCGCTCAATGGAAATCAATGGGAATGTTCCGGTTTGGAAACAGGCTGCAGGCTCGGGGACGAGGATGTTTCAGGTGCCACCACCACTTCGAGAGGTAAGTTGGGTAGTTGTAGGTTAGGTGGGTACCCCTGGATTGGGCACAGGGGGCCGCAGGGCGCCGGGTGCAGGGGTGCCTTTTGACGTCGGGAATCTTACCCTCTGGTTGATCGCGGCTGGGGTGGCACTTGGTTCTGAGGCTGCAGGCTTCTTCCGGGATGTCGAGGGGGGTCCTTGGGTGCCGGACTCCGGGTCACAGTCGCCGTGGGGTCGTCCTCAGGGTCTTTGTCCACTCCGGCACTGGCCAGGCTTGGCTGGTGCAGAGTGTGTTGGGTCCGCGGTCCCGGGCTGGTGCCAGGGATAGCAAATAGGTTTCTTGAGTAGAGCCTCTACTCGTGGGAGTCCCAGGGGCTTAGAGCTAAAAGGTAGCCAGGTCCTCCGGGGTTTGTGAGGTTGCTGGCCACGAGAGATGCCGCGTTGGTGCAGGTTCGAGAGTCGACAGGCCGGTAGGGCTGGGGCCAAAGCAGTTGGTGTCTTCTTCTCTTTTTAGCAGCTGCAGGGCAGGTCCTTGTTCTTCTTGCTCTTCTTGTAGTTTTCTATCTGGAATCTGGGGAAGGAAGGTTCAGGGGGCCCCTAAATACTAGATTTAGGGGCGTTACAGGTAGGTGAAGGCCAGGGACCAATGGGTCCTTATCCTGGGGTGGGTACACCCCCTATCCTGCCTCTCTCCTGTGGGAGGGGGGCAGTAGCCTGATCCTGATAGGGTAGGGCCTCCCATCTTCAAGATGGCGAGAGCCCGGAGATGTGCTTCACCTCGCCTCCCCCACCTGAGGGGTGGGGTGGGCAGGCTGGCACATCCCCTGTCCTTGTATGGGGTTTCCGGCCAAGCTTCCCGCCAGAGTGGGGGGTTGCAGTGGCCTGGGGAAACTCCAACTGGCGGCATGCCTTTGAAGCTTCCCTTTGCTCATCCTGGGGGAGGAGATTTCTCACCTCACCCAGGATGTGCATTGTTGCAGGCCCGGGAGAGCAGGGGCTCTCCCACCCAGGGGTCCAGCAACGTGTCTGCTGTGTGGCAGCCTGGGCAGCCTCAGAGCAGACGTGGATTGTAGGTTAGCTGTAAGGGGGCATCTCTAAGATGCCCTCTGGGGTGCTTAGTACATTAAATCCCACACTGGCATCAGTGTGGGTTTAATGTGCTGAGAAGTTTGATACCAAACTTCCCAGTCTTCAGTGTTGCCATTATGGTGCTGTGGAGCTCGTGTTTGACGAGCTCTCAGCACCATGTACTTGTAAATGGCAAACTCTTTTGGACTTAGGAAGTTCTAGGGCTAGCACCCACGGGAGCACCGGAGTACTTGTGTTACCTCACCCAGGGAAGCCGGGTGCATAGGTGTCTTTTGGTGTTGGGTCACGTCGTCGATTTCAATGGAAGCTGGCTAAGAAGTGCTGCTGCCGTGAAGAGGAGAAGTGTCCGAAGCGATCCAAGCCTTGATCTAGGATGGAAGGAACCTGAAAGCAGAGGGGACATAGTCTGGGTCACTTACCAGTGACCAAGGGCACGACTGACCAATGCCCACAGATGTCGGGTGCTTCAGGTGAGTTGACGGGTGTCTTGACTCTTCAGCCACGAGGTCCAGGAGGCGCCGATGACAAACAGGAGCTGGATTCGAGCTGTCCCACGAAGTCTGTCGAGTGCTGCGGTGTCAGCGACCAGATTGGACCCAACCAGCCTTGGCAACGGCAAGTCACTTGGAATCAGAGAAAGGACGTCGGTTCAGACCAGCAAGGTCTGGGGGACTCACCCAGCGAGGGTAAGTCAGGGCACGTCTTGGGCAACCAGGAAAGCCCAATCAGAAGAGGAGTTGCCTTCGTGGGGACCTACTAGCCAGCGGGCTAGTGATCGCGAAGGAGCCTCGAGCGGTTGCACTTGAAACTGGCCCACGGGTCACTCGTGGAGTGGAGGCCAGCAATCTTCGGGGCAGGAGATGCTCAAGGCTGGGGCTACTCGGAGCCCAAAGCACAACTTAGAGGAAGACCTGGAAGATGATGGTGTTGCAAAAGTTCACGGTGTCCAGGGGTCATGGTTCCACGTCACCCACGATAGCCACGGGCCTCAGCTTTGCTGTGGCCTCAGGGTAGCCTCGGAAGTCTGGAAATCCACCTCTGGTGATGCAAAGACTTTGGCGTCTGGCGGGAGCTTCAGCGATGCAGACTGGTCAGTTGCTTCTTTGGTGCCTGCCAAGCAGGGGAGTCAGTCTTCTAAGCAAAGTAGAATGTCAAAGGTCCAGGATATATATTGCAGAGTTTCGTCCAGGGTAATCTAAAGTCGCAAGGACTGGGTTCCCATACTTATACAAAGTTTAGGGGTTGGACATACTCTAGGGACCCACCTATGGGAGGGTTTGGAAAGAGGGGTGGTTACACCCATTTCCTTTGTCCAGTTTCGTGCCAGAGCAGGGGCAGGTAGCCCCTGCAACCGGTTTGAACTGGACTATGCACAGGGACACCAAGTGTGCCCCCAGTACAGGACTTCAAAGCACCAGAGAGTGCTCCCGCCCAGCCCCAATACACATCTGCCTCTCTGGGGAGGAGGTTACACCTCTCTGGGACAGGTAACCTATTGTCCAGGCCTCCCCTGCCGGAGTTTCGGTCAGCAGCAGGAGGCCAGACCCGTGTCTGTGGCAGAGGCATCCATTTTGTGATGCCAGGGCTGTAGAAAGTCCTACCGGGTTAGACCAGTGTGATCATGTCTCTCCCTCTAGAAGGGTGGAATGCTACCCCCGCCGCCAGAACTGGCGGGGTGGGAGGGTAGTATTCCAAAGCGTTTGACACCAAACACGATTTCCGTGCAGCCATCCCAAAGTTAGCATTTACCGCGAGGTTATAATGCACTTAAGAGTATATGGTCAGGCTGCACCACAAACAGCATCAGAGGAGGTACTCCGAACGCTGCAGAGGGGCTCTGCTCATGCAGTGGCACCCTCTCACATAAAAACCAAGCACTCTGCCTTCAGGATTGTTATGGTCTGCCATAGGAGTGACTTATAGGTTTTATATGTGTGTGCAATGGTAGTGATATTAAATAGCCTATACCACACTAAGGGGTGCCAGCACCACCTTACCCAGGGTGCAGTAGCAGGCCTGTGGTGCCATTTTGGAGTGCTTCCCAGGGGTGGCATAATACATGCTTCAGCCCCTGGTAGGCCTCTGAGGTACCTATGCCCTAGGTACATAGTGTTCGAGGCATGTGGGCTGCTGAATTCATATCTGTGCATAGATCGCCGCCTAGTGTTGGGTCCGGATGTTTGCACGTTGTTGTCCTGGAAGAGTCTTCGAAGTATCCTGAGATAGGTGACTCCTCCCCTGGACCATAGTGCGCATGGGCATCCTCTCCATCCTCAGATTGTTTTTTTCCGCCATTGGGTTCGGATGTGCTTATCTTGACTCAAGTTAGGAAAAACTTTTTTCAGGCCAAAAGGCCTTTACTTCGCGTCGGTACTGTTCCCGATCGGTATTGACAGTTACTTGTTAGTTTATTAACTTCTAAAACAACTTTTTCGCATCGACCATCGACACCATCGACGATGGAATCGAGGACACCATTCAAGCGGTGTCCTGTTTGCAATGCGAAATATCCCCATATCGACGTCCACCCGGTGTGCAACAAATGCCTTTCACCGGATCACGACGAATCCACATGTATGGCCTGTGCCCGATTCCGATCCAAGAAGACCCTTCGGAATCGACGAGCGGCGAGACTTGAAGCGCAGCAAGCGGCACCGGCCCCGACCAACATCTTCAGCGCCGAGGACGAAGATGTAGAAGGCGTGGAGAACCTACCCTCCAGCCCCACTTCCGAACACGATTCCGGATCGGAAGACATCGAAGAACAACTCTTTCACAGAGATGAAGACGACACCGAGGTAGGAGACTACGATGAGGCCTTAGGGGCCGAAGAAAGTGGCTCCGGTGACGAGCAAGGCCTACCCGTACAGACGGAGGATATCCCAGTGCGTCAGTCTATGGCTCCGGTCGAGGGATCGCCTTCGGGCCTTACCCAAGACCTATCTCGCAGTTCTTCGGCCCCGCCCTCGGGCCCGGCCTCGGACATTCAGCGACAGCCATTAGGACCCAAACCGGCTGGTTTCCCTTCCTCGAAACCAAAACCAAAAGTCGTGTCGGTTCCGCAGAAACCGAAACTGAAAGTGGTACTGGTCGGATCGAAGCCCACTACACCTTCGACGCCAGCAAAACCCGTCGGCACCGACCGCACCAAACGGGACTTCGGTGCCGAACTCGCAGCAGCAGATGTCGGCGCCGACACACGGAAAAAGGCCATCGGCACCGACAAACCGCCTCGGCACCAGGCACCGAAACAATCGGCTCTGGCCACGAAGGTCAAAATGGCCGCTGCGTCGCACACCACTTCGAAAGCAGCACCTAAGGCCCAATCATCGACGCCGTCAACGGCTACCGCCTCTCCTCGACTCGATGACCCCGTGGCCCCGAAGAAGCCCACGCCTGCCTCTACTGAACCGCTCGGCGCCAAACAACCGTCGGCGCTCCAGGTGCGACAAGTTGCAGAGTCCTTGCAACGCATCAAAGAAAAGGCAGCCCTCCAGGACACGTCGGGCCCAGAGCCGAAAAAAGCTCAAAAAGCTTCTCCAGCAACACCTCATATCACTTTCGGCCTGCCGCCATCCACGGCGCCAAAAATTTTTGAAATAAGAACTCGTGTCACCCAAACTAGGATCACACCTGCCGAACGCTCTCCTACGGAGACGTCACCATCTCACATCATCGATGCCGACACCGGTAGAATTATGCTCCACAAGCGGAGAATATCTTCTGAACACGCTTTGGACTCCTACCGGATCCCGCTGAAGAAAAAGCTGCCAGCAGATTCGGAGCCAGTTCTTTACGAACGTCTCCATACCTCCTACCCAGATCCACAGTCCTTCTCCCCGACACACTCCGAAACCGACGTTTTGGAGGACTATATGGGTGACGACGTCCCCTACCCAAGAGAGATGGACCCTGAGGGCCAACAGGACCCTGACCAGGCTTGGGATGACCCTGTAGACACAGGTGCACCTATGGATACACAGGACACGCAGCTCTATGGCGCAAAAACGTCTCCCACAGAGGACACTGCCGCATTCAACGCCCTAATTGAACGTGCTGCGGAAAATCATGGTGTGCAACTCCACTCTGACACAATCGAGGACGATTTTCTAATGGATACTTTCGCATCCTCAGAAAGGAATATCAAAACTCTACCCATGCTAAAAGGTGTCCTCAAACCAGCAAAGGACATTTTGAAAGAACCCACCAGGGCAAGAGTGGTAAACCCCAGGATCGACAAAAAATATAGGTCGGCGCCTGGGGACCCTACGTACATTAGAGGCCAGTTGCCTCTAGATTCCATCGTAGTCGCAAATGCTCGCAAACGGGCGCACTCGCAAACAACTGGGGATGCTCCTCCCCCGGACAAAGAGTCCAAGGTGCTAGAGACCTCCGGCAAACGGGTTGCAGCCCAGGCAGCTAACATATGGCGTATTGCCAATACACAGGCGCTCCTAGCTCGCTACGATCGCGCACACTATGACACATTAGAAACCCTACTCCAACATCTCCCTGACCAATACAAAGAGGGAGCAGAGATCCTCATCAGGGAGGGACAACTCCTCACAAACGCATCCATTAAGTGTGCACTGGATGCAGCAGATACAGCTGCCAGAGCAATAAACACCAGCGTCCTGCTACGACGACACGCCTGGTTACGAATCTCCGGATTCAAACCTGAGGTTCAAAATAACATTCTCAATCAGCCGGTCAACCCCGACTACTTATTCGGGCCGGAAGTTGACGCCACCCTAGAGAAAATAAAAAAGGACACAGACACTGCAAAGTCCATGGGGGCTCTCCAAACCCAGACCTTTCGGAGTGGCTCCTTTCGTCGCCCCGGGAATAGAGGAGCAGGCAGAGGACAGGGGTCACAGCAAACCTACAACAAGGGCAACACACAAAGTACCTACGATAAAAACACCCGGGGTGGGTATCGTGGCTCCAGCACAAAGGGCAGAGGACGCGGATACGGCAATACCAGGTCCTCCCCCAAGAACAAACAGTGACGCCCTCTCCCTTCCTCCCGACCACATAACACCTGTCGGGGGAAGGCTACAAAGGTTCCTGTCCATGTGGAACTCCATCACCACGGACAGGTGGGTCAAAGATATTATCAAACACGGTTACTGCCTAGAATTAACCTCCACTCCACCCACAATACCGCCAAAACACCGTCCTATGTCCTCAGAGCACTTAGCGCTCTTACAGCAGGAAGTGCTAAGTATGCTGGAAAAAGGCCCAATAGAGGTCGTACCCGTCCACGAGCAAGGCATGGGGATATACTCCCTGTACTTCTTAATACCAAAAAAGGACGGGTCACTCAGACCTATACTAGACCTGAGACCCCTCAACCGCTACATTCTGTCAGAGCATTTCCACATGCTCACCCTACAACAAGTCCTCCCGCTGCTCAAACAGGGAGACTTCCTAGCCACGCTAGATCTCAAAGACGCATATTTCCACATAACCATTCACCCCTCACACAGAAAATATCTCAGGTTCACTATTCAAGGGCAGCACTACCAATTTGAAGGTTCTCCCCTTCGGCGTGACAACAGCACCCAGAGTTTTCACAAAGTGCCTAGCTACTGTGGCTGCACATCTACGGAGGCAACACATTCACGTCTACCCTTACCTGGACGACTGGCTTGTTCAGGCAAAGTCAGCCCAGCAATGTGCCAGCCACATGTCCCACACCATTCACCTTCTTCACAGTCTGGGGTTCTCACTAAATTACCCAAAATCACATCTCCAACCCGCACACGTACAACAGTACCTAGGTGCGACCATAGACACTCTGGCAGCCACAGCTCAGCCAAATTTAGTGAGGATCAACAGCATACAAATGCTGATTTCCAAGTTCAAACCACAACACTCCCTTCCTGCGCGAGTGTTCATGCAGTTGATAGGCATGATGGCCTCCTGCATCTTCATAGTCCCACACGCGAGACTACATATGCGCCCGCTTCAGGAGTGCTTAGCACGTCAATGGAATCAGGCTCACGGGCAACTGAAAGACCTAGTGTTGGTGAGCGGTCGGGCATACAACTCTCTGCATTGGTGGAACCCACAAAACCTTTGCAAGGGCCGACCGTTCCAAGAGCCTGTTCCACAAATAATACTGACAGCGGATGCGTCTCTCCAGGGATGGGGAGCTCATATACTCCATTACACAGTGCAGGGACTATGGACAACACAACAAAAGAAGATGCACATCAACCTTCTGGAACTGATGGCAATCTTCCTAGCCATGAAGGCTTTCAAAGTACATCTGTGCAACAAGGTCGTGTTGATCCGGACGGACAACATGACCGCCATGTACTACATACAAAAGCAGGGAGGAACACACTCTCCACAGTTGTCTCATCTGGCTCAGAGCATGTGGAAGTGGGCCATTCAGAGGAACATGTTCCTCATGGCGGAACACCTCCCCGGCAAGGACAACCAGATGGCGGATCTGCTCAGCAGACACAGCCACCAGATGCACGAGTGGGAGTTACACCCATCAGTACTCCAACCGTACTTCCAGCAGTGGGGTCATCCAGACATAGACTATTCGCCACAAGCGAAAACGCAAAATGCCAAAGCTTTGCCGCCAGGTTCCCACATCCGCAGTCGCAGGGCAATACGATATGGATGAACTGGTCCGGCAGATTTGCGTACGCTTTTCCCCCAGCACCATTGATACCGCTGGTGGCGCGCAAACTCAGACAACACTCACTGACACTCGTCCTGGTTGCTCCAACGTGGGCATGCCAACCATGGTACACCACCTTTCTCGAACTTTCCGTGGTGCTGCATGAAAGGCTGCGGATCAAACCCGCGCATTTGACGCAGAACCATGGAGAGATTCAGCACCCAGATCCGCAACAGCTGAACCTGGCAATCTGGCTCCTGAAGTCCTAGAGTTTGGCTTCCTGAATCTGCCACCTGACTGTATGGACATCATTAAGGAAGCTAGAAGACCCACTACCAGAGCTTGCTATGCAGCCAAATGGAAAAGGTTCGTAATTTATTGCAATAACAATAGCATTAACCCGCTAGATGCATCCATCCAAAACATAATTTGTTACCTCTTACACCTATACCGATGCAATCTGGCATACACCTCAATACGTGTCCATTTGACCGCAATATCAGCCTATCTCCAGACCAGGCAGCACCTCTCTCTATTCAGAGTGCCTGCCATCAAAGCATTCTTGGAAGGACTCAAACGAGTAATTCCTCCAAGCCACCCACCAGCTCCAATGTGGAACCTCAACTTGGTCCTCACACGCCTGATGGGTCCACCCTTCGAACCTCTACACTCATGCGAGATTCAGTTCCTCACCTGGAAAGTAGCTTTCCTAGTAGCGATCACTTCTTTGAGGAGAGTTAGTGAACTCCAGGCACTAACCATTAAGAGCCTTTCATACAGGTTCACGCAAACCGGGTTGTACTACGTACCAACCCAAAATTCATGCCCAAAGTGATCTCGCAGTTCCACATGAATCAAACTATTGAACTGCCTGTTTTCTTTCAAAACCCACAAACTGTCGCAGAAAGAGCACTCCATACACTGGATGTAAAGAGGGCCCTCATGTACTATATAGACAGGACTAAAGTCTTCAGGAAAACAAAACAACTTTTCGTTGCCTTTGCACCACACCACAAAGGTAACGCCATCTCCAAAGCCGGTATAGCCAGATGGATCGTTAAATGTATTCAAATTTGCTATCAAAAGGCTAAACGCACATTAACGATTCCCCCACGAGCCCACTCAACACGTAAGTTAGGGGCCTCCATGGCTTTCCTGGGAAACATTCCTTTGCATGATATATGTAGAGCAGCCACCTGGTCCACTACACATACATTTACCAAACACTATTGTGTAGATGTGCAATCAAAACAGCAGGCAGCTGTAGGACAGGCTGTTCTCAAAACTCTTTTTCAGACCGCTGCAGCTGGCACCTGTTGCCGCCGCTAATAGAGGGTACTGCTATGTATTCTATGCACAGATATGAATTCAGCAGCCCACATGCCTCGAACTGAATATGCTACTTACCAGTATGCATCTGTTCTTGGCATGTAGGGCTGCTGACATTCATATCGCCCACCCTCCTCCCCGGCGCCTGTAGCAGCTGCAGCTCTCAGAATTACTGTAAGCATGGTCATCACTTTCAGTATCTACTCCATCACTGCCACAATGGCGAAAAACAATCTGAGGATGGAGAGGATGCCCATGCGCACTATGGTCCAGGGGAGGAGTCACCTATCTCAGGATACTTCGAAGACTCTTCCAGGACAACAACGTGCAAACATCCGGACCCAACACTAGGCGGCGATCTATGCACAGATATGAATGTCAGCAGCCCTACATGCCAAGAACAGATGCATACTGGTAAGTAGCATATTCAATACCATATACTAGGGGCTTATAAGGCTCTACAGAATCCCATTAGAAATGTACCTAATGTACATGGAAACCATTTTAGAGAGGAAGCAGCTAGGCTGGGGTCCTGATTAGCAGGGCCACAGCCAGATTAAGGTCGAAAAACAGTGAAACTCCAGCAAAAAGTGGGGTACCCATGTGAAGCAGATCCTACTCTCCAACACAGCATTTATCAGGCCAACTTCTCACAATGAATAGTACCAACCATCGATCATGATGCACTAAACATCCTGCTGCGCACCATGCACCACACCAAAGGCTCATGCCTGTGAGTCCAGATTAAAGATAAAGACAAATGCAAATCTGTCCGAGTCCAGGGCGCACGCCACTGGTTACATCTTGGATCCTGACTGAAGGGCCCCGCTGGCCCTTTCGGTTTTAAGAGGGAATTGAAAAAAACACTGTTCAAGCAGGCATTCCATTTACAGCTGGATTTCCTTGCCCGCCTTTCCGCATACCCCTCTTCACAAAGGAGAGGGCACCACTATTCAGTTTCAAGACCCTGCATGCCCACACCCTGCCAAGGACTAATGCTGGCCATTCAGAAGTGACAAGCCTGTGCCCGTCTCCTAATCTGGAGGTTTGCTGCTGGATTCACATTCCCATAGGCTGAGCTATAAAGTGGCCTCGGGTGATATTTTGGCAATTAAGGAATTGATAAAAGAAAGCAACATAGACAATTACAAATTCTAAAGAGTTCAGAGTTTATAATCATTTTTTGGTGGTTTTCTTACACCCAGAGCTTACCATACTAGCCTCCTTTAGTGGCTGTAGCCATGATGTTTCCCATTTGTGTGCTATACGTCAGTATGTAAATGTCTACACCATTTGTATTTCATGATTTTCAGTGACTTACAGCTACCGCTAATGCCAGAGGACCGCTGATGGATTTTGTCTTGGATGCATCCGAGTGCCACTAGATGTCAGTTCGATAGTTTGAAAAAAAAACAAATAAGCTGGGCCAGTCTCAAACTGACAAACAAAAGCACAGGGGCAAGTTCAGCATAACTTGTTTAGAACATTAGAAATTGTATAACTGTATAAAAAGTGAGTACACTTTGATTTTTAAGGGGAAGATAAGAGTGGAGGGCGGGTGCAGACACTACCTAAGAGAGAATGGGAAGCAATCTGTAGATAAAAATGTGTTGATTTGTGGGAATGAGCCCCATCCTCCAGTGAAGTCAGCACCGACAAAAGCCTGACAGTGGATGACCGTGACTTTCACCAATGGCAGCTCAGATTGTTTCCTTCATCTCTCTTCCAGCTTCTTGCCTGCGTCTGTGCTGCCATGATTCTGAGGAGACATCTCATGGTCTGGAAAGTTTTTGCACCAAAGTAAGTTATGGTTTTGAAATTTGTACGTGTGGTTCCTTAGACTACTTTGAAAACTCATTAGTACATGTTGTTGTGCTCTTGGATTTTCTAACAAAGTCATGTCTTATACTTAATTTAGAAAAAATCTACTTAGAACCGAAGCAGTGCTTGTGTACCTGCCTTCGACTGTGCTGCAAATGATGACTTTGTTGATTGAAGTAAACTCTAGACCAGTTTGGTGATCTGGACATTAATTGAACCTTATTGACTTATATAAGAGTGTAAAATACCAGCTTAATCATACAAGATACATTAAAGTGACCATTTGGTGTGATTTTACTCCACCTACCACCATCAGCACCTTGTATTTTATCCTGTTGAATTTTCACCCAGGGATACCGTTTGCATCTGATGTCACATGCTATGCTGCAACATTCCCACAATAACAACATTTAACAATATGGTACAACAAAACGATGGTAAGGTTTTTGACAGAAGCAGGAGGAGATTTAAGTTTTGTTTAGTTGCCAAAGCCTAGAAGACGTTGCTCGCTTTGTATTGGAGGGCATCCTCTTCTCAAATACAGGACTTTCTCTCAGGTTAAAACATCCGCTGTCTAGGGATTTGCTTTTGGGTCATTAAATAGAAGGGTGAATCATCTTGGCCTTAAAGATCTGCGCCAATTCCACACTGCTGAAATTTTGTCCATTTTCCTTTTCAGCCCAGCAGCCAGGTTGATGTGTACTCTGAAATGGCAGGGTGCATTTTGGGCCTTCTTTAGACACTGAACATTCAGTTAGTGAGGGTTGAAGCTGAAAAAGCTCTATCCTGTTGGGCTTTGTGATCATGGTACTATTCTTTGAAGAGTATGGTGGTCATTTATATGTAATCTATCAACTTGACACGATTGATTCATGCAGCCTGGACTGTTATGGCTCACCTTTTTACGAACAACGTCGTACAATGCGTGGGTTATCAGATACATCTACAGAGGAGTTGTAGAAGGTGCCGTTGCAGGATGTCCAGCATGATGGACAAAAAAGATTGCTTTCAGAGGGTGAAATCTATATTCCCAAGCAACGTTTTGCTCTGTACATATTTTTTTTTCTGTATAAACTCTACAAATATAGCACGTTCTATAGTAATTATGAGCACTATATGAATCAGCTTAATCCCACTGACTTAAATAAAAAAAAATTAACAACATATTGTATTGATTTTATTAAACGAACAACCAGCACAATTATCCAGAGATTATGGTGCAAGTACATCCCCCAGGTACACATTGTGCTGATTTACCGCCCCGACCCCTAGTCTGCAAACATCAGACTCCCACACCCACCCCACCCACCCCGTGTCAACACGTAGTCCCATCCGTTTCCGGGATGGCATCATTACTATTATCCTAATATGATTGTACACAGTCACCCCACACCTTGTATTTTTCTCTCCTGTCTCAACAGGCGTTCTATGGGATCCCCTGAATCGTCTGGAGTAAGTTGTGGCAGGTCCACACCCCTGTATATGGCCCATTTCCCCCATATCTTCCCATGTTTCCGGGGGCAGCCACGTGCCACAAAGACCGCAATCTCCGCCATCATACATTGGTCCATGGCTTTCTTCCACTTGCCTAGGCGGGGCGGGGAGGTCCCCTTCCAGCTCTGCGCTATATCCCGCTTCGCCAACACGAGCCCCAGAAACAGTAAGTGTCGTTTATATCTGTTCCCCCCCGATGTCCTCGGTGCTATGTAGTAGTGTGAGTCTTGGCTCGAGTGGGAGCTCCCAGGCCAGAACGTTCCCCAAACACCCAAGGACCTTACGCCAATAGGGTTGTATCGCTACGCAGAGCCATACTGTATGTAAGAACGTGCCTTCGGTCGCGCCACAACGTAAACATATCGGGGACTGAATCGTCCCCATTTTCCACAATCGCGTTCTAGTGTAGTAGACTCTGTGTAGGTATTTATATTGGATCAGGCGATATCTAGTGGAAACTGCTGTATAGCGGGGGCTCGCCAGTGCCTCCGCCCAATCATCATCTGTAAGGTCAGGGAGATCGGCCTGCCATCGCTCACGTGTCTTATGGAGATTGTGTTGCGCGCGTGTTGTAAGGGTTTGATAGATTTGTCGGATCTTATGAGGGCCGAGGTCCCCCGTCAAAAGGCGACTCTCTAGGGGGTGATATTCTGGTAGGTACGTCAGTGAACGCACCGCTGGCATCAACGCATGTCGAAGCTGTAAGTATCGGTAGAACTGGGATTTGTGTAGGTCAAATTCGGTTTGTAGTTGTTGGAAGGATTTAATTGTGGGCCCTCGCATAACATCCCCCAACGTGGAGATTCCTATTGTATCCCACTCCCGGAATCCCTCCAGGGCCGCCACCGGCCGGATGAAGGCGCCGCGCCATAGGGGTGTCATCCCGGTAAGTTTCCCCCACCAGCCCATCATACGCAGCACGCGCCGCCAGATTTGAATCACCGTACCGCATGCCGGAGGATGACCGGCTACTGAAGAGGAGTCATATAGTTAGTGTAGCAGCCGCGTGTGAGGGAGAGTTAAACGCTCCACCGCATACGCCGGATCTTGGAGCGACCCATACCACCAGTCGTTGACCACTAGCAGCTGGGATGCCCAGTAATAGGCGCGCATATCCGCCGCTGCTATTCCCCCGCAGTATGTAGATTGTACACAGGTCGCCAGGGCCACCCGCACGCCGCCCCCTTGCCAGAGGAATCTGTTCAGCAGGGCGTTTACTTGCGTGAACCACGTCTGCGGGATCGGGTATGGGTAATTCTGGAGGCGATAAAGCATGCGGGGCAGTGAAATAATCTTAAAGATCGCCGATCGGCCATAGAGGGAGAGGGGTAGTTGCGACCATATCGTTGTGTCGTCCCGCACCGCCGGGAGAAGAGGGGCTATATCCCGAGCCCACGCCGTATCTTGATCTCGGGTCACGTAGACCCCGAGGTATTTAAACCCGTCGGTAGCGACAGTCACCTGGTTTGCCCAAGCCATGTGTCCTAGGTCCCCGCACACCGGGAATAAAATAGATTTAGAAGGATTAGCGCACAGACCAGACGTCTCACCGAAGATGCGGAGGATCTGAAGGACCCTAGGCCCCAAGACCCGCGGGTCAGCCATGTAAAATAGTACGTCATCCGCGTACAGGGCTATTTTGTCTGTGTAGTCCGGAGTCCATGACAACCCACGCATCACTGCGTCCCTCCTCACCCATTCGGCTAGTGGCTCTATAGCAAGCGTGAATAACAGTGGGGATAGTGGGCATCCTTGTCGGGTGCCACGAAGGAGCGGGAACGAGGCCGACCGATGACCGGCCACCCGGACCGACGCCGTGAGACCATTGTATAGGAGCTTGATATACGTCCGGAATCGGGGACCAAAGTTTACTGCCTCGAGGAGGCGGAAAAGGTATTCCCAGCTAAGGGAGTCGAACGCCTTGTCTATATCACCAGCAGTACCGCGACCGGGCAGCCTAGCTTATGGGCTTCTGCTATCGCATTATGCAACCGTCGGATATTATGCCTCGTTGCCCGATGCGGCATAAAGCCTGATTGGTCCGGGTGGATCAGCTCTAGTATGTATGTTCGTAGACGATCGGCCAAGACCTTTCCCAGTAGTTTAGGTTCAAAATTCAATAATGATATGGGACGATACGACCCCGGATCCTCAGGGGGTCTGCCCGGCTTCAGAAACACGACTATTTCGGCATGTCGCCAATCAGGTGGTAGCAGTTGAGTCTCCTCGGCCTCTTGTACAACCTGGAGCAGATTGGGGCCTAGCGTAGGCATAAGGGGCCGCAGAAGGAATCCGTTCGGTCCGGGGGCCCGACCCGGGCGGGTAGCCCTCAACGCCGCACGGAGCTCGTCTAACGTGATTGGCTCCTCCAGTTTATTCCGTGCCTCGTCAGACAGTTGGCGAGGAGGGATGTCCCGAAAGAAGGCGTCGATTAAAGGTGGGGCGATCACTTCCCGTGCCGCGTATAAATCTGAGTAGAATGTGGCAAACACTTGTGCGACCGCCGCAGGGGCAGAATGGGGCGTTCCGTCTGGGGACCGTATCATCGGGACTTGTGTCGGAGCTGTCCGAGCTTGGCACAACCGATGCAGCATTTGGCTCGATTTATCCCCCCACTGATAGATACGATGTTGCGTCGCCAGCCAGGCCTCTTTCACGCTGTTAGTTTGCAATGAGTGTAACCGTCGCTGGGTAGCGAGCATGTTGCGTCGAACCGCGCCCCCCCGCACGCACCCGCTGCTGTAGTTGCGCCTGACTGTCTTCTAACGCCTTTATCTGTTGGAGGGCCTTCGTTTTCGCCGCCGCTCGGAAACTTATATCGGCTTCACGAAGCACCGGCTTCCATGCCTCCCACAGCACCCCAGCCGATTGAACCGTACCTACATTGTGCTCAAAGTAGTCGGTGAGAGTGTCCGTCACTAGTTTTTGGTGGTCCCGGTCTTTTAGGGACCAAGGGGAAAGCCTCCAGCGAAAATCAGGTTTATGTGTGTTGAGGGCCAACGTGAACTGTACTGGGGAATGATCTGAGAGACCTCTGGAGAGAATCGCTGATGAATGGATCCGGGAAGCATGTGTGCACGGCAGAAAGACATAGTCGAGGCGAGCCATTGTGGGGTGAACGTGGGACGCATATGTGTACCCATCTTCTCCGGGATGTAGAGCTCGCCAAACATCTACCCAACCCAGGGCCTGGGCTAGTGTAAATAGTTTGGTGTGTGTAGGTGACGGAGCCCCCTCTCCGGCGCGCCATCTATCGCCGGCTGCCATCGTCTCATTCCAGTCACCACCCAGAATCGTCAATCCCGGAGGGAGCTCGCCCCATACCCTAGTTATGGTGTCTACAAACGACTGACTCATGGGCGGGGGTGCATATACGCTTCCGATGGTAATTTGCTCTCCATATAGCGTCCCTGTTAAAAACGTGTATCTACCCGCTGTGTCCACCCACGTTTTGGTCACCTGCAGCGGGACACGTCTGTGTATGAGAATCGCCGTGCCCCGCGAGCCCCGTGTGAAGCCTGAGTGATAAACTGTGGCGAACCCGAATCTAGCGAGGCATATGGCCTTGTTGCCCATGAGGTGTGTCTCCTGTAAGAGAAGGATGTCAGCGGAATGGCGTTTGGCCGAACGTAGTATAGCCCCTCGTTTTATCTTGTCCAGTAGCCCCCGGATGTTCCAGGTAAGAAAGGTGAGATCCACCAGGGGTCTACTTGGCTGTGTATGTGCCATCTACTCTACGTGGGATCCCAAGTGAAGTGGCTAGGATATCCTGTGTACGTTGCAACAGCGGAACTAACGTGTGACATCCCCAACAAAAAAGAAAACTGGTGCAATGAACCACCCAACCACCCGCTCGCCCCGCCCCCCCATACAGCCGAAACGTCGGTGCATCTGCCGCGGTGTATACCCGGGTCATGTCCCAATCACATAAACTCACTGTATACCACCAATGAATCCCCAAAACCCCAAACCCCCAAAACAGTGTTTAACTAACCGTGGGGTGCGGTGAGTGTCAACCCACGTCGAGATTTAAGTATCTACTGACCTCCCCTAGCATTTAGAGCGCCCAATACCAGAACAATACAGATACAATCAGTCCATACAGGATACACTTAGCTGGTGCTTGGTATGTCATCCGTCAGCGGCTGAGTTCGAGCTCTCCAGCTCCAGGTCGACCGGTGGCGGGAACGGTCAGTTCTGGACGGGCCCGCAGTTTTGCTCCTGGCTGAGCCTTGTGAAGAGTCTGAGTCCATCGGGACCGGGGAGTGCGGTCTAAGCGTTCGGTGTTCGTCAGTCCATGCGAAGACCGCCTCCGGCGACGTGAAGAATAGGGTCTTGTCCTGGAAGATCACTCTAAGGCGTGCAGGGAACAGCAGGGCATAGGAGAGATTCAGGGATCGAAGCTTCCGTTTAGCCTCAGTGAATGACTGTCTTTGGCGTTGAACTATATTTGTATAGTCCGAGACTTAAATAATTTTAGCAGCCCTCCGCCTCTAGCTGTGGGTTAAAAGACAGATTAGACTGATTTCGGAGAGAAACTGACCATGCCCTTTTTCGATCTGGTCTTGCCAGACTATGTGCTGGTTCAGAGTCCTTTAATATCAGCTAATTCGTTTGCCTTTGTCAATGGGCTATGAACTGCCTTTTGTACAGTGGAGTGTAGATAACTGAAGGCTTTAAAGTCTTAGTTGTAGCGTTTTATTCTTGTCATTTCACTTCTATTTTGTATGCTCAGTTTGTATAAATGTGTGCTTGTATTTGTATGACCATGATGTTGAGGTAAATATTTGATAACATTGAAATTCAATTATTGGATTCGAACAGCTCTCCGTTATTATATCTCCGGATCAGACTAATACTATTTAGGCAGGCAGCTTTTTTCTGCCTCTTGTTTCTTTTTTTTCCCCCAAATTTGATGCTATAACAAATAAAATATATCTATGTGGATTGTGATTTGTATTAGTGAATGCTTCAGTGTAGCCAACAAGACTACACCTGATGTGATCATTGCGCACACTGTTGGCTGAGGGGCCCCTACTGTTTTTAAAAGAGGACTACCTTGCAGAAAACTGACTATGTTGACATGGTCTTCACTGCACTCATTTCCTAAATGTTATTGCCCCAATTAAAATGCAAGAGGAGAAGCTATTTGAAAGTTCTGTAGTTCTCATATTTTCAACTTCCGTAAGGGAAGTTGAAAATATGAGAACTACAGAACTTTCAAATAGTGTTATCTGAGGCTTTTTTGTACGCTTGTAGGGTCTTGCATGGAATTTTTGGGAAAATAAATAATCTGCAGAGGGAATAACATCCGTTAAAATAGTGTTTTATTCCTTTGGTAACAGTGGTTCTAGTAAATAATTGTATGTAATAGTATAGTTTTTTTAAGTGGCTTCCCTCACATTTAAAGAGAAGCATTATAATTTAGGTCCTACCACAACCTGAGCAATTTGTTGACTTTGAAGTAACTGCTTTTTTATCGGTCTTTGACCCATTAGGCCTGATTTGGCTTTGGCATCTAATTTTCCTCTCATTGATCATGTCCCTAAAGAGCAGGGCCACTGAAAATAAGGGATTTTTGCAGCTGCGGCATTTTCTGCATAGTTATGGATTTGCATCACAATCCATCATCTACTGCTTAATCTACAGGTTTTAACATAAAATATAGTTTCAAGCTCCTACAAATCAAAAGTTACTAAAAACGCAGCAAAACCTTTTGACTTAAAGTGGAAGGCCCCAGACAAACATTAACTGGTCAACTTACTGGTGTTTATTGCTGGATTTGGGTTTTAAAGTGGTACTAAAGAGGCAAACGCTTTGCCTAGAAAGTGTTAGCATCTGTAAAAATGTCAAAATATTAAAGTAATACTATCACAAAATGTGCCACATTAAGCTTCATGATTTGCTGTTTCTTGCCGTGTGATTTAGTCAGTCCTGCAGCATAATTTAATTGTCCCATGCAATATTACAAGGTGTTTTTCGTCCCAGATGGGGTTTTGGGTTTGAGCTGATTTGTTATGCCGCCCCTGAAGGTGGAGACTTTGTTTAGTGCTTTGCAGATTTTTGAAGTAGTAATTGAAAAAATTGCTTTATTGCATGATTTGTTAAAAACCCTTGCAACAATATACAATAAGAGATTCATTTCTAGGTACTTAGCTTTGATAATAACATTTAAAAGCATTGTAAAAGCCTAATCTTAGAAGACATTGAGGTCTGGTTAAAACAGTTGAGAGTTAAAAAAAGAGTCATTATGACATAAAAGCCTCTATTCCATGCTGCACAGTCCATGACACACTGGATTATGTTCAATTTAGGAGGAGAGTTTTGCATCTTCCAAGTGAGGGGGGAGAGATTGTATAAGAAAACAGTATAGACAAATAGGCTCTACTTATGCCATGCATTAATAATGGGTCTAAAGCATGTCTGTTGGCCAGTGACCGGCGGCGATAGTCTCAGTAAGGCGGAAAAACAGGTTTTCTGCCTGATCATCGTGCACACATCTCGCCTCCTCTAGCTTCTTAATGAAGCAATCCATAAATCTGACCAAGGCACAGTTAAGGGTAGTATTTAAGGGGTCAAGGCAAGCCAGAACGGCTCCTCTGCAAGATCTTATGTCCTTTGCAATCCAACCCCTTCGTAAAAGGGCCCTTCTATCTTCTAGGAGATTAGGACACAAGCCTACCACGTCCTTCCTGTGTTGGCCACAGAGCAGACACGTTTCCTGGCCAGGAACTCTTTTCCATTTTGGGAGGTGACAGGACAGGGGAATCACCCCCATTCTCAGCCTAAAAAACTTAAGCTTAGTACGTTAGTTAAAAGTGATCATTAGGTAGCTCTGGGGTTTTAGCTGTAGATAGGTGCGTAGAGTCATCCAACCGGGGTTCCGTACGGAGAGGCCTGGCCCTGTCTTCTAATGAGGAAAGTAGATTCACACTGATTTTTGCTAACCTCTTGAATTCATGTTGGCTAACTTGTAGATCCCAAAGGTTGCTCAAGCCAAGAGAACGGAGGCCTCGGGACAGGTAATAGTACCCCGCCAACCTGCGACTTGTGTTCAAGTGAATCCATACGTTGTAGGCCAGGCTGCCTTCCTTAGACGCCCTAAGCTTATGGCAGCTTATTAGGAAGGCCGCCATACGGGCCAGTGCCTGTCTGCACATGCCGAATTCCAGTCTGATTTGTGCTGGTGACGTGTAGGAGGGAAGCTGGAAGAATGTTCTATACATTTTTGCAACTGCTTTGTCTAATTGCCACGCCCTTTTAGAGCCTCGCAACCATATGTTAGGGTTGGGATAACATTTGCCAGGGCCACCTGGAGAATTGGAGCAAATGTAGGGCCGTTTAGTCTTTTGTAGATCAATCTAAGTGCAAAAGACCGCACAATGCTTTTGGTTCTCAGTTCTGCCAGCTGATTCACATACCTGACATTGTTGTTGAAGAGGACGCACGCATAAGTACTTGTGGCATCTGGTTGCTTCTATTCTTTCCTGGTGTAGGAACCATGCCGGATTTTAGGTCCCAGATGTGCGGACCGCAAGGAATTTGGTTTTCTTTTTGTTTATCTGTAGACCATTCCTGTTGGAATATATGGCAGTCGCATCCAGGAGACGTTGTAAGCCAATCTTTGTATGGCTAAGAAGAAACAGATCGTCGGCATAGATTAGGTTGGATAAACAAAGGCTACCCAGTTTGGGTGAATACGAATTGACTAAGTCGAGAACTGCAGAGAGGTCGGACAAAAATAGACTGAAAAGCATAGGAGCAAGGACACACCTTGCTTGAGGCCTTGCGTTGTTGCTTTGGGTCGTGAACCGTTCCTGATCTTAATCCTGACCCATGATACAAAAGTTGCAAGGCCCTAATTAGGCTGTTAGAAATGTTCAACAGGGAGAGTGTCTGCCACAGCTTCCTTCTGTTGACTCTGTTGAAGGCAGATTTGTAGTCTATAAACCCCATGTATACGGGACTAGTGTTGGATTCGGCCTGGTCGATCAAGAGAGAAAGTGTAATAAGATTTACTGTTGTTCTGCTGTTGTTTGTAAATCCAGTCTGGTTTTGTGGTATGATTGGATTTGACTCAGCTCATGATCGTAGGGAGTCCAGCAGTATACCTGCAAAGTACTTTGCTTCATTATCAATTAAAGGCGATCAAGCGGTAGTTCCCTGGAGATATTTTGTCGCCGCCTTTAAAGATCTGAGCGAGAATCGATCCCCGCCATGAGGCCAGGATGGAGCTCTTTTCAAGGATAGATAAGTAAAGCGGGGCTAGCTGAGTGGCCCAAACGGCTGGATCCTCCTTGTAAAGGGCTGGTGGTATTCCACCTGGTCCAGGGGCCCCGTCCTACGTCCCTAGGCAGATTTTAGAACTAGTACCATAGTTCACCTTGAATCTGAAACCCATTCTTTGAAAAAAACATCTTGTAATGTTCATAGCCAAATACACAATTTTAGGAGTGTGTACAGCATATTAATCTACAGCACTACAGGCTTCAAAACTATTGGTACATGTAATAGAACATTTTCCTTTCTTTGACTCTCTGGTTCCTATAAATCACTCCAAAGTTTAGTTCTTCTTGTCTTATGTGTAAATAAACTATAAATTTCACTCAGATAAGTTTGCTTTTTTCAATGTAGTTCCCATGATGAAAAACAGCATGAAGGTGTTTTAGACAAACTTGATAAAAACATTCTGGCAACCATTTCAACTGGGTATACCAACTTTCTTGGGCAAAGTCCTTATTTAGAAGAGAATCTCCTAAAAGGGAATGAGTTACTTACCTGTAACTCCAGTTCTCCTATGTTGGTATGTTTTGTATATTCACATGCTTGCATCAACCTGTTGTCAGGCTGAGCATCCCCGGTAATCTTAAGTAGCAGTAAACAGTGTTAAAATGGCCATAGGCATCAACAATGTTTAGTAAGTCATTAACCTCATTTCAAGCGCCCCAAACTTCATCAAATGAGTGCCAGCTTTCCTTCTCTCCCCTAGAGGCCACCATAGCTCAGATTTCATAGCATAAGTATGAGAAGAATATATAATAGATGAGCCTCTGGCCGGTGGTAGGTAGGTCCCATGTGAATATATTGAAGACCCTATCACCGGAGAACTGAAGTTACAGGTAAGTAACACATTTTTTCTCCAGCACTGGCTCTTTCATACATCCACATGCTTGATTCAGAATACTAAACAGCACATAACAATTCTAATAATTTTTAAGACGGCTGGAAGTGGGGGCACCTTTAAGCCTGTCCCACTGCTGAGTCGGGTTCTACATTCACATCGAGGTAGAAGTGCTCCAGGAACGTGTGCCTGCTCCTCCAGTTAGCTGCACAGCAGATGTCTCCCAAGGGCACACCACAGTAGAGTACAGCAGTTGTAGCAATTCTCCTGTTGGAATGTAGCCTCTCTTTTCCCTGGAGCGCACGCATGGCTTTGCTGTGGAAGAAGGTGATGCAGGCAGTGTGCTATCCCCTGTTTGGATAGGGGTTGACCCCTTCCTGGCCAGCCAAAAGACACAAACAGTTGGTCTGATGAATGGATGTCCTTTGTTTTGTCTATATAGAATCTAAGACCTGAAAAGCCCGAAATGTTGGGTAAAGAACCTAGCAAAAAGGGAGGGATTTTCGCTCAATCTGAGCCAGAAAATCAGCAGGAAAGAAAACTTTCTGTGGACAAAGGTGAATTAAAAATACCGAGCTAGTGGGCGAAATAATTTCATTCAAAAGAAAATAGAAAATACGCCGCAACTAATAAGCATGCATTAATACATACGATCAACCATTGTCACATAGTATTTAAATGTAAGCAAAATTGATCGTATGTATTAGCGCATGCTTATTAGTTGCAGCGTATTTTCTATTTCTTTTGAATACCTGATTGTAGGTCATTTAGGAGTGGGGTACACGGGGCTGGACCCTGTGTAGTCCTGACGAAGAGCTCTGGGGAATGCTCGAAACATGTTGACGTATACTAGGGATTCCTAACCCATTACAGCTAGCTCTTTCCAGTATCTTACCACGTTTTAGACATACCAACTAGGAGCAAGAATAAAATTATTTCACTCACTAGCTAGGTATTTTTAATTCACCTCTGTCCACTCCACTACACCACTGCACCACACATAGTCTTCACAACAGTGCTCCTACGTAATTTCGCAAGTCGCAGCACGCCTCAGTTCGCAGCGGACTGAGATGGCCCCTATGATGAAGCATGTCACCAAGGGGAAACCCTGGTGAGTGAGGGGACTCGAGAAAGAAAGTTTACTTTCCTGCTGATTTTCTGGCTCGGATTGAGCGAAAATCCCTCCCTTTTTTCTATATTCTTTACCAGACATTTCGGTTTTTTCAGGTCTACGATTGCATTAGGAGGGTGTACCTACCTCTACCTCCCCCTTATTTTCTGATCCCTAGGTAGAACCTAACACATCTGCGTAAGACCAAAGCCTGTGATCCTAATACTGACGTTGTTCGAGTCGGGGAAAATGAGTATAGTATGACCAGTTCAGTCGAATGACATCACAAAACATAAAATTCCAGAACTAAAGAATGTCCATAACATATATAAACTCTGTCACAGCAGCCATCTTCCTATTTTAAGCTGCTCTGGACCCATAACACGTAAACGTTGATTTTTTAGAAATGACCAACAAAATCCTCGCCAATCTCTACTGGTTATCTGAAACAAACAATAAAAACGTAATTGAATTGTTCTTAAGTTTCTACTAATAAATCAACACATCAACAAATTCTCTTAAATCCACTCCCCCTCCAAACACTTACCTGGGAGGGTGGGAGGGATAATGCTAGCCTCCGTGTCCTTAATGAAATCCAGAATCTCTTCACACCAAACTTGGAGAATCTACATTTCATGACAGGACCGGAGGCTAGCATTATGCATGTTCAAAGCTGTGCTACAATCATCGGTTTTGATGAGAGAGGAGCTGTAAGAACGGGAGCACTCACATTTTTGAAAGGTATGGATGATTAATAACGATGAGGCAGTTAGGATGTTTGATTAAGGGAAGTTGAACTGATGTTTGAAAAGTGGGGTATAGGTGTAATGAACATAGAAGTGGTACTTAATTAGAGGGATTGGGAGAGAGAAGTAATACGTCACTGATGTGGAGGTTATGTTTTGATTAAAGTGGTAGCATTTGATGAGAGGCACGAGGAGAGAGAGGCAGTCTAGAGTATGAATAGAAAATGGAGACATCTATGCAAAGGGGTAGCATTAAGCAATTTTTTAGCGGGACAACGTTGATTAGGGGGAACGTTATGCAGATTAATTATCGAGTGGGATTGGGTTAAGCATAATCTAACTACTGTGTCTTGCATTTTTAGATTAATAAACCCCTGACGAAGGGCCGGACAGTAGGCCCGAAATGCATTGGGTAAACAAGATTTATGTTTGTGGAAAAACTTACGTACACTATCGTGGCGCAGGATAAGGCTTGGATTAGCATTTCTGCACCATTTAGAATTAAGTGGAGATGTAAGCGCCTCTCTTGTGATTTGCGCAAAAACATGAAGAAATGGCAAACCTTTGACTACAACGAAAAATAAAGAGTATGAAAAAAATCATGAAGTTTATTGGCATTTGTAGAGTACAACGGAAATCAAAGCTGTGCATCCGGCGCGGGGTGGTAAGCCGCTCCCATTTTGTACAACCACAGATGAAGCATGACCCAAAGGTTTCAAATAAAACCGTGCAAAAACATCAGCATTAGACTAATCTGCTGCATGCAAGATCTCTTCCAAACGTCCACCTGACATGAATGCCTTACTTGCCATAGCACCCCTTACCGAGTGTGCCCCAAAATCATTCATATTCACACCTGCTTCCAACATACAACCTCTCACCCATCTTGCAATGGTCGCTGAAGTTACCGGTCTATAAGGCTTCGTATGAAATCAATAACTGATCGTCACTATGCCTTCTGAACTCACTCAACCTGCTTTCATACTCCTTTAAACAATTTACAACACACAACTTAGGATGATCTTCAAATCTAGGATAAAAGATCGATGAAGACATGCATTCTGTCCTTCTAAAAATCTTAAATAACACTCCATCTGGATTAAAACATCTGTTACAAACATCCAAAGCTCGAACATCCGAAACTCACCTAAAAGAAATAAGACACCAAAGTTGCCAACTTACCGGACAACTGTTTTAGATTTAAATATCTATTCATAGGCCACCCTTCAAACATTTGAAGGAACTTATTAACATCCCACAAACAATTGTATCTAGGTCTCGGTGGTCTCCGCAACCTTACTCCCTTCATGACTCTACAGACTAACGGTTCTCTACCTAAAAATGTAAATGTAAATTTGATACTTGTATAGCGCACTACTCACCCGCAAGGGTCTGAAGGCGCTTGTACGAATACTGCTGTGGAACCCATCCTGGCTTTCCCTGTGAGGTGTCCACTCCTGGGCACCCCCAAGGTGGAGGCCAGGCATCCTTAGCGTTGTGGGGGCCGTTGTGGAGATTAAGCAAGCTATTGCCCAGAGTTGCAGAGTGGGACTCCATGATTGGAATAGGCACCGAGGCGAGAATTATCAAGTCCGTGGAATTTTTTAGCCCAAGACCCGCCGAGGCGGGGAATTGAACCCTGGTCCCGGGCTAGACCTCTGCATCAGGGTCTGCCGCTCTAATCATTGAGCCACACTTCTCCACTACCTACAGAGCAACCTCCCACTAAACTATGACTTGCAGCAATTGCAGACCTATAACAATTAATTGTTCTATAACTTAAACCCTTCTCATACAAACTAGATAAATAATTAGACACTTCTATGGCAGATGCCTCCACAGGATCCAAATCCCGTTCCATGCACCAACAAACCCATTTCTTCCATGCTCCAACATACCTCTTTCTGGTTCCTGGAGCCCAAGACTCCCTGAGCAGCTCTTGAGCCTTCTCCGAAAGGCTTCTGAACTGCATACCTCTCCTGAAATCTTCCAAACAAGAAGGCTCAACGCCCCTTCCAAGACCAAAGGATGAAAACCCTCTTCTGCCCCTAGAAGAACATCGTCTGTTTCCGGAATCAAAAAGGGCTCTTCTTTTGCCATTCCCAACAAACCTGGAAACCACGCCTGTCCTGCCCAAAAGGGCGTCACAATTATCAACTGACATCTCTGCCTCCTCACCATCAACAATACTCTCTGAATCATCGCAAATGGGGGAAAGGCATACCCCTTAACTTTGCTCCAATCTTGCTGAAACGCATCCACCTCCTCTGCTAACGGATCCGGTCTCCAACTGTAATATCTTTCCAGTTGATACGTCAGCCTCGACTCAAACAAGTCCACTTCCAACGGACACCATACAGAAGATATTCTTTTGAAAAAGATTACATTCAGCTTCCAATCGCTGTAATCTCTGAGATATCTTGAGTTCCAATCTGCCACAACATTTTCCAGACCAGGAAAATACTCCGCCTTCAAACCTATTTTCTGATCCAAACAAAAACTCCAAATCCTTTTTGCCAACTCAGTCAGATTCCCTGATCTGCTTCCACCCAATTTGTTTATATAACGGACTGCCAAAACATTGTCTATCTTCAACAACACATTGACATTTTTTAACTTTTTCCAAAAACTCCTCAAAGCATAAAGTCCTGCTCTCATCTCCAAACCATTTATATGTTCTGACTTCTCTTCCAAAGACCACTTTCCTCCTGTCCCCATATCCTCTAAACATGCTCCCCAACCAAATAGACGTGCGTCTGTTTCCAAAACAAAATCTGGACAAATCCCAAATATCGCCCTTCCATTCCAGGCCTCCAGACTCTCTAACCACCAAACCAACTCCTCCCGTGCCTCTATTGACAAAACTACCTGATCTCCATACCACAGTCCTTTCCTCAGGGCCTCTGCTTTCAGTCCCTGCAAAGCCCTGTAATGAAGAGGACCTGGAAAAACCGCTTGAATAGATGATGTAAATAAACTAATCGCTCTTGCTAAACTCCTTAGAGCCAATCTCTCCTTTCTTAACACTCCCTTCACATCTGACTTTATCTTTACTATCTGCTCCACTGGTAAACTTAAAGTCTTCTTTACTGTGTCCACCACAAAACCCAAAAACTCCAGACACTGATTCGGCTCTAAGACTGATTTCTCCTTGTTTATCAAGAAACCTAATCCCTCCAAGAGATTCATAGTTAGTAATAACTGATTCCTCAAATTCTCCTGACTCAGACACTATCAAAAAATCGCCTAGGTACATAATCAGTCGTACAAACCTCTTTCTCTCAAAAACTTGGCTACAGGTCTCAACACTTTTGTAAAGCACCATGGTGCCGATGCCAGACCAAATGGGAGAGAACAAAACTGATAAAGCTCCCCCAACCACCTGAATTGCAGAACCTTGCGACTCACCTCCGCAACAGGAGTAGTGAAATACGCATCCTTCAGATCCAATTTCACCAACCAGTCGTTCTTTTGAAGAACGTCCCTTAACAGATGGATTCCCTCCATCTAGAAATTCCTGTACACAACATACTGATTTCACCCTCTTAAATTTATTGCAGGTCTCCATCCCTTTTCTTTCTTTTTCACCAAGAAAACAGTACTCACAGATCCGTGATCCTCCTCTGAAATTTTTTGAAAAGCTCCTTTGAAACATCTACAACACCTCTTCTGCTACTATTTCCTGCAGATCTCTCTGAAAAACTAGCCGCTTTGGTTCCTTCAACTGAATTGGCTCTTCTTCCAATTCTATTACATATCCTTTTATAGTCTGAATAACCCAACTGTCCTTGGTAACATACTCAAATTCCTCACAAACCATTGTAACCTTCCCCCTACCTCACAAGTGATAGAACCAGAAATGATCTTCATACTCACCCTGAGTTCCTTGAGTGAACTGCACACTCCCTCTTGACGCACTCTGCCTGTTCTTCCTCTCTGAGGATAGAATCCAGTCGCTGATTGAAAATCTCTGAACGCAGCACGTCCTTGCGACTGGTACTGAGCCCTGCTGAAAGACTGGCCAGGGAAACGGTCTCTTGCCCCAACCCAGTGACAAACTCCTCTTCCAAAGACCCTTCTTAATGAATATTGAGCCTTATCCAAACTGGTGAAGGTTGAAACATATTTTCCAACCCCTTTCACCAATCCTTCGCGAATAGATAACCCTTTGGATCTTCAAAAGGTTCTTTATTTAGCAAAGTCCCCCAACTTAGGACTTATTCTCATTAGGACTGCTTTCCTTCTCTCAGCTGATAATGCAGAATTCATATTACCCTGAAAACATATCGGTCTTTGAGCCCAACCTCTCAAAAGCTCATTATCTATTTGGACACTCTTCATTTTGGCTTCCTCAGCCATGTCCAAAATAGACATCCAACAAACTATCTTGGCACTGCTTAAGTGCTCTTTCTAATCCTTTTCTGGGATCACGCCCCATCTTAAAAAGGAAACTAATCAAATCCGGATCCAAATCCGGAGTCAAGCATGCTTTTCCGTCCACAACTGGACGTGAACACTCTGCTCTCATAACAGCTCTTGCTTCCTTTTCTAGTGGTCTCCTTATCTATAGTTTAAAAAAACGTACAACATGAGGTAAAGGCCACCAGTCTGTGCTTCTAGGGTGACGAATCATCTCTGGACTAAACATATCCCCATCCTGAGGTGAAAAGAGAATTCCTTTCTCTTTTCCCACTTTTTCCACTTTGTCCATATCCAATTCCCAATCGCCATCTAAATAATTATCAAGCACAAACTCATCTGTTTTCTCATCAAACTCATGATTTTTCGAGATCCTCTTGATGCTTTTCTCCATCATTTGTGCCGCTTTGGACACCCTCTAGTGTTTCACCTTGGAAACCCTCCTCATTTGTGGTGCAAGGCTCACCTTGATTTCCCTTAAAAAATCTAACCCCTACTTCAATATTCTTTTCCTTGTCCTTTTACCATAACCTCTTACATCTCCTTCCTCCCCCTTCTCCAGTGACCAATATTCATCTTCAGAGCAATCCACTGCCCTTCTCTTCTTCTTCAACACACTTTCTGAAACCTCTCTCATAGACGTTTTCATCTCCTCCTTCACAGTCTTCCTTAAATTAGCATCTGCAGTCTGTGAAGAGTGAGCGCTCTCTCCAATCTCCATCATTAAACCCACACTAATTATTTATATTCAAAATAAATTCTTCTTTTTTTTTTTCTCTACCAACTAATTTCAACCACCTAAAATAACAAATCTAACCTTTCTCCTTAAAAAATATTGCTTTCAAGCACTTTATCTCTAAACAGCCACCTCTCTCCCAAAATAACACATTTGTTTTCTTTTTTCCATCTCAAACGTGCCCCGGCTCAGCTGACTAACCAAATTAGCTGTTAGTCAATTACTGCCAGCAGCGCTCATCCGTAATTATTGCTGCGCAACACTGAACAAAATGGCCCCCATGCGTCTTCACGCAACGTAGCGTAATGACTCATCTACAATGGCGTTCAACTAACAAATTCCTTTACCAATGGAAAAGCCTCCCTTGTGCTACGATGAAAAGCCTCTCTCGCGCTTACTTGCGCTTAGGAATCCATCTCCACCTCGAACAACGGAGATTCGAAAACGCTCGCGGCGCAACGGTAAAATACTTTACTTTTCTCTCTTTTTTAATTTTTGAAAACAAAACAGTTGACCTTAAAAATAAATTACCGCACAACCAACTAACTTGCCCACCATATCACCCCACCTCAAAAACGACCCATAAATTGGGTCCAAAAAAACCTGAAAAGCTTAACACCAATTTAAACAAGTTAAATAACCTTAAAAATAAATTACCGTACAACCAACTAACTTGCCCACCATATCACCCCACCTCAAAAACGACCCATAAATTGGGTCCAAAAAAACCTGAAAAGCTTAACACCAATTTAAACAAGTTAAATAACACTCACAATACATAAAATGTTTAAAACACAATATAATTCTTAACTTTCATTAAATCAAATACAACTTCTACAGTAAAATTCAATATTTTAAAATGATACTTATCTGTCAAGGAGCAGCAATTAAAAGAGGTAGATGGCTGCTGTGACAAAGTTTATATATGTTATGGACCTTCTTTAGTTCTGGAATTTTATGTTTTGTTATGTCATTTTTTGAAGTGCTGCAAGGAGCTTGGCAATAAAAGTTAATGCATAATGCTAGCCTCCGGTCCTGTCATGAAATCACTCTCTTCTAAGAGTTAAACTTTAGGTGCGCCTTGAGAATCAATTTGAAGAGAGGCAGCATCAGCTGAGCCAGGACCAAGTTAAGTTCCCATGACACTGGTGGATGTCATACAGGAGGAAATGCTCTAAAAAGTCCTTTTATAAATTGTATCATTATTTGAGAGAACAGACTGAATGCAGTGTCTTCTGTTTGTCTAAATCTTGATATTGCTGCTAGATTGTCTTGTACTAATGAGTATTTCTGAACACTCTTAGCCAAGTCCAACAAGTAAGGGAGTAAAGAGGATGAAAATATTTGGTTTTGCACCAGACACAAAAACGCTTCCACTTGTCCTTGTGGTTGCTTGTGTTTTTGCCAGGGGCCAGTATGTTCCTATACCCTGTCAGCAAATCCAAGTGACTGATCAAAGTGGTCAGGTACCATGCTATGAGGTTCAGCCACTTAAGGTCGTTGTGGAGTATCTCTTTGTGGTATCTTGAGAGGAGCCTGGAGTACGGTTTCAGTGATATCACATGACATGCAGATAGCTGCAGAAGTTTGCTGTACTAGTACTGGTGTGGCCATGATGGAGCAATGATGATCCAGGTACAGTGATCCGCCTTCATCTTCCTCAGTACCCTGGGGATCAGGGCACACTGAGAAAAAGTTTATGCTAAGACTTTGGACCGTCTGATCGAAAAGGCATTGCCCACAGTTCCTGGTTGCAAAATCTGTTGGCGTTACACCACTCTTTTCTGTTCCAGGTCGCAAACAAGTCCAGCATGGCGTTATTCCAGTGTTGTAAGATGTAGTCTAATTGTTCTTGGTGAAGTTCCCACTCGTGACAGTCTGACAGTTGCAAACCGAGCATGTCCACTTGATCATTGCAACGCTCTGGTAGATGTTCCACAGCAAAGCTGACTTTGTGTGAAATGGCCGAATCCCAGTTGTTCCACCTCTTCTGAGAGAGGTCAGGGCCATCTGCTTCCCTGCTTGTTGCTATGTTGTATTGTCTGTCCTGATGAGACCTGCTAATCTTGAGAGGAACACTTGTAGGCCCAGTCTTATGACGAGGAGCTTCAGAACGATGATATGAAGCATCTTCCTGCTTCTGACCAAAGACCTCTGGTCAACAGTTCCTGCAAATGAGCTCCCCAGCCATCCATCGATGTATTATTTGCTGTCTACTGAAGGTTAGAAAGAGAGACCTGCCTTGAGGTTTGAGGGGGATCTCCATCACAACTGTGTTTGCTTCAGCCATCTTGTGACATTGTTGTCCCATGAGCCGTCTATTTTTTTCCCATTGTGTGTCTAGTTCTTGTTGGACAGCCTAACAGAGTTGTAGTGCCTGAGCGCGACTGATAGATTCTTTGACATGGCTTCCGGCTTCGCCATTCTTTCCGGTGATGAGAAAGCGTTTCCCGGTTGCGTTTCTAGTAATACTCCAGAGAACTGAATCTTCATGTTTGAACACTGAGAAGGATTCTTTGGAATTGAAGTTAGACCCAGCTTTTGAAAGGAACTGTTGCAAGCTGCTGAAGGCTTAGCCTCTTTCCTTGAGAGAGGTTTGACGAGGCAGTCATCCAAGTATGGGTTCACTTGGTGACCTTACCGTCTGAGGAAGGCAACAAGTGGCATTAGGCACTTTGTAAAGATCCATAGCGCTGCTTTGAGCCCGAAAAGAAACACCTTGAATTGGTAGTAATGCCCCTGCACTGCAAAGCGGAGGTATTTCCTGTGCTTCCAGTGTATTGGGATGTGAAAATACGCATCTTAAAGATCCAGGGATGTTAGGTAATAGTTTCCATGGAGCAACAGGAGGACGTATTGGAGTATTATCTTGCAGAAGGTCTGTTTTCTGAAGAACTTGTTTTGTTCCCAGAGGTGCAGGATAGGTCTCCATTGACCTGTTTTCTTCTTTATTAAAAATAATCTGGAATAAAATCCCTAAGTCCTGTGCCATTGGGACTCCTTCTATCGCCTCCTTTAGGAGAATTTCCTGTTGTACCTCCCTCGAATTATGATGTTGGTTTCTGGGTGGGAAGATGGGCAGGTTCTGAACAAACATGCAGGTATGACGTGAGCGCATAATCTGCCTCACCCAACGGTCCTTTGATATGGAATCGTATACGTGGGCATTAAGGGAAATTCTCTCTCCTATCTTTTGTAGTGGGAATGTTAGAGGAACAGCTGCGAAACTTCAGGCTTGTTTTTGATTGTGCTGGGAGTGCAATTGTGAGGCACTCCCTTTTTCACCCAGAAGATCTTCCATACCCTTTCCTGCTGTTTCTTTTGGGTGTATAAATTGGTCGTATCCCAGCTGATTTAGGGGTGGGGGACAATAAGGGCAGCCTTGACCCCCGTATTGATTAAAACTTCTTCTGTAGGTCTGATATCTTCATGAGCCGTGAAAAGACATGAATCCAGGATAATGATATTGGGGAGCTCCCAGAAAATTTGCCATATCTCTGTTTTAATATTCTGCATGGCATCATCAACATGCTTACCAAACAAATGGGTGGATTCAGTCAAACTGCATGTCTAGAATTTTAGTTTGGACTTTAAGGGTGGAAGGCGGTTGATTGCAGCTAACCCTGCTGTCTTAAACCATCCACTCCTGCTAATTGACTAAAATCAGTGTTGGAAACATCCATTGCCACATCATTGATGGGCACTGAAGTTATTGCACCCTCTTTAAAGAGAATTGTAGCCATGTTCCTCTTATCCTCAGGTCTGAGTAGCAAGATGTCATGACACAACCGGCAATCCTATTGGCCTAGAATTGCTAAAGGTGTTTGCGGCCTTGATTGATGTAGCTGCCATGGAATCAACTCTACGGCCCTAATTATTCATGTGCCTTCTGTCTCTGTAAGGGGGTGCAGTGGAAGACATGATTTGGTTATTTGACCTGCGCTCAGCTGTTGATGTGATGACAGAGTCTGGCTTTGGATGCCTGTAAGCCAGGCCAGGGCTGTTTCTGGACCCCAAGACTTTTTTCTCCAAAACTGCACCATCGCTGATAATGTAGCTGGTACTTTCATCCACTTCAGTCCAAACAAAATCTAGTATAAGTATGTACTTAATCACTTTATGTGGCGGTTCCTTGAAGTCCCATAGCTCTTGCTCCATATAGGTTATTGGGCGGTTACGTTTTATCTGCTCTTTCCTTGTGTGTGTGGAAACAGTCTGTCATCCGAAGGTGAATCCTGTTGGATGGGCGACTTGTCACCGTTCTTAGGTATGATGTAATAATCCTACTCTGCTGCAGCTTCATCATTAGGTAATTCACCCTCCTTCATATTCAAGTGGAGTGAATAAGAAGAGTCCTCGTCTCCATTATCCTTTGTAGTTGGCGGGACCGGTTTTGGTGTATTTGGAAGCTGGAAGTTGTTCATCATCTGTTGGAATGTTGTTAAAAAAAATGACACAGGTACCTATGTTCTGCATAGCCACACCAAGGGGTACAGGGTTGATGAAAGTGATCAGTTATAAAAGTTTGTGGCTTATAGTTTTAATCCTCCTAAGTGTCCTCATCATCCATGCCTCTCTATCAAATTAGCGGCCCTCAAACTGGTGGGACTATAATCAACCTCAGTAACATTCTGGTCGCTGAATTTACTCTCCAACTCAGAATTGAGAATTTGCACATACCCCGCTCACTTCCCTCCTCAAGGACCCTTCTCGTTGGGTGAAGCTGGAGATTTCACGGGTGGGCAGACGTAATAGTTTAAAAATGAACCTCATGCCCCGGCTTTTATATGACCTCCACTCCCTTGCTCCGCAAACACATCAGTGCCAAAATGTTAGATTTTTTTATATTGGTAGGGCGTAAGTCCCTAGAATAGCAAACGCGACTCAGAGCAGACCGGTCTTGTAAGGTGGTCTGGGTTTTGCTGATGTCGCAACCTATATCCTTGCTGCACAGCTTCGCCCTTCTCTTTACTGCAACCACGACCCTGACAGGAAATTCTGGGTCCAAGTGGATCAGGCATTTTCTACCTCACCTCTAACAGGCCTGCTGTGGCTCCCAGCATTATCCGAAGCAAGAGCTTCCCCCATTACTGTCTTTGACCTCATTAATTCTAGCTTACTGGAGGGAGGTACGGCAACGCAGACCATTTCCGACCTATCCCTTTCAACTCACCACCCTGGCACATAATCCTGACTTTCTCCCAGGCAAGACCAATCCTGGTTCCTTCTGCTGGCTTCAGTGCCGTTCCCCCATCCTGGACAACTTCTGCGACGATGGAGACTTGCGGACGCGAGGAGACCTAGTTTCCAAGCTCGCCCTAACTCGACACAACATCTACAGGCTGAGTCGGGCGCTCCATTGGGCAGGCACGTCCATTTAGCTTTCCAGCGCGATGACACTCCCATAGAGTCCCTCTATCTTAACAGTGTTCGCCATAAAGGCATATCATTTATTTATTTATTTTATTTAACAAATTTGTAATGCGCCCAGCTACCCCAAGGGGTTTCCTTGTGCAGGACAGACGCAGATAGGGTATCCCAGGACAAAGATTTAAAATAGCCAAGTCTTCAGATTTTTGCGAGAGATAAGTAATGAATTGCAATTTCTAAGATCCACAAGTTTGTACCAAGGTGGACAAAAGAGCGGCCCTTCATACGGGTTAGACAGAACCTTGGTACAGAAAACAAAGCTTGACTCTAGGATTGCAGAGCTCGAGTAGGCTGATAAGGAACTACCAGTTTCTGAATGTATTGTGGCGCCAAGCCCTGTTTGGCCTTGAAATAACACAGTGCTTTAAACTCAATGCGTTTAGAGACCTTGAGCCAGCGCAGTTCCTGAAACAAATGGGAGATTGAAGCATATTTCAGTAATCGAAAGAGCAGCCGAGTAGCAGCATTTTGAATAATCTTCAAGCAATGGACCGAAGTCTTTTCCACACCCAGGTACATAACCACCATAACTACATAACATAATCCAATCTGGATATGACTAGAGCCTGAATTAAAGTCCTTTGAACAGTTTGGGGATTAACCAAAGAATGTTTGCCATTTATGGACTGAAAAATAGGTGGCAGTAACTTTAGTCATTTGTGGTTTCATAGAAAGCTTAGCGTCAATAAGAGAGCCCAGATGTTTTACCTTAGTAGACGGGCGAGCAGAGTCCCTAAGGATTCCAGACAGTGTCTCTGATTCCACTGAGAGGTGTTGTTACCCAGGACAATGACTGCAGTCTTGTCACCTTTAAGCCTGAGTGCGTTTTTATTCATCCATGAGGAAATTTGCATCAGGCCCAGGTTCAACAAAGACTGGTCATGGTTCTTTGCCAATAATAAAGAAAAGATAATCTGTGTATCATCGACGAATGAAAAAAGTGTAAGCCTGCAACTCTCTATTAAGTGCGCCAATGGGCGGACATAGATGTTAAATAAAAAGGGCCTCAAAATGCAACCCTGTGGAACTCCTCAAGTCAGGGCTTGTGGCTTGGATCTCACATTAGCCAAAAAGACCTGAAATGTGTGGTCTTTTAGGAATGAACCAAGGCAGAACTTTCAAGGCGTAAAGATTCCAGTCTGCCAGCTAGGATAGAGTGAGAAACTGTGTTGAATGCCAGGCTCAAATCCAGCAGAATGAGCGTGGCAGTACCTCCTGTGTCTATATGTTGTCTTAGATGTTCAGACACACCAAGAAGGGCAGACTCAGTGCTGTGCCCAGTTCTGAAGCCAGACTGCGAGGAATGGAGAAAATGATGGAACTCAACAAATGCAGTGAGTTAGGCATTGACATGCCTTTTGAAGACTTTGGAAAAGACTGTTAATAGGGAGATAGGTCCAAAATTTTACAAACCAGAATGATCCAAATTAGCTTGTTTTAAAAAAAAAAATAAGAGGAAGAACCAAAGCATGCTTCCACCTCTGAGCCTCTACCATTGCCTCCTGAAGCTGACCCCTAGCCACTTTCCCCCTCCTCCCCACAAAAAAACACCTATGTATTGCAGTGGGAAAAAGAGATGGCTACTGGGATTTCCTATGACAGATAGGGGGGGGGGGGGGGGGCTATATGGCAAAGAGCGGCTAAATCATTGATCGTCATCCATTACAAAGAGAATGCATATAAAATATTGACACACTAGGATCTTACACCCGTTAGACTTGCCAAGATGTTTGGGGGTTTAGATTTTGTGTTGGAAAAGGTGCGAGAAGTGAGGCACATTCTTACGCACATGGTGGTCATGCCCATTGACCCAGACATTTTGGGTAGAGATCCAGCGCACAGTATAAGACCATCACGTATGTTCAACTACCGCTGGAGCCACTTGCGATTCTCTTCGGTGATCCAGGGCCAGATGGAATCTTTCCCACGATGACCCACCTATTCCACTTATTCTCCCATTTAACTCCTAGCTACATGGATGTGTGTGGCTCAGATGTGGAAACGGCCACTACCGCTTTCTTTAAACATGTGGTGGGGGAAGGGTTGGTCCCTCAATGCCATGGAAAAATTAACTACCATCATCTGCGAACAAGTGGCTAAATTTGTTGTCCGATGGCACCCCTTTACTACCCATATCAAGTGCTTGTAATAGGCAGGAAGGCTCCATATTACAATGTCCAAAACACTACGTGCATCTGACAGCCACATCATTTCCTCCTCTGACCCTGAGGAGGGGTCTATAGGAATTTAACGTCTACTTCAGTGAGCACCTTGATGATGGTGTTTCACTTTCCCTTTTTCCCTCTCCTTCTCCTTCCCCCATCTCCTCCTTTTTGGGATTGTTTGAAGAGACATGAGGCGTTTCTTCTTATTCGGTGCCCTACCAGGGCAGGGTCGTGCTTCAGTGGACTTCCTCATATAATCATGTGTATGTGCGCTACGTCACTCATTTTATTTGTAGAATGTTTACTGCTTCCAGTGTAACTGTACTGTGAGTCATGTTCTTTTTCAACAAATTTTATTGATTAAGTGAGAACAGGTCACGAGTTATTCATATACAATCAATAATATTCATGGTTCTTCAATCCTCCAGGTGAACAATCCGTCCGCTGTATAGTACTCGGATATAAGAAAGTGTACATCCATTTCGGAGGGTGTATATTCTTAACCATAACATAGCTTTACAAATTCGGGTAACTTTTCCGCCAGTTCTACTCAAATAGTTTTGTGGTGCAACTCGTAAATCAGGCTATTATGTTTCAACTAACCACCCTCCATTCCCTCCCACTCCCTCTGGGCGTGTCCTGGCTGAGCTAGTGTCTTCGTATATATTGCAACATATCAATGGTGTGGGGTGGTAGTGTGATACCGCATACTGCACTTTATGCCATAATTATTGGACGGACTTGAATGATGTACGGTATTAAAAATTTGAAAATGTCAATAAAAATATGTTACAAAAAAATCAATGGTGTGGGGTGGTAACCCACTCTTAATCATGCTTGCTAAACTTGGACACTCCTCTCCAATCCCATTGTCTGGGGGCTTACTTCTTAGGTGGACCGCCAGGTGCATTCTAGCCCGTAGTTGTGTATCATGGTCTCACAGGTGGTGTCAAGGGTCTCTTCTTGGAAGGGAAGCTCAGAGTGCTTCAACGATGTCACCAGCATGCCCTGGTTGCCTCCAAGGAACCCTTGGCCCCTTCTGGCCTCCCTCAATCGTATAGCTCCTTCATAATCTGCCAATCTTATTGCCTCTTTTTTCCACCCCTCTACAGAGGGCCCTCTCTGTCTGGTAATCTCTCTTTTGGCCAAAAGTAGAGCCAAGACTTGGAATGTGCTGGTAACTTTAGTTTTTGGTGTGTGGAAACCAGTGTAATAAACAGTGTCCCGGTGTACAATGAATCTCTCTCTCGGTCCCTTCGGTTAATATGTCTGTTTCTGCTCCCCAGTAGTTTCCGAACTCTGAGCAGGTCCAGAACAGATGCAAGAAGTCTGCACCGATTTACTCTCAACGTGGGCACTTAGCGGTTTCTATCAGGAAGTATTTATTTATTTGTGCCGGTATGAGGTATGCCCTGTGTAGTATATAAAATTTTATCAGCTGAAATCGGGCGTTAGATACTCTCGGGAACCGTTCTACTAAATCATTAGAAATGTTCTCTTCAATGGGACCCCCTAGGTCCTTTTCCCAACGTTATCACAAATTGTTAAGTCCGGGTGATGCCTCGCTCCTAAGCATGCGGTATAGGCAAGTAACTGCTGTATACCTCCCAGAGGAGCACACTATGTATTGGCATCCAGAGAACCCTGCTCCCCAGTGTTTATATATTACTGCAGTGAGGATTCTATGTAGCAAGAAGTGGCCCTGTGGTCAGTCAGAGACCCACCGGAATTCCTCGAAAGGCATCCTGATGGAGCCGTCCCACAGTAGATGTTCCAGCTGCAGACCATTCCCTCAGACCTCACCAGTTCCCCCCCATGAGGCAGTACCATGAGGATTTCTAGTGGAATGTTTGGGGATTATGGGTGTTGTATTATCAGCCTTTGTACACTCCTAACCCAACACTTGCGGAGCACTCTCAATTCTGCTTTGTGTAATCCTCGCCCCCTCCCCCCCCCCCCCCCCCCCCCCTGGTAGGCAACTGTAGCACTATGCAAGACAGAAGGTCCAGGTCCGGTATCCAGGGGGCTAGGTTATTTGTCCTGTGTACCCTCCTGTCCACCCACTGCGTGAGCCACTGTAGTTGCGCTGCTGCGCCAGGCCACCCAGCTCCTTAGGTCTCTGAAGGGTGGCTTATGCCACTCTGCACCTGCCAGCACCCCAGATAAAGGTCATTATAAGTGAGTTTAGGATTTGGAATACCCCTGCCGGGATCCACTCTGGGAGCACCACGAAGAAGTGTAGTAACCTCAGCAAAGTCACAATTTTCAGTAAAGCGATTCTGCCCATCACTGAGAGGAGGAGAGACGCCCAGAATTCCATGTTCGATTTCGCACCTCGGATGGCATTCCCTATATTACCTTCCAAAATGTCTCCTGGTTCATGATATATTTTAGTCCCTAGGTATGGAAGACAGCCAGGTTCCCATATCACTCCTTCCACTATTGCCGGTCTTTCTCTACCGTCCTGGGTTGGGAACAGGCATGATTTTTTCCAATTAACCAGGAGGCCTGATACCTGTCCAGGCTGTGCCAGTGGTTCTTAGCACCATCTAAATCCTCCCTCACCATTCAAAGGAAAAGCAAGAGGTCGTCAGCATATAGTGCGATATGGTGTTGTCTACCCATTATCTCCAGACCCCGGTATGGGATCCCTGTTCGAGTCCGGTTAGCTAGAGGCTCCATAGCCAGAGCGAACAGATGGGGGGACTGGGGGCAACCCTGTCTAGTTCCTCTGCCCACCCGGTAGCTGCTTGAGATTATTCCCACCGTTGTCACCCTAGCCCTGGACTCTGTGTATAATAGGGTCATCCAGCTCACAAATCCTGACCCCAGTCCGAACCGCCTCATCACCTTAAAGCGATAGACTCTCAAAAGCTTTTTCTATATCTCCTGCAATAAGGCAGCCTCCTCCTTACAGTAAGACTCACCAGCCAATACTCGCAGCAGTCTCTGAACATTAAGGGCTGTGTACGGCCCGATATAAACCCTGCCTGGTCTTTATGGATGAGGGTCATCCTGTGTGGTAGAAGTTGCGTGGCTAGCACTTTGCTTAGGATATTGTAATCCAAATTGAGCATTGATATGGGCCTGTAGGTAGTTTTATCGAAGGCCAGTTTTCTGGGATTTAACAACGGGATAATCAGGCCTCCCTCGTAGACACAGGCCGTTTCCCACTTTGTTTCGCTAATTTATAGAGCGCCACCAGTCTAGGTCCGAGCACCTCAACGTACGTAGCGAAGAATTCAACTGGTAAGCCATCGGTGGCAGGCGTTTTGTTCCTGGCCATAACGTTAATTGCGGCCCAACTGCCTGAATCTCTATATCTCTTCCTAATGATTCTCCTTCTTCAGTTATAGACAGCAGCCTCGTTGGCTCTAAGAAGGAATCCATATCTTCTTTCTACCTGACACCCTGCTCTAATACAGATTGGCATAATAGTCATGGAAGGCTCTGTTGATGTCCTGCTGATGGACGAGTGCTGGTGTGTGTTTGTCCCTGAGCTTCAGGATTACGGACCCTCTCTTAGTGGGATTTGCTAGCCACACTAGCAGCGCTCCAGAGCTGTCTCTTTCTGCATGCGCTCTGATCATATAGTTTCTGTAGTCGAAGCAACAAAGTCTTTCTACCTACTCTGCGACCTTTTCCTTGGCCTCTAGTAATTCCTCTTGTTGTTCCGGTCTTTCTCAATCTCCCCTAATTTTTGCTCCGCGGCCAGAGTCTCTCCTAGGAGGGTCCATCAGAAACCCACTGCCTCAGAGATACACCTGCCTCCAATCACTGCCTTGAAGGCATCCCACTCCACCAATGGGGTTGACGCTGTCCCATCGTTCTCTACAAAAAATTGCTCTATGGCCGTTCATATTACTGATTGAAATACTGGGTCTTCTAGAGATTCTGGCTTTAAACGCCAGGTTGGTATGGATGGCCTAATTTGTGTCCAGCTGAGTCCCCGCAAGAGGGGGTTATGGTCTGAGATTGTCCTAGCTAAGTGTGTTGTGTTCATGATCATCAGGTGTACAAAGGATTGCGTCTAGCCGAACGTGCAAATCATGTAAGAATGAGAAAATGAGTAGTCCATTTCTCCTGGGTGGAGCAGTCTACACGAGTCGATCAAACCCCATTGGTTTTGGCAGTCACGAAACGCCTCGGCTGTCCTGATAGGGGATGAGAACAATCTAGTACTGCATCTGCCACACAGTTATAATCCCCACGCATAATCCCCGACCCTACAAGGCATGGCGCTAAGGACCTAGATAGGGTTTCTAAAAATTAGTTTTGGTCCACGTTTGGACCATAGACACTCCCAATTGTCACATCTCTGACATGTAGCTTACCAGTTACCACCACATATCATCCCTCTGGTTCTACTACACAGCTGGTACATTGAAAAGGAACCCCTGCTTTGATCCAGACCAGTACCCCTGGCAAAGGCTGAAAAAGTCTGTGTAAAAGGCCTTACCACTCCTTCTGTGCTGTAAAGTGGCTCCCTCCGTTTATACGTGTTTCCTGCAACAGGGCGATGTGGACCCTCCTCCTAGCTAAGTAGGCAAAAACCTTGTGACGTTTGGTCAGAGTTCATCCCCCAAACATTCCACGAGACACATCTAAATTCTGCTATGGGTGCCATGTGTTCGATGATGTCCTCCACCCACCCATACCAAGTAACTCTTCCTGGTCTGTAGTCATCTGTTTCGTGTACTATGTCTAGGCCGAGATTTGCTCACCAGGCATGCCCAGACCCTAAGTAAACGATCAACAAACAATGAAAACCCCAACTCACGCTCCCCAGGACAGGTAGAAGTCCAGATCCCATCCAAACTTGATACCAACTTGTATCTGCCCGCGAGAGTACTCATGAAACTATAAAACAGGAAGAAAAAGAAGGGGCGGGGGTTGCAAAAGTGCGACTAGCGACCATGCGGAGCATCCCAGCCCGGTTCCCCTCATCTAGTGTTGGCTATAATAGTGCCAGGACTCCCCCCTTAGTTGTGATAAGAGCAGAGACAGCGTGGCATACATACATTCTGTCCAAAATGATTTAGTCCTTCGTGCTCCTCAAATCAATGTGTCTCTGCGCCCACTTTCAAATAAGCTCATCTGCTGATTAGGGGTAACTTTTGGCAGTTCAGGAACCGAGTCCTCTGCAGAGCTGGTATTCCGGCCAGTGTGTGAATTCTGGCCGTCCTGATCACTCTGTGGAGATCGAGACTTGTGCTAGCATTGCTAATCTCCGACAGTACCTGAATTACTGTGACGTTCATCTTGAACTTCTGCCAATGTAGGTGTCCTTCTGCTGCCCGAGTCTACTTTCATGCTCTGAGTTGCAGAGCCCGGGGAGCCCCCACCCCTTGATGTAATGTCAGGGTTAGATTCGATCCAGGCCCAGGCATCCTGCGGGGTTTGGAAGATCTGGGTTCCCGTTGACGTGATCACCTGCAGCAGAGCAGGGAATACCATTGCATAGGTAACATTTAGTTGTCGAAGGCATTTCTTGACTGTTAGAAAACTGGCTCGTTGTCTCTGTACTTCCTGTGTAAAGTCCGGAAATATCATGACCCTGCTGTTCTCGATCTGAAGATCGCCTAGTTGTCAGGCCCATGCTAGTATGTGATCCCGGTCTCTGACATGGAGAAGCCTGGCCACAACTAGTCTCAGGTTTGGGGGAATGGCCTGGCACCCTGTGTGCTCGCTTCAGGGCGTAGAATGAGGAGAGCCCCTCAGAGGCCTGGCTGCATCCAGAAGTGGCACCAAAGTAGGCCACCATATCTTCTCCCTCTGCTTGTTCGGGAATGCCAACAATTCGGATATTATTCCTGCGAGACCTGTTTTCACTGTCTTCTGCTCTCATCTTCATAGTCAGAAATTTAATTTCCATGAAGGACAGTGATTGCTGCAGGGCTGTGACCTCTGGGGATATGTCTGTCAGCGTTCTCTTGGCGGATGTTACCCTTTCAGCTAGCTGGCGGTGATCATCCTTGAGTAGATTTAGGTCAGTCCCTATGGCATACACTTTTGCTTTCAGGACCTCTCGGGACATGATAATGGCCTGCATAATGTCAGATAGCGTTGGCCGACCCTGTGGGACCGCCCCTGATTGTAGTCCAGATTCTTCTTCCTCATCGGTTTGGGCCAGGGCCAATTCAGGATCAGTGGTGTTCTGGGCACGCTTCCTGGGTACCTTCCCAGTGTTGAAGAGGGAGTAGATCGCTGGGACACCAGACAGCTCGTAGGCAGGATCTTCCAGGGGTGTATGACATTTTCTGAGATAATTAATGGGAGCCTTGAATTCTCCTTGAATTGTCCTGTATCTGGCTGTTACTCTCGCAACCTCCCCCCCCTGTGAAGGCTTCCCTCCTACCAGGCCACAGTGCTGATCTCCGTATTCTCGTATCCCCCCCAGGTAGGTCACCTCTTGTTGGATCCCAACGTGGAACCTTTGAAAGTGTGGGGGGTGCAGTCTTTTATTTTTAATCGCTTCCTCTCAACACTCAGTAGTGGTTGGGGGTCAGAGGTGCATGGTAAACTAATATTGGAAGCTTGCGCGCTCCTGCACTTCGGATATCCCTGCAAAATATGTGTAGGTTTCTTGATAAGGCCCTCGCTCAGTTTCTCACCGGGATGCGAGTTGCGGCATTCTAGGCCTCCCATTCATTCTGCTCCCCATTTGTTCTCTTCTGGGGACACAGGGTATTCATCTGAGACTGTTGCCTCCATAGTATCCTTCAGTGGGGGAGGTGACAAGGTGCAGGGATTATTCCGTAGCGGGACAGGCACCGTAGGGCTCTGCTCCCTGGGGGCTCCATGCAGGCGGCGATTGCGGCCGGTTGATCTCTGTGGCCTTAACCCTGTGAAGAGGCCTCTTAGGTTCTCTTGGCCAGGGCAGTCGATGCTTCCAAACCTCTATGACCCAACATGGCCTGCGACCCTCCCGGCCTCAAGAAATGCCTCATTTCTCTTTCCCGCATCCAAGTTTTAACTGGGTGATCTTCCGCTAGATCGGCTTATCTCGTGTAGGGGCCTTCCTTTACCTTTTCCAGCTCTGTCCCTGCCCCTATGTGTTCATAGGGCTTCACCTAATATTTCCGCAGTCTTTGTGGGGTGTAGTGCCTCAGGATGTAGGTGGATGGGGGATTCGCCGGGCGGGAGCCCAGCGATCTGTGTCCTTCTACATCGGTGCCTGGCCACCTCCCCCCCCCCCCCCCCCGCCCCCCCCCATCTGTGAATCATGTTCATTTACTTTTTTCTAGAAAACGCAAAATAAAATTGTTAAAAAATCTTTTTAAGAACTGAGAATTTGGTAGGGAAGGCTTGCTGTCACTTGAGTAGGTGTAAAAGTGACCTGAATGGAGAAAACTGTAGTCGGCAATGTAATCGTCGGTAGCTGGGACATTCTTGGCTTTCGTCATCGACTGTGATCTTGTTGTCGTAGGTGCTGTAGTCATCGCCAAAGATCTGGTTGTTGACAGTGGTCTTGACATCACAGGTGTCGCCATCGGTGACTGGGGTCTGGTTGTTAACGATATCAATGTCTATGACCATCTGGTCATCAACATTTGTATGTTCCTGGACTGCAACAAGTCCAGTTCTATATGTGGTGTTGAAGATGGTGTATTTTTCCTTTACATTTACGATGATGAAGTCACCGGTAGAGACTGGAGTTCAATCAGAATGTTTAGAGTTGGATTTTCAGGCAGATTTTTGCACGGGCTGATGTTCGTCCACATCTGGAGGTTTATTCTGTGGAAGCTGCAGTCATTTTATGAGTGGAGGTGGGTGCGGGTGCTTTTGAATGCAAGTTTAGCTCCGGGAAACGGTTTCCTTTTTGCACCATCTTTGTGGAAGCGCTTGTAAACGCACTTTTCACAGAATCCTCCCAAGATGTGGGAACATCCCAATTAGATGGAGGGATTTTTCTAATTTCCAGCACATAGAGGGCCAATTTCCTCTCTGTGTCCTTTAGGATTTTGAAAGGAAAGGTTCTACATATATCTGAGCTTGAAGCTTGTACGCTGGGTAAAGGCAATAAATACATTGCTCATGTGGGGTCATCAGTGTAGATTTTCTTCTGACTACGGGTAGAACAGGATTTGAATAGAGATGTTCTTTCTTTCTGTCAGCCATGGAGCTAGTTGGCAGATGGAAGGTCTCCCTGGCCCAGAAAGAGGAATTTTGCCTAAACCAAACTTACAGTACTCTGAAAGCTGAAGGTAGGACTGGTTCAGTCGCAGACAGAAAAAATGTCATGAAAAGGTCACTGAGAGGTTAGAGCAGAGCTCTTTGTGGTTAGTCCCTCACACATGAAGTGCAATAGAAATCTGAGCTATGGCGCTCCTATGGGCAGTAGGAGAGCTGGCACTTCCACCTCATTGGCTAAAGTTCAGGTTGCTTCCAATGAGGTGGTTGTGCTACTAAACAAACACTGTTGTTGAAGTCTATAGGTATTTTAACTGTTTACTGCAGTTAGATTGCCATCCTGACGACAGAGCAAGATTCAAGCATGTATGCATTTGAAAGTTCCAGTGCTGAAGAAATTGTATATTCTCCATCTGTGCCTTGGACAAGTTGACTGCCCAAGTTAGTGGTTTGTGTGTAGCTGATGCTGTGCCCACATAGACACCTCAGATGTAGTATCCACCAAAGATAATTGTGGTTCTACTTCAGTAGATCTGTTACCATGTTTGGTGAAATTAGCACTGTTAAAGATTGCCATTGCAAAGATGGTAGTCTGTAACCTCCCCTCCTTAGCATGTTAGTGACACAAGGTGGGTGATATTATATGGGATACATTAATTCCACTGCGGGCTTGACATTCCAGAAATTATTTTGACTGCCCAAGAAACTTCTTCCAAGTAGGTGCATAAGTACAGTGGTGGAGCCTCCTGGTGACTTATGTGATACCTAATGGAATATTTCTGAAGAACGCTTGAATGATGTTTTTATGTTGGGATGTTCTAGACATGGGTATTAATTGTATCTTTGTTGGTGATTGCAGATTCCTTTTCGAAGCTCTGGGATTTGTGGTGAGCAGTGTTTCGCTCCTTATCGGAATTGCACTGGTGATGTATGTCGACTGTTCAGTCAGTTCCTGGTTCCAAAAGCTCATTCTGTCGAGATCCAGGTAGCAGCATGAACTCCCCACAAATTGCAACCTGAAGTAAATGGCGCTGAAGCGGACTGCATCAACAGCAGGGACAGAATGAGAAATTACTTGTCTGCAACGAGAATGGCAAGGTCTGGCCTTCAGTGCAGTGCTCCCTCTATGCCAGTGGCAGACCCAGAGGAGACAGTCTGTCATTTGACCAGTTGGCCATGTTGTAAGACATGACACCACTTGAGGACCTAGTTGGGAACCAGCAGAGACAATTTATCCCAACTTGTGTACTTGTTTGTGCTCTTTTCAGATGGTGAAAGTCCAAAGTGAACTGATGGGAGAGATTGTACCAACTTTATTATAATCAGTGTTGTGTTTTGTATCTGGATAATTTATATTTTTGAGAGTGAAATTCAATCACTCTACGGTTTATCGGCACAACAGGATGTGCTGTTTAATTTTTCACTGCTCCTCCATGGGGCATTAGAGGAAAAGTAGACTTTCAGAGGATTGTTACAAAGGCTACATGCGACCACCTCCTTTTGCTCTTTACCATCACCTAATTTCTGCTTTTTGAGTGTTTTTCTTTTAAAGAAAAGGGCTGTTAGCTTGCCATTTTGTGCTCTCCACACTGCACAGACCTTCCGTTTGGAGATTTGGAATAGAAAAACTTATTCCTTGTGAAGAAGAGCACATGCTTGTTCATTAGTGATTTGCACTCCCTTTTGCCTGCCTGGCTTTGGATTCGAACTGAAGGCACAGGCGTGAGTGCCTGACCAACGGTGTGCCAAGTCCTGATGCCACTCACTTTAAAAATCCTTAGTTACTTAGACTGATTGAGCCCCCCGTCCCCCTTTCACCTATAGGTTTGGGATGAGGTACTATGCATTTGGAAAAACTGTCTGTCTTTGGGTTGTAAATAAGGTTTGCTGTTACTAGTGTTAAAACAAACGTGACTGTATGCTGTTTGCTGTTTATTTAAAACTGGTCTATTTACATGTGAGATGGGGATCCATTTGAGATAACTTTTATGGGATTCTACGGCGAGAACCGTTCTTAGTGGGCAACCTGGAAGTTTCTATTCATGACCCAAATGTAGCTTTAGGATTCTTTTTTTTCATTGACCAATCACTTACATTGTTTCACATTTTACTTTTCAGTTCCCATATATTTTAGCTATGTTTAATCATATCTGTGTTTCATGTTCCCCTCTCAGGCTTGTCATTACTCATTCATGTCCATTGCTTCTCAGCACCACCCCGTTCATTTCTTTCCCTTCCCTCCTTGGCATCCTCCCTCTATTCCTAATTTGTGTCCATTCCACCTTTAATAGGTGTTGCTGTAATCTTTGCAGTTTCAAAAATCTTCCCGACCTAATTCACTTTTGGCCATCTCTATTGCTATCTTTATCTCCATTGCCTGCATCGTCCATCAGTTATTCCTATCAATTTCTCCCCCCAGTCGCAATGTCTCCTCCACCTCAGTGTCTGTTGGCTTAGTTCATCACCTGTAGATCGCCTCGCCCCTGCCAAGCCTATTACTACTTTTCCATTTCTGTCTCTTCATCCATTGCTAGGTCTCTTGATGTATTCTTTTGTTGTTCTTGTCCCTTTCCTGGCCTCTCTATACACCTTCCCCTCCCAGGTCTCCACACCCCTGTTCTCTCTTAATCATGTCACTGCTACAGTTCCTGTGATCTCTCAACCTGTGTTGTACTCTGCGCTATGTGACCTTATTCCTTTTTATTCAGTTTATCTTTCCCCTGCATCCCTTTTTTTTCTCTTCCTTATCCAGATCTCTCCCTTCTGCCTTAAATCTCTTGCCTCACTCCTTCCCACTGCCTGCCGGAATACTCTATCCCCACCTAGTTGACTCTCTCCAGTGCCTCGCCTCAATCCGTTCCCATTTGGACCTTACCCAGCCCTGCCCAGCTTTTCTCTTTCTGTCCTCCCTCCCATCACTCCTTCAACCTCCAGATTTCTTCCTTCCCTGTCTTGATGAACCAATTTCTCATTCAGGTCTTTCTATCCTTTTCCTCTCCTGCAAGCCGTCTCTATCCAGTCATTCCTCTCCTTCCTAGCTTCTCTCTTTTCCCCCATTAGTCTTTCTTCATCAACTGCCAGACCTCACTTTTCCCAATCCAGACTCGCCCTCCTCACTCTAGCTTTATTCCTTATCCATCCAAGTATCTTCCTCCACTGCCTGTATTCATTTCTGCTCCATCCAGTTTCTTTCTCACCTGTCCGCAATTCTAGTACCTGTTATCCTCTGCTAACTAATCTTTTCTCCCCTAATAACTACATTCACTCACTGAGATCGCCTTCTTGTCAGTTCCTTTTTTTCTGGCCACCTTCCTTAGCATTCCACCCATGTCTCTCTTCCTCTTTCTCACATCTCTTCCTACTAAAGTGGACTGATATCTATTGCCATTTTGACTGGCTTAACTCTTTTGCCAAGCGCATCTCTCAGCCTTTCCCCTGACGTCCCTCCTGGTATCTTCTTTCTACTATTGGGTAATTCCTTTTTTTGCATCATTTGTCTTTGCCTGGTCAGTTAAGCAATTTGTGATGCTATTTTGTCATTGGTAGCACTCTCTTATTTTAGATCGCTCTCCTTACAGTTTCCTGCTTCTGCATCACTGTATCTTCTATCAACTCTCTGCCAAACCTCCTTGTTCATCTTTTCACTAATTTGTAAGTCTTCTTCTCTCAAGATCTTCTTGACTGCCCCTTTTTAAGACTACCTAGTTTTGAAACTGAAGCTTGAATAATGGTAAAAATCATTTTTATCCATTTATAAGGAGTATTTATTTTAATGTTTCATTCACTTCTGTGCATTGTATGCATATTTGCCTTATCAACCGGCTGCCTGAAGGAATGGCCAGTTTTATTCAGGTCTTTAGAAAGATGAGAAGCAACAAACCCCTCTGGGAATTTTTTGAAGTAGGGTATCCTTTTCATTCATTTCTGTGTTTCTTTAACTTTTTTTATCACTGTATTAGAAAGAGTAAATTCACAGTAGAACCATACTCCATTGAAGATAACACAATAAATTCCTGTGTCCCACAGAAGGGCTCATTAAACACATTGGCCTTTATTCTTTGGCTCCATTTGAAGTGGATTGTACATGGCACTGTCACTGATCTACACTTAAATACTCATCCAGCTTCTCAAATCTTTCATCTGCTGCTTGTGTCGTGGAGAGTGTAGGGTAAACCAAGCTGGGTAGCAACTGTGTACTGTTCATTATGGGTTGTTGGGAGACAGTAAAAGATTGGGTACATCACATGAGGATTGACATCTCTCAATTACACATGTACATTGTTTAACATATTTAAATTGAATTAAAACATTTTTAGGTAGAGGGGTAATAAGGCATTTTCCCACTATTTTACTAAGTGCCGAAGGCCAGATTCAATTCCAAGCTGAAGCACTGGGGGGGAGGGGTCATCCGCCCCCACATCAAATATATGGTTTTCTTAAATTTCTAGAATAACCCAACAAAGAGTATGGATGAAAAGATCAGTTGCAAACACCCTCCAGTCAAAGTGCATGCTGGCTTTGTTAAAGCAACAAGTGTGCTGTGACAGAGTGCCTACTCTTTCATTCAGAATGAATGAATAAAGCTATTTTAAAGTGCACAGCTACTCTGGGAGTGTCCTAGGGAACACATCTTAGACTCCCCATTCAGTAATCTGCCGCAAAAACCCAGGTTTTCAAATGCTTTCGAAACTGACGTTCTCTGCCAGTCTTGCGGAGCTGCAGTGGAAGATGGTGCCAAGAAGGAAAAGCCTCCCATCTTCATACGCTTGAGTTTCACGATGTGTTCCAGCCATGCATCAGCAGAGCGAAGAGCCCGTGAAGAACAGTAGTGCGTAAATCTATTGGATAAATACCATGGCCCAGAGCCAGAAAAGGTAAGGGGGCCAATATCAACGTTTTAAATATAATTCTTTCTTCAATTGGTTGCCAATGAAGGGCAATCAAGTAGGGAGAAAACTGAATACATTGTGGGATCTTCAAAAGCAAACGTGCAGATGCATTCTGACCCCCGTGATGCCGCTTAATCAGGTGGCCTGGTAGGCCCAGATACAGAACGTTAGTATAGTCTAATCTCGATGTTATTAATACGTGAATTACCGTTTTCTGAGTCTTAGGGTGGGGGGAAAGGAATTTCTTGAGGAAGAGCAACAGCGAAAAACACATACGGCAAATTGCCCGTCTAGTGATTGACTGCTGAAAAGGTGGCTCAAAATAATTGAATGGCTACTGTATCAAAATAATTGTACGTGAAGTATATATAGGACTCATTCATGTGACAAGCAGTAATGAAATAAGTCCATGTAGTTACAGGTAAGTATCTCTTCTGAGCTCTGTCGAAAGTGATGCAGAACTGTAAGCTCTAACAAGTAAGCTGCACAGGTTGGAGGGAAACATTCATCAATACCGGTGGGCACTAGAAGCCTAACTCACAAAGCAATGTACCACCACACAGAATAGTACTCCTGTAATATTGATTAACAGAATCCTAAATGGTGAATCACAAAGTACGGTTGTAAAGCTATGTAATAGGCTCTCCTATCGCTTAAATGCATAATACTGTGAATGTGCAGATTAATATGCTCACCTAAACCTACTACTCGAGTGTCAGAAGTTGGAGTGATAGGGGCCAGTGACTAAAATTGGTAATATTTCCTCTGAAATGAGTGGGACAAGGGGAAATCAGGGGGTCACAAGGCTGTCCTTGTAAATGCAAAAACACACCTACTAAGCCAGGCCAAATTCACACAAATTAGACCTAAATCTACTCCAGTAGTACTAGTGGCCGATTGCAGATTCTCCTGCTGTAAAAGAGAGTCCTAAATGTATTGGAGACAAGTATTATGCAATCACTTTCATTTCTGTTTATTTTCACAGCCATTTAATAACAATCACCCGTAATGGTCTCTAGGCGCTGGGGGCCGTCGGGAAGATTAAGCTAGCTATTGCCCAGAGTCACATGGTGCTGGGCTAATTTGCCGCCGGGGATCAAACCGTGATCCCCAGATTCCAGAGTCAGTCGCCCTGGCAGCGGCGCCACACCACTTCCCCCTTCCCCCTTAAAGAACTACATTTTTCATAATCCTATTCTTCTAGACCGGAAAGGCCAAAATAACACAGCAATACTTTCACAGTAAAAATAGAGTAGCCTCCATGAACACCACATCTTTTCTTCATGCGCCCCCAAAGTTCAGAATTCATGTGTGAATTTAAACATCGATAACAATCCCAGAAGAAGCCATAAAGCATCTTTCTGTCCATATGCATCCGTGACCATCAAACTTCACATAATAGTAGCCTTCGTGAATTGTGGGTTCCATCACTTCAGCTTCTTGTTTTATTATTTGTGACGTCACTAGTAATAACCATAGCCTGTACCAATCACAGTTCAAGGGTTGGACATTTACAGTGGCGGGAGAATACTCGCCTCCTTGTCTTTAATAAAATCAGAATGTTCATACACAACTGGCTAGGAAAATCTGAAATGTATTACAAGCCAGACTCTTATTATGCATGTTCAAAGCATGTTCTACGGGCTTACAGTGAAAGTTCTTAAAAGTTGACCACCTCGACCAGCCTACAGTCTTAAGGATATCCTCCAACCTAGCTGCTGTCCAAAATGCTTTAGAAGCCTTGGCTCCTCTACCCAAATGAGCCTCAGAATGAGCAGTGTCCATGCCAAAACTCCTTTAACCTATATATTCCATATGGTATATGTTACTGGAGCAAAGGGTCTACGCAGAGAAATGTACAACTGCAGGACTGCTGTCCTCCTATTTTTTAGTGACATTGCATACTGTTTAAGACACCTCACCACACACAACTTTGGATGTGATCGGAAATTTAGGAATGCCACATAAGTAGAGGCATTCTTTGTACGCCTTTTAATGTTAAAATGCACACCTAATGGGAAAATCTAATTTCTGAAATGTCCGGAGCCCCGACATCTCAGCCCCCGAATACCCTTGTGGCTAATAGTGCACTTTACAAATACACATAACTTCTAATCTGTTTCCCTCCTAAAGGACACCAAGCATAACCGTGTCACCAGCATAGCAGAGATTAATTGAAGTGATCGTTTCATTATCACCCCATGACTGAAACAAATTCAGTACCATATTCACATCCCACATAGTGTAATGTCTGGGATTAGGCTGATCTCACCAACTTCATCAACCTACATACTGAAGGTTGTTCTGCCACTAGTTAACCATCTACCTTCTCATGCTCTGCAGATATTGCTGACATGTACCCATTAATGGTTCTTTAAGATTTCTGCCAAGCCACCAATGATGCCAGGAAATTCAAAACACTTGTAGCGTCTACTGAAACTGGATCTGGATCCAATTCCACACACCAGCTACTCCATGATTCCCAGGCGGATATGTAAGCCTTGAGCATATCCTTGGCCCAGGAGCCTTTGATGTATCATGAAGCCACTTCCAAAAGCCCTGACTCATTGGAGAATGCCCTGAAACTTTCCAAGTCATGAGGCTGAACATGCCCTCTGTGACAAGAATGTGAATTTCCCCAAAAGTGTACCTCAAAATTTGTGGAAAGACTGAAGTAGAACAGGGCATTCCACTGATAGTTGCAACAAAGCTGGAAGCCATGGTTGACTCCTCTACAGTGGTGTAACCACTAATAACCTTCACCAACTCTCTGTAAATCTGTGTCGGAGATATTTAAATTATTGCAAATGGAGGAGCAGCATAATGACTCTCCCCAGACCAGCCTTGGATTAAAGCATCTTTAGCCAAAGCTTCCGGATCTGGTCTCCAGCTGAAAAATGTTTTCAACTGCATTGTTATTCGGGACGCAAACTTTTTGTTCTTGCTTTGCACCAAAAATACATTGCTTGCTAAGCCACGAGGGTTGCCTGTTACACCTTTAGATGGCCCCTATTTTACAGCAGCTCCTGAACTTCTATATAAATCTGTTCCATTCCCTCTTGGGAAATCTACGTTGGAACAGGAAGTCTGACCTGTTAGGGAACAGCAAATTTATCTGAAATCCACCCCCTTCTTCTTTTCGTGAAGAAAATACGCCTGGAGAAACTGAATTGGCAGTTGTAAAAGTGGGGTCTGAAGAAGCCTGATTGGCCAGTAAAATGACTCCTGTATCCGCCAGCCCTCACGGGAAACCTCACTGAATACTCTCTTTGTTATGGTTTTAATTAACTATAAAATAAATGTTACTACTACCACTCGAGCTGTCGGGGAAGTAAGCAAGCACTGAATACTCTCATTAAGGAATGTGCATGCCCAAGAAAGCAAAAGCCTGCACGTACTTTCAAACCATTATAAAATCATCCCGAAACAAGAAATCCTGAGTAGATAATCCAACCTCTGATCTTGCTAATTCCCTTATTTGGGGTGAATCCTCAAAGGAAGGCATTTCCTTTTCTCAAACGACAGCCCTCATTGGCATTCCCCCCAAAAACAAATGGCCCAATGTTTTCCTTGAGATTTTTGCTTACTCAGCAGAACAAATAATTTTAGCAAGAGGTCCCAAGGTATCCAGCATTTTGTCATGACTGGAACAGTCCTTGTCCACTCCCTTCCTGAGGTCCTTACCCCCTCATCTCAAAAGTTATAATTCTTTGATCCACCACTGGTGTTAATGCTGCTGTCTCAGGAATTTTTGGCTTGGGGCATTGTGCCCACATTTTGGACATCATTGCTCTATTCATAGGGGATCTTATCCTGGCCTTAATGTAATCATTGAAGAAAGCTGGTGGAAACAATACTGCGGAGTTAGGATGCTGAATCAACCCACGGTCAAACATTAGGTTACCATCTACATCCAGAATCGCCACTTATGGCTTATCTACCTACACGTTCTTTAGCCACATTTACCACATCATCATATTGCATATCATCATGAAAGTCATCCATACAGAAATCATGTGACTTCAAAAGGTCTTTTAATCTGTCCTCCCCCTGGATTCATATAAGAATCGTACCGCAAGGAATTTATAACCATTCCACCAGGTGGAATTGAAACGCCACCATTTCCCTGTTCCTGCATGTTATGTTGCACGAACATGTGGTTGCTTTTAGACAACTTTTTGGGCAGGTTCAGTTCAAGAACTCGATTTATGGATTCCTCAGATTGGCCAATATCTGACGCCACACCCTTAAATGAAGTGGACACGACTTTAGAAATTTAATTTGACACTGAAGCATGAAAGAACTCTCGGAGGCTCCTTTTAAACATGCTGTCCTCTGATTCATTAGCCTCTGTAGCATGCCCCATATCCTCTTGGTCACTCATTTTTCGTAATAGTTTTCGGGGAATTGACCCCCCCACAAAAGGGTTAAATATTAGTAACCTCAACTAAGTGAGCAACAAACCCTCTTGTCTCTAGTTTAAACATGAATCGGGACAGTTTCATTGATTTAAATGTTACATGATATATAAACATCCAGTTATTTTTAATGTGTTTTGGAAGCAACACAAAGATCTAAAACTTATAACCCCCTGTTTAAGTAAACAATTTAAATCCTGTGACGTTTCGGGGTAGGGACCAATATTCCAAATAATTTGTTGCCTACGGCAAGGTAGACACAGAACCCTAACTGCCAGGTTTTAAATCCCCAGCCTTCATTGTGTAAGTCAAGGCTCTCAACTTATATGCCACACATGACTCCACAGTCCAAGAAACGATAGAGAGCTACAAACAAACAAAAGACTGCAGGATCCCTCTGCCCTTCCTGCACATGCCGCTGGCAGCCATGCATCTGTAACGTTATGCTGCTCTCAGGCACACACAGCGGGACTGCCACCATGCTGGGAGCAAAGATGCAGTGGAACCATAGAACAAAGCTCCAGACCAGAACTCCTTACTAAAGGAGAAAAATACCACGACACGTGTGGCAGTGCCGCTTTCAAACAAATCACACACGGATTTTGGACTTCACAAAAGAGGTGGTTTTCATTGAGGCTGCCCTACTTACACTTGGGATTTAATTGGCTAATTTAAGTGGCATTTCCTGTCTAGAAAAACAGGATAATGGGAAATTTTGATTTTTAAATGGCTGTGAAAATAAACAGTCTGAAAAGAGACTTCATTATATGAGCCTCTTTGTAATAAAATCAAGCTCTAATGTGCTCCGACTCAAGCTTGCAGTGAGACAGCACACCGGGCCACGCAGAGGAACTGAAATGGATTCACACGCAGATCAATAACCTGAAAGAATAACATGACCAGCGCCAATGGAAAAAACATAAAGAGAACAACAGACCATACGTCTCCACAATTGGAACAAATTCAACATTCAAACAACATTCTGACACAAAACACACAACTGCAACCAGGAAATAATTAACACCCACACTTTCTCACTCTTTCTTCACCAGCTGCGCCTGAAACCAACTACCGATGACACACAGCCTGGCTACATGAGAAAGCAAGCACAGGCATAACACTTTCCCCACAATATTGGCAAATGTAGTTGTCACACTGGCCTCATCTTGAGGAACAACTACTTCAGTAAGTGAATGAGAAAATACAGGCAGGGGATCGCTTTGGTATGTAAAAAGAGGAGGTGTTAGCAACATACCACTTCTTATTATGTTATTCGACATGGTTGTAGAATCGAGGCTAGGCCTTACCTCACTAACCGCGCGCTCACAAGCCATCACGGCCCAGGTCAAAGTACTGTCTGCAGTCCGCTTCTTGCCAATGGGACCAGGGCTGCCATATTACAAGTCAGCACTCTTGGTGTCTGCACTGGGCACTAAATGAGAACAGCAGTACATCATCATGCCACAGTCCCTGTAGGGCAGGCAACAAGTGGCACATGATTTCTATGCTACTGCCAATTTTCCCACTGGTCCTAAAAGTCATGGAATGCTCAGATGTTCATTATCGCAACTACCATCCCTGGCAGTCCATCAACGTGCAGGCGGCTTCACTCAGATCCACACTGCCTTTCGTGGTTTAAGACATGATAACTTCACTGTGCACCAGTTTAAGATTCCGCATTATTTGATTGTAGGGAATTACTTTTGACATGCTAGTTAAGAAAAGGTAAGTCACACAGGCACTGCATGTGCATCTGGGACATGAAATTTTGGTGACTATCACTCATGACAGCTCCTTTCACAATACCCCACTGATGGAAACTCTGACCGCATGCCTGAATGCAATGACTGAATTATTGTGTGGGTACCAACCATAACGCAATTCCATATCTGTATTACAGGTGATGCTGCATATGGCTGCTTTATTCATCTTGTTGCCTAGTTCTTTTTTTTTTATAAACTCTTTTTATTGTATTTTTCAAGAAACTTTGCAATCAAGCCTTGATTGAGAGGTAGGTGGCCCGCAAGTTGCTGGGCCATCAGCATCGTTTTGACAAACAGGAAACATTCCCTGTCATTCTACATAACATAATAAAACAAAAGTTAAAAGGGAACCAAATACAGAGGAGCAATTTACAAAATAATTCCTAGTAATATTCACAGTACAGTAATGACCCAAGCCTTCATCATAATACCATTATCGTTAAAACTCTTAAATATTACTCAATGTAGGGGTGAGTCCAGAACCCCCGGTCCCGTCGACAGGTACATGTCTCCTATTAGTAGGAATTCCTGTATCATTCATTATCTATGGAGTGGGCTTGCAAATAGTTTCTAAGAGGTTGCCAAAAATCACATGGACGTGAAGTGGCGGGTAAAAGTGTGGCATATATGTCACTCATAGTATCACAGTAAGTGAGTTCACGAAGCCATGCTTGCACTGATGTTATCTAAAAATATCCTCCCAATAGGTGTTTACAGGAGTGCAATGCCAACCCAGATGCAAAAAATACGCCTCAGGAGCGCCACACCTCTTGCAAGCGTTCGACGCCGCAGGGTTTATTTTGGACAATAGTTTGGGAGTGACATAAACCCTATGGAGATATTTAAAATGTAGCAATTTATGTTGGTAATTACTAGAGATGTATCGAATCTGAGAACAACAGTAATGCCATATATCCGTAAAAATGATATCCAAATTCTGCTCCCAGGATGCACATGCTTTAGTGCCCGCGGGCGAAGGGAGAGAGATAAATGGTAAATGCGTGAAACCAGGTGAGAACTGTCTGGGGAGGGGAAGTCATCTGGTTCAGATGACGTGTCCGGTAAAGTCTTTAAAAAGGAGCTCTGAATTCTGTGGAGTAAGAAATTATCCATGTGTTCAGCAGCCCCACTTGCAGCCAACTCAGCGGTCGAGCATGGTCTGGAGTCGCAGCACAGGTCGCCAATTTAAAATAGTCTATGTTTAAGTAGTGTTCTCTTAGTGAGCGTTTCCATTGGGGGGGTATTGATTGGTTGTCCGCCAATGGTAAATGTGGGGTGTATAGTGATGTGTAGTGCAGGTATTTCCGCAACTTAGTCCATGCCCAACATGTTGTGGAAACTGTTTGAATTTCTGTGGGCATCGTGAGAGCCCCTGGGGTAATAATCTTGACAATGAATTGGGTTATATCTGTGATCAGTCAGCTTTGAGATATTGTAATCTGGTGTCTAGGTGATACCAATAGTACGTAAAGTGAACCTGGGCAACCAAGTAGTATGGATAGAAATTGGGGACCCCAAAAACCCCCATTCGAACAACATGTTTAACGTGGCCCAGGTCACTCGTGGTTGTTTACCCGCCCAGATTAATCGCATGAGGAGCAAACAGAGTGTGTGTTACAAAAGGTCACTGTTAAAGTTATTGGAATATTAAAAAAGAGGTACAAAAAAAATGGCAATACCACCATCTTTATAGTGGCGATCCTGCCTGCACTAGAGAGCGGAAGTTTCGTCCTTTTAGTGATTTGTGTTTCGAGACGCTCAATTGCCAGACCATAATTTAAGCGGACACCTCACGGGCACTACAGTGTAAATAGATGCCCAGATATTTAGGAGGGTCGGTGCACAATCTCAGAGGGAACTCAAGATCACATGGAGTAGTGGCAGGGGTCAAGGAAAATATTTCAGACTTGGCCCAATTAATGCCCAAGTGCACTCCAAAGCGGACCACCTCCCGTAAAAGAGGGGAAAGATTCTCAGCCGGTTTGCGCACAAACAACATTACGTCATCGGCATATAAAGATGCCATGAGTGGGCTATATGCAGCTGTAAGCCACGGTGTAAATGCCGTTCCTGAATATGGCGAGCAAGCGGGTCCATAGCTATTATGAATAGTAGGGGTGAAAGCGGGCATCCCTGCCTGGTGCCCTGTGTTAAACAAAACTGTGGTGTAATCATACCATTTACTTTCAACCGGGCAGCTAGAAAAAGAGTACAATAAGCGAAGCAAGTTTAAAAAAACCAATGGAGACTCCCAACTTTTGCATAACTGTATACAGAAAGGGCCGCTCTAAAGAACCAAAGGCCTTCTCGGCATCCAGCATCACTGCTGCTGCCGGCAGGGTGGGTTCCACTTGATTAATCACCAAAAACACTGCACGTACATTTAGCGTTGTGAATCGTCCCGGAATAAAACCTGCTTGGAAGGGGCACAGTGTGGTGTCAACTAGTAATGCCAGTCTAGTGGTAAGTATTTTAGCGAGGATTTTATAGTCATGGTTAAGTAAAGATAGTGGCCTGTAGGACTGGCATTTATGACGGGGTTTGTCTGGTTTAAGTAGCAGTGTGACAATAGCCTCACGCATTGTCGGTGAGAGGGACCCGCTCTGCAACGCTTCGTCATATACTTCAAGGAGGCGCGGGGCAAGCTCATGTTGGTAAGCTTTGTAAAAATCCCCAGAAAGCCCATCAGACCCCGGGGCATGACTACTAGCTAGATCTTTTATTGCCTGTTTAATTTCGTCAGCATTAATTGGAGCGGCTAGGAAATCCCGTTGTCCCTCTTCAAGCCACACCATAGCTATTTCTTGCAGATAATCATGTAGGGCCAGTCCCGTAGGCGGGTGTCTTGTCTGGTATAGTTTAGTGTAATAGTCAAGAAAAGCCATGTTGATGTCTGTCTCTTTTGTTAGTGAGTCTCCCGAGTCAGTGTCTAATTGTGGGACAAATGTAGACTGCTATTGTTGTCTAAGGAGGACACTCAAGGTAGTTAATGCACCAAGAGTCCGCCAACAGGGCTGACTGTAGTAATGCGAGAAGATCTCTAGAGGCCTGCGGTTTTGTGACACGGCCAGGTCCCGTAGCGTCAGTGGTGGGATCTATTGTGAGATAAAAATCTCCTCCCATTAATATAGTGTCCGATTTAAGTCAATCAATGTGTGAAGTAATTGTGGAGAAAAAAATCGGGGGTGCCCACATTGGGAGCGTATATGTTAACCAGTAGTACTGGCATACACCCAAGAGAACCCTGAAATAGTAGGAATCTACCTTCCGGGTCCGTCACCACCGAAAGGGAAGAGAGCGGTGAACTAGTATACATACCCCACGTGAGCAGGTACTATCGCAGGAAAACATCTGATGTTGCCCCCATGTTGCTGCAAACCCGTGGGTTGGAATGGGTGCGTAGTGCGTCTCTTGGAGGAAGGCTGTTAGACCTGTCAGCCCTTTGGGTGGTCCCTCCTCATCATTATTTATTTTGTCCCACTTTTGCCTCAAACCCTGTTTGAATTTTTTCCTTTTTGGGAACCACCAGACTTTTTCGTGTTGCTGCAGATTCAGGGAGCCATTTTAGCTACCCCTGAAACTTCTGTCTGAGGGCCTGGAGCACAAGATGGTGGCCACCTGTGACATCACCAGCATCCACTGGAACCTACCAGCCCCTTCCAGAACATTCCAGGAGATTCCAGAACTCTGTGACAGTTGGAGACCGTTTAGAATGTTGGGAGGATAAGAGAGGCAGTTGGCAGTTGGAGCTGGCAGTTGGCACCTGACTGGTGAAGAGAGAGGAGCACAACAGTGAAGGAGGAAGGAGTGAAGCAGCAGGGGTGGAAACTTGTGCCTGGAGTGGGGTCCCTAAACCCACCCTTGATACTTGTCCCTACTGATGGATCCCAGCCTATAGCCCTGTGTGGGAAGAAGACAGAAGAAACTTATCCTAAGGACCTGGACAGCAGGAACAGGCCTTAGAACCAAGAAAACAGCAAGATTCTGACCTGAGAACTGGTTTCCCTGGAGTCCGGCGTCGAGTAGCCTGAAGACCTGGAGCCCGAGGTGGAGAAGCGGCGCTGACTGAAGTAGCAGACGTCGTACCCGGAGCCGCCTGAGGTCGTGAGAGGGCGCCGACGGAGGTCGTGAGGAATACCAGAGGTCGAGGAGGGAGTGAACCGAGGTCGAGCGAGCGGCGTCATCGGAGGAGTGAAGTCCGCCCTCCGGAGTCGTCGGAGACCGAGGTAGAGGTGAACCGGAGGTCGGGAGTGAGGATCGCACTCCGGAGTCGCCCGGAACCTGTGTGGAGGAGCACCGGAGGTCGGGGGTGAGGATCGCACCCCGGAGTCGCCGGAAGTCGACATCGAGGCCAGGCCGGCCGACGTCATCGGAGCCGAGAGCGCCATCGGACCGGAGCCGCCCGAAGTCGACATCGTGAAGAGACTGCCCGACGCCGTCGAATCGGAGGTCGAGATCGAACCGAGGCCACCGACATCGGACCGGAACCGCCTACCGGCGTCGTCAAAGAACTGACATTGTGCCGAGGCCGCCGAGACCGAACCGGAGCCGCCTCACGGCGTCGACACGACTCCAGCGGCGTCGGAACATCAGAAAAAGGGCAGTAAGTGGAGTAGAGGGCGCCTAAGGCCCTGTGGAGACCTGAGAGACTACTCTAAGGGGCTAGGGAGGTGCTGAAACCAACCTGACTGTGCCTGGGGTGAACTGGGACTAACCTAGAGAGGTTGTGTGGAGAGAGAAAGCCAGGGCACTGGTATTCCCCCCTTTGATCTACCTCAGCTTAGGCCTCAGCCTTGTCCCAGCCAGGGAGTAGCCCCCCCCTCAAGCCTTCCACAACCCTACAAGCTGTGCCTGGGCCAAATCAGCCCTTAAGATTTGAAGTGTCATCTGATTACATGAGTGTTGCTGTATACTTTTAATTATTTATTGGGGGTACTGTATTTATTGAATTTGTACCTATTTATTGCTGCACTATATTTATAGGTCCACAGGACTTGTTGGTGTACAATATTTATTGGTACAGTATTTATTGCCTCAAAGTATTTAATTGTCTGTATATATTGCACTTGTATTTATGCCCTGTTATTTATGATCACCCCTATTTATTTCATCAAACAGCCAATATTTATTTGACCTGCACTAATTGAAACTTGTATATTGTGATTGACCTATTTATTTTTCCAATCAGCAACTAAGAGAAAAAGATAAAGAAAGAATATTTTCATAATTTTTACGGTGTAGAGTCGTTTTTGGAACGGATGCACGCATGGTTATTGTATGGGTATATTGTATGCTTAGCACTGCGCCTGTTTCCTGACCACTCGAGCCAAGCTACCACAGTGTGTTCGGGGAGTCCACCACCACCCTGCGGAGTGGGAGTGGGCTGTTTCCAACATAAATTGGTGTTCAGTGGTGGGATAGAGCTGTGCCTACATATACTCAACAATAACTGTGGGTAGTCCATAGGCCTACACCGGGAGTTTTCTCAAAGCGGCCTTCCTAATTGTGGGTTTTTGTTTTTTTCCAAATTTACTCTGGTGGTGGGAGGAGGTATTATTAAAGGTACCACCCTACATTGTTACTGCACAAAACCTGTCCTCTAACCTGAGTGGGCAAGATGGAGTTTGTACTAGAAAATCTAGAAACGTACACTGTGGCCCAACTCAGGGAGTTTTGCCAGCGGGAGGGGGTGTACTGTCCCCCAGGAGCAAAGAAGGGTGCACTCCAAACCAGCTTAAGGGCTTGGGGGGAGGCACGCCGAGAAAGCAAGGCTGAGGAGGAAGACAGGGATGGAGAGCCTGACCCCGAGGGGGCTGAGATGTACCAACCTGAGGTGGGGAACCTGTCAGCAGGGCCCAGGACACTTTCTAGGAAGGGCAGCACTGTCTCTAGTGGGGGCTTATCCGAAGTGGAGTTAGCAGATCGGAGGGAGAAAAGACAGCTCACATGGGACTTAGCAAAGCTGGAGAAGGAGAAGGAGGAACAGAGGATGGCTCATGAGACGGAGAAACAGAAGATGGCTCATGAGATAAGACTGAAAGAGATAGAGCTTCAGATCTTAAGAATTGGGGCACCAACTGTTCCTAATGGTGGCAGCAAAGACCAAGAAATCACCAGGGAATCCAAACCTTACCTGCCAAAGGACATAGTAGCTAGCTATGGGGCGGGTGACGACATCGCCAAGTGGCTAGCAGCCTATGAGGTCTCGTTGAGGGCCCATGGGGTTCCAGTGAAGTATTGGGGAGGAGGATTGTATAGGTACATGCCTCCAGCTGGTAGGGATGCTTTATTGGCCCTCGAAGAGGATGAGCAGACCCACTACCCCACCATGAAACTGGCGCTCATCAGAAAGTTTGGACTAACACCTGAAAAGTACAGACAGAAGTTCAGGGGTAGTCACAAACTGGGCACACAGAATTGGGTGGACTTCCTGGACTATGCAAAGAAGGCACTGGAAGGTTGGATTCAGGGCTGTGAAGTAAGGAACTACGAGGAGCTGTTTGACCTAGTACTGAAGGAACACCTACTCGAGAAATGTTTCCCTGAACTGCGGCAACACCTGGTGGATAGCAAGCTGACCAGTCCCCGGAAGCTTGCTGAGGAGGCGGACATTTGGGCTAGTACCCGAGTGTCCACAAGGGGGACTGGAGGGGATACTCAAAAGGCCGGACAGGGCGCCCCCCAGAAGAAAGAGGGAGGGGAAAAGAAAAAGGAGTTCTCCAAAGGCCCCCAAAATAACTTCCAAGGGAAGGGAACAGGATTCACCTCTAAGGCTAACCCACCCAGAAACCCTAATCCTGGCCAGAGTCAGCAGCCAAGGGTTGTCCATTGCTACGAGTGCGGTGGCGTTGGACACTATAAAGGAGATCCGAAGTGTCAGAAACGATCACCCCCTCCCACTGGAGGAAAGCCCCCCGGAGTAGCTAGTGTAGTGCTCGGGGAGGAGATGCCCTTAACTAAGGGAAGGGAGTGGGCGGGTGTCACTTTAGTGTCCCTGGGAGAACGGGAGATGGTTCCTAAGATCCAGGTGCCCGCAAATACCGCAAAGTATGGGCAGTGGATCACCATCAACGGCCAAAGAGGGGAGGCTCTGAGAGACACAGGAGCCAGTATGACTATGGTGCGTAGCCAACTGGTGTCTCCAGAGCAGGTAATTCCCGATGTACTCCACCCAGCCGCGATGGCTGACGGCAGAACAGGTCACTATCCAGTGGCCGAGGTTCCCTTTGAATGGGGGGGGGTTGCAGGTTCACTTCGAGTTGCCGTAAGCCCTGCCGTGCCAGTCGATTGTCTGCTGGGCAATGACATGGAGCACAACGCTTGGAAGGAGGTGGAATACCGGACTCACACCGAGATGCTGGGTACACCTGACTGGGCCTGTGTTAGCACAAGGTCCGCGACTACCCGAAGAGGGAGTTCATTCCGGCTGGAGCCTGGAACAAAGGCCCAGCCAGCTGCCAGTCAAGGGAAGAACCGAGGACAGGAGGAGCCTGCCTCGGCGTCTCCACCCCGTAGGACGGATAGGCCACCGGAGGTGGTGGACCAGGAGTCTGCGGAGGGGGGCGTTACCAACCTGGAGGACCTACCCATTCCGGCCGAGTGGCACGTGGAGGGAGGCCCGTCCAGGGAGGAATTCTGCCAGGGCCAGAGGGAGTGCCCTACCCTTGAGGGGCTGAGGCGACAGGCCGAAGCCCAGGCAGCAGGGAACGTTGAAGGGAACTACAGTGTTTACTGGGAGGATGGCCTCCTCTACAGTGAACCCAAGGCACCCCTACATGGATCGTCACGAGCCTTGGTAGTTCCTCAACGTTATCGAGCCTTCCTTTTGGAGTTGGCTCACGAGATACCATTGGCAGGACACCTGGGGCAAGACAAGACCTTCGCCCGTCTTGTCCCACACTTTTATTGGCCTCAGATGAAAGTGTCGTCCGATACCTACTGCCGGACATGTGTGTCTTGCCAAGCCAGTGGGAAAACAGGGGTGAAGCTGAAAGCTCCCCTGGAACCACTTCCTGTCGTTAGCACCCCCTTTGAAAGGGTGGGCATCGACATTGTGGGTCCATTAGATCCACCGACTACAGCTGGTCACAGGTTTGTTCTGGTGGATCATGCCACACGGTACCCAGAGGCAATACCTCTGAGGACCATAACAGCACCTGTTGTGGCTAGGGCCCTGATGGGAATCTTTACCCGAGTGGGTTTTCCCAAGGAAGTTGTGTCCGACAGGGGGACCAACTTCATGTCAGCATATATGCGGGCAATGTGGAAGGAGTGTGGAGTGACCTACCGGTTCACAACTCCTTACCACCCCCAGACCAATGGTCTGGTGGAGAGGTTTAATAAAACCTTGAAAGGCATGATCAGAAGTCTGCCTGAAAGCCTGCGGAGGAAATGGGACGTCCTCCTACCCTGTTTACTTTTTTCATACAGGGAAGTGCCACAGAAGGGAGTGGGCTTCAGCCCCTTCGAGCTTCTGTATGGGCACCCTGTACGTGGACCTCTCAACCTGGTGAGAGACGGATGGGAAAGAACTCCCAGAAAGCTCCCCCAGGATGTGGTGAGCTACATGCTGGCCTTCCGGAGCCAAATGGCTAAGTTGTGGAAGCAAGCTTCTGACAACTTGGAAGCCAGCCAAGCAGTGATGAAGGCGTGGTATGACCACAACGCTCACCCGGTGGAGTTGGAGCCTGGCCAGAAGGTGTGGGTGATCGAACCAGGAGAGCTTAGTGCCCTCCAGGATCGCTGGTCAGGACCCTTTGAGGTGTTGGAGAAGAAGGGTAAGGCTACCTACTTGGTGGACCTGAAGACCCCTCGTCAGCCCCTGCGGGTGCTGCATGCCAACCGCCTCAAACCCCACCACGAGAGGCCCGAAGTCATCTTGATGATGGTGACTGACGGAGGAGAGGACGTGGAAAGCGAGCCTCTCCCTGATCTGTTTGCGTCTCAAGAAAAGGATGGGTCGGTGGAGGGAGTGATTCTCTCCCCATCTCTAACTCCTGAACAGCAGGAGGACTGTCGCCAGGTCCTGGGGCAGTACTCTTCGTTGTTCTCCCTTGTCCCGGGTAGGACTCACCTGTGCGTCCATGACGTGGACACAGGAGACAGCCCACCTGTGAAGTCCAAGATCTACCGGATGTCAGACAAGGTGAAGGCCAGCATTCATAGTGAGGTCACTAAGATGCTGGAGCTAGGAGTGATTGAACCTTCTAGCAGCCCCTGGTCCAGTCCGGTGGTGTTAGTACCGAAAGCTGCACCACCGGGTGCCCAACCAGAACTGAGGTTCTGTGTGGACTACCGGGGACTGAATTCAGTGACAAAAACTGATGCTCATCCGATCCCTAGGGCAGATGAATTGATTGACCGGCTGGGAGCTGCCCAATATCTAAGTACCTTTGACCTTACTTCAGGGTACTGGCAGATCTCGTTGACTGATGGAGCAAGGGAAAGGTCAGCCTTCTCCACGCCCAATGGCCACTACCAGTTCTGTGTGATGCCCTTTGGGCTCAAGAACGCACCTGCCACGTTTCAGCGCCTGGTAAACCAGATCCTCACCGGAATGGAGAGTTTCTCTGCTGCTTATCTGGATGACATAGCCGTCTTCAGTAGCAGCTGGGAGGATCACTTGCGTCACCTGCAAGCTGTTCTCCAGGCCCTGAGACAAGCTGGATTGACGATCAAGGCCAGCAAGTGCCAGATCGGGCAGGGGTCGGTAGTGTACCTTGGACACTTGGTGGGTAGGGGAACGGTGCAACCCCTCCAGGCGAAGATCGAGGCCATCATGGCCTGGGAACCCCCCAAGACACAGACTGAGGTCCGAGCATTTTTGGGCCTCACGGGATACTATCGCCGCTTCGTGAAGGGGTACGGTACCATCGTAGCCCCTCTCACGGAGCTCACGTCCAAGAAACAACCTCGACGGGTAGTCTGGACGGAGGCTTGTCAGCAAGCCTTTGAGAAATTGAAGAAAGCCATGTGCGAGGCCCCGGTCTTAAGGGCCCCAGACTTTTCCAAGAAGTTCGTTGTCCAGACAGATGCATCAGAACATGGCATTGGGGCAGTGTTATCGCAACTCAACGAAGAGGGTCTGGATCAACCCGTGGTCTTCCTATCCAGGAGACTACTTCCCAGGGAACAGAAGTGGAGTGCAATAGAGCGTGAAGCCTTTGCAGTGGTATGGGCTCTGAAGAAGTTGCGGCCATACCTGTTTGGCTCGCACTTCCTAGTTCAGACCGACCACCGACCCCTTAGTTGGCTGATGCAAATGAAGGGGGAGAATCCCAAGTTGTTGAGGTGGTCTATTTCCCTACAGGGGATGGACTTTCAGGTGGAACATCGGCCTGGAGTGGACCACGCCAATGCAGACGGTCTCTCAAGGTATTTCCGCCTTAGTGATGAGAACTCCCAAGGGGTTGGGTAGCTCTCCCCACTTTCAGCTGGGGGGGACGCGTGTTAGACCTGTCAGCCCTTTGGGTGGTCCCTCCTCATCATTATTTATTTTGTCCCACTTTTGCCTCAAACCCTGTTTGAATTTTTTCCTTTTTGGGAACCACCAGACTTTTTCGTGTTGCTGCAGATTCAGGGAGCCATTTTAGCTACCCCTGAAACTTCTGTCTGAGGGCCTGGAGCACAAGATGGTGGCCACCTGTGACATCACCAGCATCCACTGGAACCTACCAGCCCCTTCCAGAACATTCCAGGAGATTCCAGAACTCTGTGACAGTTGGAGACCGTTTAGAATGTTGGGAGGATAAGAGAGGCAGTTGGCAGTTGGAGCTGGCAGTTGGCACCTGACTGGTGAAGAGAGAGGAGCACAACAGTGAAGGAGGAAGGAGTGAAGCAGCAGGGGTGGAAACTTGTGCCTGGAGTGGGGTCCCTAAACCCACCCTTGATACTTGTCCCTACTGATGGATCCCAGCCTATAGCCCTGTGTGGGAAGAAGACAGAAGAAACTTATCCTAAGGACCTGGACAGCAGGAACAGGCCTTAGAACCAAGAAAACAGCAAGATTCTGACCTGAGAACTGGTTTCCCTGGAGTCCGGCGTCGAGTAGCCTGAAGACCTGGAGCCCGAGGTGGAGAAGCGGCGCTGACTGAAGTAGCAGACGTCGTACCCGGAGCCGCCTGAGGTCGTGAGAGGGCGCCGACGGAGGTCGTGAGGAATACCAGAGGTCGAGGAGGGAGTGAACCGAGGTCGAGCGAGCGGCGTCATCGGAGGAGTGAAGTCCGCCCTCCGGAGTCGTCGGAGACCGAGGTAGAGGTGAACCGGAGGTCGGGAGTGAGGATCGCACTCCGGAGTCGCCCGGAACCTGTGTGGAGGAGCACCGGAGGTCGGGGGTGAGGATCGCACCCCGGAGTCGCCGGAAGTCGACATCGAGGCCAGGCCGGCCGACGTCATCGGAGCCGAGAGCGCCATCGGACCGGAGCCGCCCGAAGTCGACATCGTGAAGAGACTGCCCGACGCCGTCGAATCGGAGGTCGAGATCGAACCGAGGCCACCGACATCGGACCGGAACCGCCTACCGGCGTCGTCAAAGAACTGACATTGTGCCGAGGCCGCCGAGACCGAACCGGAGCCGCCTCACGGCGTCGACACGACTCCAGCGGCGTCGGAACATCAGAAAAAGGGCAGTAAGTGGAGTAGAGGGCGCCTAAGGCCCTGTGGAGACCTGAGAGACTACTCTAAGGGGCTAGGGAGGTGCTGAAACCAACCTGACTGTGCCTGGGGTGAACTGGGACTAACCTAGAGAGGTTGTGTGGAGAGAGAAAGCCAGGGCACTGGTATTCCCCCCTTTGATCTACCTCAGCTTAGGCCTCAGCCTTGTCCCAGCCAGGGAGTAGCCCCCCCCTCAAGCCTTCCACAACCCTACAAGCTGTGCCTGGGCCAAATCAGCCCTTAAGATTTGAAGTGTCATCTGATTACATGAGTGTTGCTGTATACTTTTAATTATTTATTGGGGGTACTGTATTTATTGAATTTTTACCTATTTATTGCTGCACTATATTTATAGGTCCACAGGACTTGTTGGTGTACAATATTTATTGGTACAGTATTTATTGCCTCAAAGTATTTAATTGTCTGTATATATTACACTTGTATTTATGCCCTGTTATTTATGATCACCCCTATTTATTTCATCAAACAGCCAATATTTATTTGACCTGCACTAATTGAAACTTGTATATTGTGATTGACCTATTTATTTTTCCAATCAGCAACTAAGAGAAAAAGATAAAGAAAGAATATTTTCATAATTTTTACGGTGTAGAGTCGTTTTTGGAACGGATGCACGCATGGTTATTGTATGGGTATATTGTATGCTTAGCACTGCGCCTGTTTCCTGACCACTCGAGCCAAGCTACCACAGTGTGTTCGGGGAGTCCACCACCACCCTGCAGAGTGGGAGTGGGCTGTTTCCAACAAAGGCTATCTGAATGGAATGCCTCGTAAGATAGGCCATCACCTGTCTACTCTTTTTGAGACATGACAGTCCCCTCACATTCCAGGATAAGCATCTAATACAGAGGTCTTCAAACTTTTGGATGCCGAGACCCCCTTGTCAACATTTTGAGGTGTAAGGACCCCCTCCTGACAAAAATGTCTAAACCTGTAGGCAGGGCTACTGGAATTATGAGGCAGGTGAGGACCAAATTACGCGACAGGCTTGACTAAATTGTGTGGGAAGAAAATGTAAATGATGTTATGTGATGCAGCGTATTTTGGGATAGCATTGCTTCATTATTATGAAATTAATTTTTTGCACACAGTAACACAGAGGAATGATTCCACCCCATCAGTACCTGTTTATAACCAAAATACAGCAATTAACATCAGAAAGATTTCTAGTCAACCTTTGTGAAGTGGCTTCCACTCCGTAGGAATACGTGCTGCCACATTATAAGCTCACCTGGCCCGGGTCGGGAGAAGCAGGGGTCCCTTAAAACCCTGGCGGTTTTGTGCAGAGTTACGCAGTTTATCCATGCAGCTTTCCACTCACTCACTCCCTCTCTTCCATCCCTCTCTCCTCTCCCAAACCCGGATCCCTCTCTCACTTTGCAGGCCATTTTCTTTCACCCATTTTTACAACTTCTGAACTCTCCCCATTCAACCTCTCACTTCACCTTTAATCGCCTCTTGCCATTCTGTCTTTTCACTGCCCTCATCTCAAACAGTCTCTCGCATTTATCTCATGGCCTCTCTGGCCCGTCACCTCCCGTGCCCCTCAGCACTTCTCATTCACCTCGTCTCTCCATTCAAATTTTTGTCTATTTGTATCTTACACCTCTCCAGTCCCCCCATTCATCTTTCACATCTACCCTTTGTTCTAACAGAAGCACTCACCTTTGGCTCACACCCACTTTTTGCATGTCCACACTTCTCTTCGGCACTTCACATTTCTCCTCATCCCTGACCTCTTCAATCTAACTCTCTCACTCCCTTGCTGTCCTCTCTCATCGCTCCTCACCAAGCATACGGGTCGGGCCTGTATGCTCCACTCGGCCTGTGCCAATCTGCTTTTTGTTCCCTAATTCAAGAAGGCATGAGTTGTCTGTCACGCTGTTTTGGGGCAGGCCGCGCAGTTATGGACCTTGCACCCTCCTTTGCTTCGCTCCACCAAGAATATATTATCATTTAGGAAGATATAAAAACCTGGCTCTATGCTCTGAAGGTCACCCCATTTGTCTGGTTCTCCTTCTCCTTCTGTGTGTTTCTCATTGTCCTTCCGGCAGCAGATGGTTATTAGCCGCAGGACATCTTTTGGTAACAGTAGCGCACTACAAATGTAAATAATAATAATAGGGAGAAGCAGGGGAGCCACTAGACCAGAACTTCGGGGGGTGGGGGCTAACACTCCTAGCCACGGCTGGCCCTAACACTGGTTACACACTGTGCAACAGTCTTTTTTGGTGCCCCACCCCCGTTTCCTTCTTCTCCATGAATTCCCTCACTACCACTCACCAACAATGCACTTCATCTCTCTATAGAAGCTTTCTGACAAACATTTCATTTTTTATAGCACTACTCATACTTTAGTCACACTCATTTCTGTGATCGGCATGGTACATATTCTTTGTAGCAGGCACATTAACAGTCTGCACTGTGTGGGTGACAAGAGTGCCCATGTGAGTGCACGGTGACAGATGCAACAGTGTGAGAGTAGGGTGAGAGGAGTGACTGCAGGGTGAGTGAGGTGGCCGTACGAATTTGAGTGTGGATGCAAGTTCAGAATGGGACGAATTAATGTATGATTACTGATGGGCTTGTTTGAGTGAGTTGCATATTGAGCAGTGAGGGGGACAGGTGAGTGAAGTGTCACATGAGTGCAGGGTGAGTAGTGTGCTTGTGTGACTGCAGGGTGAGGTATAGGGTGAACAGCGCAAGTTTATTGTGAATGCAAAGTGATCACTGTGAGTGCAGGGTGAGCAGGTGAATGGTGTGAGAGCACGGTAATCAGTGTGAGTGCATTGTGAATGCTGTGAGTGCAGGGTAAGCGTGAAAGAGAAGGGCGAGAATGATGAGTGATTTGTCTGAATGCAGGGTTTATTCCCAGGCACTTGAAGTAACTCAGCATGTTATTAGAGGCAGCGTAGGGTTTAAGATCTAAGTTAAACTATTGCTATTATGGCATCAATCTGGAATCGAGGGTGGAGGAAATAAATAATGTGCTGATCCTGCAACAAACTTCCAGTCCTATGGTTAGGATAGCCAGCAGATTATTTTGATGGCCCAGTTGGTACAAAAATAAGCAATCACCTAAAACAGTATTTTAAGCACGTATCTGTTCATACTTTGAACAGCAAATATAAATAGAAAGCACTTTTAATTGTGTTCTAGGGCTGCCGCAATGATCCATGACTGATAATTAAAGAGAACAAAGACAGAAAAGTCACATAACGAATGAATACATACTTTTTTATTTATAAGTCTATTTGGTGTCAAGAGAAGGTCTTTGTAGGCTCTTTAAATAACACATGGCTCGCATTTTTCTTTTGGCAACCCTACTTTATATTCCTTTTTATTAAATGCATTCTCACACTACAGCAGTAAATCTAAAATACAAATGTAAGGAATAGGCAGAGTGAGGACCCAGGGGGTACTGGTAGGGGGCGGGCACTAAGCCTTTGTAACCGGTTCACAAAGACATGCAAATATGCAAATGGTCTTTAAAGACCTGTGAAAAACTCAGACGGGGGCGTGCCGGAGATAAGACTCCAGACACTGCCCAGCTGAGCCTCCAGCAGCTCGAGTTGCACTGCAGCAGCCCGGGCTGAGACACAGGGTGAAGGAAGAGGGGGGCTGAATCCCTTGGGCCTCGGCAGAAGTGTGCTTGGGAAGGCGCGACCCCCTTTACATCGCTCCACGCCCCCCCCTGGGGGTCGCGCCCCACAGTTTGAAGACCCCTGATCTAATATGTAAGTCAGTAGTGGTGAATTCCCTTGCACTCGTTTTATCACCAATGTTCGGTTGAAAATAACTGGCAAAAATGAACCGCAGCTTGTCGCACTGTACAAAGTAGTGTGCTGCAGACAAATGAAACAATTAAGGAAAAAAGAACAAGCATGAACAACCCCTAGCAACTCCTCCCCCAACTCCCATTGGACACTCAAATATGCAGCACCCAGTGAATCCCAAAGAGTTAACCATGAACACCAGGGAAAAAAGGGCGGGGGGAAAAAGGTAAAGGGAAGAGTGTAGGAAATTATCCTGAGGAGGGTGGCAACACTCCGAAGGAACCATCACGACTCAGGATAGTCATGACTAAAGAGATGGCCACACAGCCAAGTTCCACTAGTGAAATGTAGTTCCGTGCTATCATAACAAGCATTGGTATAGCCAATAGGTCTCGCCTTTGGGACCTTATAAGTGTTTAGCCGTGCAACACTTGATGTTGTTGCACCAAGGATATTGTACTGGATAACTAAACACTTATAAGGTCCCAATGGCGCGACCTATAGGCTATGCCAATGCTTGTTTTTCTTTAAGGACAAGCAGTGCTATCAGGCTCCGGCTGCTACTTAGAGGTTTAGAGAGAGAGGTATAGAGAGAGAGAGGTGTGTGAAGAGAGAGAGGTGTGTAGCGAGAGAGAGAGAGTTGTGTAGAGCGGTAGAGAGAGAGAGAGGTAGAGAGAGGTATAGAGGTAGAGGGGTAGAGGTAGAGAGAGAGAGGGAGAGGTAGCGGTAGAGAGAGAGGTAGAGGTAGAGGTGTAGAGAGAGAGAGTGAGAGGTAGAGAGAGAGGTAGAAAGAGGTAGAGGGAGAGGGGTAGAGAGGTAGAGGTAGAGAGAGGTAGACAGGAAGAGAGAGAGAGGTACTGTAGTGGAGTTTTAGATGCACACATTGCTATGTTAGCATAGGCGTCTTAGAAGTTAGAAACGCCCTCGTGCCACTTTTGCACACGACACTGCAGATCGATGTTATTATATGAAAACTGCTTGCCTGCCTTTTCTTCACATGAGAACGGTCTGTTGTTCACATCCCTAGACGTGTACCGCGACCTTGGTCTGAACATTGTGTGCAGAAACAGTCAGGGCCAACAAACAATGTATGCTTTTGAATTCAGGTTGATCGGCCCACACTCTAGCCATAACACGCACACAGCTGCAAATATCTGGAACTCGAGCGCCTTTAATATTACAGTTTGCATGCATTAGACACACATTCTGGAGAATAACTTTTCCAGCCACAGAGCAAAGCTGATCCTGTGATGTGATTCACCTAAGCTGATATTTATGGTGTGGGGTTTCCCCCATTCAAACCTAGAGACCTTCTGTTAGTCTAATAATACTAGCTTACTAGCGAAGGGAGGGTGGTTGTATTCCACTATCATTTGTAATATGATTTCTCCCTTCACTTTCTATGGTATTGTAACAATGCTGAAGGTTTTATTTTTAATCATTTGTCTGCTTATGTTAGCCAAGGTACTGCATCTTAGGACACGTAGTTTATAAAATAAACGTTTTAAACTTTAATGTGTCTCTGATTACTCTTGTTGTGGACTGATATGAGAATAATAACGAACAGGTATTTCTGATTCCCACCATTCCTGAGAGTACTCTAAGTCGCTTGTTCTGGGTTGTCTACACATTGGGAGCTTCGAGATGATACGAAGAGCTAATGAGACACTGATGCTAGTCGGATAGGGGTTCTGGGTACTGAGGTGAGTTTTTGGTACACCGCAATTCACTGAGGTCCTGGGTTCCTGCGCATAGTTCTGTGCATGAGCAGAATCCCTGCAACAATGCACACCTAACGTTTGGTCTTACGATTTGAGACGCCTTAGTAGTGCTTATATTAGTCCACGACGCCCTCACTCTTGTTTCCGGATAGCGGGAGTGACGGTTTTAACCTACCTATTAGTTCAATAGGTTCAATCAAGCTTGTCAATTAAAAAGGTTTTTATATTTTTGAACCCTTGTGCTACTATATTATAGATAGTTTTTTTTCTCTGTGTCCTTATGGCTGCGGTCGATATTGCGACGCATAGCCGAGCACCTCTCCGGCGTCATTTGACGCAGTTCGGGGGACCGGACGATGGGATGGCTGTTATTTTTGTGGTGAATGCCGATGCATCATATCCCTACGACTTGTTTTACTCTTGGGTTACTATGCCGGCGGTAAATGCGGACGACAGTACGTTTCACTCCTATACTCCCACGCGGGTCCCAGCGAATTATACGCCATATAGGACGCAGGAGATTCCTATTTCGGCTAAGCTGCATCGCATTTGGTTTAATGGCGCCCTTCCCCATACGGTTACACCGGTTGGTTTGGGACCTTTGTCAATTCCAGGGGCCACTTGGCCGGTACTGGCCGGATTTACACCTCATCCTCGTTATTTGAATGCTATGGTGGATGAGTTACGTGTCCTCCATACAGCCCTGATTACAGTACATCGGGCTTTAGTGCAATACGTTTCACGCAACGTGCAAGTGGGGGCACTGTTGTTGCGGGGCAGCCAGCTGGCCCGGCCGGGATTGTCATTAGTCCCGTCATGGTTAATTCGGTAATGGGCAAGCGCCCCCAGAATAAGGACGATTTACCTTATTGGCTTGCTGAGAAATTTGACCAGCTGGAAGCAGTATTTCCGCACTCTACTCCTGTGGAGAAACACAGGATACTCACCATTAGTTTGCAGAAAGACTTAGTGCCAGAGGTGGCCGATTGTGACAACTGGGGTAAAGTTTTTGCAGCGGTCTACTCGAATTGCTTCGGCACCCCATCTATGGCCGTGCTTCCCTCCGTCATCAAACGTGTTCAAGATCAACACTGTACGGAGGCGGCGGTCGAGTTGGGAATGAGGCTTGTCGGTGTGTTCGACGTAGTTGCCACTCTCATCCTTGGTAACCTCAAGGGAGATGGGGTTCACTTTCAAGTGGCGAATGGTTTAGCCCTCGTTGACGAACTCGATAAGCCCCGAGAGTTGCCTAAAATTATTGCGGAGGCTTATAGAACTATTGGCCGCAGTAGTTTGGGGATTAAGCCTACTATTGTTAATCCAGATGTACAACAGCAAACTAAGACGAGTTCGTCTATCAAAGACGATCGTCCAACATTTCCTAAACAGAATTGGAGAACTAAGAAACAAGGAAAGCAGCAACAGAAACAGGAGTCTCGTCCTGCGTCACCGGCGTCTAGTGAACGCACATATGATTTGCGTGATCGCACTAGGATTAGGTCACCTGACAGATTTCAGGTTACTGAACAACGTTCTCCTCGTTCTTCACAGGAAACATCGGCCTCACAGTCCGGTGGCGGAGAACGTGGCAAAGGTAGGGGTGCCCAACAAGGACGTGAGCAACCCCGTCAGCCTGACAGTAAGAGCAAGCAGGACGAATTTGCACGTCAACGTCTCCCGTTTCAAAAGAAGAAGGTTGCTGCGCTAACAGCGAGGTATGCCACAGATAGTAAGAACGCAGCTTTGGAACCTGACATGGCCACTAATGCTGCTCGACAGCGCAGCGGAAGTTACAGTAGTGCGACAAGCACTGCGTCCATATCTGGAGGCGACAGCAACTGACACGTTCATTACTGTAGAAACTGCAGATACTAGAGTGGCTCCCCCTGACAGACTATATGACATAGTCCTTTTGATTGAAGGTGACATACAACGTACAATACAAGGGATTTTTTTGGGATAATCTGACCTCTACATACGATATGTGATTAGCAGAGGCGGACTGGCCCCCAGCTTTAATTTCTGCTGCTCCTAGAGGGGAGGAGGTAATCCTCCCGTCCTTCGCGCACACTGTGCCAAAGTTATCACGCTCAAAGATTTGCAGAAGAGTGGGCCCAGGTGCTTGCTCCGGCTCTGTACCGTACTCAGGTTGGGTGGGATAAATTGTCGCCAAGCCATGAGATTCCTTTACGGTCTATGCCCCAGCCGCAGCTCCAATATCCCATGCGCCGCAAGGCTAGATCTCATGTTGCAGAAATCCTTGAGCAATTGGAATATCAAGGTGTTATTGAAACCTGTGTGTCATCAATGAATAATCCTCTATTCACTGTAACTAAACCTGATGGGTCGTACCGCATAGTTTTGGATTACCGGCATTTGAACTCTCATTGTCGGACTTGTGCTGTACAGAATACCCACAGTTCTGCCCTCGTTGATAGTCTTGTGAGAAAACGGTTTAAGACCACACTTGACATATCCAATGGCTTTTTCAGCCATCATCTGTCCTCTATTAGTAGTCCGTGGACAGCGTTTACTTCTGGCGGCAAACAAAAACAGTTTAAGAGATTGGCCATGGGCTATAAAAATAGCCCTGGCGTCTTTGCCGCACGTGTAGTCACTCTGTTAGTGAGCACTGACCCTGATGCGTACTCGTATGTTGACGATATCTATCTCACAGACGACGAATTATGGCCGCATCTGTGTCGCGTTGATTGCATCATTGTTATGTTTGCGGACTTCGGTTACAAATTCAACTTTGCAAAGTCACACATTGCAGAGTATACAGTGTTGTTTTTGGGCTACGAGCTCAACAATGAAGGTCGAGGTTTAGCCCCTCACTTCTTGGAGAAGTGCGCATGTTTGCGTGCTCCGACAACGCTGAAAAAATTAGAGTCTTTACTGGGTTTTCTGAATTTCGGGCGTACTTACATTCCCGATTATGCCCAGCGTATCAAGCCGCTATATGCCTTGGTACAACCTACTTTTTCCAAGTTGAAATGGCTGCCAGAGCATTCAGTTATCTTGCAATCTTTGCAGACTGATCTTCTTGCTTCGAAATACTTACTGACTCGTGATAACCACACTAACCTGGTGATAAGAATTGTGCCCGGCGCAGTGGGTTTCACGTACTTAACGTTCAATGAGGGCGACACAGTCCCCATTGCTTACAAATCACACCTGTACACTTCGGCTGAAATGCGTTTTTCCACGGTCGAAAAAGTTTTGACTGCAGTGCAGATGGTGATTCTTAAAGAGCGAGCACAGGGGAAACGCATGTTGGTTGTCACACCGTATCCTGCTCTAGAGGCAGTGACGAAGGCCAGTGTACCTAATTCTAAAGCTTTGCATCCACGTTGGATACAATGGGCCACTTCCTTGACATCACCAGATGTCACCTATATCTTTGATGCCTCATTACAGACTCAGGAGTACTTGCAGTATGAATTTGTTCATCCAGCTCCTCTGTCTTTGCGCCCGCTTGAAGATTACCATTGTGTCATTTACACTGACGGTTCGGCGCAACCGGCGACGGTATCGAAGCATGCTTATTCAGCCGCCTGCACAATTGTAGCTGGTACTTTTGTGAATGGTGAATTCAAGTCTGATGTTGTGCATACGCAGTCATTGGGTGATTGTACCGCACAGTTGGCAGAGCTACGTGCTTTAGTGCTTGCACTGGAGTTTGCTGATCCTCGTGTTACTACTCTTATAGTGAGTGACTCGTTTTACTGTGTTCAGTCTTTTAACAACAATTTATTCTTTTGGTCTCAGAATGAATATCGCGATTCCAAAGGTAGCACCGTCAAGCATAAAATGCTTTGGGTTCGGGTGGCAGAACTTAAACAGAATCTGCCTCTGGTGAATGTAATTCACACTCTTGGGCACCAGCGGGTTGGTGTTCACGCTGTTGGGAACAGTTTAGCTGACGAAGCAGCGAAAACAGCAGTGGCAACATATCTAGTAGCAGCGGTTACAAGATCCAAAAGTAAGGTTGATGATGACATCTTGGCAGCTATTGCTGCGACAGAGAAGGGAGATAATTACCCTAGAGGTTTCCCTTCTCTGTACTCTTATCATTTAAGTCCTGATAAAGTCCCCTATGTGAGAATTAACGACGTTGGTGACAGATTGATTCCCAATGCGGACTACAGACCTTCCTTGATAGCAGCGGCTCACGAAGGTATGGCCTCTGCCCATGCCGGTGTTTCAGTGACTGTTACTCTCTTACAACAACGTTACTGGTGGCGCGGGTTGTATAAACAGACTTGTGCTTATGTTCTTGATTGTGACATTTGGCAGCAGATTAAACCTTCGACAGCTGCGCGCCCACCACAAACTCAGTTGTACATATCTAATAAACCACTTGGGTGTGTTTATCTAGATCACTGCGGTCCTTTCTCCTCTGATACTGCGTACAAGTACATCTTAGTTGCAGTGGATTCGTGCACATGTTTTCTTTGGGTGTGGCCACAAAGGAGTGCTGATGCTCGAACTGTCATTAGGGATTTGCGTGTCTTTGTGGGAATTTTCACATGTGGTACCCTTCATTCTGACCAAGGTCCTGCGTTCGCCTCTAAGGCGTACAAATAAGCCATGAGATCTTTGGGGGTCCAAGTCAAATTTTCGTCTCCATACCGGCCTGAGGGCAATAGTGTTGTGGAACGAATGAACCGTGACTTAAAGCAACACCTGACAGCTAGAGTTTTAGGCACTGGCAGGAATTGGTTAGCCCATCTGTATAACGTACAACGTGCACTTAATAATCTCCCTAGAAGGTCTCTGGGTGGGCGGTCCCCATACGAAATGCTCTTTGGCATAAAAATGTTTGTCTCGGACCTTGAGGCTCTAGACATGGCGGCGTTAGCCACACCCTTTGACGTAGATGATCACTGTGCTGTATTACAGAATCTACAAGAGACCAGAGACAGTCTTGCAAAGGAACACTTGCCCTCCACAACTGATGCTGCACTTCAGATTCCGGTAGTCGGCTGGCTACCTCGAGTTGGTGACCTGGTCCGTGAGAAGGTGGAGAACAAGAAGGAGTTTGGCCCCTCTTATCGTGCACCGGTGCCAGTGCTTGGCGTGCAGGGTACAAGAACAGTCATTTTACCTCCACTTCCTGGTCGCAAGGATAACAGGTACATCTCCATTGACAATGTCAAACTACAGCGAGTGGCCGATTCTTCTTAGTATGACTCCAGCGGTCTCTTGCCCTGCGATGCTGAGAAATTCTGTTTTGGCTCCGGCTTCTACCACCAGGTCTGATATTGCCATCGAGATGCATACAGTTACTAATCCTTTGTTGCCTCCAACAGCGGGTGGTCCACCTGAAGATACTGAGTATACTTATCCCACAGATGTGTTGTTGCCTGGTTTACAATCAACTGCAGTTGACCAGTCACGTTTTTCATTTGACACTAACTCTATGACTTCGAATGCCCCATCGAAAATGTCTATTTTTGCTGTTTGGTTTAAAAGACATTTTTTAATTCCCCCTTGGACTTATATTTGGCTGATGCTCATATGTATTTTTTTGTTTATGTCCATTGGATTTGTGGTGGTATTTTTCCGTCTTGTAAATGGACACTATCTCAATGAAAGATCTACAATTAGACTAATTGATGGAACTTTGGCCCCCTACTCCTCATCACACATTATGAAAAGGGACCGGACTTTTGTGAATGTTACTGGCTGGCCGGTGTTGGATGGGATTGTGTGGGATGCTGTAAAATTTCAAATTCATGGACCCACAGAGGTTATTAATGTCCCCAATGTACTTCGTGTTTCTATGGGTGATGTTGTGAAACAAAACATCCGCTCTGATGATTGGGATGTTCAGGCCATAGAGGCACTATTTTCTGATTTAAAATATTATGCTGCCTTTGATGCTGAAGATTTGTATTTAGACACTGCTAATTATGGGGAACTATTTTGCTACCAACATTATGGCAATCATTTCCTACATAAAGCCAATACCTTTAAAAATGTTGTAAATTATACACAATGGGAACACTGTCTGACACCAATGGAAGGCAGCTCCAGCACATTGGTGAACAAATTTACATATTTTACTGATTTCAGTGTTTCTAAGCCTGAGGCCTTTTATTTTAAAGTTGCGACGGAGTCAGCTTCGAAGGTTAGGCTGACCCACACTAAATTATTGTATTCCAAGTCCTTTATGGATGAATTGGCTATCGGGGGTTATAAGCTGTGGAAAGATACTATTGATCTTAAATCTGTTTGGGGTTCTAAGAATTGGCAGGTACAAGGGACTGAAGCTCTGCATCATGCTTGTCTTATCCCAAACCACGTTATTTTTGAATTCTACTATTTTTCAAACCACCTGTTTTGGATTGGCTACTACTAAAAAGATGAATCCCCCCTCAGTTCCTGATCTGGGTGCTTATCCTACTTGGAATAATCATACGGATCTGTCCCTTGAAGAGTTGGAGTCGTACATTACTAATACATCCTTCAACATTTCCGATTTTGATCGTTAAGGATGGTTACTATGGCAGAAGAGCTCAGATTCCTGTCAACATCGGTTTCTGGGTCTACACCCTGGATATACCCAGGTTCGAGTGGACCCCCGCTTTGAATCTTCCCATTCAGTTACTACCTACTCTGTAGGGAAGTTATGTCAGAACTGGCTGCAACATTCCACCTTGGCATCTGTTAAACTTCATTTATCAAAATTACATGACAAAATAGATTTGAATGATTTTGTTAAGGGTCCTGTGTGTGGCAGGTCCAAAAGGTGGGTGTATGCTGTCTATAACGAGGTTTGGAAATTATCGCAAATTGAAGCTGCTTCCAGATTGAGAGCCATTGATAAAGCCAATTTGGAAAAAGTACTAGCTGTTATCGATAATAGCATTAACACCCTTTCTTCCAGAATTTACACATTAAATAATATTGATTCACGAGGAGCCAAGATGGCGATCGGAGCAGACGCTTGAGCGCCCGGCTCCGTCGGCCCTTGGCCCCGGACTATTATCCTGACTCCTATCCTTGCCGATTCTCGAGGTGAAACGTGTACGACGATGCGCTGTCCACGCCGCCACTTCCCCGAAGTCTCAGCCCGCCCGGATGCCGGAGTTTTTGGTGCTTTTGTTCTCCGCCCTGGACCCCTGCTCCATTGTGGCCTTTGCCGGCCCCCAGGAAGCTCCGCAGACCCGCTAGCGCAAATCCGAGCCCCGCGGTCCCGACCTCACCTAACATCACGGACTGTCGCCAGATGAGCCTGGGGAGGGACGGCCAGACACCTCCTGCACCCTGCGCCTGAAGGGCTGGGGCTGTAAGGTAAGCCCCGGTGAGGCGGATCTCCTGCCCCGATCTGTGGACCGCGCTGTGGGAGGCTGCCGACCCCCTTCTTCTATTGCCTAGTCGGCTGCAAAGAGAACCCGAGGGAAGGGAGGCGCCTGTTGGCTTTCCCGGTTGCGGCGCAGACCTGAGGGGAACTGACTCCTTGCTACGACCCCCCCCCCTGGCCATTGTACCGTCCGGCGGTAAAACATGGCGTTGTTTGCTTGCTCGCGGCTGGGGGGTGATACTCCGGTCTTGCCCGCTTCCCGCTTCGCCCTCCCTCCACCAGACACCAGATCCACGGTGCCGTCCCGGATTGCTGCCGATGTGGGGGTGCAGCTTCCGCTGACATGCGGCTCCGTACTGGCCGTCCTGCGGGACTTTCGTTTACAAATGTTTGCTCGCTTTCAGGCGCTAAGTGAGCAGTTTGACTCCCTGTTGTCGGCTGCGGGCCGTGAGCGCTCCGTCTGTCATCAACACGGCGTGGGTCTGCCAGTGCTTTTGTCCTCTTGCGGGGACGCAACGGCTGTGTGTGATCGTGCTACACTGGTGCCTGCATCTGGCTTTCCCGGCACCCAGGATCAATTGCTCTCCAGCTTAACAGCGGATACTTTGTTTCCCCGTTCATTGCTGCCTGCTTCATTGTTGCCTGCCTCACCGCGTCTGCAAGAGTATCCAGCTGAGCAACACCTAACATCCTCGAGGAATCGTTCACGGTGGCCTACTGCTTCTTTTCTGTGGAACTCCTGTACTCTACATGCCATGTCTGGACTTTATGTGGTGCACAAAGGGACCTCTACAGATGGTCGGCGGCCATTTTGGGATTCTACTTCACCATCTTCTCCCAAACGGCCATATTGTCTTTGTCTGCACGGGATGCGGGGCCTTCATGTAGGGGCTGGCTTAATCTCAAGCCCGCGATCGGGCCAGGGCTAGACTGATTAATATCGCCATGGTTTCACGGAGGGGCTGGACTGGGACTGGAACTGTATTTGTACTTTGTGCGCATTCGTCGTGATTTGTCTTCCTTCATCTACATTGTTGTGACAATTCATTTTCACACGACCGCTTTTGGGGTAGTGGGTTCTCAGTGTGTGGAAGCCAAAGATGGCCGATGGTTTAGGGCGCTCTGATGATACGTAGGCTCCTCCCCACCTTCTTCTTTTTGGGAGTTTAGATTAGAATAGTCCTATTCTTTTCTCACCCCCTTTAACATAGGTGTATTGTTTTCTTATCTTTCTTTACTTTATTCTTACTCTCTTTCTTGTCTATATTTCGGGTTTATTGGGCGACAGGCACTATGCTGGGGGGGGGGGAAGGCCGTAGCCTCCGCATTGGTGTAGGGTGGGGGGGTAACTTACTGTTTCTAATTAGTTCTATGGGCCTTTTTTCTCTTTCTGTTTCTGCGCTATACTTGTTTCGATTCTGGGTCCGGGTGGGGGGTTGACTGAGTGGGGGCGGCACTGGAGGGGTGCGTACTTGCTCATGTGACTATCCTGTTATATAACTGCATTGCCTCACTGCCTGCGATTTTACTTCCATTGCTGTTTTAATGATGCTGCTGCTCTCCCGTGTGGTGAAGATATCGTGCGGACTCGAATCTCCTTGGTTCTTATTCTTCACTGACTATTTCCCTGATAAACTTATTTTGAAAACTTTAAAATTAACCTTCACTTCTCCTTTCCCTGGGGTCAAGGATCTCTCCAGTGTATGTTTCATAAATCGTTGCTAACCTTGACCGTTGAAGCACAGGGGCCGTAATGTTTGTATCAGTGCTTAACCGTATCGTGGCCGGCCTGAAGGTTGTAGGCCCGTATTTGTTCTTTTAATATGCACGAATAAAGGTTTAAAAAAAAAAAAAAAATATATATTGATTCATCTGTTGTGGATATTGTGCAGGATGATCTATCTGTGTTATCTCATGGTCAGAATCAATTGCGTTCTATAATACAGTTTGCATGGACTTTGCAAACATTGAAGGCTGGGAATGTTCCCTGGCACTACATGAATACATCGTCTTTATTCCTTCCATTTAATCTGACTGTAAAACAACAGTTCATGTCCATGAAAAATGCAACATATTCGTTACTGCATATTGAAAAGTTAGAACCTTTGCCTTTCTCTGTGGCCGAATTGAACTCCGCTGTGTGGCTTATCCACGGGTTAATTACACTGCAATTGCCTTTGTTTAAGTTCAGTTCGTGCATGCAACATTATGCCCTAGGCAGATATGAACCATTGGGTACTGCTTTCCTACATGAAGTATGGTCACTCCCATTTACATACCGGTGCATAAGAGAAGGTAAAGAAGTTTATTTGAAAGGTGAGGAATGCACTTCCACACCTGATCACTCAGTCGTCTGTAGGCACATCCAATTGCATGGCACTTGCAACGTTCAAGCACCGAATTTAGCTTGCGTCCTGAAAGGGATTCCAGTGCCGGCTATTACGCCCTCTTTTACATTGTTAGCTAACGGTAGTTATTTGCTTTTAAATAACGAGGCTTGCTGCCGGATGCTAGTTGGAATTCCTACATTGTGACTGTATCACAACGAGTAGTCTGCTGTAAAAACTTTCCTTTTCCCACCACCGCATGGGCGGCAGGATGTCTCCATCTGGCCTTCCATCCCAACCTTGAAAGGAGAGTTCAAATAGATGAGAAGAATAAGGGCTCTATTGTCTCAAAAAGAAGTCGCTCTGACTTCCTCCCGTGAAACATTTGTCCTTCACGTAGCAAACACCCGCACCGAGGTGCATGCGCTTTTAAATACTGATCTCCCCATTCATTTCGGCGCTCTGATTCACACTATATTTAATGCCTCGTCAACAACTGGCTTGGCGCATTTTTTCAAAATTGTGGGCTCCGGCCTCGTGACCTCCTTCCAAACTATTTTTGGTGTGATACCGGCATTTTTTCCAGCGTCTTTGGCGGGCTCCCGTTGATTCTCGCCCTCATGGCTGGTGTGCTGCTGTTGGTCTGCTTACTGCGCAATGGCTGCACAATTTGTGTCACAAGACATCCTGTCACGACTGCTCCATCTTCGTAACCGGATGCTTGAATATTATGGAACATTACCACTGGCCACTTTAAGCATTGCCTATGGATTGTCCTTCCAGTTTTCCTACTTTACTTGCGTACAGCCTGTTTTTCATTGCATAGATTGTCCTTTCGAATGGGCTCTGGATTTGTGCTTGTCGACTCGGTGTCTCCTGCCCCGGATTATGATGGACTGATGAGTCCCTTAGTGGCTCATGAGTTGGACTGTTCTGGTATCAGGATTATGGCCTGTGGAGTAGCACATGGAGTCCTAGGGAATTGGGACATCGGTACGGCAGCGTATGACTTCTTGGCGAGAAGTTATCTTGAAGAACACGCCAGTTGTCCTCCGATTGTGCTAGAGGCTCCAGTTATCGAGGAACATGTATGTTCGTTTACCATGTTAGACTGGATGGCAGAAACTTTTACAGAACATTCTAATGACTTCCTCTTGGAGGCTGTCGCTACTTATTGTGCTTACATGTTGATGGATTAACATGGATGGCGTCCAACTTTCCTTGTACGAACTACACTTTTTTTTTTTTTTGATTCGACATTTAGGCTCTGTTGAGCCTTTGCAAAATGTGACATATTTTTTCTTTTTTCTCTATTTTTCATTTTTTACACTGGTTTTTCGAACTTTCACTCCCATTTATTTGGATTTCCAATACATGCACTTGGTTCTGTCTCTGTCGACCTTAAACTTTGCGTTCCTGATTTGTGTCCCCATTTTGTCCGTGGTCCAAACAAGGGAGGGTGTAGTGGAGACGGAGTTTTAGATGCACACATTGCTATATTAGCATAGGCGTCTTAGAAGTTAGAAACGCCATCTTGACACTTTTGCACACGACACTGCAGATCGATGTTATTATATGAAAACTGCTTGCCTGCCTTTTCTTCACATGAGAACGGTCTGTTGTTCACAACCTTGGTCTGAACATTGTGTGCAGAAACAGTCAGGGCCAACAAACAATGTATACTTTTGAATTCAGGTTGATCGGCCCACGCTCTAGCCATAACACGCACACAGCTGCAAATATCTGAAACTCGAGCGCCTTTAATATTGCAGTTTGCATGCATTAGGCACACATTCTGGAGAAGAACTTTTCCAGGCACAGAGCAAAGCTGATCCTGTGATGTGATTCACCTAAGCTGATATTTACGGTATGGGGTTCCCCATTCAAACCTAGAGACCTTCTGTTATTCTAATAATACTAGCTTACTAGCAAAGGGAGGGTAGTTGTATTCCACTATCGTTTGTAATATGACTTCTCCCTTCATTTTCTATGGTATTGTAACAATGCTGATGGTTTTATTTTTAATCATTTGTCTGCTTATGTTAGCCAAGGTACTGCATCTTAGGACACGTAGGGGCAGATTTATGAGCCCCTTGCGCCACTTTTGCGTCACTTTTCCCATGTTAAAAGTGACGCAAAAGTGGCGCAAGGGGCTCATAAATCTGCCCCGTAGTTTATAAAATAAACGTTTTAAACTTTACTGTGTCTCTGATTACTCTTGTTGTGGACTGATATGAGAATAATAACGAACAGGTATTTCTGATTCCCACCATTCCTGAGAGTACTCTAAGTCGCATGTTCTGGGTTGTATAATCATTGGTAGCTTCAAGATGATACGAAGAGCGAATGAGACACTGATGCTAGTCGGATAGGGGTTCTGGGTACTGAGGCGAGTTTTTGGTACACCGCAATTCACTGAGGTCCTGGTTTCCTGCGCATAGTTCTGTGCATGAGCAGAATCCCTGCAACAGTAGAGAGAGGTAGAGAGAGAGAGGTAGAGAGAGAGAGAGAGAGAGAGGTAGACAGAGGTAGAGAGAGGTAAAGATGTAGAGAGAGGTAGAGGTAGAGAGAGGTAAAGATGTAGAGAGAGGTAGAGAGAGATTTAGAGAGGTAGAGAGAGAGGTAGAGTGGTAGAGAGAGAAGTAGAGAGAGGTAGTGAGGAAGAGAGAGGGGGAGAGAGAGAGGGAGAGAGAGAGAGAGAGCGGTAGAGAGGTAGAGAGATATAGAGGGAGAGGTAGAGAGAGAGAGGGGGAGGTAAAGAGGTAGAGAGAGATATAGAGGGAGAGGTAGAGAGAGAGAGGTAGAGGGGGAGGTAAAGAGGTAGAGAGAGAGAGAGGTAGAGAGAGGTAGAGAGAGGTAGAGGGGTAGAGAGAGAGAGGTAGAGGTAGAGAGAGGGAGAGGGAGGGAGAGGTAGAGTGAGGGTGGAGGAAGAGAGGTAGAGAGAGGGTGGAGGAAGAGAGGTAGAGAGAGAGGGAGGGTGGAGGAAGAGAGAGAGGGAGGGTGGAGGAAGAGAGAGAGAGGGTGGAGGGAGAGAGGGGGTGGTGGAAGAGAGGAAGTAGAGAGAGGGAAAAGAAGGTAACACATGAGAAAGGAGAAGAAACAAAATAGGGGAAAACAGAACAAGAAAGGGAACGGGAGAGAGGCAGCGAAAAAAGAAAAGGGAAGCAAAAGTAAAGGAAAAGAGAAAAACGCTCAGTAAAGGAGTGGGAGAGAAGAGAAGAGGCAGCTAGGGGAAAGAGCAGGAGAGACGGAAAGAAAGGGGAAGGAAAGCGTGGGAGAAGGAAGGCAGGTTAAGATGAGGACGGGCATGTGACAGGAGGAAATAAACCAAGTGGGAGGGGGGGGGGGGGGAGTGCGGCCCAGAGCGCACACAGCGTTTCCCTTGCGGGAGCAAGCAAGGGCACCATCTGGTTGCAAGTTAATTACAAACAGATGGTTTCAAAGCTCGCTCCCGCACAGGAATCGCCAAACGTGCACGCGTTGCCATTGAAAGCAATGCATGCACGTTTTGGCCTAAAACCCAAACCGATTACAAGAGGTCTCCACCTATGCAGCGCATGCGCGCTGTGTAGGTGAGACCTAAAAAGAGGTGAGATAGCGATGACAATTGGATCACATAGATGTCCACTTGTATTTGCAATTCAGATGATATAGGCCATGCGTCACCGGCAGACGGTAGAAGCAAAGGTCCATGTATTCCGTATGTAAGCAGAGTCCAAAAACCCTCGTCAGGATTCAGCTGGCAATGCCTTGCCTTATAGCTGCGTCGTCTGCTGATATTTTCAGAATTTGGCTGCTACTTGTGGTGTGTCGAAGATATGCGATTTGTTTCCAATCTGCACCCGGAGTCTGGCAGGGTATAGCATAGAATACCTAATGTTCGCTTTCTGAAGTGAGTGTTTCACATCATTGTATTTGCGGCGGGCCTCCTGTACCAAGGGCGTAAAGTTAGGGAAAAGTGAGATATTGGAGCCCTGATATTTTTTCTTTTTTGCTGAGTTTTATATAGCGTGAACTTGACCCGAATCCAATCAGGTATCAGAGCGCTTTACATAGCACCAGTTACGTTACATGAGGACAAACATTCATATTTTGTTAGGCACGGGGAGATTTAGTGATTTGCCCAGAATCACAGGCTGTTCAGCGTCATTACCGAGACTCTAACCCAGTTCCCCAGGTCCGAGGTCGAGCGCCCTAGCCGTTAGGCCAGCTCCTCTCCCCAATTAATAATCAGTAACTGAGTGACCCACGCTCTCTGGACAGTCAAAGCGCAGTGCCCCGGTCAATATAGTTGTGGAGCTTGGAGATGATTATACTAGGGGTCATCCCAAGGAGTGGCGGGGGGCCCAGTGATCGATGCGCCCGCTCAACAGCGAATGCGGACGAGAAAGACTCCCTGCCAAACAAATCAGCCAGAAGGGTTTCAATGAACTTGGGCATGGGGCCTGTGTTAGTTGATTCCGCAATCCCAGCTACGCGTAGGTTATTTCTGCACGAGCGCGCTTCTAAGTCTTCTGCCTTCGTTGTGAGCTGTTTAAGCAGGCCTTCCGTCCTATCCAATCATTTCTGTATAGTGGGATGACTGTCATCAAGGTCGGAAATTCGTTGCTCTGCTTTGTCTATCCGGGTGTCCTGCGCCTCTAACCTTCCGTTAATATCATCTAGGCGGCTGGTTAGAGTGTCCTATCAGGCATCAATAGATTGAAAGCCCTCCCTGAGTTCGGCCATGTTAGCAGCCTCACCTTCAAGCGGACTCTGCTCTGGGTCGGTGGTTCCATCGGTGTTCTCGGGTCTGGGGGTCTTCCCCCATCAAAGTTCAATTGACGCTGTTTTGGGTCGGGACGGCCCATTATGTATGCACAGCGGGAGGAGAGAGGCCCTATTAGAATAGCAACTGATAAAGGTTCTGCTATGTACAATATGGAAAGCAGACAGCACTAGCTCGCAATCTACAGGCCCAGATCTGTGCAGCCCTTTAGAGGGAGTCAAGCCGTGTTTACAGGTCGCGGTCCAGTCACTGCGGTATTGTAGCGTGGGCTAGCAATCAATGAGTGGGCGGCTGTTTAGTAAGGCAGCCAAATTCAATGGCAGTCAGCATTAGCCCACGAGCCCCTGAGAGAGAGTAGTCAGCATCTGGGGCACAGTGCATGCAAATCAGTACTCACCTCGTGCATGCCTCAGATTTGACAGCGACCGTGTGCATCGCCAGGTGCCGTGGAGCGGTGCATGCTTAACTGGTGATTCCACTGTGTGCTCTACTCACCATGACCCTTACTGCCATTACATGAAACATATGGGAGCCGCTTCCACATCCGTTGCGGTAGAAGATGCCGCCCACCGACTGCCGGGGATAGGTGCTGTTGCAGGCGTCAAGGTAGTTGGGGTCTCCTTGCAGCAAGCGCCGCCATTCAGTGCAACGCAGCAAGCCCAGGATCTGCCAGCGCGTCAGTGTGCTCTGAGCCCCGCCCTCAGGCTCACACGAGTCCCCTGTCGTCTCGGTGCATCCGAAGCTCGGAAACGCTGCGCTCGGATTTCCACCTCCTGGGCACCCCCAGTCGCCGCTGTTGGAGCCAGCTTGTCCTCACCATTCGGGGCGCTCCGGTCACGTCGCCGGTGGTCTCTTTACAGCCCAAATTCGCTGGCTGGTGGCATTTAAGGAGCGACGGCTCTGGAGCTCCTGAGTCAGGTGGCCATCTTGTTGCCTAGTTCTAATTTCCAGTCACTGTCTCTGAACAGTGGAATAACTGAGCACTCATGTGGACTGGAGGCATCATAGAATGTATATTTGACATCCTTAAATTGAATTTCAGTCGACTTGACCAGTCAGGTGGAGATACTGTTGTACTGCTCAGAAGAAGCATTATGCAAGATAATCCTAGCCTGTTCTGTCTGTAAAATATCGTTACAACAGGCTTACACGTAGACCCACACTCTGTACTATGGCTCCAACCAGGGTCCCAGTGCCCAAAGGTGAGAGTCTGTGTGTACAAGATCAACTGGTGGCATCACACTTCACCTGCGCTGTAAAGCTTGATGTTGCATCACAGTGACAGAACAGTGTTAAGATAGAGCTGAAAGGTTAACCATGTCAAAGTCTGTACCTAACATTGTGAGATACCAATGCTTACCACAACATGGCGCAGCACTCAAAACATGGCCATTCTGAATAGACAATAGATGAGACCACATCTCACTGACATAGAAAGGAGCAATAGTTATGAAGCACTTATAAATTACACTTCTATGCTGTTTTTATACATTAACCTGTGTGTTCCTCTGTCGGAGCAACACAGAACGCAGATTAAACTGATTCCCAATCCCCCTCTTAAATCACCGCTACTCGGTAGAAGTCACCCTGAGCCCCAATGGCAAGACAGGGTAAGGAAAGTGGGATGGAAAAAAAAAAAAAGAAGAGATGGTTTTATGGTGTGTAAATAATCGTCACGGGAGAGGTCCCATAGTCTACAGTCATCGTCTCCAGCTAAACTGGTATGTCTCAAGTGTTGCCCTTCCTGTAATGAGTGGTTTCAAAACTCTTAGGGATTTTAAGTGTTTTTTCTAGACCGATTCCAGCCACTATTATTTATTTATTTATGTATTTGCAGAGTTTTATATAGCGCTGGCTAGACCCGGAGGTATTATCTTGAGCTCTGCGTGAATTGTACCTCACCTCCCCATTGCCCACAACTTCTCGAAGTGGTGCTCAACTTTACTCTTTCGTAGGCTGAAAGGGAAATGTAAGTGTTAGTCCCACATCGCCAAAGTCGTAATCAGGACCTAAGTGATTTGACCAGAATCACAGGATGTTCAGCCAATGCCGGGACACGAACTTGGTTCCCCATTTCCAAAGTCGTCACCTCTGGATGTTAGGCTACATATCCCTCCCATTTGGTGTGGGCCTTTAGAGAAGAGGTGGATAACTTCCCCATCTCTTAATGAATGAGTTGAGCCTTCACAAAAAAGAATATTACCGTTTTAGACTTAAAGGATGAACCTTTGTTTGAGCCTTCCCGAATATTGCACAGTAATTCTACAGCATGGGTCCCAACAGATAATTTCTACTATATTACGACAACCCCTTGACAAAATTACCTGTTCTAGATTTGATCAGAGTGTCCTCATCCATCATGACAAAATAACATTAAAATGACTTCCTCTATTGATTCAAATACGGTGCTTTTCTTCACTAGGTTTGGAAAACACCCAAAGAAGGGTGTGGACCGAGCATGGACTAATTGCTAAGACAGTGTATTGGATGTGGCTGGTCCTCCTAAAGGGACCCTGCACTTGGTGAAGGAGGAAAGGCTGGAGGGTGGACAGATTGTGCCAATCACTTTATCGATTGGGCCTGGAGTATAGTTTGTCTTTTGGGAAGTGCCAATGTGGCTATGACTCAAGAATGAAGGAATGATAAATAGATATTTATTTATTTGCAGAGTTTTATATAGCGCTGGCTAGACCCAGGGGTATCAGAGCGCTTTACAGGAGGATTAGCGAGATACAAAATGACATCAGTTACAGAAGCCTAGTTCACATAGGAAAAAAACAGTGTTACACAGTAACAAGAGTTACTATAGCATAGAATACAATATACACATGTCATATGGGGAATAGAAGGTAGAGGGAGAAAAGTAAAAAGGGGTGGGAAGAAGATCAGGCCAGGTAGATCCGGTAAAGGGGAAAGTACTTCAGGGGAGCTAGAAGTCAATGTGAAAGTCAAAACAAACCAGCTAGGAGATCAGCAAACATAACATCCGGTGTCGCGGTGACTGAGCAAGATATGAGGGGTGTATGAGACCAAGGGTGAGGGGGGTCAACTCAGGATAAAGGTTAGTCAGGCAACATAGGGCATAGTTCAGCGGCATGTTGAATCGGATTGAAGCTGCCAAGATGGAGGACCCGAGTCACGGACACCGATGGCATTAACACAAAATGGCGGGACATGCAAAAATCCAAACCACAAAACCACAAGGGAGCTGGCTCCACGAAATAGGGTTGGGGGAGGGGCCAGGGGAGCACCGGAACAAGAAGGGCAGGAGGTTGCCGATCAAACTCAAGTCATTTACATGCACACGTTCGGGGCAGCAGACTCGTCGATTTGGTATGCCGCAAAGTCAGCTTCGGCGCCCAGGCAGTAGCCCAGGAAAAGGGGGAAGGGCGGGGGGGGACAGCAGGTACCAAGAGGGCGCTCCTACCCCGACTCGAGAAGTAAAAAACAAGCTCGGGGCAATTGGATCGTAGTGCCGAGGAACTCTTTCAGCTGCACCCATGCTGAGGGAAACAACATTCGCTTGTCCCAGTCGCCATTCCGCAGGGGGTCAGGCCACCGCGGTTAAACCTGGGAAAGGCAGGAGATGGCCGGAGGGTTGATCCCCAGCCCATCCCCTCCATAGCCACTCAGGCATCTCCATCAAGCGTCGGCCACTCTGAATTACATCCGTCATCGGCAGATCCTCGGTGAGTTGTCAGCAGGCGGGGGCGGGAGGAAACAGAACAGAGAGACGAAGTAAAGTGTGCCCATCCTTTCACAGGGTAGTCAAGTCCATTCCCTTAATGAAAATTCCTTAATGAGGGAATCTCACCTTACTTGCAGGCATACATTAAACATGGCAGATTACCCCATGCACACTCTTACACATTTTGCTGTAACATTCACCCTCCTAAGAAATGACTTAATTTTTGTACTCGCCAAGTGATGTTAGGACCAGTAGAGCAACAACCTCCTTTGCCTGATCATGCCCTTTTCGCAAACCCATTTTGTCAGCCATGACCAAGGTGTACCCACTGAATGGATTTGGATAGCTTGGAATTACAACCTGATATCAGAAGCGCATCAGTCCCTCTGGGCTAACAGCCAGGAGGTTGGTCAAGAATACTGGAGAGCCCAGCTGCATCTTTCTGCAAAGTATGCATAGGAAATCCACTATACAGCCACAGGATTTCAGCTGGTCCCGTTTCTTCTACTCAGACAGCTGGGCAGGAACAGATTAAATTGTCCAATTTGGCTCACCAGGAGAGGTAGTGGTTTTCTCTGAAAGAATTCATAGTTTTTGCTTTAAGTCCGGTTTCAGCCAGACCACGCCAAGCTTCTGTCCATACAAACTCAAGTTATCTTCCACTAAGACCTTTTTGGCCATTGCTGCAGCTCGGTGAAAGTTGAATTTGATCACAGACAGGAGTTTGCGTTTCTTGCTGTGGTTTGGGTATAAAGCAGTGTCCTCAATTCCGGAAGTCAGCTGCTGCATTGCCATTTTCAGCTCCCCCTACTCCAGGCGGCAGGGCACGCCGTCGACGCAATCAATCAATCAATCAATCATAGGCATTTATAAAGCGCACTACTCACCCGGAGGGTCTCAAGGCGCTAGGGGGGGGGGGGTCCGCACAGCACTCACTTCTCGGTGCTCCGACACTGCAGTGGTCTTTCTGCACTTCGTAGCCGTTCAGCGCAGCAATGGCAGACTGGGTGTTTCGCCTGTTGGTGTACCAGGCGTAGGCAAAGCCCCGGTTCAGGCCGCTGAAGGTCCTCATGAGGCGGAATTCATACAATTTGCCCACGCTCTGAAAGAGGGGGATCAATTTGTCTTCATAGATGTCTTGAGGCAGCTTGCCAATGAACACCTCGGAGCCGGAGGGAGGGAGGGCACCTGCCCATTCTGTTGATTATACATGCATCTCAGCAGCAGGTGCATCAACACTCGCATACCTTTAGCAGCCTTCCCATATCAGGGCACATAGTTAAAGCAGAATCACGTTCAGTCAGCTAAACAAGAAAGCATGTATACAGTCACCAAATTCATTAAAGTTCATTTAATGCTCAATTTGTTTTCTATGAATTCGAACATGTGACCTTCACATTTACCCTGAACCAAAAGAAAGAGCTATTTGAATATTATTGTCCTGCTGTCTGGCGACACACAGGTACATGGCAAGTGAAAGCACCTACAGCTGGTGGGTAGAAAGAGAGAGATCTGGTAGGGGGAGAACAACAGGCGATATAATTGAAGGTGTCAGAGGGAGAGAATACCTGGGAAGGGAAGCAGGAACACCTGGGGGTGCAGAATACTATATCTTGCAGAGGATACAGAATACAGGGCTGCTGAATAAAGATCTAGCAAGGGGGGGGAGAACATATGTCGAGAAGCACCTGGCATAAAGCGAAAACATGACATAATAAAATAGCTTAGACTTGGGGCACCAAGCAACTCAGAGAGACAACGAATGGAAAAAAAAGATAAATCTGGCAGGGAGTGATTCACTGGCAGAGATGGAGTGTTCTTAACAGAAAGGGAGAGAGCTAATCGGAGACCCCTAGCAGGGGACAGAGAGAGCGCCTCGATGTGAAGAGAGGAATAGATATGACGAGGGAGAGATCACTTGGCATGAAAAAACAGAACCAAGCCTGAGGCATCTGCCATGGAGAGAAGACTAGTGACAGGCATACCTAGGAACTTGGTATGAAGAGATAACACCTGGTAAGCACTGGGGAACCAGAGTGAGACAGAGATAGACTAGGGAAAGCTGGAAGGGGAGAGAGGACACCTACTGTGTGAAGGCGAGATCCATCCTTCGTAAGGTAGTATGTAGAGAACAGCTGGTGTAGAAAGACAGGACTAAACAATGGACACTTGTATATAAAAGAGGACATCTGGCAGGAGCTGCTGAGCACACTTGACTGAGAGAAAAAACGAGAGACCAGTGACCATTAGCAGAGAACACAGCGTGTAAAAAATAGATATCTGTCCAGGGAAAGAGAACGTTTGGCAGAGATGATATGGAAAGACGAAACTAAACTTGTGGCAACTGCCAGGGAGAGATGACACATGAGGGGTCTTGGTACTAAGACTGACCGAAAGAGAATGATTACAAGAGAGAGAATACCTGGCAGGGTAAGAGAGTAGACCCGGGGCACCTGTCAGGGAGAAAGATCAACAGGCAGAGAGAGCGAATATCAGGCATGTGGAGATAAACAGGCAGACCTCGGGCACTTATCTGGGAAAGAGAATTAACACCAAGCTAGACACTTGTCAGGCTGAGACAGAAGACCTGGCACAGGGAGAAATGGATATATGAGGGACATATGAAAGGGAGAAGGAACACGTAGAAGAGAGAGAATACAAGGCCTTGGGAGATAGGTAGACAGACCTAGGGCACTTGACAGGGCGAGAATACTTGGAAGGGACAGAATAGACTGAAGAGAGAAGCAACACCGGGCATTGAGACAGAGAGGTAGACAGATCTTGAGCATGTGTCAGGAAGTGAGAACACCTGGCAGAGAGAGAGAGAAAAAATAACGGGGAAGGGAATGCCAGCCATGAGAAATAGGGAGACCATGAACAATGGTCACCGAGAGAGAACACGGGAAGAGATTTTTATCTATATCTGTAAGGAAGATAGAACGCCTAGACTAGAGAGAGAACGCAAGGCATGGGGCGATAGACAGACAAACCATGGGCACCTGACAGGGCGAGAGAACACCGGGAAGCATGAACGCCCGGAAAAGAGAGGGGTTGCCAGGCATGCGGTAATTGCAAAACCTTGAACATTTGTCAGAGAGAGCGAGAACATAGGCGCAAGGACAGGGTGGATAGATATGAGACACCTGTATGGGAGCATCAACAACAAGAATAAAGAGAGAAAGCACGGGGAGATTTTATTTATTTAGAAACTTATATAGCGCGCAGCTAGCCCCGACGGGGGTGTCCCAGCGCTGCGAACAGTAAGCAGTTGTAAGTGTCTCTGTGCGACTAAGGGTTGCAAAACAGACAGGTTTTTAGATTGCGTCGTAATAAGCATTCAGATTCTGTCATACAGAGGGACAGTGGCAAGCTGTTCCAGGATCGAGCAGTGATAACTGCGAACACTCTGCCCCCATTCTAGAATGACGAAACCAGGGAGTACATAAGAGGCAAAGATGATTTGATCTAAGAGATCGGTTGGACTGAGCATGCTTGAGTATAGCTCTGAGATAGGCCGGCCCCTGACCCTGCATTGCTCTAAATGCCAGGACCAGAGATTTAAACTGGATGCGACTAGTCACAGGCAGCCAGTGTAACTTTTTTAAGTGAGGAGAGATTGAGTGACGATATGGGATGTTACAGATCATTCTTGCCGCAGCATTCTGCACAATCTGCAGACGTGTGACCAGATAGGCTGGCGCTCCGGCATACAGGCCGTTTGCATAATCCAGGTGTGAATAATGGTCCGGCGAGCGTCCCAAGGAAGGAAAGGGAGAATTTTACGGATCATGCGAAGTTTACCAAAACATACAGATGTGACCTTATTTATTTGAGCCTTGCAAGATAATTCATTATCAAATTGGAATCCAAGATTCCTAGCAGAAACCACGGGCACTGGGGGGGGGGTTCAGCTCAGGTGGCCACCAAAGTAGGGGTAGAGGGGGATTTTTTTGATTAAAAAACAACCTCAGTTTTATCCGAGTTTAGCCTGAGAGTGTTAAGTGACATCCAGGAAGAGATGTTGCTGAGGCAGCGTCTGAAGTTCGAAAAACTGGCGTCAGAGTGATCTCTAAATGAAAACACTAGTTGTGTATCATCAGTGTATGAGAGCACTCTGACCCCACAGGATTGTGCCAACGTGGCCAGCGGCGATAAGTAGACATTAAAAAACAATGGGCTTAGGGCAGAGCCCTAGGCAACACCACAACTAGGTGGTTTCTTCTCCGAGACAAAAGGTTGAAGGTAGACCTGTTGGGTACGATCGCTTGGAAAAGAACTAATCCAAGCCAAAGAGGTTCCTTGAATCCCAAGACTATACAGTCTCTCAATCAATATGGCACGAGAGACCGTATCGAATGCCGCAGACAGGTCGAGGAGCACTAACATTGCTGCATCGCCTCCGTCCACGCATTCGCGGATAGTCTCTGACACCTCCAGAAGTGCAGTTTCAGTACTATAGCCGGATCTAAAACCAGACTGCGAATCGTGGAGAAGTTGCCCGGACTCAAGGTAGTTAGAGAGTTGTTCTTGCGCTACTTTCTCTAGGATTTTGGCTGGTTTAGGTAAAAGGGAAATGGGCAGGTAGTTGCTAAACACCGATGGGTCGGCTTCAGGTTTTTTTAGGATGGGATTCAGCATGGCCTGTTTCCAAGACGAGGGGAAATGACCAGTTTGTAAGGAGGTGTTCCAAAGCAAATTCAGCGGAGAAATAATAAAAGGGGCGAGTGCACTAAATAATTGTGCCGGGCAGGGGTCCAAAGGGGAGCCTGATTTGCATGCAAACATTTTTTGAGCAAAGGTGTCAATAGAGATAGATTTAAAAGACATAAAAGCCTCCTCCTTGGTAACCCTGAAGTCAAGAACTGGGGTATCCAAGGACTGGTTGAACGTAGAAAAAATGTCTAGGATTTTTTCGTGAAAAAAGTTAGATAAACCATCACAGAGTCCTTGGTTAGGGGGGATCGAACTACATAATGCAGATGGTTTAGAAAACTCTTTCACTATTTTGAACAGAGTTTTTGCGGAATTATCAGCGGAGCTTACTTTCTCAATGTAATACTCTCTCATTATGGTACGTTTCAGTTTCTGGAATTTCTTAATGGCAGCTCTGTAAGTAGCTTTTGCCTCAGGATCATAGGATTGTCTCCAGCTCCGCTCTATTTTTTTACAGTGGCTCTTCTCAGCACGCAAGGCGGAGGTGAACCAAGGATCTGAGGGTTTTAATCTAGAAGAATTTATCGGTTGCATAGGGGCAATCACATTTATGGCTGAGGAAATCCAGCCATTAAACTTTGAGACCTCAATATCTAGATCCCCTTCTGACTGCCAAGAACCGTGGGAGAGTGTGGGGGCCAGCGATGAGCAGGTGGTTTTACACCATTTACTAACCAAAATCCCTGGCCTTAACTGGAATATCGGAGCGAGGGGTAATAGCCAGACTAAAAGGGATAAGGAAGTGGTCTGACCAAGTGAGAGGTAGGGGTGGTGTGGTCAGATTGGGATGGTTGTTGAACAATAGGTCCAGCGTATGGCCAGCCAGATGAGTGGGGCCACCAACCCGCTGGGTCAAATTGAGGCCCACCATGGTATCGAGGAGCAGTCCTGCTTTGGTACAGGAGGTGTCATCCACATGGAGGTTAAAATCACCTAATACAGTGAAGTGGGGGTGTTTAAGCGATAGATAAGCAGCCGTAGTATAAAAATCAATGAGATTGTGGTGGGAGGGGGGGGGGGGGGGTTACCGGGAGGTCTGTATAAGAGAATACCTGCCAGAATTGAATGCGAGGCTTCAGAAATACTAAAATGCATGGCTTCTATAGGGCCAATGTTAGACAGTTTCCTAGAGAAGATCTTCCAGCCCAAGCGTAAAATCACAGCAATCCCGCCACCCACCTTGGTACAGGTACGATTAATCCCCCAAAAACGATAGTCAAGGGGGATAGCCAGGTTAAGGTGAGGATTTGAGGAGTCTTTTACCCAAGTTTCGGTAAGAAACATTACGTCCCAAGCATGAGTAGTGAGGGATAGCCAGATATCTCCCGAATGACAAGGTAGCGCTCTACAGTTGGGCAGGCACGCCTTGATGTTTGGAGAGGGGCCCGTGCGCTTAGCTACAGATCCGGCGGGAGTGGAGAATAGCCTGGATAGAGCATTAGGACCTGGCTTAAAAGAGAATAGACAGGTGGTACAATTAAAATGGGAGTTGAAAGACCCTGCGAATTTACATATCGTCGGGGCATTACACCCTTTCTCTTTCACTTCCATTAGTTGGGACCTGGTCCAATGTATTCGTGCTCCGACGGGGCAACTGGCGCATGGCTGGCGCTGGCTGCGGAACAGGCGTGGACGGGTGTAGACGGGCTTGCCTTAGGGGTGCCCGCTGCGCGCGTCTGCTGCGCGTGTCTGCTGCGCGTCAGAACTGGCATGGTCTTTAAGTAGCAGCTGTGCGGTTAGAGCTAGAACGCTAACCCCTAACTCCTCCCCTCAGCGTGATCGGAAGCAAGAGCCCGGCAGCCTGCTCTACCCTACACAATAATCGGGCACGCCCGTGGTGGACCGGGGTAGGAGCTGTGACAAAAAGACAAAAGACGAAAGGGTGAGTGAGCGAGTGGCCAAATACAAAACAATATTCAGAGTGCAGAATCCAAAGTTAAAAGAATTAAAACAAGCAAAGTCTTTGAAACGGCATAGCAGCTAGCGCGAGGAACTCACAACTGCGCGCATCCGCTGCGCGTCAGAACTGGCATGGTTTTTAAGTAGCAGCTTGGCGGTTAGCGCTAGAACGCTAACCCCTAACTCCTCCCCTCAGCGTGACCTGAAGCAAGAGCCCGGCAGCCTTCTCTACCCTCCACAACAATCGGGCACGCCAGTGGTGGACCGGGGTAGGAGCTCGGACACAGAGATGAAAGAGTGTGTGATCGAGTGGCCAAATACAAAACAATATTCAGAGTGCAGAATCCAAAGTTAAAAGGATTAAAACAAGCAAAGTCTTTAAAACGGCATAGCAGCTAGCACGAGGAACTCACAACTGCGCGCATCCGCTGCGCGTCAGAACTGGCATGGTTTTTAAGTAGCAGCTTGGCGGTTAGCGCTAGAACGCTAACCCCTAACCCCTCCCCTCAGCGTGACCTGAAGCAAGAGTCCGGCAGCCTTCTCTACCCTCCACAACAATCTGGCATGCCCATGGTGGACCAGGGTAGGGGCTGTGACACAGAGATGAAAGGGTGAGTGAGCGAGTGGCCAAATACAAAACAATATTCAGAGTGCAGAATCCAAAGTTAAAAGAATTAAAACAAGCAAAGTCTTTAAAACGGCATAGCAGCTAGAGCGAGGAACTCACAACTGCGCCTTTGGGTACTTGCCAGGGAGAGTGAACACTGTGAAGGGGGAGGCATGAGTATGTAGACAGAAAGACCTTAGGCAAGCCTTAGAGAAACAAAGGACACCTGGAAGAGGGAAGCCTGTGGCACTGACCAGGGAGAAGGGCACCCCGGGCACGGTGAGGGAGGTGCATAGATATGGGATACACGTCAAAGGGAGAGTACATCTAGATGAGAATGAAAACGCTTGGCATGGGTATACCTAACACCCGGCAATAGTCGGGAACAGAGAGCGCCTAACTGTTAGACAGTCCCCATGGGCAGATCTCAAGCAAAGAGGACGCCTGACAGACAGACAGTCCTCAGGTGTAAACATCAAAGAGAGCTGCCTGGCAGTAAGACAGACCTCAGGTGCACATATCAGAGAGAGAGGATGCCTGGCAGACAGACCGAGCTGCCTGGCAATTAGACAGACCTCAGGGGCACCTAACATGTAGAGAGGACACCTGACAGACCTTAAGGGGACATGTCAGGAGGAGAGGACGCCTAGCGGGACGGACTGGTGGACCTGGACACCTGTGATGAAGAGAGAACACCTGTTACTGTAGCTAGGTCTAGCCTCCCGATGTCACATGACTCGCCGCACTGCACTGTGGGAGTGACGTGACGCGGGCAGCCATTAGGATCGCACCGCGAAGGCGAGCAGTCGGCTCTCCCCTCGAGAAATTAAATAAGTTAATAAAGAAGCCTGAGTAGTCCACCGTCTTGTCCATGGTCTTCATTCTGGAGGGGCTCACTCCCATACACCACAGTGGCGACGAGGCGGCAGAACCCAGGAGCCATTCCGGCTGCCATCACGGTAGAAGAGAGCCGGCGAAAACGCTGCGGCGGGCGCTGCTTGTTCAAAGTGTCCACTAAGGCCTGAGTGAAGGGGAGAGCACCCAGTTCCATCGCATGAGGTCTCGGCGCGCACATCGGCACGCGCCCCACACCCCCCACACCTGTCCTCATCACCCGCCTTCTATACTTGCTCAAGAGGGCTGTGTCATCACCAGACACCCCCCCTCGCTCAAGGGGTTTCGCAAGGGCCTTCCACAGCCACTCATCAGGCACAGCGACCCCACAGCCAGCCAACCAGCGCGTGGGGCACCCGGCCACAGGAACGCATTCTCTACCACGCAGCGGGCACATAAGGGAGCACGCAGCAGCGGCGAGACAGTACGAGGGGCGCCCTGCTCTCTACAGGGTTTGTCCCACTACTAGGCCACGAAGATTCCCACGCGACTTCTGCCCTCCAGCAAGGCGCACCGCCTTCCAAGCCACCTGCACCATGTGCGCCCAGACTTTCTCTCTGACCAACCCAGTGCCCTTGCTGCCGAAACCAGGGGAACCGGCCATGAAATAGGCTGACTGGAAGGGATACTTCTTGAACTATCTATCGGCGCTGGAAGATGAAGGTGAGGAGGAGTTCTCCAATAAACGCCAGAAGAAGATCCTCCTACATAATCTGGGTCCGGAAGGCCTGCGCGTTTACAAAAAAATGGTGAAGAAGCCCAGGGCATCTACAGATGACAACGTTTTCCAGCATGCCCTGGAAGACCTAGATAACCATTACCAGCCAGTAATTTGCACAGCCATCGACCGGTACAATTTTTTCCAGCGCAAACAGACCGATTCGGAAACAGTGGAGGACTACGTAGCGGCCCTCAAGAAGTTGACTATCAACTCCAAGTTTGGCACCCTGCACGACATCCTCATAAGGGACCAGATCATAATGCACACACCCCACTCAAGCGTCCAGAAGCAGTGGGTTAATGGTGAAGCGTCTCTCCCGGAGATCATCGCGATATTCAAGAGAGCCGAGTTGTCCAAACGGTGCGCACTCGCCGCCAAGAAGGAACCGGTCCAACAGTCCACAGTGTGCAAAGTGACAGACCTGAGGGTTCCAGCCGTAAAACCTATGACAAATTCCGGCTCAGCCTCCAACTGGCAATCTACGCCTAGACCTAAGGGGCCCAGCTGCGCTCCCATGGACAAGCAAGGAACCTGTTACAGATGCGGCAGCCAACCCCACATGGCAAACGATAGGAAGTGTTCAGCATTCCACGTCAAATGCTCCTTCTGTGGAGTCACGGGACATTTCTGCAAAGTCTGCAGACGAAAGCCCAGAAGCTCCGCAGTCAAATATGTCCAGCATGACTCCGACGACCAAGATGCAACAGACCAAGCTGACCAAGATTGCATACTGTACATCGAAGACCAAATCCTAGGCATTGGCGACGTTGCCAAGAAGAAGCCATCCTGCATGTTATTGATTGGGGGCATCCAGATCGCCATGGTGGCGGATTCCGGTTCGCCATACACCATCATCCAAATACAGCTATGGGACAATGACTTTGCCCAGGTGGTGGGTGTTGGACTTGGCCCTTTTGGCAGGTTCATCCCGAAACTTTTTGCGTTCTCCTAGTCTTTTTCTGTAACCTGGTGTTGGTGATTTTAGGCCTCTGAGCCCTTTAGCACTGTGGTCCAGTGTAAAGTGCGTGCGCTCTCTGTGTATGTTTGGTGAGACTGGCCTGCCCTCCCATAGGAATATGCGTGTCCCTGGTAATTCCTGGTATGAGAGGAGTGCAGGGGCGAGTTTGGTATGTATGAACTCATGATGATAAATGCTGCGCAATGGTGTGCGCAGATTTATGGTGACTGGTGGAGAAATGTCACTTTTAGAAGTTGGTATTTCTGTGTACTGTGTGTCTGCCTGCCTGATGTGAATTGCATGTCTGGCTTGTGATTGACAGGAGCTGAGAGGTGTGGGTGGCTCCAGGAGACAGGGGGGGAATCTGCCCAGTGGTGAATAGAGAGATCTGCATGTAGATGGGAGGAAGGAGTTGCACCTGGGACCTGATTAGGACTGTGCCTTCCCTCCACAATGCTGGCGCCGCCCCCTGTGGTGCGTCTAAGCACTGAGCCCCCACCTGACAAAGGAGAGAGGAGCTGAGCAAAACAAAGTGCTCCAAATCTCCCCTATACCAGTTCTGACTGGTATCCCCCCCAGCCCTGTGCTGTGACACAAAGGGTTTTACTAATATAAATATAGGGGCTGTGTCCCCATAAAATTGTTGAGTTCTTGGTTGCTGTTCCTGCTGGGGCGGGCTGCTGCTGGGGCCCAGGGGGGGCTGCAATGAGGACTTGTCTCCCTGGGCCCTGCCTTGCCCCTGGATGCCTTAAGGACTTTTGGGACTTATTTCTTCTTCCTACAGGACCTTTTTGTTTGCTGTCCTAGCGCCCTCGGTACGCTTTATTTACATTACAGCAAAACGCTGTAATTGTCCTAAGGAGGAGCGCTTTAACTGCATGGCCCCCAGGAAAAAGGAGAGCGAGGGCTCCGCAGCGCAAAGCTGCCTGTGCAGGAGGGAATCCCCGGCATAGGGATTCCCCCGTGTTTTGCCTGCCGAAACGGGAGCCCACCCTGCTTTATGAGGGAGTTACAATGCGGGTGCCCACCCCGCTTCCATGTGGTGTTTCTTGGCGGGTGCCCACCCGCATGCGCCTACTTAAAGAGGGAGCCTACCCCTCAGTTTGCCGGAGAAGAGATCACCGCCGCCAGCCCGATTGAGGCCGGAAGTCAGGCACGTTCTGCCTGGGACTGGGGCGGACCGAGGAGAGGAACTCCCCGCCATGCCGGCAGAGATCTGGACGGAGCCTCGCAGGCTCCATGAGGAAGTCCCGGGTCCCGTGAGGGGGGCCCGGGTGAAGCCAGGAAGAGACCGGGAGAGTCCAGCCTCCAGAGAGCCCCGCCCGCTGCCCGCGGTGTCTGGTATAACGACGAGCGCCTCCCCGGATGAGTATGGTGAGTGGGGGCCCCAGGGGGCACAATGTTGGGGCCGATCGGCGGCACCCTGACGGTGGTTGTACGGAGTCAGAGCGACCCCAGATGGCAGCGGGCCGTTCCAACGAGGGGCCTTGTTATTGTTTAAGGGCCTAGAGGGGCCCATGCTTCCCCGCTGTGCAATGACTTCAGCTGCCCTGCTTGCAGAGGGCAGCTGCACCGGTGGGGTAATTTTATTGAAAAGGCTCCGGTGGGGGTCCCCAGGCAGAGTGGTGCCAGTTCATTATTTGTTTACAGAGCCCCGTGTGGCATAGTTATTCTTAGAGCCTAGGTGGCTCCAACGAAGGGGGCATATTTGTTTTAAGGGCCAGAGGGGCACGTGGTTGCTCCAGTTGTGGCCTTAATTATTTTAGAGCCCTGTGTGGCTCCAACGTTGGCACATTGACTCAAAGGGCACAGTGGTGCCAGGCCACATTTGATATTTACAGCTGCCCAGCAAGTAGTGGGCAGCTGCACCGTTTAGGCCATTCTTTATCTGGGGGACATGTCTGAGTTAGGAGTGAGATGCACTCCTTTGCCCCAGACATTCAGAGCTGCGCAGCACTTCTTGCCAGCTGCAACGTTTAGGCCTGCGCAGATTGCGCACACTTGACTTTCGCTGCTTTGACAGCGAGCCCTGACTCTTGGGACATAGGGCATTTGAGCCCCTTTTTGAGATGGCTAGTTGGCCAGGGGGACTGTCAGGATTGTAGGGCGCCAGGCCCTAATGTAATTATGTGGTGCTAGGAAATGTAATGTATGTAGTATGATTTACGCACCCTGTTTGATACCTCTAAATGTAGTTTTATGATTATGAGGTTGTACCTACTATGGTTAGGTTTGAGATATTCAATACTGTGTTTTATTTCCTAAACGTGAGTTATGTTTAGGAGATTAGGGTCTAATGTATTTAGACTTATGAGAAGAGTGCATAAGGTGTTTATGCTGGTGAGGTTGGCGCAGAATGTAATTCGCGCCTGATGTAATTCTGTGCATAATGTGGTTTATGTTACAGGCTGTTGCTAAGTACAGTAGTTACCAGTAGTTACTGGTTGTGTTCTATGTTTATGATAAGTTCTATATTTACTAAGTTCACTTTGTGATGGTACTGACAGTGGTCCAGTTGGCCCTGTCAGGTGTAAATAATCCCTTGTAGATATGACCCAGTGCCAGGTGGCACCACGTATATTATGTGTTTACTATTCTAATGTGTTATGAGAATACAAAGGCTATTTTTGATATAACCTTCTGTGGAGTTCCTTTTGTAGTGTGCCTGGGATGTTGTTGCTGTGTGCGTGTGCAAATGCTTTACACATTCCCACCGGGATATGCCTGACTGCTCGTGCCAAGCTACCAAGGGGGTGAGCGGGGGTTATCTTTGGCGTGTAACTCCCTTGCCCTAACTAGAGTGGTGGTTTCTGCCTGGCTGTCTGGCTTTGGCGCAAGCCTTAGCCAACCAGAAATCCCATTTCTAACAGTGGGGAACTACCTCCATCCCACTGACGTCCACCCAGTCACATACACGGGGGAACATATGCCCATGGTGGTGTTCCGGCGGCTCCAGTTTGAGTTCAAAGACAGGCACACGACAGCAAAATTGTACATCGCGCAGAAAGGCCCCTCGTCCTGGGATGGGCGGACTTGGGAGCGCTGGGCATCCAACTCAACCCAGGCGGTGACACTCAAGTGCTTCTGATGAACGACTCATCCACGCCAGCCTCATTAAAAGCAGAGTTTCCAGCAGTCTTCAGCGACCACATCGGGGAGATGTCAAGGTTCATCCACAAAATCATGCTTAAAGAAGCAGCGGTGCCAGTATCCCAAAAAGTCAGGAATATCCCATTTAACTGCAGAGAGGCAGTACAGCTTGAACTTAAACGGTTGGAAGACAACGACATCATGGAACCAATAGAATGCGCCGAATAGCTCGCGCCCTTGGTGGTGGCGCGGGAAGATACGCCTTTGCATTGACCTCCGAGATCTCAACAAAAACATCATTGTCGACAAGTTCCCGCTGCCCAAAATAAACAAACTACTAGCCCAGACTAAGGGGGTCAAATGGTTCTCTACCATTGACCTCAAAGCCGCATACCACCAAGAGTCGCTCCACCCATCGTGCAGGAAACTCACCTCTTTCATCACACCCATCGGCTGCTACAGGTTTCGACGGCTGCCCTTTGGTCTCGCATTCGCGGCGGCCGTCTTCCAAAAATTCATGCACACACTCTTCAAAGATAGCCACGGAGTCCTCTACTTCCAGGACGACATCCTCGTCATGGGGAAGACCAAGGCAGAACACGATGACATCTTGCACACCGTACTGCATACACTGGCGGCCAACGGCCTCACGGCAGAACTTGAGCAGTGCAAATTCGGCTTACGCAAGTTGACCTATCTGGAACACGAGATCAGCGACACAGGCATCGCCCCAAAAACAGCCAACGTGGAAGCCATCATGTCCGCGCCCTCCCCTAAAAGCAAAGATGATGTCCGCTCATTCCTGGGGCTGGCAGAATTATATAGCAAATTTGTCAGGAACTTCGCTACCAAAACGCGCAGCTTACGTCAACTGCTGAAAGAAAAGAACGACTTTGCCTGGTCCAACGTGTCGGAAGCGGAATTCTCGGCCATCAAAAGGGACATTTGCGAGGTGATTACCTTACACGGCTTCGACTACACCGTCCCGGGAATCCTGACCACTGATGCTAGCCACAAAGGATTGGGCGCGGTCCTCTCCCAGAAAGCAGAGGATGGCACGGGACCACTGTGGGATTTGCCTCGCGATCCCTCACGCCCAGCGAAGAGAAGTACAGTGTGATAGAAAAGGAAATGATAGCATCCATCTGGGCGATGGAGAAATTTCGACAATATCTGTGGGGATCCAGATTCACGCTCCGCACCGACCACAAACCCCTGATCAAGGTTCTCAAATGCAGCGGCAACGTGACAGCCATCCCACGCATTGCAAAGATGACACTACTTCTCTTAGACTTTGTGTACGACGTGGAATACATCCCCGGCCCACAGAACAGGGTTGCTGACTTCCTCAGCAGGGCAGCTGCTATCGAAGGAGCGGTAACCCAATCGGACTTGGACGAGTACAGTGTTGCATTTATGATGGACCACGAACACACAATCGATACCCAGGACTGGACAGACGCCTATGCGCAGTATACCGAACTCTCGCAGGTCAAACTGTATGTCACGCACGGCTGGCCAGAGAAGAAGCACACAAAGGACAACTTCAGAAAATACTGGGAGGTCCGCGACAAACTATCCATTAGCGATGACTCTATATTCCTCCTGCGAGGCGATAGAGTGGTGTCCCCTAAGGAGCTGTTCGATCGTACGCTCCACATCAACCACGAAGGCCACCTGGGCATCGTCAAAGCGAAAAGAAGAAAAACTGCTGTACTGGTGGCCGGCCATGGACAACCACGTAGAAAGATTTGTGAGAGCATGCGAACACTGCGCCAGAGCGGACAAAACACTCACCACCATAAGACCCCCATGGGGGAGTTCAACACCCCCAACAACCCGCGGGAGGCCTTATCCATTGACATTGTAGGCCCCATTCTGGATTCATGGGGCACTCCCAAACACCTCATCGTTTTGGTGGATCGATACTCGAAGTGGCCAGAGGTCGAAATCAGCGGATCAGTGGACACCGACACCGTCATCGCCTTCCTCACCAACATGTTCATGAGGGAAGGCATCCCCAAAACCATCACAAGTGATAACAGACCCCAGTTCATAACAGCCAAATGGACAGCCTCCTCCGACCGCAATGGCATCGAGACAAAAAACACACCCGTCTATTACCCGGCGGGCAACGGTCAAGTGGAACGCTTCATCCGGGTGATCATGGGCCCAGTTCAAGCAGCCATCAGTGCCGGAAAGAACTGGGAGACCAAAGTCAAAAGCACAGTATGGGCATATCGCATCACCCCCACCCTTACAGGCTTCAGCCAGTTTAAGATTCTGAGAGGCAGGGAACGCTTTACCAGAGACAATGTAGCCTGGATGACCATGCGACTCCAGAGCAAATGGTCCCCAGCCATCGTCTGGAGCAACATAGAGAAAGCCCAACGCATCTACCAAGCACATTACGATAAAAGGCATAATGTCCAGGAAGCCAAGCTGACGGAGGGCGACTGGGTCCACGTCAAAAAAGGCCACCCAAGACAAAAAGGAGTCAGCAAATTCAGTGAGACTCTGCGAGTAGTGGAGCTATACACACGTTCGGCCTTGTTGAGCGACGGCAAGGTGTGGTCACAATTCAGAATGGCCAAATGCAACAAAATCATTCAGTGGGGCATGGACAGTAGCAACAGTGACCTGGACGAAAGTAACAGCGCCACTGGAATAGAAGCACCGACCACAGAACTGGCGAGAGTGGGCACGGAAATTACCAACAGGCGTGGGGCCCGCACTTCAGCAAATGTGGACGGCCAGACAGCCAAGCAACAAACACCGAGCTTGCCCAGCCAGGACACAGACGAAGTGGGCATCCCGCAAGAGTGTAGTGTGCTGTATATGCTTACATGCTCTCGCGCTGAAGGCGCGAGAGCTCGTGTTTATTTGATTGTAGTTCTGCAGTCTGGCCGCGAACGATGCGTGGCAGGATTCTACCAACGTTAATCAGTTGGTGGAGATCCTGGTACGCAGCGGGAGCGCTTGGCTGTGGGTGCCGTAAAACTTTGGAATAAATTCCTCAAGAAGATTGCCTACTTACTTCCATTATTTCATTGGAGACAAGGAAGAAGGACGAATTAACGCATCCGGCATCCACCAGCGTGCTTCAAGAAATGTAAACGCAACGCTTTTTCACGAGCCCCCGCCTCACCCCTTGCACACGCTCCTGCTGCCAGCTTGATGATTCATTTTGTACGAGCTGCTTCCTGACTTCCGGTTTTGATACTAAAAGCATTCTGGGCGATTTCCTCGTAATTGGAGACATCGCGGTTGAAACGCGCGGTTTCCTAGCAACGAGGGAGAGCAAGCCCGGACGCTCTCTGTCCATTACGCTTCACGCAGGCGTATCCTAGCAACGCCAGCAAGCTCAAATCAAGAAGATCGACGCTTGTTTATTTCTACATGAAAGCTCAGTCACGCTCTGGGGCACTTTAAATTACCTTAGTTCAAAGGTAATTCAACGCTAATCTTCTGATCCCAGGTAGGATCCAACCTTCACCACACAGTGACAGGCACACTCTTGTTTTAAGCACAATTCAGCCTGCACTTCTCACGGTGACAGGCACACCTTTCATATGCACTTTTAAATTCAGTTCAGTGCTATTTTATTCATTTTTGAAGGGACTGCTTTAATCTCAATGCATATTATTACTTTAAAATAGAAATATTAGCAACTTGTTCACCTCAGTTGCTTATTTTGAATTTAAAATTGTTTTATTTAATATAGCATAATAAGTCATTTTATTTCTTAAATGTTTGACTCATTTATAATTTAAATATAATTTATTGATATTCCATTTTGCGACATGGCCTCTGCTCAGCAATTTGCGCAACCTCCTCCTTTTTTACAACAACCTGGAAAACCTGAAATTCCATGGCGTTAGTGGGTTAAAGCCTTTGAAAATCATATTGTGGCTATAGACGCTGTTAAATTTTCTCATGATCGCAAAGTTGCCATTCTTTATGGTTGTCTGGGTCTGGCGGCGCAACATGTATTTGAGAATTTACCAAAATTTCCCACACCAGCTGGTGAAGCTGGGGATGCGCAACATTGGAATTCTTATAAAGAAGCATTACCTCGCTTGGCAAGACATTATGACCAAGAACCAAACATTATGCTTGAAAGACATAATTTTCACAGGAGAAAACTGCGTGAGGATGAAACAGTGGATGAATACATTGCTGCATTACGTGTTGTTGCATCCACTTGCGAGTTTGAGGCAGATCCAGAAATTTACATACGTGATCAGTTCGTTTTTGCTGGTTTTTTCAGAAAAATACAAGAACGCCTTCTCAGCTGTAGAAAGCCATCCTTACAAGATACAATTGATATTGCCAAGAGTATTGAAAGGTCCATCGTTACTTCAAAAGTTCTTCAACAAGATCAATCTATTACCTCCTTCAAGTCGATTTCAAATGACCCTGTGAATTCTGTCAATGCCGTTAATGTTCACAGAACTTATAAGCAGCCTTTTAAAAAGGTTAACACAATATGTTTCAGATGTGGTTCTCGATCACATCTTGGCAATCATCCCATGTGTCCTGCGTCAGGAAAAAGATGCGTTTCATGCCAAAAAATTGGCCATTTTCAAAGTGTTTGCAAATCTGTCAAGAGACCTACCAGAGTCAATAGCATAGAAGTTGCAGAATCTCTTGAGGATTGTACAAAACAATTTCATGATATGATTGTTTCAATTGAATGTAATTCAATTTTCAACTCTCATTAGGTCAACGGCCCCATAGGTGTTGCACTATTTGGTAAAATTGAAATTCCAATCATGGCAGATTCAGGTTCTCCAATAACTATTTTATCAGACGTAATGTTTTTTGAGAAATGGCAGAATTCCATTACCTTGACCAAAACAGACATCAATCCAAAAGCGTTTGGGGAATTTGACATAGAGATGTTAGGATATTTTATCTCAAGGTTGGAGTGTCTTGAAAGATCAATATACACTAAAGTCTATGTCGCAGTTAGGGGACACAATATAGTTGGTTGGCAGGATCTTGCTAGAATGGGTCTGTACCTTGTTCCTGGTGGTAATAATCCCATCATGCGTGGTGATCCTCCCCAAGGTTATTCTCCAGCTGGATGGACAGAAAATGAACTGAACACATTAGATTGTATTGATGTCACAGATCATTCACATGAGCTTAAAAAGATTCTAGATCTATTTCCTAATTTATTTTCTGACAAACTTGGCACTGTCAAAGGCTTCCAACATCAGATAAAGTTAAAACCAAATGCTCAACCCTTTGTACATAAGGTTCGCACATTACCACTCAGTGCTAGGGATGAACTCAAGTCTACACTTAAAAAATTGTGTGATGATGGGGTCATTGCATCTTGCAACTCGTCAGAATGGGTTTCTCCCATCGTTATTGTCCGAAAAAAATCAGGTGAGGTTAGGCTATGTGCAGACTTGCGCACTGTGAATAAAAACATCTTACTTGATTGTCAGCCGCTCCCAAGAATTTATGATCTTCGTGCTAGTTTAGGGGGTGCAAAAAAAATGTCATTAATCGATCTTCGTTCAGCCTATCACCAAATTCGTTTAACAGATGATTCCCAAGATCTTACCACTTTTGTCACACCCTTTGGTGTCTATAAATATCTTAGGCTTTCTTTTGGCCTGGCATCTGTGGCCAGCGTTTTTCAAAAGATTATGGATAGTATATTTCAGGATGTGCCAGGGGTCTAAGCCTATCAAGATGATATTCTTGTTTTTGCCAATGACTGGGAAACACATGTAAAAAATCTTTCTTGTGTTCTAACCAAATTGAATGATGCTGGCATGACTATCAGATCTGACAAGTGTCAATTTGGTAAACAACAGTTACGACTACTTAGGTCATACGTTGTCTTCTCAAGGAATAAAGCCAAAGTTTCCGCTTGTCGAGGCCATCAGTCATGCTGTTCCTCCCAAAGATAAAGATGCTCTTCGATCATTCTTAGGTTTGGCAGAGTACTATGCCCGTTTTGTTAAAGGTTATGCTCAGACTGTGGAGCCATTACACGCCCTATTGCGCAAGGGCTCAAAGTTTCTTTGGTCCAATGAGGTTTCATCTTCATTTGATCAAACAAAAAAACTGATTGTTGAAGCCCCTGCACTTCATGCTTTTCAAGATGATTCTAAATGTTTCATTATGGTGGATGCCAGTCTCACAGGCTTGGGTGCAGTTCTTGGTCAGTGGGTAGCAGGAAAGGAACACACCATAGCTTTTTCATCTAGAATGCTTAAACCTGCAGAGACCCATTATAGTACAATTGAACGCGAAGCACTTGCTTGTGTCTGGGCAATAGAGAAGTTCAGGAATTACATTTGGGGACACGAGTTTGAACTATTCACTGACCATAAACCTCTTACACATTTACTTGATGGTGATGGATTTGGAAGAACCTCTGCCAGATTGGTTAGGTTATTGTCAAAATTGCAAGAATTTCATTTTACTATCAAACATACTTCTGGCGGAAGAAATTTCAGGGCTGATTGTCTTTCACGCATGGCATTTCATGAGGCTCCTGATTTGGATGTTGCTGAAGACACGAAGTGTGTTGTTGCTGCACTTGATGCAATCAAAGAATGTCCTAACATTACTGAACAAATTTGGTTGGAAGCTTACAGTAAGGATAATATGCTTAAACTGGTCATGCAATATATTGTAAAGGGTTGGCCAGAAAATAGAAAGCTGTCGAATGAGTTAAAAGCCTTCTCCATGGTTGCTTTTGAACTTTCTTTGGTCAATGGGATGGTTATGAGACATGAATCCTTTGTTCCCCCATCGAGTTTAAGGGAGGATATCATTAAGTGTGCACATCAGGGTCATTTGGGGATTTCAAAAACCTCTCAACTCATTAAATTGTATTATTGGTGGCCATCTTTAGAATCACAGGTCAAGTTTTATATTGACTCATGTTCAGAGTGCCTCTTATCAGACAAAAAATGGAAAGTTATGAAAACACCCCTACATCCTGTCCCATTTCCAAATAAACCTTGGGAAAAGGTTGCTGTGGATTTTTCAGGTCCTTACGATCTTTTATCTCCTGATTTAAAGTTTTTAATTTTGTTGATTGACTATCATTCCAAATGGATTTATCATATGTTTTGTGACTCACCTAGTTCCAATAATGCCATTAGATTTTTGAGGAGGGTGTTTGCTATTGAAGGTTCACCTTATTGTTAGTGACAATGGTACACATTTTGTTTCCCAGAAATTTTCGGAATTTTTTGCGGAAAAGGATGTCACTCATTTCAAGGTTGCTTTATACTCACCATCATCTAATGGGTTAGTTGAAAGGGCTAACAGAGTGGTCAAAGATGCTATTCAAGTAGCTCTTTCATCAGGAAAAAATGTTCAGGAGTTTATTGAGGAAAAGTTATGGTCATACAACATTTCACCACATTGTACAACAGGTATTCCGCCTTTTTCCCTGTTGAGAGGTAGGAATGTTCACACTACGCTGTGCCCTAGTTGGTTGCAGGATAAACAAGTTAAGATTACGCCTCAAGGTATAAATCTTGCATCACGAGTTTTAGAAAAACAATCTTACATGAAAATGGTGCATGATCAAAAGAAAAGTTTTAATGATATGGATTTAAAAATTAATGATTGGGTTCTTATCAAAAATCCAAAAAGAGTGGCAAAAGGTTTATCTAAATTCTCTTCTCCAGTGCAGGTTACTAATGTGAACAAAGGTTCAGCACTCCTTGGTTATAAAGGGTGGTGGAACAAGAGATCGCTTGTCCGACTTACTGGTTCACAAGTTTCCTCCTTATTGAAATTATCCAAGCAACAGTTTGACAAAACTGATTGGACAACTTGGCTGCATGATTCTTCATCTAAGTTTTCTTTGCTTGGTTTTCAGAGGGAAGCTGTTGAATCTATGGGTGGACAATTGGTTGATGAGGTTTCTCATGATAGTACGGGGCATGCATCGTACGGGGCATGCATCGTCTTCACCTATTGTTTTGGATACACGTCCAAGAAGATTGCCTGTGAGATTTGATGACTATGTTTTGTCTTAACAATTCCAATTTGTTATTGCTGTATTATCAGTTATCTTTTCACTTTTGTTTGTTAGAAAGAGAGAAGTTGTAGTGTGCTGTATATGCTTACATGCTCTCGCGCTGAAGGCGCGAGAGCTCGTGTTTATTTGATTGTAGTTCTGCAGTCTGGCCGCGAACGATGCGTGCCAGGATTCTACCAACGTTAATCAGTTGGTGGAGATCCTGGTACGCAGCGGGAGCGCTTGGCTGTGGGTGCCGTAAAACTTTGGAATAAATTCCTCAAGAAGATTGCCTGCTTACTTCCATTATTTCAAAGACACTTCCGATACACAAGATAAGAGACCCAGGGGAGAGCACGAGGGAAGCCGGATCCAATGGAGGAAGCGAGCGAGGGATCGGAGCATCCGTCACGCACACCCGCAAGGGCCGTACAGTGAAGCTTCCGAAACATTTCAGTGAATTCCAACTGTGATCTCCCTCTCTCGCTCCCTCTGTCTGCTGCCCCTCCGCCACAGTTCCTTTGTTATTGTTGTTAAGGGGCAAGATGTGTAGCGTCGCGGTCTAGCCTCCCGACGTCACGTGACTCGCCGCAATGCATTGTGGGAGTGACCTGTAAGGTCAACAGCTCAGGAAAGAATGACAAGAATTCTGTGAAGTCAGATATAAATGCTGCCAGCATTCTGAAGACGCGTCAACGAGGAAACAGCAATGACACAACTGCGTTGTGCAACCAAACTACGTGTTAGAATAACTTTATACATTGCAATGATATACATCTCCCTTTGCCAACTTAAAAGAGCAACATAAATAAGTTAAAACAAAACATAATCCTTATACTTGCGGGGAAGGCATGACATTCTAACTGAGGTGGTACAAGTACCTTCAAATACGTTTTGACTAGAAACAGCAACATCACATGGCATATTTGTTTCTGTTGTGGACACATCTGTAACCTGTGATCTTTGCCTACTTAATCTGCACCCAGATTCCTGCTCTTTTTCAGCTGCAAACTGATCAGGTAAAGTAGAACTGCTTACATGACACATTTGCCTCTGAAGGAATAGGAACACATGTAGTACTAGGTGTCACATTGTAATTACCTGTCTCAGAAGGTAACCATAAATAATCATTCTCTGACTCTAAGTCATTCTTGATAGACTCTTCAATGAGTTCTCTTTGACCTGGTTTAAGTTTAACTACATCACTCTTGCTTCTCCATCCTAACTTGTCCAAGAGAACAGAGCTATGAGTTACCTCAATACCTTCAGATGGAGCTGAGAACTTGGATTCTCCTTTTTGAACCTTGAAAGGTTTTTGAACAATGACCCAATCTCCTTTTGTAAAGGTTTTGTTGATAGCTCTATGAATTGTATCATGGTAAGTTTTAGATTTGATGAGGGCGCTAGGTGGCGCTGGACCGACATGGCCGCACCTATGTGAGGCTCCAGCCGGCCAGGCAAATCACGATCCGACAACGCCATCCTCCAGGCCAGCAAATGCTGCGATGACCACGTCGGTGAGGAGTGGGGCACCTTAAGCTCACCCTGTGCCAGTTTGGGACGGAACGGCGGCCGGTGGCAGGAGAAATCGGCCTTTGCAGGTCTGCGGCGAACAACCTGCGGAGAGGGGCGGAGCGACGAGGCGGCCGCTGGCGTCACTGGAGGCCGGGGATCCCCGGGGCCTGCTGGACCGCTGGGCTGGGGCCGTGCGCCGATGCCGTGGCGGCTGTGGACACGCTGGTGAGCTGGTCAGCATTTCCGGAAGGCCCGGCGCGGGTGCTGGGAGGAGCGGAGCTTCGAGGGTAGTGTGACCGTCCTCCGTGAGCTGCTGGGAGCGAGTCTGGTGTGCGGGCTGGAACGGCCATTGGTGGCGCGGCCGCGCCGGATCTGCGGGGCCCTGGTGCTGCTGGTGAACTGCTGCCCGCGTGGTGTCCCTGCGGCCTCTCGTGCGGCCCTTCGCCTATCCTGCTGGTGACTGCGGGGGCGGACGGCGATACTCCCTACGTCTGCTGGTGCGGAGCCGTGGGTGCACAGGGCCTTGGAGAGTGGCCCCGCGTGGGGAGTACCTGAAGGCGATCTCCTGGTCGGGGTGAGACACCACGACCCTGCTCGGAGGGGGCTCTTCCCCGCTCCTGCGGCTGGTCTGACGGATGCGTGGTTGGCTGTGAGGGAGCTGGGGGACGCGGAAGACGCGGCGACCCCCTGCCAGTTGTGGGTCAGATCGGATTATTCGGTGGCTATCTCCTGACGGGCTCCAGCGAATGGGTCTCGGGGAGCTGGCGTGGGAGAGTGACACGGAGTGAAGAGCGTGTGACCTGCCATCCTGCCCGGACATTGGCGCCAATCACGTGCATTGACCTGCCTACTTCCCGCGTGAATTGACCCCACTACTGCAGTCACTATGGGCAAGACGGACACGAAGCAATCCACGCTGCAATTCAACCCCGCGAAGGGGAAAAAAACGCGCGCCCAGAACGCAGATGGGGGCGAGACGGGGCCCGGAGAGGAGGAAGATCTGGACTGGAAGTCCTTGCTCGTGGGCATGCAGCGGAGCTTGACTTCCATTGACGCAAAGATTGACACTATGAACACTCGGCTGGATGCGGTGGTGCAACGGCTGGACCAGCACGGAGAGCGGCTCAAGGAGGCGGAGGGTCGGATCTCGGAGTTGGAAGATGGGGCCGGGACTAGCGCAACTAAACTATCGCAGATGGACCGCCTACTCAAAGTCATAGCGGAGAAAAACGAGGATTTGGAGGCGCGCTCCCGGAGGAATAACGTCCGCCTGGTTGGTCTGGCGGAATCCAGTGGCGGTGGCCGTATGGAGGAAGTCATAGAGCGCCTACTGACGGATAAATTTGGACGGGATGCTTTTTCGCCTCAGCTGGTGGTGGAGCGGGCCCACAGATCCTTGGGTCCCCGGCCGGTTCCGGGGGCTCCACCGCGCCCGGTGATAATGAAGTTCCTCAACTACAGAGACCGGGACACCCTGCTGCGCTTGGCACGAGAGCAACAACCGATCCAGCACGAAAATACTACGCTCTCGTTCTATCCGGACCTCACCCAGATGGTGCAGGAGGCCCGTCGCAAGTTTGTAGGAGTGAAGAAAAAGCTGCAACAACGTGACATCCCATACGCCATGCTCTACCCTGCTAAGCTCAAGATCACTCACCAGGGCAAAGTCCACTTCTTTGGTAACCCGCAACAGGTGGAGGACTTCCTCAGAGACCGGCGGCCCTCCGCGTATCCGCGGCGTAGCCCCAGGGCGAGATCTGGGTCCCGGTCCCTGACGTCGGCACCGGACTGATGAGTATTACTTCATGATGCCATAATGTTCACTTCTGTCTTATCTCCACTGCATCCCTCTCACTCCTCCTTTCTTACTCTTTGCCGTTTCTCCTTGTCTCTTCATTCCCCAATTTTGCGCACGCCTCCTTCTGGCTGTAGAAGAGGACTGGAGGACTCCATCAGCTGGGCTACCTGACTATTTGGGAGAACTTTTTCAATCCGTTGACTTCAGTCCGAGCCCGGGGAGGATGGGGGGGGAGCATGGAGATCGAGTGCCCCACTCATATTGCCATTTGTTACTCAAGAGGTGCTGGCAGGGTTGTTGTGGCTGCTATTTGCCGTGGCACTCCCCCTCCCACCCCACTTTCGCTTTCAGCCTTCGGAGGCGGCGATATGGTGGGCGAAATATCGGGATTGGGGAGGGTAGGTCCAGCCCACTGGCGTTACCCGTAGAGGGAGTACCCCACAAGACTGGCTTTGCTCGATGGGAGGGTTGGGGGGGTATGGCTCCCAGCAGGATTGGGCTGTCGTGGTGGGAGGGGGAGGGAATGGGGGGGGATGGGTTGTTGGGGGGGGATTGTTGATTGGTAAGTTTTCCTCTGACGAGTTGGTTGAGTCGGACGGAATGGGGGAGGGGAGGAAATGTGAATACAGCATTACACTGAACTATTGGACTGATCACATATACACATTGGAGTGGATGGTTGGGCGCTGCATATGGGGGTGCCTTGAGTCGGTGGCGGGCTGCCTGCTGGTCTAGAGGTGGGAGGGCGTCCGGGTGGTCGGGCATGGCTGAGAGACAATCCGCAAGTGGGCATTCGGCGCCAGACTATGTGATGGCGCAGGAGGGGGGCGTTGCGCTGCGGGACCCGCATAGCAGAGTGAATGTCCTAGCCTGGAATATACGGGGGTTGGGTGACCCACGCAAGCGCCGCCAAGTCCTGGGGTATCTAGATCGCCACCAAATACATATTGCGTTGCTACAGGAAACGCATACAGATCCCCGGGGCACACCTAACTTCGCGTCCCGCTGGGCGTCTTATGGCCTATTTTCCTCGTACTCCACATACTCTAGAGGAACGGCCATTCTGGTTAAGAAGCACACCCCCTTTGTGCCTCTGGGGGAAAAAATCGGATGCTGAGGGCCGTTTCTGCGTTGCGTGGGGTTGCATGGGCAATGCCACGATTACCATCGTGTCTTCTTACGGGCCCAATCTGGATGAGCCCACGCACTTTATCTCCCTATGGGAAGTCATATTGGGGGTGGGATCCACTCATTTGCTTTGGGGGGGGAGATTTTAATGTTACTTTGAATCCTTCTCTGGACCGCTCCAATGTAGACGCTCCATACCATCCCCGCTCTCAGGCATATATCTCTGACCTGCTGACCCACCATTCACTGATAGATGCTTGGCGCCGGATACACCCGGACGCGCGGGAGGGTACGCACTGGTCGGCACCACATGCCACATGGGCTCGGTTGGATTACATATTGCTTTCTAGGGGCTTGGAGACCTCGCTGATGGCGGCGCGCCACTTACCACGTACCTTTTCGGACCACGCACCGGTACTGATCACTCTGGCCCGGAATGGGCTGGTTGGTGCACCGCTCCCCTGGCGCATGCAGCCTAACATCCTCCGGGACGAGCTCTTCCAGCATGAAATGTCCCAGGAGATTATGGACTTCATAGACCGCAACAGACGGTCGGTGGATAGCGTTGCGACGGTGTGGGAGGCCCTCAAGGTCACTATGCGAGGGGTGTGCATCTCGAAGGGCTCTGGGGTGTTGCGCTCTCTTCGTGCTACTCTAACTTCCCTGGAGCGGGATCTGGGGGTGTTGGAAAATGCCACAGACTTCCTGGAAGATCCTGGAGCGCAGCTGGAATATCGTACTAAGCTCTCTGAGTACAAGCGCACTGCGGAGAGAGAAGTTCACTTTAGGGGGAAGCACTTCATGGCGCGGGCGTATGGGGAAGGAGAGCGACCCGGCAGATTCCTAGCGGGGGCAATTCGCCCCCCGCGGGGCTCTAATCATATATTGGAGGTCAGGGGCCCTGACGGTTCCATATGCCGAGATACGCCCTCTATACTCTCTTCCTTTGTCTCCCACTATTCGGGCTTGTACACATCCAGACGGGAGTCACCGTTAGAAATGTCTGAGTATCTTTCAGAGCTCACTCTTGGATGGCTCTCAAACGCTCAGCGGGAGTTCCTGGCGGCCCCTATAGGCATAGCTGAAATCAAGGAAGCCATCATGCAGACGTCATCGGATAGGGCGCCAGGTCTCGACGGCTTCCCTGTCGACTACTACAAAACCTTTATAGACCCGCTTGCGGCGGTTCTGCGCGAGGTGTTCGAGGAGGCGACCCAGTATGTCGGAGACCCTGATAGTCTCACTCCTTAAACCGGGGAAACCCCCCGATTCCTGTGACTCCTATAGACCCCTTTCCCTCCTCAATAGCGACGTGAAGATCTTAGCCAAGGTTCTAGCGAACCGCCTTAACCTTCTGATTGGAGACTTGATTCTGCCGGATCAATCCGGGTTCGTCCCTGGCAGGTCCACCTCCCACAATCTGCGGACCCTGTTCTCGGTCCTGAATAATGCTGATCCCTCTCTCGAGCTGGTGGCGGTGTTCCAGGACGCCACCAAAGCGTTCGACTCGGTCGAGTGGGACTACCTTCATTTGATTCTGCGTAATATGGGCATGCCAATAGCTTTCTCCAGATGGATCCAAATCCTGTATCACCGCCCCATGGCACGAGTTCTTATAAACGGGCGGGTCTCTGAACCGTTCCTGGTTACTAGGGGCACCCGACAGGGGTGCCCGCTATCACCGCTCCTCTTTGCCTTGGCAATAGAACCCCTGGCGTCCCGTCTTAGGCAAAACTACCTCGCGGCTTCCTTGCGCTGTCAACAGCGGCAAATCTTAGTGTCGCTTTACGCAGACGACCTCACGCTGTACATCAAACACCCCCGTGAACACTTGAACCCCATACTTAGGGAGTTTGTCCGGTTCTCGCTGTACTCGGGAATACACATCAACTGGGGCAAATCTGCGGTCTTTCCCCTTACTGAGGGGATCGACAGATTCCCACTCGATTTCCCGTTGGAGTGGTGTGACACTGACGTGAAGTACTTGGGGGTGCGGGTTTCCAGGGATCGACACGAGTTGCTGCGTATGAACTATGGCAAGACGCTGGAGGATATACGCACAAGTGTTGTTAGGTGGCTGACCTTGCCGCTGACCATGGCTGGTCGTGTCTCACTTATCAAAATGGCTATCCTTCCCAAGCTACTCTATCTCTTCCTCAACATACCGTTTCATCCGGGGGGATATTTCTTTAGGGCTTTGCGGTCGGAACTTATCCGCTTGGTTTGGGGGGGGAAGGAGGCCGCGGCTCAAATGGGCTGTGCTCACGCGCCCGTACGCACAGGGGGGCCTTGATTCCCTGATTTTTAACTCTATTACAACTGCGCTCAGGCACACTACGCGTATTACTGGTATCGCCCCACCCCTTATATGCCACAGATAGCGGTGGAGCACTGGCTGGCGGATCCGATCCCGTTGGAGGGCGTGGCCCTCGCGGAGGTCCCCTCGTCACGGGCTGACCGTAATCCTGTTCAGGCCACGGCGCATGCTTGGAGTGTTTTGGCTGGCCATATGGGCGCGCCGCTTCTTTATTCCCCACTGATGCCCCTGGTGTACCACGCGGCTCTTCCACTTCTTGAGGAAGGTCTGTTTCAGCGAATCAAACAAAAAACGGGAATCGCGTGCTGGGGGGACTTGTTCCATGAGGGCAGGTTTCGTGACCTCCCGCTCCTTTTTGGAGCTACTGTCCCAACCCCCCTGGAGGTCTTTGCGTTCATTCGGCTGCGCAGTGGCCTGCAAAAAATACTGCCGGCATATCCGGCAGAGCCTGCAGTTCTAGAACCGTTCCATTACCTTCTCGATTCCACCTCCCCGTCGCACATGGTCTCCTCGCTTTACAGGCGCCTCTATAATCGTGAACGGGGGGACACTTTGAGGTCTCGGGCCGGCTGGGAGACTGAGATCGGTACAGTGTTCACTGATAAGCAGTGGGAGTACTGCTGTCTGCAAACCGAAATGACTTCCTCGAGTAGTAGGTTCCGTGTGATCCATTACAAATTCCTACACCGCCTCTATTGCACTCCAGTCCAGATGCACAGGTTTCATCTCCGAGACAACGATCGATGCGATAGATGTCACTCCCCGGGGTCAGATTTTCTACACCTGGCCTGGACCTGCCCGAGTATAGACGATTATTGGAACCGAGTCTATGCTGCCATGGGCGAGATGCAGGGGGGCCCGATACATCCCTCCCCTCTTCAGGCCCTGCTGGGGTACACCCGGGATATACCCAAGGCGGATCGACGATTTGTTACCTGTGCGCTGTTGCTAGCCAAAAGACGAGTGGCATGCCGATGGGGGCGGGGGAGAAGCCCTAAGTTTAAGGAATGGCTGCGGGATATGATTACCTGTCAGGAGAATGTTCTGCTGTATGCTGAATTGCTGCCGCCTGTGTCTCGGCCCCCTGACATTTGGGGCCCCCTGACGAGATACCTCTCTGCACATGAGGACCAGGGTGTACCTCATAGTGGCGCTGAGGGATAGTGTCAGATGGTTTATGGGAGGCATGGAGGGAGGACTGACGTCTCCATCGGGAGGGTACTGCACTGACGATGTTTTTGTGTCTCTCTATGGAGGGCGGAACTGCCACGACCTAATGAATACCTCCAATGTAATGTAATGTAATCTGTGAAATGGTGTTATTGCTGTATCTCCTCATACGAATAAGCGTAATGCTTGCTGGTTTTCTCCCTGCTGTATCTAACAATTTCAAAAAATAAAGAGTTAAAAAAAAAAAAGTTTTAGATTTGATTTGATGTTTCTGGATTCTTTCTTTGACTTTTATTTGTCCATCGTTGATTTCCACAACATTTGTAGGATTTTCCCCTCGGTCAACAAAAGTAGTTGTCAGCAAAGTTTTACTCTTTCTGCCTCTCATAAGGAAAAAAGGAGAATAACCAGTCACAGTATTTGTAGTGTTATTATATGCGTTAACCTTTTCTTGTATGAATTCTTTCACTGGAAACTTTGAAGCCATGGCCAATTGTATGCCTTCTTTCAAGAATCTGTTAACTCTTTCGACTTGTCCGTTGGATTTTGGTGAATATAAAGGAGTCTTTTCCTGTTCAATACTATAGTGCTGCAAAAATGACAACATCTTTTCTGAGGTAAGTTGCTTGCCATTGTCAGAAACCAAAATACAAGGTAGACCTTCCACAGCAAAACATTTTTCAAGAAAAGTGATAACTGCATTAGTGTCTATAGCTTCTACAAATTCAACATAAATCCACTTGCTGTAGTAATCAGTAATCACTATCATGAATCTACAGTCATGTTCTAAAAGGTTAAATGGACCTGCAAAATCGATTGCGATTTTGTTCCAAGACATTTTGGGAATGGACACCAATTGCATTTCGTTAACTCTTGGTTTCCAGTGCTTATCAGATTTTAAGCAAACTACACATGTGTCAACCATTAAATCTACATCAGCATCCATTCCTGGCCACCAATAATGCATTTTCAATATTTTCTTTGTAAGTGTTGAGCCTGGATGGCTTCTATGTGCAATGTCTATCAACCTTTTCCTCAACTTTGAAGGAGGAATTAATAAATCACCACGGAAAAGTAAATTATTTACAATGCTTAGTTCATTTTCCACCTGACAATAAGTTTTAAACTCTGCAGACAAATTTCTGATTGGTGGCCAGTTTCCTCTAACAAATTCTTTAACTTTGTTCAACACGTAATCTTTGCTACTGAGCTCCAACCATTCAGTCTCAGTGCAAGACTGTTCAGAGTTTAAAAGAATATCTAAAGAAGCTACTACACATTCCGTATCTCCTTTCATCTGTGGCTCTGAAGACTCTAATGGTAACCTGGATAAAAAATCTGCACGGATATTATCCTTGCCTGAATGTGCTTAATGGTGAAGTTGTACTCTTGTAATCTTGCAATAAGTCTAACTAATCTGGCAGAGGCCTTACCATTACCTCTGCCATAACCATCAACCATATAAGTTAAAGGTTTGTGATCAGTGACTAATTCAAACTGCTTACCCCAAAGATACATTTTAAGTTTTTCTACTGCCCAAACACAAGCTAGTGTTTCTCTTTCAATTGTGCTGTAATGTAGTTCAGTATCATGCAAGCGCCTGAAAATAAAAGCCACAGTGTGAACAGTATTCTTAACTTTTTGAGTAAATATTGCACCAACGCCTACAGAGCTAGAATCAACAGTTACTATATTTTTACCTTCTGAATCATAAGGATGTAGAGTTGGTGCATTAACAATTGAATATTTGATTACGGAAAATGCTGAATGCTGGTCACTTGACCACACATACTTTTCTCCCTTGCGAAGAAGGCATCGTAAAGGTTCTACTTTCTCCGCATAGTTTTCAATGAACCGTGAGTAATATTCACTGAGGCCCAAGAAGGACCGAAGAGCATCTTTATCTTCAGGTCTGGGAGCCTCAGAAATAGCCTTTACAAGATCCAACTTTGGTCTAATCCCATTATAACTAATAAAATGGCCCAAATATTCTATTTCCTTTTGAAGAAATTTGCACTTATCTTTAGAAACTGTCATACCTCTTTCATTGAATTTGCATAGTACCGTATGAAGAATGCTGTTGTGCTCTTCAACAGTAAGTTATGAATCAAAATGTCATCTTGGAATTTTTCTACTCCCTTTACTCCTTTGAGAATATTTTCCATCAATTTTTGGAAAACACTTGCAGATGATGCTAAACCAAATGGAAGCCTAATAAATCTAAAAGCTCCCACTGGAGTAACAAATGTTGTGAAATCTTTAGAATCATCAGAAAGTTTCACCTGGTGATATGCCGATTTGAGGTCAATCAATGAAAAATAAGTGGATGCTAAAATCTCTTGTATTTTTGGTAATGGATGGCAATCCACCAAAATGTTTTTATTAAGTGACCTCAAGTCGGCACATAGGCGCAAATCTCCATTCTTTTTCTTAATGATCACAATAGCAGAAATCCACTCTGAGAAATCAGTAGGTTCAATGACTTCCTCTTCAACTAATTTATCAAGCAATTTTTGCAGATCCTTTCTGATGGATAAAGGAACAGCTCTTACCTTGTGTTTGATAGGTATCGCATTCTTCTTTAACTTGATAGAATGCTCGTAACCTTAAACGCATCCAATGCGGTCTTCAAATAATGATTCATACTTGCATAATACCGCTTCTAAACTGTTGTGAGAAGAAGAAGGGATGCAAGAAGACTGGACAGAAGCAACCAACACATCGCTTAGTATAATAGGATCATCAGCACCTGGTTTCAAAATGATGCCTAACTTTGCTAGGTCCTTCCACCCAACAATATTTCTACCACGCTCCGCAACATACATTTTTGTTGAAATTGACCTTCCTTTTACATTTAAATTCTCTTGAAAGTATCCTAACATGTCTATGTCGTAATCACCAAAAGCTTTTGGGTTTACATCGGATGCTATTAACCCCACATGTGACCAGTTGTTTTCATATTTAGTATCAGAAATAATGGTGATAGGAGAACCAGAATCCACCATAATATTTATCTCTTCTTCACCAATATGTGCAACACCTAATGGCCCTTTAATTGTGCCACAATTTGCCTCAACGGTTAGCACAATGTTAGAACACATCTCTTCATTAAACTCATCAACATTGCTGACTTTTACATTTTGTGTTGCTTTAGCTTTAAAATTCCTGCAAACTCCTGCGAAATGCCCAATTTTTAAACAATTAGTACATTTCTTACCAAGCGCAGGGCATCCTGGATAATCTGCAATATGGTTTTTAGACCCGAATCTGAAACAAACAAATGTTTTAGTATCTACAAAAGTGCCAGGTCTACTTTTCTGTATATTTTTTTACAAAGTTTTTCTTTTTATCCTGAATATAAAAAACATTTTCATTTGAATTCTTATTAGCTGAAAGTTCCTTTGAACCCTCTCAAGATCTTTCTATTCCTTTGGCAATGTCTATTACTTCCTGAAGAGATGGATTTCTACACGCCAAAAGTCTTTCCTGAATCTTTTTAAAAAAAAATGAAATACAAATTGATCGCGAATATATACATCGACCATTTCTTCATATTCACATTTGGTGGCTAGCACTCTTAGACAGGCAATATATTCCTCAACAGTCTCAGATTCTTGTTGTTTACGCAAAGCAAAACGATGCCTGTCTATTATTATATTTGGTTCCTCACCAAATTGCTTTTCTAATCTTTTTACTGCTTCTTGAAATTCATCTAATGGTATGAATAGACCAGGTTGTGCTTTGTATTCAGGTAAGCTATCGAAAATTTCTTGACCTGCGACGCCAAGTAGCCCAAACATAATAGCTTTTTTCCTTTCAGGCTCGTACTTTTTACCATCTATTGCTACCAAATAGTTCTCAAATGCACGAAGCCAGTTCTTCCATTTCATTGATGGTTTGCCAGGTTCATTTAAAAATGCGACTGGAGCATTAATGTTAGAGTTTTGAGACATGCTGTTAATTGCGCAAGAGTCTTCCTCAATTTTTACCTTAAATGCAATTTTTGATGGTAGAGAAATGCTAAATATTAAGAAATGTTGAAATTAATGTCATAACTCTAATGATGAATTGTAGAACTGAAATTTTTGTACAAATCATCCATGTAGTCCAAAAGTAATAGTATTTCTGACAAATACTTAATATTGAATTACTTGTAAATATATTATTTTAAACGTTCTAAATAAGTATTTTATTGACAGTACCATCTGTTAAAATTTAAAAGTTCTCTTCAATACCTTGTAAATGGTGAAAATTTCAACCACGAACTCACTGGCCGTAATAACCGATCTCCTATCAACTTACATGAAATGATCAATTTACAAAATGGAGTCACGCACGTCGCATCACGTTACGTGCTATGCGTCAGGAACTCCGTTGCCGAATACAGCAATCAACAGTTGGCAGGTACAGCTGGAAATGCAGTTACATCAACGGACTCCAACTGTCATTCTTCAACTGTCCACAAGCTTCTATGTTAAGCTATAATAGAAGACATTGAATGCAAAATGCATTCTAAGATTAGTTATTTGTCAAGTCAAGTCATAAACGAGATATGTAGTAACTTGCCTTATAGATTTAAAAAAATCTCGAAGTCTCGTAGAATGAAGAGTTCCTTTCGGTCCGATGTGGGCCTGAATTTTCCATCTTGAAGATGTAGAAATCGCTCGTCGCCAAATTGTAGTAACGAAGAATGGACGTAAATATATTTTAATTATATATTTATTAAGATACGAATAATAAGGCCCACAATGAGCCGACAACCAGCGTGACTGTAAGGTCAACAGCTGAGGAAAGAATGACAAGAATTCTGTGACGTCAGATATAAATGCTGCCAGCATTCTGAAGACGCGTCACCAAGGAAACAGCAGGGACGCAACTGCGTTGTGCAACCAAACTACGTGTTTGAATAACTTTATACATTGCAATGATATACAACAGCGAGCAGTCGGTTCTCCCCTCGAGATATTAAATAAGTTAATAAAGAAGCCTGAGCAGTCCTCAGTCTTGTCCATGGTCTTCATTCTGGAGGGGCTCATTCCCATACACTACAGTTACCGCCACGTACCTGTCTCTGCATGGAAGGTCAGGCTCCCTGGCTGGCAGAAGTACATGCAGACATGCCAGGGGTCAGATTCTATAGATCCGGAAGCTGAGAGGGGTGAACACACGCGCGCCACAGCTGCGCATGCGCGCGAGAGGCGCATGGAGTTTGTTTTATACGGACCGAGAAGCATTGTCTGTCTCCTTATCACCAACTGAACCGTGCTGCCTATACATCGGGACACAGCAGCGGGCGATATACGCGTTATATATGCACACGGCAAGGGATACCGCCACGTCTGCAGATATCGACACTTAACAGACAGCGGACGCCACCTGTTAGTGGCTAGCTCACATCAGAGGAAATCACCCTAGCAACGACGCAACGGGACGTAACGCCGCCGCGTCACTCTCCCGCGTGATTTGAACAGTAACGGTGCTACCAAGACTCGCAGTTGGCTTTTGTACAGTATTGTTATTTTTTATTAAACAAAAGGCTACCTGGATCATCGTAAATCGACGCCGGGCTACCTCCGAAGCCCCTTCAAAGAAAAGAACCCAAAACAGCGGAGACTCTACGCCAGGAAAGCCGAGCCCAAGTGTTCATGCACGTGGTGTACTATAGCCAGGGGACGCATACAATACGACGTGCCTGCACCAGTCTGACCACATTTCACGGCCACTGACCCTCGCAAAGACATTGCAGAATAAGGCGCAAGTGACAGGGGCACACATACCACTGGCAACGTTTCATGCCACCCTGCTTGCACTTGATGCAGAACCCAGCTGGCCGAGACATACCACCATTTCACAACCCCAGGCAGTATTAGCACAGAGCAGTTGCTGTGTGCCATGGCCATGCAAGACGATGCCATTGGTAGAAGCACTAGAATCATAGATTTAGGCCTTTACAACAATCCACCAGAATTTCAAATGTACAATGCACCAACCCGCCCTGCCACTCGATGGAAGGGCTGGCTAGGATACCTGGAGAACTTCTTTCAGCTTACAAAAGTCACTGACCCGCGCACTAAGAGGGCAATGCTGCTGTATTTAGCAGGAATCGAGTTACAGGAGCTGTTTGACACTCTGCCGGACACTGGAGATGACCATGATTACGAGAAAGCGACTTCTGCGCTGACAGCCTACTTCAAGTCTCAAATTAACCTGGATATCGAAGAGTTAACGTTCCGCAGAGCACGGCAACAGAAAGGTGAGACGATGCGCGAGTTCTACACGAGGCTCATTGGCTTAGCCTCTACCTGTGAGTTTGTTGACACAATGAGAGAAATCCGCATGCAAATCATACTGGGATGTCGATCAGATGAGCTCCGATTTGAAATCCTATGCGAAAAGGGTATAACCCTGGAAAGCATCCTAAACGCAGCCAGAGCCACGGAGCAAGCTGCTGAAATATCGGCTCATCTACGAAGAAAACTCAGGTTGGAAGAAGCTGCAGCTCAAGACCGACCATCCCCTTCCACCCAGAAGGCACCTGGTTCAGAACCCTCCACATCAGATTCGGAGAGGGGTCGGCGGGCCCGCACGCAAAGCAAACACTGCACTAACTGTGGTGGTTCATTCCCACATCGAAATCAATGCCCTGCTAGGGGAACCAGCTGCAAAAACTGTGGTAAAATGAACCACTGGGCCAGGGTCTGTCAGTCAAGACGATAAACACATCACCAGTAAATACAAGGGCCACAAGTGGAATACTGACAAACTTACGCAGTATGAACACGTGCACTTTGTGTACGCCAATCTAGGAACAATTTTTTTACCATCAGCAAACTTTTGCAAGACATGCCACACCAGTACTGGGTCAGAGGTTTAGTGGATCCGGAGTACAAATGGAGTTCTAGCAAGAAATAAACTCATTTGTTATAAGCCGGCAGTGAAGGTGAGACATTCATGCATATGTAGACAGGAGTGAAACAGCAGATAACAGAATGTGTGTTCTGACAAGCTTATTGATCTAACTCAAGTCACCGTTCAAAAACCTAATACGCACCACCCTAGTGAAGTATCAGATAACACAGGACATCAAGACAGCAATGAGATACGAGAAAGGGAGGGTTTAAAAGGATCAGCAACTTCATTTGGTGACACTCTTCTATTTGGCAGGTGCTATACTCGCGCTTGCTAAGTATGCCACCCGACTTCCATCTTCCTCCATGTCACGTGGCTAACCTTTAGACAATTATACTTTTGAGCTAAGTCTTTTGGATTCCAGGGATTGTGTTATGTGTGGTGTCTTGATTTAATCTGAGAACTCTTTCTGCAGGGAATATCCTGCTGACACCATACAGCAGGTAATGGTAGCAGTTACTCCTGAAGAGAAGGGTCACAATCTTTTGACAACAGCTGGGTGGAGCAGTACCTCAAGGTGACCCAGAAGTGAATCTGGGAGCTGTATGGCACACTAGGCGGCTGTCAGTGCCAACAAATAAAGTTTAATGAGCCGAGCACATAAAACGCTTTGGGATAGCTCCACATGGTTTTCTGTCAAGATGGATGTGAGAGAAGAATTACAACCACACTGCCGCCATGTATACTGTAGACAACTGATGTTCATCAAAGTTCAATCAGTACATAAAACTATACCTGTTAGGTTTTTGAAAATGAATACAAATTGACTTGAACACTATTACTCTCTTATCTATGTTAATTATAGGCTTACAAGTTATTGCCTTCAGCCTTGTCCACTAAAGAAATAGGACAGGCTGATGGTTAAGATGGTGTAGTAAACATGCCAGTAGACAGTAATCTGCTGCTTTGCCAAAGAAACTCCTCAAAGAGGAGCAGAGATAGTGATAAATAGCCATTCTAAAAATGATCACGGGGGTAACATGCAGGCAGTTCTCTCAGATACATAAACAAGCGAGGAGACGAGGGATAGAACTAAAGAGAGAAAGAGTAAAGAGAAGACAGGACAGAGAAACAGTAAGACGTGTACCAATTGGCATGAGAAGACAAACAAACTGGTGCCCCAAAACAGCAACTTACACGGTGGAAGGTTGTAAATTAGAACAGAAACCAGGAGGAGCACTCATGCATGCACCTGGGGAAAAAATGTAGGGCACTCACCCGGCTTGAGCAAAAAACTAAATACAACTATCAGATAAATAAGGAAAGTAGATGTACAAGGGTTCAACTTTTGTTAAGTTGTGTACTGATGTTATGTTATGTTGAAGCATACCTATGCAGGCACATAAACTGAGATGTCATGTGTCCACTAAACTAAGAAGCAGGCATTCACTGGTGTACCCCTATTTAATATTGGACTTGTATCATGCTGTTTGTGGTTGGCGCTTGGCCTGCTGCCTCGTTCTATGCCCAGACAGGAAGATCTAACATATACAGTGCAAATTTTGGTATAAGTTACTGTTTACCTACAGTAGAAATAATATATTTGTGTAGACTGACGTTTTGTGAGGAGAGTGTGTATACACACATACACATATATATTAGTGGCCAATAAGCAGTCCATATTTAAGCTCCCTTTCCTGATTGTGACCATCCCTAAAGAAAAAGCAGATCATTTCTTCTGTGTTGTCCAGTTCAGTAGTTTTTGCTAGCTATAATAAGCCATAGGCACGCTATAGACTAAATCTAGTTACTCATGATATAGTCCTTTCTTTGCACAATGTGAATGTAGATGTTATGTACGTTTATATGCACAGCTTTCAGTAACCATAAAGTGTCTCTGACCCAAAGTTGCGGGTCTAGTCTGAATTTCTAAAGAAAAGTTTTATTAGATTACAGTAGTCTTTTGTGGCACCACAGCAGTAAAGGAGTTCACTGTTTTACCGAAATGACGTGTTAAATGTGAAAAGTCTGTTAAGAGCAGAAGAATAAGTGAAAATGTCTTTGAGCATCTTTGCAGGAATTTATTAAAAGTTTAGTTGAGGAGGCGATTGTTACTTTTAATATACAATTTGTTGAGCTAGATCAGCTCTGCATTATGGAACCCAACTGTTTCCGGAGCCAATATTAGACCAAAAATTCAAAGAAACTGAACTGTATGAACAATTTATTTAAATGCCCTTTTTGGTATTCATTGGTTGGACTGGAGTAAAGCTGATGCCAACATGGAGGAATCACAAAAGTATCAACTCTTACCTGAAACATTTTGTACCTCTGTATAAATAAAACTTGTGTTTATTCTGGCTAGGTGTACTGGCACAGCCATATAACTGGTTGATAAACTTATTTCGTGGGGGAGTGTATATTAAAATTCCTGAATAAGTCTAAGTTGCCAAGTTTCTATTTTTCGCTTTTGTTCACTGAACTTGGATGGTGCTTCTGTTTCACCTGTTTATATTACATTAGGTGTGCAGTATGTCTACGCCCTTTTGAATTGTTCACTTGACAATAAAGAACCTTTTTTCTATACCAGATTTAACTGACCATGCTGGGAATATTTCACCTGTTACTAAAATTGTCAGGGTTGCTTTGTATGCAAGAACTTCTTACATAATTTGTAAAAAAAAAAAAAAAAAGTATTAAAAATTAAAAAAAATGATTTGATAATACAACGTTGTAAAATGTTAGTGACTTTACAGAAACAGGAAAACAACATGTTGAGTATTTGCAGCAAACAGTGGGGCATATCAACAAGGGCCTTATCTCCGCTTTTTTGGCTTTAAAAGCCAAAAAAGCAGAGATAAAACTATCGCCCTATTTACAAGTAGTTGCTAACATGCATTAGCGCATGTTACCACCCGTTTTCCCCGACGCCTCGCTTTGCATCTCTAATGAGATGCAAAGTGGGCGTCACTGGGCAGTACTGCATGTAAATTATCGCCGATGTGCACATCGCGATATTTACAAGGAGGCCCACGCATTTTAACAGACGTTAGTTTTTGGCGAAAACCCCGGTTTTCGCCAAAAACTAACATCTGCTAAAATGCTAATTTACGTATACTTAACATTGGAGGTGGATTATGTTGATACGACCACAGGGTCGTATCAGGAAGGTTATCGCCGTTTTCCATGGAACATCGCTGGAAAACCAGCGATGTTCCATGGAAAACACTGCTATCGCGGGAATAATTATCGACATTGCGCTATGCGTTGTTAATACATCGCTAGCATGGCGATAATTTCCAGCGATAGCCGGCGAAAGAAATTTTCACGCTAAGCGCGGCCAGCGATAATTATCGCTGCTGCTTGATAATATGCCCTAATGTTCTTACACCCTCATTTGTGTTTAATTCTTATTTATGTGGCCTCTTGAATCCCAGGCTTGTCCTGGAACAAGCCCGGGGCCCATTCAGCCACATAAAGAAGGCTGAAACACGTTGATTCAAATGAGGGTGTAAGGACATTATATCCTACAAACAGCAAATACATTGTTCTTATCTATACTAGGGGCACCCGCGATAAAAGGGATACCTGGGTGCCCTCTAGTTTTTTTAAAACTTAGATTTAGACTTCAGTAGAAAAAATAAGACAAGCGCTCCATGGAATATGGTTGTGCCCATCCTGGTCTTAAGGAACTAGGATGAGACATGGTGATGAAGTATGCTACTAATAAGAGTGGGTAAGGGTCTTTCAAAGCAACTAGGAGAGTTGTCTATGGGTTCTTTAGGTCTCGCCTGAGCCAGCGCGTGCGCTGCTCTGCGAGACATTTAGTAAGTGGCTTTTAAAAGTGCTGTCACACGCTTTTGCTTCTCCAGCGCTTGTAGTTATGCGCGCGCAGCCGCCAGCTTTCAGCGCCCGATCAGGCGCCATCTGGACTTGCCAGCCTGCTTTTACTTTTGCTGGCGCGCGCACCACTCGCGTGCTTTTAAAAAAATTTATTTTAGCGCTCGTGCACACAACTCCCAGGCTTGTTTGTTTTTGTCCACCACCCCACTCCAGCCGGCCTTGCACAGTGCTTTCCTCACCTCTTGCTCCATGTGCTGCCCACTGTCACTGACCTGCAGTATCCATTGTCCCAGAATGCCCCCCCACCTCCTTTTCGGTCTCCAAACAACGAACGCAATCAATAAATCTTTGTTGGTAAATAATTGCTATTGAGCAGAGTTTTAATATAAATTTATGAGCGCTGTTCGGTGATTGCTTGAGGCTAGGCGGCCGCTGAGTGAGGATTTCAGATAACACTTCTCTTCATTACGGGCACTTTGTAAGTTATTTAAAGCGTGTACACTTTGCGTGCTATGGGCTCGCGCGCTTTCCTGGGACAGCGCGTAAAACACACAAGGCTAATAAAGAGATTTGCAACTTGAGATATTTTTCGCTGCTTTTTTTTATTCTAGTTTAAATATTTTGAGTGCGGTGACACTGTTGGTGCGAAAGAAGGAAGGCGGCTGCCATTTCGGCTTCCGTAGCAGCACAACGCACTAGGGCATGGGTTGTGAGAGTTTTACCTCTTCGGTTTCGCATGATGTAGGTTGTTTACAACGAGCCTGATGGTGGAAGAAGCTAGTCTTGGTTTTAGGAAGCGGATGTAGCTAGTGGATTTTCACATCTTGCGCCTACCTGAAAACCACATTCATTAGCAAAAGCCCTCTTCCGTCGCCCAGCCTGCATCGCCTCACTCCAGCCATTCCGAACCGCACAGAGACTGGCAGGGTCCGCTACATTAATCTAAAAAAAAAAAACAGCCATTGCTTACCAGCACCCTGCTGCCTTGAACTACCAGCAGGCCTCACCTAAAGATGTACAGGTAAAGATTACCAGTGCGCATGTTTGCCACCGAACCCTCAAAGAACGTGTATGCCACCAAACCCTTACAAAACATGGATGCCAAAGCCCTCCGCATGAGACTGAATCGCAGAGCATGCATGTCACTGCTTCCTCACAGAGCATGCATGTCGCAGCACCCCCATACATGCCAACCTTTCGAGAGAAAAATAAATTGAAAAGAGTAGATTTTAGACGGGAGACACCTAAAATAACGTTATTTTGAACTTTAAAAATCGTTAGTCTCCCACGTGAATCGCATGTATGTAATTCTCCGTATCCTCACAGAACACTCATGCTACTGTATGTGCACAGAACATCCATGTTGCCATACCCTCAACAGAGCCTGAACGCCAGCCCCTCTCACCCAGCATGTATGTCAATATACCCTCACAGTCCGAGAGCGTGCATGCATGCCACTGTCCAATTTACTGAGCATCCACGAAGAGCATATGTTTGTGTGCCCTCGCAGAGCATGCCTTACTCAGCATGACATGCTAGTGTGCACTCATCGAGCATGCATGCCTCAGGAATTTATCACTGACCTCACAGAGCAGGCCTTTCTCTCCATGCCCCCTGCAACCACAGATCACACATCCGGCCATCGGTGCACGCCCTCGGAAGCCCACATGGTCTGTGTTGGCACATCCTTGTATTGGTAGCCGGACATGAATGCATGTGGCTGACTGCAGGTGTGCACTGGCCAGATAGGATCTGATGATTGTCCCTTTAATGTCCCAGAGTGAATGATTTGTTTGTTGTGCAAGAACTAAAGCAGCATAATTGTTCCTTTGAGGCACCCGGGGATAGAAACCATTCCTTGTGTGGGTCACTCTGGGGTCACAGCTAAATTGTGCTCTCGTGTCCTTCAGTCCGCATTGGAGGGGACTCTGAAAGGTGGTTTTTAGCAGGTGAGCTTATGGGTGGAGTTCAAGATGAAGATGCAGTAGCAACACAGGTCAGTTGCTTTGTTTGTTAATTCCCTGGAGCTCGGGACTGATGGCCAGTGGAGCAGTGATTGGTCCCTGTGAGAAGGTGGCCTGATGTATGCTGTCCACTAGTTCTAGTGGGCACCTTGTATCAGTCCAAACAACCCCTTATGGTGATAGGTTAAAGACAACCTTTCTTGAAAGCTATCCTAGTGGTAGCTACGGAGAGCAGCCTTCAGGCTAAGTCTTGAAGGAATGTAAAGCAGCTTGTCTTACCAGTCTATAATCTCTTGAATGATTAAATGAAAAGACAACCACACCGGTATATTTACAATATATGTTTTTAGGTTAACACACACCCCTCTAGTCTCTTCATGAGACTGGAGTTCAAAGTACTTAAGTTACATAATAGCAATCATCAGTAATAGCACAAATACACGTTTGGGCCCTAGGGGCGTACCAAACCATATACCAAAAAAGTGGTATAAGAACCACAACTGGGATAGACACTAGGCCTATAGCCTCTAGAAACGCTGGGACCCCAAGGAATCACCGAAGGTAGTGACACAGGGGACCCACGGGGACTGTATGCGGTGTGTAAACACAACCTCGGGGTCCCGTTATCTTCTATGGGCAATGTCGCGGTTGGAATTTTAAACATTCGGGACACTTCTAATCGACTCAGGACCAAACCCAGAAACACAGATACGAACGCATCTGAATACCGGATGCTGTGCATCCGGTATTCAGATGCGTTCGTATCTGTGTTTCTGATTGTGTCTTGACTCTTTAGCCACGAGGTCCAGGAGGCGTCGACGCAGTCCACGAGCCGGATTCGAGCTGTCCCACAAAGTCTGTCGAGTGCTGCGGTGTCGGCGACCAGATTGACCCAACAAGCCTTGGCAACGGCAAGTCACTGGAAATCAGAGAAAGGACTGCGGTGCAGACCAGCAAGGTCTGATGGACTCACCCAGCGAGGGTAAGTAAGGGCATGTCTGGAGCAACCAGGAAAGCCCAAGCAGAAAAGGAGTTGCCTTCGTGGGGACCTGCTAGCCATAACGCTAGTGATCGCGAAGGAGCCTCGAGCGGTCGCACTTGAAGCTGGCCCACGGGTCACTCGTGGAGTGGAGGCCAACAATCTTCGGTGCAGGAGGTGCTCAAGGCTGGGGCTACTCAGAGCCCAAAGCACAACTTCGAGGAGGATCAGGAAGATAGTGTTGCTGAAAAAGTTCACGGTGTCAAGGGGTCGCGGTTCCACGTCACCCACGATAGATACGGGCCTCAGCTTTGCTGTGGACTCAGGGTAGCCTCGGGGAAGTCTGGAAATCCACCTCTGGTGATGCAAAGACTTAGGTGTCTGGCGGGAGCTTCAGAAATGCAGACCGGTCAGTTGCTTCTTTGGGGCCTGCCAAGCAGGGGAGTCACTCCTTGACCCCAAGGGAGATCTCTTCAGTCTTCTAGTCAGGATAGAACGTTGAAGGTCCAGGATGTCCGTTGCAGAGTTTCATCCAGGGTAATCTAAAGTCCTAGGGACTGGATTCCTATACTTATAGTGAGTTTAGGGGATGGACTAACTCTAAGGCCCCACCTATGGGTGGGCCAGGAAAGAGGGGTGGTTACACCCATTTCCTTTGTCCAGTGTTGCGCCAGAGCAGGGACAGGTAGCCCCTGCAACCGGTTTGAACATGTATGTACAGGGACACCAAGTGTGCCCCCAGTGCAGGACTTCAAAGCACCAGAGAGTGCTCCCGCCCAGCCCCAAGACACATCAGCCTGTCTGGGGAGGTGGTTACACCTCCCCTCGACAGGAAACCTATTGTACAGGCCTCCCCTGCCGGAGTTTCGGTCAGCAGCAGGAGGCCAGACCCGTGTCTGTGGCAGAGGCATCCATTTTGTGATACCAGGGCTCAGGAAAGTCCTACCGGGTTTAGTCAGTGTGAACATGTCTCTCCCTCTAGAAGGGTGGAATGCTACCCCCGCCACCAGAATTGGGGTGGGGGGGGGGGGGGTAGTATTCTAAAGCGTTTGACACCAAACACGACATGTTTTGATGCAGCCATCCCAAAGTTAGCATTTACCGCGAGGTTATAATGCACTTAAGAGTATATGGTATGGCGGTATCACATAACAGCCATAAGGAAGTATTTCCGAAAGCTGCAGAGGGGCTCAGCTCATGCTTGAGGCACCCTCTCACATAAAACCAAGCACTCTGCCTTCAGGATTGTCAAGGCCTGCCATAGGAGTGGCTTATAGGTTTATATGTGTCTATATAGGGTAGTATATAGGTAGCCTATACCACAGTAAGGGGTGTAAGCCCACCCTTACCCAGGCTGCAGTAGCCGACCTGTAGTGTCATTTTGGAGTGCTTCCCAGGGGTGGCATAATACATGCTCCTGCCCCTGGTAGGCCTCTGCGGTACCTAAGCCCTAGGTACATAGTATACCATATACTAGGGGCTTATAAGGCACTCCAGAATCCAATTAGATATGCACCTAATGTACATGGAAACCACTTTACAGAGAAAGCAGATAGACTGGGGCCCTGAATAGCAGGATCCCAGTCCAACTAAGTCCTAAACCAGCAAAACACCAGGAAAAGTGGGGACAACCATATAGTCAGATTCCACCTTCCTACAGTCCCCCTTCATCCCCCAACAAGATCTTTAAACTCACACCTGTCGCTGCACATCTAAGAGATCGCCACAAAAAAGAAGCAAAAGCATTGGCAAAGCCAATAAGTAGGGCCTTGGCAAGCTGGTGCAATGGTATGTGCGTGTGTGTGTGTGTATATATATTTATATATATATATTATTTTTGCAAGCATACACTACACCTGAACGTGGTAACCAAATGCTTGCAATGCAAATTATCAATTAAAAAAAAAACCTACACTTACTTGATTGGTACGGTTGCTTCCAAACAGGCAGTTAGAACAGATAAACAACCCATTTATTTTTATTGTACATCAGCAGAAAGGTTGATTCATATTGGCACAAAGACAACATACTATTGGCTTTGAATTACTGTAAACTGAAGATATAGTTTAAACACACCAGCATGATACAACGTATATTAAAACAAGCATTGGCATAGCCAATAGGTCTGCCTTTGGGACCTTATAAGTATTTAGTTATGCAGCACAATATCCTTGGTGCTACACCATCAACTGTTGCATGGCTGAACACTTATAAGGTCCCAAAGGCGAGACCTATTGGCTATGCCAATGCTTGTTTCTACTGGTACTTACAGGTTGTTGGATACACTATTGTGTGAGCAATGATTTTGGGGAGGGAGACCGTATCCTACATCCCCACTAATTCTCTCTCCCCTTCTCATTTACTGATACTCCAGTGACTTAGTACCTGAGTTTTAGTCGTCAGTTCTAAAGATGGATGTGCTCGAAGGTTTTTGGCCACAGGTGTGCATTTCTTTTTTGGGCCCTATAGGTTTCACTTACTTTTACATGCGAATAGGTATGTGTGGCTAAGACATGCATGCCATATGAGATGCTGGGCTATGTCGTAAGACTAGTAGACAGGCATTGCTCGGTATTTCTAAATGTAAACTTTGTAATGGAAAAGAAAAAGTAAAATAGCGAAAAAAGAGGAGTGAATGGTTCAGGATTTACCGAAAGTAAGGAGGATGCTTTAACTGAAAGGAGAGAGGGCCTCAAAGCATGATAATAGCGTTTAGTTACTGCATGACACCAAATAAGTCTATGAAGAAATTGAAGACCATAGATTCACTTGGGGGCACTTTTATGAGGATTTGGCATAGGGCAGCAAAACAAGTCACCTTGCTGCGTTGCCCTATGTCAAAGTGAAAGTGCAGGAATGCACTGTATTTATCCAATACTGGCTTGGCTTCTAAGAAAGAGGGACCACAGGCGAATGGTCTTTTGTTCGAGGACTCCTTCAACCAGGAAATGAGCTAACATGTCTATAATTTCAGCTCTATTGCTACGTTGCAGTTTTTGCTCCAAATATTTTTTTGGGGCCTCATGTTTTTGGTAGGGCTGGCAAAGGCATGGACTGTTTTGCTGGCTGTTACTCGATAAAGATTCCCACAACGAAGACGAGGTTTCAGGAATCGGAGTCTTCATCACAGGTAAGCATTTTCAGTTGTGGTCTATTTCCAGTAGACGGTCGTCTAGCTCATTTCCTTCTTGCTTTCTGGGACATTACAGCAGACCCCTGAGTTTTTCAAACCGTTGAAGAATATTCCAGAAAACCCTGAAAAAAAAAATGTCAGTCAATATTGCTCTATCTCTACATTTTACAGAGGCTCAAGGGATGTTCGTATCACAAGAGGTGGAATCACTGGTGAAAACAAGACTAGAGAAAACCTTTTTCAAGACTTCTGGGTCTTAAGAATGAACAGGACATACAGAAGAAAAACAAAGTTTTCATCTGGGGATAAATTTGAAACAGTTGAACAATTGTGTTGTCTACCGTCACATCCATGTGGAGAGCATTATTTATCTGAGGGATTCCCTTTCAGAGGGTGACTGGACTGGATCTTCCCAATGTATATCTTCCCATTTCTGTCCATAACTCTTTCAGGAAATGTCTGAAGTTTCAATAGGAAAGATGTTTTTCCAATTTGGATGTCTTCCATTTTTTTCACTCCCATGGTGTTTTACAAAGGTCTTGAGGCTTGGGGTTTCTTTTTGGAGGTCTCAGGAAATAAGGTTGATTGTTTATCGAGATGATTTTCTTGTTTTAGCTCAGGACAGAAACGTCCAACATCTAGAGATGTTAATCAATTTCTTGCAGAATCTAGGGTTCTTGATAAATCAAGAAAAATCTTCATTAATACCCTCAAAGCAAATATAATTTTTAGGTTTCCTAATAGATTCAAACAAGTCAATTTTACAGTTTCACCAAACCAAGGTTGATTTGATAAAGAGAAAAATACTTCAGCTTCTGAACATGTCTTCAGTTTCTCTTGGATTGCTTACTCATCCGGTAAGTCAGTTGGTGTTTTCCATTTAAGAAGATTTTCCAGATCTCCTTCTGTAGGAGGCTGGCTTAGAATATTGTGCTCACTTATGTAAGTGTAGCACCATTCACTAATCCAGACAACCCTTATGGTGATGTTAGTGGTTTTAGACAAACTTAAAAAGCTCTCTAATTGGTAGCTGTGGAGAGCAGCTTTCAAGGCTTGATCCAGAAGTAGTGTAAAGCAGCTTGTTTTACCAGTACGTAATCTTATGGTTATGTTCAGTGAAAAATAGTGTAGTTATAAAAATACGTATTATATACACTCATTAACATATTGCAATATCTCCTATCCGCAAATATGACCACAATTCACACAATACTTTGGAAATAGAACACATAAGTAGCACAAATACACAGTGGTCTCCAAGGGGAGACGAAACCATATACTAAAATAGTGGAATGAGAACCACGACCTAAATCAAGAATGTCCCAGAAGACGTAGAAGAGCCAGGGACCCAAGAAACCACCCAAGGTAAGTGTTTAGGAACCCCAGGGAGGTCAAAGAGTGGGAACACAGCCGCTATACTCAATTCAAGTCAATGCATAAGTCGCAGTTGCAATTTTAAAGAAGAAGGACCCTTCCCAGCGGACCCTGAAGAAACCCCATGGAAGATGCAAGGTTGGAGCGTCACCCCACCTGTGGATACCCCAAAAACCAGGATACCTACACCAGGGAAGCCGGGTCCATATGTGCAAAGTGACGTCGGAAACCGATGTAGACTACAATGGAGGACTTAAAAAAAGATGCTACTGGCGAAGAAGGTGAATGTGTCCGGTGGAACCCAACGGTGGATTCAAGATGAGAGGTACCTGCAAGCAGAGGGGACAGAGTGAGTGACCAGGAGGCACGGAAGACGAATGCCCACCTATGATGGGGATGCAGGAGAGTTGACGGTGCCCTTGAAGTTGCAGCTGTGCGGACCAAGCAACGCTGAGGAAGAACAGGAGCCATTCATGAGCTGTCACACGTTGGATGTCAAGAAGCAAGGGGTCAGTGTCTGGCAAGGGCACCAACAAGGCTTGTTGAGGGCAACCAACGTAGTCGTCGAAAAAGGAGCAGTGTTGGGACTAGCAAGGTCCAAGTAACTCACCACGAGCAGGTAAGTCAGAGAAGGCCCCGAGCAAGCAGGGAAGTTCACTGGAGCCACTTCATGGGCTGGGTGTCAGAGAGAAAATGTGTTGGTACTGATTGAGGACCTTCCTGCAAACAGCTTGCTTCTGGTCAGTAAGGCTGCCTGCCAAGGCACTCCATCAACTGACCCATCAACAGGGTTCTGTGAGAGGAGATCAGGGAGAGGGTCACTCTCTTCGTCCTGTCCCGCATCAGTGGCCATCAGCAAGGTCATTTCAGCCCTGTCTGCAAAAGGTTTTAGGCAGTTCACATAAAGTACCCTGTGGGGACTTCTTGGAATGCCTAGGTCCAACAAGTAGGTGACCTCACGTTTTTTTCAAGGATGGTATGGGGGCCACTCCATTTGTCTTGGAGAGCTGCTGGAGCCACAGGCTCCAACACCCACACTTTCTGTCCTGGCTGGTAAACAGTCAGTATAGCATTTTGGCCATGCCAAGCTTTCTGAAGCTCCTGGCTGGCCTCAAGGTTTTTACTTGCCTTCTTCATATACTCAGCCATACGTGAATGCAGGCTAAGCACATAGTCCACAATATCCTGTTTGGGAGGTTGCTCGCAGCCCTCCTTAACTAGGCACAATGGACCCCTAACTGGATGTCCAAACAGAAGTTCAAAAGGGGCTGTAGCCAACCCCCTTCTGAGGAACATCCCTGTAGGCAAAGAGAAGGCCATGTAGTAAGACATCCCATTTTCTCCTGAGCTTTTCTGGGAGTCCCCTGCTCATACCTTTTAGGGTCTTGTTGAACCTTTCAACAAACCCATTGCACTGTGGATGGTAGGGTGTGGTAAACTTGTAGTTTACTCCACACACTTTCCACATTGCATGAAGTTGGTACCTCTGGCTGTTATGACCTCCTTAGGGAAGCCCACTCTGGAACAGATTCCCAGGAGGGCCCTGGCCACTACAGGAGCTGTAGTTGTACTAGTGGGAATTGCCTCTGGAAACCAAGTGGCATGGTCCACCACCACTAGGATGTAACTGTATCCAGATGCAGTTGGAGGGTTCAAGGGACCAACAATGTCAATCCCCACCGTCTCAAATGGAACCTAACCACTGGGACGGGAATTAAGGGAGACGTTGCAGTGCCACCTGACTTACCACTGGCTTGGCAAGTGACACATGAGCGACAAAACTCCTTGGTGTCCTCAGACATATAGAGCAAGTGAAAATGAGGGACAATGCTGTCCCAAGTCTTACTTTGCCCAAGGTGTCCTGCAAGGGGAATGTCATGTGCCAGGGAGAGAAGAAAACATCTGAACTTCTGGGGTATTACCAACCTACTGGTAGCACCAGGCTTGGGGTCTCTACCTTCAGAATACAGGAGACCATCTTCCCAATAGATTCTATAGGACCCACTGACATTCCTTGTTTCCTCAGCTGCAGCTTGCTGTCTGAGCTGTTCAAGAGAGGGGAAGGATTGCTGCTCCAAACTCAAGTCTGCCCTGGAAGGCCCCCCTGTCCCCAAGAACTCTGCCTGGTCAGGCCCAAGTTCCTCTGGGACAGTTCCTTCACAGGGACTGAAATCCTCTCCCTCAAGAGACTGTTCCTCACTGGGAGCTTTAGAGAAGGATAATTCCTTACCCTTACTGCTCCTTCTCTTCTCTTAGGAGAAATCAGGTCCATTTGTTCAATATCTAGTGCTCCCTTAGTGCTGAGCTGTTTGGCCGGAGCCCTGGTTACAATAAAACCACTGCCAGCGATGCCCATAATCTCTGCATGAGTCCTGAACTCTACTTCAGATCAGGATGAAGTTTCTAAATCATTGCCCAACAGTCAATCTACAGGCAGGTCTGGAGATACCGCAACTCTCTTAGGTCCAGTTACTCCTCCCCAGCTAAGATTCACAACTGCCAAGTAATGATTAGTCCTGACATTGCTGGCGTTGGTTACTTGTTACATCTGTCCATGTATGATTTGTTTAGGGGACACAAGTTTCTCTGTCACCATTGTGACACTGGCCCCTCTGTCCCTGATAGCTATTGCTTCCTGGCCATTGATTAAAGGCTGTTGCCTGTACTTGCCCAAGTTAGTGGGACTTACTATTAAGGTAGCAATGCCACCATCACAGACTAGAAGTTCTGACTAGGCCATAACCCACCTCAGAACCCAAGATTAACCTTACTAATCGCTTGGTTGCTGTACTACGACTTGTACTGGTGCTAGGGGGGAGCAGTTGATTTAGGGGCAGTAGTAGTTTGTAGGTTCATTGGCCTTTGGACAATCAGCATCTATTGTCCAATGTGTCTTTACTTTATATAAATAACACCAAGGTTTCTTTTTACTCTTCTTGGTGTTTTGGGACTCACCTCCAGATGCAGGTTTTTTGGTACCTTGAGAAGACTCCTCTTTGTCTTTGCCCTTCTTCCCACCCTTCTCCGGGGGGTTTATAAGAGTCTTGCTTCTTCTGGTCACCTCCACCACCATGGTTTTTCTGCTTAACCCTGGTGCTGACCCATTTGTCTGCCTTCTTTCACAATTCTTGGGGAGAGGTCAGATCAGAGTCCACCACGTACTGGTACAGTAGTTGGTTCTGACCATTATTAAGGATGTGCTCCCTCATTAACAATTTGTATAATCCCTCATCATCCTGTACATTGCTTCCATGAAGCCAGCCTTCCAGAGCCTTATGTCACTGTAAATGAAATCTACACAGTCCTGGGTGTGTGCCTTCTGAGGGTGTCTGGACTTAATCCTGAATTGCTCAGTGGTTAAGCCAATCCCATCTATGAGTGCACTCTTCAGGACTGAATAATTGTCAGCATCTTGTTCTCTAACAGTGAGGAGCTTATCTCTACCTTTGTTAGCAAAGGAGAGCCACAGGAAAGCTGTCCACTGCCCTTGAGGGACCTTCTGAACTTTACAGGCCCTCTGCAAAGCAGTGACCAATTTATGGATGTCATTTCCCTCATAGTAAGGCGGGACTATCCTGCTCAGGTTCCTAGTGTCAAAGGATGGTTCCCTGATTCTAGGTACACTATTGCTGCCATCATGGGACTCTAGTCCCAATTTCTTCCTAGCCTCCTGTACTTACAGGGTCTCCTTGTCAAGGGCCAATTGATCTCGTCTGAGTCTAACTCTCTCACGTTTGATCAAATGGTACTCCCTTTCCAAGGAATCCTCTCTCTTGCTAGATATGGAGGTCCCTATGGAATTATCTGAAGCATTGGAGTCGACAGAGGGAGACCTAGACCTCCTCTGCCTATTCTGAACCCTCCCAGGAGAAAGAAATCGGACATCCTCTGAACCTCTATGGGAATAGTGCAGATGGCACAGAGTTTGCCAGTGTGGAGTCCCTCTTCAGGAGCATCCCCACCCACATTGTGCTGTGTTTCTGCTTCTCCAGGATTCTTGTCATCCTGATGAAGCAGCTCTAAGAGCAGCTTAGTAGTGTAGCCGTATAAAAATAAAGGCTGGTACCACCTGCCTTTATTCTTCTAAGGCTACACAGGGTCCTTAGTTCCTGGAACTTCAGGCCACTGTACTTAGTAGACTGGGGTCCACTGTTATCCCCAACTAAAGACATGGCTACTAGGTGTATTGTGTTGTTGCACCTACCTACACTAGTGGAAATGAATCTTCCTAAGATTGGAGAAAGGGTTGTGCTAGACCAGGTGTCTCCAACTAGTTGACTGCGAGCTACCAGTAGCTCCCTAACACCTTCAGAGTAGCACACATCCGCCTTGAGTTCTTATTTGTGTTATTTTTAAATAAGCACACGGTCATAAATTTGTTTTAAAGTTAAGGGAAGCCTGTGTTTATTTTACATTATTATCATCAGGCTGCAGATAGCAGGGTCTGATAATGAGCAGTGTTCAGTCAAATTTATGACCCAGGAGCACAGAGGTGAGCAACTGAAGCACTGAGGTATTTAACTTTTCATATGAGTCCTTGGCAACTCAGTATTTGAGCTGTGAAGAAAATCATGTTTCTGAATGCTTTTAAATAGGAAAAAGTTAAATGAAAAGTTACCTTAATGATTAAAATAACTCTTCATTTAAATTCTCTCCCATTTCAAAGTTCCCATTTCAAAGTTTTACAAACAACAGGCCTCTTGCTCTCAATGGCCAGTAGACGCTGTGCCATAAGTATAGCTGGAAAAAACATTTTTTTTAAATGAGAGACATTTGTAGTGCAAAAAAATGTTCCATATTATGAATATTTTTGCAGGTCATTTTTCTAAATGTTTAGATTTATCCCATTTAAAAAAAATGAGTGCATGTTTGTGTTATACATGAAATGGTGCCACATACTGCCAAAGGTATGTCCTGTGCTGCAATTGCATACGACACAGACTCTCAGTCACCCATTCGAATATATTTCATTCATATGTGCACATGTTCATTCATCCTCAAAGACCACACTGTCACTGACACACGACAGACCTTTCATAGTGTCTCAAGTCAAAATATTTTGTTTAAACCATAGTATCTGGCTTTTTGCAAACTAGGCTTAAAGTCAATTAAGCTGGACGCGGGGGTGTCTGATAACAATGTACTAGTTGATAAGCCTTCAGTAGCTCACAATGATTTTCACTGATCAGAAGTTGCTCTTGCTACAGAAAAGGTTAGAGACCCCCTGTGCTAGACCCAATCTATCTATAAGTTCAGTAGAACTTATTTAGTCTATAAAGTATCATATGTACCTAATGCTAGTGATGGTTTTTCAATTAATCCACACCTAGATTAGCTGGTAAAACAATGCAGGCTGGAATCTCAACTGCTGCACACCAATGTAGGAGGCTGGCTTAGTATATGGTGCTCACCTATGTAAGTGTAGCACCTTGCACTGATCCAGACAACCCTTATGGTGATTTTAGTGGTCTTAGACAACTGTAGAAAGCTCTCTAAGTGGCAACTGTGGAGAGCAACCTTCAGGCTTAGTGCCACAAGGAGTGTAAAGCAGCATATTTTACCAGTACTTAATCTTATGGTGTAGGTTAAGTGAAAAAGAACCACAGAGTGTAGTTATAAAAATATGTATTTATTATAAATGCTCACTAACACATTGCAATATCTCCTACACATAGATAAAATCACAATACACACAATACCTTGGAATTAGAACACGTAAGAAGCACAAATACACAGTTGTCTCCAGGGGGAGACCAAACCATATACTAAAATAGTGGAATGCAAACTACGACCTAAGTAGAGAATGGACCCAGAAGAAGAACAAGAGACGGGAACCCGAGGAACCACCTATGGTAAGTATCTAGGAACCCCACCGAGGTTGTGTGCAGAGCGGGAACAGGACCATGTACTCAATTCAAGTAAATGGATTAGTTGTGGTTGCAATTTTAAAGAAGGACCCTTCCCAGTGGACCCTGAAGAAAACCCGTAGAAGATGGAAGGTTGGAGAATCACCCCACCTGTGGATACCCCAGGAAACAGGATAATTACACCACAGATGCCGGATGCATAGGTGCTAAGTGATGTCGGAAACCTCCGTAGGCCACAATTGAGGACTTCGGAAAGGATGTCGCTGGCGAAGAAGGTGAAGGTGTCCGGTGGAACCCCATGGTGGATTCAAGATGAGAAGTACCTGCAAGCAGAGGGGACAGAGTCTATGCCACTCAGGAGTGACCAGGAGGCACAGAAGACGAATGCCCACTGATGTTGGGGTTGCAGGGGAGTTGACGGTGCCCTTGAAGATGCAGCTGTGTGGACCAGGTAATGCTGAGGAAGACCTGGAGCCGTTCAGGAGCTGTCCTATGTTGGATGTCAAGAGCCAAGGGGTCAGTGTCCGGCAGGCGCACCAACAAGCCTTGGCAACGGCAAACAACGTAGTCGTTGAAAAAGGTGCACTGTCGGGACAAGCAAGGTCCAAGTGACTCACCATGAGAAGGTAAGTCAGAGCAGGCCTGGGCAAGCAGGGAAGTTTACTGGAGCCAAAGAAGACCATCGAGAGGACCCACAGGCCGGAGGCACAGGAGTAGCAAGAGGACCTCGAGCAGCTCACCAAAGGATGAAGGTCCACGGTGCAGAGGATGCGATGCAGGTGAAGATCTTGGTTGCAGGAGATGCTTGAGGCTGGAACTTCTTGGAGCCCGAAGATCTCTGGAGGAGAGAGTCATCAAGCCTTGGTAATGTCAAGTCTACGCTGTGCAAAGGGGTACTGCTCCAGCGTTTCCGACGAGGGATCCTGACTTCAAACTTGCTGTGAAGACAGGGCAGGCCTTTAGAGAGTTGCAGAACTACAACCTGTGTTCCTGAACCTTTCGGAGTCAGTAGGCGCTCAGGAACAGCAGACCGGTTAGCTTATGTTGTGGTGCCTGAAGATGCAGGGGAGTGACTCCTTCACTCCAAGGAAGATTCTTTCGGGTGTCTTGGATGTCCACAGGCCTTATGAAGAAGCTGTATGGAGCTTGCCAGCGCCACTTCAAAGCCATCTAGAGGCGCTGGCATGCCTCCCCACCCTGTCCCAATACACTAAGTCCTGTATGAGAGGTGGTCACACCTCCCTGTGACAGGAAACCTATTGTCCTTTGTTAGAAACGGGGTCTCTAGTTGGCAGGGGTATGTTACCCTAGTCCAAGTAGGGACCACCTGTTCCAACAAGGTAGGCCTCAAAATACCCTAGACCACCCTCTGGTAGCTTGGCGCAGAGCAGGTAGGCTAAACTCAGGATGCAATGTGTAAAGTACTTGTGCAACACATCCACAACAACCCAGTGAGACCCCCCCACAAATGGACACCACACCAGTGATTATAAAAATAAAAATATCTTTATCTCAATTCTGGCAAGGTTAAAAACGGCATGAATGTAACGTACACAATAAAAAAGGTTCTCAGGAGAAAGTGTCTTCAAAAGGTTTTCTGGAGGATTTTTATTACAACCGATCTCGTAGATTGCGCTAATTTTCTTTTTAGGCAGATGCAAGCCTGTCACAGAGGGCCTGATAGGTGACCTTGTCACGACTGGTTTTTGCTTTGAGATTGTATTCTTACATGCCTTTTAGTACCCATCATCGGTGCGTGGTGCCACTTTTAATTGGTGTTCTGCTTTGGCAGGGAAATTGTGACTCCGGGGCCAGACACGGTAAAAGTATGCCCCCAATGGCGTAATCACTAATCAGTCCATGGAGTACAGTCATCAGCGGCCCGCTATTTAAGTGAGGACAGTCCCTGGCAGGCCGTTTATCAGCTTAACACAGTCCCCGACAGGCCGTAGGTGTCCCCCCAGCACCTGTCCTACAACCCGCCCAAGGCAATACCAAGCACAGAAGCTCAGCGCGCAACGCTGAACTTTTACCTGGGGGGGGTGGTGAACGACGAGGCTGATATCCGCTCGATACTCCTGCTGCCTTTGGGGATTCTTCCTTCGTGACAACGCTGTAGGGGGGACGGACCGCCCCCGCCAAGAGCGAACGCAGCTCTCCTCCTCGGCTCGCTGTGGACGTCCCGCAGGGCGGCCCTTATGCCTGTGGTGACGCGCCCGGGTGGAATCCTGGTTGCTAGGCGACGCTGGAATGCGGCGCGGCTTCCTCGCTGGCAATAACAGTCCCGTTGTTGTGTGCAGATTTAGATTCCGTATATAGGTTTCCCGATTTATGCCCTTATATAGGTACAATTCACATTGCCCTTATTTGGACATAGAAATCCGGCCCTTATTTAGACATTGTCCGTACAAACCAAATACAGGCATGACCACCTACATCCGTCCATCCACGTCACAACGAATTCTTGGAAAACCAGACCCTTAAGCCTTTAGGAATTTTCCTCAGCTTGAATATTGATTCCTCCAAGAACTCATTAAGTATGCATGAACATCTATTCCTTAGGGGTTCATTCATGACGTTCCTCTGCCCGACTTTTACGTCAATACTGGCATTCCTAGACACCTTTAAGGTAAAAATATACCAGCACTTGCCCTGGCAAATTGCGGTTCCCGGAGGATTCGATCCAACCCAGACTACGCGGTTCGCCGCGGCAAGTTCGGAAGGAGATCGAGTTCCAGCCTGATGCACTGACCTGACGCTGCCATCCTCCTCGCAGAGAATCCAGCTCCAGTGCTCTCTGAATTCCCTTGCGGGGGGTTAGACTATCGAGTCCAGAAAAGAGATTCCAACCTCTCTCATTCTAAGGTATGGAGGTGACTAGAACTTAGAGAAACTTTTGGCAACTCTTGGCTAAACTAAAATATAGCTAGCTATACTTTAGAAACGGCACCTACTTCAAACCTCGTACTGCACTTAGGTTAGGTACACTGGGGTAGAACAATTTAGAAGCATCAGATGAGTATCACATTTTAGCTTATGTTATTTATCTATGTATTTTGATTAATATATGTCATAGCTACAAACCACGCAAGTGCAGTATTATTTTATCTTACTGCTAACCTCGAACATATTGTGCTTCGCAGTCTGTCTTACGATTGTAGCAATTCATATCTCTTGCATGAGAAATAAGACTGTTCAATAAACCCTTTTATTGAAACGCCCGTCTCTCTATTTCTGTGCAACTCTGTAGAAACGAAGTATGCACGATTGACTGAGTGAAACTGTTATCTATTGTTTCCACGATTCTGAGACTGTTCCGATTCTAAAGGGAAACAAAGTTGTCATGTTTATGCGGTTGTCAGAGACTAATCCCTTCTTGTATATTCAAGAAGTTTCTAGTGACCTCTGAGTTAGCTGGCACACACAAGTAATTAAGTTTAATATACTCGATAGAGACATACTGACCTTAGTCCTCTGTCAAATCTATAGTGTATGTTATTCCAATGTGCAGAGCCTATCAGGGAGATAGGAACTACACTACATGGCGCCCAACGGTTTGGTAAGGCACTAATTTAACGCTAGATACTGAAGTAACTCAGTCATGCTTTTCTCAGAGACCCTCTACTCATAAAACTCCATAAGACGTCTGGAGTGGGTAGGGATAATATCCGCCATAGCTGAGTAGGTCGAAAGTCCTATGTATTAGCTGTTTGGTTTTGTTCAACGTCGAAGGATACAGTGTTCCAAAATACAGTGCACCTTATCTTTGTTTCCTTGAAACTTGCTCTGCATTTTTTATTTAAACAATGTCCGAACACGGTGATTATGTCGTTGAAAACGGTACAGCTGCGGCGGACGTTACAGGTTTTAATGAAAACGAAGCGGGTGTTATACACATCCCACCAAATGTAAGGAGAGCCATCACTCTAAAACTTATAAAACATGGCCTAACACCAAAAGGTGGTAGAGCAGTTTTTATGATAGAGGCACATGAATCTCACCAGACAGAGGTATTCTATTCATGGATAGTATTCCCAGAATCAAATCCAGTACACACTTGTTTCACTTCTACAAAGAAGATGAACCACCTGAGGAATATATTCCTTTCGAGGATATTGAAATTCCACTCACATACCAGGAGCATTGCTCTGGTTTAAAGGCGCCCTAAAACATTACAATCACATTACCAGGCTCGGTCCACTAGGTAGACCAGGAGCAACATTGCCGATTTTTGCCGGCCACACACCTGACCCTGACATTGAATCAATGTCAGACGAGGAATTACTTAAAAACATACAAAAGCTAATAGAACTATACAGTTAAACCACAACTGTCTGAAAGTCCTGATAAGGTTTTTCCTAAAAGCACTCTTACGTCTTCTAAAAAGAAGTGGGAAAATAGCAAACAGAATTCCATAGAGAAGGGTTCTCATTCCCTAGGCAGGTCTCCTCCACAGAAGGAGCCCTCTGAAAGGAGGCACAACCTCAGGAATATGGACAATTTGAGAAAACCTGACAGATATCAAGATAATGATACACGTTCCTCTCGTACCTTTCAGATATCGTCACAGACATCCGAAAGAAAAGGACGGTCAGAAAACAAGGAAGAACGCGTAAAGTCCAAATACCATCAACATGTTCAGAAAAATAAAGCAAAACCTCAATTCTCCAAGAAAAAGGTAGCAGGTCTGAAGATCAGTCATGCCGAGAATACTGAGAACCCAACTCAGGAACAGAGAGAATGGGCCCAGACCATGCTGGACAGTGAAGCACAAGTTACAATAGCTTGCCAGAACCAGAAGGGACTTCTGGAGACAGTGGACTTGAATGAAGACATACAAGTAGAGACTGTAGACACCAGGGTTAGTTCTCCACATAGGTTATATGAAATAACACTCCGGATGGAGGGAGACATACCAAGAAAAGTGAAAGCACTCTTTTGGGAGCATCTTTCGAAGGGTTATGATATACTTCTAGCAGAACAGGACTGGCCACCAGAATTTGTCAGGGAGTGCCCAAATGGCGAGGCCATCATTAGGCCTGCCTTCTCCAACCATGTTCCAGTTCATTTAAAATATACATTAGCCAGGAAATGGGCAGTGGCCCAGGCCCCAGCACTGTATAAAAATCATGTAGGATGGGATGAGGACTCACCTCACCATAAAATCCAGTTAAATAATCAACCGACTGCACAAAGGCAGTACCCAGTTAAGCAAGAAGCTAAAAAACAGGTCAGGGAGATTTTAGATCAACTTGAATATCAGGGGGTGATTGAAACAGGCACCTCATCATTGAACAATCCTTTGTTTCCTGTCTTCAAACCAGACAGTTTTGGATTACAGACACTTAAATTCTTGTTGCAAAACATTTGCAGTGTAAAATGCACATACTACAGCATTAATGAATAACATTGTGCGTAAAAAATATAAAACCACATTAGACATTGCAAATGGTTTCTTTTGTCAAACCAGAAAGCAGATATTTGACCGCTTTCTGAATAATGGGGACCCAGCGTCAATTATGTCGACTGCCCCAGGGATTCAAAAACAGCCCGGGGTTATTCTCAGCAAGGGCAACAGAGTTACTACAAACTTATGATGATGAGGCATTGTCGTATGTCGATGATATATATCTGACAGACGATGACCTGGAAAGGCACTTGAACAGGGTGAGCACCATAATATTGGGCTTCACCTCAGAGGGTTACAAATTCAACTTTAAAAAGTCAAGAATTGCCCACCTCAATGTCCTTTTGCTAGGATATGACCTATCAAGTGAAGGCAAAAGCCTGGCAGCCAACTTTTTAGAAAAGTGTGCGCTGCTCCAACTGCCAAAAACGCTGAAAAATTTACTGTCGATTCTTGTTTTCCTGAATTTTGGAAGAACTTACATTTTAAATTACGCAGAAAGGGTTAAACCTCTCTACGAATTAATCCAACCTGATTTTAAAATCACACATTGGACACAAAAACACACAGAAATTTTGCGTTCACTACAAACAGACATGTTAGCAACGAAACACTTGCAAACGCGTAAACAGACGCAACTTAGTGATCCGAATAATTCTGGGTCAATGCGGATTCACCTACTTAACTTTTAACGAAGTTGAAAAAGTAACAATTGCATACAAATCCCACTTGTATATACAAGCAGAAATGAAATTCACTTCTACAGAAAAGATTCTGACAGCAGTTCAAGCCACTGTAGCAAAAGAAAGAGCCCTAGCACAGGGGAAACGCATTATAGTTGTGACTCCTGTACCAGCCCTAGAGGGAGTTACAAAGGCTAGCATTCCATATGCAAAAGCTTTACATCCGAGATGGATACAATGGGTTAATTCTCTTGCTGCAACTGATGTTGAATACGTTTTTGATCCATATTTAAAAACACAAGCATTCCTGCACTATGAACACGAATGTCCTCTGCCTACTGAAATTCTCCCTCTTGACCAGTATGAATTTGCCCAACCCGCTACGGGGAGTAAACAAGCTTACTGTGCAGCGTGTGCTATCATTAAAGGTCGCATGCGAGATGGCAAATTCAGACCAATAGTCACAAAAACCCAATCTCTAGGAGATTGTACAGCTCAGCGAACTGAACTACAAGCATTCAAGATGGCACTTGAAAATACGGATAGCAAATTCCCCACACTCATAGTTTGCGATTCTTTTTACTGTGTTCAATCTTACAATGAATATTTACAGAATTGGATTCAAAATGGTTTCAAGGATGTAAAAGGTGGCACAATCAAGTACAAATTGATTTGGGAACAAGTAATTCAGTTGCGAAACGGACTACAGAACACTCACGTGATACACACGCTGAGTCACCAACGTGATGGCTTTCACATTGAAGGGAATTCATTGGCTGATGAAGCCGCGAAAGGGGCTGTGCAAACGGCTTCCGTAGCTGCAATCACTCGTTCAAAAACGAAAATAGACAGCAAAATAATGCTGGCTGTCAATGCATCAAGCAAAGGTAGCGGTGCGGCATTACCTAATAAGTTTCCACTCAAATACTCATATATAATTGATGCGAATGGCGTTCCGTTTGCTCGAATCCCTGGAGTGGGGGATAAAGTGATTCCAAATAGGGAACGCAAAGCAGCTTTGTTTACGAAGCACATCTGGGAGAGGGTCTGATACATCAGGGATATCAAAGACAATATTAGAACTAAAAGAGATGCACTGGTGGTCAGGGATGAATACTTTCATTCACATCTTCATTAATAACTGCATAGACTGCAATAGAGATCGCAGTACATAATGCCACCAGATACCTGACTACAACATAGCCAGCTCAGTTCAGACACCATTAGACAGCAGTAGACTATCTACATGCAGGCGTCCTCTTGAAAAAATGCAACCCCAGAAACACTTAGGGGCCAATTCCGATCCTGGAAAAATTTTCCCCGTACGAATCGTATCCGGATTTTTCCCGTACGAATCGTACAAGTACCGTACAAACTGGCAAGTACGATTCGTATGGGAAAAAGTCCATACGAATCGCATTGGGAAAATTCCCCGACACGTCCTCGGGTCGGAAAATGTGTCCGACACATCCCCGGATGATTTACCGTACGAATCGGAAAAATGAAGTCCGACCGCGCAAGTACGAACCGTCCCGTCCTTCCGATTTTACAACCGAATGGAAAAAACACCGTACGGACCGAACTCCTATAGCAACCATGGAGACGTCCAAACAGGTGCCCGGTACACTCCGACCCCCCCCCAGCCCCCGCATGTACGCGCCGTACCCCCCCAGCCCCCGCATGTACGCGCTGTCCCCCCCCAGCCCCCGCATGTACGCGCCGTCCCCCCAGCCCCCGCATGTACGTGCCGTACCCCCCCAGCCCCCGCATGTACGCACCGTCCCCACCAGCCCCCGCATGTACGCGCCGTACCCCCCGTGTATGTACGCGCCGTACCCCCACCCGTGTATTTACTCGCTGTACCCCCACCCGTGTAAGTACGCGCCGTACCCCCACCCCCGTAGGGGTCCGCGCCGTACTTACGGGGGTGGGGGTCTGCGCCGTACCTACAGGGGTGGGGGTACGCGCCGTACCTACGGGGGTGGGGGTACGCGCCGTACCTACGGGGGTGGGGGTACGTGCCGCACCTACGGGGGTGGGGGTACGCGCCGTACCTACGGGGGTGGGGGTATGCGCCGTACCTACGGGGGTGGGGGTCCGCGCCGTACCTACGGGGGTGGGGGTATGTGCCGTACCTACGGGGGTGGGGGTACGCGCCATACCTACGGGGGTGGGGGTCCGCGCCGTACCTACGGGGGTGGGGATACGCGCCGTACCTACAAGGGTGGGGGTACGCGCCGTACCTACGGGGGTGAGGGGACGCGCCGTACCTACGGGGGTGGGGGTACGCGCCGTACCTACGGGGGTGGGTTTATGCGCCGTACCTACGGGGGTGGGGGTACATGCCGTATCTACGGGGGTGGGGGTACGCGCCACACCTACGGGGGTGGGGGTCCGCGCCGTACCTACGGGGGTGGGGGTACGCGCTGTACCTACGGGGGTGGGGGTACGCGCCATACCTACGGGGGTGGGGGTCCACGCCGTACCTACGGGGGTGGGGGTACGTGCCGTACCTACGGGGGTGGGGGTACGCTCTGTACCTACGGGGGTGGGGGTACGCGCCGTACCTACGGTGGTGGGGGTACATGCCGTACCTACAGGGGTGGGGGTATGCGCCGTACTTACACGGGTGGGGGTACGGCGCGTACTTACACGGGTGGGGGTACAGCGCTTACTTACATGGGTGGGGGTACAGCGCGTACATACACGGGTGGGGGTACGGCGCGTACATACACGGGGGTACGGCACGTACATGCGGGGGCTGGGGGGACGGCGCGTACATGCGGGGGCTGGGGGGATACGGCGCGTACATGCGGGGGCTGGGGTGGGGACGGCGCGTACATGCGGGGGCTGGGGGCGTACGGCACGTACATGCGGGGGCTGGGGGGGTTCGGAGCGTACTTACGGGGCTGGGGGGGTTCGGCGCGTACCGGGCCCCCAATTCCGCTCGCATCGCGCCGTACTTCACTTTTCCGGCACTTTTTGGGTGCCGTAAAATTTTGCCGTCCGGACTGGTGTTTGTACGAATCGTACTTCCTGGTTCGTGAAATGCAGCCTGCATGCGTCCCGACGTCACGTCGGCGCTGTCCCGGATCACATTGGTATGTGTTTTTACAGTCGGTCGGTGTTTTTTACGACTCGTACGGAAATGGTGTTTCCGTACGAATCGTACTAGCAAGTTTGTAGGGTTTTTTTACCGGGTACGAGTCGGACGGAGAAAACCCTCCAACCGATGGTTCGTACCCGGTTTTTCCAGGATCGGAATCGGCACCTAAGTCTTGGTTCCTATGGATGTGGCCTCAGCGCTCGGCTGACGCTCAAACTGTTATAAAAGATTTGCGAGTCTTTATCGGCACATAGGCAATTGGCACACTACATTCTGACCAGGGTCCTGCATTTAGCTCTAGGGCTTAAAAAGAATCCATGGCCAGTCTGGGCGTAGCATTGCGGTATTCTTCTCCATTCCATCCTGAGGGAAATTCTGTTGTGGAAAGAAAAAAACAGGACATAAAGCAGCTATAACAGCTAGGGTATTAGGTTCGGTTGATGGGTGGGTCAAACATTTATATGGGGTCCAGCGTGCAACAAACAATTTGCTAAGAAGTGCTCTAGTGGGTGTCACTCCATATGAGGTCCTGTTTGGGACTAGAATGTTGGTTCCGGACTTAGATATGAAAGGCACAGTGGTGGAAAACAAACAATTTGATATCAAAGATTGTTTGACTGTTTTACAGGACTTAAATGAACTTAGAACGCAACAAAGCAACGTGGTCCCGAAGCCAACCGCCACTGAGAAAAATCCGGCTGTCCCAGCAAGGCTTGTCTGGATCCCAAAGCTTGGGGATCTAGTCAGAGAAAAGATTGTGGACAAGAAGGAATTTGGGCCTTCTTACAGACAACCAGTACCTGTCCTAGCAATCCACGGATCAAGAACAGTACTTTTGCCGTCCCTTGCTGGTAAAAAGGAGAAAAGATTTGTATCCATCGACCTGATCAAACCACACTATGTGGCCGATACTGAACAGTAGGCCAAGTGGACTCCACCAATGTAGCAGACGCACTCCTCTAGCTACAATCCAAGAGGTTCAAACTGAAAGACTCATCACCTTTGAAGATTCGACAATAAGAAATAGAGGACTAAGCAACAATGCTATGAACATTGTACCTCTTGAGACCCAAATAACAGTTCGTCCAGATACACCTGTTTACAACGAAGTAAGAAGTGATCAACTGGTTCCAGCAATTTCATCAAATATGGATGCAATTCCAACCATTGACAGAATTGCTTCTGGCTATTTCATGAACTTTGATACGTTTTCTGAGGATCCCAGCAAGCCTGAAACAACGCCAGTACAAAGAACTTTCAAAGAACAAGCAACAGACTTTTTTCATCTACTGGAAAAGACTTATCTGGTTTCATCATGGATTGAACTATGGATTGTTTTGGGATTATTCTTCTTTCTACTTTGGTTAGCTCTGGTAATAACTCTGGGTATGCTGATTAATGGAAGATATATTCAAATGGACACAGCAAGTAAAAGAGTGAACTTACATCGTGAAGCAAGAGACTTGTCAGCAGTGAACATCACATCGATTCCTATACCAGATGGTATAGTTTGGGACAAAACCGAATATGACATTTTTGGCCCGTTGGAGCTTTTGAAGATTCCACATTTATTTAAAATTTCATTAAGTGACTTTATTACCTCTAATATCTTTTCTGATGATTGGGACTTCGAGACTGTTAATAATATGATGTCTGATCTAGAGATATCAAATGCATTTACTAATAATGAATATTTACAAGGTTCATCAGACTATGAACAACTGTATTGTTATAACCACTATGGTCATAATTTTTTGCATAAATCTGCAACACCTAGAAATGTATTTATGTATAACCAATGTGAACATTGTCCTACGCCACCAAAGGGTAGCTCAAAAACATTTGCAATGAAATTTCCATATTTTTCATGGTTTAATATCTCGGATGCAGAGACATTTTACTTTAAGAATGTCAATAAGACAGGAATGAAAACTATGTTAACGAATACCAACCAGATTTATTCTACAGCCTTTATTGCCCAACTGTCTAGACAGGGTTACGACTTTTGGAAAGACAACATTGAGACGAAAACTGTCTGGGGTACTAAAGATTGGCAAGTACAGGGAATAGAAGCTTTGTTTAGAGCCTGTATCATCCCTGAGCAAATTATGTTTTTGAACGACACTGTCTAACAAACATCATGCCTTGGAATAGCCAAGATAAAAGACATGAACACTCCGTCTATACCTGCACCTACAAGTGAAAGCACTACACAGGGGAAGGTCGACGTACATTCTATTTTGAAAAATAACAGATCAGATTCTGAATGGAAAAAATGGTTGCTTTGGCCCTTAGACACAAACAACTGTCAAGATAGATTCCTGAACAAGACACAAGGTTTTACCTTTTATAGGCCAGACCCACGTCATGTCCAAAGACAGCATCCGGGGGTAGTAACAACTTACAGTGTAGGGAAACTTTGCCTTGATTGGCTACAGAAAGCTACACTAGAGGATTTAAAACAACACAACTTTACTTTAAGAAGGAGCAGACCTTAGGGAATTCTTGCTAGGACCAAGAAAACCGCGTCAAAAACGTTTCATATAGGCCGGTATCTACGCTGCTTATAATGAAGCATGGAAGGTCACCCAAGCAGAGACTGCAGAATGAATACGAGAAATTGATCGTATTAATTTAGAGAAATCTCTCTCTGTAGTAGACAATGGGTTAGCGACTCTGTCGTCCAGGACATGTTCTTTGGACAGCATTGTATCCTCTGTCATAGACATCATGGAACAAGACTTGGTCATGTTGCAACATGGTCAGTCGCAGCTACGTTCTATCATGCTATTAGGCTGAACGCTTCAAAACCTGCGTTCTGGCTATGTGCCTTGGCGTTTAATCAATACTACGTCACTGTTTGCAGAATTCAATCTCACTGATAGACAGATCAAACTGCCACAAAGGGGAGCAGACTATACGGTGCTGAGCAGTGAAAAACTGGAGAAATTACCATTCACAGTGACAGAAAAACCAGCTACTGAGTGGATCATACATGGTAAGAGTACTCTGCCTGTTACGACTTTCCATTTTCAGTATTGCCTAAAAAATATATCAGCAGGCAAATATGAAAGGTTGGGTAAAGAATACATCAAGACATCCTGGGATTGACCTTACACACACAGATGTTGGAGTGGGGGACGTGAAGTGTTTCTTAGCGGTGAAAACTGTGAACACGCACTAAGCGGTTCTCTCCTTTGTCAGGGTATTAACTTACACGGGGCCTGTGACGGTTCCACAACATTCTTATCCTGCCACCTGCACGGTTCACCGACAGCAGTGATTAATCCAATCTTTGGTCAACTTTCAAATGGGAGTTACATTATGTTGAATGATCAGAGCTGCTGTATCCCATATCTAGTAACGGTTACATCCAGGGTCACTTGCTGTATGCAAGTCTTGTTTCCTCAAATGGACATAGTCAGGGAGTCGCCTTTATGGCCTTCGCTGAATATCTCTTCTATACAAATTGATACTCTAAGCAGAATGAAAGCCATTCTTTTACAAAAAACTGTGCCTTTGACCTCTGCCAAAGAAACCTATGATCTCCAAGTCGCAAGGACTTCTGCGGAGATGCATACCCTTTTGTATACAAACTGCCCTGTGCATTTCTCAGAAATGTTAGGTTGTATCTTAAACATGTCTGATATGAGCTGTATTGTACATGTATTTAAGAATGTGTGTGCAGGACTGTTAGCACCTTTTCAAGCAGTCCTCGGAATTTTTCCAAACTTCGTGCACTCCGTGTTTGGCAGACTGCCGCTCCTTTTAGCACTCGTTGCAAGGATACTATTTTTGCTCCTATTGCTACGATATGGCAAGCCAAATCACCAGCGACACCCAGTTCACCATGGAAAGAACTCTATTGGAGATGAAGTGTCGTGAGCCCATTGTCCAAATTCTGGGTTTACCTCGTCTACGAGAATTAAACACCACTTGGTTTCTGTCATTCAGACAAATCTGGCAAGATTGCATTTTACCTGTTCTACACTGCCTGCTATGCGGTGAAGAATACGTGCTGGACATTTGTCTGACACTTCAATCAGTCATGCCTATGCATATCAATACTCTGCTGGACCCGATAACAGACCATGCTATGGGTTGTCCCCAGCGGCTACCAATCCTGATGGCGGCATTCATTGAGATCTCACAGACGCAACATGCTACTAATGAGGTACGAGAGGAAACACCAGGCGCGCAAGTAACATCCAATCCGGACATTGCTGATGGTTCCCATGCTGAAGGCGATAGTTCGCATCTATGTGCTGTTGATCTTCTACACAAGGTATTCCAACTCTCACCCACAACGGTAAACAACTTGTTGTCTACAGGATTAGAAAATGTTATGTTTTCTTCATCCCCACACACTGACTTTTGATTCAAGCACACAGTGTTCCGGAGAGACTCTGAATTTGGCATTCATTCTTTTTCATACATAATATTGACTTTGGAACTTTTTCTATGATTATATTTTTTTCAGCTTCCCAGTCCCAAAATTGTATTTTTCATTTTTTGGCACAGTAATCTGCTTATAGTAGAACTATTCATAGAGAACAGAATTGTTTGATAACACTTCCAGGGACAGTATGCCACCTTGTCATGAATAACAATTTGACTTATGTAACCTGATATGAAATGGTTTTGGCCCCTTTTTTTTCTATATTTACATTGCCTTTAATATATACAACACTTTATGCATAGCAATGGTTTTGTAATGTATTTTTAGAACATATGTTTTAGATATGTTTTTAGCTTATTTTAGCAAACCCATGCAATACTCTGTTTTAAGATATGTTTAGAACGTTTAGGATTTAGTAACATCATTCATACGAAACTGGACTGGGTGTTGTGTGCAGATTTAGATTCCGTATATAGGTTTCCCGATTTATACCCTTATATAGGTACAATTCACATTGCCCTTGTTTGGACATAGAAATCTGCCCTTATTTAGACATTGTCCGTACAAACCAAATACAGGCATGGCCACCTACATCCGTCCATCCACGTCACAACGAATTCTTGGCAAACCAGACCCTTAAGCCTTTAGGAATTTCCCTCAGCTTGAATATTGATTTCTCTAAGAACCCATTAAGTATGCACGAACATCTATTCCTTAGGGGTTCATTCATGACGTTCCTCTGCCCGACTTTTACGTCAATACTGACATTCCTAGACACCTTCAAGGTATAAATATACCAGCACTTGCCCTGGCAAATTGCGGTTCCCGATGGATTCGATCCAACCCAGACTACGTGGTTCGCCACGGCAAGTTCGGAAGGAGATCGAGTTCCAGCCTGATGCACTGACCTGACGCTGCCATCCTCCTCGCAGAGAATCCAGCTCCAGTGCTCTCTGACTTCCCTTGCGGGGGGTTAGACTATCAAGTCCAGAAAAGAGATTCCAACCTCTCTCATTCTCAGGTATGGAGCTGACTAGAACTTAGAGAAACTTTTGGCAACTCTTGGCTAAACTAAAATATAGCTAGCTATACTTTAGAAATGGCACCTACTTCAAACCTCGTACTGCACTTAGGTTAGGTACACTGGGGTAGAACAATTTAGAAGCATCAGATGAGTATCACATTTTAGCTTATGTTATTTATGTATGTCTTTTGATTAATATATATCATAGCTACAAACAATGCTATTGCAGTATTATTTTATCTTACTGCTAACCTCTTACATATTGTAATTCGCAGTCTTTCTTACGATTGTAGCAATTCATATCTCTTGCATGAGAAATAAGACTGTTCAATAAACCCTTTTATTGAAACGCCTGTCTCTCTATTTCTTTGCGACTCTGTATAAACGAAGCATGCACGATTGACTGAGCGAAACTGTTATCTATTCTTTCCACGATTCTGAGACTGTTCCGATTCTAAAGGGAAAAAAAGTTGTCATGTTTATGCGGTTGTCAGAGAATAAATCCCTTCTTGTATATTCGAGAAGTTTCTAGTGACTTCTGAGTTAGCTGGCACACACAAGTAATTAAGTTTAATATACTTGATAGAGACATACTGACCTTAGTCCTATGTCAAATCTATGGTGTATGTTATTCCAATGCGCAGAGCCTATCAGGGATTATAGGAACTACACTACACCATTGCAGACTCGGGGCCAGCAGCGGTGATCTTGAGGACAGCCTTAAATATGGTCTTCACTGGGGCCAGCGGCGGTGATCTCGGGGTCAGTTTTGAATCCGGTCGGCAGTAGAGTGCAGGCACCCGCGCACCGCGCTACGGGGGTGCTTTAGTGACGTGCTCCGCTCGGGCCAGCGGCGGTGACCTCAGGGGACAATTTAGATCGCGGTCCAACTCTGGCCCACGGCGATGACCTGACGGCAATTTTATGGATGGTAGATGTCCCTCAGTGGAGTGCAACCCCACGCAGACCGCGTGGTGGTTGATCTTGAACATGGAGTCCTCTGTAAGCAAGTCAGGTTTAAAATTGGACGCAGCTCCACGGGCACGGTGCTGCAGGGACAGTCTTTGGAGTCTGTAATCCTTGCGAGCCCCCAATAACTAGGGGGCAAGTCAGTCAGCTGTGGAGACACAGTGGAGGTGTTGTTTTAGTCCTCCCTAGCAGGGCAAGATCAGCAGGCAGTAGGGCAGCTCAGCAAGTTGGGGCAGCAGTTCCTGGGAGCAGTCAGCCTCAGCAGTGTGGCAATCCTCCTGACACATCAGTCTTCACTACAGCAGAGATTCTTCCTGGTCCAGTGGTGTAACAAAAATGTGTGGCCAGGCCCTTCCCTTTTATACCCTGGTGCCTAGTCACTAGAAGGGGGCAGAAGCTTCTGGACGGGTCTAGGGGGTTCTGGGGTGTTCCCCGCCATCCCTGACCTGGCTCCTGGCTGTCTACAGTGACAAAAGAAGGGTCGATAAGCCTATTGTGGGGCAGCCGGGCCCAGCCTATTCATGTGTAAAGGTGTGAATCACCACTCCCTCCTCACAGCCCAGGAAGGCTATCTGCATGCAGATGGGAGGGGGGGGAGTCTGCAGTGCACAAACTAAGTGCAGGCAGGAAAATTTCCACTTTCTAAAAGTGGGATTTCTAAAGCAGTAGTGCCCAAACCCCATATACCACTAGAGAGGGTTCCCCGCTATGATTCCAACTATACCAAACATGACTTATTAGGTCCCAGTCAGAGGTTATCCCATAAGGGGGGTTCCCAATGTTAACCTATGGAGGGGTAGGCCTCACTGCAGTAGCAGGGGCCTGTGGCAGGTATGCCAATGTCACCATGTCTTTAGGGGTGGGCACCTGCACCTTAGCACTGTTTAGCAGTGGTAAGGTGCCCAGAGTCCTAAGTCCAACAAAAGTGTAGGGTCAAAGTGGGAGGCAAAAGGGCAAAAATGTAAGGGGAGACCGCCCTAAGGCTGACAGGTCCAACATCCTGCCTTTCCCTGCTTGAGCTTGGCTAAGCATCAGGAGGGCAGAATCGTGTCTCTGGTCGGCAGCAGCCAAAGTTTGCTGTACGGGTCTAGAAGACTGGTACCTAGAGCACTGAGGGCCTCCCGGAGGAGTTTACACTGCATGGAATCATACCTCCAACACCTTTTACGCTGTTGGGGTATGATTCCAACATGTTTGATACCAAACACAAGAGGGTTCATTACTGCAAATGTAGAGATAGTCGTCACATAATGATGCATGGCCAATCTATATATTGTAATGGCTGATGCACTTACAACCCGGGAGAATGGACTCCAAGGGTCGTAGGGGTGTCCTCCTCACACTTATAATCAAGCACCCTTCCTTCAGGATGGAAAGGCCTGCCTTAAGCGTGACATATAAGTTTTAAGTGCAGTGACCTCAGATATACGGAAACATATCTGTTGTAAGTGGTGCAAGCACCAGCTTCCACAGGCTGCAATGACAGGTCTGTAGTCACAATTTGAGTGGTCTCCCATGGGTGGCATTCTACATGTTTCAGCCCATGAGGAACCCCTGGTGTACTTATGCCCTGGGTACCTTAGTACTATATACTAGGGACTTACAAGGGTACACCTGTAGCCAATCTGGAGTGTACCTAAATACTCACCATGTCCAATTTAGGATAGAAGCACAGAGACTGGGGTCCTGATTAGCAGGATCCCAGTCATACTAGTCAGTAAAACATAATGACACCAGCAAAAAGTGGGGGTGACCATGAAAGCAGATCCTACTTCCCCACACCATCATTATCTGGCGCTTGAAGACTGACAATTCCCAACTTCAGCAAGGTCTCCTTCGTACAGATTCTATAAACTTAGGTCAAGAATCCGATTTGGAACTTCATCGGTGGCTAGATCATCTTAGTGCTAGGAACCGAAAGGCAAATTTTCCATTCCCCCACAGATCTAGCCTTAGAATTCAATGCACACCTTGCAGGGTAGGGAGCAAGGTGAAGCCAGTTCCCCGATTGGTGATACATGGTGAGAACAGGGGTCAGATATGCATATAAATTGTTTAGTGATGGTTGCAGACTACTTTGCAAACTGAACCTTCAGAAAAGACAAGATAAGTTGTTCCATTTTCCTTTGTATGTACAACTTTATGGCAGTCAGATAGATCAATCATTTAGGATGAAAAAGATCCAGACCCTTGTCAGAGATGGACAAGAGATTTTAGGAATTTTGTCTTCTAAGGAAACTTTTAGTTCAAGCGTAATACCTACCAGGCAGTCTCAACGCAATGGTGGCCAAGGTTCCAGACATCTCCAGGATTCCAGCAACTGGAGGCTGCATTCCATCAGCTTCAGAAATGTTTCTTCCAAATAGGGCCCTTTCTCAATAGATGGATTTACTCCTTTCACTATGTTGAGGGGTAAGGAGGTCACAGGAGACGAAAGCTATGCGTTCAGTGTTTTTATTTAGGAAACAAGGTTGGTAGTGTGAGATCACAGCTATTGGTTCCCGTCGGTCTTCCCAGGAAGGCTAGTCTTCTCTCGGCCTTGCCTGCTTACTCCTTGCGGTACTCCGGATGAAGATGGGAAAACGGGATGAACCAAGGGAAAAAAACAAAGCAGAAACAAAAACGGCCTTTAGTTTCAGGTGTTTTAAACTCAGGTGCAGGTCGGGGGTGCAGGATCACCGGTTTCTGCGTCCGAGGAGGTGCAGACAGGGGGTACTGACACCGGGGAGAGGTAAGGAGGAAACCTAACCTGTACCGCCCCCGCCGCTTCCTCCCGTATACAAGGAGTCCTCCCTCTTCCCTGGCCCCAGGAATCTCGCACGCACCTGTTGTAGCCACGTTCCTCCGGGAACGTGGCTGGGCGGTGAGTGGTGCCGGCCTCCGGGCTGCTTGTCCGGGGGTCTCCTGTCGGCGCGCGGGTATTCCGGGACCACACTCCGAGACTCCGTCTCCGTGGCTCCTCTTGCTGGTTCCTCGTCTGCTGCTCTCTCCCGCTGGTCAAAGACAACGACCTCATTGGCTGTTGGTACTTTTAACTCCGCTGTCGAAAGTGGAGGCCCCGCCCTCGGGTCAAAGCTGCCGTCTTTTCCCAGTTAAAGGGCCAGTAGCTTGGGGTCTGAGGTCACTGGTGTTCGCTTAAACCGATATCAGCATAGGGGGCTGTGGAAGAAATAAAGGGGAGTTCTTAGGGGACAGGTGTCGATCGGGCAACAGCTTGTCAGAGGAGCCCGCTCCCTGACACACTATGATTGCTCGTCTCTTGGCACAGGTTGTCTGTCAGAAAGCCACATCAGTTCTTCTGACCTCCCTTCTTGCAAGCTTAACCCTGGTTCTATTATGTCCTGGCACTGTCCATCGCTTGTCCTGTAATCTTTTTGTTGCTTCAGAATATTCTGCTTAGCCTGCAGTGCACATTCAATCCCTAACGTTGGTAGGATGGAATATTTGAGTTCTGTCTGGAGAACCTGAGGTATTTCTGCAGAAGCTTCAGATCTCATATTCCAATCCTGGGTCCTAGTTACCACTAAAGCATATCTTTCAGCATGGTCAGTATGCTATATTTGGTGCCTGAACAGAGATTTCAATCCCTTTTCAGATGATGTAGTCTCAATTATAAGATCTCTTTAGCCTCCCAATGAAAAGCTTGTGGAACCATTTATACATATAGATCAGTCATCTCTGCGGAACATATTTGGGAGAATGAAAGACTAGTGGGAGACCATCCTCTTGTTGGTTATCTTTTGAAGGGAGTACAATTTTCTAATCATCCAAAACCTAAATATAATATGATGTGGGATGTAAATTTTGTTTTAAATTAGTTTATTTCTTGGCTGGATAGTAATTTTATCATTTCATTTTAGTCTGCAAGGCTTACTGTTTTGCTGTGTTTGATTTCTTTAAATGTCTTTCTGATGTTCGAGCCTTAGAAGTTTCTTCTGTTCGGTAAACCAGTGAAGTGTATTTCAATGAGCTTAAAAGGACCATACAAACCTGATGTCAGTACAATACTCAAATACTCCTCTCCAACCTAAACTTTGTGTGGGCAACTGTTTGAAGATGGATATTGATATTAGGGTTTTGAGACTGTCCACTTTCAGGCAACCTCTGATTTCTCTTATGGAACCACATAAGCCTGTTTCCTCATCTTCTTTGGCTCATTGGGTAAGATGAGTCATGCACCTTTCTGGAATTGATACCAGTTCTTTCGGAACTCACTGCTCTAGAGAGCAACGGTCGCTTAAGTTTTTTGGTCTAGGCCTAGGGATCATCTTGAGGACATTCTCAGATCTGCAGATTGGTCAAATGTCTCCACATTTTGAACATTTTATTGTTAGTTTGCTCCTTGTGTACACATTCTGTTGTAGCTATTCTTTAAACAAGCAGAACAGGAGCCTCCCGTCTTGTAATAAAATGCAGATTTTCTTAGCTTTAGTACAGTTGAGTTTATCGTCCATCAGATGCCAAGATGCCTGGCAGAATTAGCATGCGTAGGGCGGGCACCTAAGCTAGTGGGCCACCACGCAGATGAACATTGACCAAAAAGAGAACCTCAATTATTCTCAATAAGTTAGATATACATTCTGTTCCTCAGTGCTCTACACCTTCTATTACAAACAGAGGGGCCATGTATAGGATATCTTTTTGCCTAAGTTATCCAATATGTTTGTGTCGATACACCACAAGGCCTCTCAGTGCAAGAAGCTGTGCGAATCTTATAGTGGAAAGTGAAGTGACAGGGAAAAAAGAGAAGACTTTGGAATATGAAGGTTTTTAGCCTTTTTCTTAAGCTCAAACGGACCACAGATAGATTAATGTCTATGGGCAAAGAATGCCAAAGGCTGCAGCAGACACAGGAGAAAGTGCAGCCTTGTGTACGTGTTTTCTTGAATATCAGTACCACCTCCATTAAGAGAATGGCAAATACTGCTCAAGGATTTGGGTGGGAGGAATCGAAACTCTGAGTTCAGAAATGTGTGGTACTGCTTGTGCATTAGTGATGCATAACGCCCTGAAATGTGTTTGCTTCTCAAGTGGCAATCAGTGAAGGTGTTTTAGTTTGAATATTAATTTCTGAGGCTATTTGATTGGTTCATTTCTGGACGGGCAGCAAATGCTGAGGAGATGCTGCCAAAATGAACTCTGAGTCCATTACTTTGCCCATTAATTGCATTACCGTATGCACATCATTATGGCGGTTTGTTCAGTGACTCAGTCAGTCAGTCAGTCAGTCAAAATTACTTTATTCGGCTCATATCAAGAGCCATAAAAGTGCAAAGCATCACAATAAATACAATATATATTACATTTAAAATAGGCATATGCACATAATTAAAAAACACTACATTAAAATAAGACAAGGTCAGGTTTGCTCATAAATCACAATCAATTTTAAACAAGACTAAGACCACTTGATTTTTTTTCTTAATCTCATCGCAATAGTCAAAAAATTTGCAATGTTAAAAATCTCCCAGGTAGTACTTAGCAACTGGAGATACAAAAGTGCAGGTTTGACTTGTCTGAATCCCTTATTCTTGATAAGTGGGATGATGAATTTTCTGCGGAGAGGGGACAAATGTTTACAAAAAAAGATAAGATGAACAGTATCCTTGAGAGAGTAACTGTCACATGAACAGATCTCTAAGTCCCTGTCCTTCATCCATCCTGCGGAATCAGTGAACAAAAGATGGTATTTGTTCAGTCTAAACCTTGTCAATAAAAAGCGATGGTTCATATTATTCACAATGGTCAAGTAAGGTTCTATGCTGCATGTAGTTATTAATAGCTGATGGGCCTTTACTGTAGGTTTTATTAGCTCCTTTTCTTCTCTGGCTAAAGTAGTTCTGCGCTTATATATATCTTTTACCCATTTGAGGTCTCCCTTAGAAAGATTATTGGGATTATCGAAAATGTCTGGGCGACCTATATCGTCACTTAAGCTCTTAACATAACGAAGCCATGGGATAGCCCTTCCGAACTCAAGTGATAAACAGTCAGTTATAATTTCACGATTTAGATCGAGTTCCGGATTTAGCCAGATTGATAACCATTTTAATAGGGGGGCTAAAGCTATCTGATCAGTTAGGTAACCAACCCCACATTCTTGATGTACAATATAACCCGAGGTAGCCTGGGGAAGCGATAGAATGGATTTTAAAAACTTGTCCTCTACCACCTGAAGTTCCTTCACATTTTTGAAACCCCACAGGTCCGCACCATACATAGCTATGGAGATGCATTTGGCCGCATAAATGTTCAGAATAGCTTGCATGGGTTTCACCCCCAGTTTACGAGCAAAATCCAGAACGCCTATAATGGATCTAGCAAAGGCATTACGTTTTGCAACTAATTGAGGGGCCCAGGATGACTTGTCATCAAAGATGACCCCCAAGTATGGGAAGCTGGTGATTCTAGATAAAACGTGGCCCTCACATAGCATGGTCTTTATTTTCTTGGGTTTACATCCTACAGTCATGACGTGAGATTTAGAAAAATTCACGCTTAAGTCAAGTCTTTTCATGAAGTCGGCAAATGTGTCTAAAAGACTTTGAAGCCCTACTGCTGTACGCGCTAGCAATGCAGCATCATCTGCATATAATAGTGCAGGAATTTGATACTTCCCGGCCTTAGGGATATCCTTACAAGACTCTTCTAAGGCAGTGGCAAGGTCATTGATGTAAAGTGTAAAAAGGAGGGGAGCTAAAATACAGCCCTGCCTTACACCATTGGAGATTCCAATCTTACCAGTGCAGTTACCCAATCGGTCGTATCTGACAGTAGCAGTGAGATCTCTATGGAGATCTGCTAAGAAATAGACAAGATTATCGTCTACTCCCTGCTTGAGGAGGAGATCCCACAGTTTCGACCGATTCACTCGGTCAAAGGCCGAGGATAAGTCCATGAAGGCCAGGTATAACGTCCCTTTCTTAGCTATAGTATATTTGCCTATTAAAAGGTAAAGATTCAAGCTTTGGTCGATAGTGCCACGGCCCTTACGGAACCCATATTGTAGGCACGAAAGGGTGTTGGTATCCTCCAACCAATCTGTTAATTTACCCAAAACTACACGCCCCAGGACTTTAACTGCGGAATCAATGAGTGAGATGGGGCGATAACAACTAGGGTCCCCTCTGTTACCCTTTTTAAAAATGGGTATGATCACAGACTCGGACCAGGTGTCCGGAATGCCTGCGACACAGACCCTATTAAAAATGTTCAGCAAAACTGTGGACCAAGTCTCAATGTCTGATTTAAAAAGGTCCGAGGGGACGCCATCGGGACCCGGAGCCTTATTGCTCGTCATCTTGCCGATGGCCTCAGCCACCTCGCCCTTGGTTACGAATAAAGTGTATTGTTTTGTAGTGGGAAGGGGGGGGTTTGATCCACCGTTCATACCCACTTCGTAGACTGACTTGAAGTGAGAGTACCACTGGTGAACCCCGATACCGCAATCTAATTGAGTATTACAGGGATCGCGAAAGAAAGGTTTATTAACAACAGACCAGAACTTTGCACTGTTGCGAAGGACATCAACGGAAGAAAGTTCCTCCCAAGCGTCCTCCCGGATCTCCTTTTTCCTGGTATCCAAAGTTTTAGTATAATCTTTCCTAAGTTGGGCTATGTTAGACCGGTTCAAAGGTTTACTGCTCAAGGCCGCCCTCAATTTTCTGTTGGCCAAAGAACAATTTTTGTCAAACCAGCCTAAATCTGCCTTGTCCATTGTTTTCACTGGGCACCGAAGATCAGCTGAGATCTGGGAGCAGATTGCGGAATACGCCCCTAATACTTCCATGTTCCCTGCTTCCAGGTCAAGACAAGTGGTCAACTCAGGGCCAACCTTCTTTTTCAGATTTGCAAAGAAATCCTCGGGGATAACTTTGTCCCATCTGATTCTGCGATCCTGATCAGTTGGGCGAATATGAGATTTGTCCGTTCTGTCGGCGACTATAACAGGCTGTAAGAAAAGATCAGACAAGATTAGGACCACAGGATTATGGTCACTAAAATATGTCCAAACTGCCGAATATTCCTTAGTCGAGTTCCTCAATTCTGAACTGATAAAGATATAGTCGATCACAGAATATTTCCCATTCCCTTTAAATGTTGGAATATTCTCATCCACCATGGCAGGGAGTAACAAGCCATGGTCAGCAAGAGTTGTTTCCAAAAGTGCACCCTGTGAAGAGTGCTCAAAATGGGCCTCCCGTGATTCAGTTGGGCCTAAGGGATCCACCAGATAGCATTTTTCTGGGCATCTGTGAATATTAAAGTCGCCCATGATAATAATAGGACAAGTTGTCTCAATTTTCTCTCTAAAATTAGCCAAAAAACAATGTAGTGCGGTAAGATGATCAACCGTGGTGTCTCTATAAAAGGAATTATAAAAATTAACAATTAAAAAATTACTACCCCCATTAAGGGAGATCTGAACTGCCAAACAGTTACATGAGCCTGTATCGCGTTGAGTCAGCGAGGCGGGAATGCTAGCTGAGATCAGGGTGACCAAACCTCCCTTGGCCCTCCCCATATGAGACGGTACAGCAGGTGCAAAAAAACTTTTATATCCATCTAAACTCAGCGTGTTGTCCGTATCCCAAGTCTCTTGGAGACAGATTACTTCGCCTGAGCAAATAAGTTGTCTCCAGGCCGGGTCATCTGTCTTATTTCTTAGCCCTGCTATGTTCCAGGAGACCAATTTGGTTAGAGGGCCCGTGGGACCATTACAAACACTATTAACTGTCAAAGGTACCATATCTGGAACTGCTGGCTGAGTTTCAGGCACTATACTTAGTTCTAGCTGCCCTAGTCACTCATTATCATCCAAGGTGGATAGGGCAGAGTATCTGTTGGAGATAGGTACGACAAAATCAAGGGGGGCGCAGCTATTTTGGAAGTTAACGGTCGTCCTTGGGTCAGGAGCGGGGGGATAGAAAAAACCCAAGGGGAAGACATTAACATAATCATAATGAACTCTGACAGAACCTGCCTGCCTCAGAATGTCCTCAACCAACCTGGGAGATCTAAAACTTATGACAATGCAGTCACCATCTAAGCACTTGTTAGTCTTACCCACCCAAGGTACACGTCTAATCATCAAAAAATTATTATGTAAGTATTGCCCCAGTACAGTTTTATTTGACAAATAGTGAAGGGCTTTGTTCTTTAATGAGGACCAGTGTTCGCTGTTTCCGTCCACAAGCTTTGGAACATTAGCTAAAATAATAGAATAGGGGCATGCCTCAGGAGGTAAATGTAGTGTCGAGTCCCTCCCTGGGGGCCGATCCGCAGAACAGATCCTCCCCCTTGGGGTCAGCTTGGGTATTTTCCTACCCTGAGATATAACTTCAACAATAGGGGGTTGGGAAATGGTAGAAGAGCCTAAAGCTGGGGTAGTGCAAGGAAGTGTAGGTTGCTGGTGTGTGGTGATCATAGAATCCAGCATGTTGTCAACTATGGTTGTACACGCATTAAGGGAATCAACTACCGCGGGTCGTGGAACAGCATTTAAAACCTTAGTTTGAAGGTGTAACTCAATTTTGGTGATGCGGTCCTCTATTCGTTTCAAGGTAGCCATTAACGGTACAGTTAATAGCTTAAGGTGAGCATCAATAATGGACGCTATATCTGACCCTATACACTTGTTACCAATATCGGGGCCCTGAGTTGTACAGTGGTTGACTCCCCCACACGATGACTCACCAATTAAACAGGGAACACTAAGGTTAACCTGGGGCAGCCCCTGTTCAGGATTGTTCTTTCTGGGGATTTTTGCCTGTTTCCGTGCTCCCAGGGAATTATTAGCCTTTCTTTTACCTGCCATGGTTTTGCCCCCCTTAGATGGCTGATTAGGAGCGCTTCTTGATTGTCTAGTTCTGACAGCTACTGGAGAGGGGGCAGGACTAGGATTAGATAACAGGGCAGGTAAAACTGAGGAGGTCTCCACCATTTCAGACCCATTTTGGGACGTACAAGGGTTAGCATCATTGGGGAGTACAACAGCTGCAATGGTCGTAGGAGGTGTACAAGATGCAACTAACCTGGGGGGTTCAAGAGATAGTCTACGTTCCACTGACGCTATTTCTTTTACAATGGCTGATTCAGCATGTTTTAGGTAGCTATCAAGAGTCCCCAATCCCCCAGTCCTTTTACAATTTTTAGAGCTCATTCTCCGCTATAATAGGATACAAATGCGAGCCGTGGGGGACGCAGCCAGCCCCCTAAATTCTCCACTTCAATAACAGCAAAAAAGAATGTCACAGTTTTACCTAATGGGTGAGGTCCGTTTGCGGATAATAGATGGTGTCCCACGATCATACGCCAAAGAGGAGGGGCCCAGCCCAGCCTCACTCGGCCTCTGAGGGCCTAAGAGGGCCCGCCCTTTGCCCGGGCTTAGCCCGGCGCGGCCCCGCGCGCGGACCCGCGAGGCGGTGGCGTTGCTGCAATTTAAGCGCCTCCGGGCGCGCCAAAGTGTCCTGCGGCTTCCGGTTCCGCCGCGAGTGCTGCTGGGGACTGTAGTCCGGGCAGAGATCGTTCGCGCTGCTGGGGACCACGCCACGCACCAGGGGGAAATGTTCCACACCACACCTTAGCTATCAGGTATCAGGTATCACCTCCGCTTACTCCAACAGGGTCTCCCGCTCTGTCAGCGGCGTTGCTGCAATTTAAGCGCCTCCGGGCGCGCCAAAGTGTCCTGCGGCTTCCGGTTCCGCCGCGAGTGCTGCTGGGGACTGTAGTCCGGGCAGAGATCGTTCGCGCTGCCGGGGACCACGCCACGCACCAGGGGGAAATGTTCCACACCACACCTTAGCTATCAGGTATCAGGTATCACCTCCGCTTACTCCAACAGGGTCTCCCGCTCTGTCAGCGGCGTTGCTGCAATTTAAGCGCCTCCGGGCGCGCCAAAGTGTCCTGCGGCTTCCGGTTCCGCCGCGAGTGCTGCTGGGGACTGTAGTCCGGGCAGAGATCGTTCGCGCTGCCGGGGACCACGCCACGCACCAGGGGGAAATGTTCCACACCACACCTTAGCTATCAGGTATCAGGTATCACCTCCGCTTACTCCAACAGGGTCTCAATGGAATGCAGTGCCTTAGGCAAAACAGTTCGAAGAAAATAAATTTACAGTGGTGTAGATATCGTCTCCAAGAAATAGTTTGACGTGGAGGATAAACAACCAAATCCCAAGTCTGGCCGTAGCGCCATTGGGTGCTCAAAGATCTGTAGCCCCACCAACGACCAGGACCTGGGTTTGTTTAGATGTTAAATGCAGGCACTTTAAACACCTCGAAGCACTGATTACACCAAGGCAGGCTCGGTCTGAGCTTGGAGGAGGTAGACTTACGATCACTAGTGAGCAGCAGCATCGTCTAGGAGTTGCTAGTCTACAAACAGAAAGTAAAGTTGACCAACCTACTAAAAGTGTGTCCTTAATCACAAGACCGAGTGATTGCGCATGAGACAAGAATGCGACGGAGGGTGTACGGGTGACAGCTGTACAATATGATTTCCTCGATTACCAAGAAGCAAATTCAGTGCCATTCTTTGGGCTCCAGTTGGTCCAGGTAGGTCAAATCAATAACATTGTCAACTCTGTACATTCAGGTAGACATCCTCTGTTTGGTTGTGTAAAGCTGCGTCAACCTGTCATTTCCATCACTTTCTCGTGTGCTCTGTGGATCTTCCCCAGATGATTGGTCAATGTGCTTCGCTGGCTTTGCCACAAAGGAGTCGACCTCCTGGCCTTTTCCGGTCACTACCTATCCTTATTTGAGATATGTGCGTGCAGCACGAGATGGTGGGTGCGTTCATGCACGCTATCCCATTGTCCATGATGAAAGTAACGATTTGTGTGCCCACCCCCAGAATTAGAAAACCAAAAAAGATCAATGGAATGCTTGAATTAACCTCAGCCACTGGTAATTACACATCCCAATCTATTGTTTTTTGTGTTTTTGTTGTTGTTGTTGCCCGCTCTGCTACTTTAACCTAAATCACGTCAACTTTGGTCTTGCTCCTGTAGGGACGGGTCGACTAAAACATAAGCATTACAAACTGGTTTCAACCTTTTTAGCCCTCATGAGAGAATCAAATTGAACTCTTTAGTATGGTATGTGTGAGAAATTCATCTAGATTTGGACCTCTGAATTTGTGTTATTACTTTATTCTCATTCTTCTAGGTTTCAAACCACAGTTACAATATAAATGTCCTGGTCCATCAGGACTGACTCGAAGAGAAACATAAATTCTCAATCCTGCTCATCACTTTAATCCTATTGTTGAGTTTGACCAATAAACCTGTGACATCTACTATTAAGCCACACAAGCTCACTCCTCCCCTCAAGAAGGAAAAAGCATGTACACCGTGATGGGGAGACAAGAGTGTCCCACACTTAGAATTATACTATTAAAGATTAAGTAAGTGGTACAATAGGAGGGCGGAGTAGGGTTAGAGGGTGGATTGCAATAGGCAACAAAGTGGGGAGTTGGAAAAGAACAATAAGAGAGTAGAAGAAGACCCTAGGGGGTGTCTAACCTTGATGAAGGATGGGCGCTTGGGTGAATCAGAAGAAGGACGTGAAGTTGGGGAGGAAATGGGGTGGGGAGAGAGAAAAAATTGACTTTTAGAGAGGAGTGGAGGAGAAGGGAGGTGGAAGGAAGGGAAGAAAGGGAAGTCTGTTGGATGGGAACACAGCCAGGCTCAAAAACATGGAAAGTTTTGGTCGGCAGATTAGGGGAAAGGTACCCACATCCATCTGCAGAGTCCCACATATCTAATGGCTTCTGTCACTCGAACCTCTGGGATTTAAACCTCCTCGCAGGCAGATTTAACCAGGCAGTCGGTCAGTCTGCCGGGGCAGCTTCCCATATGCCTCTGAATCCCATCTCTAGGATCCTCCACTCTGCTTGGATTCCATCCACTGTTGCTGAGGTCTATCTAATAATCTGCCCCTCATTTATCTGACGATAAGGTGCTAAGCGTAGGACCGCAGAGGTCTATCACTGCTTTGTGAACTCCAATACAGAACTTTGAGGTCAATGTAGCAGAAACAAACGTGGTGGTGTTCAGATGTGGGAAGTCCAAAAATGGTTTCTTAATGGGTGGACTACTTACTAATGTTACATTTGGTTCAGTGAGAGGGGAGGTTGTAAGCTGCATTTAACAGTTACCAATAGTTAGTCTGCACCCTTAGATCAAAGCAATGTCAAGAGCTTTGCAGCCTATATTTATTAGATTACCGCTTTTGCATCTTCTTTGGCCGTGTTGAGAGGCAAATGGGATACAACAGTAGGTGGAAGGAAAGACCTTAGGGTATGAGGGTACAAGAGTGAATCTTTAACAAACATGTTGTGTCTTTGTAAATCATTCCAGTAATACCCAGATTTCCTAGCACAAAGTTCTTTAAAATTCAGAATTCTACTTTTCTTTTCAAATATTCCTTGGGAAGAATTCATGTCTTTGGTAAATTGTTCTTTATATCCAATACAGGGTTGGTCACTCTCACTGGACAATATTATACTTTAAATGCACAATGTGCTATTAAATAGTAAGTGCAATATATACATGTAATATGTTTGTTACCGTATTGATTCGTTTTCCAATTCTTTTATAGCCCATCAGTGGTGATATGCTCTGATGCTTTTTAGATGTTGCTCACAATGTAGACTCGCAGATGAAAGATGCCCATTGGTCACAAAAAATTGGGGGGTGGGGGAGAGGGGGTCCTTGGTGTAAGTTCATGAACGTTGTCAGTACCCCTTTCAGATGGCCACAGGACAAGCAGGAGCTACGAGGCCCAACTATGACTATTGAAGCCTTTTACTCCTGATGTCCTGGGGCCTGACCTACTATGGAACCTGAGCAACTGGGTCACGTACCCCGTTAGCACTTGACTCTCAGTGGTAGCGCGGGTCGGGCTACCTGCCTGCCTTCTTGCGGAGGAGGCAGATACAGGGAGGGGGTGGACACAGGCTCAAAACTCAAAGTATGTTCAATAGCAGTAATAAATGATTGATCAGTCAAATAATGTCTTTTATGACAAAAGTAGTGTTTACATACAAACAGAAAGTTATATACGGCATACACAAACAATACAATCAGCCCCTCTGAGGACGGGGCTCTAGTGTTTAACCCCTTCAGCGCGGCGCGGATTACCGCGCCGTGCTGAAGGTTCCGTGCGCGGGTGGGGCCATGACAGAGCGGTTCCGTCAGGCACACAGCGCAACCGACGCGCATGACGGAACCGCTCCGTCATGCGCATCGAAGGGGTTAATAGGCCGGCTCCTCAGTCCCACTTTCTCATCACCAGCTGTTGTGGTTGTTCTCCATTCACTATAGGCGACATTCAGGATAAGCCCCACTATCAGTCCGAGTCTCAGGAGTCCCACCCAACCCTTTTAGATAAGTCAAAAGTGTTCCAGCGCCATACCGCTATCTGCCAGACAAGTTCTCCTGGGGCCTTCTGGCCGTTCAATCAGTCTTACCCACACCAGCAGGGTTGCATGACCACAGACTCTGAGAGCATGTCATTTTTGGGTGAGGAGGTTGCAACAGTTGCCTTTGTGAATAACTCTTGTGGCTGTGGAGTGGTTGTCGATGGGTGTCCTCGTCACTCCTCCGATGCAACAGTAAGTTACCTTTGATCATTCCCCCAGGTAGGGGGATGGGAATAGACGGTTTCTGGTTTTGATCCTCAGACAGGGCTCGTGACCACGGCGGCCTCTCCTCCTCGTGACATAATCAACCAGGCTACGAGCCGTGTCCTTTCCGGTGGCCGCTGTTATAATGAGTTCTATCACCCGTCTTGGAGACTGTTGCCATGGTGTCCAGGATTTTGTTACCTCATCGGAAACGTTTTGAGGGCATACAATACAACAGAAAACGGGGCTACAAATGAGACACAATTAGTGAGGACGAGAGGAAGAGTAGCAAGGACAAAGTTGTCGCCTCAGTGGATGAGTGAATGTGGAGTGGTGAAAGAAGGGGGACTCAGTTCAAGTGGAAGAAGGATTGAAGAAGACTATGTGAAAATCAAATTGGGGGGAAGGAGAGATGGCATTAGCAAGTTTTCAGTTTCTAAAGAAGTGCAAAAGCTTTATGAGTGGCATGTTGTTCTAAAGGATGGGCAAAGGTGGAATAAAAGGAGGGTGGCATTGTATTGTAAAAGAAATTATGTTATGCGGAAGTGGGATGGTTGTAAGGAGAGGAAACAGAGATGCAGTGGTTTTATGTTGATGGATGATGAGAAGATGGTGAAATCAGGGTGCTGAAGGAATAGGGTGCAAGGGAGAGAGATTGATGGCATCAGAAGGAGCCTGGAATGGGAAAGACATGTGGTTGTCGATTTGAGAGGTGAAGGACTCAGGCAACATTGTGTTCCTGTCAGGTTTCAAGACTGTCATGGACTAATGTATTTGTTAATGAACTAATGTATTTTATTTCATTATGTGGAAAGGGGATGTTTGCTTTATTTAGAGAACCAACAGGGTGGTGTTATGGGATATGACTTTTGCTTGTATGGGACATGACTTTTAATTGTCTAGTACAGTGATTAATTACTAAGTTAGTTTATTTTTTGTAGTTCTTTTTTAGTTCAATGTGTAAAGAAAGGAGATATGTTATAATCAGAGCTGTCACCCTGCTTGGTGACTGTTGCTAAGGTGTCCAGAATTCCTTTACCTCATCGGTGTTCTGAAGGGAGCGTGAGATCAACCATGGTGACAGTTGCAGGGAACTGACTCTCCTCTGCACAGGGCAACAGCTCGATCGGCACAACTAACTTCATGGCAGCCCCTCTGGCATACAGGGTCACCGACTTTCACACAACACACTGGTGATGTCCCGATCTGCATGGTTAACTTCACAGCGCCCCCCTCTGGCATACAGAGTTTCTGACTCATATAGCGCTCACAGGCGACAGCCCGATTGACAATGTTAACTCCTCACAATGCACTACAGAGATCCACTCACCATGAACCCCGACAGGACCTTGTTTCCTCCAGCAATCTCCTCTTCCTCACATGGCACACTGGTCTTGGCAAGCAGGCGGGCACTGCTGCTCCAGGGGCTGGTGGTGATCTTGTTTTTTTCCTGGGTGATGTCTCCTCACACTGCTGGGCAACTGGCAGGCCTTAACCCCCAGTCCTGGTCACAGGCAGAAGTCTTACAGAGCACCTCCTCTGTGCACAACATGGCTGGTCTCTTGACAGTTGTCAGTTTTGGGGACCCCAAACTCCCCTTCTTATAGTCTATTTCCAGACAACAAATGTGATATAAGTTATGCGCTCTAGAAAGCAGTCTGTCAGAGGAGGAGCGACTTCAAATCTGAAAGCCCCACAACACAGGCAATTAGAATGACTTGAGGTTCACAGTTGGATGTCCGCCACAGCGATTTGTGTATCGAAAGGTTAACCAAAGATCTCAGCCCAATTCTTAATGATTCTCTTTTTAGTCCCATCTCCTTCCTGAAATGTGCCCAGGCCCCTTTCAGTGACCTCTTCCTGAATTAAAGAGCACCTTTTTGAAGTGTACTGAAGAGCCTGGCCCTTCGTACTCCAGTGTGTTAACCACTCAGCGCACAAGAATGCAGTAATCCACAAATCTGACCGGGGATTCCTCTACCTGTACCGGCTCCTCCAGTCAGCATTAGGGCTCCCAAATGGAACCCAGAATCTTCCATGTATTGTACCATTCACAGGAACAGATACCCCCTGCCCATGCATACAACACACAGGCTCTACACAGCCCTACATTCTAACTTGATGTAGGCCAAATGTGAGTTAAGTATACAGTAGCGGAACTTTAAATGAGTGAGCCGATAGGCCTCACACCAGTGACACAGTTAACAAACTTCTGCAACGCAATAGGTCTCACATTAGTGAAAGTTCGAGCTATTGGAGTTGCAAATGATGATTCTTGTTTGAATTTTTTTGGGGGGGGAAAACGAATTCCAGCAGTAGTATAAGTAATAAAAGAAAATCCATCAAGCGAGAAAAGGGTGCAGGACTACAGTTTTTAAGGAACCTATATTAGCTTCATAAGGCACTGAACCTTTAATGCAATTGTAAAGAAAAAGATTGCAGCCGAGCATACGTTTCCCTTTGTTTTTATTGGAAGTGACATTTTTGTTAGCTTGTGTTTTAAAAATGTACCATTGTTGTTTATTTTGCCTTTTTTGTGGTGACTACTTAATCTCTGTTTATTAACTGTTTTTTCAGTGGCACTGAAAGAGCGACGCTGAGTGTTTAAGTTATATTATAAATGTTTTCCAGCTGGCTCCTGCGGGAGAAACCACGAAGGCCGTGTTTACTCTGTACCAACGGCCAATGAAATCCAGGACTGGCAGCACAGCATTTAGGAACATGTGCATTATTTTAAATGTTAATTAAATGTATTCCCCCGGCACCAGTAATGATGCTTTAATGACGTTCTCTGCAAGAACAACCTGCATTAAAGGCAGTTTGCAGATGAAAAATAAATGCTAATATTTTGGATACTTAGTGTTTAGATGCTGCTTTACGTGGCGGAATGGCTTCTGCTAGTAGCATAAGAAAAGAAAATGTATTAAGCAAGGAAAGGGTGCAGTCCCACAGGCTGTTACTAGGTGTCCCTGTGGAGTTCTAAATGGACCTCTATTGGCCATATAAGGTACTGCACCCTTATTACATTGATGGCAGCTGAGCATAGGTTTCCCTTTGTTTTTATTGGAACGGAAGTGAGATTTTTGCTAGCTTGTGCTTTAAAAATGCACCATTTTTGTTTTTTTGCCGTGCAGATCTTTTTATTCCAATGCAAAATACTTAAATAATTATTCTGAAAACTCAAGTTGTAGCAGAACAGCTTCCACACAGCAATCCGGTTGAAATAGGAGCATTAGTAGAAGATTTATTTTCTCGACCCCTCTTTCTCTTAAGGCACCCCTAACATGAGTGTAAGGCTGTTAAAGGAATCTGGGGCTTGCCTGAGGACGAACTACAGAAAGGAATCATGGCTCCTAGAGAGTTGGGTTTGTTTTCTGTTCGTGGTGTTTGCACGGTGCTATCCTCTGAAGCCCGTGTAGGAAAAGGAAAACCTCGGCATCGCAGCAGGTGGTGAAAACTGGGGTTTCAATAGAAATTGGTGTGGAATTGCAACCATTAGACAGGAGGTGGGCAAAAAGAACAAGCATTGGCATAGCCAATAGGTCTAGCCTTTGGGACCTTATGTGGAGAAGTGTGGCTCAATGGTTAGCGCGGCAGACCTCGATGCAGAGCGCTGGTCCGGGACCAGGGTTTGATTCCCATCACAGCAGGGTCTCGGGCTATAAATTCCGCGGACCGGATATTCTCGCCTCAGTGCCTATTCTAATCATGGGTCCCACACTGCAACTCTGGGCAATAGCTTGCTTAGTCTCCACAACGGCCCCAACAGCGCTGGGATGCCTGGCCTTCACCATGGGGGTGCCCAGGAGTGGACACCTCACATGGAAAGCCAGGAAGGGCTCCTTCAGCGGTATGAATACAGCGCTGAGATACCCATAGTGGTGATCGGCGCTATATAAAAAACCATACATTTACATAAGTTTTTAGCGATGCAACAATTGATGTTGTTGCACTAAGGATATTGTGCTGGATAACTAAACACTTATCAGGTATTATTGAATATGGCAATAGGTTTTGCTTTTGGGACCTTATAAGTATTTAGTTATGCAGTATAATATCCTTGGTGCAATATTATGAACTGTTGTCTGGCAAAACATTTGTAAGACCGTAAAGGCGAGACCTATTTGCTATGTGAATGTTTGAGAGAGCCGGAGGCCCCAGGTTCCAATATTGTCCTCGGCTTAACATTCTGTGATTCTGCGCACTTCCCTTAATCTCCAAGTGCCTACGAGAAAATGAATATGTCCTCGTGTAACGTCACTGGAGCTCATTTAAAGCTCTCCAATACCTTCGTGTTGAGTTAACGCTATATACAATTAAAAAAAAATCCTCAAACTGCAGGCCCGCTGCATCAATGGAACTTTTTGCATTGTACATTTCACATTTAACATGCTGTTCCCTGGGAAGCAGCGAGGGGTTGGAAAGGGTTAAAAGGGTGGAGAGAAGAAACATCTGTGCACCGTCCCGTGGCCGGGAACCCCAGGTATGGTGCCCTCGGCTTAACATCCTGTGATTCTGCGCACTTCCCTTAATCTCCAAATGCCTACGACAAAATGAATATGGGCTCGTGTAACGTCACTGGAGCTCATTTAAAGTGCTCCAATACCTTCGTGTCGAGTTAATGCTATTTACAATTTTAAAAAATCCTCAAACCGCAGGCCCGCTGCATCAATGGAATTTTTTGCATTGTACATTTCACATTTAACAGCCTGTTCCCTGGGAAGCAGCGAGGGGTTGGAAAGGGTTAAAAGGGTGGAGAGAAGAAACATCTGTGCACCGTCCCGTGGCCGGGAGCCCCAGGTTCCAATGTTGCCCTCAGCTTAACATCCTGTGATTCTGCGCACTTCCCTTAATCTCCAAATGCCTACGACAAAATGAATATGTCCTCGTGTAATGTCACTGGAGCTCATTTAAAGCGCTCCAATACCTTCGTGTCGAGTTAATGCTATTTACAATTTTAAAAAATCCTCAAACCGCAGGCCCGCTGCATCAATGGAATTTTTTGCATTGTACATTTCACATTTAACAGCCTGTTAACTGGGAAGCAGCGAGGGGTTGGAAAGGGTTAAAAGGGTGGAGAGAAGGAACATCTGTGCACTGTCCCATGGCCGGGAGCCCCAGGTTCCAATGTTGTCCTAGGCTTAACATCCTGTGATTCTGCGCACTTCCCCATATCTCCAAGTGCCTACAAGAAAATTAATATGTCCTCGTGTAACGTCACTGGAGCTCATTTAAAGCGCTCCAATACCTTTGTGTCGAGTTAACGCTATATACAATTAAAAACATGCAGAAGCCTACGCAGTGAGAGCCCATGGGCACCATCTAGCGACAATGCAACGGGACAGGCTGTGCTCCAGCGGAAAAGGGAAAATTTACATAGCTCCTTATGTCACAAATTCGTCACCACATTACTCATTCATACATTCATTCATTGGTGGGGCCCATAACACCAATACTCATACGTCTCACTCGAATCTGCACACAGGAGAAAAGAAGCTCTGGACATGTGGGGGTACCTTGTTACCTATCGGGAGAAAAATCTTTAAATTATATACATTATATACATTAGTACCTATAGAATCCTAACTTTAACATCAAGGCACTCCACCACTTGGTCGATAGACCAATTAGTTGGACTGGTTGATGGTGATTTAGAACCAGCTAAAACGCATTAAAGCTTCGGAACCTTTCGGTTAACTTTCAATACCTTATTAAAGAATCACAAACTAATTTTCTTATTAATCAATATTTAGTTTATCTAATTAATTCAATCTGTTGGCATATTCAGGATTACAGTTCAATTCAGATTTCTTTAAGTGATAATCTACTTTTTGATATTGAACGTAAATTGACATAACAATTATATTTACCTAGATTTGAATATTGGCGACCATTTCCAGAAGAACCCGTCAACCCACAGCATAAATCAAAACCCCTGCCGATGAAATTGTCCCTTTTTAATCAAAGAAAAACCCAGGTAAGTCTAGGAAGTCTCCCTCAGCACGAAGGAGTCCCCACAATTTGATCAAGGACCAGGCAATCGCGTCAATGAATCAGTCCATTGATCCTCCACACCGTCACCAACGGGAAATGATACAGACCCTTCTAAATTTCCCCTTATATACCCTGTTTTCTCCTTACTTTAAGACAATGTGCAACAATTTTAGAGTAGAAGTGTTCTGATTGGCTAAATTCTCTGAATTTGCAAGAATTGGTGATATTCTCAAGTTCGCCTGCTTCCCATGGGACCAAGTATGACATCTCTCAAAATGTTATTCTTTTTGTGGGTTCACAGGCGAAAGTTCCAAAGTAACAACATGTAAACCTTATTGTACAGGTCGCTATTGTCTTTTCAGTCATTCACACTAGTTGGGTCTTGGCAGTCCTCTTCGTTTCTATCCTTGACAAGGAACATCTCGCCTTTTATTCGGAGGTCGCCTGGAGATCTTCAGAGCCATCCGAGTCTGTGCAGTAGGCATCGCGCTCACATAACAGTGGCTACTTCCGAACTCCATCTTAAGTACTGCGTCCTAGTAGGCCTGAATGCCAACTTAAGCAAAAACAAACATAACGGTAATTAATATGTGGAAATGAAGATTCTAAGGTTAAAGCCACACTAATCCCAATATATATTAGTATTCTCCTAGCTCGTAGCAACATTCAAAGCAATAGTACTCACCATTCTGCAGCACTGGAAGCACAAACCATCACAAAAGCAACATAAATCGTGCAATTCTCTATTTCAACACATCCTACAGTTAATCATTTAATTAGTTGCCATGCAATTTGCATTTTAGTCCCGCGTGTATCTTGTGTTTATTAAGGTGCACTTTGTTGATTAGTATTTCCACTCCAAACCAATTAGTACAAATTAATATTTAGAATGATTATGTAATTAATATTTCATGCAAAAAAAGAGGAGGTATACAACATTTTGCTTTACCTGCTCCATCAATCTCCCCTTTGGTGATTTTTTAACATCACCACAAATCCCACTAAATGTCATAACATTTTTGTGGAAATGATTACTCAGTTCCCTTACACTTAGTTGCGTTACATCATAGTCTCTCCCATCTCATCCTTTCCTTTTCCTTTCTTTTCACAACTTCTCTTTTTATTTTATTTTGTAATTTTCTTCTTTTTATACATACACATCCTAATCTCAAAATCAGTATTAGTATTACCACACAAGTCACTGGCACTAGTATTTTACCTACAAATGAACTACCTAATTTTGCTAATAAACCCTTTATAGTAGAAAACCCTTTACCAAGTTTTTCCCAAACACCTTTAACCTTCAATGGAACAATTTCCTCATGAAAATCAGTTATATTCTTAATATATTTCTTTAAATTTTGACTCTCGTCAGGAATGTAAGTACAGCAATGTTGTACCTTCATCATTCCACAAGACTCCTCCCTCTTTTGCTAAAATAATATCAAGGGCAAGTCGATTTTGCATAATCATGGCTCTCATGGCAACCATTTCGGTATTTACCATTAAGAACCCTCCAGCTGTGCTTGTCGATAAGCGATCCACAACTGTAGACAATTTTCTAATTTTATGTGCATTCAGAGCTATTCCAACGGCTGGTATCAGTGCTCCAAAAATATCCCCTACAATTTCTGACCAACTTTCCCTCCTTCTACGTGTTAGTTGTCTACCTATCTCGTGCAAACCGTCCTCTCCCCTTCCCACATGAAATATTTTTGGGAAGAACAGGCCTAGGTAGCATGTACCATACCAATGGTCCGGTAACCTATAATAAGCCCTGTACCTACAAATGTAATATATTCCAGGGAATACCGGATCATTTCCTCCTTTAAATCCCCATCCTCCCATGATCTTATATACATCATGGCATTCACTTGCGCCTACAAAATAATTATCATAAACAGTGTTATCTCTACTGATGCACAATTTCCCTCTCTGAGGCCAATACAAAGCCACTGCAGGATTTGTTTCTCCCTTTAAATGGTTCTCCTTCTCAACATTCCAAACTGTTGTTTCCCCCTTTTCACCAGGTACCTTTCTTTGCATCTTAATTCTCCTCTCTTCTACCATGTCCAAGAAAGTCTTCTCTTCTTTTCTCAGACTACAAGTAAGATTATTCTTAAACACTTCTTCTAATGTTAATTCTCTAGTTTCTAAGAAGAATTCGCCTAAAGTTCTACCAGGAATCACCTTATTAAGTTCAGGAACTACAGGTACCTGTGAGAAAACATTATCTACATTAGTATGATTGTATTCTAATTTCCTTGTTTTATAGAACAAACTTGCTAATACACTACATGTTATTCCATATGTCAAAGGAAGGTGATGGTAGGTGACACCCTCTGACACCGATGCAGGTAACTGAATACAAACATAGCAACCTCTAGCGTCCATAGTCCTTACATATTCATACAGTAACCTTGAAAAAACATTATTAAAAAAATCAGTTATAGACCTATCCTTATGGAAATCTGTTCTATCTACCAGTTTAGTTGCGTGAGTATCATAAACCTTTTCTCTATTAGTCTTATTCTCAGTGTGGTTCTCTACCTTTTCGAATGTTACTCTAAACAAAATTGTTATTGCTAATATAATCCACAGAAGCATTAATAATCCTGTACAACACACCTTGCACCATCTTTGGAGAAACCCACATGTAGGTGTTCTCCCTTCTGTGTTTGCCATTTCAGAAATGATCAGTGTCTTTTGACTTAGCCTCTTTTATTCACAACTTCGTTTTTTGTAAACGCAAGGCTTTAAGTGCCTACTTGGTTCTTCCGGGTTATGTGTCTCGTCCAGCATTTTAAATTCTCTGCATCCTTCTTTGTCACTTTAATCTGGCATTTGATCGTCTTTTTCTTGGTTTTCACAATCTCGGTTCAGACCTTCCTGATCATCCGTCTCTTCTCTGATGTCAGATAAGATAACTCTCAGGATTTCCGAATCTTCTTCGTCTTCAACCACTTCCGGCACGGTCACTCCTAGACTTCCTTGGCTGTCTGCTTCCTCTTGTATTTCAGGAAGTGCCACATACGTCCATTCTGGTGACTTGTACTTCTGGTTGGGTTTCTTTATCCTCTTTTCTCCTTTCAAGTGTGGCTGATCAGTGTCCTCTGATTTCTCTTGACTAGACACTTCATTCACTTGTTCAGCGTTAGAAGATCTTACTCTCGTCAGTCGGTATCTCAATCTCTTAATTTTATTTGCCCAGATTTCCTCTTTCGATGGTCTTTTCAACCTGTTCCCCTTCTCACCTCGCTCGGTTTTCCTAGCTCTTTTTCTCAAGATTCGTCCTCCTCGGCCTTCTCCTTCACTTTCTTCAGACTCTGTATCGGTTTGGCTTTTACCTTCTTTAGACTTTACTCTCGAGACCTCAGGTTCACTATCTACTGTTTTCCCTCCTCGTGTTTCTTCCAAGCAATCTTCCTGCTGACTAACTGTCCCTTCTTCTACCTGGATGTGTGTTGTCCCTACACCTCCTCGGGGTTCTTCCGCAACAATCTTACCCTTACTCTCTGTATCTAATTCCTCACCTCCTACCTCTATGATCTCAGGCGGAATTTCTCTTGTGCTTGCACTTGGTGCTTCTTTATCAAGAATTTCTTGTTCAGTTTCTTCGATATTCTCTGGTATCCTTTCTTGTATTCCCACCTGTTCAGTCTCTGATTCGGAGCTAGTATCGAAGATTTCCAGTCGTCTCCTCAGGGGTATATTCTCCGTCTCCGCAACTTGGCTCAACTCCGATTCTCCGGTTCTTGGAGTTCGTCTTGTTCTCGCTTCCTCTTGTTCGGACTCAGAACTGGTATCGGATTCTTCCAAGTACTCTTCCTCAGGCCGGTTTACAGGACTGGGGATCCGAAGAGTATGACTAGCATGAATCCAATTCTTTACCCTGGCACACTTCACAGCAGTCGTCGTGGTCAGAATCACTTGACGTGGTTTTCCCCAACGTGGGACGAGACAATTTCTCCTTCTATGCACTTTGATCCTCACCCAGTCTCAGGACTTAAATCATGAGCTGGCTTCTTTTCAAGTGTGGTTGCATCTGGTCCAACCTGATGAAACACAGAATGAATGGAATCAGCCAACCCCTTGCAATAATCCAACACAAAGTCATCAGATATGGGCAGTAGTTTGTTGACAGGAATGAAAACATGTCTCATTGCTCTACCCATAACAATTTCATGGGGGCTCAGGCCAGTATTCCTATCAGGAATCGACCTAATAGTCATGAGCATTAGAGGCAAGTCATCTGGTCATTTTAAACCTGTGGCCAAACACATTTTTCCCAATCTGTTTTTAATGGTGCCATTCATTTGTTCCACCACTCTAGAAGCTTCTGGACGATAGGCACAATGTAGTTTCTGTTGCACATTCAATGCTTCACAAATCAATTTTATAATTTCATTCTGAAAATGCTTTCCTCTATCTGATTCAATCGTTACTGGAAAACCAAATCTAGGGATGAACTCTCTTAATAGGACTTTTGCAACTGTAACTCCATCACTCCTTCTAGTCGGATATGCTTCCACCCAACGTGAAAACAGACAGACAACTACCAGGACATATCTTAGCCGATTACATGGGGGCATTTCAATGAAATCAATCTGCATTCGGGTAAAAGGACCTCCCTCCCGTCCTATGGTTCCCTAACTCACCACTGTTTTCCTTCCTGGATTATATTGCAGACATATAAGGCATCTTTGACAAAGGCTCTCAGCTACAAGCCGGAACTTGGCATTATACCAGGTCTGTTTGAAAAGTCTGATTATGGCATCCCTGCCTACATGTGCCTGTCCATGGTACATCTGTGCCATGGTAGAGATCATGCTATCAGGCATTACTGGTCTTCCATCACGATAAACCCAAACCTTGTCTAGCTCGCGTGGTGTACATCCTGATTTTATCCACTGTTTCTTTTCCTCTTTTCCTGCCTCTTCCTGTAACTGCCTCACCTCATCTCAGGTATTCACGGTGTTAGTAAAAAGTAAGGGACATGAGTTCATTTCCTTTTCCCGGTTCCAGTTTAATGAGTTTTGGTTTCGCGCACAATACTGCACTACGTCATTTGCGAATTTGTTGCCCACAGACACGTAGTCTGTACCCTTCGAGTGGGCTGCGCATTTTACAACCGCAATTTGCTTAGGCAGCTGTTTCGCCTCAAGCAACTTGCCAACCACTTCAGCATTCCTGATCGGAGTTCCACTCGACGTCAAGAACCCTCTTTGAGACCAAATCTGCCCAAAGTCATGCAACACTACAAATCCATACTGACTATCGGTAATCACAGTGACTCGCAGATTCTTCCCCAACTTACACGCTCTGGTCAATGCAAACAATTCAGCAACCTGAGCTGATCTTACTCCTTTCAGGCAAGACGCTTCCAACACAGCCGCTACAGTACAGACCGCATACGCAGCACTCAGAATTCCTTCTTCGGTTCTCAGACATGACCCATCCAAAAACAGCACATAGTCACTTTCTTTCAGGGGTACATCCTTTATGTCCGGACGTGGCTTAGTGCCAAAATCAAGCACCTCCAAACAATCCTGATCCACGTCGTCCTTCACTTCCACATTCACAGCATCAGGTAGCAATGTTGAGGGATTTACATTAAGGCACCTCACAAGGCTCACATTTGTAGCACCCAAAATGACTTTTTCACATTTCGTCAGTCGACTATGCGTCATGAATTGTGTCTGGCTCCGTGTCAAAAGGATTGCAACATCGTATGGTACAAACACTCTCACAGGATATCCCATCACAATTCCTTCACTCTGCTCCAAACTCTTACAAGTAGCAGCTACTGCTTCCAAACAACCAGGCAACACTACGGCTACAGGATCTAGTACAGCTGAAAAGTATGCAACCGGTCGTCTCAGTTTTCCATGCCTTTAAACTAACACAGAAAGTGCACAACCATCTCTCTCACTGCAATAGAGCTCAAATTCCTTTTTGTAATCAGGCATTCCAAGAGCTGGTGCTACACACAAGCTGTCTCTCAGTTGTCTAAAGGCCTTCATCTCCTCTTTATTCAGTTCAAGGGGATCTTTCACATCACTCTTTGTCAAGCGTACCAAAGGTTTTGCAATCAGCGAAAAGTTGCTGATCCACTGGCGACAAAAACCCACCATTCCAAAAAACATTCTCACTTCTCTCTGAGTCATTGGTGCTCTCATTCCCTTTATTATTCTGATTCTGTCTGCAGTCACTTTTCTCAGGCCTTTCTCAATCTTATGACCTAAATACTGTACTTCATTTTTACAAAATTGTAATTTCGATGGGGATACCTTAAGTCCTCCATCCGCCAAATGATTCAACAACGCCACTGTGCCCACCACACATGCCTCTCGCGTCCTCGAGGCCACCAATATGTCATCGATGTATTGCACAAGTACTGAACTTTCGGGCATTTTCAGATCTTCTAAAGACTTCTTGAGAATCTGATTAAATATCGATGGACTTTCTGTATACCCCTGTGCGTGTGCTTTAAAATGAGCAGAGCGACGGCTAAAGGCCCTCCGCATGTGCGTTGCGTTGGCGAGACCTAAAAAGGCACTTTGGTAGCTGTGGTTTGCACAGGGAAAGATCACAGTCGCGCTGGTGGTGAATGGTTTCGCACCCAAATGGCACAAGGACTCCAACCATTGATGGGGCATAAGCCATACCTGCATTTCATCATTTAGTATCAGTTCTCATTTTCAAAGCGCATGAGAGAGAAAACAAAATCTGGACTGGATAAGGTTTCCAGATTTCTCCAGGTCACCAAAAGCAGAGTTCGATTACAGGGCTGTTCGTTAACAAACCATTGTTTTAATTCATGATGCCAACTTGAATTACAACTCCCAGAGTGCTCTGCTGTTCAACTGAAATTAAGAAGTTGAACATCCCCTACTTTATGATATGGTGCCATACCATAAATGTAAGTATGAATTGTGGCAACAACGTGTTATCATAGCTGCAGGAAAACTACTTTACTTATTATGCATGATACAACGTTTATCATGACTGGACAAAAAAAGACCGATTCTGTACAAACAATTACTCATTTTTCCTGACTCCTGGTGGAGCATTTAGTTTCGCTCTTTGTTGCAGTTTCACAGATCGAAATGCCGAATCTGAGCTGTAAATGGGCTACATACAGCTGGAGAGGCATAAAACTATGTCACATGAACACCATGACAGATAAGTTAACGCCTCCTTTGCTGCAGGGCGTTTTGCTGGATTACACAACCGATATTTTAAGTCAGTTGACTGAAGTTATTTGTGCGCTGTGCAGGCAAAACCTAAAAACAAGCACAGTGCAAGCGTAACCTAAAAAAAAAAAAATTGTCAGCTGTTAACAGTCTTTACTCGTGGATGAAAAAAGACAATAAAATGTGGAAGACGTCACATTTGATAACTTTCAAAACCCTGGCCCATCTTGAATTGTAAAACGCGACGGGGTATCCCGATTCTCATTAAGAGAATTAGAAATATTCCAATCTTGACTATATGTTTTGGGACAGTTTAGAAACATGCTGTCTGTGTATTCCCGTAAAAATTATATGGTCGAAGTTCATTTCTTTGCTCTTTCACTGTCACACATTCTGCCCCTTCAAAAGGAAATATATCAACAGGTGACATTTGCTCCTTTTTGTGTTTTTTTAAACTTTGTTCATTGGTATTTTGTCATTATACCAATACAGCAATTTCAGAGTGTGGGAGACACTACATCATTCTTCAATGAATATATCATTTCAGTGCATATCTGCTGTTAAAAAAAATAACATACAAAAGGCTCGGTGCATTACAATCATCAGTAGCATGACTTGAAAAAAGAGTATCACAACAAGCGTCTAGCTGGGTAACCACTTTCCCATACAAGCCGATCATTTTCAATACAGCAATTTCCTGATAGTTACAGGGGACATTTGCTCCTTAAATGGAAATGCAGGCTAGCAGCTTGACATGGACAGATTAAACACTACAAAAATTCTGAAAACTCTCGGCCCTCTCTAGACAATTTTCCTTTTATGTGTAGTTCCTTTTTCATAGCTTAGCATAAGTGAACATTGCATTTCCACCCCTTGTGAAGTGACTGGGTTGAGGAGCGATCTCAGAGCTAATGTTTCTGTAAGTCTCTATTGCTTTTGAGGCCTGGTCAAAGCAAATATGTGACTGGAGGATCAGCCATCATACCAATGATACATCACCAGGGTCCATTAGCATTCCAGTGTCTCAAATGGAGCCAGCCGTGCATCATTTGAAGTTTTTTGGCTGATTAACTTACCCAAGGTTGGCAGGATAACATTGGATGTCAACGTTTGTCACAGCAATGTCAGGAGTCGAATGAAAGGGGAAGGGCAGCAATGTGTTCTGCAGCTGATAGGTGCAGATAGTCACCCAGAATCACTGTGACTGCTGCCTGTCAGCCATTGTGAAGTGTGACCAGTTTTTAAAGAGACGGCAGAAATGCAAATTAACGTGCTTACAACTCCCTCTATCTCCGGTGACGCTTGACAACAAAGATGGAGGCAGAAAGCAGCAATGCCTTGTTTGTGCTGACTACTTAATTTCCGTTTATGAACTTTTTTGTCACGGTGAGCCGCGCAGGAAAAAAGAAAGCCACGCGGCTGCCATTGCTAAAGTCAAAGCACGGCATGGCGCGCTGCAAAAAAAATTAAGATAATGTTTTAATGCAGCACTCTTACAAAGCAGCGCACGGTAAGGAACTGAAACAAATTAAAAACACCACTTTAATTACAGGAACAATGTGTCGGGAAGTGTGTAGCTGTTGTGCCTGGGACACCAGCTATGACGACGAAATCATTAACATAAGAGTGCTGAGAAAGTGTAAATTAAACTAGTGTATTGTCACATGAAACAGGGGCAGTCCTTAGGGAAGGTTACAAGAGTAGAAAAGGTGGGACTAAGGAGGGACTGCTAAAGAAATTAGCCTAAGGAAAAAAAGCATTTCTAAAAGCTAGTCAAAGGAGCCAATTAAATACATGGGTGGAAAATGGGCCGCGCTTAAAGGCCATATTCTGCATACAACACGTCTCAAAGAGACGGTGCAAGCGCTGCCTAGGCGAGACCTAAAAAGTACTGTTCACTCCTACAGATGGCTACACATATGCTGCAACCACTGCGCTTGTGCTACTTAACTCATGGCAAAGGCATTAGCCTTTCAACACTATGAGGGTAGCACTTTGAGCGCCCCTCCTGGTCCAACAAGACCGCAATCCGAGAGACAGGCCTAAGTCATGGCACGCAAACATGCATGATCTGTGTTCGCCCATAACAACAAAAATCAGCACCAGGGATTCAGACATCATTGCAGCTGTGGCACTCAGGGCAGGGGTTAACGTCCATCACCATGTGATGGGCCATTCCATCCCAACAAACGTTGAGGAACAAACGGTACAACTAGATACTCAAACAGGCATAGATAACATTTCAATATTTTTGAGAAGGGCAGATCCTCAACTTACAGGGTCCTTGGTCATGTGTATGTATACAGAACTGTGTGCAACAGGCACAGGAGCAATGTGCTCCCATACAGTGTGCTCCCATACAATTTGCTCCCATACAATGTGCTCCCATACAGTGTCCTCTCATACAGTGTGATCTCATACAGTGTGCTCCCATACAATTTGCTCCCATACAATGTCCTCTCATACAGTGTGCTCCCATACAATGTGCTCCCATACAGTGTGCTCCCATACAGTGTGCTCCCATTCAATGTACTCCCATACAGTGGGCTCCCATACAGTGTGCTCCCATACAATGTGCTCCCATACAGTGTGCTCTCATACAGTGTGCTCCCATACAATGTGCTCCCATACAGTGTGCTCCCATACAGTGTGCTTTCATACAGTGTGCTCCCTCAATGTGCTCCCATACAGTACAATGTGCTCCCCTACAGTGTGCTCCCATACAATGTGCTCCCATACAGTGTGCTCCCATACAATGTGCTCTCATACAGTGTGCTCCCATACAGTATGCTCCCGTACAGTGTGCTCCCATACAGTGTGCTCCCATACAGTGTGCTCTCATACAGTGTGCTCCCTCAATGTCCTCCCCTACAGTGTGCTCCCATATAATGTGCTCCCATACAATATGCTGTAGTGGAGACAGGGTTCTGCTTGCACACATTGTTATATTAGCATAAGCGTATTAGAAGTTAAACGCCATCTTGCCACTTTGCTGCTTTTGCACACAACACTACAGGTAACTGTTATTATAAGTAAAACTGCTTGCTTGCTTTTTCTTCACATGAGAACGGTCTGTTTTTCACATCCCTAGACTTACACCGCGACCTTAGTCTGCACACTGAGTGCAGAAGCCTTCAAGGTCAAATAGCAATGTATGCTGTTGATTCAGTTTGATCGGCCCACGCTCTAGACACAACAAGCACACAGCTGCAAAATATCTGAAACTCGGGTGCCTTTAATATTGCATTGCATGCATGATCCTGGCACTTGGAGAAAACCTTTCCATCTACAGAGAGCGTTGCTGATCCTGTGATGTGATTCACCTAAGCTGATCTTGGAGGTATGGGGTTCCCCATTCAAACCTAGAGACCTTCTATTATTATAAAACTAGCTTCTAGCCATGGGAGGGTGGGACACAAGGCGTTATAAGACCTGTTTCCACTATCATTTTAACATGATTTCTCCCTTTGTGTTTTATGGAATTGTAACAATGCTGATTGTATTATTTCTAATCATCTGTCTGCTTATGTTAGCCAAAATATTGCATCTTAGAGCACGTAGTTAAAAAGAAACATTTTAAACTTTTCCATGTCTCTGATTACTCATGTTGTGGACTGATATGAGAATAAAAACGAAAGAGTGTTCTTCATTCCCACCATTCCTGAGAGTACCCTAAGTCGCTTGTTGGTAGCTTCGCAGTAGTACGGAGAACGAATGAGACACTGATGCTAGTCGGATAGGGGTTCTGGGTACTGAGTTGAGTTTTTTTGGTACACCACAATTCACAGAGGTCCTGGTTTCCTGTGCATAGTTCTGTGCATGAGCAGAATCCCCGCAACAGTGCTCCCATACAGTGTGCTCCCATACAGTGTGCTCCCATACAGTGTGCTCCCATATTTCAGTGACTCCGTGATTGAGTTTGGAAAGGCAGTGCCTGATACAAGAATTGTGATATTAAGTAGAGTGTTGCATTATGGGTTGAATGCTTGATGGCATCTGTCTTGAAAATATTAAATTCTGGGTTCTGTAAACGATAACAGAAAGCCCATTTTCATTGTGATTCTAAGGTGTTGGTTTAATCGTATAGTCTATATTTCAGTGATTTTTTGTTTAATCGTCCATAAATTGATTTGATTAATTGTGTAATTGGGGCACTTTTGTCAGGGGTGATAGTAGTGTAATGGCCTTAACACACTTCTCAGTAGGTCTGGTATATGTTTAAGGCATGGCTGCACCAGCCCTCCCAGCGCAGCTGAAGTGTTTAATGCCACTGGTGTGACAATTGTCAGCAGGGGCTCCATATACAGTCTCAGTAGGATGGCGGCATTTTTAACAGCCATGGGGCAGCTCTTAGCACAGGAACGGACACACACTTAAGAACAACTGCATATGATAGGTTCCCAATGAATTCACGCAGTAAAGGACACATCTTTCACATCTAAGCGTTCCTTTTAAGAACCAAATGCATTCTGGGAGTTGTATTCCTGTTTCATTTAAACTATAACAGTTGGACTAATGCACCCTACAAGGTAAAGGCAATCCCAGGGCAAGGACCTGGAATCGCTGATGACATGGTGTCATCTGATAAGCATAGTATGGAAGACAACACTTTGTTCAGTAGAACTGATATACATTTAAATGCACAGCAGCAGATACAAATGGAAGCAGGAACTTTAATTGATCTCAGTACAGCTGCAACTTTCTGTTAAAGAAGGGAAATAACCCAGAAACACATGTCCAGGAATGCATCAAGCATCGGCTGTGCAGAGACCAATGATAAAACACATCTAACAACAGGAACTGCATCTACCATAATGCTTTCCGGTATGTATGCTGACCTGCTGGCAGTGTGCTCCCCTTTGACAATTGGACCAATTTGCCGGGCAAAAATGACGTGCAAAAGAAAGGCCAGGACTGGGACCCGGAGTAGCTGATGACATGATGCCATCTAGGCTAAAAGGCAGCTTCCAGTGTTGCCGGGTTGGGCTATTTCCCCCACAAATGAGTGACCATTTTTCCCATTTGAGCTGGAAAAAACCCACCTCGCAGGTGAGATATTTTTGGGCTGGGTTGTGCCCTGTGTGCGTGTATCTGATAGAGATTACTAGCCACAGATTCCTTAACGTAGAATTATCCCCAGGCGTGAGACTGGACCCGGAAAACTTTCTTTGCCCAAGCATCACTGCGTGCCGGGGGGGGCGGTACCACGCGCCTCCGCCCTGACATCGTCCGCGAGCATGATGTCAGCGAGGTCACATAAGCCCCACCCCGGCGCGCTGACATCAGTTTCCTTCTTTTCCGCGTGCCACGCGGGTCCGGATCGTGTACCTGACCTGTTTTCAGGCCTTCTTTTCACGCTTTGTGTTGTGGGACAGTGTGCAAATGCCTTCGGGCCTTAAGACGTGCTCGTCTTGCGCGCGTCAGATGTCGGCGACGGACCCTCATCCTATTTGCATGTGGTGTTTGGGCGAGCACCATGATTCCACGTACTGTGACGCTTGCCAGCATCTGAAGCCTAAGTCCCGGCGGGAGCGCCGGATGAAGCTTCTTTTTGGCCCGCTTGTCCAGATCGGTGTCGTCTCTGCGTCCGTCCCCCACGGAAGGGTCCAATAATCGTCGCTTCCGACTCCGACTTCGCCCGTCACCGAGGCCCCTAGGGCGTTGCTCGCCCGTCGGTAAGTCTTATAGCTTGTCCCCGAGGCCTGGTCCCCGCTCTGGGGAGGGCGCGGGTTCTCCGTGGGACATGCGGACTCATTCTTCGCCACCCTACCTGCCGTTTCCCGGCGTTGGGGCGACCAGGTCCCAAATGGAGGCCTATGCGGCGGCTCTGCAGGCTTCCTTGGCCCCTCCTCCTCTTCCTGGGACGTCCACGGATCCCTTGCCACTTGCGGGGCCTTCCGTGGAGTCGACGTGTTTGGCTTCAGGTTTTGGAGGTGTGGTGCCGTCGAGGTGCGGCCCTACAGGTTTCCCCTCTTTGGCCCATGGCGCCTCTGCCTCGCCGCAAACCCCCGAGGGGGTCCCTGTGGTGTCCCGGGAGGTCGCCGGGACTCGTGGCTCGTCCCAGAGTCCTTCTCGGTTTTCTGGGCAGGCGATGGCCTTGCCAGAGGCTGAGCTGATGCGGCACCGCGGGTGCTGTCTAGGGGCCGGGACGTGTCCCTGGGTCCCTCTCGCCTCTCCACACAGGCGGCTGCTTCGTCGGAGGTCGAGTCGGCGACTTTTCGGCGCCGTTCTTTCGCCGACCCAGAGCCGGCCCCGTCCCCATTCTCCTAGGGCACAAGTGGTGGTGGAGGTCGATGTCATGCTGGCGCCTGTGGCGGACTACACGGCGCCGTGCCGGCGTCGGGTCATCAACTCGTCTCCAGAGGCCCCCTCCTCTCCGGAGGTTCGTCAACTTTTTGTCTCTTCTTCCCCGGAGATGGGACACCGCGTCATGGCCTTTTCCCCGGTGTCTTCCAGGGAGGGCTCTTCACCGTCCCTGCGTCCCCAGACTTCCCCGGAGGCACCTCAGGTCCCCCACTCGTCTGTGAATCTTCCACCATTTCGGGGCTGGCCATTTCTTCCTCCAGCTGGATTTGGAGGTGGCCGTCAACCACGGAGGAATAGCTCTCCCCCCCACGACGCCCTACAGAGGCGAGTGCAGCCTTTGCCCGGGCCATTTCCACGGCAGCTGGCATTTTGCACATAGGCGACCCCGCCACCCCATTCCCTACGGACCATTTGCTTGAGGTTCTCCATCAGGGCTCTTGTGGACGGGAGCTGCTTCTTCCATTCGAAGCTTTGCTCCATAATTCTCTTCTGGGGGCCTGGAGACGTTCTGCCATGGGGGATCCAGTGCCCCAGTCGCTCCTCCACTGCCACCGTCCTGCTCCGCACGATCCAGTCTGCCTTTCTTTCCACCCTTCTACCCAGGGCCCTCTTCTGAAGACTGCTTTTCCTTCCTTACCTTTGGTGTTGTTTCCTCCATCACGGGAGGCCCGGTGGTTGGATTCATGGTGGCGTAACATCTTCGCTTCTTCCAGTGCTGCTTTGCGAGCGCTCAACACACTTTGTGTGTTGGCCAGGGCTACTTCCAGCTTGTGGGATTCCGTGGAGTCCCTTCTGTCTTGTGCCTCTCAAGAAGATGTCTGCGCTGATCTGCGGCGCCATGCGATGGGTGGCCGGGAGTTGGCCGCGTTTATTCTTTGTTCGGCCCTGGATGTTTCTGATGCTCTCGGCCGCACTATGGCAAGTTCAGTAGCTCTCCGTCGTTATGCTTGGTTGAGGGATAGCGTTTTCCCTGAGAATGTTAGGGAGCATTTGGTTGACCTGCCCTTTGATGGGGTGCTTTTGTTTAAAACCCATGTGGATTTCCGCCATTCAGCGGCTCTTTGCGGGGCTCCGTCCTCCTCCCCCTCCGTAAACTTGGCTTGTCGGTCCTCTGCTGCTTTATGGGCGGCGTTATCCCGCCCTTTTTTCGGGGGTCTGGTGGTTCGGTTGGACCGTCTGTATATTCTGTGTGGGTTAGCGTGCCTTCAGGGTCCTTAGGTTCATCCCTTTGTACTGTTGGCTGCTGGTTCAGCCCCTTTGGCTTTTGTGGTTCTTTGGTTGTTGGTACACCCGTATGTGTCCTCAGGTTGGGCCTTCTGTATGTTTTTTGTTTGGCTGATTGGCAAGCTGTCTGTGGTTCTATCTGCAGGTCCTTTACGTTCTTGTCCTCTGCTGCGGGATTTTTCCCTAAGAGGAGTTCCCATGTTTTCTTGGGACGTATCATACCCTATGTCGGGTACTCGTAGCTATTGCATAGCTCTGTCCTGCGCAGGGAAGGTATGGTTGCCCCTTTTTTCGGGTTCCCTGCCTTTCCTGGCATCACTGTATACCGCTGGTGCGGTCTCTTTTGTCTTGTCTGGGCGCGGCTTGCGCTGCTCTAGGTTCTGTCATTCTCAGTGTTCGCTGCATCGCTCGACCAGTCTGGCATGCTGTCTATGGTGTTGTGTTGTGGCGTTTCCGCCTTCCTGTCCGGCATTTCGGTATGGTCCTCTGTCTGGTGTTCCAGGGGGGCTAGGTTTCTCCTGGCTTTCCTGTGTTCTGGTTGACAGCTTGGGTCCGTCCTCCGTGTCTCTCCTCTTTCTCTTCTGGCTGGTCCCACTTCTCTTCGTGGGTCATTGTGTGTCTATTGATTGATCCTCCTTTGGGGATTGTTCTGAATTGCCCTGGCCTCTGCCCTCGGCTTGCGCCTGGCTTGTTCTGGGTGCACTGTTCCATGGTACTGTCAGCTGCGCACGCCTGCTCGTTCTGGTCCACCGCCATGTCCTTAGTGTGTTCCCTTGTGCCCCTGCCTTTTGTTCTGCTGGGGCTGTGCGCACCTGTGCCTTTCTTCTTACGCCTGCGCTTCTTGGCTGAGGAACCGTTCCTGCCTTGTCTGCTTCCTTGCGGCTGATGCCTGTTCAGCTGGCGATTGGAGGCATGTGGTGCCGGTGGGCTGGGCGGAACGAAGTCTATGCAAGAATGTGAAGGCATCCAGGGTGCCCAGGACTCTACCAGATGTAGTAGCGCTTCATGCTCCGAGGGGCACCCTCGGTTTGTTACTCCGAGGAGGCCTACCAGACTTGTTAGGGCGCCCAAGCGTTTTGAAGATTTTGTCATGACATGAATACTGTTTTGCTGTTTATATTGTTGAGGGGGGAGATGTTGTACATTCTAGTGTTTCTTCACCATAGAGACGAGTGTCTCGTTGCCCTCTGTGTCACGTGACGCCCCGTCCTATCAGGACTGGCGGCTCCGTGACGCGGAGGGGGACGGGACATTCGGGGAGAGCGCGGCCGGCGAGTGCACATCGCCGCTCCTCGTGGGCTCATTGTATTACACGTTTTGTGGAGGTTACTATAAATAAATCAACACGCAATTACCAAACTGATGCCAGTGTCCTCCCCGTGATTCTCGGCACAACAGCCCTTTTAGCCTCCTGTCAATATAAGGCTATTGAATAGAAATTAGCATTATGTTTAAAATCATGGACGTCATTTAGGGGTCGTAGCTGCGACCCCTGGCTTGCCCCTTGCGACCCCTGGCCTCAAAGGTGGCAAAATCAGTGCCAGGAACACAGTAGCAGCTCGTACTTAGGTTCATCATTTGTGGCTCAACTCTCTTTGTTTTTTCTCTCTTTTTTTTATTACCCTTATAGTAAATAATATTTAATTATTCACAATTAGTATAATAAAAATGGAATACAGTTAGTTTGAATATGGTCTACCCTGGAAGGTGAGGTAAGTAAAACAAATACTTTTAAATGTATGTTGTGTGCTTGCTAGAAAGTGTGTGTAAGTGTGAATGTGTCCAAGGGGGCGAGTGATGTCACTTGCGCTACCCCTGGCATTTTGGCGAATTGACGTTTATGTTTAAAATGTTCTGATATTAGTTGGGCTGAATTTGGACTTGAACTTTGGTCGAGGGGGGCGGGGTGTCTCAAAATATGCCAACGCCAAACGATTCTCGAAGCAGGGCTCGTAAACATTTGAATGCACAGCAGCAGAAATGTATAAAGGTGGGCCTTGGCGCTTTTCAGGGGGCCTGCTGCGTTTTATTAAAGGGGGGTGCAGACTCTAGCACCTCTAAACAGGACTTGTTCCAGCACAGCCCCGCGCCTCTCTCTCCCACGCTGTCTGGCGGTGTCCCGGTGCCCGTTCCTCTTTAAGGCCGGGCTGGCACCGAGAGCAGCTCCGAGGAGACCCGCCCTCTCCCGACAGCGCTGGGCGTGCAGGGCCGAGAGGGGCCATCGAGGTACCGAGCAGAGGCCGGGGCAGCAGGTAACGGCGGAGCGCCGAGCACACGGCCGGGGAGGGGAGGGATACTGTCCTGCCTAACAAGGTCCCCGAGCTCCCTGCTCTGTTTAACAAGCCCGCCCCCAGTGCTTAACAAGACCCCCCACAGCTGCTGATTCGGCGACCGTCCACAGCTCCCGGACACCTGTAGGGCGCGCCCCCGGACGATGCCCCCCACGCGGGAGTGGACTCGGGAATGACCCCCCATGAGCATAAACTGACTGAAGTATGTATTTGGAGAATCAAGACCCATGTGTCTGCACAGATTAGACGAGTGTAGTGTCCAAGCATGGACACGTTCTAGTGCTCCGACCTGCTGTATTACACTGTACACCCACCCACCACAGACGTCACTGTGTCAGGTGACGCTGTCAATAAAAGGGGCCGAGCGCACGTGCTCGTGGCCAGTTAACCCACCATCCAACTACGTGTCTGGGTCCATGATTACTAGCATGAGGGCCTAGGGCCCCAAACACCACAATGGCGACGAGGCGGGTAATCTACACCCGCGTGTGCAGCCCCCGATCGGCGCACCATCGACGACATGGGGGGAGAGAGGACTGCCCGGTGAGGACACCCCCCCCCTCTGAATGAAGGCGCGACGCGCCGAGAAGCCTACGGGGCGAGGCGGAGCCCGCAGCATGTCCCGTGGCGGCCGGGTGCCCACCCCGAGTCTGCCGCCGTGAACCCCGCGTGGGAAGCGCCCCGACGACAAGCAGACCGATCGGAGCCCACCCGCATCGGCCGCGACCTGCCCGGTGAAGGAGGAGAAGTGCGAGCCGTGCGGAGCCCACCCGCACCGGCCGCGACGCCGTGATTCAGCCGGAGAAAGTCGGGTGCCCACCCGAGCCTGTCTAGCCTGCAGCTGTGCCCGGTTCGAAGAGTGGACCGAGCGGAGCCCACCCGCGTCGGCCACGACCCCCTCACCGGAGCCTGTATCAAGCGGAGCCCACCCGCGTTAGAGGACGCCCAACCGGGCAGAAGGTGAGCCCGGAGAGCGAGCACGAAGGTGCAGCGAAGTGGATCACTGCCACCGTCCTGCCAAAGCTACGTAAGCAAAAGCGGAGCCCACCCGCAGCGACAGCACCCGCAGTAAAGCGCGACTGCACCAAGTTCACCAACACCCTACTCCCCGCCGCGCAGCGTAGAGAAGGTGAGGCTGCGGCGGCGGGTGAGCCTGAAGTTAAAAGCTTACCGGGATTCGGGAGGCGGTGCGGTGATTCTGGCGAGAGGGCTGCCTGTGAGGCGTCCTAGCGTGAGCTGCAGTCCGGGGTAGTGCCCCGCCCCCTGAGACATTCCGCGCGTGGCCGGTAACCACGCGAAAGACAGACCCCGCAGTGAGGACAGAGCAGGACGGACAGCCTGCGAGGGGCCCCCCCCTCCCCACTTGCAGTGACTAAAGAGATAATGGCAGCATGCACTGAAGCCGGCCCCGCCCCCAGCAAAGTAAACGGGCTGCCAGCTGCAACGTGTGTCCCTGAGCAGCCAGGGAAGCGCGAGAGAGCAAGTTACTGAGCCCCTCCCTCCAAGAAAGGACGGCACACACCGAGTCAAGAGTCCTCCCGGGTGACCGTCAGGAGCTGTGGGGAAGAGGCAGAAATGTGGCCCAGAGAAGCACGCTGCAACCTGCAATAGAAGTTGAGATAAACTGGACAGACTGCCAGTGCCCTCCTGCCCCCCATACAAAAAAAAACGTAAAGGACTTACCTGCTGCCACGTGTCCTGGACTCCACTGCTCTGCCTGGCTCCAGCTCCCCTCCAGCCTTCCTACTCACGAGTGAAGCCTGGAGAAAAGGAAAACAAGGCATAGAGTTCTGGCAGCGCAGAAGGTTGCTGCTGGAGCCGAAGAAAAGCAACACTGCCACCCAGTGGCCACTGGTGGTACTGCAGCAAGAGGAAGATCAACAAGCCTACAGCAAGCCAAGGAGGTCCAGCAGTCACAAGAGACCGACGGCGTGGGAGAAGAGGCAGCAAGGCACGCACCGCAAGGTCTGACGGAGGCGCGAAGGTGAGCGCACGGGAGTGCGACGGAGGCGCACGGGAATGTGCCAGAAGCGCAGGAACGCGACAGAAGCACAGGAAGAAGAGACGGTGTGCCACAGGGATGCAGCGTCATCCCGCAGCAACAAGGAGGAAGAAAGAAGAACGGTGTTGAGCCACATCCACCCCAGCGAGGACTGCGCTGTCGCCGCATCAAGTGGAGCGAACCCTCGAGAGAACAAACGGACTCAGCGCAGAGGTACCCCGGACGCGGACAGTACACTGCAGCGCCTACACGAGAGGAACCCACTGAAGAGGATGGGCGCAGCAAGTATCCGACACTGGCGGCCAAGGATGCAGAGCAACACCCAGTGGCGCCAAGAAGCCACCACATCAAATGATCATGATACTAGGAGCAACGCTACACTGAAGCTGTACCACGACGGTACGAAGAGTAGCACGCACCAGCGCCTGACAAGGCAGCGGACACAGGTAGTCACACGACGTGACACACCTCGTGAAGCCGACCAGCCAAAAATGGTCGCACCACAAAGGCCCAGCCGACCTGCCAAACGGTCGCACCACAAAGGTCAAGCCGACCAGCAGAAAATGGTCGCACCACAAAGGCCCAGCCGACCTGCCAAACGGTCGCACCACAAAGGTCAAGCCGACCAGCCAAAATGGTCGCACCACAAAGGTCAAGCCGACCAGCCAAATGGTCGCACCACAAAGGCCAAGCCGACCTGCCAAACGGTCGCAACGCAAAGGTCAAGCCGACCAGCCAAATGGTCGCACCACAAAGGCCAAGCCGACCTGCCAAACGGTCGCCCCACAAAGGTCAAGCCGACCAGCCAAATGGTCGCACCACAAAGGCCAAGCCGACCTGCCAAACGGTCGCCCCACAAAGGTCAAGCCGACCAGCCGAACGGTCGCACCACAAAGGCCCAGCCGACCTGCCACATGGTCGCACCAAAGAAGCCGACTCGCCAGGAGTCGCACAAAGAGGTCTGACGCAAGACCGAAGATATCCTGCCAGTGATCGGCAGCGCGGACCGTCAAGTGGTCCAAAGAAGCTCAAGATGAACCAAAGCAACTGGTGAAAGGGAGAAGACCGAAGCGGACCATGAGCATGGCCCCACGAACTTCAACCGAAGTAACTGGTGACAAGGTGAAGATGAAGAGAAGGTCACGACCCTAACTCGGAATGCTGAGGAAGATGAAGAGAGTGTTCTCGGACGAGGACAAGACCAGGGGGAACACGTGCAGAGTGCGCGCGCTGCATGGAGAAGCCTGGCCAGATAAGAGGAGAACAGGAACGGTCCAGAGTAGGGCGTGAAGCGAAGAGATGAAGAGACCAGAGTGGCACGTCCGCCACTAAGAAAAAAAAAGATGTCTGAGTGGCACGTTCGCCACTACAAGAAAAGAAGAATGAAGATATCGGAGTGGCACGTTTGCCACCAAAAGAAAGGGGAAAGGAAGAGATCTGAGTGGCACGGTTGCCACTGCAACAAAGAAGAAGTCAGAGTGACATGACATCCTCACGGAGAAAGAAATAGAGGAAAGAGAGAAGAGGGTGGCGAGACTACTCACACCTCAAAGACAAGGAAGGTGACAAGCACGGTGCGCAAGTCCTGAAGAACACCCGTGGCACGGAGAAAAGACCATCTGTTTGATGATGCTTTCAGCGCACCTGGGATCTGCAGGGGTGAGCAGGCCGGACTATTCGAAACACCCACCTTTGGGGTCACACGGACACTGGACAACGCCAGCCGTGGTGACCCAGGGGCAGAGGCCTCAGGGATGCCAGTGAGAGAGCGTCCCCGCGACGAGAGATGGTCATCAGCCGCCCTCCAGCAAAGGTCCCAGGAGGATGAAGACATTGTGTGCGAAGACAGGAGCCAACAGCTACCCTCCAGGCACGACTGCAGAACCCGAGGTGAGACTTGTCGTCTCCTCTGCACCCACACGGATCGGCGTGCGAGTAACACGACACAGTACACCCAGCTCAGGACGAGCCAGAGGGCCTCAGGGATATCCCGTGGCAGGGGAACACCTGCGAGAGAGGCATCCTGGTGAGAGGGGTGTCTTGCAACCAATCCGTTTTGCAAAACAGAACACACGCCACAGGTAAAGAAAAGGACTGGACGAAAAGACGAACGGCAACATCTAGCGGTAAAACCACAAGAACTCAACTGCGTTTGTCGCCAAGAAAGTAAAAGCGAAGGAAAGACTGTGAGAACAACTTCAAGGCAGAGCCGTCAAACAGACTAGATCCATCGAGCACCCATGACTGGTGCCACAGTGAACTGGTGATCGTCTGCGACAGGAAGAGCATCGTCCGCGACAGGAAGAACATCTTCTGCGACTCCAAGCAGCTGAAGCGTGAGCGATTCTGCAGAAGTTTGGTCACTGTATTACAACTGTGTATATCTTTCTTTCTCCCCCAGGTTGAACTTTGACGTTTGGTTTTGTTATTAAAAATTGGGAGGGATGTAGTGTCCAAGCATGGACACGTTCTAGTGCTCCGACCTGCTGTATTACACTGTACACCCACCCACCACAGACGTCACTGTGTCAGGTGACGCTGTCAATAAAAGGGGCCGAGCGCACGTGCTCGTGGCCAGTTAACCCACCATCCAACTACGTGTCTGGGTCCATGATTACTAGCATGAGGGCCTAGGGCCCCAAACACCACAGACGAGGCAGGGAAGGAGGGGGCATTCTCATAGAGCCCCGAGGTTGGGGAGACGGGGGTCTGCCATCGCCCCGAATATTATGAGCAAAGTTAAGTACCAGGTTCATTTTACAATTTGAAACCACAGATTTTTAAATAATCCTGTAACACAAACTGCAACACATGCTTGGCAGCATAGACGTGATTACATAACAGAATCTCCATTTTAGTTTAAGCTCGGGCCGAAACGCGGACCTCGCTCGGTGTTCATGCTCCTGGAGCCGGGCACGCAGCTCTTTCACTGGCTGCACCGACGGCCAGGGCAGCGGGGGTTTGTGCTGGGAGAGGGGCAGGCCACTTTCACCAGCACGCCCCCCTCCTCCTTCCATGCCGCTGTAAAAGCAATCCATTTATTACTATAATTAATGCACACAATAACTCGGAGATGCCGAGTAACAGGACTCAAAAGAGAGAAAAGTTGCTACACCTTGGGTCGATTTAAATGGTCGCAATCTGTAGTCGGGGCCACTGAAATTATGCATCATGTGGGAGGACCAAACTATGTGGCAGGGTTTGCTAAATTATGTAAACACAAGGAGATGTTGGACTGAGCGCTGAAACCTTCCAGACACTCTCTCTCAGCCACAGATCCATTATGTTCTTTTGCTCACCACGCCACCCCAGTTCAGACCCAGCTATATTCAAATCAGTCATGACCCTGATCCTTATGGGAACAGTCCAGCCCGAACTGCCAAGCTAGGTCTGCCCTGGACCAGAAACGAGCATCTTGGGACTGTTTTTCTTTTTTTTTTTAACCCTTGTTAGGGCCTCGTTTATGGTTCAGATACGTCAATCGTCACCTTCCAAAAAACCCTAATCGCAAGTCGTTGGTAACAAACTTGACAACAAGTGCACAAGATATATGTCACGTCAGTCAAATACATACAGTAAATAACTACATTTACTCCACTTGTCTTCATCCGCCTTCTCCTCTCCCGTCACCGACCGGTTCGTGGGCATAGGGAAAAAGGGCAAAAAAACAGGTTAGTGGCCCCTCCGGACCCCCGTCCCTCCGGCAAGGGTAGGGGGACCCCTTGGGTCCTCAGCTGTCGTCGTCTTCTTCATTGCCTGAGCCTTCCAGCGCCCCCCGTGTGAGGGTACAAGGAGACCCCTTTGGGTCCTCGGGTTTCGTCGTCGCTGTCTTCATCTCCTCTGTGCAGTGCTGCGTAGTCACGCAGGCGGCTGTGGATCATCTTATGGTAACAGCCCTCATCAGCCAGGCTTGCTTGAATTTAGTGGCAAAGTGAACAAAGGACACACGTCTGGGCATACCCTGCCAACTTAGGGCAAACAAAGCAATCGCAGGGAGTAGATGGACGGAGTGCTGAAACCTTTCAGGCACTCACCCCCAGTCACAGATCTGGGTTGAATCCATCATCATTCTTTTGCCCACTTCGCCACCCCAGTTCAGACCCTGCCATATCCAAATCAGTCTTGACCCTGTTTCTCATGTAGTTCATGAGGCCCCCCCCCCCCCCCAAGCTGACGAGCTTTAGAACGCCTGCACGCTATGAGTGGGATTATACGTGAAAAAAAATTGGTGGACAGCAACCCATAAATATTCTCTACTACTGATGATGGAGGAATCCCAAAACTCTGGCGTCTAGAGATACGATTTTGAAAGACGGCATTAGCTGAAAAAGATTATGAACTTTGTCTGAAAAACTGAACAACAACTACCAAGATCCTGTGGGGTAATGGCGCTGTTGCATGCAAGCAGTGCGCTCTTACTCACTTTCAGTAATATATTAAGCTAAAAGGAGTTAGGTGTAATTATCAGAGTGACTCAGTGAGTTAATGTAAGTTTTTAAAGAGGGGTGAAGAAATAGGGTGGAGAGCAAGGAGAGGTTACACAGAACGAGACATCATGATTTCAGGTCAGAATTTAGGGTACTGGTATGTGAGCGGAAGCTCCTGATTGAAGTGCTCCTGAAGTATTGTACAAGGTTAATCAATAAACATATTTTACAAAAAAAATGATTTCAGGTCAGAAAGGTTTTGGTGTTGCAGGAATGGTTACTCGGAAGTAGAGTTTATGATTTGAATGAGGTACGGTTAGTTTACTGTAGTAGAGTAAAGAATTAGGCAGCAGCATGTAAAAGAGTAGGGTCAACTCAAACAATAAGGCAGGCAGAGGAGGGAGTGTGAAGAGAGTATCATTCACCTAGAAAGGAAGGCGAGAGAATACCCTGTAGCTTTTGCAAAGTTGAGGTACGATGCAGTCTGAGAAAGTAGAAGAAACACAGAAAGTTTAATTACATGTGGGCATTTGATATGTTGTTCCGTCTTAGTTTTTTCTGTTTTGAATATCAGTGGTTTTTTATGGTCTGTTTTCTTTACTTAGATTTTGAACATTATTGGTGTGGTGTGGCGCAGCGGCCAGAGCAGCTGGATCCGGGGCGTGGGGTTCACAGTTCTATCATGTGACTCTAGGCAATAGCTCACTTTATCGCCCTTGTGGCTGGATACCCCTAGGGTTTGCACTTTACAAATGTGGAATTATTATTATTACAAATGGTTGACTTTGTACTTTATCTTTAATACGAGGTACTGTGTTATATCTTTATAGGTAGGGAATTCCAAAATCTGCTGCGTGCAAAGAGGAAGTGGTGCCACCATTGGCTTTCTTTCTATACGCAGGAATTATTAAGCTCGGTGCCAGTGTGGAACATAAGTTTCCGGATTGGGCTTGTGTTGCAATTTTATTATTTTTTCTTAAATTAATTTGGGGTCAGTTTAAAGCCTGCAAGTTTGAAAAAATGTGGTTTCATATATTTCATCATCATTCATAGCTTTTATTTCCGTTAAAAACCATAAAAGCACAGGTATATAATACAATGATAAAAATTCACAATACATACTCAGCCATGATACAATAGGTAAGATAATTAAAATATGCTTAAAAGCAATATCACCAGTAAAAAAACAGTTAGTGATCAAAAAAGAGGAACAGTAAATCTATAGATAAAACAACATAATACTACACGTGGTTTGCCTTAATCATTGCATTTCTTACGAACCACATGGAGAGGAGGAATCTCGAAGTGGCAAAGACAAACACAGGGGTCGTATCATATTTTAATAGTCTAAAAACTTCCCTGTAATCCCTAAGACCTCTTAATTTACAAAGGGAAATGATCCATTTATATCGCGCCCTGTTATAAGAGGGACAGAAAAGCAAAACATGCACATCAGTCTCCTCTACATGCTCGCAACCAGGGCAGGGGCACCACCTAGATGACGAGGGCATCCATTTGTTTGTAAAAGCCCGCAAAGGTAAGGATCCGTGTCTGAACTGGAGATAACGTTTTTTTGCTAGCGAGGGCTGGATGTCATCTAAGAAATTTTCAAAAACATAATATTCCTTCACCTCCAAAAATTTAAGAGACAGCCTGCCCATGCTAGAGTCCAGATCGCGGAGATTCAGGTGATCAGGTTGGGAATGCCCCCCAGCACCCTTTTGCTAGTCAGAGGGCAGGATGTGTCTGGTGAGATCCACAAATCTTCCCTTTGTATATCGTAGCAGAGTTGTTTAACATGTTTAAGCCACGCAATTTTACCCGATCCCCTTACGGACAAAATGTCGACTAACTCCTCCTTGTAGCTTAATAACTCTGGAGTAGACCAAAGTCTCCTCCAGTAAAACAGAGGTCGATGAAGAATAGTCTCCTGAATAGGGAACAATCCCAAATCCAGTCTTAGGGGGATCAAAGGGGTACTCTTAGGGAGATTTAAGAGACGTCTAATAAAATTATTTTCAGTGACGGACATGGAGCTGGCGTTAACATGGCCCCAAAGCTCTACACCGTATAGTGCTGCTCCCCTACCCTGAGCCCTATAGATTTCCACTGAGGGGCCCACGGGTTTATAAAAACATTCATTAAAAACCTTTAAGATTCCACCTGATCGTGTCCCTATACGCTGACGATATCCTATTGTACTTAGCCTCCCCGCGTAAATCACTGATTGTCCTGGTTGATGTTTTGCGCTCATTCGGCCGCAACTCAGGCCTTGTCATCAACTGGGCTAAATCATGTGTGTATGTGCTTTCCGGGGAGGCTCCCGTCCTCCCGCGGGGCTGTCCGATCCAGATTGCCTCGCAGGGGTTTCGGTACCTGGGGGTTTACATTACTCTGGACCCGGAGGCCCGCTACGAGCGGAATTTGCTTCCCCCCCTCCAGCGTTTGAAGGAGGACGTCGCGCGCTGGCGGCGCCTGCCGCTTTCGCCGCTCGGCCGGGCGGCATTGTTTAAGATGATGTCGTTGCCACGCTTCCTGTACGCTCTCCAGAATACTATGGATTTAGTCCCGGCGCGCTACTTCCGTGAGGTGGAGAGTCTCCAGCGCCGCCTGTTCTGGGACGGGAGGCCGCGTATTGCCCTGGCGAAGTTGACGCTCCCATGGTACGACGGGGGGATTGCCCTCCCGGATATTAAACGGTATTACTGGGCCTCCCAGCTAGCTGCAATTAATCATGGCCTTTACGGGCCCGCCTTAAACCCGGCATTTGAAATGGACAAGATGCTCCTGCCTGGTGGCGACTATAATCGAGCGCTCTACTCTGGCGCGCCCGGACCCCGCCTGACGGGACCTACGCGTGTCATGGTACGAGTATGGCACGCGGCTAACGCAGCTATGGGGTGGAAGGACCGTTTGACCCGGGCATCACCGTTGTACGCGTCTGAGAGATTGGGCTCCCTGTGGACCTCGAAGGGCTTCGAGAAGTGGGACACGATCGGCATTAGTAAAGTGGGGGACCTTTGGACGAGGGGGGGATTTAAAACATTCGAGACGCTGCAGACGGAGTTTCAGCTGCAGGGCAGTGAATACTTTCGGTACTTGCAGGTCCGTCACGCACTGGGCTCCGTCTTCCCAGACGTCGCCTCCATCCCGGAGTCTTCCCCCCCTGGAGGATAGAGTGCTGGATGGCCACGTTCCGGACAGCACGATCTCCCTTATTTACAAAAAATTGATTAATGACCGCTCGGGCTTGCTGACTGGCCTCCGCGAGGCTTGGGTTGCCGATGGGCTGGAGTTGGACGACGAGGACTGGATTTCCGCGGTGGCCTCTCCGAAGGAGGTGGCCATACCGGCTCGCCTTCGCTTCGTCCAGCTTAAGATACTCCACCGGGTTTACATGACGGGGCCAAGGCTTCTGCGTATGGGTTATGTTGAGGATGGGTTGAGTAAGCGTGGGTGTGGTGCTTTGGCGACCTTTTTTCATATTTTGTGGGAATGCCCGAAGGTGGAGCGATTCTGGCGTGGTGTGCATGAGGTCCTGCGAGTGGTTACGCATGTCGCGCTGCTGCCTGAAGCGAGGAGATGCCTGCTGAATGTGTGGGAACCAACTGACTACTCGGTTCCGCAGACGCGATGGGTGACTCTGGGATATATGATAGCTAAGCGTGACATTGCTCAACTGTGGGGATCCCAGAGGCCCCCGGCGGTGTCGGCCTGGAAAGAACACATGGATTGGTGCATGTTCCGAGAAAAGGTGGTGTATGTGGCGAGGGGTAAGCCTGGGGTGTGGGTGAAAGTATGGGGCCCCTGGAACGCCTACCGCGGGGGTATCTGCGCGCCACCATTGCTGCCTGCGGCCTCACCAGCCCCGTCCCCTTAGTTGACTCCTTTCCATAACCCCAAGCACGGAGTTCCCCCAGTCCTCGATCTGTTCCCTTTCCCCTCTTTAGACTCCTGTTGATGGCTGGGGTCCCCCATTCGGGGAGCACGTGCTGTTACTTTCGACTGCGGGTTGCCTTGCGGGTGTGGTTTTTGTGTTGTGTGTATAAAATGAAACCGTATTGTGGGGTCAGAGTGATGTGGCCCACGATGTCGATACCTCCTGATTTTGCTTCTCGGCACCGCCCAGGGTTCTTGTATAAATGTCATATGCTCCTGTCATTCTAGCGGCCGGCCGGAAGGTTGTAGGCCCATCCTTGTATATTCTTGAGATTGCAATAAACGGTTTCAAAAAAAAAAAAAAAAAAAAAAAAAAGATTCCACCTGATGATTGTATTAACTTAAGATTAGCCTTGACCATATGGGAATCCCACTCCATCCTGTCATTCAGGGTAGCTCCCAAGTAGTCAAATGTAGAGACTTTCTCGAGAGAACATCCCTCCAAATGCGGACGGGGATAAGTTGATGGTTTAGAATTAAAAACCATATATTTGGTTTTAGAAAGATTTAATTCCAAATTTCTCAAAGAGCAGAAAGAACACTCCAATGTTCGCTGGGCTCCCATTGGAGATTTTGAAAGTAGGAGGGTGTCATCAGCGAACATTAGGGCCGGTATTCTGCGTGCTGCTAAAACCGGAGAATCAAGATCCTTTGCCTCCAAAAGATGAGTAATCAAACCGTTGATGAATAGAGTGAACAAGGTGGGGGCCAACACACACCCCTGCCTAACACCCCTGTCCACCGGGAAGGGCGCAGAGAGCTCACCATTCCTACCATAGCGAACCTTTGCAAACGTTCCAGAATGGAGTCGCCTGAAGAGGTCACAAAGGTAAGTGGGGGCGCCCATCTCGAGTAAAATTGACCAAAGCTTATCCCTCTGTACCAGATCAAAAGCGGATCTAAGATCCACAAAGATCAGGTAGAGAGAACCCTTCCCCAGGAACACCGTTTTCCAGTGAACCAACTGCAGCCTGAACAGTTGGTCAATTGTGGAAACTCTAGGACGAAAGCCTGCTTGGAAGGGCGATAGAATATGGATTTCTTCCATCCAGCTTTCTAGCCTAGTTAATAGGATTCGGGCGAACACCTTCTGGAGGACATCAATAAGGCTGATAGGCCGATAATTTACTGGATCTAAAGGGGAGGCTTTTTTATAAATAGGGATGATTTCTGCGCCCTTCCAAGTATGAGGGGTAGCCATACCAGAAATAATTGCGTTATAGTATATTATCAGGTATGGAACCCAAACCGTTGGTTCACTTTTAAATAAATCCCCAGGGATCCTATCTAGACCAGTGGCTTTGCCAGAAGAAAGACTCAGTAGGGCAGCCTGGATTTCGGAAGAGGTGCAGAGAACTGGATCAGAGTCCCCTGCTACGATAGGGGCATGGAGAGGTTCAACCACAGCGTCACTTGTCGGATTGCTAAAGAGGGGCTTAAAGTGCCTCAACCAAACCTCCTCACTAAGACCAGGTGTTATAGCTGGGGATCCTGCACTACTACCACACCTGACTAAATTCCAGAAAGTCCTGGAATCATGACTATCCAGGGCATCCTTTATATTAGCCCACCTGTCAACCTCCCAGTCTTTTTTAGCTATAGATATAACAGATTTATAGAAAAATCTAGCTCCTCTGATACTATGACACGTCCCATGTTTCACCTCCCATAGGAGGGCCCGTTTAGCATCCTTACAACTAGAATTATGCCAATTGGCTTGTTTCCGTACCCTATTTGCCTTAGGTTTTGTCGTGATGTAAAAAAAACTAGCGGCCATTGAAAAAAGTTTCATGTGGATAGTCTCCAGGGCTTCAAAATTAAGTGGACCCTGTCTGGCCTCCATGAGAACAGATACTTCGGCTAAATGGGTGACCACCTGTGAATAAAAAGCCGCAATTTTATTTGGGGTAGACAAAAACTGAGCCCACCTAATGCGACGTCCATCAGCCACCGCTAGTAAATTGGGTGCTACAGATTGAACTAAAGTCCCTAGGGCTCGAGCTGGATCCAGATGATGTAAAAATTCCAGACTGAGGAGATTATGGTCACTATCAACCCTGTCCACTATGGTAAGGGATTTAAGATGGGACCAAAACTCCACAGATACCAAGATGTAATCAATGGTTGAACTTTTGCCCAGTCTGTTATAAGTATGCTTCCCGGGGGTATCTGGGGCAAGTCTACCATTGCAGGCTCGCAGTGAATGAGATCTTACGAGCTTGTTATTCTCCATAGCCAGAGGTGTAAAACGCAGAACAGGGTACATAAGACAGTCCTGTATATTCCAGGATAGATCAACCTCGGAAGTAATAGAGGGTATGCCAACCAAGGGTTCAAAGTGGCAATTGAAATCACCGCCAATGATCTTATATGGAAGTGCAGAAAACAAAATCAAAAGGTCATTGAGGGCATTAAGAATGGTAAGTCCAAGATGTAAAGGAGTGGAACGTAAGTAGATATTAATTACTAGTATCGAAGTGCCATCCCCGAACTTCAGATTTATACAAAGAATGGGAATCAATAACAGTAACTGTACACCCCAAGTTGGTAGCCACCAAAGTACATAGACCCCACGAGGGACACCCCCTGGGACTCTGCACAGCCGGGACATTATAAGAAGCAAAGACATTATAAGAAGCAAAACCAGCCTTGACCGGGGTAGTCGTCATCCAAGTCTCTTGAAAGAGACAGAGGTCGTACTGATCTATCAGTGCCTCCCAGTCGGGGTTGGAAAGTTTAGTACCCAGCCCCGCTACATTCCACGACCCTATTAAGGAACCAGAGTTTGCATTGTCGGGGAAGCTAGGAGATACAATCTCTGTACTTGCAGAATCACCTCGTTGAGATATTGGAAACAGACCTACATCACCATCAGACGTACCAATATTGAAGCCCGGTGGGGTCACGGGTGCTTTAACAGCACAAGCCATAGAAAGACCTCCCTCTACACTTGCCCCCTCCGGCTTGAAAATGTTAGGCCGACCATAAAGTAGATCAGTTGCCCCCACACAGGGAATATTAGTCAAGCCTCATTGTCCAAGCAGCCAAAAGAGTTAGCAACAGGAATACTATAGGCAACAGTAAGAGGACCAGAATGGGGGTTCCTTAGATCGGACCTTACCAAGCCAACTGGCCGTTGATAGAAATAACTCAGAGGCAAAGGTAAAATTAAACTCTGGAAAGACCGATCATGCCTTTCTAGAATAAAATTGGCCACTCTAGGATCCCTGAAATTAATAATAACACAATCCCCTCCTTTGTCTTTTTAATTTACTCCCAGCCATCCCACCCTTCGCACGAACAAAATTTCCCCGGAACTCCCTCTTGGTAAAGATCTATGAGTATTCAACCAATGGGTAACCTTATTCTTCAATTCGTGGTAGGATTCCTGGCATGCACCAGACAGTGGGGGAACACCAGTAAGAACCACCACATATGGCGAGGCCTCTGGAGGTAAGTGTGGAGAAAGTGATGGTGGTGGTTGCCCAGTACTATGAACATTCCCATCTTTAAATTGGGGTGTAAAAGCACTATCCTCTCTCCTCTTACCCAATGTTGGATTAAAAAGAGTAGAAGGAGGTGGAGGCATACTAGGAACAGGTATAGGCAACCTAGCAGGTAAATGGGGTTCGGATACGCTTGGATCCAAAGTAGGAGGGGGTATCTTCATGCTAGGTAATGCCCGTACCCCACTGTCATTAGAACCAGAAGGGCGAGCAGTAGAGCTGGTACCTTGATAGCTAGGCAAAGAATTTGCGGTGGGCTTGTGGAAAGACCCACTTCCAGGGGGGGCAACTAGATACACAGATGGTTTACAGTTAATTAAAGATACCACTCGATCAATCTTACTCATCAGAGTTTTAAATTGAGAATTGATGAGTGTTTCCAGTTGGGTTTGTAAGTCAATTAGGAGATGGGTAGCCCATATCGGAGGTGTTAGAGGGGCAGACAGTTGAGTTGGACCTGCATTGAAAGATGTTCTGGGTGCAGAGTTATTCGTAGGAGATTTAGTACATGGTTTAGCCTTCTTTTTTTTTCCCCCCGGGGCTTTTGGGTACTAGATGTAACATGGAGATCCTGGGGTAATGATATGGTGTTTGATAGAGTACCCACAGGGCTGGACACGAAGATGGTTTGGGCACAGGGAAGCTCAGCAAAAGAGGATACAAGAGACGAGACCAAGTTGTTGTCTAAAGGAATAGAGACATTCCCAAGAGTAGGAGAAGAAATTAAACTTGGGGTAAGAGATAGACGCCGCTCAGTATTTTCAATTGCATTTGCCACCACCCCAATAGTTTTTTGCAGCATTTTATCGATTGCCGTAAGGCTTGGAAGAGGGGTGTTGTGAGGCACATTTTGTCTAGTACAAGGACGACTAGTCACTGTTTTGGTTTTGCCCATTATCTCAAGCCTATTAGTGCTCAGTATAAACCAGTACCACACTCTCAAAGCAAAAACCAATACAGCAATATAACACCCCTCAATTGTTATACCAAATTAATCGAAGCAGTTGGCAACACAAAGATAAGAAATACAATATAATAAGTACACCCAAGTTGCACTGTAAACAAACCTCAAACAAGACATTAGATCTCCTGGGAATAACCTCACTCTACCAGGCAAAGGAACTGGCCCAGCCCAGCCTCCTTCGGCCTCTGACGGCCTAAGACGGCCCGCCCTTGTCCCGGGCTTCTCCCGGCGCGTCCCGCGGGACGAAGTTCCACACAGTCCTTTATGCGCCCCCTGGCGCCTGGGAATTGCGTGATCGGCGTCGTCCGGGGCTGCAGGAATGCTGGGGGATGTAGTCCGGGCGAACCGTACAGCGGAGCTAAGCCCGGCTGTAGAGGGTATCACCTGTGGTAGCAGAGCGGAGCCAAGCCCAACTTAAGCAGGAAATCACCAGGGGTAACGAAAGCAAGCGTGGCCAGAGAGGGTTACCCAATTAATGCAGCAGTTTCATATATTTAGAAGTAGCCTTGCTGCTGAGTTTTAGATTCTTTGTAGCAGTCTGATAGCTTAGAGTGGACTGCTGTGGTGCAGTCAGTACACATAGCCATGTTTTGAGAGGATGAGTGATGTTTGTACCTTTTGAGGAAATCTGAGATGTGGAAACATTTGTCTAGGTGTTTTCATTGTGTAGAAGAAGGTTGACAGGGACAGCCTGTCACTGAAGTATTCATGGAAAGTGTTGAGTCAAAGAAAATTCCTAGATCTGTCACTTCTGTGGCTATGTTTGGAGGGGTCCCAGTACATCTGTGCAGAAATTTATACGGTCATAGTTTTTCCAATCACCGCAGGTCAGTAGTTAAGGTTTTGAAGCATTCCGCTTGAGGTGAGTCCACGTCACTCATTCTATAGCTATGATGCAAGTGTTAAGTTTTGATTTTCCTTCGTCTAGAGTTTTCCTGTTTTGAGAATTATCCATTGTCTGCAGGTGAGTTTGAAACTGTTGATAAGACTTAGAAGTGCTTCCATGTATATGTTGAAAAGTAGATGTGCGATGATAGATCCTTGTGGAACTTGCTTTTACGCAGTAAGGATTTGAAGAGAAAGCTGGTGTGTGATTGTGGTGTGATCTGTTGTTGTAAGAAGAAATCCAGTAGAGGGCATGCCATCTGCACCAACTTCAGTCTCAGAAGTAATGTGTCATGGTATAAAGTGTCAAAAGTTGCACTAAGTGCCAACAGTAGTAATGCAGCGTCTCCATTTTGACTACTGTTTTTGAGGTCGTCCTAAATTGCAATTAGGGTAGATCCATATTACATTATTGCTTGGTCATTTTTACACATATAAGCAGTGGGCAAAACGTTCACCTCATTACTACCAGTTTAGCACCAAAATACAATATTAAGTCTCTGAAAGGTGACCAATCAACGTCTGTGAAAGGTCTTCCACTACACGTGATATTTTTAGTAACTTTTGATCCATTCAGTTACATTTTTTGCTGTTAAATTCTGTACATTTTACAGCGGATGATGGCGTATGTGGCAAATCCATCCTTTTGCAGAAAAAAGCACTGCTGCACTATCGCATAATTCCAAGGGTCCTGCTTGTATTTGAATATTTCCCTGTTGTAACAGGGCAACCCGTCCAGGCCCCTTAAAACCATAAGGACGTTAACAGACCTGCATGTCTATAGTGACTTGAATGATCTACTTGGATCTAACTGCCATGTGCTTGCCTTTTTCTTCATTATGACATACAAGAGAACCTTCAAGCAAGTAAGCCCAGCATGTGTGCTGTATTTAATAGACTAAACTTTTTCTCCATGTATAATAAAAACCTAGCTCACATATAGGGTTCACACGATGGTGCCTTGCCTCTTAGTTCATTAATAGCATTGTTATCAGGGCGGGGGCAGGAATGGTTATCATTTCATCTTTAAAAACTCACTTTTAATAAATATATTACTATAGCGTGATGTTATAACTACAGTCATTGACAGAACATTTTCCATTGAATTGGCCACGAATACTCCCATTTAACATGCAGTTTTATTGATACAACTTTATAGCGTATAAACAATAATGTGGGGAAATTGGATTTCAGGAAAAATATTTGTAATTTGCAAATCTCCAAGAAAAGTGTTCTGAATTGTTTTGTTCCTATTAAAATCTTTGTTTCCATCACACAGAATTACAATGTGCTTTTCTAACTACTGAAATATTTTGAAATATTAGTAGAGTTCACTTACTAGCGGTTAGGGAAAAAACCTGACCTCCTACAGCCTTTCATTTTACACTTGTTGTAAAGCATGATTGCGAGGAAGTTCACTTCACAAAATCCTCTAACTCTAAAAGTAAATACCAACCTCCAGGATAAAATAAGCAGCAAATTGTAGGACCTATGCTGACATTTGACCTCTGTCTTTGAATGCACTGCAAATGTGACAAGATAAAAACAGGATTTAAAGGCGTCTTTGCTGCTCATTCACTTTCTGAGTAAACCGAACACCTGTTTGTCAGCTGATCAGGACAGTAGGCCATAAAAATAGCCTACCCTGATAAAATATGACTCTAAATTTATTGAGGCCTGTCTTCCGATAAAACACACCCATTTACAAACAGCCATCAGGTGTCTGCCACAAGGTGAGCCTGGGAACTTTAAGTACCTTGTGTCTCCATGCTCCACTTTCGACTATGTTGGGAGTCACCCACACCCAGCGGCGGCCAGTATGGCTCGTGGGTGGCGGGGGTTGAGGGGGGAGATAAATGGTGGGGGGGCTTACCTTGAGGCCAGGTCCCGCATCTCTGGTCCTGCTCCTGCCTCCGACTCCAGGAACAGGAAGCAGTCAGCCCGGCTTCCTCCTCTAAACTATTCATAACGCTACTAGTTTGGGTGCCATGACACGGCACTCAGCCAGGGGCTGGAGGAGTGGACATGTTCTCCATGCAGGCTGTAATGCAGCCTGCATGGAGAAAGGGAAAGTGCGCATGATGGGCCGACCAAAAAGTCATTGCGCACTTAGGAGTTGGCAAACCACTCCTCTCCTGCTCCGAGAGCAGAGCAGCCCCGCCCACCTGCAAAGCAGCAGGACACAAAGCATAAAATGATAATATCTCTGTTATCAGTTTGTTTCTACTTGGCACTGCTTAAAAGCAGTGGGGCGACGCTCCTCCGCCACTGCCCACACCACTCCTCATCCTGCCATATGACACATTGCCTGTACCAAATACCATAAGCCATATAGCAACAATGAAGGGTGAGCCTGTTGTAAATAAAGACACGCATTAGTCAGGTAGAGAAGTGTAGGATTTATTTATCGCCATCAAGGAAACAACAAGGGAGAACACTCGGCTTTGCACAGCGGCCTCTGTTAATCGCCTCACACCAACCTTCCAAAACCCCAGAGATGGAGCCGTCCAAGTGTGGACTCTGCAGGGTAAGAGAGAAAGGAAAACACGGAGTGGAATAATAGGGGAGGGAAGCGGGTGGAAGAAGGGAATCTATAACACATTTCCCCTCCTGGACAATGAAAGGGAAAACATCTCAAACTACGCAAAAATGTACTGAATGAGATCCCTCTCCTTTTAAACAAAAAAGAACATCGGTAATATATATCAATTGATTAAAGGATTAGGCCCTCCAAGGAGGAGCCATAAACTAACCTATCCTCTTGTAAACAAACCACTAGAAGATCAAGAATTCCTTGTTACAAATCTTCATAATGCCAGGATACTTCTCACTCACTCACTCACTCTCCAGGCATTGATATCCGCCAGTGGATCAGCCACTTACTCTCTCTGTCACTATCCTGTGCCTCATCCTACAGAGCTGCGCACACCCTGTTCTTGCTCCATGTCTGCCCCTTTTCGAGACATACCACATGACATCCCACCCTCACGATCTTCATTGGGGCAGAAAACGTTGGATGTATCACTATATGGTGCCTCAGGTCTCTGGATGTGTACTCTGGCCCCAACTTCCCAACATCTGCTCTTCACCCCTTTAAGGTTATCATAGACATTGCAGTGTTTGAGGGAGGAGGAATTAGTGTGGGCCCATTTGTTCAGGTCATTAATGAGACATGCTACATCTTGTAGGTTGCCCTTGTAGTGTAGTTCCTATAACCCTGATAGGCTCTGCGCATTGGAATAACATACACTATAGATTTGACATAGGACTAAGGTCAGTATGTCTCTACGAGGGGGATAACGGAGTCAGTATGGAGTCCGGGAGACCATAGAGCAAGGCATTGCCATCATTCAGAGGTAAAAGTAGGAGGGCTTAAAAGGCAGTTCTTAATTCACTTTCTGAGAGAATGGTTTCACCTTCTTATGTGGAGAGAGCTGGTACCAGGCCATCTTAGTTTTGTTGGCAGTGTGTTGCATGAGATTGATGTCCAGGGTGAATCTGAGTGACTTTGTACTGTTTGAAAGTAGTCATTTTAACCTGCCCAGATTCCTGTGGTTGCGTCGGGGTTTCATTTTGCCTGTTGTCCTTGGCAAACAGCAAGAATTATGTTCTGGTGGAGTTAATCTTCAGGTTGAATAGTCAGGCCTTGATGAGGTGCAGGTAGTGTCTGAGGTGTTGGATATCTTAAGCAGAGGAGACTTTCAAAGGTTGTTGAATGCTGTTGGCGTATTGGTTCGTTTTGGTGTTATCTGCGAGTAGAGCCCGCGGGGCTCAATGTACAGGTCAAAGATGGCGTGGGGGAGGGGTGGCAGATGGATTCCTTGGGGACTTCATGGGTTTTTAGGGAACTTCTGGAACCTGGAGGTGCAATGTATAAATATTTCTATGCTATCCTAGCGAATAAGCAACTACAAAAATATTTCTTTATTACATTGGATCACAGCGTTAGCAGAGTAATCCTTTTACTCAGGTTGGGTGTCCTTCCATTAAATGCATACAAACGTTATTGGTCCAGTTCTACTAACAAGTTTATTATATGTAACCTGTGCCAAGGAGGGATACAAGACCTGAGGTATGCACTGTATATCTGCCCTGCGCTTGCAGCGGCACATGTTCATTACATAACTACCCAATATTTTAAATGTAATAGAACAAAAGCTGATAAATTGATCTATTTAGTAAAGTTTCCTCTAAATTAATATGTATATTACAAGGTTTTTTATAAAAAAAAAAAAGAAATATTTCTCGTCAAATTGTTTTAAAATTCTTATCTGCAATGAGGAATGGATTTATTGTTTTAAAATTGTTGATCTAATTCAAGGTATAAATCAATCAATCTTTGACTTGGAGGTGCATGCATGAACCAACTGGAGTCGTTTGGATAGCTATAAGGAGAAACAAGCATTGGCATAGCCAATAGGTCTCGCCTTTGGGACCTTATAAGTGTTTAGCCATGCAACAGTTGCATAACTAAATACTTATAAGGTCCCAAAAGCGAGACCTATTGGCTATGCAAAGCGAAAGTGATCGCGATCACGATCAAACATCAAAGCGGCCGTGCGGCCGCGAAAGTGAAAGTAATCGTGGTAAAGCGCGGTGCGCGCGCCCGCGCACATGCACTGTAGCTCTAGGCTGGCCTGGTAGCACTTTTTGGAGCCCTCTCAATAAGTCTCGCCAGACCAGCACATGCGCTGGGTCAGGCGAGACCTAAAAATGATGGATGTTTTGAGAGAATCCCATTTGAGACTTTACAGTGTCACTGATTGTGGAGTTGTTGGCAGTGTCGAAAGTAGCTGAGAGGTCCAGTAATATTGGGAGACTGGGAATATCTTTATTTGTGGTCAGGAGGGCGTTGGCTGTGATTTGTAAGGTAGTTGTCTCTGCTGCAGCGTGATCTAAATCTAGATTGGTAGTCATTCAGGAGATGGTTGGCACGGATATGATCCTGAAGTTGAGCCCAGCCTGCATTTTCAGTGGATATTGCGGATGAGGAGTAGATGAATGTTGGGTCCAGTGGGGGCTTCTTCAAGACCTGGGGGATTTGGTTTGACTTGAGAACGTCTGAGAAAATGCCTTGTGAAGGAGGTTTGAGACTGGTTAGTAAGGGGTGAGAAAGCTTCGCTAGAAAGGGGTTTTAGGAAGGATAAAAGAGGTGGCTTTGAGGTAGTTGAGAAAGCTGGCAAGCTCTTTGAGAGACGGGTGGATTTGTAGGGTGACCAGTGTGGGAGGCAGCATGGAGGAGTTCGTCTCAGAGAAGACGCAGGTTTGTTGTTGTTTTTTTGTATTTTCTCGGAGAAGAAGAGTTTAGTGGCATTGAACTTGTCTGTGCAGTGTGATCTTGTAGGATCAAGCAATTGTTGTTGAAGAGTGTCCTGCTTTGATTGGGAACTTCACTGATAGTGTTTGTGTAGTATTTCACTTTAGCCCAAGTGATAAGTTGTTTGTGTGTTCTATAAAGGGACTTCAGTAGCATAGCATGAGGTTATCGGAGATTCTGTGTTTTCTTCCATTTTCTTTCCAGCTTTTGGATGGAGCTCTTTTTGACGGAGAGGTCTTTGTACCAGGGTGCTGGAGGGTTAAGCTTACACTTTCGATTTTTAGTTGGAGGTGGTTACTCGCATGGTTTTCCAAAAATGCATCCGATTCGTTCAGAAAGAAATAGGGTGAGAGGTTGGGATAGTGAGGTGGTCGTTTCAGTCCAGGGGTGTGGGAGGCCTGCAAAGGACGATTGATAGTCGAGAGGTTGAGGTCCAGCATGCGGCCTTTGGAGTGTGTTGATTGGATGACATGCTGTACCAGGTTGACTGTGTCAATGAGGTTGAGGAATGTGGTGTGTTTTTTTTCTTTTCATGCTTGATTTGTTTTGTACGTTGATTCACCAAGTATGGTGTGTGGGTGTGCTGGATGGATGGGACGGTGATTGTTTGTTTTTGTTTTTTTTGTTTTTTTGACAACAAACTTTATTGGCATTTATAAGGACACCGGGGAGCTCGTCCCCATACACGGTACCAATATGGATAGAAGAACAGTGAGAATTGGCATCCTTGTTCAACCCCCCCCTGGTCTGCAAAACATCAGACCCCCAAACCCTCCCCCCCCCCGCCCGCACATCACACCAGTCCAGAGTCCAACACAAATATGCAACATTTCCTAACAGCATGTGCTCCATATTCTGATTACTCTCCCTCCAAGTCCTAGGGCCCGGGGCCCCGGAGGGGAAGCCACCGGGGCTCTGATTAGCCTCTCTATTGGGTCCAATGGCACTGCACCCTCCCGCACAGACAATACGATGCCCCGATATCGCGCCCATCTCTTCCAGACTTTACCATGCTTGGCCGGACAACCCCTTGCCAGGAATACCGCCTCTTCCGTGGACATGCAGCGATCCAATGCCCTCGTCCAGGCCTGAACCGGGGGCGGGGCAGAGGACTTCCAATGCTGGGCAATATCTCGCTTGGCCAGCGTCAAACCCAGAAACAGGAGGTGTCGCTTATAGATATTACCCCCTATCTCCTCGGTACAGTGCAACAGTGTTAAGCGGGGATCAGGGGGAAGCTCCCAACCCAGCACCCCCCCCCAAGCAGGACAGAACCGCCTCCCAGAACGGGCGTAGCCGACCACAATCCCACACCGTGTGGAGAAATGTACCATCCCCGTCGCCGCAGCGAAGACACGTGGGTGATTGTTTTTTTTTAAATATTTTTTTTATAGAACTCACCTATAAACTCCTTGTTCTGTCTGGGATACTATAGGTGGTGAGCTTCATAGCAGAGAGGGGGTAGTGGCATGTGAGGAGTACCGGGGTCCAGTTATGGATGATGGGAAGCCCCCAGCGAGAAGGATAGCTGTACCCAATATATACCGGTTGGTGCCTCAGGATGGCAGTTGTAAGATCCAGGTGAAAAACATTTCTGCAAGAATCTGACTGTTTAGACGCCAGGATCAAAAAGAAACCCACTGACTTGGATGTGCTTTGAATGCTGCAGGATGACCGCCTCTGTGTACAAAGCTTTCCATTGCTGGCAGAGCTATTCAGATGACCAATCTATAATGTCAAATGGCTCAACTTGAAAATGGGTACCTACTTGAGAAGGGTTGGGGCGATGGAATCATACATTGCGGGTTAGAAGGAGAAACCACTGTAGGGTCACAAGACCTCGTGCTACCTTCCTATGGACATTGCAGAGGAATGATGCACATAGAGAAGGGAGGTGTTTTTATCCACAAGTAGTAGTAGTACAAAGAAATGGGGAAAGCCCTGCTCACACTGCAGCCAACTATTTCCTACTCTCAGGATATAGATTGCTCTCAGGATTGGGGGATGCTCCACACCGCAGCTTGCTCATCAGGCGGCATGGCTCCTGATCTGTTGTCCTCTGTGAATACACATGCAATCTGGCCACTGTGTTTTCTTTTCTTGTCAGGATCGAATGACTGCTCAGGGGCACTGAGAGATCTGGATTGCATTTTCACCAGTTCAAAGATTTAAATGCTTTCACTGGGGTCCACTTCTCAAGGGTGTTCACCCTTCACAGTATTGCACCGTCTTCTTTCTTTGTGGCATTCTAGATGACGTTCATCATATGAGGGAGTATCAGCTAACATTAATTAGACTGCAGCAGGTACACAACTATGTAGCTAGTGCAGTTTGATGTTGCTAATCCTGTGAGCACTTCCATGTTTGGAGTCTGAGCTCCTTGCATCAATTTCTGGTTCGAAGGACTAATTCAGTAAAATTGTACGTACCAACCAGACATTTGTCAACTGCGGGCCAACTTGTTCGCTGGTATAAGTTTTTTTTCTTTTTAATTTGGCAACAATTGGGTGTGAGTTCTATGAACCATGTAATCGTGCGGTTTGAAATACAGGAATTGGCTTCCTGTTGAACCACATTTGATTCCCAATCTTGCCCAGTTGAAGAACTGTTTGAAGATTCATCTGTTTCCGATGGTATAGTTTGATATAATGAAGCTGCTAGCAATTCAGTATCACAGGGTTCTGGCACTATGAAACAAATGCCATCCTGTTCACATGTCATAACCTTTCCTCAGAAGATGTTTTAATCATGTTTCACATTGTCTCCTCTGGCTAAAACACATCTGGCTGGGTAGATGACCAGTGAAGTAAACTCTCCTTGTTGATATCTGCTATGACTTGAATATTCGAATCCTGCCAAGGCCACTAGGCCTTTAACCCTTTAGAAGTTGGTGAATTAAGTAATCTTACACTGCATAATGTGTAACCCCTGGACAGTGCTTAGAAATGGCACATACTGTGGTGCTAAATGCAGTATAATAATGTTATTACTGTTATCAATAATGGGTTTATTAGTTGTTCAGGCGCGTGCTGTTGATCTAATCTTCTGGATCTCAGACACTGGGAGCACGAGAGGTGAGCTCTTTGGCACCAGGGATGGGTCCCACATATCCCTTTCTGACTTAGCGGCAGTGTAGTTCACCGGGGTGGGGGAGGGTGTTTGGAGTAGCACCACCCCATCCTTTGACAATCTGCCAGTGTGAGCAATACGCGACATTTATTACAGAGTGAACCTTGGACCCTGTGTGATCATTAATAGACAGTAAGTGTAGAAGCTTCCCTCTCATGTGTGCTCCTTAATGCACCCTTTCCTATCCACAGTTACCTTCACCTGCTACAGCAAGAAGACTTCTGCTGCACATTTCTTTTCAGTCCAGCATTGTCCAAACTGAACACACTTTTTTTTATGGATTGTTTTATATAATGATACAACTTTACTACTATATACCTACCACAATTATAGTTTCCTTCTACCCATTAGAAACCTATATCTTCCTACTAGCTCTAGTGCTGGAACAATTTTCAGATTGGGGGTGTTACCACCAATGTTGCATCACTGATGACATAGAGATTGTGAAAAATCCAAATGTAGTAAATGAGCTTCGCCCATTCAGCAGGAGAGCAGTAAGTGTGCGGGGTGTAGCTGGTGGTGCATTTTGGAGCACACTGTTGCAAATATATCACTAACACATGGTATGGTAGTGCACTGTCCTTTACAGACAGCACAATTTCCATTGAAATGGCCTCCACATTTGTGCAAACATGAATGCGGATGGATTAGCTTAGCTACAAAGCAAAGGAGTGCTGAACAGGGGTGAGAGACCAGGGATATAATATACAGAGAGGCATGTAAAAGGTGTGTTCTTGCCTATTGGGGGTTGGTATAGTAATTCTTTGAAGAGACTGAATTGCAGGAGGGTTGGACCATTTTTGGTGGCAGTGTGGATGCTGTTTCATATCCTGGGACTATAAACAAAAAGCTGCCTTTTGGGTTTTTCTATCTTGAACAATTTGTGTCTCCAGTCTGGCAATATTCTTGCATCTGGTATGGCACTCACTGCCCATCTGAGATCAATAGTTTTTTTTGCCAGGTCAGTTGTAGTGCCATTATGATGGGTTTTTAAGTAATCAGGGGATCTGTAGAAGATGCAGGCTTGGAGGAGGAGCCAATCAAATTGCTTCTTTTTGAGGTTGTGTGTTTTTACCTGTGGCAGCATGTAGGGTGTATTTGGGAGGTGTCTTCATCCAGGTGAGTGAATCAGAGGCAGTCTTCTTCTGTAACTGGTTTGTAAAAGGAAGAGTTTTACTCTTTATAGGAGGGCGAGCTAATACCATACTTAAACCATGCATGTTTCTTTTACTTGACTATGTGGTCTTTGAAGCAAACGACGGTGTTAAGGAGAGCTTGCTATCAGCTGTGGGATGAAGCTGTTCAGATTTTTGTTGAATAATCAGGCTTGGACCTGTGGTTGGTGGAGCTTTAGACGAGAACTGATCGTCCAATCCTGGAGTAGCTTGAGGCAGGAAATGGGTGGATAAATGTTCCTGGAAATTTTAAAGTAGAGTGTCATTGGTGTATTGATTGCTTTCTTGATGTTATTTGTATTTAAGGAACACAAGAGGTACCATGTAAAGAAAGGATGAATGTGTGAGGCTGTCCACAGGACTTTGTGTTGAGTTAGTATTCCTTATAAGATTCTGTCATGTGCTGTTCGATGTCCTTTCCCTTATGTGTTTTTTTACTATTTAAAGGCCTCAATCTGGTTGGAGGGTGCTTCACAACAATGCTGTGTTCCATTGCTTGTTTCCTCATTCTGTCCACTTGCTGATACTGACTCTTCGATACCGGTATTCCCTGACCTAGATTCCCGACTCCTGGTTATCGCCAACCCTCTGAAGGCTTCATCAGCAAGGAGTTTATGCCTTTTGGCTTCTTCCTCCTGAGAAGGTAGAAGTTTCTCGAGGGCAATTGCCTACCACTTATTCCAGTGTGTGATGACATTGTGGATTCTAGAAACAGCTACCCTTACCTTGGACAGCGAAAGACCTGGATTATGGGGAAGAATTTAGCCCTGAACATCGCATCAGCGATCCAGCAATAGCTGTGTAGCTTGTGGACCTGTCCTTTCCAGATAAACTGGAAGACTCTCCAGTGAGACGATGAGGGCTGAGAAATACATGTCTTTAAGATAGTGCTGCTAGACTATCTTTCTGTAATAGAAAGATAGATGTGCTCCATCTTTAAATGACTATCTATCAGATATGCATTGAATCCGGAAGTGATTAAAGGGGGCGATTTGTTTTCTTCTGTAGTATTGATGTATTGCACCTGAGTTCTGCAGAATGCAGATCTGCCCTCACATCTGAACTTTTTTGATCAAGCTCCATCATCACACTGGCGACTAGTGAAGTTCTTCTCCTGTGAAAAGCAGAATGGAGCTGGAATGTGGAACCGGAATTTGGTTGTGGTTGTTTTTGAACCAGCCTTGTTGTCAACACTGCCACACATGCATCTGTTGGCTCTTTATGGCTTTCTGACAGTCATTAGAGGAGCTCCGTCCACCAATGTTGACAGTGCTGTGGGAATATTTGTCTAATACAACTTTTAACCTTGAGTCTGATGCTACAAGTAATCCAGGCATATCACGGTCTTAGCAGTATTGTGTTCAGGTGCTGACAGTTGTGGTGCGAGTAGGATTTCCCACTATGAATAATGACTGTAGGGATGGCTCAAGAGAACTCTCATATCCTATGCTTGGGGAAACAAATTAGGATGAGTTCCCTCCTTGGGAAAAACATGTTTTTGGGCAAGGGCTCACACAGCACAAATGATCACATATGACCCTAGTCCATCTCTTGGAGCAAATCTGTTTGGCCACCAGCTGGGGAACTAGTGAAGAGTTCAGTATGAATAATAAAAACTGTTATGATCATCCTTTAGCCGCACAGTTTTTGCCTCTAAGAGAGCTGTTTGCCCTACTGCAAGCTCTTTCGGGCTGGGTTTATTGCCTGGGGCTACTTAGACAGCAATATCTGGTTCCAGCCTTCTCCACCAGCCAATACACCCAGCTCCCAAAAGCTTGACTATCTGACATGTTTGCAAAGACTTGGGAACAGATGGTTCCTGAAATGTAGGCCGTGGATTTTTACAGGGGGGTTGCTTATAGATTTATACTGTCCCAGAACAATTTATTTTCTGTCAAACACCATTACTTCGGAATCCACTTCCATAGAAGAGCAATTTTGGAGAGAATTCGGAGGTTGCTGGGCAAAGAGAACAAGTTACTTATTTTTGGTAACGCCTTTTCTGTTAGAAACTCTTATCTAACCATAGACTCCCCACCTTGTAAAATTTTCAAGGCGCCAGACTGGATCTGGAAACTTTTGCTACCTATTTTCTTACATGCCAGCTGGTGACATACAGCTCCATGTCTGATCAGTCCTTCCCCGGATGTGACATTGGGGGCCCCCATATAAGCTCTACCTCCACTCACTTGTTTTCTGATATCTATCTGCTCCGGTTGATGCAAAGCCATTGAAATCAGAATAATGGCAGTGTGCAGACCTTCAGATTTGGAATCTTAATAATGGATTGTATGAGACCATTCCACAGAATGGGGAGGAAGATGAGTCGGTGGGGAATCAGCAGTTAGAGGCTCTACTAGAAAAGGCGTTACCAAAGGCAGGTAACTTGTTCTTCTGATAGACTGGCTGTCCAGGCAATAGTACTTCATGAAGGTGTGGAGGGACGTCCACTGAGCTGCCTGGCAAATGTCCAGAACTGGCACAATGTGCACCAGCGCAGTGAAATAAGCCTTTGCTCTGGTGTAATGAGCTTCCAAGCCTTCTATGGAGAGAGAAATTCAATCCGATTCCTTCCCAGACTCTCCAGTTCATAGGCTCTTTGTTCTACACATTGTTGGGGAAGATGTTTCTTCCAGAACTTAGAAAGGTGAATCTGTGGCTCATGTGAGGGTGCTTTTGGCCAAGCCGCAAGTCCCAGCCTAGAAGTGGTTGGTTGTTCAAGGCAGCATGACTCTAAAGGTGACAATTGTTCCATAGGCACAGCTGCATCTTTATCCTTTAGAAAATCATCTGTAAAGGAATTGGATTCTAGTTTCACAGGATTACAATTTCATGATACCTGTTCAATCTCCGATTTCACAAGACCTTCAGTGGTGGCTTTGTCCAGAATCTCTGAACAAAGGTTGTGTTTCTCCTTCCCCGTGCCAATGTAATTATGACACATGCCACTGGTCAGAGTGTGGTGAGTCCAAATTCGAAGGGAGGTACAGGGCAAATAGGATTTTCAAGAAATTGACAGTGGTTCAACTGGCTCGTCTTCACTTTGGTCCTCTCCTGAACAAAGCAAAGTTGCTGTGCTCGAGATTGGGAACTTGAGAGGGGAGTGTTTGAGAGAAAGTAGCCCTTGTGGGCCGACAGATAAACAAACAAGTATGGGGAACCAGGGATGTCGAGGCCTTTGGATTCTGCAGATTTAAAATTTCTGGCTTTATGGTACTTGTTTGACCGATATCTGTTCTGGTAGAAGAATAGGAGAATATAAAACCTTTTCTTTTTCTTTTGCCAATAAGGTAATCCTGAGAGTCCCACCTTTTTTGCCCAAGGTTCCTTCTCCAGTCTACGTCTCAGAAGATTTGGTGTTACCAGTGGTTACACATTTATTTGTTTCTTGAGGAGTGGTTTAACATATGCTTGATGTCCATAGGGCATTCATGATTTATGAATGCCCTATTTAGGAGTGCTCCTTTAGAAAGATGGTGACACTGTTTATCACTTTTGGCTTGGCAGAGCAAGGATTATGCACCTCTTCATCAGCTTTGAGTAGGTGGCTCAAGCAGACGATTTTGGCCTTTGAGGGTTTATCTTTGCTCTCAAAAGTACAAGTAAGATGTACCAGGGGCATAGGTGATTCCTGGGTAATGTTAAAGGGAGCAACCATGAGAGATGTCTGCTGAGCTGTTACATATGATACCGCCATAAAGGAACAATATGAAAGATGAGAAACTGATTAGACACTACCACGATGAAATCAAAATAGCCCAAGCTAGATATGTCCAGGAAAAAATAAACTCGGCCACCCACTCTTCCAGAGAACTTTTCAAGGTGGTTAAATACCTCACGTCAATTGAACCTGATGCCTCTCCACAATCTTTATCTAATTAGAGATGCAATGAACTTGCAGTCTTTTTTAAAGACCAGGTTGAAAACATCTACCACTCCATGAGGGAGTAGAGATAATCGAGGCCCTCAAGGCACCAAGGCTTCCATAGGGCACACAGCGAGACCCATATTAAAGGAATTTCCAGCGATTAAAAAAAGACACCATGATTAAGATCCTACAAGGCATCAAATCAGGCTCCCCTAAAGATCCGATACCCCCACATATTTTGTTACAGGGTGGAGACACTATACTAACAACTGCCACAGAGTTACTCACTCTATCCCTCACGCAAGGGAAAGTGCCGAAAACCTAGAAACCCGCCATAGTCCGACCATTGCTAAAAAAGCCACACTTAGACCCAACAGACCTAGGTATCTTCTGTCCCATTTCACTCTTACCCATCTTAGGAAAGATTGCTGAAAAATATATCGACCACACTCTGTCCCAGTTCCTAGGAGAATGAGGTGCTTCACCAGATCCACATGGGTTTCGGACCAGCACATAGCACCGAATCTGCCTTACTACTGGTCACAGAGGAACTTAAGGGAATCCTTGATCAAGGAGGAACTGCTGCCATCCTGTTGCTCGACCTAAGTGCAGCCTTTGATATGGTGGCTCACAAAATACTCATTCTTAGAGTAGAGAAAGCAGGTATACAAGACAGAGCGCTAAGGTGGATAGTGTCATTCCTGAAGGGCAGATCCTTTCAGACCACAAAATGCGGACACTACTCGGATATTCTTGAGGTTGTGTGCGGAGTGCCACAGGGCTCCGCCCTCAGCCCTACGCTGTTCAATCTGTATATGCAACCTCTGGCCGGGATCGTCCAGGAATTTGGGTTGTCAATCGTATCGTATGCTGATGACACCCAATTGGTAGTCTCAGTGGCAGAGGGCCCCAACTCGAAACACAACCTAGTGTCTCCTTGCATGGAAAGGGTAGCTAGTTGGATGACAAGCTGTAAACTAAAACTAAATGGTGACAAAACTGAACTCATGTTCCTAGGGAATAATCTTCCACCACGAGTCACCATTGACTGGCCAAAAGAATTGGAATGTCCACCAGTTCATAAAAACAACATAAAGAACTTAGGAATGTGGATGGACCACAATCTCACCATGGAAACTCAAACCAGGAAACCGTCCACCACCTGTTTTGGCATACTACGGATGCTCTGTAAAATCCTAGACCTCATTCCAGAGGAGACCCGGAGAACAGTGATATAGTCACTGGTGGTCTCGTGCCTAGACTATGGGAACTCTTTTCCTGGGGTCACACAAATACTTGTTGCATAGACTGCAGGTGGTACAAAATGCAGCAGCCAGGGTACTCAGAAGCATACCCAGGCATGAATCGGCGAAAGAGGCTCTGAAAATACTCCACTGGCTGCCGGTCCAGGCCAGGGTCAAATTCAAAGCACTATGCCCACAGGGCCTTGAATGGCAAAGGGCCAGCTCTATTCAGGGCACTGATCATACCATACACACCGGAAAGAGCCCTAAGATCTTCTTCAGATCGCCTTGCCAAAACCACCAGGATTAGGCGGTCCAGATGGGGAGGAAGATCATTCACGCACTTGGTGCTAAAACTCTGGAACTCCATGCCTATAGAACAAAGACGTCTCACGGATGAGATTGCCTTCAGAAAAAAACTGAAGACATGGTTGTTTCCAGGTTGAGTCTATGGTAACCGCTCTCTCCTGTTCCGCAGGGCTGTGTAGCCCTTGGGCAGCTATGCGCTTTACAAAACACATAAACGTGGGCAACCCCATATACGTTTGTGGTATATTACAGTCTCCAGATCACGGGTGGTGTTTCTGCAAGCTTTTATGAACTAGATCTCAATTTAGTTTTGAATGAAAAATGCTCCTTAAATCATGGTGTGACTGCAGTACATGGTGTGACTGCAGTATATATGTTGTATGTTCTTTTTTCTGGTTGTGCATCACTGTTTGGATATTCTTTCATTCAATATAAACTGGGACAAGTAAGACCGTCGAGGAAGTAATGATCCAGTTACTTACTGATAATCTTGATTACTCTGAGCTCGGGTCTTCCTCATCTCAATCCAAGGTTGCCTTTCTGCACTTACCCAGGGTATGAGACAACAAAGAGAAAAAGGTTTATCAGCTTGATATATACTAGGAATGTTTTATGGGTCTACCCCCTTAATAGCACTAGAAGAAGAAATGAGCCATATGTATAGCTTTAAGCTTACTTGCAGTGGCGGCTGGTAGGGAACGGTGGTGGGGGGAGACTTACCTTGTCATTGCCAGCCACGGCCTCTCCTACGACAGAGGAATAGGAAGCACCCAGGCTCCCAGACTCCCCTAGCCAATCCCGACGCTGCCTTATAGAAGCATCGCACTCGGATGGGGACTGGGAGGCTGTGCATGTTCTCGTCACAGGCTGTACAATACAGCCCGTGGAGAACATGCAAAGTGCGCATGATGGTTTGGCGGGCCCAAGACAGCCGGCCAAACCGGCATGCGCGCTTAAGGTGAAGCAGCAACCAGTCCTTCTCCCTCTTCCAGACTCTGACCTTCCCAGCCCTGCCCCAACCTGGCTGGCTCCTTACAGAAGAAGAAAATGATAACGTAACGTTTTGTTTCCCTTTTTACACAAGGGTGGCTTAGAGGAGGAGCCACCCGTGCTTATTTGCTTATAAGCTAAACTGTGTCTGCCAGGAGAAACCTTTTCTCATTCAGGAAGGACTGGGAAGAGGTAGAACTCAGAGTAATGAAGATTACCTATAGGTAACCAGGACATTTCTCACTTGGTAAATGATGTATCTAGCTGCATGACAAGGTTTGTCTCAGTGGTCACTGAGTGTTCATGAGCACGCTTCTTATAATTCTAAGTGATTAGGAGTTCTCATAAAAGTATGAATGAGCAGCGCTATATGCCTTCGGTCTAGAAGGTTGATCCTTCCTTGAATTTGTATTCCCCCCCATGCATCCACAGGATTTAAAATGTTTCCTGAGTCAAAGTTTCACAGAAATGTGTGTTCCCAAGACAACTATGCGTTTACTAGATATCTTTCAGAATACGGTCCGAGAATAGGTTTGCTCGACCCCCTGCCACCTAAGGACTTTGTCAATGTGCCAACCCGATACAGAGACCCAATTGAATTGCAACCAACCCGCAACCCACTGAGCACTATTGGAGGGAGATGTGTTTTGGATAACAATCAAGCCTATTAGATATCACATATTATACTGTAACATATTAGTAAAGTATGTCTTTGTTTATATCAGTATTTACAATTCCACGCTCATTTCTTTGGATAACTAAACTAATCTTGGCACTAAAGAAGGTGCCTAATTCAAGTTTTAAAGAGGTTCACACCCCCATACCTCGTCTGAACAACAGAACCCCTGTTCAGTAAAGTAGCAGTGTCTGCTATTCTCATTGGCGCTGACAGGCAGGCTGACCCGCCCACCAAAAGAAGGCGAAATGTACCGCCTTCAGCAAAGGAAGGTGATAACTGTTCTGTAGAGCCTCTATCCTGAGCCTTTGTACAAAGTTACTCTGTCATGTCATGTTCTTAGTTTACATAACATATCTGATTATTGTTGAACCCTTCAGAAGAAACAATCGTCAGAAAATGCCTTGCCACCCTTCCACTTACTTACATTCTTTAGAACTTTGCTCTTTGTTTGAAAAGCATAAAGGAGAAGTGAACTTCGCTGCTTCCGTGAAACCTTGTCCATTATTGAAACAACCTGAGAATTCTGATTCATACTAAACCACATGAACATATTCAAGCACCCTTCAGTATGGCATTGCAGTGTATAATGGCGTGAATAAATGGGCATTCTGTATTTCCGGTTTCCACATATATAATTCATAAAGGGGTATACCCAAGAGGAAAAACATGATAATTAGAAAAAGGAACAGTTAAAATCCTGATTCGGGATACTTGTTAATGCTGCTGAGTATGACGGAAGCCTGCTGGTTACCGGCTGAGGAGAAGAGCTGATAGTTCCAAGGAGAGTTACTTTTGAGGGCATACTCAGTCAAGCTCCTGGTGCAGATGGAATGTGTGGTCATTGTAAATCATGTTCTTGCATCCAATATGAAGTTCTAATCTGAATCCTACATTTCTTCATAACCTACACAAGATCATTTTAAGGTAAAAGGTTTGCTCTCAATGTCTGTGTTTTGGAATTGGATGAGCTGCATATCAAAATGTGGAATGCAGTCAGATGCATTTTAAAATAGGTTTGTTGAATGCTGACAAATTGAATTTTGTTGGAATAAAATGGAATATTTGCTCACAGTGGAAGCTGAGTAAGGGCTCGGAGTCCCAGACTTTTTGCCTTTGCAGTAATTTATTATAACTACTGAGAACCACCTTTCATTAGGAGATGTGGTCTAGCAGATAAGTTGTAGAGTGTGACACAGGTAGGCAGAAATCCTGGTTTACTCAGTTATTTGTGAAATCTTTAGCGACTCGCTTTGTCTCTCCATCACCCATTTCCCATAACTGTGAACAAAGGAACTGCTCAGAAATGGGTAGATTTGCAAGTATTTCAATAAATGTGTTTTTTAATATATACAAGCAAACCGCTGTCTAAATACATTACATTTAATGTCTGTTTTGATAGATGTCTAGCAAAGTGCTATATTGAAATCTCCTTTTTAATAATTAACAGGTCCAGCCCAGCACTCACGACTGAACTATTCATCTGAACTGAGAACAGACGTCTTGTAACAGGGTCTAACCTGCCTGATGCTAACTGTAATTCAACCACTGCAGTTCAACAGAGAAGAGGACAAAGAACCAAGCAATATTTGATTCTACGTCCCAGCTTTAATACTTAGTAGATCCAGGCCTAATACAGCTCATTTTTTAATTGCAATTTAGGCCTCAGACTACAAGCCATGGGTATTTCTGCCACTCTTCAGGCTGGCCTTCAGCATCTGTCTCAGCATCGCGTGGCTTGGCTGTGCGCAGCCGGGCTGGGAACTTCCATTGCTGCTGCGTGGCTGTGGAAGAGAGCGAACGGCGCAAGAGGGAGAGGCAAGCTGGAACAGGTTGGCGTAGTCTCGCAGCTCTTGATTTACCCCATCAAGTCCTGCAAAGGCGTTTCTGTCTCAGAAGCAGACTGCACGCCGCTGGGACTGAAGAATGGAGCACTCCGGGATCGACACTGGCTCGTGGTAAAAGAAGATGGGCACATGGTCACTGCTCGACAGGAGCCTCGCATGGTCTTTATATCTATCTCCGAAGAAAAAGGCCACTTGGTGCTCCATGCCCCTGACAAAGAAGATGTACATGTTCCACTCAAGCTGTCTAAATCGAATCCAGTAAAAGATTGCCGGGTCTTTGGCAAAGACATCCAGGGCAGAGACTGCGGGGATGAAGTTGGTGACTGGATCACCACCTTCCTGAAGAGCAGTGAACCGTATCGTTTGGTCCAGTTTGAGCTCAACATGACACCGAGGTCCTCAAAAGACACTGCTGATGTTTTCCGATCCACTGACAAGGTAGCGTATCCGGACGCCAGCCCAGTCATGCTTCTCTCGGAGACCTCTCTTGAAGATCTGAACACAAAGCTGGATAAAAAAGTGTCCATACACAATTTCAGACCTTGCATTGTAGTTTCGAATTGCAATGCCTTTCAGGAGGATTCATGGGATCAAGTCCTCATCGGCAGCGTGGAGCTGAAGAGAATAATGGCCTGCTCAAGGTGCATCCTCACCACCGTGGACCCGGACACCGGAATCTTGGATCGTAAAGAGCCCCTGGACACACTGAAGACTTACCGGATGTGTGATCCCTCTGAGAAACCACTATACAAATCGTCTCCACTGTTTGGACAGTATTTTGGTGTTGATAAAACAGGAGTGCTTCATGTTGGTGACCCAGTGTTCAAAATGGTCCAATAACAGAAGATCTCCCCAAGCGTAGAGCGTGATTGGATTCTCACAAGCGCCTTCTAATCTTGACGTAGATTTATAAGCAGATGTCACTGAAATATGACTGAAATGTGACCGTGACCTTATTTTGAAGGAAGCAATTATCCATGTATAACAACTACTGACTATGGTCCTGAAGCGTGGTCTAAAACTTTGTAATGATTTGTAGTAATCAACCACTTTTTGCTAAAGTCTTGCTTGAGCAGGACATTGTTTCTTGAATAAATACTTTCATAAACTTTGATAATGAAAGAAATTGTGGGCATCTCATTGCATATTTTAAGTTTGTTTTGCTATATTCTAACTAACCTTCGTGTGTCCGGTTTTATGTTATATATTTCATGACTCAATAATTGCTTTATTATTAATCTCGTGGTTGGGGGGGTAATAATGGAGTAATTAATTTCAGAATGCTGTATTGTTCATTTGTTTAGAAAAATATAGCATTAGGTATATCGGATTAAAACGATATTGTCGCTTTTTTAACCGTAGATGTTCCTGTTACTTCATTCAGATTTTTATTCATGGAGGGAGCTTATTTCCCACCCCCTCTATATACTTCTCTTGTATTATACACATACATATGTTTGTCTGTGTGTGTGTGTATATATGTGTGTGTATATATATATATATATATATATATATATTCACATACATACAGGTACACATCTATGCACATTTATATCTTTACGTGTCCTTTTTCTAGTTTTTCCATACCCCTTAAATTTATCTGTTTTCTCCAGATGTTTTTAACTCTTTCAGTTTCCAATTTCTTTTATTTAATCATATTTTTTTCCTTCTTTCTTCAAATTGTGTATTTATGTGCCACCCGTGAGGCCTAGCAGCGTTTTAAAGTAAAAGGCTGGCAGCAGGGATGACCGAGTGAGGACTGGCAATATGGAAAACTTGCAAAAAAGAAGTATACAGTTTTTAACAGATGTACATTGTGATATAGCTGGGGGAGGGGCTTTACAGTTAGCGAATCATGGAACAAGGCCTGACTCAACTATAATACACTTTTTAATCTTGGAAAATCAGCTCTTCTATAGATGGGAATACTTGGAAAAGGGCAACAGAACGTATTTCCATTAATGCCAGAATGCTACGCATAAGGTTAACATTGCGCACAGGCAACAGGCTTCTACATGTATCAGTAATAGAGGAGACTTGCAGAAGGGGTTAAACTCTGTCCATTACACTCCCAAAGCCTTTGAATATGCTTGAGGGGACATTCCTGACTACATTGTAAACATTACAGGGATGAATGTAATAATGCCTTTTGTCTTAGTTGTGCACCAATTTCATGACCTTACCGGATGATCAGAACAATAAAGTACATCTGCCTTTATGTAGTTAAAATAATTTTATGATTTGATTATTGATAGACCTGGAATACTCACCTCGACTGTAGAACAAGGCGATGCCAGATAGGGGTTCCTGCAGCTGGCATGTGTATGACCATGATTGGAGTGGCATGGCTCTGCAGGGCATCACTGCTGTCCCTGGAAACAGGGATCTGCCTCCTGTAGTCTTACCTACCAGTATGTGGAACACAAAGGGCTCCTCCCTGATCATTGCAGCATTTGTGGATTCCACACACACACCACCCTAACCCCCCCACACCCATCCAATCCTGCATGTACACACGCATCACATTTATGTTGCTTGGTGCCTTGGGAGAGGGTTTCATTTGCACCAGACTTGTTTTTCTTAAGGAGGACCAGGATACTACTTCCAGATCCACGCTAAAGAGACCTCTACCCTAGGGGCGATCATCTCCCATGAACCAGGGGTCTCCCTTGCATATGGATACACTTGGCTGCTCCTGCTCCAACAACGTTGAGCACTCTAGTAGGCAATATTGGGGCATTTGAGACAATAGTCTGAATGTACAGGAAAACATACCCTGCCTGTCATGAATAATGGCTGCATGGGTATGCTGGGGACTCCTGACACTACAGGCATCCTCATCACTTTACTCTTTTTCATCAGTCATTGTGGATCTGAGCCAGCATTTCTCTTGTTAGGTAAACCCTGTGCAGGCAACTAGACCCATTTTTATCTAGATTCGAAGACTTTTTATCAGTGTATAATCACTTCTTTCTTACTTCAAATCAGACAGTTTATTTTGCAATTCATTAGCATTAAATAATGTATGACATTGTTACTTAAGACTATGTAATATTAGTTTTCCCCTCAAACCGCTCAGAAATAATAGTCTTATCTTTTGCAGCAAAACCTCACCCGAAAACCTGGTATAAAGACCTTGATTTCACTTGCCTGCTTTTGATGGACGTAGGTCAACTTCTCTACTCACAAGCTTTGAACTTTTATCAAAACTTGCTCAAGCTGTGAACTATTTTTTCAAACCTGCACAGATTCTAAGCAGGTCTTATAACCTATTTTCCCTTACAAGTCCTCCCATACCATAATGTGAATCTTTTATTTCGGATGGTAATTAGTTCAGATAATAGTTTTGTAAGATTATTTTTGATTACCTCATTGTGTTTTATTGTTAAAATTAATTTGAAGTCTATAACTCGTTTTTTTAAAAAATGTAATTAACAAATGTTTAGGTCTAGTCACGAAGCCCTGAAATCCTATCCTTGAATCCTAAGGCACTATAAATATATATGAGTTTTACTGTTTTTTTCATGAGGGACATATCCCTCTTTAAAAGAAACCTAGAACTTATTTTTTACCCTATACTCAACTACACCCTAACAATCCATGCACATTTGCCTATTCCCACACTTTACTATCCCATACATAATTGCACCTACACGTATACCCCTGAACTCTAAAAACACTTCCTGCATGTTTGTGTACACCCCCACACAAATATATATTCACAGAAAAAATATAGGTTTTAGCAAAATTATAGTTTGGTGTTGAAATGAGATAACAAATAACATTTAAAACGGAAACGAAACACTGAAATTCACAAGTCTTAGTTTACTGAGCTAACTATAACTTGTGCCCCTGCCATTAACTGTGTATGGCCTCACTTATTTGATCACTCATGGCATGTTAAATGACATCACTGATAACACCATAGTCCTATCCAGAGTTACTATGTACACGTGCACATAGCATGGCAATAGTGTAAGCCCCGGAGGCAAGTGTGGGTGTGCATATTGTAAGTTATATGATACACCTTTTCCAATTCACTCTAAAGTTTGGCGTGCAAGCTGTACTCCATATTACACACGCTAAACGCTGAGAGCACCTGATATGGGTTGCAGATGTGGGTTTCAAAGGAGCTTGTTGCAAAACAAATCTGTGAGAAAGCCCAAGCCGTCTGTTGACAATATATGCATTCGCCAGTGGTAATCTGGTTATCAGTGGTTAACCTTGTGAAATAGTTGTAATACAGTACTATAGACAAATCTGATGTAACAATGCCTTTTATAAGACGTGGAGGTTTATCTCCAGACATGACTGAAGATTGAGGCATTGCATATCTTTGAATTCAAGCTTTGAAAAGTGACGTAAGCACTGGCCAGTGCAGCAGGAGTGTTGGCAGGATGGCCCAGCCTTCTACTATAGGGTACAACCTAGCACTGCCATTCACACCCCCAAATGGCAAGTTGTCTTAATTTGGGTGCCTTTAATATTTGGTTGTAAACAAAGATTATCCTTTGGAAAGCACTAGAACCTAAATGGATGTGATAATTTATCCGCTCACACTCTATCCTCATTCATCAACATTCAGGTTCTCACCATACCACAAGAGAAATATACATACAAACCCCAAGGTCAGCAGACTAGAAGCAAAGTTTATATGAAAAAATATAACTATTCATGTTAATATCATACATAAAAATTCATCCTTAGTCAATATTTTCACAATTTCCTAGAGATTGAAATATTTTAAAGAACAATTTGACACTTTATATACAATTGGTATCTAAAAACAAAGGACATAAAATAAAAAAAAATTGTAACTGTATAAAATGAGAGTACATCAGAACAAGACAAAGAAATATGTCATTGGAATGTACACATCCGTGATCCCACAATGATTAAGGCAGGAATCCGATACTATAATCATAAAATTCTGTAATTCCAGCCTAAACACGGATTGTGTCTCTGTGAAGTGCGTCGACACGTTTCAATGGTACCAATTATAAATGTTATATTTGCCTTTTCACATCAGTTAATGCTTTTTACTGTTTGCTTCCACACTCGCACTGTACCCCTATACAGTGGATTCCTCGGTGCTTCCATCTAGTCACCAAAATGCCCTGCAGATGTGGAATAATAACCAGACGGGCCATGCAATAATTGGAAATGTTTTTTGTTAAGTGGCTAGGCTGCCTTTTCAATTGTTTCTAACAACACGTTTCGGATTGACTCCATAATCCCACATTTTACGTCCTATGTATTTGACAACAGACCATTCTACTTCACCTCCAGCAAACATTGTTCAACATGTGATCTTTAATCTCTGGTATACACAAGAACATCATAATGGAAATACTTAACATTGTCACTTGTGTCCTTGAATATGTTGTGCATTACTCTGGAAAAACCAGGAAACAAATTCCAGACCAACCAGAATTCTTTGAATCCATACTGGCCTGAAATGGTTATGTAAGCAGTCTAGACTCACGAGACAGCTGCACCTGGTTGGAAGCTGAAAGAAAGTGTAGTCAAAATACCACAACTCCCAACACAATGTAACCTTATTACAAGTGAAAACAATATGCATCCACTTGGACATTACTATTTAATCCCTTATGGCTAATGCATATCCTTAATCTACTACCAATTTTCTGAGCCACAGCAAGGGAGAGAATTCATATTGATGCTTCTACTTCTGCTTCTATTCCTGGGGTACAATTTTATCTAAGAACATACCTGTTTTCCTACAACAACAAAAAGCCCTGGAAATAGTTAATAACTAGGGGAGGGATATCTCGGGTATTTCTGTTTTAGCACAACCACATCGAATTACCTAAAAATTCCATGAGATTATGGGGAATTATGCGAGAAGAGTAAGTCTTCATTTAGCGCTATTTTCTTTGCGCAGAAATGCTCCCTCCTTGTCAAAAATAGATGTGAGGATGCATTTTGCACTAAGAGATGGTGCTGAATGCAACTGAATATGAACAGCTGTGTAAGCACCCGCTCGTGCTTGCTAAATTTGCTCTTGGGATAGAATTTCCCCCTAACTTACTACGGGCATTTAGCACTATTTTCTTAGCGGTAAATGCAAAACAACATGAACAGCAGCATGAGCAGGTACTTGTGATCGCTATTTTAATTGTTTTTATGCTAACCCCACCCCAATACTCTTAACTACATGACACGAGCAGGCATAATTATCTGTAATTTCATGTCAAAGAGTAATACTGAATTACTCCGATTACTCTAGTGTAATTACTCCCAGGTCTATTAATTGCATTTTCTGCTTTGTCTCATTCCTGTAAGAAGTCCAACTTTGATCTGCAGATTTCTTTGTTGCAGCTGTCCTAAAACTAGGACTTACTTTTCCAACACTCTTGATGTACGCCTGCCTCTCCATCTAAAGTGACTTTGGCCGAATGGAGCCACACAAGCTTATCGTTTTTCTGTAAAAAAAAAAAAGAAAAAAAAAAAAGATTACAACATCTGGAACTACCAGTGCCCTCACATTGTGTTAATATTTAACAGATAGCTTCGCTTCCAGACATCGTCCGCTATTGCAAACAGTTCTTTCGCCAAGAATATCATCACTCACTGGGTAGTGAGTTCTCTTCCTTCTCCCTTGCACTACCAACCTGGCTATCAATATGCACTTCAGGCTCTTGGTCATCATCCTGCAACCCCAGTTTTGCCACAGCCCGGGTGAAATTTTGTTCACACCAGCGTAATTTCATTTAATTTCCAGCATTTTGTGTTATGCTTGTTATGCGAAATGTATGAGATTATGTCATTACACCATGTTGTGTAGCTGAAGTGTCGTTCGGGTTAGAATCCAGGGGTAAACAACCCTGACACCGAACCCTTCACTCCGCATGCAATTACAACGCGGTCGTTACAACGACCGTGTTATAACAACGCATACCATTGCCCCGCAAGTCGTAACAACGATTTGCGGAGGGGGAAGAAGGTGTTGGATGTAAAATCCAACACCTTCCCTACTGTTGCACAGACTGGAGTTGGAATAGTAAATTATACTATTCCAACATCCAGCGCCCCCCTCCGCAAGTCGTTGTTACGACTTGCGGGGTAATGGTATGCGTTGTTACAACGTGGTCGTTGTAACGACCGTGTTGTAATTGCATGCAGAGTGAAGACAAGCGTTTAAAGGAGGCATATTCGAATCCAGGAACACGGCACCAACAAGAATGAATGGAACATGCGTGGCTGTTGCTTTTGTCACATGCGATTTTGAGATTTCTTTTGTAACATGTAATGCCATCTTGTGTCCAAAATGGATTCAAGGATGTATTTCATGCTAACAAATTGTGCAACATACTGGCTTGTATTATTTTTGGTCATTTCATGTAATTTCTGCAAAGGAAAGTATGCAAATTTCATGCAGCCCTAGTTTTTTCCCCTTTGTATGGATGCAAAATGTTCTTAATGGCCACATTCTGTATGTAATCGTAGCTACTCATGCGCACCACCCACACCTGTAACACAAATGTAGTATTTTCTATTCTTTGACTATCACTCCCATGCTCTAGGTGTCTTCTAGAGCTATTGCGCCCTTTTTTCTTTCACTGATCACATTCTCCCAGTGCATAGATTGTTTTAATTCTTGGTATTCACGATTAACTCATTCAATACGTGGACCCCAATCAGCCATAAAATGTATTTTACTCTTCAGCTAATGGTATGAGTTATATTCTAAGGGCCTCGTGTAGGTAAATAAATTTTACCGGTTCTAAAATACCGAGCCGTACCGAATCGGTAAATTAGAATCGGTAAGTTATATGTAGGTAAAAATTCGGTAACAGTTACCGATTCGGTAACATTCGGTAATCACGAATCGGAATTCACCGAATCGGTAAATACCGAGGTGGTATTTACCGAATCGGAAAATACCGAGGTGGAAGTTACCGAATCGCAAAATACCGAGGTGGTAGTTACCGATCCGGAAAATACCGATTCGGTATGTACGGAGTCGGTAAAGAAAATCACATGACTTGACGAAACAGCGAATCCAGTGCAACGACAGCCCACCCAACCTGGAACTGCCCACACCCAGGCAGGTGTACTCAATTAGCCGAAGTGGCCACACCCAGGCAGGTGGACATAATTAGCCGACCCTGGAGAGGCTTGGAGTGCAGAGGAGAGGCAGGGAGCAGTTGCATGTGCGAGCGGGTAAACGAACAGCATGTCCAGCCAGAGAACACAGAAAGACGGAGGGGAAAGGAGGAGGAAGCTGAAATTTAGCCCCAAGGAACTCCAGGTGCTGGTGGAGGAGGTCGTGAAGCAGCACCAGAAGCTGTTCGGCAGGCAATCCCTGCAAGTGCCTGAGGTGGAAAAGCGCAACATATGGCTGGCCATCCAGGCGCAGGTCAATGCTGTGGGAGTGACCCACAGGGACATTGAGGTCCTCAAAAAGCGCTGGTATGACCTGAGGATTGTAACCAAGAGGAAGATGGGCGACATCCAGAAGGAGGCCAGCCAGACCGGAGGTGGAACCAACAGGGCACCTGCCCTCACCGAACTGGAGGAGCTGGTGGCGGCCACAATCGAGCAAGAGAGCGTCGTGGGTCTTGGGGACGCCGACAGCTCTGCCAGAGCCGCAACACACCAAGGTAAGACGAAAGCACAGCAATGTATCCCCCCCTACCCCATCCCACATCCCCCAAATGTGAAACGAGAATCACACTGCAGTCCACACGTGTCAGTGCAGACAGGCAATGCATTTCGGGAGATGTAGTCAGGGCAACACTAACCATGACGTAAATGTTACAGGGCAACAAGGCATGTCACGCACTCGAGGCACAAGGAGACAGGGGACATGTTGGAATGTGAAATTATTTATTGTGCCGCTTGCAATGCAGCCCTTCGGGGACACTGAGCCAATGTTGTATTTCTGTCCACAGATGTGACATCATGCAGGACAGGGCATGCTGCAGGAGAGACGGCACCACGGCAACATCAAACACCTCCAGCCAGCACAAGTACAGACCGGGGAGCAGGCCCACTGGCAGCCGCACCACCAACACAGCCAGCATCGCCGCACACAGAGCCAGCATCACCTCACCCAGAGCCAGCATCACCACCACCAGAGCCAGCCTCGCCACTCATGTTCGATTCACCGGCCACATCTCCGCTTGCATGCGTGAGACAGAGGAGGCGTCCAGCAGCCAGGCTACGAGCCTTGGACACCTCGTCAGACGACAGCATGGGCCCTGAAGACCGCACCGGGCCCCAGGAAGGGAGCCATGCCACTGTGCCCCACACCTCACAGGCAGCACAGACGGAAACAAGAGGGCGCCGCAGGTCGCGTGTCCAGAGTCCACCAGCACCCACTGACGGCCATGGTGTCTTCTTGGGGCTCGAGGGCCAAATGTTAAAGCAACAGCGCCTGCAATCAAAGGCAGTCATGTCAGTCCAGAGGCACATGCGGGTGATGAAGACAAGCATAGTCAACATGGACACAAACATTGGCGGCATGGCTGCGGGCATTCGGGACATGTCCCAGTCTATCCAGCAGTTGTGCAGCAAATTAGATGCTGACATCGAAGCACGGCGCCGGGAACGCCAGAGAAGGGACACTACCAGCAGGGCACTCAACCGTCTGGCAACTGCCACTTCCCTACTGTGCCGGCGCTCTGTGACGATGCAGGAGGGCCTAACACAGTGCTGCAGCGACCTGTCTCGGGGGATGGTGCAGGTGACAAGTGCACTAGGGGTGCTATTGACGAGTCAGGCGTCGACAACTGCTGCAGGGGATCCTGCGGAGAGCATCGACACCACCAGCAGCATCACACCCCCCGTCCCAGAAACACGCAGGAGCAGCAGGCGGCTTGGGGTTGGCTCTAGTGAGGATGCACAGGCCGTGCAATCCACCACTGCAGCGCGTATGCGCAAACATTGATGTCGCCCTGCCTAGCCACTTCACAATGGGTGACGTAACCCTGGACATACTCCTTGTATAGATGATATATTGCCAGATTGGCCTGATCATGTGTTCATGGCGTGGTGCCACATTAAACTACGTCATGACTGCTCACAACTCGCTGTGTCCCCTTACTTACTCAGAAATAGTTGGATGTGATCTCTGCCCGTCTCTCTCTCCCATCGATTGCAGTTGGCACTCTAGCTGCGTTGCCCTCTGGCTGGCCTGACTCATCCTCGTTGTCCTCAAAATATGTTAGTTCCACATCTGTACCTTTTTTCGTGGCAAGGTTGTGCAGCATTGCACAAGTGGCAATGATCTTGCAGCAGGTGATGGGTTTGTACTGGCGTGCGCCTCCGCTCTTGTGCAGGCAGCGGAACCTGCTCTTCAGTAGTCCAAACGTGCGCTCCACCACATTGCGTGTTGTTTTGTGTGCCACGTTGTATCGTCTCTCACTCTGGGTAGCTGGGTGTAGGTAGGGAGTGAGGATGAATGACCGGCATGCATATGCACTGTCGCCTGGATGGGTGAAAGGGAACCATCAGTAACATGCCTCTATACACTATGTTTGCATGTTTCAAGGGGCGTCACTGTGACTTACCTAGCAGGTATCCCTCTCCGAATTCTCCGGCACTCAGTCGTGTGTAAATCCCACTATTCTGGAAGATGTAAGAGTCGTGGGTGCTCCCAGGAAACTTTGCAACAATATCTGTGATGATGTTCCCTGCATCACAGATCACCTGCACGTTGATGGAGTGGGTGGACTTCCTGTTCCTGTAGATGTGCTCTGTATCTGCTGGTGGACAGATTGGGATGTGGGTACCATCAATACAGCCGAGGACATGGGGGAACTGTGCCATGTGATAAAAGTCAGTTTTTGTTTTCTGCAGTGCAGCCTGTGAGTTCGGGAAGCTTATGTAGTGGTGCATTCTCTGCATCATGGCATCCAGGAACTTCCTGAAGAAACGGGACAGGCAACTTTGGAATACCCCACCCACCGCAGCTATCACCACCTGATAACTGCCGGATGCCAACAGATGTAGGCTGCAGAGCACCTGCACATGTGGGGGTATGGCGTGCGCCCTTCTAACTGGCTGGTCCAGGAGTGGGTGTAGGTCCCTGATTAAGTCCATGATGGTTTCGGGGTGTAGCCTGTACCTCTCATGTATCTCTGCATCAGTCAGCTGGAATAGTGTGATGCGCTGTCTGTAGATTTGTTCCTCCCGTCGCCACACCCTCAGTCCTGCTGCCTGTAGACGTAGGCGCCTTGCAATGACGTACATAGCGGCCATGTTGTCCACGCTGTTGAATTTTGGGTTTGTTTTTATCCATTGTTGATGGTTACCACCTGCTTTTAGTCCGTGTTAATTACCGACTCTTAATTACCGATTTTAATGGATTTCTTAATTACCGACTGCTCCTACATGTCATTTTAAATTTTTACCACTTCATATTTACCACTTCATGTTTACCGATTCGTTAATTCTGTATTCGGTAAGTATGAATCGGTATTTTAGAATTCGGTAACTATGAATCGGTATTTACCGCCTCATAGTTACCGAAAAGTGGTTTTTGGACTCCTACATCTCACTTGTCTGTATACCGGTCGGTAACGGCATATTTACCGAAAATTGGCCGTTACCGACCGGTATTTCGCTACCTACATGAGGCCCTAAATGTCACATCTAAAATAAAAACCCTCAAGATCAGAGGTAGTGGCTAAAGTATTTACTGAAACAAGAAAGTCGTCCAATATCTCTGCATCTCCCAATTTCTGAATGTAAAAGAGAGAGGTGTAAGGGCCTTTCACTTCTTCCAGAGAACCAGGGATCACATCTGTTCTGAACAAACACAGAAGTAGTATACATGTGCTGTATGGTGATCAGTAACCGCTTCAGCAATGACAAATGAAACTAAGAAGGTATTTTGTAACTTCTTGACTTGCTACCCAGAGTGTCCCAAAATACGTGTATTACCTTTCGCCAATATGAAAACACAGGAATCACAAGCAGCGGTCTTTTTTTTGTGGAGTCCAAATACACTCAGGGTCTGTGAAGAAGCAAAATAAAGGAAGAACATTAAAATTGCATTGGCACCTTCTTCAGGTTCCCACGCTGCCATTGTTATACTATTTTCTTTAAGGTACTGTGGAAAATTAACCTGCTCCAGTACTCTACATAGATACGCATGGCCCAAACAGCTGTGGTATCTCAGTAATATTATATTGTAAAGGTGTACTGTGTCAACCTCTTAATGCTTCTCACCCCAGTGTCTCATCTTTGTGGCTTTGTCATTCTGAATTCAATCAATCAATTGGGGTTTATAAATCGCGCTACTCACCTGTGAAAGTCTCAAGGCGCTGAGAGGGGGGGAGGGGGTGCAGCTCTGGTTCAGTCAAAAAGCCATGTCTTGAGGTTCCTCAGTCGAACTCATCCCTTCCACTTGTTTTACTCCTGATACATCAGCTTGACCATCATGGATGGAGGCAAGGTTCCTGTTGATCTAATGTCCATTCCTCTTCGCTGCAAGAGGTCATGCTTCGAGGGCCCAAACAGTGATTCTGGTACTAGTGTCCACTGTGCTGTGAACACAAGCAAGCGGTACAACTCTTTGAAAGCCAAGACTATTTTGACTCTGTTGATCGAGAAACACTGGTACCAGAAAAGTAAGGTATGTATGTTCTGATGTCTCTAGTTTAATGTGTTCTGAAGATGGCAGTTCCCCTCAAATGCTAGGTTTCCTCCTCCCAAATGGCAAGATGGCAAAATATTTGGAGTCCTACAGCAAAAAGCTGTGCCAGGCCAAAGGTCCTTCAAGCATGTACGCTAATTCCAGTGCTATCAATGGCTGCATTTAGATTAAGAGCCATGTTGAGAAAAAAAACTGTTTTCGTCAACTAGTCCTGCACCTCTAACAATCACTAACAGCGGGCATTCTAGAAAGTTGCTTTGTTTGAGGACGTAACCTGTGGTTTTGAGGTGTATTGTAAAATTCACTTGATGGCCCGGTAAGACCATGTGACTTACAAATGGTGACTGCATAAGTTAGATATAAGAAGCTGTTATAAGCGTCTGTATAAGTCTTTGTAATTGATTAATCATCACAATGAGTCTCTCTAATCCATCTGGGTGGGATACCATTCCCCCCTCTCCCCCCAATTATTCAGTCTTTTAATGACTTCCTGGCATTGTGGATCTTTGAATGCCTCATATTACATATGCAATACAAGAAACAATGATGCGTAAGTAATGGAGATAATATACAACAAAACGAGCAATATCAAAAATATGCAGGTTTAATAAAAAACAAAACAGAATTGAGAAAGCATGAGATACGTAAACAGTGAAGAGGTGCGGAGTGCTCACACTTTGGTTCAGTAATATCAGTGCATATCACATTGTGTTTATGACCCTAACATAAGAATCATAATCTGCATAGTCATCTACTACATGTCTTGAGGGGGAATAATAACCCAGTATTTAACACAGCATCCACAAAATATCTTGGAGATGTTGATTTCAAATGAAATTCAGTCCGATCCAAAGAGAGATTAATAATGACAAAGTTTCCAAGTATGGTTGCCGGTACAGGCAGGAATTCAGTAATATCAAAACCAGATGGTCGGTAGTAGCTTTGCAATATGAGTGTTTGAGGATGTTTCCTTGTTTTTGATGACTCCTTTTACCTGTGATCAATGGATTTGAGGTCCACAGTTTACTGCTTCTCTAACTATAGCACTTCTGAGTTCAACTTTGCCTATTCTTCAAATGTAGGCATGTGGTACACATATGCCTTTTTCTCTAAAGAGTTTGTTCATTACAGGTTGACAGATAAAATGTATTTGCAAGCTTCTGGTCATACACATAACAGCTGAACATTATACACAAGGGATATGTGAGCCACACTCTGTAATGTGATCATACTTTCAAACTCAGGATGTCACCGCCACAGCTTTTTGGGCTGTCCCCAAGATGATCAGTATTCCTCTGTCCACTGTGCTGGCATGCTTGCTACACCTCTCCAGGTCACAGGGCGTATTTTTACTATATCATTTAGTTAATGGATTTTAAATACTTGTTATCTTCTGTAATGCAAATATCTCTTAGTATTTCTTCTTATTTTACATCTGCAGCTTGTCCTGTATTTGACATAACTCATTATACTGGAAATTTCAACTAAGTTTACATTTCCAATGATGCCTAGAGAGTTTCGTCATCAACTGGAGCAATGAGATAGTGGAATAGACCCCACTGGGCTTGTTCTCAACTAAAAACCTACAACCAAGTACATCCATTGTATTCACTCACCCATCCTTTTTTGTGTCGTAATTCTTAATTAAGAAATTAAAGATATATAAATAAATACATATAGTGCAACATAATAGACCCACAGTGGTCTAATGGTATTACAGATACAATGTAATATAGACAGATAAAAAGAATACCAGATAAGAAAGGAAAGTAGGGTAAGAAAGGCGTAAGATAAAAGAAAGCTAATATTGAGAAAGAAGGGTATTGAACATGATAAATTGAAGTATCTTAAAAGATCCTGACTATGGTTTATTATAATCACAGAATAAGTTAGAATGAGTTGTGAAGTGGGCAAAAGTATTTAGAGCCACTAAGTTATTATATGTATAAAATATGTTGTATGGTATATACTGGGAGTGATGAAAGATCATAAAGGATATTAAATAAGTCAATAAATAGATAAATCAATGGATAATTGGGAAATAAATGAAATAGATGAGGAGAGATATGATTGAATAACTGAAAAAGTAAATAGATAGGGGAGTGAAATGAAAGTCAAAGCCATCTCTCTATTCGGTAAGGAGAGGTAAAGAGTGAAAGGACAGAAGGGAAAAGAATATGAAGGGAAAGGAGGATGGGGAAGGTAATAGACAAGATGAAAAGAGGAAAATATTTTAAGAATCTCAGAGAAAAGAAGCCCATACTTGTTGGAATAATTCTTTTTGATCCTGAAGCTTATATATTATAAGTTCATGTGATGCTGTTTGAATCATCCCAACCATCCAATCCTCCATAGAGGGAGGGCTAGGTGATTGCCATAATCGTAAGAGAAAGATTTTGGCTGTAGAGAGTGTAGTACGTAAAAGGCGGCACTTATTACGTGAGATGACAGGTGGTCTCCCAGGATCATGTAATAGAATAATATAAGAGGTAAGAGGAAGTCAAAGAGAAATAGTCTCTTTAAATGTTTTTCCTATTTGTGTCCAACAATATTGTATACAAGGACATTTACAGAGTATATGGAGATGGTCGCAGTTAGTACCAGAACATCTCCAACATTTAGAGTGCGATAGTAATCCTGCTCGTTGTAATTTCGATGGTGTCCAGTACCAGTTATGTAAAGTTTTAAAAAGACAAAATTTCAGATGCACTTCACAAGTGTTTTTATCTAGGGCTTCTAATATGTCCGGCCAGGCATCTTTGTCTATGGTAATATGTAAACGTGCTTGCCAATGTTCGTGAAGCTCTTTAAGGAGTGGTTGTGCGTATAGGTGATGATTTAAAGTGGAGTAGAGCCCCGACATTACCCCCTTATGTCGACCCCAAGTATGGAGATAATCCAATATCAGCGATGTTTCTAATGTCCATGGAGAAGAACCAAAACATCTCCGGCACTACTGTAATTGCAGATGTTTTGGCGCTTGATGCAAAGGAAGGTCAAATTCTTCACGAAGGGGATCAAAGGATTTCAATTCACCATTTAGTATAATCTGATCTAACGTCTGTATACCTCTTGAACTCCAATCAGTCCAGTAAAGTGCATGACCATTGATTCTAATACTTTCGTTCCCCAATATTGTAGCTTTAGGGTGCAAACGATGGGCAGTCCTTAAAAGGCGATGTGTACGCTGCCATGCTTGATATGTGGCTTGAAGTACAGGACGCAAAGGGGAAGTTCGAAGCTTACGATAATAAGTTAAAAAGGTCATCATCACATTCAAGTATTAAGCGTTCTGTTGCGACCCATTGCGGAGGATCATTCACACCTGGGAGTAGGTAAGCCAACTGTGAAAGATGCAAGGCTAAGGACTAGTGTTCTAATGATGGTAAGCCTAATCCTCCATGGGAAGGACGAGCAATTAATCTAGCAGCAGCTAAACGAGGACGCATAGATCCCCAAACAAAGGTCCGTATATTGGAATCTATACGACGAAGTGTGGTCAGAGGTATTATGATAGGAAGCATTCCTAGTGCATAAGTAAAGCGAGGTATAGTGACCATTCTTACCGCCTGTAGAAGCCAAAGAGTGACCATTTTTCAAAGCCCATTTCCATTTGCACTATAAGAGGCGAAAGATTATCCGAAACCATCCCCACTAGACTGCGATTAATCAAAATTCCTAGATATTTTAATTGAGACGATTTCCAGCAAAAGGGAAATCCATCAATTGAGGCTTTTGTGGTACCTGGAGAGAGAGGGCGGGCTTCACTTTTGTCCCAATTTATCTTATACCCAGAAAGGGCTGAAAACGCATTAATAATCTCAAGTAGAGTGGGTAAAGAATGAGAAAGATCTTTAAGAGTAAGAAGAATATCATCAGCGTATAAGTACAGTTTTGACATTCCTCCCATTATGGGTATACCCTGAATCTGTGACGATTGATAAATGAATGAGGCCAGGGGTTCCCATCGTTAAAAGGAATAAAAGGGGAGATAGGGGGCAGTCTTGGCGAGTACCTCTCCGAATTGGAAAGGGATCAGAGAGAAAACCTCCACAATTGACCTGGGCTATGGGATTGTCATATAATAAGCAGACCTTGGAAATATACTGATCGCCAAAGCGTTTCATGGCGACAAAAAGATAAACCCATTCAATACGGTCAAATGCCTTTTCCACATCTAAAGAGAGAGTGACCCCGTCTTCCGTCAGTTCCTTAGCAGACCATAAAGTATGGGCTAGTGTTCGGAGATGATTTCTAGAGGAATGACCTGGGACAAAGCCAACCTGTGAATGGTGTATTTGGGAAGGGATAACTTTACGGAGTCGTGACGCAAGAATACTTGCCAACATTTTAATATAACTTTATTAAGAAAATGGGGCGATAGCTACCACAAACAAGCGGCTCTCTGCCCGGCTAAGGGATAACTGCAATTAATGCTCTATTAGAAATGGGTCTAAGGATGTTTGGACAGCTTCAATGAGGGCAGAATGAAGAGCATCAACCGTTTCTTCTCCAGACCACTTATAATATTCCGCAGGGAATCCATACTCACCTGGGGATTTATGATAAGGTAATTTGGAGATGGCTGCAATAACTTCTTCCTTGGTAATGTCACCATCTAGTAAATGTCTACCCTCCTCTGTAAGATATGGGAGATCAATTTTTCCGAAATATGTAGCTATTTGATCTTCAGTTGCCGGATCTTCAGAAGTGTAGAGTTCTTTGATGTGAAAATATTTACTATATCTTGCGGTTTAGTGAGAATTTCACCCGATTCCGTTCGTATTGCGGATATGTTTATGTTTTTACGATTTTTATTGCGCACGAATACCCTAGGGTGTCTCAGCGCATACAGAACTTCCTACTGACAAAGGCATCTGTAGGGATCACTGGTTGAATAACCAAGTCTTCAAAAGCTTACGGAACATGATAAGGGTAGGGGCAGTTTTTATAGCAAATGGGAGGGAATTCCACAGCCTAGGAGTTGCTACCAAAAAACGTCTGTCTCCCCATGTGGAGGTTCTGGTGCGTGGCACCGGGAGCAGATGTGTGGAGGCTGATCTTAAAGTTCTATTGGGAACATAAATCCGAAAAGCATCCTTCAGGAACTTAGGTCCTGAGTCATGAATGGCTTAGTAGGCAATACATCATCATCAAAAGTATCTTTATTCGGATATTAAAACATCCAGGAAAAGAACAATATATTTACACATATCATATACAATAATATGAGCAGTTCATCATAAAACATTAAAATAAAACATATCTAATGGGCCATTCCAAGATCACAATAGCAGGGTTGGGCCTGAGCTTCGGACTAGATTACAAATTCATGGTTTTTATAAAGTGCAGTGTGCTAACAACTATAAAAATATGGGATACCAACACATTAACATTAATTAAAATGCATGATCGTAGTTTACATAAAAACAATCCATTTTAAAATAAGCCATGGCCTAAATAAAAAAGAACTTCTTATAACATCCCAAGTACTCTAAACGTTGCAATACAACAATTGCAAAAACTCCACGTAATATCTCCTATTCTGTGTACAATGTATAACAATCTTGCGGAGGAGCTTTAATCCAGATGCCTCGACTGCAGTATCCGGCAAACAGAATAACTTACGCCTCTCTTCTAGATTTCCTAAATTTAGCTGCTAATCTTAAAAAATTTACAGTACAGAACAAGGTAAAAGGTTCCGCGGAGAGTTTTAAGTATAGGAGTGCTACTCTAACTTGGGTGAATTTATTCACTCTTAGGATGGTTTTTAAAAAAAGAGCCCGCGGGTATTCATATAATGGACAAAAGAATACAAAATGGAGGGTATCCTGTGGAGATCCCAGATCGCAGCCATAGGGACCCTTTGAACCAATATCTTTCGTGAACCCTGCAGGAACAGCTAAAATGTGATGTAAAAGATCCAGTCTAAATCTGGTCATTAAAAATCTATCGTTTTTGTTATAGATCTGTGCCAGGTAGGGTTCTAAACCTACAACAGATTTTGTTAATATATGTGATCGCACTGACCCTTTCAGTATTTCGCTATCTTCCCGGGCGCAGGCTATCCGCCTCGTATATTCTGCTTTTATCGTGACTTTTAGCTGCGGCGTTAGGGACGTAGGTTCCTTGAAGTATCTTGCAAAACCCAGCCACTCCAGTTTATCCTTTACGTATTTAAGCCATGGTATCTTGTGACCTTTTTCCCTGTTGATACAGTCTATTAATATTTCTCTACTTAGACTAGCTTCAGGGTTGGTCCAGATTTTAATCCAACACAATAATGGTTTAAGACTTAATCTGTCGGAGATATAGGGGAGCCCTAGCTCCTCGTGGATAATATGGGCCGGGGTGCTTTGAGGAACTTGCAAAATCCTCCTAAGAAACTTATTTTCCTCTAGTTGTATAGTGGAAATGTTTCTAAATCCCCAAACCTCACTCCCATACATGATTTTGGAGCAACAGATTGAATTATATAAGTTCAATATTTCCATCACTGACCAACGACCTAATCTCGTGGCTCGGTTCATGATTGAGCCCATTATGCTCACATGCTGCTTGCATTTTTCTGTAATTAGTATATTAAAATTGAGGTGTTTATCGAAGATGATCCCTAAATAATTGAAAACCTCGACCTTCTCTAGTTTGTGTTCCTCAATTTTAAAAATAAAATTCTTAGTTGGTCTTTTTCCTGCTTCCAAGATGTAGGATTTTGTTAGGTTAGGGGATAAATCTAGGTTTGCCATAAACTCACAGAAGCCATCGATAAGAGACTGCAGTCCCCTCCCTGTACGCGAGAGGAGTACTGCGTCATCCGCGTATAATAAGACCGGTATACTTCTATTTGCCACTCTCGGGCAATCAACTCCCAATGTTCTTAGAGCTTTATCCAAACCATTTATGTACAGTGTGAATAAAAAAGGCGCCAGAATGCAGCCTTGTCTCACGCCCCCTGTGCAAGAAAAGTGGTCGGTGAGATTCCCCTCGTTGCTATACCTAACCTGGGCTGTAGTATTCATGTGCAATGTTTTTAAAATGAATATCAAACTTAAGTCTACCCCTAGCAACTCTAAAATCTCCCATAATTTTCCTCGGTTAACCCGGTCGAAGGCTGCTGTCAGGTCCATGAAGGCTAAAAAAACTGTGCCTTCACCAGCCACAGTATATTTTGCGACCAGGTTATATAAGTTGAGGCATTGGTCTGATGTTGAGCGGCCCATTCTAAAACCGTACTGGGTGTCTGTAATGATTTCCTTTTCCTCCGCCCAGTCCATTAAACGATTTAGAATCACCTTCCCTAACACCTTTGCCGACACGTCGATTAAAGAAATCGGGCGGTAACATTGAGGGTTGCTCTTGTTTCCCTTTTTAAATATGGGGACAATATTGGCAGTTGACCAGGACCTGGGCAATCCCTCTTCCACTGCTGTATTAAAAATTCTCACTAGTATAGGGGCCCACAGCTCAACCTGTGATAAAAATAAATCTGGAGGAATCCCATCTGGCCCCGGGGCAATACATAAAGCCTTGAATTTTATCCGACTCTTTACCCTCAGCCAATGCAGCTGGTGAATGGCCGCAGATGTAGGATGACGAAATGGAACGTCGAGCATTAATCTAGCTGCCGCGTTCTGTACTGATTGCAGCTTAGCTAGAACCTGCTCCTGAGCATTAACGAAGAGGCCGTTGCTATAATCCATTTTTGAGAAAACAAGGGTGGTAATTAAAGTTTTTCCTGCAGTTGAGGGGAGGTATGGCAGCAACTTCTTGATCTTTCTCAGCATATAAAAGGAAGATGCCGCCACAGCGTTGACGTGATGCTTAAAAGACAGTTTATTATCGAACATGATGCCGAGATTCCTGACCTTGGTTACTGGAGTGGGAGGGGGACCCATATCACTGGGCCACCAGGTCGCAGACCACTCTGGAGAAAGCCTACCAAAGGTCAGCACCTCGGTCTTGTCCGAGTTCAATTTTAAACTGTTATCCGCCATCCACGAGCTAATGGCCATCATCCCTTCTTGGAATTGGGCGGCGACTGCGGGACCATCTTTTTGAATAGACAGCACCAGTTGGGTGTCGTCAGCGTAGGTGGTTAGCCGCAGCCTGTAGGCTTTTAAAACCCTCGCCAGGTCCGCCACATATATATTAAATAATGTGGGGCTTAGCTGGGATCCCTGAGGAACCCCGCTAGGGAGAGTAAAAGTAGGTGAGTAGAAATTACCCAGCTTCACCGCTTGAGTTCGGTTGGCCAGAAACGAAGCGATAAGATCCTTTGCATGATGAGTTACCCCCATGGATGCGACACGGTCGACCAAGATGGAATGGTCGACTGTGTCGAAGGCAGCGGACAGATCAAGGAGCACCAGGACCGCCGCCCCCCCCTGATCCATGATGGTCCTAATCTCATCAGAGGCCTTTATCAAAGCCGTTTCTGTGCCATGATATTTCCTAAAACCGAACTGCGTATCATCCAGAAGATTGTGATGGTCAATAAACTCGGATAGTTGCAGGTTCATAGCTGACTCAAATATTTTGGCCGGAAACGGTAGGCAAGCAATAGGCCTGTAACTGGCTGATTCGGTAGGGTCTAAAGATGGTTTTTTCAATAATGGTTTAATAGCTGCCTTTTTCCAGATTTCCGGATAGATGCCTGATTGAAAAATGGAGTTGCAAAGGTCCGTTAGAGGAGGTACTATGACCTCAGTGAGAGTGTTCAATATCGCGGGGGGGCATGGGTCAAAGGGGGAGCCGGACTTGATGGAAGCAACCAACCTACCAATATATTCAGATGAAACAGGAAGAAAGTTGGTGAACTTAGGCGTATGAGAAGGAAGGTCAAGGGCAACGGAACGTGTAGGGAGGGAAAATGACGAATAGATCTTGAAGACCTTGGTAAAAAAGAAAGTAGCCAGCGCATTACACAGAACTTGAGAGGGTTCCGTCGGAGGGCCTGTGGGGGGGTTGGACAGGGTATCAACTACCTGAAACAGCTTTTTGGCTGAATTTTGAGCTGATTCAATTTGGGCCAGAAAGAAAATACTTTTGCATTTTACAATGGATTTTTTGTATAGTGCAAGGGCATCTTTATAAGTCTGCCTATCGACAGGATTATAATGCTTTCGTCACCGCCTTTCTAGGTTCCTACAGTATTGACGCTGTAAACGGAGACCATCCGTGAACCATGGAGCAGATGGTGATACACTATTAGAAATGAAAGATTTCACCGGAACCACACGGTTCACTGCGTCAGAAATCCATTCCTGATATCTGCTGGACGTTACGCTGGGATTAGGGGAGACCTCATACCGGGAGTCTACTAGAGTCTGGGAGAGAAGTGAATGATCCAGGTTATTCCAGGCTCTAGAGCGGATAGAAGTACGGGGCAGGATTTTGGAGAGGTTACGGTTGTTAGCTTGAATGGTGAAAATTACTGCGGAATGGTCCGACCATACCACCGAACTGACTGAAGAGAGGGAGAGCTTAGGGTTGTTAGTAAACAGCCCGTCCAGCGTGTGTCCAGCTTGATGTGTAGGAACATCGACCAATTGCGATAGACCGGCCACATGTAGGTCAGCTATTAGTTGGGCAGTGTCTTTATCCCCTAGGTCCTCTAAATGAAAATTAAAATCTCCTAAAATAGTAAAATCCGAATGACTTATGGAGAGTTCTAGGAATTCTTCGAGGGCCCGAAGGAAGCGCGAGTGTGGGCCAGGGGGACGATATAACAGAATCCCTTTAAAGGCCTGATTGTGATTAAGTGAGATAGAAAAAAGAAGTGCTTCACAATCTTGTCGACTTAAAGGGTCAATTTTGACTCTTAGGTCGGCTTTATAAATTATGGCTAAGCCACCTCCTCTCCCTGTAGTTCTGTCCTGTCTCACCACACAGTATCCCTCCGGGGTGGCTGAACAGAACTACGGGCCTGAAGAGGCATCTCCCCACGATTCTGTAATGAACAGGATATCAAGCTCCTGAGATGCGATAAATTCCCTTATTTCCCAGCAATGACTAGGGAGAGAGCGAGCGTTAATGAGAGCTACATGAATATGGCGAATGAGTCCAGGACCCGGAGTATGCTTTGCAGGGAAGGGAAAGGGAAGAGCAAATTTACAACCTGGGCATATGGCAGGTACGGATGTTAGGTAGGAAGCAAGGGGCAGACTTACACACTGATCACTAGAAACCCCTGAGCTAAACTCTAGTGCTCTGGTGAACTAGGTCAGCACGGCCAGGGGATGTGGCCCTGGGCCCCGCGGCGCACCCGCTGCACGCGTCCGCTACGCGTACGCGTCATCGGCTGCTAATATTGCCGAGTGCGAGTCACGTGAGGAGGGGTGTGTCTGCAGCAGCAGAAGCTGTGACCTGCCCTACATAAATGGCCTAAGGAGCATTGAACACAGCCCCAGATACAGAATGAAACATACGGCGATTTTTAAAAAAATGTTAAAAAGATATTAGAATATCAACAATTCCCCCAGCCAATACCACAGATTAACAAGGACTTTATCACAGGAATGTCCGCTGGGCGCTCGCGTCTCGACTGCTAATATTGCCGAGTGCGAGTCACGTGAGGAGGGGTGTGTCTGCAGCAGCTGAAGCTGTGACCTGCCCTACATAAATGGCCTAAGGAGCATTGAACACAGCCCCGGATACAGAATGAAACATACGGCGAATTTTAAAAAAATGTTAAAAAGATATTAGAATATCAACAATTCCCCCAGCCAATACCACAGATTAACAAGGACTTTATCACAGGAAGCTTCACATTGCTTCAGCTGTGCCACAAGTAAGCGTTCCGCTTTCTCACCCTATTCATGTCTACCTTTTAGACGTTGTAAAGCATACTCTTCTTTGGACGTATATGTCATTAAGTGCCATTTTATCTAATTCCAGTCTTTTGCGATTGGTTACAGTAGGAGAAGAAGTGTATACATGAGTAAGAGAATCAATTTGAGTCTCAAGTTCAGTACTACGCAAAGCTGCTGCCTTATTAGCCAAGGCTGCATCCCTCATTAGCTGTCCATGGATAGTTGCTTTTGCAGCTGCCCAGACAGTTCTACAAGAAGTAACTGATGATTTGTTATTAGTTAAGTATTCAGAGATATGGGAATGTAATTGAGTTTTACCCTGAGGTGAACAGTATCTTTGAATGTTCATATGCCACGGTTTTCTACCTGGAGAAGCTATACCCACTTCCATAGTGAGTAGAACTGGAGAATGATCAGAAATGGCAGCTTCTAAGATACGGGATTCACTAGTAATTGCAACTACTGAATGGGAGATAAGATAATAATCTATCCTGGATTGTGTACCATGAACACAAGAAAGTAAGGTATATTCTTGGTCTGATGGATGGCAAAGGCGCCAATGATCTACCAGGCCATGGTTTGATGTTATATCACCCAGTAGTGCTCTGGCACCATTATTGCATTTGTCTAAGGGTCCTGTTCTATCTAGAATCGCATTGCATATTAGGTTCCAGTCACCACCGATGACGTAGCTGGATGCTCCAATGTCTACAAGAAGGCGAGTTAAATTGAGAAAGTAGGAGTGTTTGGCACCTGTTGGTGCATATATTGAACCAACGCAAAAGATTTTTTCATCAATTTTTAGTTTGGCAAAGACATATCTACCCTCTGGGTCAATCCAAGTTTTGATAGTTGCGATGGGTATAGATTTATGTAGCAGGATAGCCACACCACACTTCAGTGGTTGATTCTTATCAGACGAGGATTATACGGTCAAGCCACACTGGATAACTTTTCCCATTCATTCTCGTTGTAGTTTAGATGACTCCAAAGCATCTAGATGAGTCTCCTGTTGGAGAGCGATGTCAGTTTTTTCTTTTTTCTGTAAGAGAGTACTTTTTTGCGTTTTATAAAGTGTGTAAGACCATGAACATTCCATGAGATTATGCGTAACGGATGAGAGTAAGAACATTTATTAGTAGCCATTTATGTGTTAGGAATGTAAGGAGAAAAGGGGTGTTAAGCTGTGAAGATGGTATAAATAAAGAAGCAAATACAATATAGAAAATGTAGAAATAGGGACTAAACCAATATTGGAAGAGTGTAAGGGGAAGGAGTTGAAGAGAGGAGGGGAAGAATAAAGAAGAGAAATAAGTACCGGATAGAGACAGAGGAAAAGGGCAAATAGTCTGTTAGAAAAGTCAAAGAAATTAAAGGACTATAGAGGGATCACTTATATGTTATATAAAGAAGTAATTAAAAAAGGAAGAATAGCGAATTTCAAGAAAAAACTAATGGGAAAACAAGGGAAAGAGTGGTAGATATGCTGGGCAATGGAAACACAGCACCAGGGGAAAAGTCCAAATCATAACAAGAGGCGATCAATCCTGTATATAGTCAATAAACCTAATGTCTATATTATTCACTGAAAAAACCATAGGTTTCAGGGGCGTTATAGTTAGCTGGACTTTTCACTCGTACAAAACCATTGAAATTCCCCCGTTATAGTTAGTTCAGCTAACTATAACTCGCGTGCCCGCAATGCACTGCTGATGACGTCACATATTACATCACTCATGACATGGTCAGTGACATCACTGATGACATCTCAAATGACATCACTGATGACATCATCCAGTGAATGTGTGTTTTTCTGAAAATTACATATGTTTTTATATATGTATATCTCAAGGTCAATGGAAGAATAAATGGGTATATAAGTGTCTAAATGGATGATTTGTTTTTGAAAAATTGATTGTATAACTGACTAATTAAGTGTATCTTTGTGAATACATGGCTTAGTGAGTAATGTTTAAATCTGTAAATATCTGTATCAGTCTCTCACTTTGTGTATAAGTGGCTGCATGGGTTGGTGAGTAGCTACATGAGTGTCTATATAGGTTATTAGTTGGTTTTTTGAGTATCAGTATGAGTGTCTGTATGGTTCGGTGGGGGGTATTACGTAGTGCATAGGTGTGTGAATGAGTGACTCACTGTTTGTATGTGTTGAAGACAGCATGTGTGCAGGACTGTATGGGTGGATGAGTGTGTGCATGGGTGTGTTAGTGAGTGAATGACTGTCTCAATAGTGTCTTTATGAGTAACTACATATGTTTTAAACTAGTATATGTGACTATTGGTGTATATAAATGAGTAGATGTGAGAGTGAGAGATTGAAAGAGTTCCTGTATGAATAAGTATGTGTTTCTATAAGTGATTGTTTAAAGACTAAGTATGTATAAGTTTCTGTAGAAGTAAGTGTGGTGGTGTATGTCTAACTGTATATGCAAGTAAATGGATGTTTGATTCTATATTAGCATGAGTGACTATGTGTGTGAGTAACTATGGATGAGTGGTGTTGTGTAACAGGATGTATATGTGTATGAGTACATATGATGAGTGAGTACATGTATGAGTGACTGTAAAGGACTGTTGGTGAATGAGTGGATGTGTATGTGGATCTTAGAATTACTGAATAGGTTGTTGTAACTGATATTGGTATGTCCATTGTTTTGAAAATTTTAGTTTCTATTTTTGAATGTGTGCATCAAAGGTTATATTAGGGGGAGAGGAGGTCTGCCACTCTATCACAAGGATGATGTCATCAGTGATGTCATTTGAGATGTCATCAGTGATGTCATGAGTGATGTCACTGACCATGTCATGAGTGATGTAATATGTGACGTCATCAGCAGTGCATTGCGGGCGCGCGAGTTTTAGTTAGCTGAACTAACTATAACGGGGGAATTTCAATGGTTTTGTACGAGTGAAAAGTCCAGCTAACTAGAACGCCCCTGAAACCTATGGTTTTTTCAGTGAATTTTTAAGGTTTTTTAAATGCTAATTTCTAACTATGCCTACAGAGATAGGACATGTGAAGAAAGAAGAAAAAACGCACAGAAAGAAAAAGAAATGCAGAAAGGAGTCCTTAAAGACGAAGAAAAGTGCAGGAAGAAGGATAACGTGCAGAAAGAACAAACAGAACAGCAGAAAGAAACCTTGTTGCAAAATCATCCAGTACCCTCAACTTTTTCAGACGGATACTGGTGGTAACTGCGTCTGACTAACCAGTCCTAGAGCCAGTGCTATGTTAAAAGACACTCCGAATACAGTGAAAACACCTACATACACTAGGGAACACTATGCGTTGGGGTCCCCCTGTGATCAACATGACCTCCTCTGTAAGCCCCTAGTATATAATAGGGCAGGGGATTAAAACTACCTCTTAAAACGTGCCAAAGGGCGTGTTTGCACATGTCACCTCAGGCCCCGTCCCCTCACTTCCCCACTGTGTAAACACGCCCTGTGGCCGTTTTAAGTTGGGAGATTAAGTCCCCTTGAATCCTGAGGGTCCCTAGGGTCCAACTAGCCCACTAGGTACCTCCAGTAAGCGCCACAGAGCTGCGTTGCAGAGAGGTGTAAAAAGTGGCACGGCCTGGACCACCTTTCTGCAATGCAGCTCAGTGGCGCTTACTGGAGGCACCTGGTGGGCTAATTAGCCCCCAGGGGCCCTCAGGATTAATGGGGAATTATTTCCCCAACTTAAAACGCGCCATAGGGCGTGTTTGCACACGTCACCTCAGGCCCCGTCCCCTCCCTTCCCCACTGTGTAAACACGCCCTGTGGCCGTTTTTTAAGTTGGGAGATTTGCCGCTAGGGATCCTCAGGATTCAAGGGGACTTAAATAGCCCACTAGGTACGTTCAGTAAGCGCCATTGCAGAGAGGTGTAAAAAGGGGCACGGCCTGCACCACCTCTCTGTAACGCAGAGCAGTGGCGCTTACTGGAAGCACCTGGTGGGCTAGTTGGCCCCCAGGGTCCCTCAGGTCTGAAAGGGAATTATTTCCCCAACTTAAAACGCGCCACAGGGCGTGTTTGCACATGTCACCTCAGGCCCCGTCCCCTCTCTTCACCACTGCGTAAACGCGCCCTGTGGCCGTTTTAAGTTGAGAGATTAAGTCCCCTTGAATCCTAAGGGTCCCTAGGGTCAAACTAGCCCACTAGGCTCCAGTAAGCGCCACAGAGCTGCGTTGCATAGAGGTGTAAAAAGGGGCGTGGCCTCAGAACACCTGTCTGCAACGCAGTTCCCTGGCGCATACTGGAGATACCTGTTGGGCTAGTTGGCCCTCAGGGACCCTCAGTATTGAAGGGTAATTAATTCCCCAACTTACAACTGGCCAGGGGGCGCGTTTGCAGAGTGCTGCAAGGAGGGGGCGTGGCCTCCAGCGCGATGCCGGTCTTTTATTTATTTCATTTTTTTAAGAAGGAGGGCTGTGTGGCCCCCCTTCTTTTTCTAATTTACTGGCCCTAGGGACCCCATCCCCCAGGGCCTGCACCCTAATTTGTTTTGTTGAAAAAAATAAATTTGGCCCTCCCAAGGCCTTAATGGGCCCCCGGGGACCCTAACCCCCGGGTCATGGCCTTTTTTTTTTTTTTTTTTAATTCTTTAGGAGGGGGCTGCGTTGCCCCCTCCTCAGACCTCTTATGGCCCCGGGGACCCCATCCCCCAGGGCCGGCCTTTGTTTTTTATTATTTTAAAAATATATATATTTATAGAAACACCTAGGACATGCTGGACAAACCGTATGTACCTATCACCATGACGATTTGCGTGATATTCATTAAAAGGCAACTATGCATAGAATGAATACACATGGAATGTATTTACACCGTTAGTGAAGCTCTGACGTGTCTGACGCCCTACCGTGCCTAATCCCGGCGCCCCCGCCGGTGGGTACTCTCCAAGTAGACACCCTTGTCGTTTATTTATACAAACATGGGTAGCTATTGACGGGCACATTTAATATACACGCACATCAAGCCATTCAAAGGGGATTCGACAAAAATTCGACCAAACTATGCAAAAAAAAACCCTCACGGTTAATAAAACACATATCCACCGCCGGATGTGTAATACTTTTTGTTTTACTCTCTGGAAAGGAGACGAACCTCACTTGAGAGTCACAGCATGCTCCTAGCTGTGCCCAATGCTGTGTTACACCCACCAGTGCCCGCCGAGTGCCTCACACCTCTGTGTTGTATTCCACCAGCTAGTGCGTATGCTATGACACTCTCTAGCCCATGTGCACTGTAACACCACCCCGTGAATATGTCATGCCACACTTGCCTTCGCACGGGTTATATTGCCCCATCTAACGTGCCTTCCTCGATGCCTATGTTATAACGCACAGCGCTATGCCATACATATTACAATCTGGGATCCATATCTTTTTCACAGTGCATATGCAACGTTACACTCCCCAGCACATATTTTATATTACAACTTTAGAGACTAGTTAGGTTACACAACACTGCCCTGTGCATATTACACTCCAAGGCGCGTATCGCATAGCACGCGCTAGTGCCTGTGCTATCTCGCGCTCTCCAATGAATCTGTCATTGCGCACAATGTATTGCATATTATATTTCACGCCCGGTTCATCTTATATCACACTTTTTGGTGCATAGTTTATACCATATACTATATCTAGTTTTCATTTTCAATCGTGCTCTCAGGACTATGTTCTATATAACACTGCGTCCACCTACCCTTTTCACGGGCATTACATTTTGCGATGGGGGGTGGAGGGTCAGGGGGTGTTTCTGCCAAGTGAGCCCGGAGTCACAGTCACAAACGTCCTCTTCTTCCTGAATAAAAGTGAGATTATGCTGCATACTTGTTCATATTTTAAGTAGTTCGCACAGACACACATTTTAAAAACAATAAAGTTCCTAATACCCACCTTCTCTGAACAGTTAGCTTGCTACCCCATCCACCTCCTCCCTATCCTCTGTTGTCTGAATCCATGGACTAGCCTCCTCCCTCCTGCCATGCATGGTCTGATGTGCTGCCACTGCCCTCCATTTAGCATGATGTACCAGTCCACTCCTCCTGCCCTCCATTGCCCAATTCTATGGCCCATCATTGACCTCCTGCTTAGCCTCTGTGCTTAGCTTGCTGCCCCTATTCTCCTTCCCCCTGCCCTCCGATGTCTTTGTGCATGCCCCTGCCCCTTCCTTTTTGCCCACCATGTTCCATGGACCTACCATTCCTATCTACTCTGAGTGTTCTGTTGAGCTGCCACTCCTCTCCCACCTGCCTAGCATTGTCAGATGACTGTAACCTGTCCCTGCTACCTCCACCCTGCCTGTCCACATGCCATGCCCCTATCCCCTTCCTCCTGTCCTCCATGGTCCATTTTACTGCCACACCCTTCTGCCCTCCCTGGTCTGTTGTGCTGCAACTGCTCCTCCTGCCTGCCCCGCGCGATCTGTTGTGAGGCCCCTTCCCCTGAACTCTCTTGTCTGTGCCCAGGTCCTGACCCTTCCTTCTATCCTCCATGGTCCTTTGTGCATGCCCCTGCACCCTCCTTCTTGCCCATCATAGCCATTGTGCTGTCACTAACCCTCCCGCTTGCCATGCATGGTCTTCTGTGCTGCTGTGGCCCCTCCAACCTTCCCTGTGTGGTCAGCTAGCTGCCCCTGACCCCCTCCCACCTTCCCTCCATGGTCTGTGTGTATGCCACCATAGTCTCATTGTTGCTCTCCATGGTGTGTCTTGTTTCTAGTGCCCATCCTGCCTGACCTACATGGTCATCTTGCTGCTCCTGCCCTGCCCACTTGCCCCCAGCCCTATGTTTCCATGTGCAGACCCCTATTCCCTCCCTCCTGTCTTGTCTGTTCCATTGTAATGCCCCTGATCAGTCCCTCCTGCCCTTTATGGTCTGTTATGCTGCACCTTTCTCTCCTGTCTGTCCATTATGGTCAGCTAGCTACCATTGCCTCTTTCCCCTCTGTTCTCTGTTGCCCATGGAATAACCAAAGGAAATGATGGACGGAGTGTTGAACATTGCAAGCACTCACCCCCAGTCAACTGATCTGGGTTTAATCCATCACCGTTCTTTAGCCCACTCTGCCACCACAGTTCAGACATGGCCATGTGCAAATCAGTCTGACCCTGTGCCTCATGGGAACAGTCCAGCCCGAACTGCCAAGCCATGTCTTCCCTGGACCGGAAACAAGCTTCCTAGGACCGGTTTCTGGCATTTCAGCCATCGTCAGCCAGGCTTGCTTGAATCCAGTGGCAAAGTGAGCAAGGGACTCTCGTTTGAGCATACCCTGCCAACTTATGGCGAACAAAGCAAAAACCAAAGGAAATGATGGACGGAGTGTTGAACATTGCAAGCACTCACCCCCAGTCAACTGATCTGGGTTTAATCCATCACCGTTCTTTAGCCCACTCTGCCACCCCAGTTCAGACATGGCCATATGCAAATCAGTCTGACCCTGTGCCTCATGGGAACAGTCCAGCCCGAACTGCCAAGCCATGTCTTCCCTGGACCGGAAACAAGCTTCCTAGGTCCGGTTTCTGGCATTTCAGCCGTCTTCAGCCAGGCTTGCTTGAATCCAGTGGTTTTGCTCTGTTGTCCATGTGCATGGTCCTGTCCCCTCCCTATTGCTTTCTATGGATTGTTGTGCTGCACTCCCGTCCCGCATGCGCTGTGTGGTGTATTGTGCTGCTGCAAACCTTAATGCCTGCCCTGTTGGGTAAGTTTGGTGCACCTCTCCATGTCCCTCCTGTCCTCTGTTATCCGAGTCCATGTCCCTACCCCAATTCCTCCTGCCTACCATGATCCAATGTACCATACTTGCGAACATTTTGAACTTGGTAAGAGGGAGATTTTGAAAAAAAACTGGGGTATTGATTTTCCCCTTTGAGTTACATTGAAAAAGAGGAGATTGTAGACAGGAGACAGATCAAATAAAGCCCATTTGAGCTTAAAAACATTGGACGTTTCCTGGCTGAAACGGGTCTGTTGGCATGTATGGTTGTACTACCACTGCCTCTTCCTTCTGCCCACAATGGTCTATTATATTGCCACAGCCTCTCGTGCCAGTCCTGTATTGTTGGTTTGTTGCCCCTGCCCCCCTTTCCACTGCCCTCCATAGTCTGTTGTGCTGTCACTGCCCTTCCTGCCTGCCCAGTGTGGTCAAATTGTTGCCTCTGCATTCTCCTACCTGCCTTCAATTTTCAGAGTCCGTGCCCCTGGCCTCTGCCTCTCAACAGTATCCCAATGAACAACTAGATTGCTAACATTCTATATTTATTACAAAAGTGTGGAACGCCTGACATCATCTTGATGTAATCAAAACTGTAATACCTAGAGTATTTCCTTTAGGAATTGCATATATGAGAGGGTCTTATTTGCATCAAAATTATGGTTAGTGCTCTAAAAAACTAAAATGAGGACATATTTTCTGAGTTTTCAAATAGCGACAAAGAACTTTTAAATTATTTGTAATCTTTATGTTTTTTTATCCAGTTGACTACTTGATTAAATGTTGCACCTAGGGGAGAGGATGTGGTGTTACTTCCAGAGCTGCAGACTTTGCAACTGGGGAACCAGGTTGGAGTTTCTGCTTCAGCTCAACATTCTGTGATTCTGGTCAAATCACTTAATCTCCCCATGTCTACAACCAAAATGAATTTGATCTTGTGTGATGTAACCAATGCTCATGTAAAGCACTCCAATACCTGACAAGTCTGCTCTATATAAAACTGCAAATACACAAAAAATAAGTGTTTTGCACACTTCTGTCATTGGGCTACATGTGGGTTACATGTGGGTGATATTTGTGCTGCATTTGGGCTCTTTTGTCTCTGGTGGCCATCTTGGGAGATTTATTTGTTATGAAGTTTCCTAATTTCCTCATTTACTGCAGTCTCCTCAGTGGGAATACTTTCAGTTTTTTACTTGGATTCCATTAAGAAGGTATTCAGATATGTCACACATTTGCCATAAATTCTGAATGTTCGCACTCTAGTTGCTCATTAGATCACTGTAGTAAAGCTACTGCTCACCACGGAAGTCTGCTGCTGGTATTAAAAGTGCATGTTTCAGTCTGCATATCAGAATTTTTTTATAAAATAGAAGAGGATTTGAGAAGTCAAAATGTGCCCTAATTTTTCTTTCTGCAGCACTAATCATAATTTCTATGGCAAAATGAACCCCCTCATTTTGTTCCTTTGTAAATTAAATGTTTTAAGTGTTACCACTTTATTCCATTCAAGATGGCTTCAGGTGTGCCATACTTTTGTCATAAGTAAGACTCTTAGCGCTCTAGTTGTTCGTTAGAACACTCTGGAACATTCTGTCATTGGGCTATACTTGGGCTACATCTGGGTGATATTTGGGCTACATTTGGGCTCTTTTGTCTCTGGTGGCCATTTTGGGAGACTTATTTGTTATGATGTTTCCTAATTTCCTCATTTACTACAGTCTCCTCAGTAGGAAATGCTTTCAGTTTTTTACTTTGATTCCATCAAGAAGGCATTCAGATGTGTCACAAATTTGCCATAAATTCAGAATGTTAGCACTCTAGTTGCTTATTAGGTCACTGTAGTAAAGCTACTGCTCACCAGGGAAGTCTGCTGTTGGTATTGAAAGTGCATGTTTCAGTCTGCATGTCAGAATTCTTTAATGAAATAGAAGAGGATTTGAGAAGTCACTCAAAATGTGCCCTAATTTTTCTTTCTGCAGCACTAATCCTACTTTCTATGGCAAAATGAACCCCCTCATTTTGTTCCTTTTTAAATTAAATGTTTTATGAGTTACCACTTTATTCCAACCAAGATGGCTTCAGGTGTGCCATACGTTTGTCATAAGTAGGACTGTTAGCGCTCTAGTTGTTCTTTAGAACACTCTGGGAAGCTGCAGTAGAACACAAAGGAATCAACTGACAGTCTCTGCCCTTGTTGGATGTACATGTTTTACTGAGAATGTCAGACTTCATTCTCACATGACTGAGAAAGATAATGTGAATTTACAGAAAATATGCTCTCAGTTTAGCTTATAGATCACCTTCTAAACCTCTGTGGGAAAAGCATGAGAAAATAGTTTTCTCTCAAACATGATTCATGATATCACAACAGAAGACTTTTTCACATGGTAAAATCACCTTAGAACACACCACAATTCCTAAAATGAGTATGGTACCATCAACAAATGATTTATAATGTAACTAAAGCCTTAAAACCTTCTATTAACTGCAATGCTTTTTAATGAGGTGCTATCATGTATATTGGTCCCAAGATGGCTGCCAACACTTCTTGGATGAAGTGCTGATAGCCAATCAGCTCTCACGATGAGATGTGTGGTTAGGCTCCGCCCAGATATATATGTGATTTTACTTTTGATTTTCTCAGGAACTACTGAATGGATTTACACCATTTAAGCAAAAGGCACGAGTCTGAACTGAGGACTACCTCTTTGCCAAATTTGGTGTAATTCCGTTCAGCACTTCGGGCTGCAGCTGCGTCAACAGGTCCTATGGGAAAATGCATGGGGAAAACGGGTTTAGGGACCCCCCCTTTTTTCCCGGCCCCCGCTTGACGAAACACCGTGAAATTTTCAGGATAGGAGCGGACCGGAGCTGGCCAAAAGTTTGGAAAATTTCGCGAAGATTAATCAATCGACGCCAACGTTATTCCAAATAGAATGTTGCGGATTTCCTATGGAAAATAGGGCCTAACTATAACTACCTACTGGCGACTGCCAGTAGGTAATAACGTTTTAACAATATCTAATGAGAGGGAAGAATATTAGCAAACATGTTATTAATATATCATATGTAAGTTATAGTAAAACAGACTTTACACAAAAGAGGAAAAAGAGTAAATAACTTTAAATGTTACCTAATTAGCTATTATAAAAATGGAATGTTTTCATTTCTAAGAACCAATATATTATGAATATATATCTCTATAGTTCAGCATCAAACAATTTTATGTTACATATTAAAAGCAATTAATGTATTGTCATACGTATAGGATAGCTAAGAAGGAGAAAAGAAAGGTGTATGAAAAGTATATTAAGAAAGAAAGAGTATAGTAGTACTTGTAATGTATGACAAACTTATCATACGTTTATAACAGATAAGCGAGAATTTATGTATATAATAAAATATTTTAGCTCTTTATAATATGAGATTTAACAATACATAACAAAACAGATAAATATTAACATGTATAAAAATTGAGGGATGATAGAAGGAAGAATAGGATAAAAGAAGAGAATAATAATTGGGTATTATCATTGGTTCACATTTAAGAGAGAGGTAGATGGGAGAATAAGGATGAACAAATCAAATAATTACAAATAATATATAACAAATATGTGTAACAGATAAACAGATATTCAAGTACTCATCCGATCATCTTTTCCAGTGATCATCAACGGGATAAACTCCCATCTGTTGTGTTGGTTAATGTAGAAAGTCAATTGAACAGTCATAGTTCAATATATTTCTTCTTTATATGAAGGAGATTTAAGTGGAGAGCGTGATTTATCCCTGTCTTTTTCCTTTGTATGTGCAACTACTGCCTGAAGGGCTTGTTCTCGATCACCCAGGGAACGTATGGGTCGATCTAGGTCTCGTCTTCTAATCTGGGAACGTTGAGTTTCACCAGGAGATATCATAGATTTCAATGATAGAGGTTGGGTTCAACTTCTGGTAAGGATTCCGTACATTCCATGTTTTGAGGGAGAAGATTATCCAGAAAATGACGAAGCTCGTCTGGATCAAAGAAGTCTTTCGAGATCCCATCCTTGGTGATTCGTAAGCGTGCAGGGTTGAAAAGACCATATTTGACATCAAGCTGACGAAGACGGGGCCGGAGAGAGAAAAAAGCTTTGCGGCGTTCATTAGTTTCTTTTGAAATGTCTGCAGCCATTCTGATTTCATGACCATGGAATATATACGGACCTTGAGTACAAGCCGTTATGATCAGTTGACGAGCTTGTTCATGATGCAAGAAGCAGTTGATGAGCATACGGGTCGCATACTTTTGCCAGTATTGGGCGATCCAAGACGATGGGCTTTCTGTATCTCTAATGGTGGATCAAAAGTCTTGGTAGAGTATTTCTGAGAGAGGATTTGGCATCCAACCCTCCAATTTTTCCGGGAAAGCCAAAAAGTGAACATTATCACCACGGTTCCTGTCTTCCTAGTCAACTATTTTACTCCTAAGAAAGAGAGGTTCTTGGTCACGGTCTGGTAAAGCATCAAGCCTGTTCTCAACTGTTTTCATTTGTGTAGATAAACCATCCATCCCATTTTGGAATCGAGCAATATCAGCGCAAATAGATTTGGTTTCAGTCGTAAGAGTGGATATGCAAGTTTCCATACCTGCTAATCGTCGACTTACAGCAGAGATTTCTTGGAGAATACGATCCATGGTGGAAGCTGAAGATGATGACGTCGTAGGAGAAGGATGGTTTAATGCCAAGGTAGCAGTACTCATTACTTCCAATGTAGAACAACCTTGGTTTAGAGCTTCTGAGAAAAGGGACTGTTTAACAGGTTTCCCATCCATCTTACCAGAAGGCATGTTTAGTTTCTTAGTGGCAGTCCTTTGATATAGAACTGCGAGGGCAGTTTTTCTTTTTCAAATATACTTCACTCCGATTAAAGGAGTAATTCGTATGTCAGGAAGATTATTGAAGAACAGCTGACAGCAAATTGTTTTGTGGTTTAGAAAGTGGACTATAGTTCAAACTTCTATATCAACTTTATATATAAGTGGTTTCTTGTGAGACCGTCTCATTCATCTGATATGCTTGTCACATAGGGCTAATCTAGACCTGTAAGTATTATTTGGGCGAGAGGTACACACGATAGAAAGTAGTATGTTAACTGCTAGTGTATGAGTCAGACTGACCCAATTGAAAATGCAGCAGAGTTCATTTATCAGAAATCATAGTTAAGAACAAGCCGTATATGTAGAGAATAGTTAGTAGATATTAATCTCTACAACTATTTTGAAACAGGTTCAGATTAATATAAATCCAATATTTATCTGCAGTAGAATTTAGTTAATCTCAGAGGATCAGTCAATTCTCCTTCAGAGTTTACATTTAATAATGTAAGGGCACTACTGTGTATGTTTCGTATTGTTATACCATAGTTCAATAAAATATCAATACAGTTTCAATCTTAGGTAGGTCTTCTCCTGTTCTTCAGTATGGCAGAACATTAGCTGTAGTATATTGATAATTGTTCAATAATATTATATTGTGAGTTCAGCGCGTTTTGTTAAGTTAAAATTCAAAGTTTAGCGTATTATTGCATTAGAAAAGTAGCAATAGTAGCAAAAAGTCAGGCCAGGACGTTGTTCCAGTGTATTCTCCAGTGTTCACAACAGTAGCTGGTAGTGCACTTAATCACCTCAGAATTGGCAAGGAAAAAAGCTCAGAACAGACCTCCCTGTAGTGAACAGTGCAAGTAATGAAAGCACAACGTTTCGTTGTTGGGAAAGGCAGGGATCCTTCTCAGAATTGCCAAAATATATCTAGACTGACTGGGGCCACTCGAACTTCGAAGTACTTCAGGAGCGCTGTTCCCGTGCTCTTCCAGTCAGCTCTTCCTGTCAGATAAGCTCCCTTAGTTGAAGATGGAGAAAATACATGAAGGGGCCATTCATCTCTTCAGGAAATGTTGCATTCCAAACCCCAGGCTCTCCACATTGCCAATAGTCAATTTTCCGCTACCACAAAGCCCAGGCGCGCCAATTTCATGCTCTCTTCCTCTTCTTTGTGGCTCTTCTTCCGGTCAGAAAAACTTCCTCAGCTATATGCTTAGAAAATACATGACTGGGATTGTTCTTCCCCACAGGAAACTTCGCGTCTTAAACCTCAGGCTTTCCGTAATGCCAACAGCCGTTTTTCAGCTGCTGTAAAGCCCGCAGAAAGCACTCGCCGCCGTCCTGGGCATCTCAAGACATGGAGCTGCTGGCTCTAGCGGCCATCTTGTCGCGCGGCCAGATCACGCTCCCACTCACCCATCCTTACGCGTCAGTGCCTCCATCCACTTGATGGACTCCAACTACATACCACAGAGAGCAAGGGAGATGAAAAGATATGGAAACATACGAACTGGGGGCAGGGCCGGCTTTAGCGCTGGTGGCGCCCAGTGCGACAATGCTTGTCGGTGTAATGTCCCGCAGCGCGGGGCTCCACTGCCAGTGAGGGCCTACAGCTATGGGGGCCACGTGGAGGAAAAAGTAACGGGGAAAAGACCACACATGAGGCGTGTTTAACTGGTGTGGGCCGGAAGGTCACGAGCGACCTCCGCCCTTTTATCTCTCTGGCCACGCCTGGCCAGAGAGTGATACATAGTGTGTGTATGCTTCCTGGGGTCGCTGGCAACTAGAACAACTAGACTGTTACATCCCATTTCAAATCAGTTCTTTTTCTTTTCGTCCAACTTGCGCACCCCATGCAAACTCATTTAGTCGGCTATTCGGTCGCGGGTTAGGCCGCAGGTTGTACCTGTAGTGCGCTGTGTCCATTCCTCGGGTGGGACTGACAGTTCCAGTTTCGATGTTCACCCCTGGCAGGTCAGTCCCCTCTTCCTCTCGCGCTGGTGTCATATTTTGTTGTGGTTCATCAATGTGAGTTGGTCTTGTTTCACTCAGGGCCAAATCTGGAGTTGGTGCATGCCTGGACACCTGATGTTCATTTGCCGTCTCCGGAATTTCTTTGAACCACGAGATGTTCCTGGTTACTACTTCTCCATTCCGCTCCACCGTTATTGCCGTTCCTCGGACCTTCCTCACCGACCATGGACCATATTCATAGGGTGTCCGGAATTTACCTCCATTTCTCCGTTTTCTTATTAGTACTTTACACTCCGGCCGAAGGGTACGGACTCTGGCCCTCCGCCTTTGGCTTGCCTTTGCATTGGTCGTGGCTCTTCGGTGCTGTGTTGCTGACGCATTGTACGGCTCCGGCTCCCAGTTATCAGACACTGGAAAACTGTCACGCCGAGGCCCTGCTAACATCAGCGACCAGGGGGTTCTCTGAGTTGTGCAGTGTGGTGTGCTGCGGTATTCACGCAGGAACTTCTGTAATTCTATTTCCCGATCCGTTTGTTCCGCTACGGCTATGCGCAAGATCTTGTTGATGGTCCGCATAAACCGTTCTACCTCGCCATTGGCTTGCGGCCATTGCGGGGTTATGCGGTGGTGCTTGATCCCTAGCCTGGACAGGAACTCTTTAAATTCACTCCCCTGGAATGGGGGTCCATTGTCCGTCTTGATGGCGTGTGGTAAGCCAAAGAGTGCAAATATCTTCAGGAGTGCCGGGGCTAGATGATGGAACGCCGTGGATGGTAGGATCTCAACACACGGGTATTTTGTGTAGCTGTCCACAAGCACCACAGTGACCCTTCCGTCGGGAAGCTCCCGAAGTCCAGGTTTACCCAAGACCAGGGGTTCGGGCCGGGTCTTCCGTTATCACCGGGGCTGGTGACTCCGCGTTCCCTGTTATTTGGCACGCTCGGCAGTTTTTGACTATCCTCTCTGCGGCTTCCTCCAGTCCTGGGAACCATAGTTTCTCCCGCAGTCGGGACTTCATTCTTCCGGTGCCCTGATGACCTTCATGTGCCAGGACAGTGACTCGGTCTTGCAGGCTCTGAGGGATGACGATGCGTGACCCTCTTAGAAGGATACCACACTCGGCAGTGCTTAGATCATCCCGGATTCTCCATATTTTCCCCAGTCTTGTTCTTTCAGCTTCACTCCACCCATGGGTGTCGTGGAGGAAACCATCCCATGATCCTCTCGCTATCACGTCTATTGTTCTTTTGAGGACCATGTCTGACTCCATGTGTGACGTTATCTCTTCTTTTGACATTGTCTGCGGGCATGCCCACAGGGATATCATATTGAGGAAATCTTCGGTTTTCCGTTCTTGAGTGGCGTCTGTTCCTCCCTGTTGTGCCGGGTGGCGTGACAGAAAGTCCGCCGGGTTTTTGGAACTGGGACGGTATACTAGCTCCATCTGATAGTGTTGCAGTTGTATTGCCCACCGTTCGATCCTTGGTGGTGGATGTGGCGCCGACCCTCGGGACAGCGGGACGAGTGGTTGGTGGTCTGTCACCACTCGGAACGGGTGTCCACTGACATATAAATGAAAATGGTTGCAGGCCCATTTGATAGCGAGGGCCTCTCGCTCTATCTGAGAGTATCTAGCTTCCGTTGTCGTAAGTGCCTTGCTGGCGAACGCCAATGGTACCCAGGTCCCCGGCTCCGTCTCTTGGGTCAACACCGCTCCCAATCCTACGGGGCTGGCATCCACTATTAGTTCCGTCTGTCGGTTGACGTCGAAGTACGCCATTGTCGTGCTTGCTAGTAGGGCTTGTGGAAATTTAGCTTATAACTGAACATTATCTGCGCCATCTTGCCTCTCCCCAGCGTCACGCACAGCGAATGCACGGCCGCCATTTTAGGCACCCCACTCTCTCCCCGCTCATTCTCGATCGCTAGCCCTTTTCCCTGGCGCTGCGAGCATCCCCCGTGCGCCAGCCACCCCCGCTCTCTCATACACGGGCCATAAACCCTCGCATTCTGCGCGACCCTGCCATGAAACCACATCCCACACCTGACCGACATCCCATACATGGTCATGCCTCTCTTTGATAAACCCCCTTCCTCTGCGCCCCATTGTCCGAACCGATCCCAGGCCATCACCTAGCCCTGCGGATGCAGTTTATTGCCCCTACTGTAAGGGAAACACCCCACATCAAAGGGATTACAGTGGATCAAAGCCCCTACCCCCTGAGACCCGGCCGGTTGCACACACCCCCGGGAATTGGCGGAATGTCCAGCTGCGTGATAGCCATCTCCTACTGTAGATGGGGTGGGGACTTCTACTGTAGATATGTGTGGGAACGAGCTTGAAGTGGGGGTTCCAAGGAATGTCTTTCCGTACATCAAAGTCTCAATAAGAATGTACCATGTGTAATAAAGCAATAAACCTGTGTATAAGAGGCCAGGCCTCAGAGATGCAGTGAGAGCACCTCGTAACGATACCTTGCTGTCTGATCTGATGTGTTCTGCTCCGACGGAATAAAACTTTGTTTCCTGCCTTCCAGTCTCCGGCGCCTGCCTCTTTCATTGGTAAATTATCGAGTGGTATGAGAGGCGATTACCGCCGGGCAATACTTGAAGGGTTATCGACTGAAATTGCCGCTACCATTTAACAATTGGCGTCCCAAGCGTGGGGCCCATCAGCGACACGTGGATCCAGTGGGAGAGGTCCCGACGACAGAGTGAACGACTGCAACGATCGGGAGAGCTCCTGCCCAATAGACCCTCGTCTGGCAGCCGATCATCCGAACTTCACTGGTTCCGAGCAGACTTCTCTCGAGTGATCTACGGTCCTGACTGGGAACCATCAGGAGTGCCGCGGCAAATACGGAGAGTAGAGGACGATCGGGCGCTGGAGGCGGAAGACGAGAAACTGTCCACGCGGTCCGGGTAAGGTCGTGATACACGACAAATTGCGAAATAATTGATTGATTGTTTGAAGTTTGGAATACTAGTATTGCTCATTGATTGTGCTCATTGATTGTTCTCTTTGAGATATTCGCTGTCTACAAACGGGGAGGAGTAGAAATACTCTCTCTCTCTCCCTTTGCAGATAGTGAAGGGTAGGTAACGCAGACTTTTGTCCCCGTTGAAACCCGTCGTGCCTATCTTTATCTCCCCACTGATTGATTGTCCGAACATTGATTGTTTTGAAGAATAGTGCTCTTTGAGATATTCTCTGTTTGCAAATAACGTAGAATAGAAATATTCTGTCTAGTCTTTGCAAATAGTGAAGGGTAGGTAACGCAGACTTTTGTCCCCGTTGTAACCCGTCGTGCCTATCTTTATCTCCCCATTGATTGATTGATTGATTGTCCGAACACTAGTTGTTCGATATTGGTTCTTTGGAGGTATTCTCTGCTTACAAATAACGAGGAATAGAGATATTCTGTCTAGTCTTTGCAAGCAGTGAAAAGATAGGTAGTGCTGACTTTTGTCCCCATTGAAACCCGTCATGCCTATCTTCTCCCCACTGATTGGTAGTTGGTTCTGCCCGGACCGCTTATTAGAGGTGGACCATCCGGCTCCACTGGAAGGCACCCCTAATAAGGACATGTTCACTAAATATGGACTAGTCACCGTAGCTTATACCAAGCTATGGCATAAATATACAAAGAAGGACCCCGAGAGTCAGTGGCCACTGATGGGATCCTTCGACGACCATAAGATAGAAGTGCTAGAAATAGCTCTGCGTAGCAATAAGACGACGCCTACTATGCTTGACAGTATCGGCATGTGGCGCAAAGAAGCAACGCAACAGAAAAAGAGGGAAGAAGTAAAAGCAGAAAAGGAATTACGAAAAGCAGCTCACCTTGCCGCTAGAAAGTTAGAAGAAGAAATAAAGGAGAGAAGGGAAACTAAACTAAGACAGGAGCCCGAAACATCAGGCCAGTACGCGGTTAGGACCCCTTCTTTGCTCTACCCTGAGTTGTCCTCTAAGCAGCGAACGAATGATGAATTACTATTAGGTCCCCCGATCATTTACATGCCCCCTCCATACGCACCCTCCCAATCAATAGTGCAACACCCACAACCCCCAAACACGAGCGAAAGCAGTACAGGGGCCTCGGTCCTCACGGCCTCCGCGCCGGCCGAGCCTCCTGTACTGAACACAACGTCGGCAATAACGTTGGATGACCCTGAGATGAGAAAGAAAGATTCCACCAGAATGAATCGACTAACGAAGGATGAACGAGCAGGAATCGACAAAATAGTAAAGACACTAGTGGAGCGTAAGGAAAGTGAGGAGTATATAACAGACGTATATAACTCGTATGCAGACAGCCGCAGACGACACTTTGTCGTACGACTTTGTTATCATGCCCTAAATGCATATGAGGATAGGTACCGCGATAAAGGTCCCGAAGGCTTAGCGACCCTATATAGGAAGGTAGACATTGGGGAAGAAGGAGAGGGCGATGTAACGAACCTCTTCACTCGTACACTCGAGGTCTATCGACACCTTAGAGAACACAGGCAGACCACCAAAGCAGAAACCCCCATAGCGACTAAGCCCCAAGAAGGAAGGGCTGATACCATGATGCCCATCAAAGAGGCTGCCCCCTACTGGGTCCCCCCACGAGGTCAGGGAACACATGACGACATCAACCACCAAGATGCGAAGGGAAGGGTTGTATATAATTGGGTCTACCAGCCATGGGACCGACAAGATATTTTGACCTTTAGAAAAACTCTACCCGACTTAAGAAAGAACCCGACTGCCTTCTACACCGAACTATGTACAGCCTTAGGCTCAACAATAATGACTTTAGCAGATATCGGTTTGTTCTTCGGATTATGTCTGCCGGCTGATGTGTGGAAACAAATCCGGAAAGTTGACCACGCTGAGCCGTTCGGATATACCTGGGTACAACTCGATACCATAGATAAACAGCGAGAACCGGGACAGAAACCCCCGAAAGCCATATTAGAGCTCCCAGACAAGATTGTACTTAAGTTGAAGACTCTAATCCCGGAAAGAAAGGTAGATTGGTCAATAGTGACGGCTTGTCGCCAGAAACCCCAGGAGGATGTGTCTGAATATTTCTCTCGGTTCGAGACTGTGTTTTCCGATTATAGTGGCCAGGACATGACCACTGCAACCGGACATCACCTCTTTGTCCAGAATTATGTGAAGGGTCTGTCACAAGAAGTCTCCCAGAAGCTGCAGACCAGCGAGAGTAGTTGGGCAGCCTCCAAACCCGCAGCAATCCTCCAGATGGCCCAATACTACGAAAACCAAAAGAATGAGAACGATAGGGCGTCAGAGAGGAAGAAAAAGGAACTGAAGGAGAGGGTAATGATAGCACAGTTGCAAGGGGTGACCATAGGAAGGGAACCCCCGAAAGGGAATTACCAACCAACCGCCCCTAGAAAGCTACCCCCTAGAGACCATACCCCTGCACCCTACAACGGACGGAGAGACTTAGATGGGAATCAATGTGCGTTCTGTAGAGGGTTCGGACACTGGAAATCCCAGTGCCCGGTCCTTCTGGAAATGAACAAAAATAGGGACCCCAGAGACACAGCATATGACCCCAGAAATAGAGGACAGGGACGAGGGTACACGAACGACGCCATCAACGACAGGCCAGGCAGACCAAACACCTTTGATCGCCCCCGACAAAACCAGTGTCAACAGTCCGACTATGAAAGCACCCATGACTTCGCATAGGACCGCCAGGGGCAAGGGAGGGATCCAGTCGAACTCCGTGTTGACCAGCAAGGTCCTTACGTCACTGCTAAGGTCTTGGGCACAAAATCTCCATTCCTGGTAGACACTGGGGCGACACGTAGTGCGTTATCCAAACGACTGATTCCTAGGGCACCCTTGTCTGGCTCACATGTAACTTCAATAGGCTTCGATGGAACGCCCTCCACTAACCCCTTATCAGCACCAATCTCCTTTGACTTAGAAGATAACACCACTGACACGACCTTTCTGCTCTCCTCCAACACCCCCGATGCTATTATGGGACTTGATTTGCTAAAACATTTTCGAGCTACCATCAGATGCTCCCCAGACGGAGTTCGAGTCATCCTACACGATAACCCAGATCTGTCCAGACCCTGTCACACACGGCGTATGCTCTCTATAACTGATGCTGACATGTCCCTACTCGACACATTACCTTCACACCTATGGGCTAAAACCGACTCAGATGTAGGGCGCATGGTGATCGACCCGGTACACATAACCGTCCGACCGGACGCAGTGCTCCCAAAGCTTCCACAGTATCGGATATCACCCGAAGGCGTGAAGGCATTGGTGGAAATCATCGAGTCCCTAGTCGAGGCAGGAGTGGTAGAAGAAGTAGTCAGTAATGTTTGCAACAGCCCTATCCTACCCATTGTAAAGAAGCAAGGCGAGGGAGATGAGAAAGCCTACCGCTTCATTGTTGATTTGCGAGAGGTTAACAAAGTAGTCATACCCCAGTACCCCGTGGTCTCAGACATCACCACCATCCTCACCCTGATTCCATCCACTGCCACCACCTTTACTGTTATTGATCTCAAGAACGCATTCTTTTCCATCCCCATCCACCCAGACAGCCGCTACCTGTTCGGCTTCACTTTAAAAGCCCGTTCGTACAGATTCTGCAGGGCACCCCAAGGCTACACTGAGAGTCCCAGTATTTATAGCCAAGCCCTCAAGAGGCAACTAGATGCAGTCCAACTACCCGATGGAGTGGTGTTGATACAGTACGTCGATGACATTCTTTTGGCGGCCGACACCACTCCACTTGCCGTCACAGCCACCATTCACCTCCTCCGCTTCCTTGCGGAGAACGGTCACAAGGTCTCCAGAAAGAAATTGCAATTCTGCCAGCCCCAAGTAACGTATCTAGGCCACCTACTATCCAAAGACGGGAGGAAACTTACCCCTGACCGAATTCAAACCATCCTAGAAACCCCTGTTCCCAAAACTCAGAAGCAAGTGCGGTCCCTAGTGGGCCTCACCTCCTTTTGTCGACAGTGGTTGCCAAATTTCAGTCTTATCGTAAAACCTCTGCTTTCCCTGCTGGCTAAAGATGTCCCCTTCCCCCTCCCCTGGACACCCGAATGTCAATCCTCCTTCAAAGAATTACGAGATGCCCTCTGCTCGGCCCCAGTCCTAGGAACCCCAGACTACACTAAACCTTTCTCCCTCTACACCCACGAAAGGGAGGGATGTGCGTTGTCTGTCCTAACCCAGTCCATAGGCCCTAAGCAACGCCCTTGTGCCTACTTCTCTGCCACTCTTGACCCTGTAGCCAGAGCTTTGCCCGCCTGCCTTCGAGCAGTAGCCGCCGCGGCTATCTCTATCCGGCAAAGCGAGGGGATCGTGCTCTCAAACCCCCTCACAGTATTGGTACCCCATGCGGTTGACACCCTCCTGAACCAAACCAAGACTCAACACCTGACTAGCGCACGACTGACTGGTTATGAACTGACTCTGCTTGCACCCCACATCACATCTAAACGATGCACCACTCTGAATCCAGCTACTCTACTGCCTCTCCCTGACGCTGACCCCAATGCGTCCCCTATACATGATTGCGTGACCCTCACCGACGAACAAACCAAGAGTAGGGTTGACCTCCGGGATACTGCCTTCCCGGACCCTGACGGAGAACTGTGGGTGGATGGCTCATGTATCAAGCTCCCCGATGGCACCACCTCAGCTGCCTATGCAGTCACCACGGCCCGAACAGTTGTTGAGACAACCCGCATCACACAGCGATCCGCACAGGCGGCGGAACTAATTGCTCTCACACGAGCATGCATTCTGGCAGCAGGGACAACCGCAAACATTTACACAGACAGTCAGTATGCCTTCGGGGTAGTTCACCACTTTGGGCTCTTATGGAAAGAGAGGGGATTCTTGACTTCTCATGGCACACCCATCCTGCATGGAGATCTAGTCTCTGCCCTGACCGAAGCAGTCCTCCTCCCCACACGGTTAGCTGTGATCAAATGCCAGGCACACAAGAAGGTGACAGACATTATAGGACAGGGAAATGCACTGGCTGACATTACTGCCCGAACCACAGCCGAGAATAGGTCCACGACCCGTATGTACATGACCAGGTCACAAACTGAGAAATGGAAGGATGCTAGGGAAACAATTAGGGATATCCAACTAGCCAGCACACCACACGAATTAACTGAATGGGCCCGGGTGGGATTGAAGGACGATGACGGTTGCTGGCGAACTAAAGACTTGAACAAATGGTTGCTACCAGATTCATACTTGATCCCCATGCTGACCATGGCACACTCCCCCGCACACATAGGGTCTGCCCCCATGATCGAGCTCATCTCCAAAGTCTGGCACAACGACAAAATCCCAGACTCAGCCAAACGTCTGGTCCAACAATGCCTAGTATGCCTCCAACACAACCCTGGGAAGGGAACTGCTGTACCCCGGGGAGGGTTTGGGGTCCCCAATCACCCCTTTGAAGTCCTACAAATGGACTATGTCCAGTTAGAAAGGTGCCAAGGTTTGAAGTATGTACTTGTCGTTGTGTGTGCCTTCAGCAAGTGGGTGGAAGCCTACCCAACCCATGACAACACCGCTATGACTACCGCAAAAGTACTACTGAAGGAATTCTTCCCCCGATACGGCCTTTGTCGAATTTTGTGGAGCGACAACGGCCCCCACTTCGTAGCCGAAGTTATCCAACTCATCTTAAAAGGGTTGGGTGTAAAACAGAAATTCCATGCGGTCTTCCATCCCCAATCTGCAGTCTTGGTTGAGCTACACAACGCCACATTGAAGCTTAAGATAGCAAAAATAGTCGCCACCACAGGACTGAGATGGCCAGACGCTCTCCCGCTAGCATTGCTATCAATGCGTTCCACCCCCACTAAACACCACTTAACCCCCTACGAGGTCGTTTTCGGGCGGCCATCCACGACGTCCCGGACGTCCTCATGTCTGACTATTTGTATAACCTAACTAAAACGTTGTCTGTCATCCATCAGCAGGTGCTGCACGCCATTCCCGATGTTTCCAGGGGCCCCGGACACGACATCCAACCCGGTGACTTCGTCTTAGTGCGTAACTTCCAGCGCACCAAGAGTCTGGAGCCCCGGTGGACGGGCCCCCTGCAAGTCCTGATCACCACCCGAACAGCTCTTCGAGTGGAGGGGAAACGCAATTGGCTGCATGCACACCACTGCAAGAAGGTATCACCGACCCTGACAACCACGGACAACATCACTGCCCAAGAAGAACTTTTGGACAAAGACCGACCATCCCTGAGCCGCTGCCCAGATACAGAGACACTCGAGTTAGTAAGATATCCTGATCCCACCGTGCCATCCAAGGAAGGGTATAACTTGCGACGAAAGGAGAGAACTTCGGCTAAGCAGACCACAGGCTAAGTGGAAATCTCAGAGCGGTAGCCTAGTCACCCCAAAGGCCACCAGGAGAGTACCTAAACAAAGTCTGTGGTTCTGCCCGCTACCGAGTCTCTTGAAGGTGATGGAAGCGCCCGACATGAAGATGATGGAAGCAACCGGACGTCCGAAGATCCACTACAAAAACCCAAAGGCTGACCGAATGCACAGCTTAAAGACTATTGCACTTTTCATTACCCTTCTCTTTTGCCTTCTCCTCGTGGTCACCTTCTGGATCATGGAGGAGAGCACACCCACTCATAAGACATTGCTGACCACCGTTCAACCTACCACCACGAAAGAACACCATCTGATCTCACTTTCACCCCAACTCCGAGAAAGGCGTAAGGAGTTCTGGAATAACTCTTTTGTGCAGTTGCTCCACCAACACAATCTTGCTGCCAATGCCACTAATTGCTGGATCTGTGGATTGCTACCACATGCCACTCGACACTCTATCCCTTTCATCCCTTCACCTTTTTCTGTCCATGGTTCCTGCCTCGCCTGGCTAATCCTCCTGCAAGAAAGCTACAAGGACAATGCCACTTCCGGCAGAACCATGTCACACTTCTACCATGGGTTCTGGCTAAACAAAACTGGAAGAACTTCTGCCCTCTTCTGCCCTCTGAGATCGAACACTTCCTTTCACATGGACATCCCTGCCAAAGAACGAGTTGAAATGCAAGTGTTCAACAACCCAGCCAGACCCACCTTCTCTTACCTCCGGAAACGGACGGCCGCCACCCTAACAGTGGCCCTGTCCGTCATCAACATCACTGGATTTGTGTGCCTCGAAGGCCTGGGGGTGCAGCTGGTGGGCCACAGCTCCTGCCTCATCACCCGAACATTGGACTCAGTTGACCCACCCTCCTTTGTTGCCTCCCCGAATATGTACTTCGTCTGTGGTACTAAGGCCTACACCTGGCTTCCGAAAGGTTGGGGAGGCACCTGCTACATCGCCTTTGTCCTTCCTCCGACATATGTGGCTCCAGCAAACCATCACCGACAGAAACGGGCCAAAGACATTGTGCAAGCCGACTCCGCCGGAGCACAGTTCATGGACGCAGTGAAAGGCCTTGTTCCACTCTGGGGTCCAATGGCAAACAGCCGTGCCATCCGCCACTTAACCCAGGCAGTCGAAACGGCGATGAACATTACGGCTGGCGCCCTCGCCAACAACACCGCCGAGCTCCAGGCCGTCCGCTTAGTGGCCCTTCAGAACCGCCTCGTTCTAGATGTAGTTCTGGCTGATCGTGGAGGAGCATGCCGCATCATTGGGTCCAGCTGTTGTACCTACGTACCGGATAACTCACCCTCAGTCTACAAAGCAATTGAACACCTCCACAGACTGTCCATAGAGGTCCATCAAGAGCAGGAAGAATGGTCACTTGGGAGCTGGTTTTGGGACACTATTAAAAGTTGGGGATGGAGGCTGTTTTCATTTATCCTAATACCGATTGTGATACTATGTGGATGTTGCTTGGGGATTCAGTGCCTGCCACCTTTATGTTCGCTTTTTATGAACTGCATCTGCCCTAAGACTTTGGACTTTGAAACAGAGCGAATGAAAGCTCTGTATGAGGTGGAAGTTCGAAGTATTATGGGGATAGATCCGAACTAGACAAGCTGGCGAGATATGTTAAAAGGGAGGACTGTGGAAATTTAGCTTATAACTGAACATTATCTGCGCCATCTTGCCTCTCCCCAGCGTCACACACAGCGAATGCACGGCCGCCATTTTAGGCACCCCACTCTCTCCCCGCTCATTCTCGATCGCCAGCGCTTTTCCCTGGCGCTGCGAGCATCCCCCGCGCGCCGGCCACCCCCGCTCTCTCATACACGGGCCATAAACCCTCGCATTCTGCGCGACCCTGCCATGGAACCACATCCCACACCTGACCGACATCCCATACATGGTCATGCCTCTCTTTGATAAACCCCCTTCCTCTGCGCCCCATTGTCCGAACCGATCCCAGGCCATCACCTAGCCCTGCGGATGCAGTTTATTGCCCCTACTGTAAGGGAAACACCCCACATCAAAGGGATTACAGTGGATCAAAGCCCCTACCCCCTGAGACCCGGCCGGTTGCACACACCCCCGGGAATTGGCGGAATGTCCAGCTGCGTGATAGCCATCTCCTACTGTAGATGGGGTGGGGACTTCTACTGTAGATATGTGTGGGAACGAGCTTGAAGTGGGGGTTCCAAGGAATGTCTTTCCGTACATCAAAATCTCAATAAGAATGTACCATGTGTAATAAAGCAATAAACCTGTGTATAAGAGGCCAGGCCTCAGAGATGCAGTGAGAGCACCTCGTGACGATACCTTGCTGTCTGATCTGATGTGTTCTGCTCCGACGGAATAAAACTTTGTTTCCTGCCTTCCAGTCTCCGGCGCCTGCCTCTTTCATTGGTAAATTATCGAGTGGTATGAGAGGCGATTACCGCCGGGCAATACTTGAAGGGTTATCGACTGAAATTGCCGCTACCATTTAACAATTGGCGTCCCAAGCGTGGGGCCCATCAGCGACACGTGGATCCAGTGGGAGAGGTCCCGACGACAGAGTGAACGACTGCAACGATCGGGAGAGCTCCTGCCCAATAGACCCTCGTCTGGCAGCCGATCATCCGAACTTCACTGGTTCCGAGCAGACTTCTCTCGAGTGATCTACGGTCCTGACTGGGAACCATCAGGAGTGCCGCGGCAAATACGGAGAGTAGAGGACGATCGGGCGCTGGAGGCGGAAGACGAGAAACTGTCCACGCGGTCCGGGTAAGGTCGTGATACACGACAAATTGCGAAATAATTGATTGATTGTTTGAAGTTTGGAATACTAGTATTGCTCATTGATTGTGCTCATTGATTGTTCTCTTTGAGATATTCGCTGTCTACAAACGGGGAGGAGTAGAAATACTCTCTCTCTCTCCCTTTGCAGATAGTGAAGGGTAGGTAACGCAGACTTTTGTCCCCGTTGAAACCCGTCGTGCCTATCTTTATCTCCCCACTGATTGATTGTCCGAACATTGATTGTTTTGAAGAATAGTGCTCTTTGAGATATTCTCTGTTTGCAAATAACGTAGAATAGAAATATTCTGTCTAGTCTTTGCAAATAGTGAAGGGTAGGTAACGCAGACTTTTGTCCCCGTTGTAACCCGTCGTGCCTATCTTTATCTCCCCATTGATTGATTGATTGATTGTCCGAACACTAGTTGTTCGATATTGGTTCTTTGGAGGTATTCTCTGCTTACAAATAACGAGGAATAGAGATATTCTGTCTAGTCTTTGCAAGCAGTGAAAAGATAGGTAGTGCTGACTTTTGTCCCCATTGAAACCCGTCATGCCTATCTTCTCCCCACTGATTGGTAGTTGGTTCTGCCCGGACCGCTTATTAGAGGTGGACCATCCGGCTCCACTGGAAGGCACCCCTAATAAGGACATGTTCACTAAATATGGACTAGTCACCGTAGCTTATACCAAGCTATGGCATAAATATACAAAGAAGGACCCCGAGAGTCAGTGGCCACTGATGGGATCCTTCGACGACCATAAGATAGAAGTGCTAGAAATAGCTCTGCGTAGCAATAAGACGACGCCTACTATGCTTGACAGTATCGGCATGTGGCGCAAAGAAGCAACGCAACAGAAAAAGAGGGAAGAAGTAAAAGCAGAAAAGGAATTACGAAAAGCAGCTCACCTTGCCGCTAGAAAGTTAGAAGAAGAAATAAAGGAGAGAAGGGAAACTAAACTAAGACAGGAGCCCGAAACATCAGGCCAGTACGCGGTTAGGACCCCTTCTTTGCTCTACCCTGAGTTGTCCTCTAAGCAGCGAACGAATGATGAATTACTATTAGGTCCCCCGATCATTTACATGCCCCCTCCATACGCACCCTCCCAATCAATAGTGCAACACCCACAACCCCCAAACACGAGCGAAAGCAGTACAGGGGCCTCGGTCCTCACGGCCTCCGTGCCGGCCGAGCCTCCTGTACTGAACACAACGTCGGCAATAACGTTGGATGACCCTGAGATGAAAAAGAAAGATTCCACCAGAATGAATCGACTAACGAAGGATGAACGAGCAGGAATCGACAAAATAGTAAAGACACTAGTGGAGCGTAAGGAAAGTGAGGAGTATATAACAGACGTATATAACTCGTATGCAGACAGCCGCAGACGACACTTTGTCGTACGACTTTGTTATCATGCCCTAAATGCATATGAGGATAGGTACCGCGATAAAGGTCCCGAAGGCTTAGCGACCCTATATAGGAAGGTAGACATTGGGGAAGAAGGAGAGGGCGATGTAACGAACCTCTTCACTCGTACACTCGAGGTCTATCGACACCTTAGAGAACACAGGCAGACCACCAAAGCAGAAACCCCCATAGCGACTAAGCCCCAAGAAGGAAGGGCTGATACCATGATGCCCATCAAAGAGGCTGCCCCCTACTGGGTCCCCCCACGAGGTCAGGGAACACATGACGACATCAACCACCAAGATGCGAAGGGAAGGGTTGTATATAATTGGGTCTACCAGCCATGGGACCGACAAGATATTTTGACCTTTAGAAAAACTCTACCCGACTTAAGAAAGAACCCGACTGCCTTCTACACCGAACTAGGTACAGCCTTAGGCTCAACAATAATGACTTTAGCAGATATCGGTTTGTTCTTCGGATTATGTCTGCCGGCTGATGTGTGGAAACAAATCCGGAAAGTTGACCACGCTGAGCCGTTCGGATATACCTGGGTACAACTCGATACCATAGATAAACAGCGAGAACCGGGACAGAAACCCCCGAAAGCCATATTAGAGCTCCCAGACAAGATTGTACTTAAGTTGAAGACTCTAATCCCGGAAAGAAAGGTAGATTGGTCAATAGTGACGGCTTGTCGCCAGAAACCCCAGGAGGATGTGTCTGAATATTTCTCTCGGTTCGAGACTGTGTTTTCCGATTATAGTGGCCAGGACATGACCACTGCAACCGGACATCACCTCTTTGTCCAGAATTATGTGAAGGGTCTGTCACAAGAAGTCTCCCAGAAGCTGCAGACCAGCGAGAGTAGTTGGGCAGCCTCCAAACCCGCAGCAATCCTCCAGATGGCCCAATACTACGAAAACCAAAAGAATGAGAACGATAGGGCGTCAGAGAGGAAGAAAAAGGAACTGAAGGAGAGGGTAATGATAGCACAGTTGCAAGGGGTGACCATAGGAAGGGAACCCCCGAAAGGGAATTACCAACCAACCGCCCCTAGAAAGCTACCCCCTAGAGACCATACCCCTGCACCCTACAACGGACGGAGAGACTTAGATGGGAATCAATGTGCGTTCTGTAGAGGGTTCGGACACTGGAAATCCCAGTGCCCGGTCCTTCTGGAAATGAACAAAAATAGGGACCCCAGAGACACAGCATATGACCCCAGAAATAGAGGACAGGGACGAGGGTACACGAACGACGCCATCAACGACAGGCCAGGCAGACCAAACACCTTTGATCGCCCCCGACAAAACCAGTGTCAACAGTCCGACTATGAAAGCACCCATGACTTCGCATAGGACCGCCAGGGGCAAGGGAGGGATCCAGTCGAACTCCGTGTTGACCAGCAAGGTCCTTACGTCACTGCTAAGGTCTTGGGCACAAAATCTCCATTCCTGGTAGACACTGGGGCGACACGTAGTGCGTTATCCAAACGACTGATTCCTAGGGCACCCTTGTCTGGCTCACATGTAACTTCAATAGGCTTCGATGGAACGCCCTCCACTAACCCCTTATCAGCACCAATCTCCTTTGACTTAGAAGATAACACCACTGACACGACCTTTCTGCTCTCCTCCAACACCCCCGATGCTATTATGGGACTTGATTTGCTAAAACATTTTCGAGCTACCATCAGATGCTCCCCAGACGGAGTTCGAGTCATCCTACACGATAACCCAGATCTGTCCAGACCCTGTCACACACGGCGTATGCTCTCTATAACTGATGCTGACATGTCCCTACTCGACACATTACCTTCACACCTATGGGCTAAAACCGACTCAGATGTAGGGCGCATGGTGATCGACCCGGTACACATAACCGTCCGACCGGACGCAGTGCTCCCAAAGCTTCCACAGTATCGGATATCACCCGAAGGCGAGAAGGCATTGGTGGAAATCATCGAGTCCCTAGTCGAGGCAGGAGTGGTAGAAGAAGTAGTCAGTAATGTTTGCAACAGCCCTATCCTACCCATTGTAAAGAAGCAAGGCGAGGGAGATGAGAAAGCCTACCGCTTCATTGTTGATTTGCGAGAGGTTAACAAAGTAGTCATACCCCAGTACCCCGTGGTCTCAGACATCACCACCATCCTCACCCTGATTCCATCCACTGCCACCACCTTTACTGTTATTGATCTCAAGAACGCATTCTTTTCCATCCCCATCCACCCAGACAGCCGCTACCTGTTCGGCTTCACTTTAAAAGCCCGTTCGTACAGATTCTGCAGGGCACCCCAAGGCTACACTGAGAGTCCCAGTATTTATAGCCAAGCCCTCAAGAGGCAACTAGATGCAGTCCAACTACCCGATGGAGTGGTGTTGATACAGTACGTCGATGACATTCTTTTGGCGGCCGACACCACTCCACTTGCCGTCACAGCCACCATTCACCTCCTCCGCTTCTTGCGGAGAACGGTCACAAGGTCTCCAGAAAGAAATTGCAATTCTGCCAGCCCCAAGTAACGTATCTAGGCCACCTACTATCCAAAGACGGGAGGAAACTTACCCCTGACCGAATTCAAACCATCCTAGAAACCCCTGTTCCCAAAACTCAGAAGCAAGTGCGGTCCCTAGTGGGCCTCACCTCCTTTTGTCGACAGTGGTTGCCAAATTTCAGTCTTATCGTAAAACCTCTGCTTTCCCTGCTGGCTAAAGATGTCCCCTTCCCCCTCCCCTGGACACCCGAATGTCAATCCTCCTTCAAAGAATTACGAGATGCCCTCTGCTCGGCCCCAGTCCTAGGAACCCCAGACTACACTAAACCTTTCTCCCTCTACACCCACGAAAGGGAGGGATGTGCGTTGTCTGTCCTAACCCAGTCCATAGGCCCTAAGCAACGCCCTTGTGCCTACTTCTCTGCCACTCTTGACCCTGTAGCCAGAGCTTTGCCCGCCTGCCTTCGAGCAGTAGCCGCCGCGGCTATCTCTATCCGGCAAAGCGAGGGGATCGTGCTCTCAAACCCCCTCACAGTATTGGTACCCCATGCGGTTGACACCCTCCTGAACCAAACCAAGACTCAACACCTGACTAGCGCACGACTGACTGGTTATGAACTGACTCTGCTTGCACCCCACATCACATTGAAACGATGCACCACTCTGAATCCAGCTACTCTACTGCCTCTCCCTGACGCTGACCCCAATGCGTCCCCTATACATGATTGCGTGACCCTCACCGACGAACAAACCAAGAGTAGGGTTGACCTCCGGGATACTGCCTTCCCGGACCCTGACGGAGAACTGTGGGTGGATGGCTCATGTATCAAGCTCCCCGATGGCACCACCTCAGCTGCCTATGCAGTCACCACGGCCCGAACAGTTGTTGAGACAATCCGCATCACACAGCGATCCGCACAGGCGGCGGAACTAATTGCTCTCACACGAGCATGCATTCTGGCAGCAGGGACAACCGCAAACATTTACACAGACAGTCAGTATGCCTTCGGGGTAGTTCACCACTTTGGGCTCTTATGGAAAGAGAGGGGATTCTTGACTTCTCATGGCACACCCATCCTGCATGGAGATCTAGTCTCTGCCCTGACCGAAGCAGTCCTCCTCCCCACACGGTTAGCTGTGATCAAATGCCAGGCACACAAGAAGGTGACAGACATTATAGGACAGGGAAATGCACTGGCTGACATTACTGCCCGAACCACAGCCGAGAATAGGTCCACGACCCGTATGTACATGACCAGGTCACAAACTGAGAAATGGAAGGATGCTAGGGAAACAATTAGGGATATCCAACTAGCCAGCACACCACACGAATTAACTGAATGGGCCCGGGTGGGATTGAAGGACGATGACGGTTGCTGGCGAACTAAAGACTTGAACAAATGGTTGCTACCAGATTCATACTTGATCCCCATGCTGACCATGGCACACTCCCCCGCACACATAGGGTCTGCCCCCATGATCGAGCTCATCTCCAAAGTCTGGCACAACGACAAAATCCCAGACTCAGCCAAACGTCTGGTCCAACAATGCCTAGTATGCCTCCAACACAACCCTGGGAAGGGAACTGCTGTACCCCGGGGAGGGTTTGGGGTCCCCAATCACCCCTTTGAAGTCCTACAAATGGACTATGTCCAGTTAGAAAGGTGCCAAGGTTTGAAGTATGTACTTGTCGTTGTGTGTGCCTTCAGCAAGTGGGTGGAAGCCTACCCAACCCATGACAACACCGCTATGACTACCGCAAAAGTACTACTGAAGGAATTCTTCCCCCGATACGGCCTTTGTCGAATTTTGTGGAGCGACAACGGCCCCCACTTCGTAGCCGAAGTTATCCAACTCATCTTAAAAGGGTTGGGTGTAAAACAGAAATTCCATGCGGTCTTCTATCCCCAATCTGCAGTCTTGGTTGAGCTACACAACGCCACATTGAAGCTTAAGATAGCAAAAATAGTCGCCACCACAGGACTGAGATGGCCAGACGCTCTCCCGCTAGCATTGCTATCAATGCGTTCCACCCCCACTAAACACCACTTAACCCCCTACGAGGTCGTTTTCGGGCGGCCATCCACGACGTCCCGGACGTCCTCATGTCTGACTATTTGTATAACCTAACTAAAACGTTGTCTGTCATCCATCAGCAGGTGCTGCACGCCATTCCCGATGTTTCCAGGGGCCCCGGACACGACATCCAACCCGGTGACTTCGTCTTAGTGCGTAACTTCCAGCGCACCAAGAGTCTGGAGCCCCGGTGGACGGGCCCCCTGCAAGTCCTGATCACCACCCGAACAGCTCTTCGAGTGGAGGGGAAACGCAATTGGCTGCATGCACACCACTGCAAGAAGGTATCACCGACCCTGACAACCACGGACAACATCACTGCCCAAGAAGAACTTTTGGACAAAGACCGACCATCCCTGAGCCGCTGCCCAGATACAGAGACACTCGAGTTAGTAAGATATCCTGATCCCACCGTGCCATCCAAGGAAGGGTATAACTTGCGACGAAAGGAGAGAACTTCGGCTAAGCAGACCACAGGCTAAGTGGAAATCTCAGAGCGGTAGCCTAGTCACCCCAAAGGCCACCAGGAGAGTACCTAAACAAAGTCTGTGGTTCTGCCCGCTACCGAGTCTCTTGAAGGTGATGGAAGCGCCCGACATGAAGATGATGGAAGCAACCGGACGTCCGAAGATCCACTACAAAAACCCAAAGGCTGACCGAATGCACAGCTTAAAGACTATTGCACTTTTCATTACCCTTCTCTTTTGCCTTCTCCTCGTGGTCACCTTCTGGATCATGGAGGAGAGCACACCCACTCATAAGACATTGCTGACCACCGTTCAACCTACCACCACGAAAGAACACCATCTGATCTCACTTTCACCCCAACTCCGAGAAAGGCGTAAGGAGTTCTGGAATAACTCTTTTGTGCAGTTGCTCCACCAACACAATCTTGCTGCCAATGCCACTAATTGCTGGATCTGTGGATTGCTACCACATGCCACTCGACACTCTATCCCTTTCATCCCTTCACCTTTTTCTGTCCATGGTTCCTGCCTCGCCTGGCTAATCCTCCTGCAAGAAAGCTACAAGGACAATGCCACTTCCGGCAGAACCATGTCACACTTCTACCATGGGTTCTGGCTAAACAAAACTGGAAGAACTTCTGCCCTCTTCTGCCCTCTGAGATCGAACACTTCCTTTCACATGGACATCCCTGCCAAAGAACGAGTTGAAATGCAAGTGTTCAACAACCCAGCCAGACCCACCTTCTCTTACCTCCGGAAACGGACGGCCGCCACCCTAACAGTGGCCCTGTCCGTCATCAACATCACTGGATTTGTGTGCCTCGAAGGCCTGGGGGTGCAGCTGGTGGGCCACAGCTCCTGCCTCATCACCCGAACATTGGACTCAGTTGACCCACCCTCCTTTGTTGCCTCCCCGAATATGTACTTCGTCTGTGGTACTAAGGCCTACACCTGGCTTCCGAAAGGTTGGGGAGGCACCTGCTACATCGCCTTTGTCCTTCCTCCGACATATGTGGCTCCAGCAAACCATCACCGACAGAAACGGGCCAAAGACATTGTGCAAGCCGACTCCGCCGGAGCACAGTTCATGGACGCAGTGAAAGGCCTTGTTCCACTCTGGGGTCCAATGGCAAACAGCCGTGCCATCCGCCACTTAACCCAGGCAGTCGAAACGGCGATGAACATTACGGCTGGCGCCCTCGCCAACAACACCGCCGAGCTCCAGGCCGTCCGCTTAGTGGCCCTTCAGAACCGCCTCGTTCTAGATGTGGTTCTGGCTGATCGTGGAGGAGCATGCCGCATCATTGGGTCCAGCTGTTGTACCTACGTACCGGATAACTCACCCTCAGTCTACAAAGCAATTGAACACCTCCACAGACTGTCCGTAGAGGTCCATCAAGAGCAGGAAGAATGGTCACTTGGGAGCTGGTTTTGGGACACTATTAAAAGTTGGGGATGGAGGCTGTTTTCATTTATCCTAATACCGATTGTGATACTATGTGGATGTTGCTTGGGGATTCAGTGCCTGCCACCTTTATGTTCGCTTTTTATGAACTGCATCTGCCCTAAGACTTTGGACTTTGAAACAGAGCGAATGAAAGCTCTGTATGAGGTGGAAGTTCGAAGTATTATGGGGATAGATCCGAACTAGACAAGCTGGCGAGATATGTTAAAAGGGAGGACTGTGGAAATTTAGCTTATAACTGAACATTATCTGCGCCATCTTGCCTCTCCCCAGCGTCACACACAGCGAATGCACGGCCGCCATTTTAGGCACCCCACTCTCTCCCCGCTCATTCTCGATCGCCAGCGCTTTTCCCTGGCGCTGCGAGCATCCCCCGCGCGCCGGCCACCCCCGCTCTCTCATACACGGGCCATAAACCCTCGCATTCTGCGCGACCCTGCCATGGAACCACATCCCACACCTGACCGACATCCCATACATGGTCATGCCTCTCTTTGATAAACCCCCTTCCTCTGCGCCCCATTGTCCGAACCGATCCCAGGCCATCACCTAGCCCTGCGGATGCAGTTTATTGCCCCTACTGTAAGGGAAACACCCCACATCAAAGGGATTACAGTGGATCAAAGCCCCTACCCCCTGAGACCCGGCCGGTTGCACACACCCCCGGGAATTGGCGGAATGTCCAGCTGCGTGATAGCCATCTCCTACTGTAGATGGGGTGGGGACTTCTACTGTAGATATGTGTGGGAACGAGCTTGAAGTGGGGGTTCCAAGGAATGTCTTTCCGTACATCAAAGTCTCAATAAGAATGTACCATGTGTAATAAAGCAATAAACCTGTGTATAAGAGGCCAGGCCTCAGAGATGCAGTGAGAGCACCTCGTGACGATACCTTGCTGTCTGATCTGATGTGTTCTGCTCCGACGGAATAAAACTTTGTTTCCTGCCTTCCAGTCTCCGGCGCCTGCCTCTTTCATTGGTAAATTATCGAGTGGTATGAGAGGCGATTACCGCCGGGCAATACTTGAAGGGTTATCGACTGAAATTGCCGCTACCATTTAACAGGCTGATTTGACTTTTTGAAATGCCTCATCTTCTGTTTTAGTCCATTGCCACACAGTGTCTTTCTTTGTTAGCCTGCGTAGTGGTTCAGCGATGGTGGCTAAGTTCGGGATGAATCTCCCACAGTATGTGACCATACCCATGAAGCTCCTAACCTCTGAGGTAGTGCTTGGTGCGGGTGCTAGCTGAATCGCTTCTGACTTCTTCGGGTCTACTTTCACTCCATCCGGACCAAAGACATATCCGAAGAATTCAATGGAGCGCTGAAAGAACTGGCACTTGTCCTTCTGGAGTGGCACTCCATGCTCAGCTAGCCGTTTTAAGGTTGCTTTGAGTCTGCGGTGGTGTTCTTCCAGTGTCACTGAGAGTATGAGGATGTCGTCACTTACGTTTATGACACCTTGTAGTCCTGCCAATACTTCTTTCACCGCATTCTGAAATATCTCAGCGGCTGAGGATATCCCAAAGTTCAACCTCCTATACCTTCGCAGGTCCAGGTGCGTCGAGAATGTTGTTATGTATCTGCTGTCTTTGTCCAGCTTTAGCTGATGGTATCCGGCATTTACGTCTAACTTGGGAAACCATTGCGACCCGTTCAGATCTGCTAAAATGTCATCGACAGTGGGTGTCAGATGCCGTTCTCGTTTGATTGCTTGGTTGGGCATCCTCATGTCGATGCATATCCGGATTTTCCCTGGCTGGCGAGGTTTTTCAGCAACCACCATCGGGGACACCCACGGGGTCGGACCCGACACCTTTTCTATGACCCCTTGCTGTTCGAGTTTCAATAGTTCTTGTTCGACTAGCGGTCTCATGTGGAAAGGTATCCGCCGGTGTCGTAGGGCTACTGGCTTTACTGCTGTGTCTATGTGTAGTTTTATGGGAGGCCTTTTTATGTTTCCTAGCCCTTGAAATAGTTGTGGAAATTGTTCCAGGATGTCTTCTGTGTGCGTGGTTTTCACAGCATTGGCGAACGTGACAAGATTGAGGTCTTCAGCTGTGTGGCTCCCAAGAAGAATGTCAGCTTCCTTGTCTACAACATGACCTCGTGATCCTCCGTTTGGACGGATACCAGTATTTTCCCTTTCAGCGGGTGAGGAACTTGGCTCAGGTATGTGAGGATTTTCACCTTCGATGGTGTCAGCTGAGGTTTGGACGTGAGTGCCTGATAGTGTTGATACCCCATAACGTTAAGGGATGCTCCCGTGTCTATCAGGGCTGTGACCGGTGTTCCAGCTATCTTGACATCACAGGTTGGCTGTGGGCGACGTTGTCGCTTCAGTTCATTCACGAATGACACGAAGTGGCACTCTTCTTTGTCGTCCTCTGATGTTGAGTCTTCCAAGTATTGTCGATGCGCGGGCCCTGAGCCGTGTGATTTCGCTTGTGTCAGTTCGTCTAGTGCCAGTTGCTTTACTTGTCTGTACGGAGCTTTCCTTCCCACCGAGCCTCTCGGCCTTGCACCTCCTCTACACACACTAGCTAAATGATTGGGGATGCCACACTTGGTACATGTTCTCCCTCTTGCCGGGCAGTTATTTTGTGGGTGTTCCTCCTTACCACAGTACCCACATTGCGATCTTCAGGGCGTTCTGGTGGGCCACCGGCCCCGGGCTCCACGCGGCATCGTGCGTAGCACATCGGCTCGCTCCGTCTTGACGGTTACTGTCTGTTCTGTCGCAGTGTGAAGAGCCGCTTCCATCGCAGACGCTCGGACATCTGACAGCTCATGTGATCTTGCTAGAATTAAGATATCTTCCATGGAAATGCGAGGTTGTCTAAGGATCAGCGTCCTCAATGTTTTGTTTCAGCACCCTTGAATCAGCTGCGCCCGGGCTTCTTTAACTGGGTCATCCTCCGTGCACGTGCTGGCCAGTTCTCGCAGACGGGCATGAAACGCATCCATCGATTCCCCCTCTCGTTGACGCGCTTGTCGCAGCTTGAACCTCTCATAGTCTGGGTTTAGTTGGGGATCAAAGTGCGCATTCAACGCCCTGACCGCTGCATCATAGTCCGTTGCTGGCCCTGTGTTCGGCAGGTGCGCGAACAGTTTATAAATTTCATCCCCCGCGAAATGCAATAGCAGCGAGCGTTTGACCTTGTTGTCGGTTTCCCTCGTGGCTATGAAATAGTTATCGAGGCGGCCAAGCCACACCTTCCATCTCGGGGATGCCGTTGCGGGGTCGATCATTTCACTAAATGAGGGCAACGCGCTCACTTGCGAGTGCGTGGGCGCCGCTAATGGTGCCGGTGTCACCGGTTGCTGGCTTGGTCCTGCCGCTGCTTGGTCCACCATGTCGAACGCTTGTCCAACGTCGTGCCACCTCTAGCGCACTCCACCCCCTCGAGGCGCGATGTAGCGCATGCTGTGCCCCTTGTGGTGCTTCAGGTGCGTGTTTTGCAGCTAACCCCGTATGACAGTTGTCGTTGCCAATGCTTGATTTGCCTTCAAGCAATGCGATGAGCTGTGGAATGCCCCCTTTTGATGCCTGCAGACGACCAGTCTGTGTAGATCCCTCTTTCTACCGCTCCAGGACCCTGGGGAAATCAGTGGGGTATGCCAATTGCTTGTGCCAATGCTTAGTGTATCCACATTACAGCCGGGTACATGTCTCTGGGACTATGGAAGCAGGTTATACGCTCCTTGGATCAACCACCGCAGGCCTCATGGAGCCGTGACCAGTAGGTCAGCTGTTCCCCCTTTTGACGCGCGAAACCCAGAAGCTCCGCCGGTCACGTGCCTTCCCCTTCGGCTTACCGGCACCTCGTCGTCACCACGGGTCGGGCGCCAGCCTCGCGCCTGTGCAGCTACGCTGGAGCTCTTCTTAGTCGGCGTGCGCGCCGACGTACACCGGGCTGGGGCAGCTACTACGGGACCTCAGGGTGCGAAGCGGGAGCCACCGAAGGGTCGCCAGGTCCACGCCGGCATACACAGCCTGCGGTGCGCTCGGAGAAGGTCGGAGACGCACCGGCGCCTTACGGGGGTTTTCTGATGAGGGTTCTGGCCCACCCTCGTCGCCAGTGTAATGTCCCGCAGCGCGGGGCTCCGCTGCCAGTGACGGCCTACAGCTATGGGGGCCACGTGGAGGAAAAGGTAACGGGGAAAAGACCACACATGAGGCGTGTTTAACTGGTGTGGGCCGGAAGGTCACGAGCGACCTCTGCCCTTTTATTTATACTCTCTCTGGCCACGCCTGGCCAGAGAGTGATACATAGTGTGTGTATGCTTCCTGGGGTCACTGGCAACTAGAACAACTAGACCGTTACAGTCGGCGCCCCCAATGACCACCTCCACTACGGATTCTTCATAACCATCCTTTCACCGTGCACCTCAAGCCTCTGTAACCATTCAGTCTCAGGTGCATTTAATTCATTTTATAGCGCCGCTCCTATCAATGTAAGGTGTCAGAACACTTTACATCACACAGATTACATAGAGACAATCAATCATAAGTGTGTAAATCATTGCATAGGAAATGTTATATAAGAGAGAGGACAAGAAGGTGTAGGCGTCACATGTCATCCATACAGGTAGGCAGGATAGTTTAAGAGTGCTTGGTCAGGAGAATCAAAAACTTAGAATTTAAAACCTAGCACCATGGATGGGGGGGTTCTCTTTAAAAATAAGAATTGATTTCTACCCAAATGAATCCATTTTGCAACATTAGGATAATGAAAAACAGGGGGGAAATCATAACATGCTAGCCTGTACCCTGCAGGTTGCATGCATCTTTGATAACAGTTACTTGCTCACTGTTATTCATTAGGATTTTAACTCATAAAGAGTTAGCAACAATATGGTCTCTCTGACAAAAGTGTAACCCACTGACCTATTTACATTACATTATATGCACTCTGTGAGCTGCACGTTCTTTGCAGCAAGCATAGTAACACTCTGCGCTACCTTAGGATGAGTAGAAACTTCCATTACACAAAACGTTGATCTCTCCCTCTCTCTCTAAGAAGTGCATTAATCACTGCAGTCATTTAAACATTTTTATTGTTGGATGAAAATTTCCGGAGTCCAGGAAAGCAGCGGGTGTCATTAAAATCATCATATTAGCGCCCCCACACGAAGTCAGCCGGCCCTGACTGGGGGTTAAGGAGTGGCAAAGAGAGTATGTGAAAAGAGAAAGATGGTAGTACGCTGCTAATAACAGTACATTGAACAAATAGTGCACACATCTTTTTTCCAACACAACTTGACAAATACCAGATTCTTTTAATATTTGACATAAAACTATATGTGAACAAGGCCTAGCAGTCACTAGAAATTATAGTATCTAATGCACTTGCTTTCTCATAAGAATATATCTGTGGTTCAACCCAAAGCTGTCACTTTGTTGTTAAAGAACGTAATTGTTTTTTTACTGCTTACATTGTCATTTGAAAGACACAGATCACTAAAATGAGGAAGTGATAATGTGTCACACGAAGAGAGAAGAAAAGGGAGGGTATAATACTGAGACAGCGACACACAGCGGGAGAAAATGAAGCTGAGGGAGACCTGGAGGGAGGAGCCCTAAAAGAAAGAAAGAAAGAAGAACACTGGGAGGTGGAAAAAATAGTAGATACTTGAGAAAGAGAAGTCGAGAGAGAAACATAGAAAGCACAGAAGCAATATACAGCGAAACACCTACAGAAAGATGTGAAGTTGACTGAGGGAGAAGAAAGAAAGAGAAAAACAAGTGAATCTGAAGGGATGTTGCTAAGTGTAAGAAATAAAAACAAACATCAATTGCATGAATCCCACAATATCCTCATTATGCATCAGATACCAGCTTAAATGTGACATAAAAATCCTGAAAGCTAGATTAATTTTGTGCCAAAAGAGTGACCACACTGACCGCAAATGCTCCATCAGCAGACAAGAAAATAGAAGAAAAAGAGAACACAGGTGATCTTCTACTGAAGTGCCTCCACACATAAGGCAGACATGTATTCCTATCAGCCAAATACTAAACCAAAACCATCAATAAAGCTGCCCACAGAAGCAGAATGCTCTTCAAGACAATCAAGCACTGCGTTAACCCCATCCGACTCTCCACAGGCAAGGGAAATTGTCTAGGCAACCATAAGCAATTGAAATGTTTTTCTCAGAAGCTGATTGCTAGTTCAGGTTGGAGAGTATCTGAATGCGAACAGTGACTGTGCACATTCACACATGCTAAGTACTGAACTAGCAATGAGCTGCAGATTAAAAACCTTTTTTAAATATCTAGGACTTTTTTTAAAACCTATTTTTATTGATTTTATTAATACATATATCAAATTCATTGCGGAGACAATACAGTAGACTTCAAGTAAGCATTATTGTTAGATGATTAAACGTATTCGTGTAAGTGAAACCCTCATTATACAGTTATTTCAGTTAACATGCTTGTGACTATGTACAGAAAATACGAGTTATAGATCATATGGGTCAGAGAACCACCTGAATAGGCACTGTGGACATACTGGTTAAGAACCGCTGTCCTAGTAAGAAATAAGTTACTTAACTGTAACTGTTTTTCTCCAGTATTGGTATTTATTTATTTATTTATTTATTTATATAGCGCCTGAATCACCCCGCAGGTGTATCTCTGCGCTTGCGGACATGTAAGAAAGTGCTGATACTATGTGAGGCGTCTAGAACAGAAATGTTTTCAGGGACTTTCTTAAGTGGGAATGGTCCGTACACTGCCTCAATGTAAGCGGGAGCGAATTCCAGTTCCGTGGGGCAAGGTAAGATAAGGCCTTCCCCGCCGGTCCTAGCCTTGTTATTATGAGGAACTTTAAGAAGAGATTTAGAGCTGGATTGCAAGTCTCTCAAGGGAATGTATTGGCTAAGCTTCTCCGCAAGATATGTTGGCCCATTGGCATGCACTGCCTTGTGGATGATGCAACAAACCTTGAATTTTATGCGCTTGCGCACCAGAAGCCAGTGCAGCTGCCGCAGCAGCGGACTCAATGAGGATCTATAGGGAGCATTCAGTATCAAACGCGCTGCTGTGTTTTGAACTATCTAACAAGGCCTCATTGACCGAAATCAGTAGAGCATTGCAGTAGTCAATTTGACTCAAGACTAACGTCTGAATGAGAGTCTTCCGTGTCTGGTCTGGGAGAAACAGAAATGCTAGTCTCAGCAGACTCAATACATGAAAGCATGAGCTTACCGTTTAAGACACCTGCTCCTTCATGTTTAGACTCTGCTCAAAGCGAACCCCGAGATTCTTAACTGTTGCCTTCGAGGCGGGGGGGACACCCAACTCCCCAGGCCACCACTCTGGTGTCCACAGCAGTGCAGCCTCTCTGAAAAGCATAATCTCTGTTTTCCCGGCATTTAATTGGAGATAGTTGGTACACATCCACTGAGATATTGCTAGCATGCCGGCAGAGAAGTTGGTCTGGGCTGTTGTGGAGGATTTATCAAAAGAGAAGATAAGCTGGGTGTAATCCAAGTAGGATTTTGGTACGAATCCATATGTCCTCATAAGAGTGGCCAAGGGAGCTATATAGATATTAAATAAGGTAGGTATCTTTCAGAGATTCCCATGCTTGAATTATTCGTTGTCGTCAACATGGGAGTCCCACGGTATTATATCAAAGCAATCATATTAGTAGCATATGCTACAAGGGCACTATGCCATGAATTTAATAGCCTACCTATGACTTCTTTTTTTAAAAACGACCAAACTTAATCTGCAAACAATCGGGCGACAGCACCCTCTAGAACCTTCCCCACAGAGGCTAGTTCCCTCAGATTTTTTACCGCAAGTCGCGTGAAGGGAGTCTCCCTGAGCTCTGCTTAATTATTCAAACCTTCTGATGTCAAGAAACTTCTTCTCAGGTCAGATATATATTTCTTTCTAATATTTACCTGGGACATTCTGGCCATGTCAGAGCATTCTAAGAAGGGATCATTCAGGCCATGTAACACCTGTGGCAAAAAGAGACTTTATATTGACGATCCTCATAAAAAGTGCATTTATTGTCTCTATCCAGCCCACGCAGTCAAAGATAGTAAAATATGTCGCACTTTCTCACAGACCTGCTCCAATTCATGAAAGAGTTGAACATGCACCTCTTTAAAGAACACCGCATCACAATGCAGTAAAAATACACTTCTGCTCCCAGAACCCGGCTACGCCACCATTACTCACTGATTGTATTTTTCCTTGCACTGTGTACAGTGGTTATGCTTATGCTATACAAATCACATATATGATCAGTTATTTGTAATGAGGTGAAAACGACTGGATCAGGGCTGCAGAACTTGAAAAGAATCTTATGAATTAAGCAGCTGACCGATATTTTCGTTCTAGATTCACCAAACAATGACTTTTTTCTTAGTATGGTCGACAGTCCTGTTTTCTTCAAATGTGTCCAGCTTTTGAGTTGTTTGTGCTGCTGTCTACAAGGGGCTGCGTCAGGGCTCCAGTTAACTCACTCATAGCCTCAGAGCACATGCAAGGAAGGGAGACGAGCTACCATGCAGTACACCTCAAGCGCTCAGGCAGGGAGTCCAGTTCTCATTCTTTCGGCCCTCAATGAGCTATAAAAGAGGTGGCTGGGAGGAAGGAGCTCAGCGGCAGGTCAGGAAGGATCCTGCACAGACCAGCTGTAGGAGCATGTTCAGCTTTATATATGCAATCCCAGAATGCAGCCAACTGACACACAGCCATGAACACCATGCTGGGATCATGTACTGGGAATATGCGTTTGGTGTTTATTTCTTCTTCCAGTTAAGCGTGTTGCAAAGTGCTCACATGTTGTCAGATTAGTAGACAGAGGCACAGGAAGAGCCTCATGTGTCCAAGATCAAACAGTTTCCAAAGTAGGAGATCTGAGACTGCAACACATTAGAACTTTCTCCACACATTTAGCACCATATTGCAATTTGGGGTGAATGTATAGTGAGATTAGGTACTGTCCCTTTGCCCCTCCCTCAGGTAACATCCAGTCCAGCCACACTGCTACTAGGAGGTTTAGATTGATTCTAAATACTCAGCATATTTATGTGAAGTGGTAAAGTAGATGTCAAGCGTCCTAGTTCAATAGCTGCAACGTACCCACTGTGCAGCAGATGAGGTGCCGGCCAGCAGGGCTGCACAAAAGTCTTTCTGCATTTGTTATTGCGCCTTGGAGAGATTCACATGGGCTGGCCAGGAAATGATGTAAATAGGCTGTACTCCTCAGCCTTTTCATGACTAGCGCATCAAGAGTTGCCCAGTTCTGTCAGGTCATCAAGAATGCAATAAGCCAGATTAGCCTATATGAACTCCGTTCAGCTGAGCTCTGCACTTCACCTTGGGATGGAAATGTTTGCTTCAGCCTGAGTGCTCAACTGTGTGTACATCTGGTATCCTTTCTTCTATTTTGGCCCTAGGGTCATATTACTATAGGCGTGTGAGCAGAGGCCCAGGCTGTGTCCTTATGACGCGAGATCCTGGACCTGTCCTGTGACCTGGAGCGGTGCAGCAGCACGTCATCACAGTAGACAGAGGAATCCTGGCTGTCTTGGGTACAGCTCAAAAAGCTGCGGCGGCTGCATCCTGCGTTTCTGAGGTTGATCTATGAACAAACCTTTTTTTCTGTGTTACTGAGTGTGGCTCAGATACCTCTGATGTATAAAGTTCCACAGTTATGTGCATGACCAGAACCTTATAAAGGCATTTTATCTGTCAAATGCATGTAAGAGGTGTGTGTGTCACATGTGCACAAGTCAGGGTGTTCTGTGTCAATGAGTCTCAGTACCGAACCAGTGGGATCCATTTTGGATGCCCTTGGCTTGACATGAAACAAGATGGAGATTGAGGACCGCTTCCCCACACAGTGGAATTGTAGCACGCATTCCCACATTGGAGGGGAGAGAAGGCCTATAGGCCTATTCTTCCGTCCTCCCTAATCAAATACTAGACACACATTAGTGGAAGAATAAGGCTGATCTAAACTATTGCCACTAATTATGGGACAGTTGACACTGGGAAAAGCAAGGCCCTCACCCACAAGAAGGTGGCAGGCTTCAGCACTGGGCTTCCCACACCTTGACCTTTTGATAACCAACCACCAAATGGTGAGAGCGCGTTTTTTTTTGTGTGTATGATATCCCAAGGAGAAACATTTCTTCTGGTGCCAGAGAGAAAAAAACGTAAAATAGTCTAAAACATACCAATCAATTAAGTTTTATTCCTGGTTATCTAGGGATTAAATGTTTACGCTTACAGGCAATGAATAGGGGTTATAGTCACCCTACCTTCTGATTGGGTCAGCAAGTTTCGGATGCTAGTCAAAAAGCCTATTGGGTCTACAGCATTTTTCAGGACATTTCAGAATCCCTGGCTATGTACATGATCTGTCTTGAGACCAGCCAGAGAAGGACAAAAGAGATCTATGCTAAACCGTTTCTCAAGTCTGAGACCGTGGCTCAGCATCCCTTGTGTAGGAAAGTAGGCTCTACTTTCATGGTTAACCCTGCTTTTTGCTGGTGTTATTCTGTTTTCTGACTAGTCTAACTGGGATCCTGCTAATCAGGACCTCAGTCACTGTGCTTCCTCCCTAAATTTGTTATGGTAAGTACTTTGGTACCTCCACAATTGGCTACTGGTGTACCCTAGTAGGTCCCTAGTATATTGTACTGAGGTACCCAGTCATAGGTACACCAGGGGTCTCCCATGGGCTGCAGCATGTATTATGCCACTGATGGGAGACCACTCAAACTGTGACTACAGGCCTGCCATTTCAGCCTGTGTAAGTTGGTGCTAGCACCACTTTTAACAGATATAAGTTTCCTTATATCTGAGGTCACTGCACTTGAAACCTATAAGTCACTCCTATGGCAGGCTCTTCAGTCCTGAAGGCAGGGTGCTTGGTTACAAGTGTGAGGGTGCCGCTGCATGAGCAGGACACCCCTACAAACCCCAGAGTCGATTCTCCAGGCTTTGTAACTGCGGTCAGCCATTTAAGACATATAGTGAACATCAGGTCAATTACGGGATGTCTAACTATATATTGGCTGCACCGAAACCTGTCATGTTTGGTATCAAACATGTTGGAATCCTACTCCAACATCGATTCCAGTGTTGGATGTAGGATCCCATGTACTGTGGGCTCCCCTACGGTGCCCCCCTGTACTCCCCGTACCAGTCTTTTAGGCTCTAACAGTAAGCTAGTGCTGCCGCTGACCACAGATACAATTCTGCCCTCCTGCTGCTGAGCTGAGCTCGAGCACGGGAAGGCAGAACAATAGGTTTCCTGCCATAGGGAGGTGTGACCACCTCCCAGACAGGACTTAGGGGCATATTCTCAAGGATCTATCGCCGAGTTATCTGCAGTTTAGCGCAGTCAAAGTCGCAATAAATTTAACGCCCCATTCACAAGCTGGTGCTAACAGCCCATATCACCAGTTGACCTGTGATAGCAGATGCAAAAAACATCGCTACAGATGACCCCGGCAACTAACGCTAATGATATGCAGAGTAGGCGTTCCCGAGCAAAAACCCACGACAACACCACTCCGCAACATTCTCAACAACCAGCCAGATTGGCAATAAGATCACAAAACATGCGATAAGGCGCGTTAGCAGTAGGATTTTAACACCTGCTCTGACCTGGTGTAAAGTCGGACGACAACCTGCAGCAGCCAAGGGAGCACAGCTCATAGCCAAACATGAAGAACAACAGGTGCACCCAAGCAACTGAACATGCAGCCCGGAGCCCCAATAGGGCAACAACACCAACCACCACCACCCCAGAACACCCCACTCCCCTCCTTTGGACAAAGAGAATGCATATCAATTCCACAAAATCATGAACCAAACAAATTGCCTGAAGTTACACAATCACAACACCTAACATACAGGTGTGGCCAGAAAAAGGGAAATCATACATTCATATCTTATAATCCAAATAAAATGTTTATTACAGATTAAACAAAAAACAAAAATTCTGAAGCGGCACGGCGGGCATTCTGTAAGTCACAGCCTGCAAGACAGAAGTACAGAAAAGAAGGTGTGTCATGCGCCCATCAAAGTACAGAAATAGAGAGAGGGAGAGAGAGTGCCGACACTGCAGACCCACGCCTCACTGCTCACCTTCTGACACCGTTGTGTCCCCAAGAGGGCACACCACGTGCCGGTGGGAGCACCAAGCCCGGGGCCCACGACCATGGGACCCTCCTCATAATGCAGCCCCACACCACGGGCCACCAGATCACACACTTGATTCTGGGTCTTGATTACACAATGGCAGAGACCATATCAATGCACACGGCATCATCGCAGGCTGCACACCCGCTCAGCCCTATAGGTGCCACTAACTCTGTGAACCGCGAGGAAATGCCACGTGGCGGGAGTCCTGAGGTTCCGTGAAAACTGAACCCATGTTTCTGAGCTAATGGTACCATGACGATCCTGGTATTAGCAAATTGCAAATAATGAGTCTAATATAAAGCGAGCGTTTTCGCAACGCTGCACTGAAGGATTCGTCATGTATTGCTGATTCTTGTGTTCGAACCTACGGGTTCCATTTCGTGCACGACGTCCATTTTGTATCATTGCCCTCACATAGTCAGTGAATGGGCGATGTCCGAACAATGACCCTGATTAGGTAACCTCGAGGGCACGTAGTCCCTAGTGCGCGTTCTGCCGACTTCTGCATGACTTGGCGAAAGTGTCCCCTGGCACCGCTGGGTCTTAGAAATTGCCCAGTCCTTCAGTTGGCGCCCTAGCGTGGTGCGACATCGAGCGGTTCCGGTCCTAGCCTGAAGATTGTGAGGAGCTTTGTGTGAAATTTCCGAGGGAGGTGCACCCCACTTCATCGATCCATGTATGTCGCATAAGTGGTCCGAAGGTCTTTCCCCGCGAAGGTTCCCGCTTCCAGACGGCTGCAAAGGACTGGCGCCCTGACTGTTGACCTGTTTTGGAGCCTGGCGTAGTCCTTAGTACGGCAAGACGATAGAGGGGTCTTCCTGGTGACATCATTGATCTTTCAGTTAAGTATAAGTGGGTCGCTCCCAGTCCTTAGGTTTAACTCGAGTTCTTTGGTCCTTAGTTTTGGTTTGCATGGTTCCATTGCATTTGGTTTAGTTTGGTCCTTAGGATTATTTGGTAGCTGCAGTTCCCAAAAACCGAGGGTCTCGTACATTTACGAGTGTATCGATAGAGATAGCCCCTTGAAGTTTGAAACTCGGTCAGTGAGCGAAAATGCCTAACCGTAGTCTTGGTTTCTTGTCTTGTCTTGGATGTTGCAACAAGGATTCCCGATTGGAGGACTCTTGTCCGATACCTCCGGTTGGAACTCCGACTTATGAGCTCTATTCGAAGCATGGTGTGGGCCCTATCACGTATAACGAGGTATCGGTCCGCTATACGAGGAAAGATGGTGTTCTCAGATGGCCACTACATGGTAGTTTTGAAACTGCAATTTTGGATAATTTGGAGGCGAAGTTATTTAAGAAGAAAGCCCGGCCGGCGATGTTTGACTCCTTTCGTCTATGGCGCAAAGAAGCCAAGCAGAAAGAAATCAAACAGGCTAAAAAGGATAAACGAGAAAAAGGTGTCTCGATTATGCAAGCTGCTGGGCAGTTTAAGGAAGATGAAGAAGAGAAAGCAACCGAGATTTTCACTAGACAACATAGCATGGCAATTGATAAGTGCTACCCTGTTTTGCCATCATGTCCCGATAAGCCGAAAGAGGACCCCGAAAAGGATCCTCTGATGTCTTATTTATTGAAGCCCCACCTCCTTATGTACACAGCGCTACAGCCCTTTTGGTTCCCCCTGCTGTACAACCGGCTGCTGGTCAGCCCGTGGTAGTTCCTCCCCACCACCTGTTCCTCAGCAGGGTTATGTTCCTCCGGCACGCCCTCTTCCTGGGTTGCCTTTTTCGTCTTTAACTGCTACACCTCACCGTACTACGCCTGTCACTCCTGTTTCTGTTACCCCTTTTGCTCCTTCGCTTTCGCTGAATGCTGTCTCTCCCGCTCTTATGTCTACTTCACCTTCCGCTCGTCGGCGGTAACCGACACCGTCCCTAGTTTTCTGACACCTCTTTTTGGGTCGCTAATTGCGCCCGTCGTTTCTGACTCCATGCAGAGACGTAGCCAGCTCCCTGAGTCTGGGGAACGAGCATTATTAGATTCGATGGCTCATAGGTGGATTTTGAATCCCGATAGGTATAGTTGTCGTATAGTTTACGATACATTTTCTCAGTGGAATGAACCGACTCAGAGATATGTGTTTGAGGAGATGTGTAAGTTGTTGCGAGACGAATGGGACAACGACGAATTAGACTCAGCCCCTGCTGAAATGCTCGAACTCCAGAGTCAATTTGCGAAAGTTATGATTGTGGGCTCTGATGCTAGACATGCGTTAGAAAGGCTTCTTGCCTATAGGTCTGTATTACCGTCTAGAGTTTTGTTTGTGAATGATTCCTCAGCAACAAAGACGTTAGGACAGTATCCTATGAGAGAGGTTCCGCCAGTATGGCGTGATGCAGTACAGGCTGATGCAGGGAGAGGTATTGCGGCCGCTCCGGCACATTTTCAGAGAGTTTGGATACATGTCCCATGGAAAAGGTCTGAAGTATTAGCATTAAAACAGACTTTGCCAGACCCACGTAAGAATCCCGCTGGTTACTATAAGGAATTGTCCCAGACAGTGGACGCCTGTATTATGAACATTGCAGATATTGAGATGTTGTTTGGCAATGTAGTGCCACAACCGGTATGGGCAAAAATCCGCCATGAGGATCATCCGAACGAGTTAGGTGGTACCTGGACTGCTATTTTAGCTGCGGATGCTCTCCAAGTAGGAGGTGCAAAACCTGAACCCCTAGTAGCGGAGTTACCAAATAGGATAGTTAATCTAATGAAGACGCTGATGCCAGCGTTGAGAGTAAACTGGGATAAATTGTCGGCCTGTAAGCAGAAGAAGGATGAAAGTGTGTCCGACTTTTTCACGCGATTTGAGGAGACTTTTGTGGACCACAGCGGTCAAGATATGAGTTCAGAGGGAGGCCAGAGACTATTTGTTGATAAGTTTGTGTTTAACTTGCTGCCTGACTTGTGCAACAAATTGAAAGACTCAGAAAGTGCTTGGGCTGTCTCTTCGACGGCTCAGATTCTAGCCACAGCCCAATATTACGAGAACAGAGATAAGAAAGAAAAAGAACGTGTAGAGAGAAAAACGAAGGACCTGAAGACTAAGGTGTTGTTGCAGCAGGCGTATCCGCCTCGCTCGAATCAGAACGATTCACAGCAACGTACGCAGTTTCAGCAACAGACACCGTTTCCGAGAGTACAACTGCGACCGGAGTATCTCGCTTCTAGGCCCTTGTTAGGATTGAATCAATGTGCATACTGCAAGGAAGAGGGTCATTATAAGAACGAGTGCCCTGCTTTGCGACAGCGTATGAATGGTGTGCCAGTTCAGAGAGGTCGTGGTTTTCAACAAGTCTCTAGAGGTAGAGGACGTGGTGTCACGCCTTCTCTGAATGAGCGTTCTCTTCCGTCACAAAGTTCTCTTAATTGTTTTGACCAATCGAAGGTGCAATCTGATAGATCTCCGCAGTACCATGTAGATGATTACTATGTCGAGGGCGAGAGTACTGCGTATAATGATTGCTAGGATAGCCATGGACAAAGAGAGGGAGTAGTGTCAGTTCCAGTTGATCAGAGTGGGCCTTACGTTTCAGTAGCTTTATCAAGTGTGGTTGAGCCTTTTCTGTTGGATACTGGTGCGGAAAAAAGTTCAATCATACATTCTAAACTCCCTGGCGCACCCTTGTCTGGCCTAATTAATGTCTCAGTAGGATTCTCTGGCGCCCTGATCGTAATCCAGTCTCTAGTCCTTTGTCCCTTTCAATTGGACCATGTAAGTTAGAAGCACTGTTGATTTTGACTACTGGTTGTGATGAGAACTTGCTGGGTTTGGACCTGTTGAAACGATTGTATGCGACATTGCATTGTACCCCATCGGGAGTACAACTTACATTGGGCAGGAAAGTGATCTCTCCTATTTTTGTGGCGTCAGATAGGCTTCCACAAGAATTGCGTTCGCTCCCCGAATGTCTTTGGGCTACGGGTCCTAATGATGTGGGTCTTCTGGAAATCCCCCCATATGTTGTTCAGCTCAGACCGAATGTCAGGTTACCGCGAATTCTGCAGTATCGAATTTCGAGCGATGGTGAACGAGCACTCTTAGCGATCATCCATGATTTGATCCAGAAGGGTGTGATCGAAGAAACACGAGGTAACGTGTGTAATAGTCCTGTTTTGCCGATTTTGAAACGTACCGATTTTTCCCAACCTCCTGTGTATCGTTTCGTAATTGATCTTAGAGAAGTAAACAAGATTGTGGTTCCGCAGTGTCCTGTGGTTCCCGATATCACAGCTTTATTGACATTGATTCCTGCTTCAGCTACCTGGTTTTCGGTGATTGACTTGAAGAATGCCTTCTTTAGCATCCCGATAGCAGAAGAGAGTAGGGACATTTTTGGTTTCTCCTTGGGTGGTCGTAGCTTCAGATTCAAGCGCGCACCTCAAGGTTATTGTGAAAGTCCTTCGATATATAGTCAGGCTCTGAAAAGCCAGCTTGATACCTTTGTATTGCCTGTCGGGGCTGCTTTGATCCAGTACGTAGATGATCTTTTAGTGGCTGCTGATGACAAAACAACTTGCAAAGCAGCTACGATTTCTTTGCTACAGCATTTGTCCGATTTACATCACAAGGTGTCACCTTCTAAGCTGCAATATTGTTGCCAAGAGGTAACCTATTTAGGTCATCTCTTGTCAAAGGAGGGAAGAAGGTTGACCCCAGAACGAATTAGAGCAATTGCTCAAATGACTGTGCCAAACACTCAAAGAGAAGTACGTGCCTTTTTGGGTATCACATCATACTGCAGACAATGGATCCCAAATTTTTCGTTGTTAGCAAAACCTTTGTTAGCTCTCACGTGCAAAGATGTTTCGAATCCTCTGCCATGGTCTGATGACTGCCAGAAGAGTTTTTCTGAGCTACGCGATGCGTTGTGTTCAGCTCCTGTGTTGGGTACCCCCGACCACAATAAACCATTTACACTATACGTTCATGAACGAGAGGGTTGCGCGTTGAGCGTGTTGACACAACAATTTGGTGATAAACAGCGTCCGTTTGCGTATTTTTCTTCAACCTTAGATCCAGTAGCAAGAGCATTGCCGAGTTGTCTTAGAGCGACAGCGGCAGCTGCTGTGTCTATTCGACAGTCTGCTGGTCTGGTCATGAATAATATGTTAGTGGTAATGGTTCCACATGCAGTAGATACTTTATTGAACAGAACGAAAACTCAACATCTCACGAGTGCTAGGTTGTCAGGCTATGAGCTGACACTCTTGGCAAGTCATAATCAGATTAAGAGATGTAGTGTGTTGAATCCAGCCACATTGTTGCCGACTACTGTAGAGTCGAGTGATTCAGAACCACATGATTGTTGTTTGCGAACTGAAGAAGAAACGAAGGGTCGGACCGATTTGAAAGATACGCCGTTGTCAGATCCGGATGGTACTTTGTATGTGGATGGTTCGTGCTTTAAGTTGTCGAATGGTGATGTGACTGCCGCGTATGCTGTGACGACATTGAGTACGATTGTTGAGACTGCGAGAGTAAGTCAGAATTCTGCACAAGCTGCAGAGTTAATTGCGCTGACGAGAGCGTGCGTTTTGGCCAAGGGAAAGAGAGTGAACGTGTTTACCGATAGCCAGAATGCGTTTGGTGTTGCACATAGTTTTGGACGATTATGGAGAGAGAGAGGATTTTTGACGTCCCACGGGACAAAAATACAGCATGGACAATTGGTGAATGAGCTTCTGGAATCACTTACTTTGCCAAAGCAAGTTGCGATCGTGAAGTGTAGTGCTCATCGGAAAGTCACGGATGATGTTGGTCGTGGTAATGCATTTGCAGATGAGATTGCGAAAAAGACGGCAAAGAACATGACGAGTCGAATGTATGTTGCAAGTTCTGCAAGATGGGTTACGGATGCTGGAATGTGTGAAGACACGATTGAGAGTGTGAAGTCAATTCAGAATGAGGCTACTGAGAGCGAGAAGAATGTGTGGAAAGACAGTACGGGTAAATTGGATTCGACTGGTTGTTGTATCGATATGTCTGAACATCAAAGATGGATGTTACCTGATGCGTATGTGCTTGCAGTAGTTACAATGGCACATGGAATGGCATACATTAGTGCGAAAGGAATTTGCAAGTTGTTGGCCCCGGTATGGAAGAATGATGGAATTTCTAAGTGTGCGGAGAGGGTGGTTAAGAATTGCATGGTGTGCCTGATGCATAATCCTGGCAAGGGAACTCCAACTCCAGCTGGTCATTTTGCTCCCCCGACTTGTCCCTTTGAGGTTATCCAATTAGACTTCATTCATATGGAAAGGTGTAACAACCTTAAGTATGTCCTTGTTGTAGTTTGTGCATTTTCACGATGGATTGAAGCCTACCCCTTGAAGGATAATACAGCCCTGTCCACAGCCAAAGTCCTTCTCAAAGAGTTTTTCCCTAGGTTTGGCATGCCACGGATTGTATGGTCGGATAATGGAAGTGAGTTTGTGGGAAAGGTTATGAAGAGCGTGTGTGTGGGTTTGGGGATTAGACAGAAGTTCCATAGTGCAAATCACCCACAGTCCGCAGGTCTTGTTGAGGGTTATAACGGGACTCTGAAATTGAAGTTAGCCAAGATCCAAACGACTACTGGATTGTCATGGCCAGATGCATTGCCTTTGGCTCTTCTATCCACTAGGGCGACTGTTCACTCTCGAATAGGGCTTGGCCCGTATGAAATTGTGTTTGGTCGTCCTGCGAACGTTTGGGGAGTCCCTAGACCTAAGGAATTCACCCAGCTCGAATATCCCATGTTGATCGATTACCTTTATGACTTGACTGCTAAACTAAGTGCCATTCATCAACAGGTTTTTGAGGCTCTGCCAAAGCCAACAGAGGGACCAGGACACAAGTTACAGCCTGGCGATTTCGTGGTCGTAAAGAACTTTGGGAAATCAAGAAGCTTGGAGCCAAGATATATCGGACCGTTCCAGGTCCTGTTGTCAACACGAACTGCTGTTCGATTGGCTGGAAGAAAGCATTGGGCACACGCTGCCCATACGAAACGTGTACCGCTTCCTTTACCGTATGACAAATGGATTAGACAGGGAATTGGCAATTCTGAGACAGAGTGTGTTCCTAGGCTTGTCCCCTTCAGCGATGCACAATTTAAAGGTCTTGAGTCTGCTAAACTGAAGAACACTGCTGCTTCACCTGGAACTGTGCCTTCTCCCCTGGATTCGAACATTACTCCGTTCAAACATTCACCTGAACAATTGAACACTGTTTCGCCATCTGGTCCCTTGTTCGAAGAACTGACACAACCTGGAAGACATCGTTACTCTTTACGCTCCCATTCCAAGGACTAATAAAGTGAATACCCTTTCTTGTTTTCCATTGCCCCCTCTGCCCTGACAACTCGTCTTTGGACAATTGTATTCTCCTCAGCCAGGAAGTTTGCTGTGTGCGTGTCTTTGAACCGGCCATCCGGGTTCGCCGTGGGGCCGTGACGTGTGCCTAGTTTTGATTTGCAGGTTAGCAGACGCTAGGTCGGTTCCCCCGGTTGGTCTTTGGGAACTCCCAAGGCTAATGGACGCATTTCCGAACAGGTACAAACCAACCGCCACGGACGGCTCGAGTAGAGGATGGAGCTTCCTGCGCTGCGAGGTGTTAATACTGTGATTGAGCGTAAAGTGAAATTGCATGAAATATTGCACAACAAATGTTTCCTGATCCAGTGTGCCCTAATGTTTTTGATTGTCTTGGTAACTCTGATGGATGGAATTGTCTTTGGTGCCCAGTTATTGGTAACTCTGATGGGTGGAATTGTCTTTGGTGCCCAGTTAATTTTTGTACCTGCTATGTCTACGGTGCCTCCTCACGTTTCCTTTCCTGTTACGACTGCTTCTTCGCACTCTTTCCACCCTTTACCTGAACACGAACAAGCTAGACGTTCTGAGTTCGTGAACAATTAATTTATTCAACTCCTGCACCAACACCAACTAGTGATGAATATGACTAATTGCTGGGTGTGTGGTTTAATGTCGCATACCGTCGATAAAGGTATCCCGTATCTAGTTCTGCCTTTTAGCTATAATGGGTCATCGTGGGCATTCCAGACTATGTTCCTCTTTGCGCTTGAGACCTATCCCCCGCGACCACCGCGCTCCACAAGATATAGCTCTAGCAATAAAGCCTTGGTCAGAGGAGTTGCCGATATGAGTAGAGATATCGATGCATATTCATCCATTCCTAAGGATGAGTTGCGAGCTTATGTGGGTTGGAATGCGACTGGGTATAGCATTAGTCTGGGTGAGAAACAGCGCAAGAGCTCGTCTCCGATTTGGGTCGTACCACACTTAGGTCGTTTTTGTTTGCAAGGCAATGGTCAGAATACGAGAGCTCAGCTAGGGAAGAGTGACTGTATTGAAACATACGTTTTTCCATCACAGTCTTCTCCTGCGTTTTTGGCTGCCAAGGGTACATATTTTGTCTGTTATGACCGAGCATACACATGGTTGCCCCCAGATTTTTCGGGAACATGTTATGTTGCTAACTTACTGCCGCCGACATTTACGACTGCCTCTGATTATCACAAGGCCAGAATTGTGAGGGGCGTTGTTAGTCAGGAAGACACTGCTAGTCAGGAAGTGGGAGACTTCCTCAAGGGTTTCCTGCCGTTTTGGGGACCTATGGTTAATAGTAGGAACCTGAGACAACTGACTCGTGTAGTTGAATCCACTGTTAATGTAACGGCTGGTGCCCTTGGTAACTTGATGGCTGAGCTTCAAGCGGATCGCCTTATGACGTTGCAGAACCGTATGGTTCTAGATGTGGTACTTGCAGATCGAGGTGGAGTGTGTAAAGTGATCCGATCGAGTTGCTGTGTTTTCATTCCGGATAATGCTCCGACAGTTTATGAGGCCATTTCCAAGTTGCATAAGATCTCTGATTCTATACATATGGATGAAGGGGAGTGGTCGCTAACTGGATGGTTTTGGAACCTATTATCTGCATGGGGATGGAAGGTTCTTATGGTCATTGGGGCTGCTTTAGCTCTCCTGTTTTCGTGCTGTCTCTGTGTCCAGTGTGGTCCTGCCTTATGTGGTTTTTGCGCCACAACGTGTATAAGAAGGCCACCTGTTACTAGAGAGGTATTGATGGAAAGGATGATGCTTCAGCAACATCTCAGTGATTTGATGAAAATAGATATCGACTCAGATATCGATTAGTGCTTGCCTATGTAAGGGCAAAAGGAGGGTCTGAGGTTCCATGAAAACTGAACCCATGCTTCTGAGCTAATGGCACCATGACAATCCTGGTATTAGCAAATTGCAAATAATGAGTCTAATATAAAGCGAGCGTTTTCGCAACGCTGCACTGAAGGATTCGTCATGTATTGCTGATTCTTGTGTTCGAACCTACGGGTTCCATTTCGTGCACGACGTCCATTTTGTATCATTGCCCTCACATAGTCAGTGAATGGGCGATGTCCGAACAATGACCCTGATTAGGTAACCTCGAGGGCACGTAGTCCCTAGTGCGCGTTCTGCCGACTTCTGCATGACTTGGCGAAAGCTGACCCTGTCGCCTGAGGCGGACCCTGCCGTACTGGTTTTCTGTCCTGTCCTGCCTGAGCAAAGCTACTGACCCTGACACAATAGACCACGCTTCTTTTATTAGCCTACGAATATGTCTTATCTGACTCTTCTATTTTCTGCATCTGTTCCTGCATTTCCCTTTAGCCTTTTATGATGAGGAGGTGACCAATTTTATTATGGGGCGGTCCGGCCTTTCAATAGAGGGATGTCAGAAACATGTGATTGAAGGCCTTACACCTGGAGATGGGAATGTGATGTTGTGTGATCTTATTGTTTGGAATACAGAAACGGGAATAATTGTAAACTTGCAGGAATGTTTGCCCGAAGCAGAATATTCAGTATTTAAGGAGCGACCTGCTTTGTACAAATTGAGCAGTCTCCTTAGAATCTATCTTGTATGATACTTCTGTGACTTCTGTTCCTGACTGCAGTCATTAAAGACGATCTTTTGACGCCAGAGGAAGAGCCCTGTGTCTCTGTTTGTTAAGTACGCCAAAACAGGTGAACCCCGAAGGTTTCGGGTGTTGTCCCCTGGCACCGCTGGGTCTTAGAAATTGCCCAGTCCTTCAGTCCCGCACTGCCCACTTGGTCCAGCAAGGCGGACGCTAATCCCCACCAGTACGGACCGCCAGGGCGGCACATCATCGCAGGCTGCACACCCGCTCAGCAGTTCAGGTGCCCCTATCACACTGCATCGCAAGACACCGTCCCGTGGCGGTGTGCCTGTGCCTGCCGTAGTGTATCCAGTGCCACCAAGTCTGTGCACCACAAGCCATGGACCCTTTATGATTGAGGCTCGTGGTGCGGACGCCATCATGTCAACCCCGGCACTGTGCAATGTGGTGTGGCAGGGCCCTAGGCCCTCATGCACAACTGAGAACCACCCAGTTACCGAGTGGAAATGGTGTCCAGCACGTGCGCCAGGCCCTTTATATTAGCAGGGTCACATGTCCTGTGACGGCTGTGCTGGATGGGTGTGGTGTGGGTGTAAACCAGCCATGGGGGAGTGGTCGTGGCATGCTGACAACTAGACCTGTGAGCAGCAGATCCCTACAGGGAAGATCTGGGACATGTAGCGTTGTCCCCCCCGTGAGCGTAAGCCAAGTGGGCTGGCCTGGCGTATGCCAGTCCAGTGTAAGGGTGTGAACAATGACCCCAGGGCACTGGGCGTGGTTCCGTCCTGGGATGGACCACGAAGTAACTAATGCTCGTGTCCCCGTTGTAGTGTCAGCGCCACCCGTGCCGCAATCGTCAACGTGTCACCCGTGACCCAAGTCCCACAACATGAGCAACATGGACGTAAGGAGGAATCACTGACCCTACATTCATCCAAACTTCCACACTTGAAAGATCATAGGCGTGACACATCGGTGTGACAACAAATGTTTATTGCACAATCAGAGGAGTTTTGAAGCCGGAGCAGTACAGGGCCATGCAAACCCCACTTCACATTGTTGGCCCGTGGAGGGCCAGCCAGAGTCCTTCAGGGAATGACAGGTACATCAGAAGAGGAGGAGTTCAGTCCGTAGTCTGATAGCTGTGTCATTGGTAACCAATTAGAATATGGCAGTCCATGTCGAGGTCCAAGGTGAGTGTCGCAGAGCGCATCGGGGGACAGTGGAAGGGGATGATGCAGAGGGCAGAACCAAGCAGAAACAGGCCATAGGGCGGAGATGAATGCTACCGCTTCCTTCTCGCCACCAAGACAGATTAATCTGCATCTTCGTCCTCTGCTGTGCCTCACATGTGGGTGGTGGTGTTCTGTCTCCAGCACTGTGTAGCAGTGACACCTCAGGGGCTGGAGGTGGAATGTGTGCTGCACTGTGTGGCACTGTCACATCAGGGGCCGGAGGTGGAATGTGTGCCGCACTGTGTGGCATTGACACATCAGGGGCCGGAGATGTGGATGGAGTGGTAGCAGCAGCATGCATCAGCGCCAGGCCTTGTGGCAGCAATGCCATGAGGAGGGTCTTTATGGCATTGAGGGACCCAGCTACCTCTTGTTGGTGTACAGCCGTGGCAGCTGCTCTTTCCGCACGTGTCGGCTCCATGTTCTCCATGAGCCTCCGCATGAGTCCCAACTCCCGGGCGAGCTCGCTGGAGCCACTCTGACTAGACAGTCGTTTTTGTCTCAGAGTCAGCACTCTGGCGATGTCAGCCAGGGTTCGTTGGAGGGCATGGAGTGGACTGTGGGTGTCCGTAAGGGACTGTGAGTGGTCCCTGATGGGAATTAGGCACCCACGTAGGGCATCTAGTGTGTCTGCAATGCGGTCGAACCCCACCTGCACCTGTTCAGAAGCTTCTCCTGGCACCCCAACACAAGGCATTGGAAGGCCATGTGTTCGTCGTGGGGGTCCTGGGAGGCAGCCGTGGTGGTGGGTGCTGCCTGCTGTATGTTCTGTGCAGGGGGTGGTTTCTCCTCGTAGCAGCTGGGCTGCCCTGCCCCTGGAAGTGGGCTGTTGAGGCTGTCCACGAGCTGTTGGAGGGCATCGGAGTCAAAGGTGTGGTGGTCCTCTTCGTCATCAGAGAAGAGAGGTTGGGACTGCTCTGCAGGAGGTGGTGAATTTCCATCTGCAATGTGAAGGGGAGATGCAGTTTAACATTGTGTTCACATGTATGTTGACGCATTGTGCATGTTTACATTCAGACTGAATGACAGTGTACATTGTGACTGTTTGTGGGGAGCTGCCTATATGATGCAGGACAGTGGACATTTCGACAACATCACGGATGTGTGTTTGCACTTGTACATTGTCAACTCACATTTCCCTGCGATGCCATATGTGATTGGCCAGTTTCTGCACACAAGCGGCACCAGTTGTGTCCTCTGTTCTGTTGTGGACGTGTTGCGGTTTGTACCACATTGTTGTCAATGTTGGGGTGCTCTGCATGTGATGTGAGTGTGCCGCATTTTGGGGGAGTCGCCCCTGCAGCTCTGATTTGGCTGCCCCTTATCCCTTACATGCAGTGTGCCTCTGACTTCTGTGCTTATACAGTGCTGAGATGTTGCATACTTGGGTGCATTGGTCTCTTGGTGGGAGTTGGAGGTTTAGGGCATGGTTTGTCCGCAGATGTGCTATGCCTACTTGTGCATGTGTGCCATTGTGCCCATCTCCCCCCCGTTCCTCCAGTCCCCGGTCGTTACTCACCCTGTTGCTGTTGTGTCCGGTCATGTTGAGCAGTGTCCGGGCCCCCAACTCTTGCCACCGTCTCCCCACTGATGACTGTGGACACCATTTCCTCCATCTCGTCCAGCTCCTGCTGTGGCGCTGGACTCCCACCTCCAGTCTGCATTGCTGCCTTCCGGTTGTTTGCGAGTTTCTGCTTGGTTTTGCGCTTGACATCATTCCAGCGCCTCTTGACCTCTTCCATTGTCCTCTTCAGCACTCTGACTGCATTCACCTTGTCCACGATGGTCTGCCATATTACCTTTTTAGTTGCCAGTGACACAGCGGAGGTGACGAACAGTAGTTGATGGTGTACTATCACCTCCATTATCAGGATCCTGTTTTCCTGCAGACTGAACCTTTTCTTCCTACTCTTCTTGTCCTTGCCCTTACCTGACCCGAAGTCCCAGGCTGGTCCTCCGGGGGGCTTGTGGGGTTCTGGTTGTCCTCTGCACTTGCTCCGGCTCGGCTACCTCCATTCGGCTTCGCTGTTGTTTAGCTTTTGTCTGTAGTTTTTTTTCTGACTTTTATGGTGCATTTCCCGCATGACGCGTGGGAATTGCAGGCCTGTGGCTGGTTTTCTCAGATTTTTATATCGCGATTGGCCTTGTCGCAGCTTTTTTTGCGTTCGTGTTTCGCATGTTTGCGGTGTCGTGTTTACTTAATCGCAGTCATTTGAAACGTTATTGTGGGACTATCGCATGGTGCCGCCGGGTTGAGAATACCACGTTGACACGGAGTTATTTTCCCACGATAGACTGCGATGTGAAGAGCTGCGTTAAGCTGATTTTGCGGTAGTTATCACACGTTCTTGAGAATATCCCCCTTAGTGTATTGGGGTGGGGTGGGGCGCTTGCCAGCACCACCAGACTGCTTTGAAGGGCACATTTGATGCCCTCCTTGCATACTCCAGTTTGAGCCAGCTCAGGAATCCTTTGGCTCCCGCTCTGGCATGAAAATGGACAAAGGACATGAGAGTATCCTTCCCTCTGTCCAGCCCCTCCTCTGGGAGGGTCCCTTGAATCGTCCCAACCCTTTCCCTAGGGTACTTAAGGTCTAACCTGTGGGTGGATCTTCAGATTAGTCTTGGGACAAGTTGCAAATCCAAAATCACTTCAACCGTCTGGGCACCTTGGACTTCGTCTGGAACCGAGACAGCCTCAGGGAAGACTCCTGGTCTCATTGTCCTGCCAGTCTTCTGTGTCATCTGTGCTTATGCTTCATCCAGATTCTTCTCCAGGCCTGCGGGCATCAAAGACATCCAAAGTAATCTCCCTTGGAGTGCAGGAGTCACTCCCCTGCATCTGCAGGCACTGTAACCAAACTAACCAATCTGCTGCTCCTTACGTCCTACAGATCCCGAAAGGCTCAGCAACACAGGTGGTGGTTCTGTGACTCCCTTGAGGCCTGCACTGTCTTCTCAGCAAGTTTGAGGCCAGTACCCCTCGTCAGAACTGCGGGAACAAACTGTGTGCACCGCATCGACTTGCCGTTGCCAAGGCTTGTTAACTTTGTCCTCCAGAGTTCTTCGGGCTGCAAGGGGCTCCAGCCTCCAGGATCTCTTCCTGCCAAGATTTTCATTCTCACCACATCCTCTGCACCGTGGGCCTGCATCTTTTGTGAGCTGCTCGAGGTCCTCTTGCGACTGCTGTGCCTTAGGCCTGTGATTCCTCTTGAGGGTCTTCTTTGGCTTCAGTGGACTCCCCTGCTTGCTCGGGGCCTGCTCTGACTCTGCTGCACTTTGGTGAGTCCCTCGGACCTTGCTGGTCCCAAAGCCGCACCTTTTTTGTTTACCACGTCTGTTGCTGCAGCTTGTTGGTGCTCCCGCCGGACACCGACCCCCTAGTTTTTAACTTCCGACGTGGGACAGCTCATGAAGGGCTCCCGGTCTTTCACAGCGTCGCCTGGTCCTCACAGCTACAATGACAAGATCACCGTCATCACTCCTGCATCTTCCGTCATCGGTGGTCATTGGTCTTCCGTGCCTCCTGGTCACTTCAGAGTGGCATAGACTCTGTCCACTCTGCTTCCAAGTAATCCTCCTCAAGAATCTGTCCTTAAATTCCACTGGACTATTTCTCCTTCTGCACCAGTGGCATCTTTACTGAAGTCCTACATTGTGGTCTATGGCGGTTTCCAACATCACTTTGTACCTATGAACCCGGCTTCCCTGGCGTAGGTATCCTGGATCCTGGAGTATCCAGGGGTGGGGTGACTCTCCAACCTTCCATCTTCTACTGGGTTTCTTCATGGTCCACTGGGAAGGGTCCATTTTCTTGAAAACTGCAACCACAACTTCTCCATTGACTTGCATTGAGTATGCGGCAGTGTTTCCACTCTGAAAACTGTGGGGTTCCTGGGTACTTACCTCGGGTGGTTCCTTGGGTCCCCAGCTCTTCTGAGTCTTTTGGTCCAAATCCCGACTTCGGTCGCAGTTCGCATTCCACTTCTTTAGTATATGGTTTGGTCTTCCCCTGGAGATTGGGTTTACTTCCCTGGTTACATTTAAAGTATTGTGTTGATATCTCCGGGTAGGAGGTGTATCAATGTGTTTGTGACTGTGTATAATAAATATGACTATTTTTATAACTACACCGTGTGGTTCTTTTTCACTTCACCTACACATTAGTTCTGGTACAACAAGCAGCTTAACACTTAGAGAGCTTTCTAAGGTTGTCTTAGACCACTAAAATCACCATAAGAGTTGTCTGGATTAGTGAAAGGTGCCTCGCTTAAATAAGTGTGCACCATATACTAAGCCAGCCTCCTATACCTTGTCCAAACAATGTGTATAAATGTGGGACTCCAATCCACCACACACTTGGTTCCAGTTCCAGTCATTCAAGGCTGAGAAGGCAGTGTTGTGCAGAGTACTCAAAGGATTGAGCAGTCTTGTCTCCCTGACAGTCTGCCTCCCAAGGGTGAAGGAACATGTGGAGAAGCTGAGTATCTGCCTAAGTGCCTGGAAAGCTGCCTGCTGAGAGAGAGAAGGTGTCTGCCTAGTCAGACAGGATGAGTGACTGTCCAGGAGGAGCGGACCAGTGCGTCTCAGGTTCTGGCGGACATCTAGAGAGAGCTGACTACCTCAGACGAGCTATGAGCAACCCGCATTGCAGATTGTTCTACTGGTCTCTCAAAATTAGTTCCTGGTGAGAACTGCTTTGAGTGTTTAATCCTGCATTGACCAGGTCAGGGATGCATCTGCAGTGGTTATTGAGTTTCCCCGATCAGGACTGTAACTGCCTCCATCAGCCCAGTCTGGGCTGCATCTGCCATAGTGTTTGCGTCACTCCAATGGGGGCTACAATGATGTTCTTAACTAGGATGGTCAGTTTTGGATCTGCACTGGCTTTGGTCGACTAGGCCAATGAGGGCTAAAACCAAACCCTACAGGAGCCAGTTCTGCACCTACACTCAGACTCCAGGGCCATTGCACCAAAGGTCTAAGCCGGGTACCATACATACAGAGGAGCAGGCTGTGCCTTGCCTACCCGGCAGTCATTGGGTTTATCATTGTTTGCTGCAGGCCCCACCTGAGGGAAGGTGGCAGCTCCATCTGAGGATCATGGGAGGAGTATTGCATTACCAGCTACAACACTATGGGTTAGGACTTTAAGGAAATGTGAACCGAGTATGTGTTAGACTTGTGGGGGAACCTGAGACAGCACCTAAGCCAGATTCATGCTTTTTTCCTGGCTACTTTGGAGGGGGACAGCTATTAAGGAGTCACCTGGGTGGGACTGGACCAAGGGAACTTGGCGGGTGTAGTGCCAAAAAGGAAGAATCGTAACCAGGGTCCCTCCCCTGTGTACTAAGTTAAACTGTGTAGTAGTTAGCACTTCTGTGGGATTAAAAAGTAGTCTATTTTCTTAAAAGACAGACATTGGATGGACATTGAATTTAATGAGTCTGTTGGTTTATTGTGAAATCCTGAGCTCTTGCTACCTTCCTGAAAAGCCTGTGAATGCTTACCCTTGCGACTCCTATAGTATAGTGTGGAAAGGGTTGTACTTGGCCAGGTTTCAGAGCCATAGTAGGAAGGGCCCCAGGGCACCAGAGGCAAAATATGTCAACCACCATAGATGAGTCAATGTAACTCCTGTCTGCCCTCTGTCCCTGGAACAGGGTCTGATACTCTGTGAAGAGCTTTTACTTTGAGGTGGAAACTTTTGTTTTCTTAATAGCTCTTTTCTGCTTTATTTATTTTTCTACTTTATAGACTATGCCAGGGTCTTTAACTGTGTTAATCTGGGAAATTGTGGAATGTATTAAAAATATGAGTGTGACAACCCACCTGATCAGCCTCATAAGGAACCTGTACACGAACCAAGAAGCAACTGTGAGGCCGGATTAAGGGAGGTATAGAGTAGTTGAATGTTGCAAAAGGTGTTTGACAAGATTGTATCCTATTACCATACTTGTTCATTCTCAATGCTGAGCATCCAGTGACAAAGTCCAGACTTGAGTGGAATCAAAGTTTAAGGAAGAAAAATCAATAACCTGCAGAATGCTGATGACACAACCCTGATTGCGTTAAGTGCAGACAATTTCAAAGCAATGATTCTCAAGAAAATAGCACTGCAGCTGGACTAAAGCTGAATTTGAATAAGACTAAAATCATGTCAACAGGAATCTTACAAAGTCTCAGAATTGAGAATAAAGAAATAGAGATAGTCAAAGCCTTCCTTTTCTTCAGATCGTAGCAAAGTCAAGTTGGCAATTGCAGCTCTGGAGTCAGAAGACGGCTACTATGGGACTGAAAAGCAACGACGAGCCTGGACAAAGTGATAAAGAGCACAGACATCTTGCTGACAACAAAGATATAAATTGTTAAAGCAATGGTCTTTCTTGTAACAATGCATGGATGTGAAAGCTAGACAACTAATAAAAATGATCACTGAAGAATGGACTCCTTAGAACTCTGGTGCTGGTGAAGGCTTTTACGTAGCCCGTGGACTACTAGAAGAACGAATCGATCAACACTTGACCAGATCAAGCCAAAACTTTCACCAGAATCATTCATGATAAAAAATTATGCTTAAATATTTTGACCACATAATGACCAAGATCAAGGTGGTTAGAGCAGTCAAGAAACAAGCAAGAATCTCCAAGGCCTAAAGAATTCTGTTATCAACTGAAACAGCTGGAGGAATTTTATACATCGAATCACCAATAGTTGGACACGACTGAATGGATAAAACAACAACAATGTAAATGCTGTTACTGAGGTACTGAATGTTTCCTGATGTCTACCTCTTTCAAGTACAGCACAGTTGCTGTGATAGCAAAATAAAAAAAAAATAGAACGCCCTGACTTCCGAAAATAGTTTTTTTTCCCCCGAGAGACTGTCAGATCGATTTAACATGTAATGTGTATACATTATGCACAAATTTAGCTTCAGAAATATAGACGAAGCATTGTGCTTCAGTGTTAAACCAGACAGAATGCAACACCCATTTAGTAGCTGAATTGCACAATGCATAGCCAGGGAATGCAGCGCATCATTTTAACCTTTTAAGTGCTGGCATTGGCCACACCACCTCCCCAGTGCAGCTGTTGCAGGAGGTAAAGGCCCCACTGGTGCTCTGCACCAGAGGGAGTCCTTTATTTTATTTTAACCTCGGGCTAATTGGGAAGATTTTCCAGAGCAGCATGAGTGTTTATTTTTGTGATGACAATTTAATGTTTAGTGTTCTTGCTATAGAGGCTCAGGGAGGATGCCACATATAAAAGGATATCGTAGGCCACGTATTATTGGATCTCTCCGGATCCATGCCATCACTGGTTCGAGCATCAACGCGAAGACTAGGGTGGACAAGGTGCATCCCTGTCTTGTGCCACGCTGCAGCGGAAATATACGCGATCTTTCACCGTTGACCACTACCTGCGCCTGCGGTGCTCTGTATAGGAGGCTGAGCCAAGGTATAAATCGCGGTCCGAATCCCATTTGTTTGAGCACCGCCACCATGTGAGACCACTCAACGGTGTCAAAGGCCATCCGAGCGTCTAGGGATAGGACCACAGCATCTTCTCTGATTCTGTGGGCATGTCCCAAGACACCATGCCGGCGCCTGAGGTTCAGGGCGGTGTTGCGTCCTGGCATAAATCTGGATTGGTCCGGGTGGACCAGGGCCGGGAGTAAAGAGAGAAGCCGCTGCGCCAATAGTTTCACAATAATTTTTGCTTCTGCATTCAGCAATGTAATTGGCCGGTGTACTGTTGGGCCTCAGGCCCACATAGTGATAAAGGACGGACACAGACACTCTGCAGGGTGGTGTAATAACTGCCTAGGGCATGAGGGCTCGGCCCCTTTTATTGGTAGGGTCACCTGACTGGTGACGCCTGTGGTGGATGGGTGTGAAGTGTGTATTACATCACTGGTGGAACACTAGAGCGTGCCTAGCTAGACACTACATCCCCCCCCCACCTTTAATGAAAAGAAAAAATAACAGTCCAACCTGGAACAAAATAAACAAACAACGGATAGTACTGAATCAGTTTCTTCAGGCCATCAGCCAGGCGGTGCTGGAGCCTTGGACGGCATGGTCATGATGTTTTTGTTGGCCGTGGCAAGGTGTTTAGGCCGGTCTGGTCTCGCAGCATCGAAGTCCCGCTGGGCTGCCCTGGAGCCGTGTGGACCGTGAGTGTGCTCTACTTCGGGTTGCTGCAGGTTGACAGTGGCACACAGACGGGTCCTGGGTGGCTCGCCTCGTGGAACTCCGGTGATTGTTCTTCAGTTGGGCCGCAGGCGGCGGTCTGATTTTGTGGAGCGAGGACTGGAAGGGCTTCACATTTTGCCTTTATCTTGCTGAGGCTGTCCATCACCCGTGGCATCTGCGGTGAGATGCAGGGATGTCATGTGACTCGGGCCGCCGATGTTTGGGACTGACTAGTCGGGCGGGGAAGCATTGGAGAGATACTCGCTTCGCGCTAGTTGCGGCTTGCGTTTGGTTCTTCTCCGTGGGCTGTCTCCCGGGACGTCGATCTGGCGAGTGGCTGTCTGGTGTCTCGGGGTGCGCTCATATTGTGGTGATATGAGCCCCCTGCCCTGTCGCTCTGTTCCTTTTCTCCTGCACGCCCGTGACGGTTATCTGCCCTGTGGCACTTAGTCGCTGTTCCTTCTCCCTTCGTGGAGTGGCTGGCGTTATGCCACTCTCTTCTCCTCCATTCGATCAGGATCCCACGTGGAGGTGATATCCTGCCAGACGTCTCATGTTGACGTCACATGGACACCTCGCTGGCTTCGTCGTCGTCCAGACAGTTTCACCTTCCCTGTGGGCCTATCTCAGGTCTGTCCTGTCAGTAGGACTTGTACTTCCTCTTGGGGACTTTCGTTGCAACCATCTCTGTGAGAAGGTCTTGCTCTTCTGCCCTCTTTGGAGTCTTCTTCAATTCTGCCCTCTTCGGGGTCTTCTTTGATTCTGCCCTCTTCGGGGTCTTCTTCGATTCTGCCCTCTTCGGGGTCTTCTTCAATTCTGCCCTCTTCGGGGTCTTCTTCAATTCTGCCCTCCTCGGGTCTTCTTCGATTCTGCCCTCTTCGGGGTCTTCTTCAATTCTGCCCTCTTCGGGGTCTTCTTCAATTCTGCCCTCCTCGGTTCTTCTTCACTTCTGCCCTCTTCAGGGCGTCTGTGCTTCTGGTGGTCTAACTGACCACTTCTTCAACCTCTTTCTGGTCGCCTCTGCTTGGCGCACTTCCTATTTGCGCTCTTCGTTTTCTTCACTGGGTGCACTTGCTGCACATTCTAGTCCTGTGCTGTTGCTCATCTGCTAGGTGCTGTGCTCTCCTTTCCGATGTCTACACGTGGCTCTGACTCTCCTTTGCTCGTCCCGGCCTGGCGGTCTTGGCTGTGTGGTGGCAACGGGTTGCTATCTTTTCCTCCAATTTTTCTGCATTGCTTGCGTGATGCCTGCAACTCTCAGCCCTCTTTTTGTCATCTGGTGGAGAGGTGTGAGTGCCTCACTACTGGTACTGGTTTCAGGCTGTGACAGACAGTCCTTTACTTCCAGGCATCTGCTTTCAGTCTTTACCTTCAGTGAGCGTGGTACCGTGCAACAGCCACTAGATGGCAGTGTTGCTTCTCCTGTCCAACTAGCCTCGGCAGTGTTTCTCTGCAGGCCTCGTAATTGTGAGGAGGTGTGAGCAGCTTCACACACGCTGCAGGCTTTGCTCCTTTGTTCTCGCGGCCGCCCCCGCTGCCATCCTGCAATCTCCCGCTCGGCTGCACTGGGACCACGCAGCAGGCCCGTGCGGCACACTCTCCTGCGCTTGCTGGCCGCGCACACGCCCCCTCTCTAGCCAAAGGCACCGTCACCTCCAGCCGCTTTCCTGCGCATGCACGCTGTCGGAGACTCCACCTGCCCAGGAGCCTCCAAGGACCCAGACAGTCAGCTGGATCTCTACGGAGACCTCTGTCTTCCCTACGGTGAGTGCCCTGTTCCACTCCGTCTATTCCTGTTGGGAGTCGGGCCTCGCTGCCACGCGTCTTTCGCCTTGCGCTCACAGCGGCTCACTCTCTTCTTCGTGGGGGCTCACCTTCTTCCTCAGACGCGGGGTGGGCTCCCGCGGACCTCCAGCTGTTCGGGGTTTTTCTTGTGGGCCGGTGGCAGAGGCATCATTCGCACGCTTCTTTGTCTGCAGTCGCCGGCTTTCTTCGCACCGGATGGCGCCGCAGCAGGCTCTTTAATGCAGGGTGGGCTCCCGCTCGGCTCTTTCACCCCCAGGGCTCTTCACACGCCCCGCGGTTTATCGGGCGCATCCAGCGCCTCTTCACAGGGAGTGCATTCGATGCATACACATCAGGTGCGGGGTGGGCTCCCGATCACCTATTTTCCTCGGGCCCTTCTCATGCCCGCAAGCCTCTGGGTGCGCCGATCAACTAGGCACGCACTGGCCCATCCCACCCTCGTCGCCAGTGTACTGTTGGGCCTCAGGCCCACATAGTGATAAAGGACGGACACAGACACTCTGCAGGGTGGTGTAATAACTGCCTAGGGCATGAGCGCCCGGCCCCTTTTATTGGTAGGGTCACCTGACTGGTGACGCCTGTCGTGGGTGGGTGTGAAGTGTGTATTACATCACTGGTGGAACACTAGAGCGTGCCTAGCTAGACACTACAGCCGGTATGACGTACATTGGTCCCTCGGCCTTCCCTCTTTGCTGCTGGGTGGAAGTTTGTGGCTCCATGCAGATTCCAGAGGTTTCCATCACAGAAATGTGAGGAAAATGTGTTTGTTTAGTCAAAGTATGAGGTTTGCAATGGATTCTGGGTAAAACAACCTGGTGAGAGCCACACAAGTCACCCAATCCTGGATTCCTCCAGGTATCGAATTTAAAAAAATGTGCCCCCTGAGTTAGGGCCCAAAATCCACAGCTACCCACTTTGTAAAAAACTGGCCAGTTTTGAGTGGAAAAAAGCAATGTAGCCATGTTGCTTTTTGGGCCGTTTACTGTCGCAGGCACTAGGCCTACCCATACAAGTGAGGTACCATTTGTGTCAGGAGGCCTGTGGGAGCATAGAATAGTACAATATTTATGACCAATTGGATTTCGCTGCATTTATACCTTCCAAATGTAAGCTAGTGTGTAAGAAAGAAGTCAGGACCAAAAATATCCCCTATACTAACCCTCCTTGCCTACCTCACTTTCATAGTTCGAGGACAGACCCTCTCTGGTCTAAAGGTGCTGAGTCACACTCCAGTAGTACCGATTTCACAGCTGCGCAGGGAGAGGATTACTACGGGCGGCGGTTTTACCTGACAAATGTTTGACTACAGGGAGCCGCAACCGCTCCCACGTTATTTCGAGCTTCAACAGCTGTGATCTTTTTGGTCCTGACGAAACCCATAAAGAAACAGGAAATGGCTGAAACATGTTGACAGACATGCAGACAGGAGGGGTGAGGGACCACTAATCAACCCTATCACCACTATCTGCATTCTCTTTTACCCTTGACCGGGAAGTCCAGGAATAAAGTATTAATGTGGACATTCCTGAGCCAGTTTTAAACTCTATATTCTGCATTTATCTTTCTTCCTTGATCCCTACAATGATATGTTTGTATTGTCTTCCCCCTCCCTAGAGCTCCACCCCAAGCGTTGGTTTGCTCAGGGGTGTTGTAGCAAGCCCTATGATGAACCATGCCACAAAACTGTGGGTGAGGGCAGTTTTTCAAACAAATAATGTTTGCCACTTAAGCATAAAGCATAATTTTCCATACTCCTTCTTCTTAGTTTTGTTTTGTGATCAGTAATGTAGGTCGAGGTAGGAGCCTTTCCCTCTTTGCCCTTAATTGAGTGTGATATACCTGTCAACTCACCCACATTTATCGTTTGGCACAGTTTTTTTCACATTTCTGACAAACAAAATGCTTCCACAGACTTTAATGTGCTCACCTACTTTTCAAAACTTTCACCCTCCCCAAAAGTGTACATTCTCCATTCATCTTAATATCTGGTTGGAATAGACATGTTGTCAGCTTACGAAGAATTTACATTGGCTTAAAGCCTGCCGTTGCTTACCATTGGCTGTCTTTATTGCCACTCTCATTTGCCTGCCTCTTATTCAGTGGCTTGCCCGGTCCATCTTGTGTTTGTTGCCCCACTGTAGCATATCCTCTTTTCTTTGTTTCCTTCCACTTCTCACTTTACTCACTTTTAGGGAACTAATTTTTTCTTTTTGATTAAGCACTCTGTGAGAGTGCATGTGTTTTCCAGCTCTTTCCCTCATGTGTGATGTGCTCCCTCCAAACGCCCCACTCCCCATACTGTGTTTCTCTTGTGTACTCCCTACCTCACATTCTGTGGTGTTCTGTCACTTGCGTGCTTCTCTACTGGCTGCCTGTGTTGCTGTTAGAGTTGTGTACTGCTTGCTCTTTTGTCCGTTCACCTCCCACCCTCCATGACGAGAGATTTGCACCATAAGGACTCTGTGTGTAAATTTATCCTCGAGCACCAAAGATTCACAGGATGCTTCACAACTGCAGCAGGCTGTCAGGATATTGTCTTGTGAGCACAGAACCTTATTGTACAGCCAATGCTTATATGTTCCTTGAGGCACATGCATGCCGTTTTGTTGCTCCTAGAGATATTCTGAAGTGCAGAAGTGGTTTTGATGCATTGCGATCTAAGATACTCTATATATATATATATATATATATAAAACTATTTTAGTTAAACCTCGGCAGCATTGATGAAGTTCGCAATGAACGAAACGCGTCTGCATATTGCCGCAATAAAGGATTTGTTTGCAGTTTCCCCTGGAGTCTCGTTGGTGTTCCCCTCCTTGCAGGTGTCAGGGGGATTGGCTTTTATATATATATATATATATATATAATTATATATATTTTTTCATTAGTTCTGCTTAACAAATGTTCATATTACTTATGATTATATAATTCTATATTGAACATGTTTATAGGTCCCTACATAAATAAGTAAATTCTTATTAAAACTATTCATCTACAACTGCTTCACTATTGAATAAAATATATCTCAAAACAATACCCTTTCAGGCATAGAGTGACGCATAAATTATGCAAAAAAGAAGCAGAGAACTCTGGGTAGTTCTCACGTTTAGGTGAAAAGCAGATCCTGTATAGAGCACTCTCAACACCAGCGACACTCTAGATCTGCTCACCTCAAATGCCTGCTTTGCTATCAAAGTCTTTAAGCATAGGATTAGCAGTGCCATCCACGCCGAGATAGAAAGGGACCAAGGGCCATATGTAGGTAACATACCATTTACCGATTCATAAATACCGAATTTTACCGAATCGGTATTTATGAATCGGTAAATAGTATGTAGGTAAACATTCGGTAAAAATTACCGATTCGGTAAAATTCGGTAAATGGATACCGAATCCACAATACCGGCCGGAATCATGCATCGGTATTTACCGAATCGGTAAATACCGAGGTGGTATTTACCGATTCGGTAAATACCGAATCGGAGTTCACCGAATCGGTAATACAAATATACATCACATGATGAATCAGCCAATCCTGTGCAAGGCCAACCCCACCCAACCAGGAAGTGGCCACACCCAGGCAGGTGCACACAAGTGCACACAATCAACAGATCCTGGAGAGGCTGGTAGTGCAGAGCAGAGCAAGGGAGCCAGTGCCTGATTGTGAACCTCAAACTGACAATGTCCAGCCAGGAGACAGAGAGAGATGGAGGGGAAAGGAGGAGAAAACTAAAATTCAGCCCAAAGGAACTGCAGGTACTAGTGGAGGAGGTGGTCAAGCAGCACCAGAAGCTGTTCGGGAAGCAGTCCCTGCAAGTGCCTGAGTCGGAGAAAAGGAAGATCTGGCTGGGAATCCAGGCGCAGGTCAATGCAATAGAAGTGACCCCCCGGGACATCGACGTCCTGAAGAAGCGGTGGTACGACCTCCGTATCGTCACAAAGAGGAAGTTGGGGGAACGGCAGAAAGAGGCCAGCCGGACAGGAGGGGGAAGGAACAGGGCACCTGCCCTGACAGAACTTGAGGAGATGGTGGAGACAACTATTGAGCCCGAGAGTGTCGTGGGCATTGGGGATGCAGACAGCTCTGCCAAAGGCGCCACCAAACAAGGTAAGACGCATGCACAGCAATGTGGCCCCCCCCTACCCCTATCCTAACTCCCCAAATGGGCAATGAGAATCCCACTCCAGTACAGGTGTTGGTGCATACTAGCAATGCGTTATGGGAGATGTAGTCCCTGAAACCCCAAACATGAGACGAATAGCACAGAACAACAAGGCATGTTACACACATTAGCAAGAAGCAGGCAGAGGACAATGAGATACTGTTTCAGAAATGTATTGTGATGCTAGCAATGCTGTGCTTCAGGTACACTTAGCTGATGTTGCATTTTTGTCCACAGGCGATACTTTGCGCAGAACTGCCCATGAGAAGGGAGAGAGGGCACACCGGAAGGACAGCTCTAAGAAGGCCACCACAAGTTCTGGGCAGGGATCAGGACCACAGGCAGCCTCACCACCACAGCCAGCCTCACCACCACAGCCAGCCTCACCACCCCAGCCAGCATCGCCACCCCAGCCAGCATCGCCACTCCTGCTGGAGTCACCGCCATCATCACCACCTGCATTGCTCAGGTCAAGGAGGCGTGCTGCTGCCAGGTTGAATGTATCGGAGTCCTCATCTGAAGACTCGAGGGGGGCGGAAACATCCACTGTGCCCCTGGATGTTAGCCATGCCTGTGTGCCCTCCGCCTCTGAGGGAGCACACACAGGTGCCAGACGTCGCCGCAGGGCTCAAGTGCAAAGTCCACCTCCACAAGGTGAGAGCCATGGAGTCTTCTCTGGGCTTGAGGCCACCATGGTAAAAATACAGCGCCTACAAGCAAAGGCAATGATGTCGGTACAGCGCCAAATGCGGGGCCTCAATGATACTTTTGTTAAAATGGACAGGAGCATCAGCGCTATGGCTGAGGGAATGGTTGAGATGGCTGCGGGCATGCGGGACATGTCCCAGTCCGTCATGCTGCTGTGCTCGAAGATTGATGAGGACAGGGCAGCATGGCGCCGGGAACGTCAGAGGAAAGACCACCACACAAGGGCAGTGAACCGGCTGGCAACTGCCACTTCGCTGCTCTGCAGGCGCTCGGTGGCAATGCAGGAGGGCCTTGCGCACTGCAGCACTGACGTGTCAAGGGGGATGGTGAGGGTCACCAGTGCACTAGAAGTGCTGCTCACCAGCCAGTCTGCCACAACTGGTGCTGTGGATGCTGGGGACAGCGAAGACACCACCAGCAGGAGCAGCATTACCCCCCCAGTCCCAGACACACGGAGGAGCAGCAGGTGGCATGGGGCTGCCACTGGTCCCACAGCCAGTGAGGACGTACACTCAATGGCATCCCGCACTGGAGTGCGTGGGCGCAGACACTAATGCTGCACACAATAGCATGAGACAATTGGGTGAAGTAACCCTTGACTCACAAATAGTGATTGCACAATATTGATGGGGCAGGTTTTCCTTTGTGTTGTGACGTAGTGCCGCATGATTAAACTACGTCATGGCATCCAACTACTGGCTGTGTTCCCTTCCTTACTCAGAAATAGTTGCATGTGATCTCTGCCCGTCTCTCTCTCCCATCTGTTGCTGTTGCCACTCCTGCTGCGTTGGCCTCTGGCTGTGCAGACTCATCATCATTGTCCTCACAATCAGTTATTTCCACCTCTGTACCTCTCTTCGTGGCAAGGTTGTGCAGCATTGCACAAGTGGCAATGATCTTGCAGCAGATGATGGGTGTGTACTGGCGTGCGCCTCCGCTTTTGTGGAGGCAGCGGAACCTGCTTTTCAATAGTCCAAACGTGCGCTCCACAACGTTGCGTGTAGATTTGTGTGCCACATTATATCGTCTTTCACTCAGGGTTGATGGGTGTAGGTAGGGAGTGAGGATGAATGACCGCACGGCATATGCACTATCGCCTAGGTGAGTAAGAGAGTAGCGTTAGTCACATGCCTCAATACACAATCATATGCAATCAGTATTAGGGAGCGTCACAGTGTATTACCTAGCAGGTATCCTTCTCCAAATTCTCCGGCAACCAGGCGTGTGTAGAACCCACTGTTCTGGAAGATGTAGGAGCCGTGGGTGCTCCCAGGAAATTTAGCCACGATATCAGTGATTATGTTGCCTGCATCGCAGATTACCTGCACATTTATGGAGTGGGTGGACTTTCTGTTCCTGTAGATGTGCTCAGTGGCTGCTGGTGAGCAGATTGGAATGTGTGTGCCATCAATACAGCCTATGACATGCGGGAACTGTGCCATCTGGTAAAAGTCTGTCTTGGTTTTGTGCAGTTCAGCTTGTGTGTTTGGGAAGCTGATGTAGTGTTGCATTCTCTGCATCATGGCATCCAGGAACTTCCTGAAGAAACGGGACAGGCAACTCTGGGATACCCCGCCTACCGCAGCTATCACCCCCTGGTAACTGCCAGATGCAAGTAGATGTAGGCTACAGAGAACCTGCACATGTGGTGGTATGGCATGCGCCCTTGTTGTTGGCTGGTCCAGGAGTGGGTGCAGGTCCCTTATCAGGTCCATGATGGTTTGTGGGTGTAGCCTGTACCTTTCATGTATCTCTGCCTCAGTCTGTTGAAAGAGTGTGATGCGCTGTCTGTAAATGCGTTCCTCCCGTCTCCAAATCCTCAGACCTGCTGCCTGTAGACGTAGCCGCCTTGCAATCACATACAGAGCGGCCATGGTGTCCACGCTGTTGCATTTTGGGATTGCTTATATGCACTGTTGCTGATTACCACCTGCTTTCATTCTGTGTTAATTACCGACTCTTAAATACCGAATTTCATGGATTTCTTAAATACCGAATTTACCTACATCTCTTTTCTCGTTTTACCACTTCATAGTTACCGAATCGGAAAATATGTATTCGGTAAATATGAATCGGTAATTTAGAAATCGGTAAATATGAATCGGTATTTACCGATTCATATTTACCGAAACCTTCTTTTTGGCCTCCTACATCTCACTTGACTAAATACCGGTCGGTAACGGGATATTTACCGAATTTCGGCCGTTACCGACCGGTATTTAGCTACCTACATATGGCCCCAAGTGCTCCGCTACCCAAACTGGAAAAGCTTGTTTATTTATAACAAAAAGCATCCTTCCTCCAAGCCGAGACCTTAGTCAGGCTGCCATTGTTTATGATCTATTGACAGCTGTGTTGTCAAATAACAAAAAACTGCATTTGCACAATGTATGATCTGACTTTGTAAAGGATGTTCAAGGTGTCATGATAGTGTTATTATGAAGTGGAATTTGTAAGCAATGTAGTTTCAGAGAAACAAATACTACACTGCCACACACGCAAATGTGTGTAAAAAGTAATCCTGTGAAAGAGAAGGCAACTTAGGAAACATGTACATGTTTAAAATGGCAGTGCTTCTACCATGGCCTAACTAAGACACGACACCACCCACATGTGTCCTGTGCGGTCAGTAACTCATCCATCCGAGGCAGAACCCACCATAAGAGTGCTAGTAAATAACATGCCCTATAACTTCCCAATTGACACAGGGTCAACAAAATCCTGCCTGAAAGAAGGGATCCTCCCCCTATCCAAAGACTCTTTGGACACATAGGGGTTCTCGGGTACAATTATGAGAGTCCCTGTCGCAAAACCCCTAGAGTTGGATGTGGGGGCCAGCCGTGTAAAGGGACAATTGCTATATCATCCCTCCTCACCAACTAATCTCTCTGGAAAAAACTTAATGGCCAAACTATACATGGCCATTAATTTCTTGGAAGATGGGTCAATGACCTGCTCGACCCCTGGGGTTTTTCCATTATGATTCTTGTCCTTAAACTGTCCCCAACCAACAGATGGGCCGATGAGGGACTTGTCCACCGACCTGACTGCCTTCACTAATGCTCTCCTCACAATTATAGCCAACACACCCCAACTTGCTGGGGCAGAAGTTACAACTACCCCACAAATATTTGTTCCGAAGGGAAGTACATCATGACTTGGAACCCCGATAGGAGGTACTGTTTTGCTTGGAGGCCATTGAAATACAGCCTGGTTATGGGGTCTTACTGGCCACTGACCAAGCGAACGTGATGTGGGCGTATATCATCTTCATTACCCTGGTTGCAGTGTTCGGGATGTAACAGATGATCAGTTGTTAGAATGCCAGTGGGCCTCTGAAATTGATTTCAAAGATGCAATCAAGATTAGGGTAGAACTACAGAATGGCATCCCGCTGCACATGACAGTATTGACCACAGGGCTGGAGCAACACTTGTCAGCAGTGCCGCCCCAATAAGGAGCCCTATGATTTAGGTCTCATCAATACCGCCGACCCACCATAAGGAGAACGTTGCGGGAAAGGGCCATCTTACCTCGAGTGCGTCAGTACCCGCTCTCCAAAAAAGCTGACGAGGGTATAGCGCCCACAATCTAGGAACTAATCAATCAGGGGGTCATCCATGTGGGAGCATCTCCCTGCAACACGCTGATCTTCCCAGTCAGAAAGACTAAAGGGGGGACCTGGCGCCTAGTATAGGACCTGTGCCCCCTTAATGACATTGTGGTCCCAGAATTCCCGGTAGTGCCAGACCCCTCCATTATCCTAACTAATATTCCCACTGACGCCACCCACTCCTTTGTGATAGATGTCAAGAATGGGTTCTTTAGTATCCTGCTCCACCCTGCCAGTCTGTACCTGACTGTGTTCACATTTCGAGGGATTAAGCTGCTGTACTGCAGACTACCACCAGGGTATTGTGAGTCGCCCAGTATCTTCAATTGAATACTGAGGAAGGATCTCGCTAACTTCCATTCAAGCAGAACCCTGATACAGTGCGCAGGCAACATTTTGATGTGCAGCCCCTCTGAAAACATATGTCGCCAGGACACAATAGCCCTCCTCGCTGCACTTGCCAAGAGGGGCTACAAAGTAGAGAAGGGAAAGATGCAGATTGTGCAGCAGGAGGTTAAGTATTGAGCCAACTAATCTCTGTGGCTGGCCAACGGGTGCACTAGAGTGTGCAGACTCGATCAGGGCTATGCCACCATGTGAGAAAGTGCCATCTTTCTTGCATGGTATGCCCCCACTTTTTGCTGAATTGCTGAATGTACTTTGACTGAGGGTGCCCTGGACTCCTGCCAATCAGGTGCCCAGGGCCTATGTTCCTTCCCTAAAACCTAACACCCCAAATTGGCAAATCCTGGCCACATGTCAGCCCCTGGTAAATGGTACCCTAGGTACCCAGGGCCTTGTGACCAGGGAAGGCCTCTAAGGTCTGCAGCACTTATTGTGCCACCCTTAGAGGCCCTGTACCCTAACACAAACACACTGCCCTTGCAGGCTGAGTGTCTGGGTACAAGACAAAACAAAGTGTTGACATGGCACACATCCCTGTGTGCCATGCCCACAACCTACACTGCCCTGGCATACATCAGCCACCCCTCTAGCTGGGTGCCCTATGCCAGTGATGTGGGCACAGGAGCATGAGCCCTGTGCCCCTACAGTACCCAGGTCAATTCCTGGGCACTGTAAGTGCAGTGCTGCCATTTAAGAGTATATGGTGCTGAGAGCTCGTCAAACACGAACTCCACAGCACCATAATGGCAACACTGAAGACTGAGAAGTTTGGTATCAAACTTCTCAGCACATTAAACCTGCACTGATGCCAGTGTGGGATTTAATGTACAAAGCACTACAGAGGGCATCTTAGAGATGCCCCCTGAAACCTAACCTACAATCCACGTCTTGTCTGGGAGGCTGCCTAGGCTGCCACACAGCAGACATGTTGCTGGACCCCTGGGTGGAGAGCCCCTGCTCTCCTGGGCCTGCAACAATGCACATCCTGGGCGAGGTGCAAGGTCTCCTCCCCCAGGATGGGCAGGGGGAAGCTTCAAAGGCATGCCGCCTTTGTGAGCTTCTCCAGGCCACTTGCTGTACCCAGCAAACTGGCACCCACCGGTTCTGATCCCCACTCTGGCGGGAAGACTTCGCCGGAAACCCCAAGTAAGGACAGGGGATGTGCCAGACTCTGCCAACCCCACCCCTCAGGTGGGGGAGGCGAGGTGAAACACATCTCCGGGCTCTCGCCATCTTGAAGATGGGAAGCCCTGCCCAATCAGGACTAGGCTACTGCCCCCTCCCACAGGAGAGTGGCAGGATAGGGGGTGTACCCACCCAAGGGCAGGTACCTACCTGCTCCTGCTAAATCCCGGCACCTCTTGTGGCCAGAAACCTCACAAACCCCGGAGGACCTGGCTACCTTGCGACTCTGAGCATCTGGGACTCCCATGAGCAGTGGCTCTGCTCAAAGCAAGTTTCTAACCCCTGGCATCAGCCTGGAACCGCGAACCCTGCACACTCTGCACCCGCCAAGCCTGGCCTGTGCCGGAGTGGACAAAGACCCCGAGGACGTCCCCCCGGCGACTGTGACCCCGAATCCAGCACCCAAGGACTCACCTTGACGCTCCTGACGACGCCTGCAGCCTCAGAACCAGGGACCCCCCCAACCGCGATCAACACAGGGTAAGATTTCCCGACATCAAAAGGCACCCCTGTACCTGGCGCCCTGCGGCCCCCTGAGCCCGACTCCTGGGTACCTACCTATCCTCCAACTACTTAACTTACCTCTCGAAGTGGTGGTGGCACCTGAAGAATCTTCGTCCCGAGCTTGCAGCCTTTGTTCGCCCTGGAGCTTTCCCATTGAAAACCATTGAGCGCCCGAAGGCTCGAAAGCACCCTACAACCAGCCGCCCGAGTGGCCCTGGCAGTGTAACTTCTACTCCTACCTACTTCCCCATTTGCCCTGAGCAAGTGACCAGGAGCCCAGCTCCCACAGCCACATGGACTGCTAGTCAGCAGCCACCAACCAAGGCCCCCCTGTCTCCCATAGAATAACATTGGGCCTAACTCACTCTGCACTAAGCCGCCCCAGTGCCGCTGAGGTTGAAACAACTGTACCAACCTGACCCTGGGAGACCCCTGAGTCTGTGCCCAGAACCTTAACTTTGCCAGTCGAGTACTTACCCAAATGCCGATAACCCAATTTTCTTCCATAGGGTAACATTGACTGGTATCTTCTGAAATTTCTTTTAAGTGTGGAGTTTCTAAAACTTAAAATATTCACCTAAAATCAACCGAGTAACGAAAACTGAAATACTCACCTGATATTAGGAGAGATCCCAGTGCTGGATCTTGGTGCCCAGCACTGACCCTGAAAAGTACTCACAACCGTACTTACCACTAACCCAATTTTCTTCCATAGGAAATCATTGACTGTTTTTCTGTGAAATTTCATCTGTGTTGATTTTTGCAAACTACAAATATTCTTTACAAATCGTACCAGAGGGGGTGTGGCTAGCTGCCGGACAAGATGGCCGCAGCCTGAAGGAGCTCCGGGGGTCAGGCTGACTTCCCCGCCATCCGATCACTAATCCACACTTTAAAGTGAGTGCAAAGTCCAAGCGTATGACGCCGGAACAAAGCGGCACCAATCGGTGAAATTTGGATGTCTCCCCATGACCTGTAGTGCAGCCATCGCCGCGCCGTTTGCTGGGGCCTGTATCCTCGACTGAAGCCGGGGCCTCGATTTTGGAGGTGCGGCCCGAGCGCTGGGTGTGAGACCCGGGGTCGCCGAGGGGGAAGTGCCGGAAGCCCGGAAACGCGGAGGAGGAGCCGAGTAGCGAAGCGGACCAGACTAAGGAAGACCCGGGGGAAATGCCCGGAGCCCGAATGCCACAGTGAGAGCCCTGATTCCAGGCTAAACGGTCGCGCGTCTGCGGCGCTGCCACATCGAAGCAGTGAGTGAAGAGCAGCGAGATCAGCGAGAACCTGCAGCGAAGCGGCGCACGTGAAGTTGAATGATGCTGTAATGTTTGCCTAAATTGGGCAGTGGACGGCGTAGGGTCCCGGACTGGCACCTGAGACGATCTGATTTGGCACTGTGCTGAGTGCCCGCGCTGCCTCCGAGTGCCAGGTGGAGTGGCGGTGACCTGAGGAGAGGCGACACACCGCACCCTTTATGGTGAAGTGCGCGGCCAAGAGAGATGCACGGACGCAAGCAGCTGTAAGTGTCTCGGGGTGCTGGTGGGTGACTTGAAGGTGTGCATACCAACGTGCATCCTACTAATAAGAAGTGCCAGCGTCTGAGAAGTGACAACGCCTCGAGTTTAGCGGTGTGTGTAAAATCGGTCCCGAGGCCCTACGCTCTGTCCCTTGGACTAAAGTGCAAAACGGCATCTAAAAAGACTGATCTCCGGCCCTACAATGAGCGGCAAAGGGAATAGGGTGCACCAACAAAGGAAGCTAGACAAATATGCTTATGCTAAGGACGCTCACCCGCTGACAGAACACGCCGGTCGTACGGAGAGGGCCTCTGATGACGCTGGACCGCCTAAAGTGACATTGGAGGATATCATGGCCGCCCTTAATAATGTGCAGACGACAGTGGGGTCTATTTCCACAGATGTGACGTTCCTCAGAGCTGACTTCCAGAAAATGTCCGCCAGAGTCACGGAGGTTGAACAAGTGACAGCTACCCTGGTGAAAGACTCTAGCTTCCTGCTCCAAAAAGTGTCGCAACTGGAGGCCGAAAACAAGCGCATGGCTGAGAGGCTTGATGACCAGGAAGGGCGGTCCCGCCGCAACAACGTGTGTATCACGGGCATTCCTGAGAGTGAGGGGAGCCCGGCCGTGGCTCTCTACGTGGAAAACCTCATAAAAACTGGACTGCAACCCAGGGGACTCTCTGCCTTTTTTTCTGTGGAGCGGGCGCACAGGGTGCCCGGGGGCAGGCCTAAGATCGGGGCTCCCCCCCGGCCGGTCCTGGCCCGCGTCTTTAACTTTCGAGATAGAGATGCCATTCTCGAGACGGCCCGAGTAGCGCCGCCCCTGCGTATACAGAATTCGTTGGTGTCCTTCTTTCCGGACTACACGGCGGCTGTGTCGGCGCGCCGAAGAAGCTTCTTAGAAGTAAAAAAGAGGCTGAGAGCCCGAGAACTATCTTACTCCATGATATTTCCACCCAGGCTTCGAGTGGTGGCGGATGGGAAGACATGGTTTTTCGAATCGCCTGAGGAAGCTCACGAATGGGTTGAGGGGTGGCAGCAGGTGAACAACTCAGGACGCTCAGACAAACGAAGGCGACCTCCTGGAGGGATGGAGGGCCCCACTGACCGTGACTGTAACGTGGAGGATGCGAACCGGCTACATGAAGAGGCTTAATCAGGAGGCGCTATGCGTCCACTCTTTCTTACAAGGTGCAGGGTAAAGGGGAATGATTGCTGGGTTGAGCGGTGCCTGTTCAATTACACTGCAGCATCGGAACATTTGGACGCTCAAACTGGGGATGTTTTTGGTCTTCCTCGGACCTCCCGCTCCTTACACACAAGTAATGTATCGGGGTTTGGGTTCTAAGCACTCTGCTGAGTTGGGGTGGCGGGCAGTTTGGAGTCCATATGGCAGGGAGGCAGGGAGGGGGTTGGGGGGAGATGGGTTTGTTTTTAAGGTTTTTTCAACAGTTACTGTTCAAACTGAAAGTAGTGATCAAACTGCAGTACACGCACCCAATATAGAACACATGATGCGCGTCGATACTTTCGCGCTGTCAATTACCTTCAGCACCAAGCGCTATAATGTCTGATACTAGAGAAGGGGCGCCTGCGGCGAGTTCCTTCACTCCGATACCACCTCTCTCCCTACTCACGTGGAACGTGCGTGGCTTGGGAGACAAAATTAAACGCGGTTTGGTCCTGCATAGTCTTAAGAGGTGTGCCTCGGCGGTTGTCTTACTACAGAAAACCCATCTTACCAACACCACTAGTAACGCAATGGACCGGTGGGGATACAAAATGGTGGCACACTCGGAATTTACCTCGGGTTCTAGGGGGTTAGGCATACTGGTGCGGAAGCAATACCCGTTAATTATACATAAACATAAAACTGACGGGTCGGGAAGATTTGCGGCGATTGCCACCCAATGAGAGGGACACCCCCTTAACATAGTCTCCGTTTACATTCCTCCTGCAATGCACGCCACCGCGTTACCGGCACTTAGTGAGTTTCTCCTTGACCTGCCAGAGGGAGAACTGATCCTTGGCGGAGATTTTACTGCAGTTGTAAACGAATCACTTGATAGATACCCTAAGCGAGTGGGTAGTGCGGGAATGTCCCGCTTCGGAAGCTTTGTCGAAGCACTGGGGCTGTCAGACTTATGGAGGCTAAATCACCCAACAACACAACAGTACACATACCACTCTGGGCTGCACAACAGTCTCACTAGGATAGACTACTTCCTGGGTTCCGCTGGTAGTCTTAGAAACATAGACAGCATAGAGATCAGACCCAGGGGTATATCCGACCACTCTCTGCTGCTCCTGCAATACACATGTTACCGCCTCGCGCGTCGTCGTATCCCCTCAATACACCCCGGCTATCTCCAGGTCCCCGCGATCCGCAAGGCAATTACGAAGACAACAAACCTCTACTTTACAGAAAAGGCCCCCTCTGTTGCCTCACCGACAATTTTGTGGGAGGCATATAAAACAGTCCTCAGAGGACAGGCTATCACTACCACAGCAGCGCACAATCGAGCAAATCAGGCAGAATTGCAGTCGATCGAGCAAGAGCTGCACACGGCAGAGGCCCAGCAGGCCCGAGACCCCTCTCCTGCGTCCGCCTCTGTCCTGCAGGCTGCACAGGCCAGATATAGGGCGTACCTCACGGAGTACTCAAAGCAACAGCTGATAGCCAGGCGGCACAAGATATATAACCTTGGTGATAAGACTGGGAAGCTCCTGGCATGGCTTGATAGACGGGATAGGGGAGCCAGATGGATAGCACAACTTAAATCTGAGGAGGGCTAGATAATAACTGAACCATGCGCGATAGTGCACGCTCTTGCGCGCCATTTCCAAACAGTCTATTCCTCCACCTCCTCCATGACAGTGGAAGAAGCGCGAACGTATGTGAAAGATTTAGCAATGCCCCGACTTACCCCGGAGGCGGTGAGTGCCCTGGAAGCTGACATCACAGTAGAAGAGGTACAAATGGCAATCGGAGCACTGCAATCTGGTAAAGCGGTGGGACCGAACGGCATACCGATCGAGCTCTATAAGCGAACAGCTGGGACTGTCGCCCCCCATTTGCTTAACATGTTTACAGACAGTCTCCGTGTGGGCGAACTCCCGCAGGATCAACGAACAGCCACCATAGTGGCTATACTGAAGCCCGGTAAACCTGCTTCTGAGTGTGCCTCCTACCGTCCTATATCGCTGCTGAATGCGGAGGTAAAGGTCCTTGCGAAACTCTTGGCGTCCAGACTAACATCACACTTGCCAGAAATTATACACCCGGATCAATCTGGTTTTATGCCCGGCAGAAGCACAACCCTCAATTTGAGGCGTTTGCATGGTGTGTTGGCTCGAGCGGGGCAATTACAGGAGCCGGCGGTGCTGCTCTCATTGGATGCGCGAATGGCATTCGACATGGTCGAATGGCCCTTCCTGTTTACAGTGCTACTGCACTTGGGCTTTGGACCCAAATTTTGTGCCTGGGTCCGGCTCCTCTATACTAAACCAATGGCCCACATTGTCGCTAGCGGGCATATGTCTGAAGACTTTCCCCTGACAGGTGGCACTCGCCAGGGATGCCGATTTGGGAAAAAGGGGGTGGTGATGGACAGAGTTTCTGAATGATGCAGAATACTCTTACCAAGTCAAGAGATCATGGTTTTAATCCATCACCGTTTTTTAGCTCACTGCACCATCCCAGCTCAGAACCTGGCTACATGCAAATTAGTCTGTACCTGTCCCAGTGCATGATGGGAACAGGGCAAACCAAACTACCAAGCCAATTCTTATACTGGGAAGGAAACAAGCTTCCGGGGACCGGTTTCTGGCATCGCAGCCTTCGTCGGCCCGGCTTGCCTGAATCCTGATGGTGCAATGAGCAAGGGACTCACGTCGGAGCATACCCTCCCACACTGAGTGTGGATAAAATCGATTTGGGAAAAAGGGGGTGGGGATGGACAGAGTTTCTGAATGATGCAGAATACTCTTACCAAGTCAAGAGATCATGGTTTTAATCCATCACCGTTTTTTAGCTCACTGCACCATCCCAGCTCAGAACCTGGCTACATGCAAATTAGTCTGTACCTGTCCCAGTGCATGATGGGAACAGGGCAAACCAAACTACCAAGCCAATTCTTATACTGGGAAGGAAACAAGCTTCCGGGGACCGGTTTCTGGCATCACAGCCTTCGTCGGCCCGGCTTGCCTGAATCCTGATGGTGCAATGAGCAAGGGACTCACGTCTGAGCATACCCTCCCACACTGAGTGTGGATAAAATCGATTTGGGAAAAAGGGGGTGGTGATGGACAGAGTTTCTGAATGATGCAGAATACTCTTACCAAGTCAAGAGATCATGGTTTTAATCCATCACCGTTTTTTAGCTCACTGCACCATCCCAGCTCAGAACCTGGCTACATGCAAATTAGTCTGTACCTGTCCCAGTGCATGATGGGAACAGGGCAAACCAAACTACCAAGCCAATTCTTATACTGGGAAGGAAACAAGCTTCCGGGGACCGGTTTCTGGCATCACAGCCTTCGTCGGCCCGGCTTGCCTGAATCCTGATGGTGCAATGAGCAAGGGACTCACGTCTGAGCATACCCTCCCACACTGAGTGTGGATAAAATCGATTTGGGAAAAAGGGGGTGGTGATGGACAGAGTTTCTGAATGATGCAGAATACTCTTACCAAGTCAAGAGATCATGGTTTTAATCCATCACCGTTTTTTAGCTCACTGCACCATCCCAGCTCAGAACCTGGCTACATGCAAATTAGTCTGTACCTGTCCCAGTGCATGATGGGAACAGGGCAAACCAAACTACCAAGCCAATTCTTATACTGGGAAGGAAACAAGCTTCCGGGGACCGGTTTCTGGCATCACAGCCTTCGTCGGCCCGGCTTGCCTGAATCCTGATGGTGCAATGAGCAAGGGACTCACGTCTGAGCATACCCTCCCACACTGAGTGTGGATAAAATCGATTTGGGAAAAAGGGGGTGGTGATGGACAGAGTTTCTGAATGATGCAGAATACTCTTACCAAGTCAAGAGATCATGGTTTTAATCCATCACCGTTTTTTAGCTCACTGCACCATCCCAGCTCAGAACCTGGCTACATGAGATGCCTCCTGTCGCCCCTGCTATTCGCCCTAGCGCTAGAGCCCTTGGCGGCATGGATACGCTGGGAGCCCATGATACGGGGACTTCAGTGGTCAAATGACTGGGAAGACCGCGTCTCCCTCTATGCGGATGATGTGTTGCTCCATCTGTCTTCCCCGAGACGCTCTATACTAACTTTACTCAACATTTGCGAAATCTTCGGAAGAGCATCCGGCTACACCATAAACTGGTCAAAATCGATAATGTATGTGCTACGCGGCCCTCATCCACGGCTCCCAGCAGACTGCCCACTCCAAACAGCGAAGGGATCATTTAAATATCTGGGTATTTACGTCACTTCAAACTCAGCAGACTTTCTAAAACACAATTTGCAACCCCCGCTAGACCGCCTCAAGCGAGACGTGCATCACTGGGGTGTGCTGCCACTAACGCTACTGGGGAAAGCTGCCCTATTTAAAATGATGGCCCTGCCTCGATTCGTGTATGTATTGGAAAACACGCCATGTCGCATACCGCCAGAATACTTCCACGCAATTGAGGCGCAGGTAACTAGCCTTATGTGGGGTGGCAGACCGCCGCGAATAGCGCAGTCCAAATTAACTCGCGGCTGGTATGATGGAGGGATAGCGCTTCCAAATACCCAACTCTATTACTGGGCGGCGCAGCTAAAAGTAGTTAATCGATGGCTTCATGCTCCGTGGACAGACCCTGCATTTAAGGCAGATAGGGACATACTAGGTGAGAGAGGTGTGTTGTCACCCCTGTATGATGGTAAACTGGCTCCAGCACTCATCGGTCCACTTAGACAGACCGTTGCCATCTGGCACGCGGCACATGCCAAGCTAGGGTGGCGTGGGGTCTTGACCCAACTCACACCTCTGTGGGACACAAAGCAACTCGGAAAGCTTAGAAGCAGCAAGGGCTTTGATAATTGGGACAACATCGGGATTTCCACGATTGGCGACATGTGGCACAAGGGTGAAATAATTACATTCGCGCGTCTTCAACAGCAATACGAGCTGGCGTCCTCCGAGTGGTTCCGATATACACAAATCAAGCATGCCTTGCTATCAAGACTAACACCTGGCACGACAGTACCTGAAGCATCGCCCTTGGAGGACAGATTATTGACGGATTATATGCCAAAAAGGGCCACATCGCTCACATACCGCAAACTGGTAAACAACCTACCGGACCCAACGGGTCCTCTCCGAGAGAAATGGTCCCGTGATGTAGGCGAATTAGACGAACCGGAATGGCGGGAGGCGCTGGCCTCGCCACGAGAGGCGGGTGTACCCTCGAGGCTCCGGCTAATACAGCTCCGTATTCTGCACCGCTCCTACTACACCAGGCACACTCTGCACAGCATAGGTAGCACAACGCATCCGTTCTGCTTGCACGGCTGCGGGGAGGTGGGCAATTTTTTCCACACCATATGGGAATGCCCCGTAAACCATGTGTACTGGAAGCAGGTGATGCGGACACTGTCGCAGTCGGGGGGAGTGTCGCTGGTGCCGGAACCTAAACGCTGCCTGCTGAATATATGGGAACCTAACGACCTCACGCGTCAGGCACAAAGTTGGGCTACGCTAGAGATTATGATAACCAAGCGCAACATAGCCCAAAAATGGGGACTAGGGGAATCGCCACAGTTAACCGCATGGGGAAACGACATGGACAAGGCCATGCTAGCTGAAAGATTGGCCTTTATTAGGCGGGGTTGCCCTCGTAAATGGAGTAAAGTATGGGGGGCATGGAATAAATTCAGAGGTGACATCTGTGACCCGCCTTCAGATCAAGATGGCGATGCCTCGGACTCCGACTGATGGGGGGAGACCCCGAAATGCGTGCGCGGGGGTGGATATTGAAGATGTATAGTTCTGTGAAAATGCTTCCTGAGGGATTGTCTCTAACAGTTGATTCTGTATTGTTCTATATTGTGAAAAACTGCATATCCAACTGTTGTTCTGTACTGCTGCTAATAAAAAATAAAAAATAAATAAAAGATAAAAAAAAATCGTACCAACTGTGAAAACGTAATTACTTACCTGTTTTAGATAGAGGTCCCAGTACTGAGCCTAGGAGCCCAGCCCTGGATTACAAAAGTAACGAGAACATACTTTACCCGTAACTTGAATTTTCTCCCATAGGGAATCATTGACTGTTTTTCTATGAAATTTCTTCTGTGTCAACTTTTAAAATAGCAAAATATTGCCTAAAAATCACAACAGTAACTAAGACGAATTTACTCACTTGTTTCCAAGAACTGTCCCAGGACTGAATCTAGGATCCAGTCCTGGAGTTAGAAAAGTAATCCTGAAAGTAATCTATTGCAAATAACTTAAAACTTCCATTGAGCTCAATGTATTATTATGTTTGAAATTGTGTTGCCTATTGCAACAACCTGTAACTATTACCTACAAAAGTCAATTGCATATTGCAAAAATATTTAACTACAGCATCTCATTCTGAGAAAGTATATTTTAATACCTATTGTTGGTTCTAAAATAAAACAACCATGTATTTTTTATATAAACCATTGGCCTAGAGTTCAGTTCTTGAGTGTGTGAGACCATTTGCTGACTGAGTGTGTACAACAAATGCTTTACACCGTCCTCTGATACTGCCTTACTGCTCGACCAAGCTACCACTTTAGAGAGTAAGGTTATATCTAACTTGTATCTCTGCCAAACCTCTGGAGACTGTGGACTCTGTACACACTGTACCTATTTGGGAACAGTATATACAGAGCCACTTTCTCACACACCACCATAAATGAAAAGGGGTATGCAAACGTTTTTAGGATTGGGTAATTACATACGGCAATGAACCTTTGACTATAGCAAACTCTTTGCCTCCCCCCCCCCCCCGGCTCCGGGCCATAAAAAAGGTGAAAGCCAGCAACGAGAAACTGACATGGACACCCAGAATGCACAAAACATTCTGTAAGCTCAAATCAGAGATAACATGCTCCAGTGTGTTAGTATCGCTCGATAATAAGAAGGAATTCCTCTTATTGAGCTACAGTGACAGGCGCGTTATGTTAGGAGTCTTGACGCAAAAGTATCCCTAGGGGCACGAACCACTTGCATACTACAGCAGGCTTTTGGATTCAGTCATGCAGGGCCACTTTCCATGTGAACAGGCGCTGGCAGCTTTCGCTGTTGACAAAAGCAGCCCCATTGTAATGGAGGCGCCCCTGACACTGTATGACGAACATTTCGTGTTTGTGGTCAAACAAAAGACCAAGAGCACTAGAGCGTGCAGACTCGATCAGGGCTATGCCACCACCATAAATGAAAAGGGGTATGCAAACGTTTTTAGGATTGGGTAATTACATACAGCAATTAATCTTTGACTATAGCAAACTCTTTGCCCCTCCCCTGGCTTTGGGCCATAAAAAAGGTGAAAGCCAGCAACGAGAAACTGACATGGACGCCCGGGATGCACGATACATTCTGTAAGCTCAAAACAGAGATAACGTGCTCCAGTGTGTTAGGATCACTCTATAATAAGAAGGAATTCTTCTTATTGAGCCATAGTGACGGGCACGTTATGTCAGCAGTCTTGATGCAAGAGTATCCCTTGGGGCACAAACCCCTTGCATACTACAGCGGGCTTTTGGATTCAGTCATGCAGGGCCACTTTCCATGTGAACAGGCGCTGGCAGCTTTCGCTGTTGACAAAAGCAGCCCCATTGTAATGGGGGCGCCCCTGACACTGTATGACGAACATTTTGTGTTTGTGGTCAAACAAAAGACCAAGAGCACGCTAACTACGCAATGGGTCTCAGGCTACGAGCTGATGCTCCCCAAACCATCATTAAAAATAGTGTGGTGTCATCTAGTGAACCCGGCCACCTTCCCAGCCAAGGAAGTTGAGGAGGAGACCCATGACTGTGTAATATACACTCCGATGTGATCAGCCAGGCAAAAGAAAATCCCATCTCAGACCGTGAGACACTGTTCATCAACAAGTCCTCCGTGAGAGACCAGGAGACAGAGGTGAGACACACAGGGACTGCAGTAGTTATGGCTTGTAGCCATGTGCCCTCAGAAATGCTGCACGTCACTGCGCAACTAACTCTCCTCCCCCACCTCTTAGCACAAGCAGTAGAGCTGACAGCACTGATTGAAACCCTTACCCTGAGCATGGGGAAAACCGTAACGATTTACTCAGACTGGTGAGCATTAACAGATGTAAAAAAAACAGGACTGGAGGCAGAGCTTTTAGCTCTACAGCTTCACGGCTGTGAAAAAGACGAACTGGGCCTTTCAGGGCGTTACACATCGACTTACTTGATATGATCGATTGATGTGCTAACTACTGATACCTAATTCTAGTAGTCTGCCCATACTCTAGGTAGATCGATCCCGGTCCATGCGTGCACTGTGACGCCAAAGCAGTGCCTACGTTCCTCATCAGGGGGGGTACCAGACGTCATTCGGGCAGACAATAGAAAGCATTTAATCAACACCATGTTCGACCACATCTGTACCCTGCTAGGACTAACACATATATTTGCCTCCGCATACCACCCCCAAATGCAACGGCATCGTTGAGAGACTCAACGGCAAGTGAAGAAACAAAATAAGCTACATTTGCGCTAGCCTTAATAAAAAGTGCCTTACTCACACTCTGAAACACACCAAGAAGCAACCACCATCTCACAACAGTTTGCAACTAGTAGATTGAGGGGTATGTCCATCCCAAAAACCCTGACCAAACTAAGGGGCCGATTACGATGGCGGACGGACTTGAGTCCGTCCACCATCATCACGGGAGTTGGGACCGTCCCCCGATATGGCGGAGGAGCCGCCCATGGGATCACAATGTGACCGCCACGGTGACGGTCACATTGGGCATATTTACCATTGCGGCGGGTGCTGCAAGCTGCAAATGTAAATGTAAATGTCAAGGTACTTATAGAGCGCACTGTCACCAGACGGACACCTTGCGGTGTCGCCTTTGCGGTTTCCTGGCGCTGATACTCATACCGCTGTGGAACCCCTCCTGGCTTTCCCTGTGAAGTGTCCACTCCTGGGCACCCCCAGGGTGAAGCCAGGCATCCTTAGCGCTGTTGGGGCCGGTGTGGAGGCTAAGCAAGCTATTGCCCAGAGTTGCAGCGTGGGGCCCATGATTAGAATAGGCACCGAGGTGAGAATAGACAGGTCCGAGGAAATTGAGCCCGAGCCCCGCAAAGGCGGGAATCGAACCCTGGTCCTCTGCCAGAATTCTGCTTCAGGGTCTGCCAATCTAACCATTGAGCACCCGCCGCAATGGTAAAAATGCAGGGTTTGCATTTCCCTGCACTACGTGCCAGGCACCATGCAGTGCCTGCCACATATTGCAGAGAAATGTAGGGGGGCACCATAGATGGCCCCCAAATCCAGAAGGAATGTGCCCTTGCTGAAGGGGGGCCCGCAAGGGGCCCCCGAAGTCCATCTCCGTCAGCCTTTGAATGGCGGGTGAAGGCTGGCAGAGATGAGGCATCCTAATATGGAGGACGGTGACTCTTAGGCACCGCCACTATTCTAGGTATGCTTCCGGGGTCCGCCAGGCAATCGGAACGATTGCCTGTGGCGGATCCGTGGCTGACGGACTTCCTGTCCGCCAGCAAACCGCCTGCCATCATAATTTGGCAGGCGGAGAAGAGCTGCAAGTTGGAGGTGAATCCGCCACCGGCAGGCTTCCACCTGCCGGTGGGGGATTCACCGCTATCGCAATGAGCCCCTAAGTTCCAAAGCTAGCTCCCAAGCACTGGCAGTGGAGTTACAAGTATATCTCTCAGAACTAAAAAAAAATGCTATGTTCCTATTGAAACAGGTTCATCACTGGACCACTAAGTGCACCACTGTCAAGTTACCATATCAAACACCCCAACCTGGACAAGAAGTCTATGTTCAGAATTATTTTAAGAAAGTGGAAGCAAGCCAAGTCTGAAGGACCCTACTGGGTGATTTTCACAACACCAACAGCCCTCAAGGTGGAGGGCGAAAATGCATGGGTTCATCTTTCTGATATTTGACTGAAATCTTCAAAGACAAACCCCCACCCATGAACTGCACTGTGAAGTTTTTGATCAAACTATTGAACGAAAACACCCGCTGCCCAGAGGATCACATACATCACCCCTAGATACATATCAAAGACCTGCAATGTTCAACCAAAAGTTATGTTTTTTGCTCTTCAATGTACCCTCTGTCTAGTTCAGGTACTGCCGCACCTATTTGCTGCTAAAAAACCGCCTGGCCAAATGAAGTCTGTTCAGAAACTATCACAGTGCTTGCGTAGGGATCTCTCCCCTGTCACTTATAATTACACCAACCCAAACACTAGTATTCCACATGCACTACACAGCGCCCTTTTACACAACACGTGGTATCAGCAGACCATCTTGGGCTCCAAAATATCAGAATATCAGCCAGGTGGTGTTACGTCTGTTAGCGGATACTGCATGCAGTAGGCGCAGATCAACTATATGTGTCCCAAGAGGTGGCCCCTGAAAGAGCAAAATGCCTTCACTACTTATACCTATGCAGAATCAGGGTCACAATCCAGCCCAACAAGGTAGAACCCTACGTAGTAGTACTGTAGTGAATCTGACCCGTTTTGAAACCAATCCAACAGCTCTCTACCTTTTTACCAAGCCTGCCGATATTCAAACTGAGCCAGACAGGATGAGCACAGGGGGTACCATAGGGGAGGATACTGCTTGGCCCCTAGATTTCCTAGAGAAGAGATTCTTGGAAGTAGAAGATTTTGGCTGGGCTCAGTACAAGAACATTCCAGAAGAATTCAGACTGTTCTCTAATACACAAGTATTGGCAGGAGCGCCCATACCCTTCTTCACTGTGCAGACAAAAGCTAATGCCCACTGATTCCAGTTCACCATGTGGGATTTGCTTACAGCACTGAGCTCAGCCTTAATTTGATCAAGGAAAAACTGAGGAGCAATCCGCCTCAGGGTAAAGCAACATCGGTATGTGCTAGACTTAATGACTGCGATGGAGGGAGTCATGATGCATGTTTATCCCAAGGAATGACCTGGGTAATGGGACATTGACTCTTGCCATCCAAGCACCGCACCTTTACAAAGATACATGTGTGAGGAGGGAGGTGCCCCTGAGCAGGAGTAGTTCTAGAATTGGTTCTCCTTGCCCCCCCCCAGTGGCTTTCTAGACTGTGCACGTTGTTGCTACCTGCTTTCATAGTCTTTTTGTTTGCGTGTGGTTCCATGCAATTGGGGATTTCCTGTTGTAAAAGTGCAGTCCTCAAATTGGGTAGAATGCATATAGCTAGGAAAGTAGTAATTGTCAAAACCGAAGAACAACAGTCCCCCAATAAAGTAACTGTCATGAAGTATGGGTTTGATAGCGTAGTTGAAAATTCAACCAGAGGAGGGAATGTTAATATTGAAAAAGTCTATGTCAATGTTAATAACGAGGAAAGGCATGCAAATTTCACCCAGTCCTTCTTTTCCCCTTTATATGGATACAAAACGTTTTAATTGCCACATTCTATTTGTAATCATAGCTATACATGTGTACAAGCCACTGTCGTAACACAAATTTAGTATTTTCTATTGTTTGACTATCACTCTGAGGTCCTAGGTATCTTAAAGAGCTAATGCACTATTTTCCTTTCACTGACTATTTTCACACAGTGCATAGATTGGCGTTGAATTCAGTGGTGGAGAGTGAATTCTTGCAGAGTAAAGTGGGGTAGAGTGCAGTGGCACAGACTAGAATGGCGCAGAGTAGACAAGAGTGGTGTATAGTGCAGTGACAGAGTGCAATGGTGTAGAGTGGCGTAGCATGTAGTGGCATAGAGTAGATTTGTGTGAAGTTCAGTGGCAAAGAGTGCAGTCTTGTAGAGTGTCAGAGTGCAGTGGCACACCTCCAGTGGGGCAGAGTAGAAAAGAGTGGCGCAGAGTACAGTGGCATAGAGTTCAGTGACGTAGAGTGTTGCAGAGTATAGTGGTGTAGAGTGCAATGGTGCAGAGTAGTTGGCATAGAGTGCAGTGGCTAAGAGTGCATTGGTTTTGAGTAAAGTGATGTTGAGTGCATTGGTGTAGAGTGCAGTAGTTTAGAGTAGAGTGGCATACAGGGCAGTGGCATAGAGTAGAGTAGTGAAGAGTGGCGCAGTATTGAGTGCAGTGGCGTAGAGTGGCGCACAATATAGCAGGCAGTGGCGCAGTGTAGTGCAGAGCAGATTGGCATAAATTGACACAGCGTAGAGTGCAGTGGCATAGAGTGCTGGGGTATAGAATAGACTGTTTCAGAGTAGAGTTAAATGGCATAGAGTGGAGTGGCATAGAGTAGTGGTGTAGAGTGCAGTGGCACAGAATGCAGTGTTGCAGAGTAGAGTGGCAAAGGTGGAGTGGTGCAGAGTGAAGTGGAGTAGCCTAGACTTAAGTGGTGTAGAGTGCAGTGATGCATAGTATATTAGAGTGTAGTAGCGTAGGGTGCATTGGAGTAAAGTGGTGCAGAGTAGAGTGCAGTGGGGCAGAGTAGAGTGGTGCAAAGTGCAGTTGTATAGAGTGGTGCAGAGTAAAGCGACGTAGAGTGAAATGATGTAGAGTAGAGTGGCATATAGTGTCGCGGAGTATAGTGCAGTGTAGATTGGTATATAGGTTATTGGTTTTGACTAAAGTGGTGTAGAGTGCATTGGCTTAGAGTACAGCGGTGTGGGATAGAGTGGTGTGGAGTGACACAGGATAGATTGTACTGGCAAAGAGTGCAGTGCAGTAGACTGCAGTGGTGCAAAGTACACTGTAGTGGTGCAAAGAAGACTAGTGGCGTAGAGTAGAGTCTAGTAGAGTAGAATGGAATGGCGCAGAGTGCAGTACGCTTCCTCCTGAGGTGTGAGCCGGGAGAGACGCGGTTTGATTATTTGAACTAGCTACTTGGCATTCTGTTCTTTTTTTAAAAATATTTGATGTGATTAAAACTTGTTAGCACTTTTTTATACAGGGAATTTACTCGCTCGTAGCCTTACCTTTGTTTGGGGAAAGCGCATGTATGTTGGCTTAGTGTCGGCGCCTAGCACATGCGCTCTGACACCACTGATGGCCAATCACAGAGGCGGACAGAGGTCCAATTACCTTCTTACGGGGACATTATTTAAAGCAGCCTGGCGCGAGCGCGCAGCGGACGCTTCCTCCTGAGGTGTGAGCCGGGAGAGACGCGGTTTGATTATTTGAACTAGCTACTTGGCATTCTGTTCTTTTTTTAAAATATTTGATGTGATTAAAACTTGTTAGCACTTTTTTAAACAGGGAATTTACTCGCTCGTAGCCTTACCTTTGTTTGGGGAAAGCGCATGTATGTTGGCTTAGTGTCGGCGCCTAGCACATGCACTCGGACACCACTGATCGCCAATCACAGAGGCGAACAGAGGTCCAATTACCTTCTTACGGGGACATTATTTAAAGCAGCCTGGCGCGAGCGCGCAGCGGGCGCGCCGCGGGCGCGCCTCAGGCGCGCCTAAGGCAAGCCCGTCTGCGCCCGGCCGCGCCCGGCCCGGGCTAGGGGCATTCCACTCTGCCCAAATCATCTCCTATTCAGCCGCTGAACTACGCATCCACCGAGCAAACTGGCCTATTACTCATCACATAAAAAGCAAGCTTTCCTCCTGTGGGATTCTCCTTCCCAGGCACGATCCCTTCGTACTCCCCCTTCCATTGCCCAGAGAGCTCCCTTCAGCCAACTCGGCCGCAACCTCCAATATCTCTCCCCTCTCCAATAAGACAGGTATGGAGTTTTATTACCTCAATACCCGTTCACTACCCAAACATCAACTAGAAATATTCCACTTTCTCGACTCTAATCAACCTGATTTACTCCTCCTCTCTGAGACCTGGCTTACAGCTGACTTCTTACCAGACATTCTGGCAGCTATCCCCACGGGGTACTACATACTCCAGGCCAATAGACTCCCAGGGAAACCGGGTGGAGGTGTGGCCGCCATTATCCATCATAAACTTAGATTCTCTGCTTTAACGGTCACTAGCATAACCTCCGTTGAGAGTCTCATTTTAAAACTAGAGTCCCCCCACTCCTCTTTTATCTGTGCCCTCTTCTATCGACCTCCCCAACCTATGCCTTCCTTTCCTCAGCTGGCTGGCGAACTTATCTCCCAACTATTTATCAATAATGCAAAATTGATCATAATTGGCGACTTTAACTATTGGCCCTCGGACCCCAAAGAAAGCACTAATTCCCGGGAATTTACTGATCTACTCTCGGGGCTAAATTGCACCCAGCACGTCCACACTGCTACTCATGTCAAGGGCCACATCCTGGACCAGATTTGGACGGCCAATTTGATTATTTCTCCCCCTTCCATTTTTCCATGTCCCTGGTCCGACCACCATATCATTCAATTTTCTTTGGATTATTCCATCCCCGCTAAACCCCTGACCTTGGGCAAGTTCTGGGCCAGAAACTGGAGCCGGGCTAATAAGGACGAGTTTCGTTCCTTACTTTCTACTTCTATTCCTGTTGAAACTGACTGCATTAACAACCAGGCGGCCGCTATTAAATACTGGCTTGACTCTGCCAGCAACATTGTTGCCCCCTTTAAATTATCCACACTTAGACGTCCTCACGACGCCCAAGGCTGGTTTTCCAACGACCTAAAATTAAAGAAACTAGCGCTCAGACAGGCGGAACGTAGTTGGAGACGCAATTACTCCCTGGAAAAGAAAGCTATATTCATCGGGCTCTTAAATGACTATAAAACATCCATAATTCAGGCTAAATCCACATACTTTTCTTCAAAAATTACCAACTCTGCATCTAAAACTAAAGATATATTTGCTATCGTGGACAAATTATCTCTGCCTGATAGAGTAATGGTCAAACCTCTTCCAACTCAACAGTTGTGTGGTGCTCTTAATGACTACTTCTTGCAGAAAATTATCACCATCAAAAGTAGCATCCCTCCGCCAGTCATCCCCACAACTTCTGTAACTTCGTTTAAGAATTCACAAGTATTAGATCGTCGGCTCTGGTTCCCCCAATGATCCATGTCCTCCTCACCTGCTTCAAGAAGCATTCTGTACATGTCCTGATCCCCCTCTAGCACTTCTCAAAAATTCCCTGAAACTAGGTCTAGTTCCTGATTCCTTTAAAGTTGCCGAGGTCGTCCCCATCCTTAAAAAACTCAATGCTGACCCCTCCAATCTCACTAACTATCGTCCTATCTCTCTCCTACCTTACCTCAGCAAGATTCTAGAAGCCCATGTCACCCATTGTCTTAGTTCATTTATTGAACTCACGTCTGTTCTTGACCCTCAACAGGCTGGCTTCAGACCAGCTCATTCCACTGAGTTGGTCTTACTTGCAGTCATGAATGAACTCAGAAAGGGGGCCGACAATAACCTCTCTCAGGCCCTTATCCTTCTGGATCTCTCCGCCGCTTTTGACAAGGTCAATCATAATCTCCTGATCGACCGTGTCAAGGATGCTGGCATCCATGGAACAGCTCTAAAATGGATTTCTTCTTTTCTTGAAAATCGGTCTCAGGCTGTTCGCCTTGACACCTTTTCTGCCAGGAGGGTCAGCCTGACCTGTGGAGTCCCCCAGGGATCCTCTCTTTCCCCCCTTCTTTTCAACTTGTATATGTTTCCTTTGATTTGTTCCCTTCGCAATTTCGAGGTGGCCTCCTTTAACTATGCTGATGACCTTCAACTAGTGTTCAAAATCGATTCTTCCATCATGTCTGCTTCTAGGTTCCAGGCTACCTTATGTTTTATCAGTGATTGGATGAACGCCAGTCAACTTAAACTCAATCCTGATAAAACTGAATTGGTTTTGACTGGCGGTACCTCCAATCTCTGGAACAACAACTTTTGGCCTCCTATGTTAGGCAATCCCCCTCAACCTGCTGATTCCGTGAAAAGCCTCGGAGCCATAATCAGTAATGACCTGACCATGAAAGCTCAAATCAGCGCTGTAATTTCATCCTGCTTTTTTCATCTTCGCAGAATCCGCAAGATTTCGAGATTTTTAACAACCGAGGCCCTCACTTTGGTTCTCATGGCCTTAGTCATTTCTCGTATAGATTACACTAACTCATTGTATGCCGGCATCCCGGCTTACCAACTTCACCGCCTTCAATTGGTTCAGAACCAAGCTGCTCGTCTTATCTTTTAACAACCAAGACATCAACATGTCCGTCCCCTGTTGAAGAGCCTTCATTGGCTCCCAGTAGCCAAGCGCTGTATCTTCAAATTGGGCTGTACCATTTTCAAAGCCTTAGCCGGCCTTGGCCCTGCCTTTATTTCTTCCTTGGTTTTTCGCTACACACCCTCTCGTGCTCTCCGTTCTTCTCACTCTAACCTTCTTGTTATCCCTCCTTTTAGACGGAAAAAACACAGTGGACTTAGTTTTTCTTTCCTTGCTCCCCAACTTTGGAACTCTTTCCCTCTTGAGCTTAGACTTGAAACTTCTTTTTCTCAGTTCAGAACTCTTCTTAAAACTCTCTTATTCACACAGGCTTATCTGTAAACATCTGGTTCAGTATACTTCTGCCGCATCTTTCCCAATAGCGCCATGAAACCGTTGTGGTGTACGTGCGCTTTATAAAAACTTTTAACATAACATAACAGTAATGTAGAGTGCAGAATAGATCAGAGTGACAGAGTGCACTAGTGTAGAGTGCACTGGCATAAAGTTCAGGGTTGCAGAGTAGAGTGGCAAAGAGGGGAGTGGAGCAAAGAAGAGTAATGTAGAGTGCAGTGGCAAAGAGTGCAGTGGTGCATAATAGAAGTTTGGGGTAGAGTGCATTGGCATAGAGCTAAGTGGTGTACAGTAGAGAGGCACAGCATAAGGTGGAGTAGAGTGGAGTGGAGTGGTGCAGTGTAGAGTGCAGTGACCCAGTGTGGAGCAGAGTTGCGGAGTGGAGTGGTACAGAGTAGAGTTGAAATGGGTAAAGTGGAGTATGCATGGTGTGATAGTGCACTGCCATTACAGACAACACATCTGCACTTAAAATGAACATTACATTTGCACAAACATACAGTTTTAGTGATAAACGTATACAGAGCACAAAAGATATGGAAACGTCATTGTGGAAATTTAGCCTGCAAACTGAACATTATCTGCGCCATCTTGCCTCTCCCCAGCGCCACGCACAGCGAATGCACGGCCGCCATTTTAGGCACCCCACTCTCTCCCCGCTCACTCTCGACCGCCAGCGCTTTCCCCTGGCGCTGCGAGCATCCCCCCGCGCGCCGGCCACCCCCGCTCTCTCATACAGGCCATAAACCCTCTCCTTCTGCGCGACCCTGCTACGGAACCACTTCCGACCGACAACCCATACATGGTCATGCCTCTCCTTTGATAACCCCCTTCCTCTGCGCCCCATTGTCTGAACTGGTCCCAGGCCATCACCTAGCCCTGCGGATGCAGTTTATTGCCCCTACTGTAAGGGAAACACCCCACATCAAAGGGATTACAGTAGATCAAAGCCCCTACCCCCTGAGACCCGGCCGGTTGCACACACCCCCGGGAATTAGCGGAATTCCCTGCTGCGCGATAGCCATCTCCCACTGCGGGTAGGGTGGGAACCTCTACTGTAACCATGTGTGGGATCAGATCTGAGCCGGGGGCTTCAGGGGATGTTCTTTCAGGCATCAAGGAAATCTCAAGAATATACTATGTATAATAAAGCAATAAACCAGTGTATAAGAGACCATTTCTCAGAGATGCAGTTAGAGCACCTCGTGACGATACCTTGCTGTCAGATCTGATGTGTTCTGCTCCGACGGAATAAAACTTTGTTTCCTGCCTTCCAGTCTCCGGCGCCTGCCTCTTTTATTGGTAAATTATCGAGTGGTATGAGAGGCGATTACCGCCGGGCAAATACTTGAAAGGTTATCGACTGAAACTGCCGCTACCATTTAACAATTGGCGTCCCAAACGTGGGGCCCATCAGCGACACGTGGATCCAGTGGGAGAGGTCCCGACGACAGAGTGAACGACTGCAACGATCGGGAGAGCTCCTGCCCAATAGACCCTCGTCTGGCAGCCGATCATCCGAACTTCACTGGTTCCGAGCAGACCTCTCTCGAGTGATCTACGGTCCTGACTGGGAACCATCAGGAGTGCCGCGGCAAATACGGAGAGTAGAGGACGATCGGGCGCTGGAGGCGGAAGACGAGAAACTGTCCACGCGGTCCGGGTAAGGTCGTGAAATACGACAAAAGTGCGAAATAATTGATTGATTGTTTGAATACTAGTATTGCTCATTGATTGTTCTCTTTGAGATATTCGCTGTCTACAAACGGGGAGGAGTAGAAATACTCTCTCCCTTTGCAGATAGTGAAGGGTAGGTAACGCAGACTTTTGTCCCCGTTGAAACCCGTCGTGCCTATCTTTATCTCCCCATTGATTGATTGATTGATTGTCCGAACACTAGTTGTTCGATATTGGTTCTTTGGAGGTATTCTCTGCTTACAAATAACGAAGAATAGAGATATTCTGTCTAGTCTTTGCAAGCAGTGAAAAGATAGGTAGTGCTGACTTTTGTCCCCGTTGAAACCCGTCATGCCTATCTTCTCCCCACTGATTGGTAGTTGGTTCTGCCCGGACCGCTTATTAGAGGTGAACCACCCGGCTCCACTGGAAGGCACCCCTAATAAGGACATGTTCACTAAATATGGACTAGTCGCCGTAGCTTATAGCAAGCTGTGGCATAAATATACCAAGAAGGACCCCGAAAGTCAGTGGCCACTGATGGGATCCTTCGACGACCGCAAGATAGAAGCGCTAGAAGTAGCTCTGCGTAGCAATAAGACGACGCCTACTATGCTTGACAGTATTGGCATGTGGCGCAAAGAAGCGACGCAACGGAAAAAGAGGGAAGAAGTAAAAGCAGAAAAGGAATTACGAAAGGCAGCTCGCCTTGCCGCTAAAAAGTTAGAAGAAGACATAAAGGAGAGAAGGGAAACTAAACTAAGACAGGAGCCCGAAACCTCAGGCCAGTACGCTGTTAGGACCCCTTCTTTGCTCTACCCTGAGTTGTCCTCCAAGCAGCGAACGAATGACGAATTACTGTTAGGTCCCCCGATCATTTACATGCCCCCTCCGTATGCACCCTCCCAATCAGTAGTGCAACACCCACAACCCCCGAACACGAGCGAAAGCAGTACAGGGGCCTCGGCCCTCACGGCCTCCGCGCCGGCTGAGCCTCTTGTACTGAACCCAATGTCGACTACAACGCTAGATGACCATGAGATGGGAAAGAAAGAGTCCACCAGAATGAATCGATTAACTAAGGATGAACGAGCAGGAATCGATAGGATAGTAGGGACGCTGGTGGAGCGAAAAGAAAGTGAGGAGTATATAACAGACGTGTATAGCTCGTATGCCGACAGCCGCAGACGACACTTCGTCGTACGGCTCTGTTATCACGCCCTGAATGCATATGAGGACAGATACCACGATAAAGGTCCCGAAGGCTTAGCGGCCCTATATAGGAAGGTAGACATTGGGGAAGAAGGAGAGGGCGATGTAACGAACCTCTTCACTCGTACACTCGAGGTCTACCGACACCTTAAAGAACATGGACAGACCACCAAAACAGAAACCCCCATAGCAACTAAGCCCCAGGGAGGAAGGGCCGATGCCATGATGCCCATTAAAGAAGCTGCCCCCTACTGGGTCCCCCCACGGGGTCAGGGAACACACGACGACATCAACCACCAAGATGCGAAGGGAAGGGTTGTATATAACTGGGTCTACCAGCCGTGGGACCGGCAAGATATTTTGACCTTTAGAAAGACTCTACCCGACTTGAGAAAGAACCCGACTGCCTTCTACACTGAATTGGGTACAGCCTTAGGCTCAACGATAATGACGTTGGCAGATATCGACTTGTTCTTTGGGCTATGCCTGCCGGCTGATGTGTGGAAACAAATCCGGAAAGTTGACCACGCTGAGCCGTTCGGATATACCTGGATACAATTCGATACCATAGATAAACAGCGAGAACCAGGACAGAAACCCCCGAAAGCCATCTTAGAGCTCCCAGACAAGATTGTACAAAAGCTGAAGACTCTAATCCCAGAAAGAAAGGTAGACTGGTCGATAGTGACGGCTTGCCGCCAGAAACCCCAGGAGGATGTGTCTGAATACTTCTCCCGATTCGAGACTGTGTTTTCCGATTACAGTGGCCAAGACATGACCACCGCAACCGGACACCACCTCTTTGTCCAGAATTATGTAAAGGGTCTGTCTCAAGAAGTTTCCCAGAAGCTACAGACCAGCGAGAGCAGTTGGGCAGCCTCCAAACCCGCAGCGATTCTCCAGATGGCCCAATACTACGAAAACCAGAAGAACGAGAACGATAGGGCGTCAGAGAAGAAGAAAAAGGAATTAAAGGAGAGGGTGATGATAGCACAGTTGCAAGGGGTGACCATAGGAAGGGAACCCCCAAAAGAGAATTACCAACCAACCGCTCCTAGAAAGCTACCCCCTAGAGACCATACACCTACACCCTACAACGGACGGAGAGACTTAGATGGAAATCAATGTGCGTTCTGTAGAGGGTTCGGACACTGGAAATCCCAGTGCCCGGTCCTTCTGGAAATGAACAAGAATAGGGACCCCAGAGACACAGCATATGACCCCAGAAATAGAGGACAGGGACGAGGGCACACGAACAACACCATCAACGACAGGCCAGGCAGACCAAACACCTTTGATCGCCCCCGCCAAAACCAGTGTCAGCAGTCCGACTATGAGAGCACTCATGACTTCGCATAGGACCGCCAGGGGCAAGGGAGGGATCCAGTCGAACTCCGTGTTGACCAGCAAGGTCCTTACGTCACCGCTAAGGTCTTGGGCACAAAATCTCCATTCCTGGTAGATACTGGGGCGACACGTAGTGCGTTATCTAAACGACTGATTCCTAGGGCACCCTTGTCTGGCTCACACGTAACCTCAATAGGCTTTGACGGAACGCCCTCCACTAACCCCTTATCAGCACCAATCTCCTTTTACTTAGAAGATAACACCACTGACACGACCTTTCTGCTCTCCTCCAACACCCCCGATGCTATTATGGGACTTGATTTGCTAAAACATTTTCGAGCCACCATCAGATGCTCCCCAGACGGAGTTCGAGTCATCCTACACGATAACCCAGATCTGTCCAGACCCTGTCACACACGGCGTATGCTCTCTATAACCGATGCTGATATGTCCCTACTCGACACATTACCTTCACATCTATGGGCTAAAACCGACTCAGATGTAGGGCGCATGGTGATCGACCCGGTACACATAACCGTCCGACCGGACGCAGTGCTCCCAAAGCTTCCACAGTATCGGATATCACCCGAAGGCGAGAAGGCATTGGTGGAAATCATCGAGTCCCTGGTCGAGGCAGGAGTGGTAGAAGAAGTAGTCAGTAATGTTTGCAACAGCCCAATCCTACCCATTGTAAAGAAGCAAGGCGAGGGGGATGAGAAAGCCTACCGTTTCATTGTTGACTTGCGAGAGGTTAACAAAGTAGTCATACCCCAGTACCCCGTAGTCTCAGACATCACCACCATCCTCACCCTCATTCCATCCACTGCCACCATCTTTACTGTTATTGACCTCAAGAACGCATTCTTTTCCATCCCCATCCACCCAGACAGCCGCTACCTGTTCGGCTTCACTTTAAAAGCCCGTTCGTACAGATTCTGCAGGGCACCCCAAGGCTACACTGAGAGTCCCAGTATTTACAGCCAAGCCCTCAAGAGGCAACTGGATGCAGTCCAACTACCCGATGGAGTGGTGTTGATACAGTACGTCGATGACATTCTTTTGGCGGCCGACACCACTCCTCTTGCCGTCACAGCCACCATTCACCTCCTCCGCTTCCTTGCGGAGAACGGTCACAAGGTCTCCAGAAAGAAATTGCAATTCTGCCAGCCCCAGGTAACGTATCTAGGCCACCTACTATCCAAAGACGGGAGGAAACTTACCCCTGACCGAATTCAAACCATCCTAGAAACCCCTGTTCCCAAAACTCAGAAGCAAGTACGATCCCTAGTGGGCCTCACCTCCTTTTGTCGACAGTGGTTGCCAAACTTCAGTCTTACCATAAAGCCTCTGCTTTCCCTGCTGGCTAAGGATGTCCCCTTCCCCCTCCCCTGGACACCTGAATGTCAATCCTCCTTCAAAGAATTACGAAACGCCCTCTGCTCGGCCCCAGTCCTAGGAACCCCAGACTACACTAAACCTTTCTCCCTCTACACCCACGAAAGGGAGGGATGTGCGTTGTCTGTCCTAACCCAGTCCATAGGCCCTAAGCAACGCCCTTGTGCCTACTTCTCTGCCACTCTTGACCCCGTAGCCAGAGCTTTGCCCGCCTGCCTTCGAGCAGTAGCCGCCGCTGCCGTCTCTATCCGACAAAGTGAGGGGATCGTGCTCTCGAACCCCCTCACGGTATTGGTACCCCATGCTGTTGACACCCTCCTGAACCAAACCAAGACTCAACACCTGACTAGCGCACGACTGACTGGTTATGAACTGACTCTGCTTGCACCCCACATCACATTGAAACGATGCACCACTCTGAATCCAGCTACACTACTGCCTCTCCCTGACGCTGACCCCAATGCATCCCCTATACATGATTGCGTGACCCTCACCGACGAACAAACCAAGAGTAGGGTTGACCTCCAGGATACTGCCTTCCCGGACCCTGACGGAGAACTGTGGGTGGATGGCTCATGCATCAAGCTCCCCGATGGCACCACCTCAGCTGCCTATGCAGTCACCACAGCCCGAACAGTTGTTGAGACAGCCCGCATCACACAGCGATCCGCACAGGCGGTGGAACTAATTGCTCTTACACGAGCCTGCATCCTGGCAGCAGGGACAACCGCAAACATTTACACAGACAGTCAGTACGCCTTCGGGGTAGTTCACCACTTTGGGCTCTTATGGAAAGAGAGGGGATTCTTGACTTCTCATGGCACACCCATCCTGCATGGAGATCTAGTCTCTGCCCTGACCGAAGCAGTCCTCCTCCCCACACGGTTAGCTGTGATCAAATGCCAGGCACACAAGAAGGTGACAGACATCATAGGACAGGGAAATGCACTGGCTGACATTACTGCCCGAACCACAGCCGAGAATAGGTCCACGACCCGTATGTACATGACCAGGTCACAAACCGAGAAATGGAAGGATGCTAGGGAAACAATTAGGGATATCCAACTAGCCAGCACACCACACGAGTTAACTGAATGGGCCCGGGTGGGATTGAAGGACGATGACGGTTGCTGGTGAACCAAAGACTTGAACAAATGGTTGTTACCAGATTCATACTTGATCCCCATACTGACCATGGCACACTCCCCCGCACACATAGGGTCTGCCCCCATGATCGAACTCATCTCTAAAGTCTGGCACAACGACAAAATACCAGACTCAGCCAAACGTCTAGTCCAACAATGCCTAGTATGCCTCCAACACAACCCTGGGAAAGGAACTGCTGTACCCCGGGGAGGGTTTGGGGTCCCCAATCACCCCTTTGAAGTCCTACAAATGGACTATGTCCAGCTAGAAAGGTGCCAAGGTTTGAAGTATGTACTTGTCATTGTGTGTGCCTTCAGCAAGTGGGTGGAAGCCTACCCAACCCATGACAACACCGCTATGACTACCGCAAAAGTACTACTGAAGGAGTTCTTCCCCCGATACGGCCTTTGTCGAATTTTGTGGAGCGACAATGGCCCCCACTTCGTAGCCGAAGTTATCCAACTCATCTTAAAAGGGTTGGGTGTAAAACAGAAGTTCCATGCGGTCTTCCATCCCCAATCTGCAGGCCTGGTTGAGCGACACAATGCCACATTGAAGCTTAAGATAGCAAAAATAGTCGCCACCACAGGGCTAAGATGGCCAGACGCTCTCCCACTAGCATTGCTATCAATGCGTTCCACCCCCACCAAACACCACTTAACCCCCTACGAGGTCGTCTTCGGGCGGCCCATGAACCTTTGGACTGCACCAAAACCGACATCCATCCACGACGTCCCGGACGTCCTCATGTCTGATTATCTGTACAATCTAACTAAAACGTTGTCTATCATCCATCAGCAGGTGCTGCACGCCATCCCCGATGTTTCCAGGGGCCCCGGACACGACATCCAACCTGGTGACTTCGTCTTAGTGCGTAACTTCCAGCGCACCAAGAGTCTGGAGCCCCGGTGGACGGGCCCCCTGCAAGTCCTGATCACCACCCGAACAGCTCTTCGAGTGGAGGGGAAACGCAATTGGCTGCACGCACACCACTGCAAGAAGGTATCACCGACCCTGACAACCACGGACAACGTCACCGCCCAAGAGGAACTTCTGGACAAAGACCGACCATCCCTGAGCCGCTGCCCGGATACAGAGACACTTGAATTGATTGAATATCCCGATCCCACTGTGCCATCCAAAGAAGGGTATAACTTGCGACGAAAGGAGAGGACTTCGGCTAAGCAGACCACAGGCTAAGTGGAAATCTCAGAGCGGTAGCCTAGTCACCTCAAAGGCCACCAGGAGAGAAACTAAGCAAAGTCTGTGGTTCTGCCCGCTACCGAGTCTCTCGAAGGTGATGGAAGCGCCCGACATGAAGGTGATGGAAGCAACCGGACGTCCGAAGATCCCCTACAAAAACCCAAAGACTGACCGAATGCACAGCTTTAAGACTATAACACTTTTTATTACCCTTCTCTTTTGCCTTCTCCTCATGGTCACCTTCTGGATCATGGAGGAGAACACACCCGCTCATAAGACATTGCTGACCACCGTTCAACCTACCACCACGAAGGAGCACCATCTGATCTCACTTTCACCCCAACTCCGAGAAAGGCGTAAGGAGTTCTGGAATAACTCTTTTGTGCAGTTGCTCCACCAACACAATCTTGCCACCAACGCCACTAACTGCTGGATCTGTGGATTGCTACCACATGCCACTGGGCACTCAATCCCTTTCATCCCTTCACCTTTTTCTGTCCATGGTTCCTGCCTCGCCTGGCTGATCCTTCTGCAGGAGAGCTACAAGGACAATGCCACTTCCGGCAGAACCATGTCACACTTCTACCATGGGTTCTGGATGAACAAAACTGGTAGAACTTCCGCCCTCTTCTGCCCTCTGAGATCGAACGCTTCCTTTCACATGGACATCCCTGCCAAAGAACGAGTTGAAATGCAAGTGTTCAACAATCCAGCCAGACCCACCTTCTCTTACCTCCGAAAACGGACCGCCGCCACCCTAACAGTGGCCCTGTCCGTCATCAACATCACTGGATCTGTATGCCTCGAAGGCCTGGGGGCACAGCTGGTGGGCCACAGCTCCTGCCTCATCACCCGAACATTGGATTCAGTTGACCCACCCTCCTTTGTTGCCTCCCCGAATATGTACTTCGTCTGTGGTACTAAGGCCTACACCTGGCTCCCGAAAGGTTGGGGAGGCACCTGCTACATCGCCTTTGTCCTTCCTCCGACGTATGTGGCTCCAGCAAACCATCACCGACAGAAACGGGCCAAAGACATTGTGCAAGCCGACTCCACTGGAGCACAGTTCATGGATGCAGTAAAGGGTCTTGTTCCGCTCTGGGGTCCGATGGCAAACAGCCGTGCCATCCGCCACTTAACCCAGGCAGTCGAAACGGCAATGAACATTACGGCTGGCGCCCTCGCCAACAACACCGCCGAGCTCCAGGCCGTCCGCTTAGTGGCCCTTCAGAACCGCCTCGTTCTAGATGTGGTCCTGGCTGATCGTGGAGGAGCATGCCGCATCATTGGGTCCAGCTGTTGTACCTACGTACCAGACAACTCACCCTCAGTCTACAAAGCAATTGAACACCTCCACAGACTGTCCACAGAGGTCCATCAAGAGCAAGAAGAATGGTCGCTGGGGAGTTGGTTTTGGGACACTATTAAAAGTTGGGGATGGAGGCTGTTTTCATTTATCCTAATACCGATTGTGATACTATGTGGATGTTGTTTGGGGATTCAGTGTCTGCCACCTTTATGTTCGCTTTTTATGAACTGCATCTGCCCTAAGACTTCGAACTTTGAAACAGAGCGGATGAAAGCCCTCTATGAGGTGGAAGTCCGCAGTATTATGGGGATAAATCCGAACTAGACAAGCTGGCGAGATATGTTAAAAGGGAGGACTGTGGAAATTTAGCCTGCAAACTGAACATTATCTGCGCCATCTTGCCTCTCCCCAGCGCCACGCACAGCGAATGCACGGCTGCCATTTTAGGCACCCCACTCTCTCCCCGCTCACTCTCGACCGCCAGCGCTTTCCCCTGGCGCTGCGAGCATCCCCCCGCGCGCCGGCCACCCCCGCTCTCTCATACAGGCCATAAACCCTCTCCTTCTGCGCGACCCTGCTACGGAACCACTTCCGACCGACAACCCATACATGGTCATGCCTCTCCTTTGATAACCCCCTTCCTCTGCGCCCCATTGTCTGAACTGGTCCCAGGCCATCACCTAGCCCTGCGGATGCAGTTTATTGCCCCTACTGTAAGGGAAACACCCCACATCAAAGGGATTACAGTAGATCAAAGCCCCTACCCCCTGAGACCCGGCCGGTTGCACACACCCCCGGGAATTAGCGGAATTCCCTGCTGCGCGATAGCCATCTCCCACTGCGGGTAGGGTGGGAACCTCTACTGTAACCATGTGTGGGATCAGATCTGAGCCGGGGGCTTCAGGGGATGTTCTTTCAGGCATCAAGGAAATCTCAAGAATATACTATGTATAATAAAGCAATAAACCAGTGTATAAGAGACCAGGTCTCAGAGATGCAGTTAGAGCACCTCGTGACGATACCTTGCTGTCAGATCTGATGTGTTCTGCTCCGACGGAATAAAACTTTGTTTCCTGCCTTCCAGTCTCCGGCGCCTGCCTCTTTTATTGGTAAATTATCGAGTGGTATGAGAGGCGATTACCGCCGGGCAAATACTTGAAAGGTTATCGACTGAAACTGCCGCTACCATTTAACAGTCATCACCTAAGGTATTGATTTGTTTTGATCATATTAAAATATTTTTTCCACCACACATCAGAATTAGCCAAAAATGTGCTTCATTTGTGCTTTTCTAATTTTGATATATTCTGAAATATCTGCGAATTTTACTTCCAGACATTTAAATTGTGTGCCAGAAAAAAACATTACATCGTACAGCCTTCCTCAAGCACATCCCCAGTAGCCAGCATGATTGTCACATAAATCCTCTCACTATGAAGTCAGAGAAAGAAAAGTAAACACCAACCTCCATGGAACACAGAGCCTGACATTTGACCTCTGTCTTTGAATACACAACCCATGTGACAAGATAAGAACAAGATTTAAAGGCCTGTTTACAGACATCCAGTACTGGTGGAAGAATACAGTCAACATTGTTTGGGCAACGGAAGGGTCAAACTCAAGCTGGACAGCCTAAAACAAATAGAGCCAGCAAATAGAAAGCAAGCAAATGTGAGTCACAAACCACAAAACCAATAGCAAGCAATGAGCTGAATGCCTTTCCAAGGAAGCTTTCCTAATGTCCTATCTCGATCACAGCGGAAGAACAGTAATCAAGATGAAGCATTCAGCACTTGGCCCATTCTCGACAAAAAAGAAGAGTATGTGAAGCCAGCATGCACTGTCCAATTAGGGGGCAGCGATTAAGAGTGACTATGCAACCAACAAATGGTAAGAAATGGGTGGGCTTCAAGCCCCTTGTATACAATATCTCTTGAGCGCTGTCTTAGACGAGACCTAACAAAGTAGATCATTTAAATGGACAAGAACAAACAATAAACTCATGGACAAAACAAGGTGTTGAATAGAACAAAACAGCATGCAGCAATTTATTTTACTACATTGACACATACTTAATGGTTAAAATGCAAACAAATGCAGCCAAGCACATTAGAACAGGATTCCACTCACTCCTTGGTCAAATTGCAGAGATGAATCACATTCAGGTGAGACTAGTGAGGAGTGAGCCATGACTCAACGATTAACAATTTACTTTTGCTGGAGTTCCAAAATTTGTTATACAAACCCATAAATGGGAGTAACCTACATGAAGTTTAACATAAAATAAAGTGATCAATATGTCAACCAAGATTTACATGCTTTAGGTATATCACATTTAGTGGGTGTAAAAGGGGAGGGTGCTGCAAACTACAGAGTGAAGGCAAGGATGACCTCTTATGCTGCATTGTTTAAAAATAAAAAAAAAGAAACTAGTGTAGAAGTTAGCCTTCTGCTAAGTGAACACTTTGGGTGAGGGGAGAGTGGAGGTGGCTGTGGTGGTTAGCCATCTACTCACATAAAGCACTCTTCTCAAAGGCAATCTAAAATATATTTCCAACATGTGATGTGATTTGACAATGCATGGCAACTGGTTACAAGGATTATTAATAGCCAACTATGTCTCGTTTTGATTTGGCTGTTTGGTTAGGACTCAGAAAAATCAATACGTGAATTTAGGGCTTAAAATGCAGTAATTAATGAGATGACTGTTATTTTGCCTTTTCCTGAAACCTTGAAGATGCAGTGCCACCTAAAAGTATCAAAGATACAACGTTGTCTGCTCCATAGATGCAGAGTACTAGGTCTGAGGCAAAAAAGTTTATTTTCAAATATTTTTCGATGTTTAACGGTAGGTGGGTCGAGTAGAAAAGGCCAAACAACACAGATGTCTATCCAGGGGTTTGATTGATAACACATAAACTCATGAAAAGTGTACTTGGAAGAAAAATTAGGCAAAAAAGAGTGCTAGCCTCAAGACTACTTCTAATCAATGTGTTTAATCAGTTCACTGATCAGCAAACAAAATATCTCCTTACAGAAATATCGATGTCAAAAATATCGACATCCTATACTTATAATGGTAAGTACAAAAATATAAAGAAAAAAATATCGATGTCAATATAGTTGTATTAAATATCGTTTTTTTGAATATATATATTGAAAAATAATAAATATTTAATATATTAAATGGTAACATTAATTTAAAAAGAAAATATATTTCATATATAATTTAACAAATATAACAAGTTAACTTAATTTAAAAAAACTAAACACAAATATATAATTCATATATATATTTACATATATCTACTTAAAAACCAATTATTAAACTAATTAAACTAATAATTTTAATTTCTTTTATCATTTCAAAATCTGTAAATAATATAAAAATAACAAAAAATCCATATATACACATATACCAATAACATTGTGGTGCCGATTCCGATCCGGTAAAAAAAAATTCCGTACGACTCGTATCCGTATATTTTTACGTACGAATCGTACAAGTCCCGTCCCACCGGTGAAGTACGATTCGTGCGTGAAAAATACATACGAATCGCTTCGGGAAAAGGTCTACGAGACGTACCCGGACAGTTTTACGTACAAATCGTAAAACTGAAGTCCGAGCGCACAAGTACGATCCGTACTGCCCTTCCGAATATACAAGCGTATGTAAAACGTCCCGTACGGAGCGAACTCTGTACCACTCGTATCCCGGGTAAACTTGTGCCCGGGATATGAGTCGTACAGCCCCCTCCCCCCCGCGTATATTGGCACGTCCCCCCGTATGTCAGCACCGTACCCCCGTATGTCAGCACCGTACCCCCCCATGTCCGCACCGTACCCCAGCCCCGTACTTGGACGCACCGTACCCCAGCACCGTACCCCAGCCCCGTACTTGGACGCACCGTACCCCAGCCCCGTACTTGGACGCACCGTACCCCAGCCCCGTACTGGTACGCACCGTACCCCAGCACCGTACCTCAGCCCCGTACTTGGACGCCCCGTACCCCAGTCCCGTACTTGGACGCACCGTACCCCAGCACCGTACCCCAGCCCCGTACTTGGACGCACCATACCCCAGCCCCGTACTTGGGTGCACCATACCCCAGCACCGTACCCCAGCCCCGTACTTGTACGCACCGTACCCCAGCCCCATACTTGGATGCACCGTACCCCAGCACCGTACACCAGCCCCGTACTTGTATGCACCATACCCCAGCACCGTACCCCAGCCCCGTACTTGTACGCACCGTGCCCCAGCACCGTACTCCAGCCCCGTACTTGGACGCACCGTACCCCAGCCCCGTACTTGTATGCACCGTACCCCAGCACCGTACCCCAGCCCCGTACTTGGACGCACCGTACCCCAGCACCATACACCAGCCCCGTACTTGTAAGCACCGTACCCCAGCCCCGTACTTGGACGCACCGTACCCCAGCCCCATACTTGGACGCACCGTACCCCAGCCCCGTACTTGGACACACCATACCCCAGCACCGTACCCCAGCCCCGTACTTGGTTGCACCATACCCCAGCCCCGTACTTGTACGCACCGTACCCCAGCACCGTACCCCAGCACCGTACTTGGACGCACCGTACCCCAGCACCGTCCCCCAGCCCCGTACTTGTACGCACCGTACCCCAGCACCGTACCCCAGCCCCTTACTTGTACGCACCGTATCCCAGCACCGTACCCCAGCCCCGTACTTGGACGCACCGTACCCCAGCACCGTCCCCCAGCATCGCGTATGTATGGACCTTACAACAACATTGCGTATGCGAGCACGGTACAACAACATCGCGTATGGACGCACCTTACATATGCGAAAACGACTCGTACTGAACCAGGACACTGTAAAACAGCACAAGGAGGGTCAATTCGACTCGCACAACACCACAAAACACGTCTACAGTAGAAAAAACATCAAAATGACTGACCTGGCACATCCAAACAGGTAAACAGAGGCCCAAACTCACAACCACCTCTTATGACACACCCACCAAAATTTCAAACTCAGGCACACTCACAAATGGACCAATAAAAAGGGCCCACACACACAAACCATGAGCCTTTGCAACAAACTCACAGCAGCTACAGAGCACACCCCAACAACTGCACCCATACACCTTAACATATACTCCTTCACACATAACCCTCTTCACATTCCCACACACACCTTTACACCCACACACCCACAACCATCCACACCCTCACCCCACACCATGCCCACAGACAAGAATCCAAAGTTCACAAGGGAGGAGCTGGACATCCTTGTCAACGAAGTCATCAGAGTCGAGCCACAGCTCTTTGGAACATTGGTCAGACAGACCAGCATAGCCGAAAAATCACGCCTGTGGCAGAGGATCGTTGATAGGGGGAATGCTGTTGCGCCCATCAGAAGGACCAGGAATGAATGCCAAGCCAGGTGGTACGATCTGCAGAGGGCAGTCAAGCGGAAAATGAACGAGGACTACGCCCAGAGCAACATCACTGGAGGTGGGCTGCCCCGCAGACCGGTACATTACCATCCCTGGGAGGAGAAGGTGATGGCCCTGCTTCCGCCGGTGGGAGTACACGGAGTCGAAGGAGTTGCAGAGCCTGGTGAGTACACAAACAATTTACGTAACATGGGGGTAATGTCATCCACACCTCAACTACACCAAATGCACACAACTACCCCCAAGCCCTCACCGGACACAACCACACTCAAAAACAACACTCATGCCACTAACATGTGTATGCCCCATCCACAAAGCAAGGCCATGCCATGTCCCAGGCTACACGAAGCACAAACCCAAGACTGGATGTCCGGGATGCTGGGAGGGTGGGGCTCACAAAACACATTGTTCAACTCAGAATCAGACACCATTGCCCTCAGCCCATATGGCCCAGGTACATACCCATGCACCATGCTCAATGCACAGGGACTGGCAAAGTACTGACAAGGTAGCTGACACTTGGCCCTGCTGTAGGCAGCACAAAGCCCTCCTGTGACCACTGTAAACTCAAACACCAACACCACAAGCTCAGATATCTAGGACAGGACCTCACATTCACTGTCATGGCAGCATGCACCATGAGGGGACAGATACATCACCTGGGAGACCCACTGCCAAATCACACTACACCCACCAGCAGGCCCTGTCACACACACCCCTTACACAAGCACACACCCCCGGGGCAGGCAATGGATTTACCCACTCTCACAATGGACATGTGACACAACAAGATCAATCCATAGCCAAAGAAGCATCCAAGCCAAAAATCTATATGTCAAACACTCAGGATAACATATCAATCTGTCCCCCGCAACATACCCATCCACAAGTGAACAGTGAGGGGAATGCTAGGCACATACAACTACCTGGAGGAACTGTGCCAACTTGAATATGTATGAAACATGGATGTCGCATGAAACAGCATTAACATTGTCTCTCTCTCACACACAGGGCAACGCCATGGATCTCCCCCCAACAATGGGGGGGAAGAATCACAGTCCCAGGCTCGGGAGGAACCTGATCCCACCGGCAGCGACGCCTCTTAACACTCCGCGGATGACCCCAACCCACCTGGACCCTCTGATGTCCAAGCCCCTGCAGCACCTGCTTCAGGTACATCTGTGCCAACCACCACCCCCATTCCTGCCACATCCCAGGAGACACCCAGGAGCCCTGCCCGCACTGAACAACTGAGCCAGTCTGACCTGGAGGGACAGGGTTCGCCGGGCACCCAGGAGGAGGCAGACAACCCCGCAACTGCCATTCCTCAGGGGTCCCGTAGACTTGATGTGCCCACAACGGCAGGCCAGGGTCGTGTGGGCAGGGGTGGTGGGAGTGGAGGCAGGCGGAGGCGAGACCCTGACCAGCCAGCTGAAGGGACCGGTATGTCACACATACGCAACATCATGGACGCATACCGGTGTGACACCAGGGCCATCAGCCAGGTAGTGGAGACCCTCACAGAGATTAAGAACCAGCAGGCCGAGCAACACTCCAGTCAACAACAACACCAATGACGGATGGAGGCAAGACTGGCTGAGCTCCTGGCGGTGCAAACGGACATAAGCCGTTCACTCCATCGGATCGCCGACAACATGGGCAACCCTCCCTGTACCACCAGGCGAAGACCACCACCAGCCACAGGGAGGGAGGAGGAGGAGGATTTGTCCGACGGAGCGTCCCAAACATCGTCAAGGCCTGCATCTGAGGGTCCCGTGAGGAAGGTGGGTCGTCCACGGAAAAGACCGTGAGAGGCAGCGGACCATCCACATCTCCCAGGTCACCTGGCCTGGCACCTGGCCTTCATGCGCAACAGCAGCACCTCATTCACTGACATTCTCTGCCACATGGACTTGCTGGTCACAGTCTGACCAATGATGACAAACACTGTGGTCTGGACTCTGATGACTTCAAATGCCAAGGAACCCATCTCCCCCTGTGAACTTTGGATTCTAGGCACACTGTATAGCACCTATTTTTTCCCACAATACACGCCCCGCACCGAGAATAAAACTAAATTTCTTTAATTAGATGTTGCAGTCATTTTGCATGAGTCCACAACATATGTGTGGGGAAATGTCAAACTATGCCTGAGTGTTGAACTAACTCCAGCCATCCATACCCTGGGATCTGAGTCCGGTACAGGACACACATGGGTCACAATGTATCATCCAATACAGACATGGAGCACAATACTCACCCGTGATGGCCTCAAGCTTCTGAGGAGGGGCTTGCAATACTGTTTGGACAGACCAATTTGGAAGAGTATCATTAAGGTGTAGAGGTCATGGCTCATGTGGAGGTTCCCGGGGAGGGAGTCCCAGGTATGTTTAGCCAGGTGGGAGAACTATGTCCTGCATGTGAAGAATGTTGGCCAGGGCAAGGTTGGATGCACGGAGTTGGCCCAACGGGGTCTTGGATGACGACGTCCAAGGTTGGTTTGGGGTCTGGGGTTGTGGACTGCCTCCTGAGTGTGGGTGAGGAGTCTGAAGGTCATCCTGCAGCAGACAGTGATCCATTGCAGCTATCTCAGGTGGACGGTGATGTGGCTGGGGCGTGGGATGTTGAAGCTGAGGTGTGCAGATGCACCCTGGATGTGGACAAGTTTTCCGGGAGTTTGGCTGTACTTGCTCCCTAGAGGGCGGGGCTGTAGTTGACACGGCTGGTGTCGTGGACCTGGGGGACGGTCTGTCTTGCCTTGGAGTGGATCTATCTGTGGGTCATGTGCATCATGCGGAGGGTGTTGCAGCATGAGGTACAGATGCTGGTGAGTTGCATGGCAATTGTGAGTGATGAGACCATGATGCACACCATCTTGTGTGCGTGGCCACTGGGTGCTGGTGCAGTGCCCTGGCGGGTGGGACACAAGGTGTTGACCCAGCTGTAAGGGGACAATCCTCAGATGATTACCTCAGTCGTGTACAAGTCCAGCCTCAGGTGGCTGATGTTCAGCCATTCATCAACGGACCTCATGCCTTCTTGAAGGTTGGAACTGGCAATGGCTGTGTCTTTGGTGAGGGTGAGGAGCAGCTGGCTGTCAATGGCATATGAGATGATGATGAGGTTGTGTGCGCATATGATGGTGGAGAGGGGGGTCATGGACACATTGAAGATTGACACGCTGATAGATGAGCCCTGGGCCATGTGCCAGATGACGCCACTGTACTACATGCTAAAGGCTTGAGTCCCACTCCCATGGCCTTGCTGGTGAGCTACTTGGTGATTTCATCCTGGTCCATCCCCTGAATACCAGTGTTGGAGATGTGTGAGCTGACAGTGTGTGAGCACATTGTGCATAATGCTGTGGAGAGGTCAAGGGGGGTGGCCTCACTATTGTTGAGCAGGGCAAAGTTGTCGGTGTTGGTGGCAATGATGACGGGGACAGTGGGGTGATTACTGTGGAAGACGGTCTTGTGCAGGTTGCCTGGAGCTCTTTGCGTGGAGGAAGTTTGTCAGTTGCTCGTTGACTGTCTTCCTGATGACATTTGCTGGCTAGGGAAGCACGTTGAGGTTCCTTGAGAGCCAGCGTTCCTGCTGTCCATTGTCTAAGAAGGGCCTGGGTCACTGCATGCCTCTATCTACCATGGAATGTGGCTAACTCCAATGATACATACATCACGTGCTGGACGTGGGCTACAAGGATGGGGAATGATGTGGTTGAGATGTTGTTTGGGAATTGTCCTGATGGAGATCCCCAGGGGATGTTGCACACGAGCCGGGTGTTGTATCTGCTGATGATGGAAGTCCAAAACCTGAGGGTGGTTGGTCCCGCGTATAATAGTGTGTTCTGCCTCTGTGTGCCAAGGCTTGCGTGTATGTCCATGAGCTTGCAGTGGTAGAAAGTTGCAAGGGATTGGCTCAGCCTTGCAAGGGTGGGGTGTCTTTTGGATGGAGAGCTGATGTCAGTGCACTCACAATGCTGATGAGCTCCTTAATGTCGTGCGGTTTTTTGGCCTCGGCCCCATCTGAAGGATCTCCAATTGTCCTTGCTGATGATATGGTGATGGCTGTGTGTGCCGTTTTCCAAGGTTGTAAGGCCACTGATGGTTATTTGTGTTGCAAGCTGTGCACAAGAGTCCTGCTAGACATGTATGCCTGAGAGCAGGCGGTTGATTTTCGGTTGGACATTGCTTGGAGGGTGGCTGCAACATGAGACTGTTGTGTGATGTGGGTCATACAAGGACATGAGGGTCGTGCAATGTGCACGTTCCATGTGCTGACGGTCCTGCCTTTGGCACCGCGTGGCCGCAACAGTGGCACAGACAAGCTGATGACAGCCTAATGAATGGGTGGAGGGAGGAAGGGAGGAGCACCTTGGAGGCGTGTGGGTTGCAGAATCTGGGAACTTGGTGGGCCCTTGCCACAGGGCCTGCAGCAGCAGGCGGCATGTACTGGAAACTAGGCCGAAAGTAGCACACAAAGACAAGGATGTCAGAAAGGACAACTGCAACAGGCATATGTAAAGGAAGGAGTGTCAGGTTACTCATGGCTCACCCAGAGAAAATGGATGAACAATCACCAAAGATGACTGACACAGGATCAGGAAACAGAAGGCCGAGCTGCGCACAGGAGACACACCCTCAGCAGGCGTTGACGGCCCGTTGGTGGGAGCAACCTGCCCAAAATATACACAACCATGGACTTCATGCACAATAGAGATTATTAGCCATGAAGAACTGCATGCATGTTGCCGAACTACACATACACTCATATGCACAATCTTTGACAACTATGCCAGAGATGACGCATGCAAAGTGGCAAGAGACCTGCATTGACAGAGATGAGGCACTTTGGAGGGTGAGGAACACCTTTATTACTCAAGCTCACACTAAGGGAAATGCATCAATATGAACAGACTCACAGGTCATTTGACTGATCATGTGGGACCTACGCTGGACACCCCCTTCACAACACGGATGTTGTCAATCCAAATGAACTGGCACACAAGTTAAGGGGATGAGCCAAACACCTCCTGCTGCACACAGATAGGCTGCAATTCCCCATTGAGCCTGTCATGGGGATGTCCCACACTATGTCCACCCGTAGCATCCCGTATGTTTCAGAGGGAAGTTTTACACACATTGATGCCTTCATCAGAATCCAAAAACCATTACAGATGACTGTCATAAAGGGTGACTATCAATTCATGGGAGTCATGCTACATGTTATGTGCCCCATGGTGAGTCGACATGTATGCATGGTAACACAACATGCACAGAAGCAGTCCCCACACATTCCAAACAGGTACCACCCCCAAAATGCCTTGCTGCAATCCTTACCCAAAATGACATTTCCCCATGTCCGTGCATGGAACGCTGATTCAGCACACGTTGCAATACTCATGAGGAATAGCAGGAGGACAACGATGACACGAGCAGACAACATGCGCAAGAACCTGGGACTGACAGACACACAAGAAGTCAGCTAAAATATTTTTCTCCGCATACATGGTCATTTACTAAACAGGAACAATGTTGTCCCCATGCTAATTTAACAGAAAGTGTCTCAGCTAAAATGTGTGGAATGACATCATCACTCGAGTGACACATCAGAACACACATCTAAGTCACTTAGCATACAGTCAGCTGGACACACACATTGCAACACATGCCACCCAAGGCTACAAGCGTGCACACTCAGACCCAGTGACTCACCATTATGAGAAGAAGTTGCGTATGAGCTGACTCCGGATATCCTCCTCCTCCTCCTCACTTGCCTCGTGACCAAGCCCTTCATCCTCCACAGGTGGATGTTCCTGCTCATCCTGCTCCAGGATGAGTGGCACTGCCTTCTCCACTGCCATGTTGTGCAGCATGCAGCACACGAGGAAGATTTTGCAGACCTTCGCCGGTGCATATGGGAGGGACCCGCCTGTCTTGTGAAGGCACCGGAATCGGCTCTTCAGGAGGCCAAACGTCCTCTCAATCACTCGCCTGGTCTGCCCGTGTGCATTGTTGTTCCGGTGATCTGCAGCAGATCTTGGGTTGCGGAGAGGCGTCATCAGCCATGGCATGTTGGGATAGCCATAGCCCCCTACATGGAAACATCATGTAAATAAGTGGGTCAGGAGATGCCGTAAGAGCCAAAGATACCGCAACACACAGGACAAACAGAGTATACCCACCAACAAGACATGCTTGTTCGTTGTGTAGCCGCAGCATCATTTGTGGCACCCTGCTACGCCTCATGATGTAGGCATCGTGTGCTGACCCTGGAAAACGTGCACAGACATGGGAAATCAGCATGTTAGCAAGACACACCACAAGGGCATTTATAGACTGGTAATGTTTACGGTTGTGATAGGCTACCTCCTGTGCCTGTGGTGGTACCAAACCCACATGTGTCCCATCAATGGACCCAATGACATGGGGCATCCCTCCCAGGGCATAGAAATCACCCTTGACACCTGTCAACTCCTCAGGAGTCGGAAAATGGATGAATACATCAAGGTGCTCCAACATGGCTGCCAAAATATCACGCAGGACACGGCTGAACATTGTCTGTGACATGCCACCAACATCAGCTATGGTGAATTGAAACATACCTGTGGCAAAAAAATGTAGGGCTGCCATCACCTTCATCTTGGGGGTCAGCGCAGTAGGATACCTGTGTCGCGGTTGGAGGTGTGGTGCCACCTTGGCGGTCAAGTCCTCAATCAACTGTTGAGTGAATCTGTAACGTCGGATGCAGGCACGTTACCTCATGGCACCCAAGTCTGGCATTGGACGGGGGACAGGCGGTGCCCTGCAGAAAATTGTGATGAATGACGAAGATTGAGAGCATAACAACATCAATGTCAATGAACAGAGCACATGCTTAACTGCTACTACACATCTACTAAATACAGAGTCTGGTGTGTGCAATACATCCAGGACACGTATGCTAGCTTGGTGATACTCCTACGAAAAGCCAGATACACCCGTTGATTGGCAAGTCTACATGACATACCCTGAAACGAGCTGGGGGCCAGTCTGAGTGAACAGCCAGAGACATCACAGGAGTGACATACATCCACATAGCTGCATTTAAAGGATGTCATCTCATACAGACAGCTGACGGCAAGCTAGACACACAGGTCACATGGAATTTCAAATGTACAGATCAAATACATTGCGATGAAGGGGTACACGTGAAAACAGAAAACACAGACATTGAGACGACGCAGATATGTCCTCATGTGAAAATATCATGTCCGATGCATACAGACCCTGCTTACGTGGGAATCCACATGTGGCATGGCGTGCGTAGATGTGTGTCATGCCCATCTTCACACAGACACATGTTGGATGCAGCAACAGCAGATGTAGTCGACGGAACACTAACAGCAAGCTCATGGGAACACATGACACACACATGACATAGTCACATCGGGGCACGCTGATTGTGAAATGTCAGTTGTTAGTGTCCCTGTCCCTGGCATCAGGGGACAGTTGCGGGTGGTGGTGACTGTGCCATACCAGCGATGCTGTGCTTGACACGTTTGTACTACAGGCACACATGTGCAAAGTGTGAAGGGGAAGTGTGCCACATAGTGCCCCATCACACATGACATGTGTACACAGGTCATCACACATCAATTGTGCAACTACATGAGGAGACATGTGCAATATCACTGCCTGACACACCTATGCCCTGCACATGAAAGTCTGCAATGACAATGACTTGATGTACAGCCTTGTGCGAGTCGGAGACCTCCATTCCTTTCGTGTGTGTCTCCTATGACTAGTGTAAGCATGTGAAACGCACCGTACACACGCTCTGAGAGCGTGTGTACGGTCTGTATCACTATTGTAGTGGTGCCGTAGGAGTACGCATGTTATGGACCGTACACGTCGTGTGTACGGTCCGTATCACTATAGTAGTGGTGCCGTAGGAGTACGCGTGTTACGGACCGTACACACATTGTGTGTACGGTCCGTATCACTATACTAGTGGTGCCGTAGGAGTATGCGTGTTACAGGCCATACACACGCTCTCAGAGCGTGTGCACGGTCCGTATCACTATAGTAGTGGTGCCGTAGGAGTACGCGTGGTATTGGCCGTACACACGCTCTCAGAGCGTGTGTACGGGCCGTATCACTATAGTAGTGGTGCCGTAGGAGTACGCATGGTACGGACCGTATACACACGCATACTCCTACGGCACCACTACTATAGTGATACGGACCGTACACAGGCTCTGAGAGCGTGTGTACAGTCCGTATCACTATAGTAGTGGTGCCGTAGGAGTACGCGTGGTACGGACCGTACACACACGCATACTCCTACGGCACCACTACTATAGTGATATGGACTGTACACACGCTCTCAGAGTGTCGTACGTGTACGGGTACGTGTGAAACGCACCATACATGTTTTTTGGAATCAAAAATTACATAGGGGACAAGTATTAGGCCCAAAATGCATGCTGGTTGTCATGGATACAGAGATTTCAGTTGCAATGTGGCCATCATGTGGGCTTGAAAAGTCAGTTGGGCCAAAAATTACAATGTTGCAAAGTGGTGTTTGCCTTGCCATGATGCTCAAAATTTGAACCATTCAAATTCGTGTCATTGGTGTATGTTTAAAGGGATTGGAGGAAACGTAGGATGTAAATGAGTCTGACCAATCACTCTGTACTCCTGTAAATGAAAGCCCCCAGCAAGACAGATATAAGTCAGCCAGAACCCATGAGGGGGCACTTGCCTGCACAACTTTCCTGTCGATCACACTGCTGCAGTTTGTGCTTCCTCTGGCACCATGTCGCGGAGTGTGGAGAGGGCCCAGCCATTCACACTTTAGGAGAATGAGGCCTTGCTGAATGTCCTCCTCCCACAGTACCCCAGCCTGTATGGGAGACCAGGGGAGCAGGTGAGTGCTGACCCCACTACCTTTGACTGTGCACCTTTTTGTGACTGTCACTTCTGGCATTGTGTCTAGGTGTGACAGACATGCAATGTGGTTTAGAGTGGGTCCCGGTGGGGGGGAAGGCTTATGACCGTCATTCAGAGCATGATGTAGTTCCTGTATGTACTCCTCACTTGCATTGTGCTTACTGGGACATTCACTGCATAGTGCATGACACATTCAGCCTGGCAAATCCTTGGTGGCATTTTTTGGCTATTGTCCTGAGGCGATTCAGTGGTCCCCCCGGTGTGACAGGTGACTGTACCCACAGATGTGTATGAGTTTAGTGGAGCTGTGGTGAGAGTGTCCAAGTGATGTGTACGCCCTCCTGGACATTGATGTGTGTGAAGGTTCCTTGTCATGTGGGTGAGTGTCTATGTGAAGTGTTGCACCACAGCTGCATGGAGGAGGCAAGGGCGCTACCCATCTGATGTGAGAAGTAAGCCGTGCTGTGTGTCTGACTTGCTGAGCTAGCCCAACACCTGTGACACCCCACAGGCAAGTGGCACATGTGCAGAGTGAGGTATGTATCCGCTGTTGCCAATGGCGGGTGATTGATCTGTGCCTGTGTGTGTCTGTGTACTCTGCTGAGGTTGCGTCAGTGGGCTTGGGCATGTAACTGCTTTGAGGTGCTGTCCATCAGCCTGGTGTTGCATGTGATGCACAGTGTGTGCCATGATCAGGGAGTGTGTCACACCCCTCCTGCCACCTGTGTAGTTTCAATGCCATGTAGTGCATTGGGGCTTCCACAGAGGCCAATGTCTATATGAGTACGATGCTATTCCTTGGCAGCATCCTATGCCCTGTTCAACATATCATTGATGTTTAAATGTGTGTCTCTGTGACATGGAGCAGGTGTAGTGATGCTGTCTCACTTTGTCATCCTCACAGGTAACTGCCTACGAGAAGGGGGGGATCTGGAAGGAGATCGTCAGGGCCGTGAGAGTGGCGGGGGGTCGCAGTCGGCGCCTAGCCCGAGTCATAAAACGATGGCAGGACATCCGGTGCTGGACCCGGCGGATCGCCCGGGTCCAGCTGGGGCTCTCACCTCCACGCCCCCACGGCGGGCGCCGACGCCTGACCACCCACATGATGCGAATCCTGGCGGTGGTGTTCCCTGACCTGGATAGGCAGTTACAGGAGGGACAGCAGCAAGGAGGGGGTAGGTACCTGTCTGTTTGTTGTGTTGTGTGTCCCCACCTTTTGGAAGTACTCTGTAGCCTGGATACACTGCCAGGGTTTATATGCGCAATGCAAATTCTGTTCCCCAAAGTCAACCGGTGCTCTTATTTGTCCATTCCCCTGCTTGACATGTGTCCCCTGGTCTGTGTGTAATCACAATTGCACATGGTCATCTAGCCTGCCAGTTGATCCAAGTGCACATTGCTTTCTGCATCATGTGGGAGGGTGGTCTGTGACATGTGTTGGTACCTTGCCTGTGCCCTGTCCTGTTCACTCTGTTGGGGGTCCATATTTGTTGGCACTGATGATGAGTCTCAACATGGGAGTGTGAGGTTTCAAATGAACACACTTGCAGCATGCATGACCAATGTTGTGGCCTCAGACATGATGTGCATGAGTGGGAGATATGCATAGTGCCAGGACAGTTGCTCATGTTACAGTCAGATCATTCCAGGAACAAGGAGCAGTGTGCCCACTACAGTCCCCTGAGACACCCTTGCCTCGTAATCATGTGTGTCATCCAACACTGTGTCCATTCTCAGTGTGTTCAGCATATGTTTGCCTCTGTGGCATTGTTCCCTGGCCTCATTTGTATTTATCCAAAGTGTGCTACATGTGTCGACTGGACAGGGATACCCCATTTGGCTTGTGCATACTCACACTGGGCAGTGCTTGTGTGTCTATTCACAACTATCTGTCGATGGTTGTTTGTCACAAATATGTGTTGGCAGCCTCACGAGGTGATATGGAGTACATTTGGGAATTCTTGCTGCACATTTTTGTAAAGCCTGATTAAGAGGTGTCACTTCTTGATCTGTCTCAATCACATTGTCTCAGGTATGGGGGATTTGTGCGGGCGAGGCCTACATGGCCAAACCTTATGTCTCCTTGCCAGGTCTGACCTGTGTGTGATAATTGGCTGGACAGAGACTCAACGTGCAGTGACCCAGTGATGTTGTGCAGGGTTTAATGTTTGTGCTTTGCAGCATGTGTCAATTGTTTAAATACATGATTCCTGCTCATACATTTTTTGCACCAGTGTGTGGTCAAGATGCTACGTAGTTTGGTCTGTGTGTGCTGACATCTGTGTGGACATTCTGGATTGCCATGGGGGTGTCTCCTCAGTGCAGGTATGCCTTTTTACGACACAATTGCAGGCCCATTAGCTCATGCATTGTCCTGGGTTTGGACATGTGTGCCACTCCACATGACAGGCAGTGGGTCAGATGTGTTGGCAACTGTGTCATCAGATAACGGATGGCCATGTGACAACTGACATAATTCAAGTTGTTAGTCACAAGGTATTGTACCTTGGCACTCACAACACTTGTCAACAGGTCTTCATGTTTTCTATGCTTTAGTTTGATGTTTTGTTGTTAAGAACAATAATGTGCCTGCATGATAGATGTCTCCCAAGGAAGTGCACAACAAACCACCTTTACACTTTCAGGGAACATGCTGGCACAATTTAAAAGAAGGCACCGTTCTAATGAGACTGTTTTCAAGATTATACATATACATGTTCCCCCAGTGTTGTGGAAATTGGGTAGGTCGTTGGTTGTTGGCGATACCAACTTACGAGTGTCAAGTCATCAAGCCCTCCGTGGGCCCATGTATATGTACTTTCTGCAACAACATTTCTTTCTAACAGTGGCTTCTTTAAAGAAGGCTGCCAGCTTCTTCAATGACTGGGTAAATGTAGTTTTGTGTGCACCTCCTTGGAAGCCATCTGTTATGAAGGCACATGTGTTTTCTGTTCACAAAATGGCACATTCCCACATTCTGACCATGTCGGTTGTGTAAAGTATTGTGATTCCCAAGGGACCAACATTTTTTCGTTTTGTGTTCCAAAGTACTTACAGGTCTCTGAGTGTGGGGACACCTTTGGTATTGAGGTGTGTTACTTTGCCTTGGGTGCACCACTACCGTTTCTTTCAGGGTAAACAAGAGGTGGCATGACTTCATTGTATTGCTGTGCTCACCTGTTCCCAGACACTAGCTCCTCAGTGTTTTCTCAAGTTTTGGGCTGGTGTGTCCTATTTTTCCTTGTGTCCAAGTGGCATGGTGGGTCTACCAACTGGGGAGTACAGGGCTTACATATGTGCGGAGTAATCTAGCTGTTACTCATGATGCATTGCCTGATATGAACTGTGACCTATTGTTTTTGTACTCATGTGTCAGATGTATACAGGTGACTGATGTTTTTCTGTATCTTCACCTTGCCCACAGCATCATCATTGGAAACCGAGGGAGACACCTGCACAGACCTGGATGAGGGACCCAGCACCAGTGCCACCAGTGCTGGCGAGTCTGCGGGAACCAGTGGCACGGAGGGCGAGGGGAGTCAGTCAGAGGACCTGTCTTGTGGCGATTCCAACTACGACGCAGACGGGTCCGAGGCTGACCTCATCAAGGGGGCGGAGGCTGCTACAACACCTGGCAGCAGCCCAACATCTGTCCCCGCCTCCTCCATTCCCATCACCGCCCTCCCAGTTGCTCCGGTCCCTTCTGTCCGTGCAGGGCACCACCATGTCCCCTTCGGGACAGGCACCGCACACCCTGCCCCTGTCACCCCTGCTGCCCTCAGTGCAGAGTCTGTGGACATACTGCGGCAGTTGCCGGTTGGGCAGGCATCGGTGCTGACTGTCCTCCATGGCCACACCACACTGCTGACACAGATGGTGTCGTTCATGGAGGGCATGTCAGCATCGATGTCTGAACAACGCAGGTTTCTGTGGTGCATGGACTCTTCCCTGACGGCAGCAGTGAGTCTCCTGCAGCGCTTCGTCCCCCCCTACCCCAGCCCCATCCACACTTCCCTCTCCCATACCTGTCCCATGCACACCCAGACATTCCTAAGCACGCACCCCACCAGACACAGGCAGCACACCACCAAGTAAGGGCAAGCGCACACCTCCTGTCACGCACACTCAGGGGGATGTAGGCACACCCACTGGGTCTGGGGCAGAAAGACATACCCGCAGCCACAGTCTGAGTCCGCAGGCCTCACAACCCAGTCCCTCCAAAAGCACTCCCCTTGGCTCCCCTGCCAAACTGACACCCAAAGAGGTCGAAATGGGTGAGCTGCCCATCACACCCACTGTGACACCACCCCGCAAGCAGGCGAGGAAGTCCCCGGGCAGGGTAGTTAAGTCCCACCCCCTGTCCACCCCCTCCACCAAGAGCGCTGCACCTTGTGTTTGCGCTTAAAAATAATATGCTTTAACGCTGCTTTATGTCGCAAAAGGCTAGATAAATACATACACATAAGGGTATTAGTGGGAATTAACACTGTATAATCAATACGATGTAGTAACGTTGTTTTGTGTTTCTTTCGGCCACCCCCCCCTCCGTTGGCCCTGGGGTTTCTTCCGGTGTAGGGCTTACCCTGGATGCCCTGGCAGCAGTGTGCAGCGACGTGCTCACATCCACCTTTGCCGCTGCCCCACCCCCTGTGGTGGAGACGTCCACCCCTGCACCCACCACACCTGCCCTTCCCTCTCCTGTCCCTGCGGTGCCTGGTCCTTCCCCACATGATGCCCCCCCCGGTCGACGAACTTGAGGGTTCCAATGTGCAGGCAAGCTAGGGGAGGCGCGTGCCCATGTGTCCCCCCAAGGACTTCTATTATCGACTGGCCATTGGTCTTTGTATATAGTGTCATTTCATTATTTATTTTTTATGCTGAATAAAGCATTTTATTTTTACTTTGCACACTATTGCATTTCAGGTATTGATGTTGGTGCTGAAGCTCCTGGAGTTGGTGTTGTGGTAATGTGTTATGGTTCAGAGAAATGTTCTAGTCTGATGGTCATGAGGTGGACCATGGTATCTGCGTGCCATCACAAGGTCTCTGCAAAGAATCATTGGTAGTGTGTGTTATTTTGGTTTTGAGACATTGTCCCAAGGAGTGTTCCTTCCTCTGTGGCACCTGACATCTTCCCTGCAAAGAGTTGCACAATTGTTGTGCTGACCTGTGTCTACATTTCCTTTGTTGGTGACGGATCCCTTCAACTATGAATGCCATGCCTTCTCAGCAATGTCTCCGGCTGCATCGTCTGTGCCATCCTTGCTAGTCACTGTACTTGTGTATTGAGTATGTTGAAATGCCTTCATGGAGAAATTCTCCCTTTTCTGCACTATGCATGTGTGTACTCCCGGCCTAGCACACATATGGTACTTGTTCTGCAGGGTATTTGGGCACCTGACTCACAATTGTGGGCATTGTATCTGTGGGAACTCCACCCTAGTCCTTCCATGAGAGACAACATCTTGGTGGCTGGCACAGCACCTGAACATTCCTATCAGTCCTGGGATGTGCGTGACAGTGTGTGTTCCCTTTGGCTCTCTTAGTTTAGTAGGCAGTGACATGACTATACAGTCTTGTGGCATGATCTCAGTGTGTGTATTGTGCTGCATCCGCCAGGGGTGGGTATGCATGTGTCATTTGTCCTCACACCCACATGTGGTGTGTCATGCAGTGGGGGAGTGACATCCATCCTCCTGGGAGTGGGACACTGCTGTCAGTGATGTGTTGTTATGGCACTATCATCATTGTCCAAAGTTAGGGATGCGTACATACACCCATGGAGTTGTGTTCATCTGATAATGATGTGCACCCCCCCATGTCTCTGTCCACTGCTGGGAGTCCTCTGCACCTGCTGGAGCAGGGTTTTCTATTTAAACCCGAACATCAGCTTATATTTCTATATGTCATAATTAAAATTACTAACAATTAATTATTAAGTATTAATCTTGTCGAGTGTTTTAATTAATCAACCTTACTAATGAAAGAATTACACGTGGGAATGCAATTGTATGGCTTAATTAATAAGTGAACTAAGTTGGTGAGCAAATTAATTAAATAAGTGTGGCTAAAGTGCTATTTGTTATGTGTTTGCGCTTAAAAATAATATGCTTTAACACTTCTTTATGTCGCAAAAGGCTAGATAAATACATACACATAAGGGTATTAGTGGGAATTAACACTGGATAATCAATACGATGTAGTAACGTTGTTTTGTGTTTCTTTTTTAATTAAGTTGTCCATTTTGGCCTGTTGAGAAATGGCCGACATCTACAGCCTGCATTTGAGTAGATGAAATACGAAGAGAGGCCTCGCTGAATATGGTTAAACGTGACCTCGGCCTCTGTCTGAGCTAGAAGTTATGAAAGGACAACAACTCTGGGATCGTCGCCAGATATCCTTGGAGGAGAACAATTGTCACAAATGAACATTTTTGATAAACTTGCGGTGGCTTCACTATAATTCCGGAGAAGAGCATCCATGGATGTTGCATATTTAGTTTGACTTCCTTTTTTCCGTGTTTTTATTTTTGAGATATCCGAGAGTGAAGATTTTTCTAAATGTTGCGAGCTAACATCCTTTCCTGCTCGCTCTGCTCAGCGGACGTTTAGAGCTTGTTTGTAACTTTTAATATGTAAGTTTTAGTATAAATATAACTAGACTAAAGAGGGTCTAAGGCCACTTCTTCCTGAACTTATGCTCAAGAGGATCGATGCTGATTGAGAGGACGGCAACTCGAGAGACTTTGATTCTTTACTGAGAGACCTGTCCTGACCTAAAATACGACATTTAGCTAGAATAGGTAAATATGAGAATAATGATTTTGCAATTGATTAACTTTCTTATGAATTAATTTAGATAAAGTATTTTCTTGTTTGAATTTCAGTGTCGGGTGGTTATTTCTTTGTCATTTATTGAGATCTCAAATGTGTTCTTATTGTTTAAATCATGACTCGAGACAATTCAATTAGGTTGCATTGACCTCAAATTAGATGCAGATTGATTTAGGAGTTCTCTCGTATATTCAGTGTGGATAGAGTAATAGAGTTGGTGTGATGGGCCCTAGCGTATGATGAGTGTGTGTGCGCATGACTGTGAAATTACTCTGTCCGTGGAAGTAGGGAGAATTTATAAGCTCTGATCTGCAGCACACCCACCCCTCACATGTCTGTCCACTGCTGGGAGTGATATGCACCCACCCCTCATATTGCAGGCCACTGTTGGGAGTCCTGTGCACCCACCCCCATGTCTCTGTCCACTGCTGGGAGTCCTCTGCACCCACCCCTCACATGTCTGTCCACTGCTGGGAGTGATATGCACCCACCCCTCATATTGCAGGCCACTGCTGGGAGTCCTGTGCACCCACCCCCATGTCTCTGTCCACTGCTGGGAGTCCTGCGCACCCACCCCCATGTCTCTGTCCACTGCTGGGAGTCCTCTGCAGCCACCCCTCACATGTCTGTCCACTGCTGGGAGTGATATGCACCCACCCCTCATATTGCAGGTCACTGCTAGGAGTTGCACCCACCCCTCACATGTCTGTCCACTGCTGGGAGTGATATGCGCCCACCCCTCATATTGCAGGCCACTGCTGGGAGTCCTGTGCACCCACCCCCATGTCTCTGTCCACTGCTGGGAGTCCTGTGCACCCACCCCCATGTCTCTGTCCACTGCTGGGAGTCCTGGGGACCCACCCCTCACATGTCTGTCCACTGCTGGGAGTGATATGCACCCACCCCTCATATTGCAGGCCACTGCTGTGAGTCCTGTGCACCCACCCCCATGTATCTGTCCACTGCTGGGAGTGATATGCACCCACCCCTCATATTGCAGGCCACTGCTGGGAGTCCTGTGCACCCACCCCCATGTTTCTGTCCACTGCTGGGAGTGATATGCACCCACCACTCATACTGCAGGCCACTGCTGGTGTTGATATGCACCCACCCCCATGTCTCTGTCCACTGCTGGGAGTCCTCTGCACCCACCCCTCACATGTCTGTCCACTGTTGGGAGTGATATGCACCCACCCCTCATATTGCAGGCCACTGCTGGGAGTCCTGTGCACCCACCCCCATGTATCTGTCCACTGCTGGGAGTGATATGCACCCGCCCCTCATATTGCAGGCCACTGCTGGGAGTCCTGTGCACCCACCCCCATGTCTCTGTCCACTGCTGGGAGTCCTCTGCACCCACCCCTCACATGTCTGTCCACTGCTGGGAGTGATATGCACCCACCCCTCATATTGCAGGCCACTGCTGGGAGTCCTGTGCACCCACCCCCATGTCTCTGTCCACTGCTGGGAGTCCTCTGCACCCACCCCCATGTCTCTGTCCACTGCTGGGAGTCCTCTGCACCCACCCCTCACATGTCTGTCCACTGCTGAGAGTGATTTGCACCCACCCCTCATATTGCAGGCCACTACTGGGAGTCCTGTGCACCCACCCCCATGTCTCTGTCCACTGCTGGGAGTCCTGTGCACCCACCCCCATGTCTCTGTCCACTGCTGGGAGTCCTCTGCACCCACCCCCATGTATCTGTCCACTGCTGGGAGTGATATGCACCCACCCCATATATTGCAGGCCACTGCTGGGAGTCCTGTGCACCCACCCCCATGTATCTGTCCACTGCTGGGAGTGATATGCACCCACCCCTCATATTGCAGGCCACTGCTGGGAGTCCTGTGCACCCACCCCCATGTCTCTGTCCACTGCTGGGAGTCCTCTGCACCCACCCCTCACATGTCTGTCCACTGCTGGGAGTGATATGCACCCACCCCTCATATTGCAGGCCACTGCTGGGAGTCCTGTGCACCCACCCCCATGTCTCTGTCCACTGCTGGGAGTCCTGTGCACCCACCCCCATGTCACTGTCCACTGCTGGGAGTCCTCGGGACCCACCCCTCACATGTCTGTCCACTGCTGGGAGTGATATGCACCCACCCCTCATATTGCAGGCCACTGCTGGGAGTCCTGTGCACCCACCCCCATGTATCTGTCCACTGCTGGGAGTGATATGCACCCACCCCATATATTGCAGGCCACTGCTGGGAGTCCTGTGCACCCACCCCCATGTCTCTGTCCACTGCTGGGAGTGATATGCACCCACCACTCATACTGCAGGCCACTGCTGGTGTTGATATGCACCCACCCCCATGTCTCTGTCCACTGCTGGGAGTCCTCTGCACCCACCCCTCACATGTCTGTCCACTGCTGGGAGTGATATGCACCCACCCCTCATATTGCAGGCCACTGCTGGGAGCCCTGTGCACCCACCCCCATGTCTCTGTCCACTGCTGGGAGTGATATGCACCCACCACTCATACTGCAGGCCACTGCTGGTGTTGATATGCACCCACCCCCATGTCTCTGTCCACTGCTGGGAGTCCTGTGCACCCACCCCCATGTCTCTGTCCACTGCTGGGAATCCTCTGCACCCACCCCTCACATGTCTGTCCACTGCTGGGAGTGATATGCACCCACCCCTCATATTGCAGGCCACTGCTGGGAGTCCTCTGCACCCACCCATATATGTCTGTCCACTGTTGGGAGTCCTCTGCACCCACCCCTCACATGTCTGTCCACTGCTGGGAGTGATATGCACCCACACCCATGTCTCTGTCCACTGCTGGGAGTCCTGTGCACCCACCCCCATGTCTCTGTCCACTGCTGGGAGTCCTGTGCACCCACCCCCATGTCACTGTCCACTGCTGGGAGTCCTCGGGACCCACCCCTCACATGTCTGTCCACTGCTGGGAGTGATATGCACCCACCCCTCATATTGCAGGCCACTGCTGGGAGTCCTGTGCACCCACCCCCATGTATCTGTCCACTGCTGGGAGTGATATGCACCCACCCCATATATTGCAGGCCACTGCTGGGAGTCCTGTGCACCCACCCCCATGTCTCTGTCCACTGCTGGGAGTGATATGCACCCACCACTCATACTGCAGGCCACTGCTGGTGTTGATATGCACCCACCCCCATGTCTCTGTCCACTGCTGGGAGTCCTCTGCACCCACCCCTCACATGTCTGTCCACTGCTGGGAGTGATATGCACCCACCCCTCATATTGCAGGCCACTGCTGGGAGCCCTGTGCACCCACCCCCATGTCTCTGTCCACTGCTGGGAGTGATATGCACCCACCACTCATACTGCAGGCCACTGCTGGTGTTGATATGCACCCACCCCCATGTCTCTGTCCACTGCTGGGAGTCCTGTGCACCCACCCCCATGTCTCTGTCCACTGCTGGGAATCCTCTGCACCCACCCCTCACATGTCTGTCCACTGCTGGGAGTGATATGCACCCACCCCTCATATTGCAGGCCACTGCTGGGAGTCCTCTGCACCCACCCATATATGTCTGTCCACTGTTGGGAGTCCTCTGCACCCACCCCTCACATGTCTGTCCACTGCTGGGAGTGATATGCACCCACACCCATGTCTCTGTCCACTGCTGGGAGTCCTGTGCACCCACCCCCATGTCTCTATCCACTGCTGGAAGTCCTCTGCACCCACCCCTCACTTGTCTGTCCACTGCTGGGAGTGATATGCACCCACCCCTCATATTGCAGGCCACTGCTGTGAGTCGTTTGCACCCACCCTCATGTCTCTGTCCACTGCTGGGAGTCCTCTGCACCCACCCCTCACATGTCTGTCCACTGCTTGGAGTGATATGCACCCACCCCTCATATTGCAGGCCACTGCTGGGAGTCCTGTGCACCCACCCCCATGTCTCTGTCCACTGCTGGGAGTGATATGCACCCACCCATCATATTGCAGGCCTCTGCTGGGAGTCTTGTGCACCCACCCCCGTGTCTCTGTCCACTGCTGGGAGTGATATGCACCCACCACTCATATTGCAGGCCACTGCTGGGAGTCCTGTGCACCCACCCCCATGTCTCTGTCCACTGCTGGTGTTGATATGCACCGACCCACATGTCTCTGTCCACTGCTGGTGTTGATATGCACCCACCCCCGTGTCTCTGTCCACTGCTGGGAGTCCTCTGCACCCACCCCATGTCTCTGTCCACTGCTGGGAGTGATATGCACCCACCACTCATATTGCAGGCCACTGCTGGGAGTCCTCTGCACCCACCCCCGTGTCTCTGTCCACTGCTGGGAGTCCTCTGCACCCACCCCATGTCTCTGTCCACTGCTGGGAGTCCTCTGCAGCCACCCCTCACATGTCGGTCCACTGCTGGGAGTGATATGCACCCACCCCCATGTCTCTGTCCACTGCTGGGAGTCCTCTGCACCCACCCCCATGTCTCTGTCCACTGCTGGGAGTGATATGCACCCACCCCCATGTCTCTGTCCACTGCTGGGAGTCCTCTGCACCCACCCCCATGTCTCTGTCCACTGCTGGGAGTCCTCTGCACCCACCCATATATGTCTGTCCACTGCTGGGAGTCCTCTGCACCCACCGCTCACATGTCTGAGGGATCTCCGGTCCAATTCTGAAAATCTCATTGTAGTCCCTAGAGTGAGAAAAGCTAAGACCGGTGGCCGTCGCTTCTCGGTTCACACGGCGAAGAGATGGAACCAGCTACCCCGAAAACTTAGGACTGAACCGAACTATCTCCAGTTCAGAAAGACCTTAAAGACCTTCCTTTTCCCGCAAATATAATCCCATTAGTTGGCCAAAACCCCTGGAGAAGCAGATCAGCGCTGGGATGCTCTTCGGAGTTACTACGCGCTTTACAAAACCATTAAATCATTAAATCAAATCAATCACTGCTGGGAATCCTATGCAGCCACCCACCCACTCACCCACCCCCTTGGTGCAGTACACTGCTGTTCTGGGCCTACACACACACCAATATAAAGGTAATATGCTGCACCAGGACGTAGGCCAACATTCGTGGCATGTGTACGCCTTGTATCCCAAATGTACTGGTGCCATAGGGGTACGTGTGATACGGACCGTACCCCCGCATTCATGGGGTGTGTACGGTCCGTACCACGCGTACCCCTACGGCCCAAATACAATGGTGATACAATCCGTACCCACGCTATGTATGTGTGGGTGCGGTCCGTATCACTATAGTAGTGGTGCCGTAGGAGTACGCGTGGTACGGCCCGTATACACGCCCTGAGAGCGTGTGTACGGTCCGTTCCACGAGTACTCCTACAGCACTATTACAATGGTGTTACGGACCGTACACACGCTCTGAGGGAGTGTGTACGGTCCGTACCACGCGTACCCCTACGTCGCCACTACAATGGTGATACGGACCGTACACACGCTCTGAGGGCGTGTGTACGGTCCGTACCACGTGTACCCTTACGGCACCACTACAATGGTCATACAGACCGTACACACGATCTGAGGGCGTGTGTACGGTCCGTACCACGCGTACCCCCACGGCACCACTAATATAGTGCTACGGACCGTACCCACGCTATGGATGTGTTAGTACGGTGCATATCACTATTGTAGTGTTGCCGTAGGGGTACGCGTACACGTCCACTTCCGTTGTTGCGTGACGCAGGGATTGGTGGGCACGCCCCCCGGAGTGACCAGACCCTTGAGGTAATGTAAGTCCTCAATATTGTAGGTTTTAATTTGGGTAGGGGGTATGTTTCCTGGCCCTCACCCCCCCTTGGCCCCTGGGTGTTGTTCTCACCTTTTGCGGCGTGTGCGTCGGGTTCGGTGCACCAGGTCATAGGCTAAGAGGGCCGGGATGACACGTAGGATGGGGTCCATGGCTGTCCGTCGCGTACTGGGGCTCCGTTTTCACGTCGGACTCAGTTTTACGGCTTTTTTTGGCTGCCGTAAAAAAATAGCTGGGCGGAGTGATGTAGGGACGAATCGTACTTGCTGGTCCGTAAAACGCTGCCTGACTCCGTACGGACGTCGCATACGCGCTGTCCAGGATCTGATTCGTAGGTATTTTTTAGCCGTACGGTGTTTTGTACGATTCGTACGGAAATGGTATTTCTGTACGAATCGTACTTGCTGGATTGTACGGTGGATTTCCCGGGTACGAGTCGTATGGAGATTACGCTCCGTACGACGAATCGTACCCGGGTTTTACAGGATTGGAATCCGCACCTAAATCTTTAAAAAACAAACCATTCTAATTAAATTAAAAAAGTAAACCACTTAATAATTAAAAAAATTCCGACATGCCTCACATATCTTTCTAAATACTTTCTTTTGCAAGAATGATGTCGGCACTCCTGTGGATTTCACCAAAAATGTATTCAGGAAATAGACTAATCGTCTATGCATTTCGGAGGCAAGACACAGCCTTGTTCATGATGACGAGCACCATTTTTACAAAACCTTTTATATGCTTATCTTTTAACAGTGAAAACAAAGAAAGGACAAAACTGGAACTACTACATACATCGTGGCCAGTTAAAATCAGAGCCATTTTGTAAAATGCAAATATATTCTTTGCTCAGTACAATATGGCTCACTCCCTCAGGTTTCTATTCAGTTTCATTTTTACTTATTTTATCGCTTAATAAACATCTAATGAATAATCCATTTCTTCATCTCCATGAATATTTTACATTGGATTAATAATTTTCTCACGATCATTTCAATCTTGAAAACACTCAATCAGTGGGAAAGTTCCCCATAAAAATCCTACCTCAGTAAAAGAAAACCAGTTAAATGCACATTGTTTTCTTACTCTTATCTCTTGGCCAGTGCCTTTTACGGTGTATTTCATAATAACCCCATTATTTACAAAAAAATAAACTATTATAAAGTGCAGTTTTCATAAAGTGCATTGTTCTAAAAAAATATTTACCCTTGAATTATCTTTTGTATACAATATTTTTCTGCTGCTCTCTCTGAAGAGTGCTTCTAACAATGGATGAATATGAGGAAGTTAAGGAGAACTTTATAAGCAGACTGACAACTTGAAAAACCAAGATCTTTTAAGCTGGGATGAGTTCTGTTTTTTAAAACAAGAGAATCCAGCTCTACCAGTGTTCTATATGATGAAAATAAAACAAGGATTTGAACAGGCCACCGGAGAGACCTATAAATTCTGCAGAGAACAGTATTTTGGGGAATGTTTCTAAGTACATTGAGTAATTTGTAAACCCTACTGCTACCACCCTTTCGTCATATATAAAGATACAGTTGATTTTTTAAGGCACATTTATGATGTTGAATGGGAAAACAAAATGCTTTTGATGACTTTAGATATCTCGACCTTATATATAAGCATAAGACACCAGGACAGTCTGAGGGTAACTCAACATTTCCAACGTATGAAACCCATTAGATTTGGCAGCATAATATGATGTTGTCGGAGTTGATGCATTGGTCTTTTACAAAAAACATATTCTCATTTGAAGACGAATTGTTCCAGCCAGAAGAGGGAATGGCCAAGGGCACTTGCTTCACCCACAGTTATGCTAATTTCCATCTAGGCTGGTGGGAGGAGCAAGTGCTTGGGGGCTGACATTGGAACACTGGACAGGGAATGTTATATTGTGACTCAGATTTATTGATTATGTTTTTGTACTATGGCAGGGTACAGAACCAAAGGCAGATCTTTTTATCTATGAATTGAACTCTAATGATCGGAATTTGAAATTTGTGGGACAGAAAAGTGAGACTTCCATAGAATTCTTAGACATTAGAGTTTGGGTAGGTGAGGAGAAATTGAAATTTACAGTATTTAGAAAACTGACGGCTGGTAATACTATTCTCCATGCCAGTAGCTCACCTCCCACCCCATTCATAAAAAAGTATCTCATTTGGAGAATTCTATAGCGCAAGGAGATCATGTATTACATTGGAAGAATATGATAAAGTAGAGCAAGAGATGAAGACACACTTTTTACAGAGAGGTTATGCACAGTCTATACTAGAAACCGCCTCAAGGAAAGCAAGAAGACTAAACAGATAGAATGCTCTCTTTAACCCTTCAAAAACAGCAAGGAAGAAGGAACAATAGAGAAGAGATAAAAAACACAGTTCACACAGATTACAACGTATAATGTAGAGCATGGGTACTCACAAACATTTCCCTGGGGGGCCCAAAGTTTAGTCTTTAGTATGACTGAGGGCCGCACTAATGCCAGAGGGGGGAGGTGGGGAGGTGTAAAGTTGATGTAGGGGAAGTGAAGCATGTATATCTAGTGGCTGAACTCAATTGGCAATGTGAAACTAGAAAACGTGGGATGAATCCCAGCTTCTCCACTTGACCAAATTGTGTGACCCTGGGCATTTGTTTAATTTCAATTTCCCTTCTTTTTTTTCATTATGACATATATGAGGACATCGAAATACATGACTACAGGATGTATGATTCGACAAAACCATCACCTGTGCTTGGATGTAATCACTAATGGCATTGTTGTCAGGGTGTGGGGGGGAGGAGCATTAATGTTTCTGAATGAACGTTTGAAATCCTTCACTTTAAAATATTACTTCTGAATGCACTGCTATAATTTGATTTACAATGGTGACATTGTTCTACAGTCAGTGAAATACACTTTTTGAATTTTGAAAAGACTATGTATTTTTACATGTTTGCTGGCTTTAAAAATGAAGGTGTTCCTAAAGTTGAGGGCCTAGTTATTTCCTTTTGTTTAACTGCAATTAACCCTGAATTAAGTGCTTGCTGTATATTTAACATTTTTTATGCCAGTGCTGAGTCGAGTAAACAGCAGACCAGTGCTGCTGCTGCTCAGAGGGTCGCATGTAAAGGTCAGGAGGGGCGCATGCGGCCCCCGGGCCGTACTTTGAGTATCATGGATGTAGAGCATATGAAAGTTCGCCAGATTTTGTGCAAGCATTGGCATTTAGTCAAGGAGGACCCAATTATGAGTCAGTTAATGACAAGACAACCCCAGATCATCTAGGGAGAATCAAAATCTCTAAGGGATTATCTGGTTAGGAGCAAATTTCCAGCAGGAGCCCTAAAACAAAATGGCTTAGATCAGGGGAAGGGTTTAGAAAATGCTTAAAATGTAAGGCCTGTAAGAATTGTAAAAACATTACTACTCTAACAATGACGGTAACTTGATGTAATTCAGAGCCCTTGCGGAAACCTGATTGTTTTTACCTGTTTATTGCTGCTACATAGTTTTAAACATTTTTATTGTGCTGCTGACCGGGGGAGCTGTGTTTAAAGCTCAGAGGTAGTGGGGCATCCCTTTTTCCTTCCTTTGCACTCGCACTTTAGCAGCTGCCGGGTTAGCGCTCTAGTGGCTGAAACCCGATGCACGGCTGACGTCCATAAAGGCGCCAGATGACGTGACCGCTCAGCGGGCATGCCGCTGGCGAGCCAATGGCAAGCCTGTCTGCGCCCGAACGGGCCCAGGGGCCAGAACCCTTGTTTCTTCTCTTCAAGACCACTACCAGTATACTAGCTCGCAGCTTAAACAGTTAAACAGAACACCAGTGCCAAAATGTGCCCATTCTATCTCGCTCAATGAGCTTCATGATGGGTGTTTACACTGTCGGTTTCAATTTTCTCCATCCTCTGTCTCCCCCCCTCCTTTCCGGAAATTATATAAACTATTCCTGCTAAACTGCAGATCTCTGCCTAAACACACAGCGGAGATCTCGATCTTTTAAAAGACTTAGACCCATTAGTCCTTTTTCTTACAGAAACCTGGCTCAATTCCTACTCAGAGCCTGACATTGTTCAAGCGCTTCTCCCGGGGTACTTAATTCAGAGGGTGGATAGGACGACCGGCAAGGGTGGTGGTATCGCTATCATTTACAAAGATCATTCGATCTGCCGCCTGTTTGGCAGTCTATCAGACTGCGAGAATTTTAATTTTTCAATAGAATTTACCCCTCCCCTTTCATTCTCAGGTATTCTAATCTATCGCCCCCCCCCCCCCACCCCCTTGGTCGATTGGCAAATTTTGTAAACCCGTATTAGAAACAGTTGTCAATCTCGCTAGCATTGCTGCTAATTTTACTCTCTTAGGAGATTTTAATTTGCATTTTGATGATCCCTCTGCTTTGATCGCAACAGAATTAGCTCGAGATCTCACGGCCTATCCGCTGTTACAGAAGGTCCCGCATGCGACTCATGTCGTAGGGCATCTCCTTGACCCCATTTTCTCTAACTTGGGGGATAGAAAGGGGAAAGAACCTATTCCCCTCCCGTGGTCGGATAATTTTTTGATCCCCTTCCTCTGGTCTCCATTAACCACTACAACTTAAACTCAGTCAACACGCATCCTAACTCGTCCCTGGTCTAAACTTCCCCTAGATAGGTGGATTCAAGAACTTGAAAAGACCAAGCGTAACCCTGATTCCAATCCAGTCGCAGCTAACGAAAAATTCTGCGACTGGATTGAGGGATCTCTGAACCTGGTGCTTCCAAAAAAACTGATCCAGAAGAAAGGTGGACCCAACAAGTCTGCCTGGCTCTCCCCCAAACTACGTAATTTAAAACAGCAATGCAAAAAAATGGAAAGGGTTTGGAGGAAAGATTTCTGCCCAATAAGAATCTGGAGTATAGGGCGGCCATTAGAACGTATAAGGCAGAAATAAAAAGAGGGCAGGCCTCTTATTATAAGGAAAAGATCCTGTTAGCTGCCAATTCTCCAAGAAAAGCTTTTCACATTGCGAAAGACCTGCTCAAAGTCCCCCCCTTCCAGCCATACCGGACATTTCTAGTCACCGCTGAAATGAAAATGCAGAGTATTTCTCAACTAAAGTCCAAAATATTCTCCAGTGCCTTCCCCTAAAGGATAGTGACATGATAATCAAGCATGTGGATTCCGGCCCGCATAAAAGTGAACATTCCTTGGAGGCCTTCACCCCATTGACCCGCGAACCATTTAATGCCATCCTGACATCGGTCAGAAGCTGGTCACCAATAGACCCAGCCCCACTCAACATAACATAACAGGTGTATTCGTAAAGCGCACGTTCACCACTATGGGTATCTTGGCGCTGAATAACATATGAAACTGGAAGCGGAGACAGTTGCCTCTATTATCATTGACCCGATCAATGCCTCACTTTCCATGGGTACGCTTCCCCCCCAAGTGGAAAAGGGCAATGGTGAAAGCATTGCTGAAAAAGCCCAACCTGGACCCTGTTGATCTGGGCAACTATTGCCCCATTTCGCTCCTCCCTGGAATCAGTAAGATTGCGGAGAAACTTCACGCTATCCTCGTTCCTTGAATCTCATGATCTTCTCCGCCCCTCCCAAATGGGCTTTCGCCAGCGTCAAGGCACCAAAACCGCCTTGCTAGCGGTGGTCGAAGAATCTAGAAAGATTCTTGATTCAGGAGGGCCGTCAGCTATAATCCTTCTTGACTAGAGCGCAGCCTTCAATACAGTGAACCATCTCATTTTGGTCCACCGTCTTAGGAGTGTAGGGGTGACGGGTTTCAGCCTTATTATGGCTGCAATCTTTTCTAGAAGAAGGAGTCTTCCAGGTATTCGAAGGTGATGCCATCTCAAAACCGATACCCTTACAGTGTGGAGTCCCTCTGGGCTCATCGTTAAGCCCCGCTCTTTTTAATGTCTCTATGGCTCCGTTGGCGGATATTGTATCCCTCTTCGGGATCCATATAGTAACGTACACTGATGACACCCAACTGGTCGTAGCTTTGAACCACGTTGACCAGATGTCCAATGGCCTACACTCCTGTCTCGAAGAAGTTGACAAGGGGATGAGTCTGTCGCATCTAAAACTAAACGGCGAAAAAACCGAGCTCATGGTTCTTGGCAACCCTCTAAGTTTCAAAGCAAGCACAATGTGGCCAGCCTGTATGGGCCCGGTTCCGGCCCCCAAAACCGAGTTAAAAAGTCTGGGCATTTGGCTAGATCAGGACCTCAGCTTTAAAGCTCATGCTAGGAAGGCTGTTGCTTTCTGCTATGGCCTGCTCAGAATGCTCCACAAACTGCTCCCCCTACTTCCCTTTCAAGCCAAAAAGCTGATGATTCAGGCACTCATTCTATCTAGAATAAACTTTGGCAATGCCCTATATTTAGGTGCCCCGATATCAGTAGTTGCGAAACTGCAGATTGAACAAAACTGTGCGGCAAGGCTGCTTATGGGAATTTCAAATTGTTGTTCTGCAAGGCCTGCGCTGTGCTCTCTCTATTGGCTCCCAGTATAGGAGAGAATTAACTTTAAGGCCCTCTGTGTCACCCATAAGTCTCTGGGAGGGAGCAGTCCTCCGATCAACAATGCCATGATTCGCCCCTATTGGGCGAACAGACAGCTCCGCTCAGACGAGCTCCGCCTGGTGGTGGTCCGTAGGATTAAGAAGGCCAGAAGTGGCGGGCGGCTTTTTGCATATAATCCCTCCAGACTCTGGAACTGCCTACCTTTACATTTGCGCAGGGAATCCAATCACTTCGCCTTCCGGAAACAGTTAAAGACCTGGCTTTTCCCTTAGGTGCTCGTCTGCACCAGTTACAGCTCCAGCGATGGGATGCTTCCGGGTAGCCATGCGCTATATAAATGCCATTTAATTCATTCAACAACAGCTTTTAACAAGCCTATCAAGAGAAAGGGGAACTTGACATGCAGATCAAGCTTTGTGGTGTGCATAGTGAAGTGCCCCTGTGAAAAATTATACATGGAAAGCACCACACTACCGGCACAAAAATAAGAATTCTGCAACACATAAGTGCTATAGTGAACAATGACCGAAGCTATCCAATAGCTAGGCATTTTAAGAAATACCATCATAGTAATCCCACACCACTGAGGTACAGCTGTATTGCACAAATACCTAGGAGGAAAAGAGGAGGGGATAGAGAAAAGGAACTGAGGGATCTAGAAACTTACATCATCTTAGAATTGGACAGCAATTAACCAAATGGTTTTAACATTGATGAGGAATTGTTTACTTGTCTATATTGAAAAACGAGCCCTGCAAAACACTCTTCAGAGAGAGCAGCATAAAAATATTTTGTACCAAAATAAAATTCAAGGGTAAATGTTTTTCAGCACAATGCACTTTAAGAAAATTTGAACTTTATGAAATTTGCACTTTATAATAGTTAAATTTTTGTAAATAATGGGATTATTATGAAATACACAGTAAAAAGGCACTTGCCAAGAGATAAGAATAAGAAAACGACATGCTTTTAACTGTTCTTCTTTTACTGAGGTAGGCTTTCCCGCTGATTAGGTGTTTTCAAGATTGAAATGATTGTGAAAAAATTATTTGTCCAATGTAAAACATTCATGGAGATGAAAAAATTGATTATTCATGAGATGTTTATTAGGGGATAAAATAAGTAAAAAAGGAAGCTGGATAGAAACCGGAGGGAGTAAGCCACATTGTACGGAGCAAAGGACATATTTGAATGTTACAAAATGGCGCTGATTTTAACCGCCCATGATGTATGTAGTAGGTCCACATTTGTCCTTTCTTTGTTTTCACTGTTAAAAGAAAAGCAGATAAAATGAATTGTAAAAATGGTGCTCTTCATCATAAACAAGGCTACGTCTGGCAGCCGTAACGCGTAGATGATTATTGCATTTCCTGAATACAGTTTGGTGAAATCCACAGGAGTGCCGACGTTCATTCTTGAAAAAGAACGTATTTACAAAGATATATAAAATATACTACTCCCACTTTCACAAATCAAAATAATAAAACTTAATAAAACCTACAACTCTCCCTCCAGTAAATACAACAATTAAAGTGTTGGATTGCGGATAGGTAGTATTTACGATACCCATTCCAGCCAGTACAACAGTAATCACACTATTGGAGCGCAGAGTGAAAATTTACTATTCCCACTCCAATCAGTACAACAGTAGGGAAAATGCTGGCTAGCGGAGGGGTAAAATTTACTATTCCCACTTCATTCAGTATGACATTAGGTGAAGTGTTGGATTGCAGAGGGGTAAAATGTACTATTCCCACTCCAATCAGTACAACAGTAGTGAAAGTGTTGGATGGCGGTGGGGTAAAATTTACTATTCCCACTACAGCCAGTACAACAATAGGGAAACTGTTTGATTGCATAGAAGTAATATGTACTATTCCCACTCCAGTCCGTGCAATGTTAAAAAGAAACAAAATATCTTGAACAAAAAAAATGTATAAAAACAAAGTAAATAATGAAAAATATAAATATTTTGTGAAAAAATACAAATATATTTATTATTAAAAATGTTAAAAAGAAAAACATATTACAATGTTAAATACATACCACAAATACCTACAAATGTTTTTATAAATAAAATGCAGAAATCCTTTTCATATAAATAATTATTTTTCTTTTAGTTATTTATTAGCCCCAAAGAAGTATTACATAATTAAAATTTAGTAACTTCCCAACCTATTACCTCACAAGACTCACAACCTGCACAAAAATATTAACTTTCAAAAAACAAATTATTTATACTATTAATATAAATATTTATCAACAAACTAATTATAATGAATTACTTATTAATTATTAATTTGTTAGTTAATGTACTTCCCACAAAGTAAACCCAAAAACACCCACACACGTAAAATTATACAGACAAATATTTACACAATTAACATAATTAATTATCAAATAATTAGTTACAATTAATTTATTCCGCTCCCTTTCCCCCTATAAACCCCACAACCAGCACCTAAAAAAATATAACAATTAACATCAATATTATTTTAATATTAACAACAATTTTCAAATAATTAAAAATAAATTATTTCCCACCCTTAACCCTATAAACCTACAACCCGCACTTAAAATAGACAATTTACATAATCAATTAATTAATAATTAAAAAGGAATTATATATAAATGAAAAATAAATCACTTCCCACCCTTTTCTCAAAAAAACCTACAACATGTACCCTAAAAAAATACACAAGTGACATAATCATTAATTGTTAATTAACTAATTATTAATTAATCAAAAATACATTACTTCCCACCCTTTACCCCATAACACCACAACCCGCACCTAAAAAAGTACACAATTAACATAATTAATGTTAATTAACTAATTAATTTTAAAAAAATTACTTCCCACCCTTTACCCCTATAAACCCCAAAACCTGACATGAAAAAGTATAGCACAATTAATATAAATATATATCAATTAAATAAATAAATAATATAAAATAAATATTTATTAATTTATCATAATTAAATTACTTCCCACCCTATACCTCTATAAACCCACAACCTGCTACGGAACTAAAAATCCCAAAATGTAATTAAATTAAATGTATTAACTACTAACAAATTAACAAATATATAAAATATAAACAATAATTATACAAAAACTTAACATCATATACATTTAAAGAATATACTAAAATAAATAACAATATTAAAAAAACAATATTTTAAACAACTATATTTTTGCAAACGATATTAATAAGTTCGATATTTTTTAAACTGATATTACTTACCTTCTAATTGATATTCTTGACATCGATATTCTTGCTGACGATATTTCCATTTCACGATATTTTAAACACAATATTTCCGTAGGATGGTATTTTAAACTTGATATTTTGTCTGAGTACCTGTTCAATGAAAATGGCCTTAGGATTGAGCCCTGCTATGGAAACTGCTTCTGGACATGTCTCTTTTTTAGGGATTTAAAAATTATTGCAGCTCCGATAACAGTGACAGACAAACAAGACCTATGGTCCTGGGTCACTAGAAAGTCGCTCTCAGTGGTGTGGTTAAAAGTTTGTCTAACCACCAAAAGTTATTTGTAACCTGGACCTGGATGAGCCAAGAGATCAGACACTGACATTTTGGTCCAGCCCATGAACTCTGGATCTGGGTGTTAACAGTGTTGGGCAGTTTCTGGGCTTTTGAATAGCCTAACTGGGTCAGGGATGACACCTGTCTCAGACACACTCTTTAGCTATGGAGCACCAACGCTCAAGATTGGTGAACACACACACTTGTACAGTGGTTTTTGAAAGCTATAAAGACTGCAAGACGCTCTGTGCATGTTCCTCCAACCTTCCTGGGTTCACTAAAGATTTTGGGAAGTACTTGCAGACAGCACACTATAGCAGAAGCACAGAAAGAACTGCCAGGAGCCGGAAGCTACATTGCATAAAGGTCAACATCTAGGAAGTCCCATGGATTCACATAGGCCGGGTTTAGCAACTACAAATGACTAGTTAAATAAAAACTAAGGCTTCACTACACTGGTGTCTTAAATATAGAATGAATCCTCAGTTGAAATCCTCATTGTCTGGAAAATGGGCCAAGAACCTACTACAATTCTGACTGAATAGAGTGTTTAAACTTTTGGTTCTAATCAATTGGGCTAGCTTTAACTTTGAAGTCTTTATGTAACAGTAGAGGGTCACAGACAACCTTAGACTCATCTATGCTTATTAGCGACCCACTCCAGAAATGAGAAGCAACAACCGCATAGAATGAGTTTTTTCTGCCACTGGTGGAGAGATCTCTACTTTTCTACCCACACTTTTTGGGGAAAGCAGCCTAGGCTGAAATATGTGTGGATTATTACTAGACAATGGCTCTAGAGTGGGAGTTGGGAGCAGGGCATTATTACAAATGAAGAGCTTCTGCACGAATCTGGTTCTGTCATGGCAACGTGGGCCACCACAACAGAAATATAAGAAGAGAATGGGGGGCCTAGCAGAGGGGGAAATCTACCTTCAGTCAGAAACACACCTATCATATTGTTCCACAAACTGCCCTGATTTACAGGATCCACACAAATACATAAGCAGGAGCCCTACACATTCTCGGAGAGGGAGGTCTCATTTTGGGTCTGTTTGGGTGCAGCCATCTGGTACTCATAAAAAGAAGGGTAGGGAACAAAAGTTTGGGAGATGACTGGTGAAGAGCAAAGGAAGCCCCTTTGGGGCTGCAAACGTCTCTCTGCAGAGTGATAATCTGTTGCCATGGTGTGGCTGTATGGCAGTCCCTTAAATTAGGAGCACCCATACATGCCAACATTAACTGGGGAGAGAATGTGGCCTAACGGCTAGGGCGGAGCTGGGGAACCAGGTTCGAGTCTCTGCAGGGACGCTCAACATTCTGTGATTCTGGGCAAATTACGTAATCTCCCAGTGCCTAACAAAAATGAATGCGTCCGTATGTAACGTAACTGCTTCTCATGTAAAGCGCTCTGATACCTCTGGATTTAGTTAGCACTATATAAAACTCCACATTAAAAAAATAACATAAGCATTGAAGCACAGTCAAGGGATGATGGCCACTGGTTATCGCTGTTCAGATATTGACAAATTAAATGGGGTTAAATTACTAAAACTCCTCTATCTTGCAAGTTGGGCTGAGATACAAGCACCAGCACAGCGATGGATGCATCCTTTATAGTGGAGTGGCCAACCGCCCTGCGCTGCTCACCTTTCCTTAAAGGAGACAGCCTCATTGTTTATCCAAACCCCGAAACATGAGAACAGGGAGGGCAATTTGCAACAGGGAGGTCTGGGGGGATGGAGATGCTGGAAGTTTAGTGTTTATGTATTGTATTTTATTACCACTGGCATGAATATCAATGCGCATTCATGAGTTTCCACTGCGTTTCTCCTCGGTCTGGCGCGTACACTCCTGTACTTATCCACAGACTGAAGCTGCCTTTCTTGGAGCTGTGTGGCGCTTCACAGCAGCCCCCAAAAGAGTGTGCAGCCGTTCGCACGGAGGCTCACGTCATCTCAGAATCACTAAACACTCATAGCAACTACTGCCACCACACACGTGTGTAAACACCAGTTAGAGTAGAGAGGCACTAGCAATACACTTAAAAATCAATTTAAATGAAACTATTTTTCAAAAGTCCAAATCAAGTTTTCAATTAAATAAAAAGCACACGTAAATGAATAAGCAGTTATTTTTTGGGGGTGGGTGTGGGGCTGTGGTGCACGTTACAGTAAAGCAGCAGGCTTTGTCAAAGCAGCAAACTATTGCTAATTCCTTTCGGCGCATATCTTTACTTAACACCTCACAACTGCCGCCAGACGAAAAGCAATGGTACAAAGTACTGCATAAACCCACACAATTCAAGCGCTTTTTTATTCGCCTTTACCTAAAACAGTTACATGCATCTTACTACGGCAAAATGAATGAATCTGGTATCAATATAGTTATTCAGGGGAGCCCGAGAGGGCAGGGGGAGGAGAGAGAGCATCCGTGAAAGATAAAGTGCCTCGTCCATAAAGCAGGTGCAGCGCTGAGCCAGGGAGAAGCTCGTTTGAATTAATAAAAGAGTCACTGAACAAATAGTAAAGGCGAAAAAAGCAGGAGCCTACAAGATCCTGGGGCAATACTCCAGGAGAGTAAACAACTTCCAACAAGCATTTGCAATGCAATAGGTCTCGCATTTATAAGAGTTTGAGCTATTGGCATTGTAAAATTACAATGCCTTTTATTTATGTTTTGGTTTTAAAACAAATAAAAGGCATTGTCATTTACAATGTCAGTAGGATAAACTCGCATAAAAGCAGTGTGTGGGGGGGCGTGGTCTGGCCACGCAGGAAGATGGCCGCCTGACGAGTGAGCTCCGCCGCGGGACGGGCCCCTAACGGAAATTTCTTACCTCACGTCGGCTTTGGAGTCCTCTTTTCTTGCCCTGCGGCAGCCGGAAGGTGGTGGGCAAGATTTGGGCGTGTTTCCAGCGATGTGACGGCGAAGTCTCCCTAGTACTGACCGTCTTGATGGGGTTGTGTGGAGATGCATGTCCGGCGCAGTCTGCCTGACGTGTTTCCTTAGGCTGCCTCTTCTTCCTCCTGAAGCCGCGCCTCTGTTGTTCACGAAGAGCGCCTGCCCCCCCTATGAGGCCGCGCCTTTTGTTGCTGCTGAAGAGCGCTTGCTTCCTCATGAGGCCGCGCCTCCATTGCTGACGACGAGCGCCTGCCTCCTCATGAGGCCGCGCCTTCGTTACTATTGTCGAGCGCCTTCCTCATGAAGACACGCCTCCGTTGCTGCTGCTGAGTATCTGCCTCCTCATGAAACCGCACCTCCTTCAATTTGCCAGCTGCAATATTTCTCTCAGAAATACCGCCTGACAGGAGTCATGGTTCTTGACGTGCTGAGGCTCTGCTACTGGTAGGATTAATTCCTTCTACAATTTTGTTGTGGCGCCTATGCCACCCGCCTCATTCAGTCATTGTGCGCCTCATCAGGAGTTGTCTCACCTTTGCTACAGCTGCAGTTTCGCGCCCTTTGACTTTGGTTACAGTTGGTGCTTCATGGAAATGGCTTCCTCTAGCGCAGTCTGTGTGACTTACATAAGGGTGTGCCTTCTTCCAATACCATTATAGTGCCCTCGTCAACTTTTTCAGTCAGGCTGTGTATTCTCTGCTCTGATATGGTCCATGACTACCTTGCATCCTGCAGTCTTGTTTATTTTGCTGTAAATGTAACTGTGTTTACCATCGCTATAAGCGCCGTTTCATCTTATCTCAGTTCTATTTACGTGCCTTTGAACATAGCGGCAGCTGATACTATATCCATAAATGTAATGATACTGTGCTCATAGTTTTTGGGGGTTACTAAACAGTGATTTCTCCTCTATATGATGTACTTTTACATTTTAGTGTCTAGAAATGTGACATAAGCTCCTCTTGGGGTAATTAGCATATTAATATCATACATATACAGTTATTAATTGTATTACTTTTGCATGTCCTGGTACTTCACGGTATTTTTTGTGATTACCTATAAGCATTTCCTCACAGCAAGACGTCCTTACGTATTTTCAAAGTTTTTATCAAACATTCTCCTCAAATTTCTGCTCCTAAGCAAGGAAATAAGACTTCTAAGCCACTTCTTTTTGCAGAAGCTCTCAAGCAGATCACCAATATGCCAACAAAAGGCAATGCCTCATCTCCTTCCGCTTCACCTCAGGATTTAAGTATTTTATGTCACAAATCTCTCGAATACTTTTTCTTTCCTTTCACTTTTTCATATTCCAACACCTCACTCTTTGCACGTTCCCCTTGGAGCAACCTTGATTGAAATTTGTCAAAAGTAAATTATAAAAATAATAAATGCTATAAGAATTTTTGATGCTGGTTGGTTGCATGTCTTGTTTTATATGACAAATGTTATATTGAGTATTGAGGGCTACTTGAATTGATGCTGCATAGCCCAGAACATTTAAATGATAACACTAAGTAAGGACTTATAGCCTATTTCTGAATTCAGGTCTAGGACCATTGTTTTTTGTACTACTATTTCACCTCAGGCTTCGGCCTCTAATGGTGGGCAGGCGTCGGCGGCAACTCTGCAACGTATTCTGCACGAAATATCAGATGTTAGTCGTCGATTAGATGACATGAACCTTACAATTACATCATTAGCTGAGGAGACTAAATCAATTAAAACAGAATTTACCAGCTTTAATGCGAAGGTTGAATCCCTTGACTCTAGAGTTCTGGCAGTGGAGAATCGACTGGACTCCCTTCCAAATCAAGACTGGGACCTTTTACTCTTCCATAGTAAACTCATTGATTTGGAAGACAGAAGTAGGAGGGACAATATCTGTTTTTTTGGATTTCCAGAGCGCATTGAAGGGCAGAGTTCCAGTGTATTTCTGTGTCGCATACTCCCAAAGCTGACTGGCATTTCTTTCAATCCACCTCTGGAGATACAGCGGGCTCATAGAATTGGTCCTCCACGTGGTGATTCTGCTGCGCGCCCACGGCCGATTATTGCCTGTTTTCTTCGCCATGAACAAACAAGACAAATACTGTCTGCTGCTCGGCTTCAAGGCTCCTTCTCCTTTGAAGGCCATCGCATTTTCATGGCAGCTGATTTCTCCAAGGAAACCAATGAGCGGCGGAAAGCCTTTCTCTCCATGCGACCTCAATTACGCCAATTAGGCATCAAATATGGCCTATTTGAGCCTGCACGTTTTCGCGTTACCAAAGATGGAGTCTCTAAGGACTTTTTTGACCCAGAGCATCTATAGCAATTTCTGGACTGTCTTCACCCTCAAGAGATGGAGGTTCTCACTACATCTTCTCAGCAAGTTCAGTCCCAATCACCCTCTAAGTCTTCTACTCCATTGTCAGATCGCAGCAGGCGCCCTCCCAGTAGCCCTCGACCTCGGGGTAGGGACCTTGAACGACTTCATCGCTCACAAGAAGATAGGAAATCTGCAATACAATCGGTTTCGGCTGCTACATTCTCACAAGATTTGCAAAGAGACAAGTCCCGTTCTCCTCTTAAAACTCCTTCAGATGCGGACTGAATAATTCTTTTACTCCTGGAAGTTGCTATCTTCAATCATATTGGCAGTAAACTATAGACTCCTTTTCCTTGTGAGTCTTATTTCTATTGTTAATTAATTACCGCATTTTTTGACATGTTTTGCTGTTCTTATAATGTCTGCTTGCCTTTCTTTATCTCTTTCTCACTAGCTTTCTACTTTATTTCCTTTCTCTTTCAATCTGTTTTCTGTTATTTCTCTGCCTTATAATATTACTCTCTCTTCTTCCTGTATTCATTGCTCTACATGTTACAATTTACTGCATATATTTTTTACTGGTTATGCATTTACTTGGGTGCCTTGGCGCCTAATTGTTTGATTACAGTTTTATTACTCTACTTACACGCTTGCATGTTGGTCTATGCTTATTTATATGCATATTGTATGCCTTATGCTCTTAGGTTACTTCACATTTAATTGTTACTAGATCTCTCTTTTTAAGTAATGCTGCTTCTCAATTTCTTTTTTGCTCTTTCTACCCTTCTATCGTACTTATGTTCTTTTTCACAATGCATTTCTGGGCTTTACTTCTATATCATTATTACTTTCCTAATCCTTTCTCTTTTTCTGTGGGGTCTTTTCCCGCGGTGGCGCTCTAGTGCGCCCAGACCCGCGGGTAACAGTTTACGGTTTCTTGATCTCTCCCTACTACTATTCAATATTTTATAGTTTTCTTTATTATTGTATCACTTCTCTAAATCTCATCTCCTTTCTTCATTGTTCTTCTTATTGTCTCCTTCATGTATCCCACTTAAAACAGAGTATCGTTTCCATTTTATTTTATTTTCGTCTTCCCTTCTTTTTGTCATTTCTTTTTCTTTTTCCTTTGTTTGGTTTAACACATTGTTTTGTGCTTCATTCTTCTGTCCCTGATATTTGCATTATTCTAAAATGGCAAAAACACATTCTCTTAATGCAATTACTTGGAATGTACATGGTCTCACCCATTACATAAAACGGAAGAAAGTACTCTCTTATCTGCAAACTAAGCATGTAGACGTAGCCTTGCTTCAGGAGACCCATTTGGATGCTCTAGAATCAGATAAACTCTGTAGAGATTGGGTGGGCAAGGTTATACATAGCAGCATTCAACAAGATGAATCCACGGACGCAGGTCCCCTCCGCAAGTGTGGAGTTGCAATTCTTCTTCGCAAATCCCTTCCGGTCACTGTCTCTAAAACATGGTCAGATGTAAATGGCCGCTATGTATTTGCTAAACTTAAAATTGGTGAGTCCCACATTTGTGTAGGGTCTGTTTATGCCCCCACGGGTACCAAAAAGACATTCTTTCTTCAACTATCCCGCTTGTTGCTTGAAATTAATGCATCGCAATATTTGATTGGTGGAGACTGGAATGTGACGCAAGACTCCATTCTAGATAAAACTGGTCCATTAGATAGGGGCAATGCGTCAGATAGAGCTTTGTTAGGTGACATCATATCAGATATTGGGTTGGTTGATCATTGGCGTTTTAGCCATCCAACGGATAAGGAATATACTTTCTTTTCATCGGCTCATGGTACGTTTTCTCGTCTTGACTATTTCCTCATCTCACATAACGCAGTTCAGCTGGTCACCGATTCCTGCATTCTGGAAGCGGCACTGTCTGACCACTCTCCGGTTCTCCTTTCCCTTGAGCTGGGACTATCTAGGCCTGGACGTAAGCCCTGGCGTATGAATATTCAGCGCCACAAGACCCCTGTTGGTAAATCCCAATTGCAATCACACCTTCAAACTTATCTTTCTATGAATCAGGGGTCCGTGGCCTCCAGCAGGACTCTTTGGGCTGCAGCTAAGGCTACTTTAAGGGGACAATTAATGCGTGATGCAGCAATCGCTAATAAGCAAAATGCAAAGAGACAAGTTGAGCTCGAACATGACATACAAACCTATTCTCGCCTATACATCACTTCTCCATCCTTACAAAATCGTAAATCGCTCGAACAAGCCCGAATGGCCTTAAACAGTCTTTTTACATCTAAAGCAGAATACGCTTTACAGAAAATGAAAGGTCGACATTACGAGCAAGGAGAAAAGGCGGGAAGATTATTAGCCGCGCAGTTGCGTCAGAGGGAGGCGTCTATGGCCATTCCGGCCATTAGATCTGCGCAAGGACACTTGTGCACAAAGCCTCAAGACATTGTTAATGAATTCGCCTCCTTTTACGAATCCCTTTACACTTCTGATAATCGAGTAGATTCGGATAAGATGACGGCATTTCTTGCAAAGGTGCATCTTCCTTCTCTCTCAGCGGATGGCAGAGCCATTCTAGAGGGTGACATAACTAGGGATGAGGTTTCCAGTGCGGTCGCGGCCCTGCCCTATCACAAGGCCCCTGGAGAGGATGGATTTCCTCCTGAATTTTATCGATGGGCAGGTCACAATATTATTGACACTCTACATGCCGCATTCCAGGAGGCGGATAATGCCTCTTCACTAGGCCCCCTTTCTAACAAAGCTATCATTGTTGTGCTTCCAAAGCCGGGTAAAGATCCCCAGCTTTGCAGCAGTTATCGTCCTATTTCTCTGTTGAACTCTGATATTAAAATCCTGGCTAGTATCCTTGCGTCTCGTTTGCGTAAAGTCTTGCCTTCTTTGATACACCATTCCCAAGTAGGCTTTGTACCGGGACGTTCTTCCCGGAACCATTTGCGTTCTCTGGCCCATGCACTGTGGTCGGCTCAACATCTTACAGACGATGCGTTAGCCCTTTCACTTGACGCAGAAAAAGCGTTCGATCGTATCGAATGGAATTATCTCTTCACGGTCATGGATAGATTTGGTTTAGGTACGAAATTTATTGATAAGGTACGCTTACTTTACAATCATCCTTCTGCCCAAGTGAATTGTGGTGGGTTTCTGTCTGACACCTTTACGATTAAAAGAGGGACACGCCAAGGTTGTCCATTATCCCCCCTCCTGTTTCTTTTGGCTATGGAGCCTTTGGCTGCTACCATTCGTCAATCTGATGAGGTCTCTGGTATCCCCCTCCCAATTGGACATTCCAAAATATACCTATATGCTGATGACATCTTACTCACCCTTACTCGTCTTCCTCGGTCGATCCCTTCTCTTCTTCAAATTATTAATGATTTCTCTTCCTTTTCAGGTTACAAGATTAATTGGGACAAGAGTGAGGCTTTACCCATTTCTAACGGTACTACAAAAGCAGCTATTTTTGGATTTCCTTTTCACTGGCAGCCTTCACGCCTCAAATACTTGGGTGTCCTAGTTAATAAAGGGTTACAAGACATGGTTGCAGATAATTTGTCTCCTCTTATCTCCCAAATGCAACGGGATTTTGATAAATGGAAGGCTTTGGGTCTTTCTCTTTGGGGTAGAACCCAGGCTGTTAAAATGGTTACTCTCCCGAGATTTATATACATTTTAGGTATGCTTCCCCTACAGATTCCCTTATCCTTACTTCGGTCAGTAGATGCCCAGATTAAAACCTTCATTTGGGGTACTGCTAAGCCTCGCCTTGCTATAACTAAGTTAAAGGCTCATCAGTTATCTGGCGGAATTGGCCTTCCATCCATTGAACACTACTCTTTGGCGTTACATATTTCCCAACTCTCATATTTTGTACCTGGTATCAAAGACTTACCACAATGGGTTCAAACAGAACGACATCTTCTATCCTCAGAATCGAATCTTACTCCTTTGTATGGTAGTGGTACTAGTCGTCTCGACCCGAAAAACCCGATATTATCTGCCGTGCATAAATCTTGGCAGAGAAGTCACAGGTTGTTAGGCTCCAATCCGAGAATTCATATCAAGGCTCCCCTATGGAATAACTCGGGTATCCGTATCAATGGTCGTATGTTATCCTGGCCTGAGTGGCGAGCTGCAGGTATCCTTTATCCGGATCAACTTCTGCATGATGGGGATTTTAAGCCATTCTCTCAGCTCAGGGTAGAATTTGATCTTCCTTTACATCACTCTTCTAAATACCTTCAGCTTCAGCAATGTTTGAAGACCCATATGGGGTCATCACCGTGGCTACTGCAATACTCTCCTATATTATCCTATTTGCACATTTGGGGGAAATTTAAAGGTGTTACTTCTGGTATATACAAAATCTTTTCATCTCATCTTTTTTCTAAATCCCTTTCACATGATCTTCAGCGTAAATGGCAATCTCGCCTCTCAATTTCCTTCTCTGATACTGAATGGGATTTGATTCTAGAGAATTTAAACAAGGGAGCTCGTGAATCAAGGCTCAAATTTTGTCTTTTCAAAATACTGCATGATTGGCATTGGTCCCCAGTCAAATTACACAAAGCTGGTCTTCTCCCTCATTCTAACTGCTGGAGATGTGCCAATTCAGGTTGTGATATTACTCATATCATTTGTGAATGTCCTAGTATCCAATCTTATTGGACTTACATTGGTACTACTTTGAATTCCACTATGCCCCTAAAATTGCCACTTACGCCAACTAACATTCTCTTGCATGATTTACGTCACTCCCCAAAGCTCTCGAAGCCACAACTCCGCCTTTTTCATACCTCAATTGCTACTGCCAAAATATGTATACTGCGTCATTGGAAATCATCTTTACCTCCCTCGCAGGAAGATTGGTTGGTGGCAATGATGCAAACAGCCTCCCATGAACGCACGATTTATAATCTTCAGGACCAAGCTGACGTTTTTCTCCGAATTTGGTCTCCATTTCTTAAATCAAATACTGCTGCATCCCCTGCTTCCACTTTTACCCAAGCACATTAATCAGCTTTTACCCTCTTTTATCCTTTGTTTCATCTGTTGATGCGTTCTTCTGTCTCTATCTAATTGCTTTTTCTTCGTTTTATTCATTTATATTTTCTGCACTTTCATTTTCTAGATTTTCCCCCTTTTTCTTTTTTCTTATAGGTTATTTATTTATTATGTATCATTCTATGTTTTGATCTAATTGTTACTTCAACTAGTATTTATTTATTTAAATGCATATTTATATCGTATTTATTCACCAGTACCCTGCTTCTTTCAACATGGATTTATTTTCTCTTTATTTATTGTTATTTATGCTTTGATGTATTAATCTTATAAAACTCAATAAAAAATTTCAACACAAAAAAATAAAAGCAGTGTGTGGAGTGCAGCAGTGTGCAGCGTGCAGCAGTGTGTGGTGTGCAGCAGTGTGCGGCGTGCAGCAGTGTGCGGCGTGCAGCAGTGTGAGGCATGCAGCAGTGTGAGGCATGCAGCAGTGTGCGGCGTGCAGCAGTGTGCGGTGTGCAGCAGTGTGTGACGTGCAGCAGTGTGTGGCGTGCAGCAGCGTGCGGCGTGCAGCAGCGTGTGGCGTGCAGCAGTGTTTCGTGTAGCAGTGTGAGGCATGCAGCACTTTGTGGCGTGCAGCAGTGTGCTGCGTGCAGCAGTGTTGTGCAGCATGCAGCAGTGAGTAATGCAGCAGTGTGCAGCAGATCGTTAAATATTAACTTGTGCTCTCATTTCGACCCTGTGACCTAAATTTTTACGAGTGCCTAACATTTTCCTTCAGACCCACCAAGCAGCCACCCCTAGCAGACAGAGCTCATTGCCTAAAACTATCCTGGGATTTGAACCCGCGCCGCGGTCAGTAGTCACACACAATGGAAAAGTTAATACATCAAGCCGTTTTGTTTGAGCAAGTCGCGCGCGCCCTCCGCGGGTGATCATGGGTAAAGTGCGCGCGATTACACAGACGCACGCACCTGCTGTCCCTTCTCGCAGACGCTTTTATAAACAGATAAGCTGAGGGGTGTCGTGGGGGAGTGACAGCTGACAGACTCGATGGGATATAATGCCGGAGAGACAGGGTGACGAGGGGCATGCTCTCCTCATACGTAATCTAGTCCATTGCCTTATTCTACCAGACACTTTCAATTTCTTTCCCTTTTGACAGTCAGTGAAAAAGTTCCGGGGAGCGAGACGTTTTAGAAAAGGAGAGCGGCGGTGATGTGTAGAAGTGGTTAGCACGTGAGGGAAACAGTCTCAGGCACGGATGGGAAAAAAACAGTGTGCATAGGACCAGGTAGGGACAGACGAGAACAGATTGAGCCACAAAAAAAAATAGGTTGTGATATACATAAGAGGAAAGAAGCGATGATTAAGGGACAGAAATTGGGTTAAATCGCCGGGGACAGACGAAGAGATGGCGTAATGAATGGCCAGAACTGCCTGCTTTGGAACTGCGTGTGGGGGGAGGGGGCGGCTAGATTCGAGTCTCGGCGTCGGCTCAACATCCTGTGATCCTGGGCAAATCACTTAATCTCCCCGTGCCTGCAAAAAATGAATGTGTCCTTGTGTACTGTAACTGGTGCTCGCGTAAAAGCTCTTTTTATCTTCGACCTTCGTTCGAGTCGAGTTCGCGCTATAAACAAGCCGAGGTGACAAGAAGTACGTTAAAGCAAAGGGTAAACCCACAAATCACTGGGACCTGGGTAATAGAGCAGTATAAGGGAGAGGGTCCCAGGATATACAAACTTTTTAGAAAACAAACACAAGCTCAATCACAGAAAAATGCAAAAAGAATGCAAAGAAAACTTACCAAAGTGTTATTTAATCACACTTTGGGAAGGTACACATTTACTAATAAATACAGTAGACTTTGATCAAATAGACAATACTTCATTGCCAGTACTGCCAACAGTGTAATGCACACTGTGCTTTTGCTTGTACATGGTTGTTGTAAATAATTTTGCTATTCATTCCAATGAATTTGATCTGGATGTTTTGGCTTGAAATTGTTCTGCCTTGCAATTAAATTGTGACGTGTTTATAATTTATATGTCACTTACCCCCCATACCTCACTCAAATCACCATCCACCTCTTTCCCTTCCTTGGCACCCCGCACTATTTGATCAAAGTCTACTGTATTTATTAGTAAATGTGTACCTTCCCAAAGTGTGATTAAATAACACTTTGGTAAGTTTTCTTTGCATTCTTTTTGCATTTTTCTGTGATTGAGCTTGTGTTTGTTTTCTAAAAAGTTTGTATATCCTGGGACCCTCTCCCTTATACTGAGGTGACAAGAAGGGCTGGGCGAGAAGGGAGGGGGGAATGTCAGCAACAGAGGAGCCCGCGAAAGTGAAAGTGATCGTGATTACGATCGCTACGGAGGAAAGACACATGGCGCTGCGCGCGTGCACGTTCACGTGCACTGTAGCTTTAGGCCACGGCAGCACGTTGAGAAGCCCACATATAAAATGTCTCTTCGAGCCTTTGGCTCGCGAGACCTAAAAAGGAGGGACCAGGAAGACAAATTACCCACTGCAAGCAAGGAATTTTAAAAGACAACTGATTAGACAAATGAAAAGCGATGGAGGAGTTCAAGCCCACAAAGTAAATACAACAGATTATCCTGACAGCGCAAGTGCTGTCTAGGCTCGACCTAAAAAAAATAGAGGCCCACAGCACTGGCCTGTTAGACCAGTGCTAGCACTGCCAGATTGTCTAGTAGGGAGTCCGTCCATCGATTGGAGGTGTGAACAGAAAACAGATAACTTGCTCAGAGTCTGCATGTGCATCTCGATACACAGTATAAACAATGCACATCTATTGTAGCACGCTGGGCCCAGAGGAGGGCTCCATAGCAACTCCAGTCACCTCTTCTCTGGGCACGCTCAAGCTAGAGTAAAGGGTAAACAAATGAGTGCTGCCTATACTCAATCCTCCTGTACAGGAAAGCGCCTCGAGCAATGAATGCTAAGAGGAGCTAAATAGGAGTGACACAAATGCATTTTAGTGCAGGAATGCGGTGAGATACACTAAAATAGGATACAATAAACTTTGATGCATGGTATTTGCATGGCAGCATGCGTGCACCTGAACAATGCAACCAGCCTGTTTTTACCTAATTTCCTTTTTACCAATGCTGCATAAAACAATAAAAAGGCAATGGCAAAGCTGATAAGCACTACTTAATTTATGGCAGTGTTTTCTTGTGCTCGGCACCAGCACTTATTTGTAAACACTGCACAATATAATGAGAATCTATAACTTGGTGGCACTGTGTATGTAATTTTTAAACAAAGTTAATTAGTGGAGCATTTGTTTAATTTATCTTTAAACAATTATAAAACTCGGACTTAAACCTTAAGTTTAAAGTGACACGTGGGTTGCACCAACTGCATTTGTACCATCAGAAATACTTTGTGCCCTAGTACTGAATTTTTTGCAAATTAAAAGGGCTTAATGTGTCTGTCACATAGGGGAACCACGATTAGATTACATGAATTTAAATATATTTAAGAAAACCGCCATATGTTCACATCATATCCAAACTGGCGCAGAACGACAATTAAAATTGTCGCACTGGTAGGCAGAAGGCTTGCGAAAAATATTACTCCGATAGAACGGCAAACACGAACAAAGGGGCATATTATCAAGCCAGGCGATAAAGTTATCGCCGCTTTAGCGGCAGAAAATTTACGCTAAAACGGCGATAATGGGCTTGATAATATGCTCTATGGAATTCCAATTGAAGCCCTTGTTAGATATCCTTCACCTCTAACATTAGCTGCAATTGGAATTCCATAGAGCAGATTATCAAGACCATTATCGCCGCTTTAGCGGCAGTTTTCTGCCGCTAAAGCGGCGATAATTGTATCGCCTGGCTTGATAATATGCCCCTAAGAACCTCGCCAAGCATCCTGGGATAAACTGGAACGCCTTCCGAAAGACCTCTCGTTTACATTTCCTGTGGCATTGCCTGTAACTTAAAGTGGGCTCCTAAGTAACCTACGTCGCACAGAATTAGAAGCCCCATTACAACATGGCCGCCCCATTATATCTTCCCAAGCACTCTACCTCAGATAGAGCAGCGCATGAGCACTGCGAGAGGAGTAGTGCGCCAAAAAATGAAACTCTGGTCCGAACCCTGAAAAGTTAAAAACAGTCTGCATTTAAAACAAGGCGGCGCTTGGTTTTAGTGTCTGAGGACTTGGATATTCACGGGCCGTTGCCGGGGACGCCACGGGACTCGAGTTTGGATGACGCAACAGCAGAATGCAGACGGCTGCCTCCGCTGGTGGGCGGAAGAGAACGCTGACGTCATCAGGCGCTGGAAGGTGCGAGATACAGTGAGCCTGGCGCGTGACCTTTGGAGCCAGGGAGGGCGGGATGATTAGTGGATTAATAGAAAAGGAAATCGTCCAAGGGTGTCGTCTTCTTCCACGCTCAACTTTGTCCTTTTTTTCTAGAAAAGCTTAATATGCCAGGTTGTTGTGTTCCTTTATCATGAAGTAATAATTTAGCTCATGAAAACATTAAAAACATGGCATTGCCCTTCTGAGGGATGGTAAATGATAATGGTATTGCCTTCCAGTGGCTGGCATTGTGGGCACGGTCTCCACGAGCCTATAATTTTGCTATATTGAACTCACGCACCATGGGCATATTTCCAGTAGAATACATTATTTTTTAGCCATGCCACATCCTAAAATTCTGCTGACATGCTCTGAGACTCTTGAGATATTAACTGTTAGGCAATGCATGTTTACATGGACATACTACTGTGGTTGTTGACGTTAATTTAACAATACTACCACAATATAGCAATATTGCAACATGGTGTTCATGTTTTTAGGTAGAGGGACCGTCCGGTCTGCCGAAGGCAGAACCGGAACTCTGGAGATCTTATGTTTCTTAGAGTGGCTATTTAGCCCGCCTCTCTTTTTGCCTCTCCTCCATTGGCTGGCTTCCTAAACGGAGGCCAGCCATTGGAGGAGAGAGCCGTCCCTCCAAATAGGCTCCGTCTTTTTCAGATTCGGGGGGCGTGTTCCGTGCTCTTCTTTCCACTTTTTAGCCACGGCCTTTTTTAGGCGTGTTTTTCTCTCCTCCAGCCAATGGCAAGAGGAGAGAAAAAGAAACACGCCCCCGAATCTGAAACCGCCGCTGCGTTTCTCCGAGGCATTTCTGCTTCGCCTCGGAGAAAGGCAGTGGTTTTTTCCGTTCTGTCTTGTACCCTTCAAAGCCGGATGAAGATGAAATATGTCCCTGCCCCCAGATGAGTGCGGTAACACTACCGTTTAAAAAATCAACTAGGAATGTATTTATGACTCGAGGCCCAGAATATATTCATGAAAGTAGCGTTTATTTTCTGCGAGAGTGTGGGCAGTTTTATACGATTGCATTGAAGAAAGAGTCGGCATCCAATAAATAACAGAAGCCGGTCTGTATCTAAGCCACCCTGCTCTCATCAGCTGATCGCCGCTGTCTCCCGGCTTTGTCTCCACGGGGCGTGGGTGGGAGGGCTGAGAGGACAAAGTGAAGCACATTGAGGGAGCCCTCATCCATTAATCATCGCTCCTCTTCCTTGCCTGAAATCAGCTGGAGGAAGAGCTGTAGCGCGGCTCCGATCGCAGCGCTGCGAGGGGCTTAAGCAAGCCTGGGCAAGCCGCGGCGCTTCCTCTCAGCCTGCACGCGAATGTAGGGCAGGCGGCAGCTGTGCGCGCACAGCGTCCACCTCCAGCCTGGATTACAGGAGCCATGCGGCGAGGGGGAGCGCCAGCAAGGATACGCCGATGCATATGTGCTGGAAGATGAAGCTTCAGGTAGGAGCACTGCCTCGCTTCTTGTCGCTGTTAAATAATCCCTGGTGTCTTTTGTATGGACACGAGGACGTCCAAATTATGTTTCCTTGGGCGGGGAGAAGCCTCATTGTATAAATTCAGCTACATTCCGGTTCAGGTTTCGGTTTGCGCTCCATTGTCTGCTCCCAGCGAAGGAGCGATTCCCAGTCATGTTAAGTGCAAATCTGTCCTTTCTGATCGCAACTCGGCTGCCTTGACAATTATAAAGCACTCTGACAGGAGGTGCACAGTTCACGCTAAGGGCGGCTTGCGGATTGTTGCACTGTTATTGCACGAATCATGCACAGCAGTCTTATATTGCATCACCGTTTTGTAAATACTGCAGACGACGAGCACAGAGATAGAGCACGGACTGGGCATGTCCCTTCACTAAATTCCCGTGTTTATCTTCTCAAGCGGAGAAGGATGCTGGCCTAAAATTAGGAGTCTCATTTCGCACGTAGACCACAGGGCCGATTTTTGAACTGACGTCCAGCAGGCCCGCAAGGCCTGTTTGTTCTGCATATCTGTATCATTTGCAGGGGTCTCCTAATGTGTGCCAAGCACTGACATGTAATCAAGTCTGGCCAGAATGTTGTTGCATTAAAAACAATAGCACGCAAGCCACGGCAGCATGAAACCAAAAAAGAAAGGCAATTGGCTAATTTCTCTGCAGCCTTGCGACGCACAGGCTTTACATGGTCGCCGGCTTTACCAACTGCTAGTATTTCAGATGGGCATCCGAAAAAAAACACCACGAGGCAATGCTGCCGATAAACACTACAGAGCAGAACAAACTGCTCCAAGTGAGGCCTTCGGACGTGATCTCCTTAGCAGGACACACTGCTTAATTTATGTTACGAATGTATTGTGTTACACAGAACGACCTTTAACCAGCGAGGTTTCAAAGAAATGTGCAGAGTAGGTTTAAGAGAACAGCGTATATGCATTGACCGAAAATTAATAAGATGCAGAGTTCAGAATTAGAAGCTCACAACCTCACAACTTCACTCTCGCTCACTCACTACCTCAATCACTCTCTATCTCACTACCTCACTCTCTCTCTGCTAATGCAATAGGTATCACATATGCAAAAAAAAGCTAATGCCAATAGAAATAACAATGCCATTTATTTAGGGATACAAAAATGATAAAAAAATAATGAGCAATACCAATAGCTCTACCTATAATATTGCCGAGACCATTGCATTGTAAAGGCTTGTTTTGTATCCTGGAATGAATTTAGATGAATCCAGCTTGTAGGTTAAAATAGGATTTATTCTCATAGTAAGTACAGCACCCAAGATCCAAGCAGAGTGTCCCTCTTCATCAGCATCCAGCCTCCAACTGACCCTCAAGCTTCCAAAACATAACATTCTACTGAGCAACTGAATAACATTGAAAGATGCAAAGTACATTACTTGCTAATACAAAAACAAAATAACAATATGAATAAGAGAAGGAATATAACATGTTTGCTTTTTATGAAGGGGTTTGGGCTACGCCTTTCCCTCTTCCCACAATTAATTTTTAAATTAGATAAATGTCTCTTGCACTAAGTGCTGATAGTTAAGCAAATCTCCTAACCCTCCCTCTATGCAAAAAGCCAGTCACAGCATTGTCAGGCACATGCACGCACAGCGCATGTGCCACGCCGCAGGGTTTTCAGGGCTTATCTGATTTAAGCAGCAATTCAATTCAATTCATGAAGCTTTATTCGGTGCATGTAAAATGACCATAAAAGCACAACAATAATGAAATAAAAGATACATTTCAATATTACATATATAACAAATTAGAATACAAAAACTACAGATGACAAATATAATGAATTTAAAAGCACATACTTTTCCTGGCCTTAATAGATTGAGTTAAAAACATGGCAGTAAAAAAACAGATATCGACGTTTTGTAAGTTAAAAACTAACCTCATAGCATGGTATATTCTTATATGTAATGTCTGACGGCCCAAAATATGTAGTTTTTGATGTTTATTTTAAAATGTTTGTTTATGTGCTTTTATGGATGGTTTGTGAAATCCGAATAAAGTCTATTTGAATTGAATTGAATTGCATGGTTAAGCAGTAGTTTCTGTGGCCTGCCGAAGTGTAGGGCTGCTCCTTCCCGTGATTTGTCCCACCCTCGCTTATAGACTGTATTTGGGTCTTGAGGCTGCTGCCTGTGCTTCCCAAGAGATTGTGTCTATCAACAATGGTTCACCTTTCCCAACTTGTTACAGCCTGGGGTGAATCAGCATGCCTCACTGACCCCACTCCCTGACGAGTTGGGAATGGGATGACAGGATTGGAGGTAAAAGGGTTGAACACAGTGCATGTGACAGGCGTTATCAGTGATTTTTTTTTTTTTTCACAACAAGTTTTTATTGTCAGCAGCCACAATGAGCCTGGCAACACCAGGTAACCAAACAATACAAAATATATATTTGCAAGTAAGATGTTGACTTTTTGATATCTATTAAACAATTGGAAAATAACAATGATACAAGAAAATGGTCCAACATGGAGCTGTAGTGTCATATTACCGCTATATAGCACATCACATGTCGGGCCTAGCCACTTTGATCTGTTATCCATACATTTACAACCATGTTTATCACGTTTCACCACTCTCTTCTCAAATATTAATCCATGGAAACCGCTGACATGGGTTCCAGACACAGTCCGTGGTATTCCGCCCACCTCTTCCAAATTTTAGGGTGTTTCTGGGGGCATCCTCTCGCTTTAAAGATTGGCAATTCTAACCCCATACAAAAATCAAGACCCTTCTTCCAAATACCAACTAATGGCGGAGAAGCATCTTTCAATGCCTTTGCAATGTCGCGTTTTGGCAGTGTAAGGACTAAAAGTAATAAATGGCGTTTATAGGTGTTGCCCTCGATTTCATCAGTGATGTGGAGCAGGGCCAGGCATGGCGAGTATGGGATATCCCAGCCGAGAACTTCTGACAGGCATGTAATGACCCCCTACCAGAACTTAGACAGTGATGTGCACTGCCACACTGGGTGTATAAGGGTACCTTCACCCATTTGACAGTGCAGGCAGAGCGGGGATTCAATCAGCCCGGCACACCAGAGCTTATATCTGGTGTAATAAACCCTATGAAGGTAGTTAAATTGAATATATCGTAATCGTGCGGCAATGGCAGCACCTCGTGGGGATTCCAGTTCCTCAGCCCAGTTTTTGTCGTCTATTGGGCCTAGATCCTGCTGCCATGCCATTCGCGTTTTGTCAAGGGTGTTGGGGCTATTTGTTACTAGTGTTCGATATATCTTGGTGATTTTATGTTCCATCGAGGTCCCCCATAAATCCTGTAGCTTCAATGGGACTAAAGTCCAGCACAGTTCCCTGGTGTGCGAGACATGGGGAAAAGGCATTGCGGAACTGAAGGTATTTATAGAATTGCGATTTATGCATTGTATAATCTTGTTGTATTTCCTGAAAGGACATTAGGGTCTGACCATGGAGGACATCGCCCACCCTGGAAATGGCTATGGCCTTCCAGCTGGAGAAACCAGATACCCCAACCGGGGGGAGGGGAGGGAGGAGGAGACCATTATGCCAAAAAGGCTTCTCTTTTGTTAATCAGTGATCTCTTCCAAATCTTAAATACCGTGGCGGTAGCCAGAGGCAGCGCTTCCGGGCTGAGTCCGTATATAGAATCGTGTGGAGTGACATATTATTAATCTACAGACGTTCAACTGCATAGGCAGGATCTCTTCTGTCACCATACCACCAATCGATCAGGATAAGATGGTGCAAGCCCTCATAGTATGCTTGGACGTCTGGTGTTGCTATGCCTCCACAGTAAGTGGACTGGAAGCATGTTTTCAGTGCCACCTGGACTGCACCACCACCTCAGAGAAAATGTTGGAGAATTGAGTTCAGTTGTCTAAACCAGATGGGTGGCATCGGGTATAGGTGATTCTGAAGCTGGTATAGTAGATGGGGCAGTGAGACATTCTTAAAAATGGCGGATCTGCCAAATAGGAAGAGCGGTAGATGAGACCAGGAACGTGTCTGCTCCTTGATCTGCATCCACAATGGGGCAAGGTTCCTGTCCCAGGACACAAGTTGGGAGGACGACAAGAAGACCCCAAGATATTTAAATCCTTAATGCACTGTTGTAACCTCGCGTGCCCACTCGCCCACGCGCAAGTTAGAGAATCTTTAGGATTTGGAACCATACTATGCTGGTTCCATGCTGGGACATCGACACAAGGAATCATAAGGGCTGGAGGGACTGCAACTGGATTAGTCACAGACATGTGGTAATCTGGAGCATGCCGTGCTCCAGGAGAACTATCACTTGGTGGGTGGGTTTTGCCTGGACGTTGCTGGCCTGCAGCTAGTGCCAACGTTGTGGCCTTGGTCCCTAAGTACTCTCCACTGTCCTCCTGTCCAAGAGATCCCAGGGAAACCAAGGATCTCCCTGTTTCCACAAGATCGAAAGGACCGCGCAGAGAAGCGGCGGAACCGGGTGGAAGTGATTGTCTATTAGGACAAGGACCGTCCTGACTTACACCATCATCACACTGTGCAGAGGAGTGTACTCGTACAGATCAGCAGCCCACCTGAGGTGCTGGGATGTGAGGAGCTACAGGAGTGCGGGGTAAGATTGCAGAATCCGAGGAAAACATGCTTGCAACCAGGGGACCTGTGCTAGCTTGCACTGTGGAGCGTGTGGTGTCTGAGGAGTGTTGGGGGACCTGAGCTGGAAGCTGAGAATGTCTTTGACCTCCAGATCGGGAGGATTACAGTGTCTGACATCGGGGCCTCTGTCCGAGGTCACTGGTTCCCTCTCTCTAGGCCCACGCCACATGGTACTTTGTTGTGGAGAACATTGTCACAGGCCCGAGGGGTTTCGTTGTGCCTTATGAATACCTACAGCTGGCTGTCGGCAGCTCGCACCTATGCCTAAGGTGAAACATTTTTCCAGACTTGGAAGCTCGCCAGCTTCCTGGGTCACAACCTTTTGTCTGCGGGGGTATAGCGATCCCGCACTCATGTAGGTTCCGTTGGGCGCCTGCAGACCTAATCTGGATGGATGAAACTAAGTAACTATTTCTTTCCGTTTTGATCGGTTCCGACACTAATCAACGTGTTGTAATCAGGGGCAACGTGTATCGTTCGCTGGGTTAGTTGAGAGACTGGAAGGGTCGGGTCACAAGGCGTAGTCAAAGACCTATGATTTCTTGACCATTGCAAATGTTGAGGTATGCAATATTGGGAATGTCGTGTTTGTTGATTACCGCTGAAAAGGGCATATATGGTTATGCCGTTCTACTGTCAATGGGAAAGTTGAACAATTGCATATACCTGTAACATATATATTCAATGTGCAGATTATTTTGATTTCAATGTATATATTGTGTTGATTTTGATGTGTGTGTGTGTGTATTACAAAGACCAGTGTTTTACACATATGGTGTGGATTCGTTTTGTAGCATATGCAGTGTGCTGCGAGGGTGGTGGTGTGACAATCCTTTACAAATTGACCCCAAGGATAAGCCTGACTGCTCTGTGCCAAGCTACTCAAGGGTGAGCACAGGTTATCGGACACTTGTATCGTACCCATCCTATCTAGGACGGGGGATTCCGACTGGCTTTGATGCATCCCAGCCAGCCGGAAACCACTGGGTCTAACAGCATGCGATTTTTATTCTATTAGCATTATCCCGGTCAGGTTTGGTACTGGAACCACCAGTAATTTCAGATCAAGGTCAGTAACTTTGTCTTTCATGGCTGTCATCATATGCAGCATTTGTGTTTGAGCTTTATCTTGTTTTTTAGAAAAATGAAGCTGCTTCGGCCCTAAACTGACCCTCCGCGTGGTAGCTTTATTATTCCTTTTTTAGATCTCGCCTGACCCAGCGCATGCGCTGGTCTGGCGAGACATTTTGTGAGGGCTCCAAAAAGTGCCTAGAGCTACAGTGCATGTGTGCGGGACTGCGCGTCGCGCTTTACCGCGATTACTTTCACCGCCGCTTTGAAGTTTGATCGCGATCACTTTCGCCGCTTTGATGTTCTCCATGCGGCTTCAATAGATTGCAGCAGTTAAAACAAGCATTGGCATAGCCAATAGGTCTCGCTTTTGGGACCTTATAAGTGTTTAGTTATGCAACTGTTGCATGGCTAAACACTTATAAGGTCCCAAAGGCGAGACCTATTGGCTATGCCAATGCTTGTTTTTATTTATTTAAAAAAAAAAAATTGATCGTGTGATAAGGCCTTTGGGCCCGTGCGTCTGAGGCAGATGGAGGAGATAGACCAGGGGTCTCCAACCTTTTCTATAACCAAATGAAAATTTTCCAGAGCCGCTAATATTGTTGACCTTGTAATAGAAACCATATCAGACAAGATTATATTAGTGGCCACGGCATTCAAAATTACCGGCAGTGATTACCTCAGTGCATCAGGCAGGGTTGCCAGAAATAACTTTAAAAAAGCATTTGTCAATTTGGAATCCTTTTACATAGGTAGCACATAACAGCTGTAGCTGAAATGCTTATAGCACCAAGGTAATAGTATTAACATCATCTTAGGAGCTTTGAAAGTACATACACTTTTATCTCGAATAAACACTTTTCGATTTGGTATAAATATGTTAAATCAGCCAACCTGTTAAGTTTATAGAGTGGTCTGCACACAAGAGAGCTACTCAAAAGGAGGTGGAGAGCTACCAGTAGCTCACGAGCTACTCATTGGAGAAGCCTGAGATAGACACAGCGATTTGTACTGGGGGGCAATACCTGTACCAAAAACAGAGGCCGCCGCAGGAAACACTTGCAAGAGAAGGGCACCGTCTTAACCAGGTTTCCCCAGCCTCTGCATTCCTACAGCTGTAATTTATGCACTGATGTTGTAGGAGAGATCAATTTAGAGAGAAAGAAAAGTATTTTAAGTAAAAAGACCTGTAAAACTAGGCCTTGAATAAGTAATAATCATGCGTTCTTCACCGCCTTGGCTTTCAAATGTGTTTTCAGGTCAGAAAGCATTGTAGGATCATTTGCATATGGCTGGGTCCAGACTGCAGTGGCATGGGGTGCAAAATAAGATGTACTGGGATGCGACCCGAGTATTACCAGTGGAAGAAGGCAAATGAGCCTGTGACTGAGAGTTGAGGTGTAATATTTTATTTGCATATTTATTTAGCTCAGCCGACTTGAGAAGTATCAACCCCATACATCCAACTTACAAATTGATTGAAAATTCTTTCATAGAAGAAGAAGATAAATGCTAAAGCAACTGTATACTAAGTCTGGTGGATTACAAAAATAACAATCTGAGAATATCAAGGTTGGTGGATGTAACATTTATTGGATGGCGCGGTTAAGATATGGTATGTTTAAACGGAAAATGAGCATGTTCTCTGTTTTTCTCTAATACCTGGAAGAGGGTTGTAATCGTGGATGTGGGATCAGTTACGTACAGAAGAACGTCGTATGCATACAGTGAGATGCGTTCTTTGATTCCGTGTGCAGTGAATCCATTTACTTTCAGATGTGATCTTATTATGCACGCTAGTGGTTCCAACATCAATGCAAAGAGCATGGGGGATAGTGGGCACCCTTGTCTAGTTCCCCTCTCTATTTCGAACTCCTCTGACATCGTCCCATTAACCCGCACCCTCGCCTTCGGTGCCCTATAGAGTAGCTCGACCCATTTTATTTTTTTGAAAACGTATTTTTATTGCAGAATTAAGTGTGAGATCTCCATTATAACTTCCCATGCCCACAATGTGTCCCAAAGGCGCGCATCCTTGTAACACTTTACACAGCCATTCAGCCCACATCCCGGAGGCTGGGCGGCACAACATTACTGGCCCCTAAACATCATCACCAGTCTGACCCCATTGAGCAGGTATATTTCCCATGGCAACAGTTGCTTTTTTCCCCCGTCCTCCTCATTCCCCGGTCGTCCGTCAATATATCAACATCACACCCCGAAAACTCCCCCCCCCCCCCCTCCCGCCCACCCAATACTGCTGGCGGGGGCCCCTATCATGAAATCTAGCTTGCTATTGCTACTGCTCCAGAGTAGCTCGACCCATGATATAAATTTGGGACCAAACCCCAACCTTTTTAATGTCTGCCACATGAAAGGCCAGTGAACCGCATCAAATGCTTTTTCTGCGTCTAATGACAACAAGTGTGTCTCCGGTCTGTCTTGGACCGTACTTATCCAATTTGCTAGTTGTCGTAGGTTAAATGTTGTTTTTTATTCTTACTTTAAAAAAAAGATATTTTTTTTTATTGGCATATTTTGTTATAAGCACAATATTCTACATGTACAGACAGTCATATGACGTACACAGTACATTTAATGGCATACATGTTACCCCATTCTTATACAGTTGAAGTCCAGCCTCCCTTCTGTGGGCGGTGGTGTATCTAAAAGGCAATGCTTTTCTTACACCTCAAGTCTGTACCTTGATTTATGTGTACTTAAGGGAGTTACTTGTGTCCATATGTAAAGATATACTTTATTTTCAATTGAACTAATTATACATAGCAAACTTTAATAACCGTTTTGGTGGTGTGTCTCCTACTGTCTCCCCCAGCACTGGGGCAGTCTCGTGTGTATCTCATGGGGTATGGGGTTTGTCTGGTGCCGAATTCCTTTTTCACTGACGATGTGATTGTTGCGCCATGGAGGGTGGTGGGGGGAGGTTCACTCCGGTAAAGGGGACCTCGACCCAGGTGGGGCTCCCTCGCTACTACTTATTTATTCCTGGTCTCCGACTGACTCTGCAGACCTAGATCTATCTTCCCGATGGTACTCTACCTCTTCCTCCCCTTCTTCGTCATCAGGTTCATGTCGTGCCTCCCAGTCTCACAGCACCTCTGTCCATAAGTCTGCTAGAGGACATCTACAAGTCCCTTTTGCATCCTCCTGTAATGCTCTCTGTTTAGCTTTAGCCCAAGTGTCAACGCTATTCTCACATGTCCCTATCCTGGGGTTAGTGTGCATTTTCCAGTGTTGGGCTATCTGTCGCCTCGGTAGTATCAATGCAAGCTCAATGAATCTGTTACCTATTTTTCTGGCTTTCGGTCTAGGGAACAATCTGAGAACACAGACCTCAGTTGTGTTCGGGAGAGCGCGTGCTTAGATTTTCTTAATCAAACGTAGCACCTTCTACCCGAATTCTCTCAGATTTGCACATTCCCAGGTCATGTGAGCGAACCCCACATCATCCAATCGCATCTTGGGCAGCACTGTGTCATGTCACCGCTTATGATATTTAGCCTATGTGGGTGCACTTTGTGTGCTAAACGGGATCCCCCTTTGCCCTGAGCCTAACACCAGGAGCTTTACTCCCACAACCTTGTGTCCTGCTCGTGAGCAGCCACCAACCGGAGAATAACATTGGGCTTCAGCACTCTGAACCCGTCCACCCTAGTGCTGCTGAGGGTGTTTTTCGAGGGCATCCTTGACCCTGGGGTAACCCTGGTTCTAACCCCAGAATACCGACAACCAAGTACTTACCTGTTAACCTATAACCACATTTTCTCCATAGGAATACATTGACTGTTTTTCCTTGAAAATTGTTGTAAATGTGGAGTTGGTTTTGTATGGGAACTTGAAAAACTGCAAATCAGTAAAAACTGCATTACTTTCCTTTTGTCTAGGAAATATCCCAGTGTGATATCTAGGTATATCACACTGAGTAGAAAACGTAATCCATAAAGTAATCTGTAATGTAATCTCACAGTAATTTCCACTGTATTGAAACAATTTACAAACCTGTAACAAAGATATTTTCATTGAGCTTGCTTGTATTGTTCAACCTGCCTTGAAAAGATTTTGCAAAGCATTTATTTCACTTACCTGTACCAGGCTTGCTCGGTTCTAGAAATGAAATATAACTAAATAATATTTTTTTATACAAATCAAATTGGTCTGAGTTCAGTCCTTGAGTGTGTGACGTCATTTGCTGACTGAGTGTGTACAGCAAATGCTCAACACTACCCTCTGATAAAGCCTTACTGCTTGCCCACACTACCACAAATAGAGAGTAAGGTGCTATCTACTTTTACCTCTGCCTACCTTTGGGGTTCCACTGGACTCTATGCACACTACACCTCATTTTGGTATAGTATATACAGAGCCAGCTTCCTACAGTGGGGTCGACCATCAAGTTCTGCGTCCGCCTCACAGTGAAAGTGCCAAGTGCGGCAAGCTCTGTAGAATTTTTTTTAAAGTATTGGAGTTTGTCCTTATTTGGGGCATAAGTGCTCCCTATCGTGATTACTCTACCCAACATTCTACCTTAAAGCAAAACATACCTGTTCTCTGAGTCTATTATAGTCTGTTCACTTTAAATGGAGTACCCGCTCTAATCCACACCATTGTCCCCCTTGAGAACTCCAAGTATGTGGTGGCATATATTTGGCCATGCCATTTACATCTAAATTGTGTGCTCTCCACCAGTGTGAGGTGTGTCTCCTGTACCATGGCAATATGTATTCCTCTACGCATGAGATAACTGTAGATTCTGTGTCTTTTGGCTATCGATCCCAACCCTCTCACATTCCAAGTCAACATTTTTATTTCGTGAAACAATGGTGCCATATTAGATATTGCCCCGACCTTAATGGCTCTCTCTCTCCTCCCCGCTCCAACCCCCCTCCACTATTTCAACGCATGATAGAGACAACCACCCGGAGACCACCAAACGTCCCGAACAAGTAACTCCCTAACCCCAGGGCAGCTTCGCAACCGCTGGCCGCCCTAACCTGCTAGAGCTTAAACACATTAATCTATGATTGTCCCCTCTATCTACCCAGAGAGTGCTATTTAGTCCGGCGTGTGCTAGGAAATAACCACATAGTGCTCCTGATTTTTATTCTTACTTCCAGGAAGAGCCAGTGTATGCCCGTTAGTATTGGTGTGAAAGTGTTATATTTTTGTGTTTGTTACTAGCCTTACAGCTCAGTGAAGGGCTGCTTTTAATGGCTCAAGGTTAGTTTTAGTAATCCTATTAATTGTGAGTTTCTGTAATCAATGCGGGAGCTTGCACGGCTAGTCTGAGGTCTTGGGGTCGCAAGAGAGGTTTTATGTTTTTTAACCAATAGCATTGTTGCTCTAGCAGCCAAAGCACTGTGGGTTTTGTGGGAAGTCATTAAAAGATGATTAACTAGATGCATAGCAGTTTTACCTCTTTTACTGGGTAGAAAGAGAATCCCATAGACTAGACATTGGATAAACACTTAGTTTGAATTTGAGATTCATTAGATTTATTCAGTAGAGGTGATTGTTAATCATAAAACCAAGGTTTATGTTTTGAATTTATTTAATGTTTTTCAATTGTGCTCCTGCTTCATCAAAATTATTTATTTATTAACAAAACACTACACATCGTTAGACAGTTTCTATTACCACATGACTTTATATATTAATGTAGATTTTCCTAATAATTTATGACGGAAAGTCTTAATTTTATTAAAGACACGGAGGCGAGTATTATGCTTACTTTTCTTGCTTTATTACAATAGCAGCAAGATAAAACTACCACTCCCAGAAGGCTTGGTGAAAGAACTACCAGCCAATGGGAAACCAAGAAACAAATATTGTCCAATCACAACCAATGTAGTAGTATAAGGTCTATCGTGACTGCGAACAGCCCTCTTTTCTTGTGCGAGCAATCACAGAGAATGCAAAAATAAAGGAGAAACAGATAACAAAATGCATAAAGTCAAAGACCACGTGAAAATTTCTTTCCCAAAGACCACCAGAGGAGACTCGGAGAGAAGGTCCAATCCAAACACGGAAAGTGATGTATCAGAAGGAACGATCTTGGCAGAATCCAGGATGATCTCAGGATGATGCCGGTGGCAGCGCTGGAGTGCCTGTGGGGAGGGAGAACACCAGTTAGAAGTGTTGTGGCGGGATAATACTCGCCTCCGTGTCTTTAATAAAATTAAGACTTTCTGTCATAAATTATTAGGAAAATCTACATTTTATGGCAAGACCGGAGGCTCCTATTATGCTTGTTTAAAGCATATCCACCACCAGAGAAGAAGCAGTAACAACAGGTTTGCAATAAAATGTACGGAACACTGTATCATTAGACCAATCTGCTGATTTCAGGATATCCTCCAGACGGGAGCCAGCCCAAAAGGCTTTAGAAGCCATGGCTCCCCTAGTGGAATAGGCTCCAAAAATGGAGACGTCAATACCGGCCAGGGACATGACCCAACGAACCCAGCGGGCCAGAGTAGCAGCAGAAACAGGACGAAAGGGTTTACGAAAGGAAATAAGGAGTTGGGAGCTGGAGGAAGTCCTGAGATCAGAGGTCTTACTTTCATAAACTTTTAGGCATTGACCTACACACAATTTGGGATTGGAGGGAAAATAGGGATAGAACACAGTATGCAAATTAGTCTTTGTACGTTTATGAACATGAAACATCACACCAGTAGGAGTAAACTGTCGAGAAGAAACATCTAAGGCTTTCACATCAGATACTCGTTTAATGGAAATTAAACATAATAACATAGTAAGTTTAGCTGAAATCATTTTCAAAGAAAGAGCAGAATTGTCAGGCCAATTAGAAAACAACTGCAAAACCAGATTGACATCCTATAAACTAGAATACTTAGCCAACGGAGGTTTTGAAAAACGAATTCCTCTTAGCAATCTGCATATTAAGGGATGAGCTCCCGCAGGTTTTCCGTCAATGTGGGCATGATTGAGAGAAATGGCGGATCTGTACAGGTTGATGGTACGATAGGATTTGCCAGAGCTAGCCTCAGAGGCTAGGAAATTAACCACGAAATTTAGAGAGGCTGAAACGGGATCGACAGATTTCTGCAGACACCAGCTTGACCAAAGAGACCAGGCGGACTTGTAAGCCTTGGAGGTGCCTGGGGCCCATGCCCGACTAATGAAGACTGAAGCTTCCTGTGAAATGACGAGATCAGAAGAGGAAGGCTGGAAATTTTCCAGGCGGACAGCACCAGTGATTGGTCGACAAGTAAAGGATGGGGATTGCCCTGAGGATCCGAGAGAAGGTTGGGGAAAGGAGAAAGAAGGACGGGAAAGTCCACCGCCAACTCCAGGAGAGATGGGAACCAAATCTGGGACTGCCAGAAGGGAGTCACTATTACCAGAGACGTCATTTGGCGACGCACCTGCGACAGGACTCTGTTGATCAACAGGAAAGGAGGAAAGGCATAATTGAGGTGAAGGGACCAATCTTGGAGGAAGGCATCGGTCGCCAGAGCCAAAGGATCCGGACGCCAGCTGAAGAAGTGAGGTAACTGTGAATTGAGCCGGGATGCAAAGAGATCTATTGAGAAAGGACCCCACAACCGAGAGAGGGAGAGAAACACGGAGGGAAGAAGCTTCCAATCGCTGGAATCCCGGAGGTAGCGAGAATGCCAATCGGCAACAGCGTTGAGATCCCCTGGGAGGTATTCCGCAGAGAGCGAGAGTTTGTTGGAAAGGCAAAATTCCCAAAGACTTTTCGCCAGTTCCGCTAGAGTCTTTTGATTTTGTGCCACCGAGATGGTTTATATAACGAACCGCAGAAACATTGTCCATGCGAAGGAGGATGGTACAACTTACTGTCTTTTGCCAGACTCTGGATTGCAAAGGAGCCTGCCAGCATCTCTAAACAGTTGATGTGCAATTTGGACTCCTCTTTTGACCATGTACCGCCAGTCGATATTGGTCCACAACGGGCGCCCCAACCCGTCAGGCTTGCATCGGATTCTAATACAAGATCTGGGGCGGAAGCGAAAATGGTTCGACCGTTCCAAGCTTCCAAATGGTTCATCCACCATTGGAGCTCTAGGCGAGATTCGAGATCTAATTCTATTTGATCGGAATACGCGAGACCTTGCCGAAGATGTCTGATCTTTAGGCGCTGAAGAGCCCGATAATGGAGGGGGCCTGGGAAGATAGCCTGAATAGAAGCCGAGAGAAGGCCGACTATCCTTGCAAGGGTTCTGAGAGAAATGAAGGGACGGCGCAGAACTTGGGAAATCTCCGTTTAAATAGTGGAGATCTTGGACTGAGGAAGAAACAGGGAAGCCAAAGGGGAATCTATGCGGAACCCCAAAAACTCCATGCTCTGAGTCGGAATGAGAGAGGACTTCTCTAAATTGAGGAGAAAACCCAATTCGAGTAGCAGAGAGCGAGTAGTGTTGAGATCGTTCAATAATGCCAGTTTGTCTAGGTTCATGAGGAGGATATCGTCGAGATAAATGATGAGTCTGATCCCCAGAGATCGTAGGTAAGCTACGACGGGTCGCATTACTTTTGTGAAGCACCAGGGTGCTGAAGAAAGACCGAAAGGCAGAGATCGAAAACGATAAGTGACGTTTTGCCATTGAAATTGGAGGAATTTCGTGTGCGATTCGTGAATAGGGATAGAAAGATAAGCGTCTTGGAGATCGATGCGAATCATCCAATCGTTTTGACGCAGAGTGTCTCGTAAATGTAGAATTGTTTCCATTTTGAAGTGGCGATAAACCACGAACTGATTGAAAAATCTGAGATTGATCACCGGTCTCATCTTTTTGTTCTTCTTTTGAACAAGAAAAAGGGTGCTGAGGAAACCTGAGGGGTCGAAGGGAGAAACGAGAATAGCTCTTTTGGATAGAAGGGCCTGTATTTCTGAGGTCACCAGAAGGGACATTTCTGTGGAGAACACCAGAGGCGGAGGAAGAATTTCTTGAAAAGGTGGAGCGTAAAACTCGATACGATAACCTTGGACGGTGTTGAGAACCCAAGGATCTGAAGTAAGGGTCTGCCATCTGTGAAGGAAAAGAGACAAACGACCCCCTACAGGAATAACTGCACTCACCTTGTTGAGAGTTGTTGTGGCGGAAACCACGTTGGCTCCTGCCTCTGTAACCCCGACCTCTTTGGGGGTAAAATTGGGGCTTGAAATCCTGCTGGTTGGAGTTGAAGGAACCACGGGAGCCTTGGGACTGGAAACCACGGCCGGTAGAGCGGCTCCTGCCTCTTCCGGCCCTGCCAAAAACCCGAGAAGGGAAGACCTTTTTGATGGATTGCTGCGCTTTATCCAAGGAGGCAAAGGTGGTGACGAACTTACTTAAATCTCTCACCAACGAATCCCCAAAGAGAAGACCGTCAGCCTTGACGCCAGGATCAAGAGGGGCAAGATTGGCAAGCTTGGGATCTAATTTTATTAAGAGGCCCTTCCGGCGCTCGTGAGTCAAGGCTGCATTGGTGTTGCCTAAGAGACAAAAGGCTCGCTGGACCCACAATGATATGTCTTCTGGATTAAGATCCGTGCCATCAAGGCGAGCTGTCTCTGCCAGATCGAAAATGCGGGCAAGAGGACCCACTAAATCAAGCAACTTGTCTTGGCAGGAAGACCATGCCCTGTCAACTTCTTTACGCGGATCCTTGCCAAATTTGGAAAAGAAAGTGAGGAGAGGTTGATCAATAGCAGGGGTAGAAGTGATATGGGAAGGTAGGGAGGGCTTCGGGCACTCAGACTTTAGTTTAGCCCTGACAGTTTTGTCCAAAGGAAGACGAAGTCTTGTGGTAATATACTCTCCCACGTGGTCAATGGGGAACCATTCTGTAGAATTAGGGTGTCTGATAGAAGCAGGATCAAAGAGAGGGGTACCCTCGGGATCCAGCACCGGTTCCGATGCAAAAGCATCTAATTTCAATTTCTTAGGAGGAGGCGATGGGCTTACAATATCAAAGATATCATCAAGGTCAGTGGCGTCACCCATATCGTCATCGGTGTCATAAATTGAAGAAATGACCAATTTCTGTGGTACCTCCGGGTTATTGGACTTGACCTTACGTTTACCAGTTGAACATTTTAACCCCTCCTTAGTAGGAGGCCTGGGAGGAACCACGTCCTCTGTCATATGTGAGGAAGACTCACCAACCACTTTTGACGCCAAAGAAGAAACTTTGGAGTGTACCACTGTAAGTTTTCTGCTATCCCCCGCAGATTGGGCCATTGCTTTGGTCATTATACTTAAGAGAGAATTCTCCATAGTCTTTGAAAATCGCTTCATAGAAGCCTCAACAGCAGTTTCTACTGAGGAATTAATAAAGGAACTTAAATCCTCTTTAAATTCCTCCCCTTCATTATCATTATGCCCGTCTGAAACCTGCATGGTGAAAGGAAACTGGGAAAACTGCCACAAACCAGAGGAGAAAGGGTTAACAGCTCAGATATGAGAGTGGGCGTGTGAAAAGGAGGAAACCCCTCCCTCTAAGGGCGTGTAAAGCGAAGGACGATAGAACAGAAAAGCTGAGGGAACCAAGCGTGTGAGGCAGATACAGGCGGAGTCGTCGAAAAAACTGTGAAGACTTTGAAGCGCTGCGCCACCGGTTTGAAGAAGCCAGCGACCGGTGAGAGAGGCGCGCGCGGAACACACGAAGCGTGCAAAGCAGGGGGGGGAACAGAAAGGGAAAGTCATGTACGCGCGTAGGAGCGCGAGGTAGACAGAAGCAACGAAGCTTCGCTGTAAAGCCAAATAATGTTATAATAAGTGTATAACTCAACCAACATTACTCATAAAACAATATAAGTGATAGAAAGGTACTTATCTTGACTGCGAGCAGCAAGAAAAGAGGGCTGTTCGCAGTCACGATAGACCTTATACTACTACATTGGTTGTGATTGGACAATATTTGTTTCTTGGTTTCCCATTGGCTGGTAGTTCTTTCACCAAGCCTTCTGGGAGTGGTAGTTTTATCTTGCTGCTATTGTAATAAAGCAAGAAAAGTAAGCATAATAGGAGCCTCCGGTCTTGCCATAAAATTCCATTTCTGGCACTCAATTACTTTCGCCCTAATCTTTTAATTTTCCCTTCATGGCTTAATGTCAGGACCAACCTTGCTTCTCTTCCCTCCCCTCTCATGGATTGCCATCATGTGCTTGATGTAATGTGTTCTCACTTTCTCCCTCCGCTTCTCCTGTCTCCTTTCCCACTAGGTACTTTTGATATGGTCCCCAGATCTTTTGGGGGTTGGCTCTGGATTGGTAATAGTTCGCTATATACATCTGACTGTGTATTGCAATACATCATATCTGTATGCCACTCTGCTATCGTAGGGGAGGGGCCCCTCGACCAGCGTATAGCTATTTTGTGTTTGGCTAGGAGCAGACCAATGGTTACCAATTTCCTATTTTCAGTGTCCACCCCCTTATCATATCTCAGAAGTGCCAGCATTGGATCTATCGCCAAAGTGGAGCCAGTAATGTTCTCTAGTTCCTTAAATACAGTATCCCAAAAAGCAGCTATTCCGGGTCAGTGCCACGCTACATGCATAAAGCCAGCCGTATGTTCCTTGCACCTGTGGCATTCCGCTGTTTCTCACAATCCGTATTGAAGTAGTCTTTCCGGAGTGTAGTACACTCTGTTGACATATTTAAAATGCATCAGCCTATGCCTTCCATTTAACAAAACTGTCTTGGTCAGTGAGCAATAATATCTCCAGCAGTTATCATCCATGACTATATTTAGATTTCTCTGCCACTCTAAGCGTGCCTTTGTGATCCCTGGGCTGCGTGCTTCCTGCGTTAGTGTATAGAACTGGGCTATCAGTCTAGAGGGGAAATTTGCCTGTATCACAGCCGTTAACACTGGTATATCTGGGGGCTCCTGCATATCCTTCCCCAAGCAGCTCCCTCAGTGCATGCCGCACTCTAAAGAATTGGAACCGTGTCTGGGGCCTTCGTGGTTCGATATCTTGTATAGCGTCCCACTTTCTCACTACCCTTTTCTGGAATAGTTCTCCCATTTGGGCTAGCCCCAATTCTCAAAGTTTCTGTACTACTTCTTTCTCTTGGTTCAGCGGGAACCAAGTGCACCATTCTATAGGGATATGTGGGGAATATAGTATAGAGCCAGCCTGGTACTCTAGTAATCGTCGCCAAGAGTGTTTAGCGAGCTGTAGACTCCATGGCATTGTGACAGATTGTGGAACAAAATACAAGGGAGTGAGTACGGTTGTGCAGCATCCCTTTCTATATAGAGTTGTGGTAAATGCTGCGGGCCATTGACCAAAAATAGCCTAGGATGCATTTTGCTGCTCTATAATAGAGTTCTAAATCCGGCACATTTAACCCTCCCATGTCATACGGCAGGACCAGAACCTTCCATTGAACCCTGGGCTGCTTCCCTGCCTAAGATAGTCTTAGCAGTATTGTTTTAACTGTGTTGAAGAATGCACAAGGGAGCAACACTGGAATATTTTGAAGTAAGAATAAAAATCTGAGGAGCACCACCATCTTCATGAACGCTATGCATCCCGTCAGGGAGAGCGGCAATTTAATCCATCGTTCAATGTCCTCTCCTAGTTTTTGTACCACTATCCCATAATTGTCTCTGATGACCTATTCCGGGTCTGTGTATATATGTATCCCTAAGTACCAAACTGAGTCCGTTGTCCAGCGCAATAGGAGCTCCTGCCTAATTTTAGTTGTAGCTAGGGTAAGCAGGAATATGATAGATTTATCCCAGTTGATTTGGAGGCCAGATAGACCTCCAAATCGGACCACCTCCCTTAGAGTTGGTGATAAGTTTCTCTGGGCTCTCGAATATATAGCAACTTGTCATCAGCATACACTGATATAATGAGATTATAGCCGGGAAATCGTATACCTCTGCGTCCGTGGTACTCTCGCAACGCGCAAGCCAAAGTTTCTGCCACTATGGCATACAATAATGGTGATAGTGGTCAACCCTGCCTGGTGCCTCTCGTGATCGCAATTGGTGTCGTCACTCTAACTCTAGTTGTTGGGCTGTTATATAGTACTTCAATAAGCCTCGAAAATATCTTCCCCATTCCAATTCTGCAAAGGACTACGTTCAAGAAGGTCCATTCCACTGAACCAAACACCTTTTCTGCATCAAGAAACACTGCAACTGCTCTCACTTTCAGATTGATATATTGCATTGCGCCAAAGAAAGTACGCAGGTTATACAGTAGACTGGGCCCTGGAACAAAACTGACTTGTTCAGGGCGTACGTCCACAAAAGCTCCCTCCAACTAACAACCACCAACTCGGATGACGCCTCGCCCCTGATGGAACACATCCACCTCCAGATCCAGCCCAACCCTAGAAAGACGCTCCGCGGAACACTAGCCTACAGACATCCCAGACCCAGCACCTCCTTCACCAACGTCATTGCAGACCACAACGCTCCCCACGCCATCGCCTCCACGGACTACATACTACTCGGAGACCTGAACTTCCACCTAGAAAACCACAGCAATCCCAACACCACCGCCCTCCTGGAGAACCTCACCAACATCGGACTGAAACAACTTGTCTCTACCCCCTCACACAGCCAGTCACACACTCGACCCCATTCTTCACCGGAGGAAACAGCATTCACTTTAGCCACACCACGGAACAGCTCTGGACAGACCACCACGGCATCCATTTCTCCTTCTCAAAACCCACCGCACACAAGCGCACACCCAACCCCCACGCAGAAACTGGAATAGAGTCTCTGAAGAACACCTTACCTGTGCCCTCAGCTGCACCCCTCCCCCAACTACGACAGACGCCAACACAGCGGCGAGCTACCTCCACCAATGGATCGACAATTTCGGCAACGCTCTCGCCCCCCTCTAGAACACCATGAGATGACTCAACAAGAAAGCCAACTGGTTCACCACGGAGCTCCAAGAATCCCAGCTCTCTTGCCAACGACTGTAGAAGACGTGGAATAACAGCAAAATCCTGGAAGCAGGCTCTCCCTACAAGGCAGCCACCATTGCACACCACCAACTCATCAGATCAACAAAGAGAAACTTCATCCAAGACAGAATTCTCTCCAACTCACACAATTCCAAGGAACTCTTCGCCATCATACAAGAAGTTACCAGACCCAACTGCGAAACAGCCGTAGTCCCACCCTCCCAAGACCTCTGCAACAAACTCAGCTCCTTCTTTCAACTCAAGATCAAGACTCTCTACAATAACTTCGACGACCAAGACCACAGCACCGCCCCTATTTCAACCCCCAGCAATGCCAACCAACAGACCTTCCTCACTTGGAGCCCTCTCACCACAGAAGACACCACAAAGACAATGAAAAGCATCCGGAGCACCTACGCACCTACTGACCCCTGCTCACCGCACATCTTCCACAGGGCCGCCACTACAATCGCACCTGAACTACGCTGAACTATCAGCTGCTCCCTCGAGACCGCCATATTCCCCGACGACTGGAAATGTGCCAATGTCAACCCCCTACTAAAGAGGCCCTCCGCAGACCTGATGAATCTCAAGAACTTCAGGCCCATCTCACTGCTCCCTTTTGCCGCCAAAGTCATTGAAAAAGCCGTCAACACCCAGCTAGCACACTTCATAGAAACCAACAACATCCTAGACGCCTCTCAATCCAGATTCCGCAACAACCACAGCAGATTCCGCAGCAACCACAGCCCTGAGACCACCCTCAAAGTCGCCACCGACGACATCCGTGGCCTCCTCGACCAAGGCCACACAGCAGCCCTCATCCTCCTCGACCTTTCAGTAGCCTTTGACACCATCTCCCACCGCACACTAGCCTCCAGGCTTCACAACACCAGTATCCAAGGCACAGCTTTAGACTGGATTTGATCTTTCCTCTCAGGCAGAACACAGAGAATAGACTCCTGCTCTTCCTCCCCCAGCCAACAGAGATCAGATGCAGAGTACCCCAACAAAGATCCTCCCTCAGCCCCACACTCTTCAACGTCTACAAGGCACCCCTCGCAATCATCGTCAGAAGCCACGACTCAACATAGTCTCATACGCCGACAACACCCAGCTCATCCTCTCACCAAGAAACCCGACATCACCAGGTGCAGCTTCCAAGATGGGATGAAAGACGTCACAACCTGGATGAGCAACAACTGTCTGAAGCTGAACTCCCCCCTCCGCATGGAACAACACCTGGTGGCCCCCGACCTCGGAAACCCACCCACTCCAACGGACCACGCTCGCAACCTCGGCATCATACTCAACTCCTCACTCACCATGAACCACCAGATCAGCGCAGTGTCCTCCACATGCTTCAACACCCTACGTATACTTTGCAAGACCTTCAAATGGATCCCCTCTGACTCCAGGAAGACCGTCACCCACGGACTCATCACCAGCAGACTGGACTACGGAAACGCTCTCTACTCTGGAATAAACAAAAAACTCCTCTGCAAACTCCACACCATCCAGAATGCCGCAGCCAGACTTATCCTCGACATCCCACGACACGACCACATCACCCATCACCTCCGTGACCTCTACTGGCTCCCCTTCGAAAGAAGAATAACCTTCAAACTGCTCACACACGCCTACGAAGCTTTTCATAACACCGGACCCCAATACCTCAACAAACAAATCGCCTTCCACGCCCCCAAGAGAAACCTCTGCTCTGCCGACCTCATCCTAGCCACGGTCCCTCGCATCCACAGGGCTAGACCAGGTGGCAGATCCTTCTCCTACCTCGCAGCCAAAACCTGAAACCAACTCCCCCTTCACATCCGATGAAGCCCGATACTGCACAAGTTCAGAAAGGACCTCAAGACCTGGCTCTACGAATGACAAACGGAGCGCTCGCACCCCTCTCCACCCCCCCAGGGTCTTGATACCCTCACAGGTGAGTAGTGCACTCTAAACCCCGAATTGATTGATTAATTGATAGTACGTACTTTCCGCTTATTGCTTTGTCTTGTGTCTTCATGTAGTGTGTTTCACTTTTCTTGAATTTTAACATACCCCAAGTCACCCCCTCCCACGCTGTGTATCCCCCAACCACACACAGCGAAAATGTCTTCCTCCCCCTCCCTCCCCTACATCCCCCCCAACTAGTATTAATTCCCATCTGCATTCAACATGGGGTAGGTCACACATAGGGGTGGATGTTGCAGGCTAAGTGATCTTTCGCTCTTTGGTTCTTCGACCGCAATTTGCATCATTGTTTATAATCACGCCCACTATCTATTCATTTGACACTGATTACAAATGCAATTTGGACAACTCCTAATTCATTGCCACCACCCAACAGTTTCTTAGGACTATCCAAGGGTAATATCTCTAACGTAGTATTGTTAATTTCCTTCCCACAGTTCGGGAGAACGACCCGGTCCCCTCATTTTTGTGTTTATATCAAAGGTGCTGCAAAGATATCCCCTTTTATATAGGACGATCTCACCTTTGACCTGCTGTTTAGGGCAGCACATTTCATCTTCCTCTTTCTTGCTATTACTTGTTAGGGTGCTATAGCCTGTCTCTATACCTCCATCGCTATTTCCATCTTGAGGTGTGTGGCAGAGTAATCATGCTATTGTTCTTCTTCATCCAAGTGTCCCCATTGTCCTTAAGGGTGTTCCGTGGGGAACTATGTCTGTTCCCCACTCCCCCTCTGAGTTTGAGGAAGTATAGGACTTTTTTAGGACCCATAAAAGAATGTGCCTTTCCTTCTGCCATAACTCTCAATTTGGCTGGGTATAGCATGTTGTATTCAAGCTGCAGATCTCAAAGCTTTCTTTTGACCAGGACAAACAGCCTTTGCGCCTTCTGTACCTGTTGTGTGAAATCTGGGTATATGGATAATTCCATACCCTCGTACGGTAATGTCTTGAGTTCACACGCCTTGCGCAGGGCTGCATCCCTATCCCTGTAATTGAGAGGGGCTCTATGATGGGACAGGGATTGGTTCCAGGAACAGGTCTAGGCACTAGGGATCGATGCGCTTGTTCGACTACAAAGTTCTCTGAAAATGTATGTCGTCCCATTATAGAGGTCAGGAGTCTTTCCACAAATGTTTTCATATTCTCTATTCAAATTGATTCAGTCACTCCCACTATACGTAGATTGTTTCTTTGGGAGCGTGCTTCCAAGTCCTCTGTCTTTGCTTGGAGTGTGTGTATTATTTTTTCATCTTTTTTATGTTCCTCGGTTTCTGCTGCTGCAAAGTCCTCTGCACCGAACACTCTTCTCTCCAGGGTGTCCAATCTTTCTGTATGTTTATCAAGTCTTTTTGTCATTCTGTCTATTCTGAATGTTAAGGCATCTATCTTTCCATCTATTTTTGCGAAGCTATGCTGCATCGCTGTAAAAATCAATTTCAATTCGGTATCAAATGAGGTGTCTGTTGCTTCTCCATCCAAATCTGCTGTGTTTGGGTCTGTCTCTTTTAACGTAACAGATTTGAGTGCCTCGAATTGCAGATTTAGTTGGGTTTTGTCAGTTTTTGCCCATTGTAACTCACTATTGTCTGCTGTATACACGTGTCAGCTCGGGCGCACTCCTAGGCTCACCAGCGTTCTCTGCGCTATTTCTTGTGGTTCACCTTTGTACCAGCGGGCTGGGTGATGCCGCAGCAACGATTGCGGGAGCAGGTAGTCGTTTGCCCCTATCTGTTCCTTCTACAGTGCCGTATCACTTTTTAGCATGAATAAGGAGAGGTGGGCTATGCTCAATATAGTTTACTATTCATATGCAGGCAGTTGATACTTCGTGGTGTACGTGTCCCCGCCGCGTCTTCCCCCGTCTCCCTATATGGATTTGGACCTATTCGGCATAGGAGTAAGTTTTGTTTTTACTGCCGTATTCCCATGATATGCATCACTGTGTGATGGAGTACTGGTGTTATGTCCTGAACAATCTTGAGAGCTTGCCTTCGATTGAGTCGACGTCTGCGTTGCTTTTTTCCTGTACTTCCAATTTGTTTTCGCGTTGGCACAATATTAATAACATGCACTGCTCTGCTTGCAGCGCCAATGGTGCGCTATTCTGCCCTTAGAGCTTTCTTTTTTTTTTATTTATCTGCTGGGCCTACCTAGAGCCCAGCAACAGCTCGCGACAGCCAGGGCTTCAGGGTCGCAGTCAGCCCCACCTGCTCCTCTTCTCAGTTCGTCCCGCCCTTGGTCTTGATTTCGGTGATGCCGCAGCAGCCCCTGGGGAGGGAGAGGGGTTTCCCGTAGTCTTACTTGCATTTCCTCACTGAGACCTCCCAGTGCTCTGCCGCCATGCTTTCTCTTCCGTGGCAGCAACTTTGTCCACGCCCAGGTCGCAGTCCCGACCGCACCCCGGGCCCGATTTCATCTGTGCTCGTTCCGGAGGCATCCGTTCACGTCTGTGGGGTGGTCTGTCAGTCCTGTCACCTGATGCCATGTTTTGCAGTGTTGTGGGTGCCAGGGTAATTCATGATTGGCGGTCGGGTTGCCGGAGCTCTACTCACTCGCGGCATCTTGGTACTCGGCAAGCTGTGCCTCCAGCTCCTGTTTCATTAGTAGTATTAGAGTGCTTTATATTTTTACAGAACCTATACTTTTTATCCATAACATAAAATTACAGCAGACCAGGTTAAAATAGAAACATCAATGAGAACAATCTTATTTCAAGAATAGGCTGAACAGGTGAATTTTAAAATGTTGTCTGAAGGACAGGAGAGAATACTTTGTCCTGAGATCATCAGGAAAGGAGTTCCAGAAAGCAGTAGCAGCTCTTGTCCAAGGCTGGTTTTGTACTTCAGCAATTCAGAATCTTTGTCTTTCCAAGTGCAAAGAATTTCTACTTCTGAGTCCTATTTGTCTTTCTGAGATTTTAGAAAATGTTTGAACATTAGGTAGGTGTGCTCACATGTAGAGCTTTCTAAGCCAGCAGCCAATTTTGAATTGCATTCTTATCTCCGTGCCTAGCCAATGTAGGTTGTATAGAAATTGACTGATGTGATCAAACCCTCTTTTTGAGTATATAAGTCTGGATGTAGAATGCAATATGGTTTTGAGAGGGCTATTTGAAGACTGAGGCATCCTATCAAAATAGTGCTGCCAGAGTCTTGACAAAAGATAGCAAGAGCCCAGGCTGCAATTCTAAGCTGATCAGACAACACAGATGTTTAATTTTTCTTTAGACTGGAGGAGGAAATTTGCGGGTTTCAATGTCCTATTAATGTGCGGATCAATGCCTTGGTAGTTCATCGTTGGCGAGAAGTCCTTTACTTTGAGTTAATCAAGAAGAGTTTTGTCATATTTTTCTTTTCGGATGGGTGTAGGGAGGAGGAACTCAGATTAGGAAGTTTTGAGCTGCATAACGTTCTCTGCTATCCTAGTCTGAAGTTTGGTAAGACCAATATGTAGAGTGAGAAAATGGTTTATGAATGATTTTTTTAATTCAGAGTTGGATGTCGCTGGCATACTGCTACATGGATACTCCCTGTTCCTCCAACAATGAACTCATCATCTCCCAAAACAGATTGAGTGCAAGAATTGAACATTGCAGCTTTACTTGTAGTACGATTTATAATCTTCTCTTGAGACTAGTTGGAGAGAAAAGAGGTGCCCCAACTTAGAACTTAGCCAAGGAACCTGTATTGAAATGAATCTGCCATGTGCAAAAACCTCCAAGAGATTTAGGAGAGCAAAGAGGGAAGCGTCCTTCATCCAGAATGTAATTCACATCAGCTTAGGTTTTGAGGGTGTCTGTTTCATTACTGCAATGGGCTAGAAGCTTGAATAGTGTGGGGCGCTACGAGCTGTTTATTAGTAATGTAGGCGATGAGTGACTGGATGTAGGTGATGTGTTTTCCAAGCAATGGCACGGTAGATATGGGTCTGTAGTGCTGAAGTTTGTTTTTTCCATGGTAGGGGGGATTTGACAAGTTCACAGTGAATTGGGGAAGACACCCTTCATGAAAGAAGCATACACCAGAGTGCACAAGATTGATGTGACTTGTCTTTAATGATGAAATCTGGTAGTAAGTCTAGACAATAATTGGTTTGCTTGTGGTGATTCGTTCTTATGGCGATTTCGTCTGTGCTGTTAAGATTAAAAGTGCTCCAGGTGTTGGTTTTAAAAGTTCAGGGCTTATTTGAGGCTGATGTTGTCTCTGATAGAACTGAATTTGTCTGTGAAAATGGAAAGAAACATCACGTTTGATTGAAGAATTTGGTTTGAGTACTGGGGTAGAATTTGACTGAACATTATGAAACAATTTATCAGGTCTACAGGACAAGTCAGTTAGTCAGTGATTTGGCAACACTGATCGATTGTTTGTAACTCTGCTCCAAGCTTTTAATTTAGTAAGAAACACAGGTGCTTTTATTGCAGGCCAAGTGTTCTCTGTGCTATAAACCCATTTTCTTTTATTATTCATTGTCTAGGGTAATCAGGGCAGTACCAGTTTCCTGTGTTGCTGATTTAGTTGTAACGGAGATATTAAGATGTACATCTGTCGATTGGTCAGATGAATTGTCTTGTTGGGTAGGATGTTCTAGAGAGCAGTAGGTGTGACTTTTGTCATAGGGATTTCAATATTTACAGTTTGAGTATTTGATGGCAGGCATCTGCATAGGGAGCAAATCTGAAATTGTGCAAACCAGTTGACATCGATGGGCTGGGGGGTGAAGGTATGTAATTACCAACATATCTACAGTAGCAAGGTCATGTGTGCTCCATTTTGCATTGGGAGGTAGGAAAGCATGTTGATGGGTGGTGTTTAGTTGTAAGAAAGTCTGAAGGTGAGTTTGTTTCTGCAGTCGATGTTGAAATCCCTTCGATGTTATTTGAGGATGGAATTTCTTTCAGCATGGAATGGTCAGAGATCTGATTGAAGAAGTTGTTTGAAAGTTTTGGTGACTGAGGAGATATGTAGGTAGGTAGTGCTCGATGAAAAGGGATAACTGCAACATTGAGCCATTTAAATGAGGAGTGAGTGGAAGTTTGGCGTTGCAGGCAAGTTGCAGGGACCTGTTAATCCACGATGGACTGTGAGTGAATGTTGAGCGATATTTTTGCAATGTATAGACGGTCCAGATTGTTAGGGTTAAAGGTGAAGAGCATTGCCAGATCTGGTGTTATGGAGCACACAGACATTATTGGTTTTAGAGTGTGATCTGTAGGATGGGTGTATGTGAATGCTATGGCTTTAATCGAGGTTGTTAAAGTTCTGTTCTGGGCTGTTAGTAAGTGGTGTATGAGGAATGATGACCAATAGGAATGGACTGTCCGGGTTTGATGCAAATCACAACATTGAATATATTGAATAAGCCCTCTTTAGTAATGTCATTTAAATAGGGCAGATGCCTAAAGAGGTGGACTGTAATATAGTGTGCAGAGCTTGATATCCCTACTCTTCATTCAACTACTTGTGGCAATCCGAAGAAATAAAAACCTTACCATCAAGCCTGAACTGTACCGGATTGACTCACCATGCACATAGAACATTAAGTCAAAATCTCTTCAATAGGGCCAACAGAATATTGTTAAGACTATAGACAATTAGTGACAGTGAGAATCCCTGTTGCATTCTAAAGAAAAGCATTGGCTGGAATAACTGAGATACATTCTGATGGTTTAGAAATTTCTTCCAGAATGATAAAAAGTTCCATCTACAGTTATAGTCATTCCTTTTTGCAAAGCATGTTTTGAGGTTTCCAGTAATGATTCATAGGTTCTGTTTGAAGGAGTCTTAGATTTTTCTTTTAATAAATCGATTTATTAACCTTTTTATCACAACTTAGTTGGCAGTAAGAGGCAAAGTTTCCAAACAAAAACTTGTTGAAAGCCCTGGTGACTTAAGAGTTGCAGAGAGTAGAGGTCAGGTCTGGGCTGGAGATTATTGTTGGTGCTTGTGATCTGTATCTAACAATATTGGCATGTCTTAATGTATTGTCTTCTATGCCCTAATTTGCATCTCAAGCACATTGGTAATCAAGATGTTCATATACAAGAATAGTTCATTCCTAGTAGTTGTGCTCTGCCTTTGTGTTTTGATAAATACATTATTTGCTCTTTTCAGGCGGCAAACTCCTATGGCGATGAGAACGTACTCGGAGTGACCGTGAAGGATTGCCACCTTGCACTGAACAAGCTGCTTCAGAAAGTTCAAGGTGAGCTATCTTTTATGCTGGTCAATTATATTTTCTATCTAGTAGTGATTTTCTTACCTAAGTAATTAATATTTGGAGTGCGTAAGACGTATGGATGGTTAATAGCAAAGAGCGGTACATTGTTACAATGCACCTCAAATGAGGCTGGACACATAGTTTGTATTTGGCCAACATCTACCTAGTGAGGAGGATGGGGAATGAAAAAACAGAACACAAATGGTCGTAGGTGAGAGAAAAGACCTTGTTTGTTAAAAATAAAGTGTTGTTATAGAGGAGCAAAAATGAGAATGAAAAAACCTATCTTTTGTAGTGGAGGCGCATGAAAAACCATGGAAATGGATAAATGAAATACAAATACGAGGCAAAAGAGTAGTATGAGAACTTTCTGCGTGCTGGACAATTAAAACCTATTTTATTTTTTCTTAAGTAATGTTTAATATTTATCAGTCAGACTCCATGAACTTGGCGGTTGCCAGTTGGCGACATTTTGTTAATGAGGATGCTGGCTGGACTGATTGTTTAAGGGTCCCATCAGCGTGGCAGCATTGCATAGTAGAAACCCTGCTCCCCTTTTGTCACCTATGATAAACACCACAAGGGTTAGTTGCCATATTGTCCTATCAACAATGCTTCTTCCGCAGACCCTCTGAGGCTTGCACCACACAATTGCTGTGCCTCAAGGATTTTTCAGGCTCCTAGAGTTCGGCTTGACTTCTGGTCTTCTGCTCCTAACCGTTCCAACGTAGTAATTACATACCTGACATTGTGCCTGTAGAGGAATCTCTTCATCTCAGAGAACCCCTAAATCATTACTTCATGATCAGCGTCCTCCAAGGAAATATTTCTGAATAAACCATCTTGCTTACAGTTTGTTAATCCATTAATATTTTAGTCAAGAGAAGCAAAGAGCAAAATAACTGGCATGGCAAATATTGATGGGATACATTTTCTTAATATAATTCCTACTCCATGCTTCACATTACTTTTATGGTGAATTTTCGTGGACACTGAATTATCAAATTCTGTGGAGTGTCTTTGGCAGTCACCACAGATATACAAAGGAACACTCCAATGAAGTTAAAAACTGCTATACACCTGCGATTATGAAACGTTGAAGGCATTCCTTACAAAGTATTCCCAACTAGTGATATATATAATTTTTGCCCTGAGGAAGTTCCCTATATGGGAATGAAACACGTTGGCTGGATTGCTTGTACCTGATGCTTTTTTAAGAAAAGAGATTTATTGGAATAAAGAAGTTATTCTTTCTAATTATTTGGTCTATTGGACTTCTTGAGCTGCGCACCCCCACTCATCAGAATATGTGATGAATTTATAACTGAATGAAGCGGGCGGCTTGCATGGCCACATCACATGGGTGCATCATAGTAGCCTCCAAATCTAGGTTTTGCATTACCCCTAAATGCCAATCCCATTTGCCTCTCCATCATCCCATGTGATCCAGCATTTGTTTTGCGATTGTCTTGCATACCAAGTACAACACCTCATCTCTCTGCGTCATTGTTTTTAAGTGGAGTAAAGCCAGGGATGTCCCCTCCTCCTAATCAATACTGCAGCTTGTAACATTGATAGAGCTGTGAATATCAGGAAGATTGGAGTTAGCCGTGGCACTGAAAATGGAAATCCCTGCCCCGCCCCTTTGATGGACCATCGTATTTATAGCTAATATATGCTTCAGAAAAAATGGTCCCAGGATGTAGCTGGGGATGTTTTGTAAGATGCACAGAAGGTTTGGTAGAGAGGTTGGTTTAAAGAGGGTTGTGTGCCCTAGAAAAGAAAGGGTAAGTGAGCATTAAAGTTGCACATCAACCTGTACGTATTATGCGCCAAAAAAACGTGGGCTGGGCCCAGTTATTTGTGTACCCAGGTAGCAGAACTCATCTCCTCCACAATGAAAGATTGAACCTCTCCAGTGTTCTGACTTCTCTAGGTAGGACTTGGACGATTTGCTCCAGTTAATTCGGTATACTTTTTCCAGTTAGACCTTCTGTATAACCAGAAAATGTCCATGACCATGGATACAATGCGTCTCTCTTGGGTCAACCACATATAACAGGGCATCCTCTGGTACATTATTTAAAAAAATATTTCCTCTACATTTAATTAGAGCATTGGAATGTTGAGCGCTCCATTGAAGACAATGGAGTGCTCCGGACTTCTAATGGCCGGTAGAAGCCCGGAGCATCAACATTCCAATGTTGCTGTGAACTGAGGTCTCACGGAGCCGGAGGGGATTTTAAAACCCTTGGGCTCCCTGAGGCCTTTGATTTACAAATTAGAACATTCTTTACTCTAGGGGCGGAATGTTATAATAGCCTTAGAGCCCTACATAGCGGGCTGTACCGGCCATCACCGAAGGGGGCCTGTAATGGCCGGTAGGTCCTGCTACAGCGGGCTCTAAGGCTATAGTTGTGTGCATTGTATAACTGCTTTATCTACCCCTCGATCAGAGCAGAATTTATAATGGTACTAGGATCTTGGTGCTTGATGGCATGTCTGCACCGCAGGTAAGGCTTTCTTTTACCATCCAAGCGGAGTTGCAGAGGTACCTTTGTCCTATTTTTCATTAGGGTCTATTGTGCCTGTGCTACCCTACTGACATGAGCATCACTTCCACCTAATTTTTTTTTTTAATGTATAGCTTGTGTGGAAGTAGTGATACCAGGATGTCTGGAAGTCCCACAATTGTACCCTCACCCCTGCCTGGGATATCACTTTTGCTCCCCTCTATTAAAAGTCTCCTCTCACTGATTATTCTTAAGCTTTCTCCCTTCATAGACTTGTCATTTTACCCCCTCTCAACTGCAGGGCTGGCCTGCTCAAATATTCATTGACTTTTATATCCGTCGTCATCAAAAACCCAGTGTGCAACTCAAAGAAACAATCTACAGTTCATTTTCTCCTTCATGCAATTTCTAGGATAATGATGCAAGACAAATCATTGCTTTTCTGCACCAGGACGTGACAACTTGTGACTTGTGACCAGTTTTAGCATGACTTAAGCCACCCAGATACATGTTTTAATCTTCTACCAACAGATCAGTGCCTTTGACTTGCTCATGTAGTACATTTCCTTCAACTGGTTGTGGTATCTGTCAGATACAAGCTACATTGATTCTGATCCTCTTTCACTTTTTGAGATAGAACACACCCATGCTTTAATAGTTGGCATCCAAGCAATAAAGCAACAGTAAGTTCCCTGGCCTTGGTCAATTGGCACTCACCAATCACTTCTTTGCCTCATCCCCATGGGCTTCGTCAGCCAAAGGTCGAAAAGGACCAGGTCATTTCCGATTGGTGCATGTGAGCCTGAAGCGTTTCTCCCCACGAAATACATCATGCACCAGGATCTCTAAACGAAGCACAACATTTGTATAAAGTGCAAACCCGCCCAACACCATCTGAACTGTCACGCACTCATGTAAACAACCCTCGTCATTCTTTTTTAACTATTCCCCGCTAACAAGCAGGACATACATAATACCTCATGCTTATAAATGCACTCTCTACTGTCCTGCTTGCAGCAGACATCTAAGATGTCGCATTCAACTTGGATTTCATTTTCTTTGCAGAAAAAAGTCCCAGAGTATGTCCTTCTTAGATTTCAGTTATTGTAGCATCACACTGTTGTATGCACTCCACTGTTTGTTTGATGTGAGGCTTGAAGAAAGAAAAATAATCAAATAATTTGAAAACTAATAGCATCAAAGTGCTAAGCATTCTATACACATATATAGTATCGCACAGAAGGGAGTGGCCCTGGAGATATAGTATCATTCAAAAGGGAGTGGCCCCAGGGACATAGTATCACAAAGAAGGGAGTGACCCCGGGGATATAGTATCACACAGATGGGAGTGACCCAGGGGATAAAGTATCCTACAGAAGGGAGTGGCCCCGGGGATATAGTATCACACAGAAAGGAGTGACCCCTAGGATGTAGTATCACACAGAATGGAGTGACTCCTGGGATATACTATCCTACAGAAGGGAGTGGCCTCGGGGATATAGTATCACACATAAAGGAGTGACCCCTGGGATGTAGTATCACACAGAAGGGAGTGACCCCGGGGATATAGTATCACACAGAAGGGTGCGACCCCGGGGTATAGTATAACACAGAAGGAAGTGACCTCGGGAATATAGTATCACACAGTAGGGAGTCACCCTGGGGAAATAGTATCACACAGTAGGGAGTCACCCCCGGGGATATAGTATCACACAGAAGGGAGTCACCCTGGGGATATAGTATCACACTGAAGGGAGTGACCCCGGGGATACAGTGTAACACAGAAAGGAGTCACCCAAGGGATATAGTATCACACTGATGCTATATCCCCGGGGTCACTCTCCTCTGTGTGATACTATATCCCCTGGGTGACTCCTTTCTGTGATACACTGTATCACCGAGGTCACTCCCTTCAGTTTGATACTATATCCCCGGGGTCACTCTCTTCTCACAGAAGGGAGGGACCCAGGGGATATAATATCACACAGAAGGGAGTCTCCCCGGGGATATAGTATCACACAGAAGGAAGTGACTCAGGCGATATAGTATCACTCAGAAGGGAGTGAGCAAGGGGATATAATATCACACAGAAGGGAGTCACCCTGGGGATATAGTATCACACAGAAGGGAGTGACCCCGGGGATATAGTATCACACAGAAAGGAGTCACCCCTGGGATATAGTATCGCACAGAAGGAAGTGACCCCGGTGATACACTGTATCACAGAAAGGAGTCACCCAGGGGATATAGTATCACACAGAAGAGAGTGATCCCGGGGATATAGTATCAAACTGAAGGCAGTGACCCCGGGATATAGTGTATCACAGAAAGGAGTGACCCCGGGGATATAGTATCACACAGAAGGGAGTGTGGGGATATAGTATCACACAGAAGGGAGTGACCCCGGGATATAGTATCAAACTGAAGGGAGTGACCCCGGGGATATAGTGCATCACAGAAAGGAGTCACCCAGGGGATATAGTGCCACACAGAAGAGAGTGACCCCGGGGATATAGCATCACTCAGAAGGGAGTGAGCAAGGGGATATAATATCACACAGAAGGGAGGCACCCTGGGGATATAGTATCACACTGAAGGGATTGACCCCGGGGATATAGTATCACACAGAAAGGAGTCACCCTGGGGATATAGTATCACACAGAAGGGAGGGACCCTGGGGATATAGTATCACACAGAAGGGAGTGACCCTGGGGATATAGTATCACACAGAAGGGAGTAACCAGGGGGATTATGGTTACAGTGATGGTCATAATTTGGCCAATGATGCCTACAATGTAATTGGTTATCTTAGACGTCCACCATTATGCCATGTGTGCCATCACTATACCAGGAATGCCCAGTAGTAGGCACAGGATGCCCTCAATATCCCAAGAATAGCCATGGTTACGTCAGGGCTAGAAAATATAAAGCCAAGGAGGCCCAAACTATGCAAACCATAGGTATCATTCTAAGAGGAGTGGCCATCATTATGTATTGAATAGACTCCATTATGCCAGGGTTGTCCACAGTTAGGCCAAGCATGCTCAAGATATATCAGTGATTGGCACACTTAGACTGGCAGTGACCACAATTTGGTCAACAGTGCCCAACATATGTCCGTAATTACCATCATGCCAGGGCCACCATTGTGTAAGGAGTCCCCACCATTGGGCTAGAGATGACTACTGTATGCTAGTGGGACACCAGATGCCTCTGGTAAGCCCAGGTGCTGCGGGTTGACCCCAGGAGGGACACTGTCTACCGAGGTGAACCAGTAATCAATCACACAAGGCACACTAGCTCATACTTACAAAAATGCAGACCATGATTGTCTTGATATACATAGAAACAAATACACACAAGAGTACACATGTGCAGACCCTTAATCGCCACACACCTCAAGTGAGGTACTTGTCTCTGCTTCCACTTTGGAATCTGCTTTTTTCCCCCTCATGGCCTGCTCCTGCACCCTGCTCGTACATGCCAACTCCAGCTATGACAGTTCTGCACTCGAGCCGCTCTAACTACTACACACTTTCTTCTTTCCTGCCCTGGACTCACTCTCACAGTGTGATGTCCAGCTCAGCAGCCTCCAACACAACCAAGCACCAGGTTATAAGGTTGTTTTGCAAGTCTCCACGGTGTAAGACATGCTCTGTTTGGAGGGGTGTGTGTGAGAGAGTGGGGTCTTGCCATTAATTTGACTTGATTCCATCAGTTTCCACATTGAGAGTTCAGAGTGGATCAACACTGCCTCCTGCAATTTGTAGGCAGCCTCTGAGCCGCTGAATACTGGGTATGGTTTCAGGCCAGTGAGCTGCTAATTGGCACCCTAAGAGCAACCAGTAGCCTACGAGCTAAATGTTTGGGACCTCTGATATAGACAGTCCTAATAAACAATACATTTTCCCCAGGACACAACCTTTCTGCAGAAAGACACTGGTTATATATTGAATAAGACATTCCCAAGAGAGGCTCATAGTTGTAGCAGGACATCTAAAACCAGCGAAGTTTCAATATTGTTTAGCAAACATTTAAAATACACCGTTGAAACAATTGCAACTGATATAGAAGGTAGGGTGGTCTTTGTGGTTTTTTTTTTTTTTTTTAATACTCCATGGTCCTGGTGAATGGTTACTCACTCAACCGATATACTGTGTCAATCTTTGCTTCTGCACAACATTTAGTATTTGAAGTCAGAACTTAAGTTAATGGTTATGGGTTTTTTGTAAATTTATTAAATAGTCAGTGGGCTGCCATGCAGCATCTTAAAATCATCAAAATAAAACGACACCTGTATGGTGACACAGCCGTGTGGGCTATTGGCAAACTCAACACCCCTGAGATCAAGTCTGTGCTTTAATTTAATCTGTGTATAAATCATTCTCAAAGGTCAACTGTTTATCAGAACCCGATGCTTTCTTCGATATGGTGCTAGATAGAAGTATTGGGACGATTGCCCATGCAACATGCTTCCTTTATCATTATTCTGTCTGAACAAACTTGGCCTGGAAATCTTTGCTGTTAAATGCATCTCCTCTGCAGGATGCTGCCTTTTCCTAGAGGTCAATGGAAGGGCCAAAAATAGATTTTGAAAGGCAATTAAAGTCCTATCAGCCATATGTTTGTTTATTGTATTCTTTAAACACTGCATTTAGAGGTTTTGCTTTCAGAGACTTCACTTATAAGAGTAGTTTAGTCAAAAGGACCTGGATACGTTGCAAAAAATCTGTGAAAAGGCAGATGGGCATTGTGTTAATTCCAACACATCTGTAGATGTTTTTAATATGTAACTGAAGGCTAAGAAAGAGGATGTGTATGAACCAGGTGTCCTGGGAGCAAGGTGATCGAAGTGGTAAATTCCTGACTAACAGACTTAAAAGCTAGATTCATGAAAAATACATTAAGATGGATTTGTTTTAATCATGACCGAGCTCATTATAAATGCACATGAAGGCTTTATATAAAAGGGGGAAGATGGTTTCAGAAAAGTGAATGTAAGGATTAGAGATGTTACTTTCCCAACTTTATCAACATGTAGGCTTTTTGATTAATGCATGAATTCAAAATGCAGTTCTTTTTTTATTTTTTTTATTTCAAAGTATTTTATTAATTTTTACAAACCGGTACATTCGCATTTCCATCATGGGGTTCCAGCTAAACGTAGTTGGTGTTGCAGTCATTACAGGTACTGTGGTGTACATGTTCAGCTGGGCCCCTCTACGTTGACTTGCACGAAAATTAGAGACCGGATAGTAAAAAGAGAGAAGATTGGAGAGAAAGAGTAGAGATAGGGTACAAGAAGTGTTCTATCGCTTTGACCCTAGTCTGGGTTTTTATCCCTGTGTGAATTCCGATCCCCCCCGGGGACCTCAAGTGGGTTCACGGAGGTTCGTAGGAGTCCAGATACATGTCTACTGACTTCCACATCCCCCTAGTGGCTGGTCTCCAGGGTGAGTTTTGCAGGGCAATGCTATCTGCACCTCTGAGGTACATCAGCCAGTTAAACCAGCCTTTGTATGATGTCCTAGCAGTATCCTTCCAGTTGGACAGGACCAGTTTAACTGCTGGGGTCAGTAGGAGGTCTAATAGGACCCTGTCCTGCTGTGCAGGGAGTCCTGTGGTCATGAATGCAGTGGTGAGGGAAGATAATTCTGGAATTACTGTGCACCCCAGCGCCTTTTTTTATGAAATCAAGGATTTTCTCCCAAAACCTTTTGAGTTTTGGGCAGTAGAATATGAGGTGTGCTAGTTCCCCCTTTTCGTTGCCGCAGTTCCAGCATAGGTCGTTTTCTCTGAGGCCTAGCGAGGCTAATCGAGCAGGGGTCCTGAAAGTCTTGTGGAGTAGCCAGAATTTTGTTTATGAAAGTGCTGGAGAGATTTTGTTACGTGAGGGGGAGGCCCAAAGCAGAGCCAGCTCCTGCTCATTGAGTGGGATATTGGCTTGTTTTACCCAGTAGTTATTTGAGTTTGGTGGAGTTTGGGTGTAGTAGTTTGTAGAGGTGCGATACTTGACGACCTATTCTGTTGATTTTTGTCATATACTGCATGATTGACGGAATGCAGTTCTTAGTTTAAAATAGCATGCTCTTCCTGTGGAAGTTTATTGTGAATTTTGTAAGTCTGTTTAATGATGTTTTGAAGCGTGCTGCGTTACCTACATGTGGTCTGGTTGGTCCCAAAACCAGGTAAAGAGGCAACTAACTGTACCAAATATCAACTCATTCCATGGTTGAATGTCGATCCCAACATCAAGACAAGATCTAGTAATGCTGAAAATAATAAGCCTAAGGGAGGGTTCATGGAGAGTTTGTAATGGAGCAGGGCGAATAAGGGAGGTAATTGACTTGATTGGCTAAACAGAGAAAGAAATGTGCCAATGCCACCTATCAGCAAAGAGGCAGCAAACTCTTTTAATTGGGTCAGTTCTGTGTAGAATGTATTTTAGGCTAATGGGCTTTGTTTCCAGAGCTGTTGGCGTTTACCAATTAGAATCCTAGTATTTTAGGCATGCAAAAGGAACTATAAATATTTTATGTTTAAAAGTAACCTTATGGGCAAATGCTAACATCTTGAAAATATTATTATTATTATTATTATTATTAGTGAGTTTTATAACGCGCCTGGTTACCCTTGGGCATCCCCGCGCTCATCCAGAAAGAAACGCCATGACATGAGGCACCGGTATTAAGCAGGAAACAAGTGAGTTTTTAACAACTTGCGGAAGCGGAGGAAATTTGATTCCAAGCGTAAGTGCAGTGGAAGGGAATTCCACAGAATGGCCACATTGATGGAAAACCTTCTACCCCCGGTTCTTGCCTTCCTAACTCTCATGACCTGCAGCAGATGTTGATGCTCTGAACGAAGGGAACGAGAGGTCTTATAAGGTTGCACCATATCCCGAAGGATAGGAGGGCCTTTCCCCTGCAAGATTTTATGGGCCATGCAGAGCGCCTTAAATTTCACCCTCTCCCTAACGGGAAGCCAGTGCAGCGCCTTCAGCGCAGGACGAGCAGACTGACGCCTGGGGAGATCCATCAGGAGCCTGGCGGCCGCGTTCTGCACTTGCTGTAATTTATTTAGGGTGGACTCTGGGGCCCCCAGAAACAGCGCATTACTGAAGTCCAGCCGGGAGATGATAAGTCCCTGAACAAGTAACCTCCTAGAAACCACAGGGAGGAGAGGTAAAATCTTACGGGCTGAACGGAGCAGACCAAAACACACGCCTGCGGTCTTTTTAGCGTGAGTCTTAAAGGTAAGGTCCTGCTCCAACCACACCCCCAGACTCTTGATCTCCTGTTTGGGGGTGGGAGCCGCTCCCAGGCAACTAGGCCAGCTACTCGGAGACAGGGTAGGAGGGGAGTTTCCCAATATCATCAGTTCCGTTTTGGAGCCGTTAAGCTTGAGTGCTGAGCTACACATCCACTTGAAGATCTTATCCAAGCAGGTGTGCAGCTGATCGGGATGGTAAGACGACTGGGGGAGGCCTACCACCAGCTGGGTATCATCAGCATAGCTGATAATCTTGATACCCAGGGGCAGTATCTCATTCTCCAGGGGAGCCATATAAATGTTAAATAAGGTGGGGCTCAGCGATGAGCCCTGTGGCACACCACACTGGAGAGAAATCGATGAAGATTTCGTATGGCCTTCCCACACCTCAAACGTTCGGCCAGCCAAAAAGGAAGAGAACCACTTCAGGGCCAGCCCGGAGACCCCCACCCCCGACAGTCGTTGGAGAAGCACTTGATGATCCACAGTGTCAAATGCCGCACTGAGGTCAAGGAGGATCACTGCCACTGAGCCCCCTGTGTCCAGAATGCTCCTGGCATTCTCCACGACTGCCAACAGGGCAGTATCGGTCCCCTGACCGGGACGAAAGCCCGTTTGGGAATCACCCAAAAGGGAGTTGGAATCCAGGAAGCCCGAGAGGCGCCGATTGACCAACTTCTCCGCTACCTTGCTAAAGCCGGGGAGCAGAGAGATAGGCCTAAAGCGGGCAAGGTCAGCGGGGTCCAAGTTAGGCTTCTTTAAGAGAGCCTTGACAACCGCTCCCTTCCAGCTTGGGGGCACTATTCCTTGGGCGAAGGATAAATTTATCAAATCCGTCACTGGACCACCGATGATAGAGGCCACCTGCTTAAGATATTTCAGTGGTGCAGGGTCTTTAGGCGAACCACTTTTCATGGTCGTCAAAACTGTGAGAACTTCTTCCTCAGTGACCGATCCAAAGGAGGCCAACTCCGCTGTCCGCGCCCTGGGCAGAAACTCCAACTTACCATCAGAGGAAGTCTCCTCGTCTAACCGAGGGAGTGATGAAAGGATGTTATCTATTTTAGTTTTAAAGAAGGAGGCAAGTTCGGAGCATTTCCCAAGAGGGTCAGCATGGAGGACTGGAGGTTCGGGGGCTTTTAGAAGTTCCTTGATAACCCTAAATGATTCTTTTGAGGAGTTGGCCGCCGAGCCTATTCTCTCCTCAAAGAATACAGATTTAGCCACCCGAATGGCGGATTTATAAGTGCTTAAAGCCGCCCGGTATTCTCTCCGGATTGCTTCGCTCCAATCTTTCCTCCAAGATCGTTCCAATCTCTTGCAGCCCCTTCTCAAAGTTCTCAACTCTGATGTATACCAGGGCGCCGATCCCACTCTTTTACCCATAGAGAGTTGTTTCTTCTTAGGGAGGAGAGCATCAAGCGAGTTGGTCAGCCAGATACTTAGCCTCTCATCGGCGACTAACGGATTAGACCCAAGGGAAGGCCGGGACGCCTCCAAATGGGCCGCCCAGGTATCCACTGAGAGTCTCGACCAAGCTCTTTCCACCGTGTATACCCTGGGAGCCGATATGACTGGAACATCAAACTGCCACTGGGCAGGCACCATAAAATGATCCGTCCAAGGCAAGGCCAGCGCTGGAAAAGCCTTGAGGCAGACCGAGTTCGAAAATATGGGATCCAACAAATGGCCCTTCCTGTGTGTGGCACCGGAATTAGCCAAGTTAATCCCCAAGGCTTGAAGATCACTTTGTAGGTCTACTCCCAAGGAGTTGTGAGAATCATCAAAGTGGATGTTAAAATCACCCAGGGCGATAAAATTGCCAGTGGAAGAGGCAAGAAGCGCCGCTGATTCCAAAAAGGAATTAGAGAAATTTCCCATGGGCCCAGGGGGACGATAAATCAGAAGGCCTGTCAACGACGCCGTGGGTGACAGTCGAAGAGAGAACTGACAACTCTCGCAGTCACTCATCCCTCCGTCCTGCACCTTACAGACTAACGAATCCCTATAAAGGATAGCAAGCCCTCCTCCCCTCCCCACAGGCCTATCCAGATGAGCCATTAGAAAACCGGAAGGGAGAGCTCTGACTATGTCAGGACCCGAACAGGAAGAGATCCAGGTCTCGGTTAAAAATAGCACATCCAACTTATGGTCCAATACCAGGGAATTAATTTCTGTGGCATGACTAGGTACAGACCGGCAATTCAGCAAAGCTATAGAAAGCACAGAATTATCAACGGACATACACTGACCCCACTACATGTCCCACAAGGCAGGAACGGTAGATCGCCCTCATAGACATACCTACAGGGTACGGGATTCGTGAGCCGCCAGGACAAAAGTTCTTCCCTACTATACCCAATACGAGTATGGCCCGGTTCCCCAGGAGCGGGCATAGCAGCCAGCCCTGAGCCCGTCTGGGCCCGAACGGGCACAGACGGGCTGAACTCTGGCGTAACTCCGGCGTCAGTCCGGCGTCCCCGCTGCACGTGACCGCTGCGCGTAAACATGGCTACCTAAATAGTCTCCAAAGAAGATGGAGAGAGGACTTGCTGGTGCACTGGGACCCACTCACCCAAGATGGCCGCCACAAGTCAGGGGCGAAGGACCCGCAAAACGCGGTGAAATGCCAAGATTACTGTGCAGGTGTGATGACAGAGGTGGGGGTATGCGAGGCCAGGCAGGTAGAACCAGGGAGAACTCTAAAACAATTTAAATTAAATGTCAAACGAGTATATTAAAAACAAACGCTGCCACAAAACAAGCGCTGCATGAATAGCGCTCGCGCTGGAATAGGGCGCACTGCTCAAACTAGCCTACCTAAATAGTCTCCAAAGGAGATGGAGAGAGGACTTGCTGGTGCACTGGGACCCACTCACCCAAGAAGGCCGCCGCGAGTCAGGGGCGAAGGACCCGCAAAACGCGGTGAAATGCCAACATTACTGTGCAGGTGTGATGACAGAGGTGGGGGTATGCGAGGCCAGGCAGGTAGAACCAGGGAGAACTCTAAAACAATTTAAATTAAATGTCAAACGAGTATATTAAAAACAAACGCTGCCACAAAACAAGCGCTGCATGAATAGCGCTCGCGCTGGAATAGGGCGCACTGCTCAAACTAGCCTACCTAAATAGTCTCCAAAGGAGATGGAGAGAGGACTTGCTGGTGCACTGGGACCCACTCACCCAAGATGGCCGCCGCGAGTCAGGGGCAAAGGACCCGCAAAACGCGGTGAAATGCCAAGATTACTGTGCAGGTGTGATGACAGAGGTGGGGGTATGCGAGGCCAGGCAGGTAGAACCAGGGAGAACTCTAAAACAATTTAAATTAAATGTCAAACGAGTATATTAAAAACAAACGCTGCCACAAAACAAGCGCTGCATGAATAGCGCTTGCGCTGGAATAGGGCGCACTGCTCAAACTAGCCTACCTAAATAGTCTCCAAAGGAGATGGAGAGAGGACTTGCTGGTGCACTGGGACCCACTCACCCAAGATGGCCGCCGCGAGTCAGGGGCGAAGGACCCGCAAAATGCGGTGAAATGCCAAGATTACTGTGCAGGTGTGATGACAGAGGTGGGGGTATGCGAGGCCAGGCAGGTAGAACCAGGGAGAACTCTAAAACAATTTAAATTAAATGTCAAACGAGTATATTAAAAACAAACGCTGCCACAAAACAAGCGCTGCATGAATAGCGCTCGCGCTGGAATAGGGCGCACTGCTCAAACTAGCCTACCTAAATAGTCTCCAAAGGAGATGGAGAGAGGACTTGCTGGTGCACTGGGACCCACTCACCCAAGATGGCCGCCGCGAGTCAGCGGCGAAGGACCCGCAAAACGCGGTGAAATGCCAAGATTACTGTGCAGGTGTGATGACAGAGGTGGGGGTATGCGAGGCCAGGCAGGTAGAACCAGGGAGAACTCTAAAACAATTTAAATTAAATGTCAAACGAGTATATTAAAAACAAACGCTGCCACAAAACAAGCGCTGCATTAATAGCGCTCGCGCTATTCATGGCGTTTCCCAGGTTTTACTATTTATGCGATGTTTACCACTTCTCTTCTGAATAAACATGTTACATGAATATATGATGGGGAAACTGATGTTGATATGTTGTTGGGGCATTACCTATTGTTACGAGACCTAGACCAAAAGATGCCGGAGTAATACACAATTGCCGTATTGGGATTGCCGTTGGTCAAAAGCGGTCCATTGGCTTCCCAGTGGAAGAAGGATGAGAGCGGGACCTGTTGGATTGGATATTCATGGTGTAAATACAGATGAGGGTTGCCAGGACAGAGCAAATGGACATGGAAGATCTTGCTAAGTGTACAGAAATGATGAAAAGGATAGTCTCCATAATAACCCGGAAGACACTAGATGTTCCCCGCAATGTTACAAACACATTCGCAGTCGAATATTAGATTTGGAAAACGTGTTAATTATGTAGGGACGATATGATAATATAATGAATAACAAAATAGGAAATAGCTACAAGGATGGTAATGACATTACTGTATACATGAACTCAGGATTCTAGGTCATGTTTAATGTATGTAAACATAATGGTGATCTGCGTTAACAGGTTTTCAGACTGCTTCTGTGATTCTCCCCCCCCCCTTTAAAATAAGATGTAGCAATAGTATACATTGCAGTTATAGTCTGAAAGTTTTTTTTTTTTTTTTTTTTTTTGAAACCGTTTATTGCAATCTCAAATAGTTACAGGTATGGGCCTACAACCGTCTGGCCGGCCGCTAGAGTGGCAGAAGCATATGACATATATACAGAAAAATCTCTTGGCGGTGCAAAAAGGTAAATCAGGGGATATCAGTAGTGCAGGCCACATAACTCCAAACCCACAATACGGTTTCCTTTTATCGAAACACAACAACACAAATAACCACACCCGCAAGGCAACCCGCAATCCCAAGTGACAGCACGCGCTCCTTAAGTGGGGGACCCCAACCAATCGCCAAACTCTGAAGAGGGGGAATGAGAACAGATCAGGGACTGGGGAACCACGTGCCCGTGGCTAGGGGAGGGGGTCGGCTAGGGGGACGGGGCTGGTGAGGCAGCCGGCAGCAGTGGCGGCTCGCAAATACCCCCGCGATAGGCGTTCCAGGGGCCCCAGATTTTCACCCACGCCCCAGGCTTACACCTCGCAACATACACCACCTTTTCACGAAACATACACCAATCCATGTGTTCTTTCCAGGCCGACACCGCCGGGGGCCTCTGGGATCCCCACAATTGAGCAATGTCACGCTTAGCTATCATGTATCCCAGAGTCACCCACCGCGTCTGCGGAACCGAGTAGTCAGTTGGCTCCCACACATTCAGCAAGCATCTCCTCGCTTCAGGCAACAGCGCGACACGCGTAACCACTCGCAGGACCTCGTGTACACCACGCCAGAATCGCTCCACCTCTGGGCATTCCCACAGAATATGCAAGAAAGTTGCCAAAGCACCACAGCCACGCTTACACAGTCCATCCTCAGCAAAGCCCATACGTAGAAGCCTCGGCCCCGTCACGTAAACCCGGTGGAGGATCTTAAGCTGGACGAAGCGAAGGCGAGCCGGGATGGCCACCTCCTTCGGAGAGGCCACCGCGGAAATCCAGTCCTCGTCGTCCAATTCCAGCCCATCGGCAACCCAGGCCTCGCGGAGGCCAGTCAGCAGGCCCGATCGGTCGTTGATCAGTTTTTTATATATAAGGGAGATCGTGCTGTCTGGGACATGGCCATCCAGCACTCTGTCCTCCAGGGGGGAAGACTCCGGAATGGACGCGACATCCGGGAAGACGGAGCCCAGCGCGTGGCGGACTTGTAAGTACCGAAAGTACTCACTGCCTTGCAACTGAAACTCCGTCTGCAGCGTCTCGAAAGTTTTGAATCCCCCCCTCGTCCAGAGATCTCCCACTGTGCTGATGCCGATCGTATCCCACTTCTCGAAGCCCTTCGAGGTCCACAGGGAGCCCAACCTCGCAGACGCATATAGCGGTGACGCCCGGGTCAAACGGTCCTTCCACCCCATAGCTGCGTTAGCCGCGTGCCATACACGCACCATGACACGCGTCGGTCCCGTCAGGCGAGGGTCCGGCGCGCCAGAGTAGAGCGCTCGATTGTAGTCGCCACCGGGCAGGAGCATCTTGTCCATTTCAAATGCCGGGTTCAGGGCGGGCCCGTAAAGGCCATGATTAAGCGCAGCTAGCTGGGAGGCCCAGTAATACCGTTTGATATCCGGGAGGGCAACCCCCCCATCGTACCACGGGAGCGTCAATTTAGCCAAGGCAATACGTGGCCTCCCGTCCCAGAACAGGCGACGCTGCAAACTCTCCACCTCACGGAAGTAGCGCGCCGGGACCAAGTCCATAGTGTTCTGGAGAGCGTACAGAAAGCGCGGCAACGACATCATCTTAAACAAGGCCGCTCGGCCGAGCGGCGAGAGCGGCAGACGCCGCCAACGCACCACATCCTCCTTCAAGCGCTGGAGGGGGGGCAGCAAATTCCGCTCGTAGCGGGCCTCCGGGTCCAGAGTAATATATATACCCAGGTACCGAAACCCCTGGGAGGCAATCTGGATCGGACAGTCCCGTGGTAGGACCGGAGCCTCCCCGACAAGCACATATACACAGGATTTCGCCCAGTTGATGACGAGGCCTGAGTTGCGACCGAATGAGCGCAAAACATCAACTAGGACGATCAGTGATTTACGCGGGGAGGCGAGATATAGAAGGATATCATCAGCATAGAGGGACACACGGTCCTCATGCTCGGGGGTCCAGCGGAGACCACGGATGGAAGGGTGCCACCGCAGCCACTCCGCCAGGGGCTCCAGGGCCAGTGCAAACAGGAGAGGCGACAGGGGGCAACCCTGTCGCGTGCCCCGTCCCAGTGCGAATGGGGCCGAAACTCGTCCATTCACCACCACCTGCGCCAATGGGCCGGAATACAACAACTTGACCCAGCCGATGAAGCCCGGTCCGAAGCCAAACTTCGCCAGCATCGCCCAAATGTATGGCCATTCGAGCGTATCAAACGCCATGGTGGCGTCCAAGGACGCCAAGATGGCCGGTTCCCGCACGAACGGGACACGCGCGAGCACCCCGTGCAAGCGTCGCAGATTAAGGGCCGTGTTGCGATGGGGTATGAAGCCGGACTGGTCTTGGTGGACCAAATCGCCCACCACGCCGACCAGCCGGTTGGCCAGCACCTTGGCGAGGATTTTGGGCTCCGCGTTCAAGAGCGAGATAGGCCTATAGGATGTGACCCGCTCACGGGGTCTCCCCTCCTTGTGGATCACCACGATCGTGGCCAGACGCTGGTCCGGCGGAAGGGAACCCCGCGAGCGGGCCGCCAGGAACATCGCGCGCAGGTGGGGCGCCAGTACATCTGGTCGCAGCTTATACAGCTCGATAGGGATGCCATTGGGGCCCATGGCCTTGCCAGATGCGACCGAGCGGATAGCAAGGGCAATTTCGTCCGAGGTGGGAGGAGCGTCCAGCAGATCCCTGTCCTCCACCGAAAGGGAGGGCAGCGCGATGTCCCGAAGCAGGGCATGGGAATCCTCCTCCGAGCAGGTAGAAACCGGGGAATACACCTCGCGGAAATAATCCGCGAAGCAGGAGACAATGGCGTCCGGCTCGGTGACACACACACCATCCATCCTCTCGATCAACGGAACCACACGACTCGCTCTCTCCTTTTTGTCCAACCACGCAATCAATTTACCAGCCTTATCACCCACATCATACAGTCGCCCCTGTTGCTCTCTACTGAGGCCCCTGGCCGCCTCCGTGACGAGGGCCCTCTAAGCCGCCTGCTTGAGATGTAGAACATGCAATGTGGCATCCGTCACCCCGCTCCCCAGGTCACCCTCTAGTTCAGTAATTTCGGCCTCCACCCGGGTTACCTCCTCCCGCTCGCGCCTCCGGGCATGGGAGATAAAGGAGAGGGCCTCCCCTCTGAGAACTACCTTAAAAGCCTCCCACAGGGAGATAGCCGAAGGGACAGACCCCACATTCTCCTCAAAGTACCGCTGCAAGGATTTGATCAATTCGGCTCGAATAGTGGGGTCGCGCAGGTACCAGGCATTGATTGGGGCTACCCTGCCCTCCCCCCTCGGGAAGACATCAAAGTGCAACAGTAGTGGGGAGTGATCTGAAATACCCCGCGCCAAATGGCGCACCTCTCCCACTCTCCCAGCATAGGCCGCAGGGACAAGGACATAATCTAGCCGCGAGAGGCTACCATGGGCACCCGAGTGGAAGGTGTATTGCAGCTGCGCGGGATGCTTTAGTCGCCAGCAATCCACCAATCCTAGTGTATCTAAAAGGCCGGACAGCCACGCCTGTGCCCGGGGGAGGTCCCTGGGGGGATGACGATCCATAGACCCAGAAGCCACCGCATTGAAGTCCCCCCAAACTACCAGAAGCCCACCCGGGAGGTCAAGGAGGAGGCGCCCCAGGTCCGCAAACGTGGTAGATTGCAACCCCGGCGGAACGTACACTGATACAAAAACGACCACTCTGCCCTCCATTCTACCCACCAAGACAGTGTAACGTCCCCTCTCATCATGGCGCACCTCATCAATCTCCAATGGGAGCGAGTTCTTAATCATGATGCCCACCCCCCGCGAGCCCGAAGTGAAGCCCGAATGGGCCACCAAGCGATAGCCTCGCCGATTCATGGCGTGAAAGGAATTACCTATAAGGTGTGTCTCCTGCAGGAAGACCACATCTGGTGAAATTCGTTTCAGATACTGCAGGACCACACCACGCTTAATCCTATCCCCCAGTCCGTTAACGTTCCATGATAACACAGTCAAATCCCTACCCCCCATCATACCTGGAAGCCATCCGTCGTCCCCCAAAGAGCATCTCGAAAACAACAATACAGTAAAGGGTTCGCCTTGCGGTGCAAACAAACAACACTCCACCCCCGCCCACCCATCCCAACAGAACTCCCCCCTCCCTGCACCCCTGCATGAGCCCAGACAGCCCCCCCAAAGTGCAGTGTGCCTGTCGCCCCATAGACAAAAAACTAACTAGTCCCCCAGAGGAGGAGGGAAAGCCCCCAATGGACCCCGTACGACCTCCATAGGAGGGGAACATACAAGATCAGTGAATGGTAACCGGAATGTTGTCCAGAGCAAGGCCTACTATTCACCCCTCAGTTCTGATCCGGCGAGCCCTCCCCGCCAACCGCACCCCCCCCACCCCCCCGGCCCCGATCCCCAGGCAGAGTATCCAACCAGTCCCCAGCCGCCTCGGGACGGTCAAAAAAGTGCGTGCGACCATCCACCTCCACCCTCAGCTTAGCTGGAAAAAGCATTGAGTACTTAAGGTTCAGGTCCCGTAGGCGACGTTTAACTCCGAGAAAACTCAGTCTCTGCTTTTGGACCGTCAGAGTAAAGTCAGGGTAGAAATTCACGTCCATATTATCGAGCTTGACCGGTCCCTGTAGCCTGGAAGTCTGCAGGATAGCGTCTCTGTCCCGAAAGTTAAAAATCCGGGCAATGAGAGGCCGCGGCGGGGCTCCGGCCTTAGGTCTTCCTCCGGGGACCCTGTGAGCACGTTCCACCGCAAAAAGTTTACTCAGCCCCCGGGGCTGGAGACGGGTGAGGATCAGGTCTTCCACAAACAAATCTGCCGCCTCCTCCTCCCGTCCCTCCGGCACCCCGACAATGCGAACGTTGTTCCTCCGGGCCCGACCCTCGGAGTCCTCCAATCGACGGTCCATCAGGGCGCTCGCCTGGCCAAGCCGGTGCACCTCCTTTTGAAGGGCCGCCACGTCTGTAGTGAGACCCGAGGTAGTGTGGGCCAGGGAATCGACCCGGTCATTTGTTTTAGACAAGTCGGCTCTCACCAGGCCCACATCCACCAGGGCCGAGTCTATCTTCTGCGCCAGAGTATCAAAGCGCTGGTCCACCGAGGCCTTCATCTCGGCAATGGCGCCCATGACGTCCCGGAGGGTCAGATCCGCGGGCTGAGCAGACGCCTCAGTCGGGCCCGCGGGGGATGTACGCGGTGCCTCTGGAGATCCCTTCTGGAGGGTGTAGCGGTCCATGCTGTTAGACTGATGTGCCGGGCCACGGCGGGTCGATTTCACCTTTGCCCGGTCGCCATCTTGCTTTGTGGACATGTCGCACTCCCAAAGTCGTGCCAATCTCCTCGAAAGGGCCGATAAACCAGTTCACGGGTTCCGGGGGGGGGTGACCACTGGACCGCAGGACAACTCACAGCCGGCGGGTCAGCCGGGCACCGGGACAAGACCACACCACCGCACCCCGCTCCGCAACCCTACCTCGCTTGAGGGCAAGGAGGGCGCAAAAGCGAAAGTGAAAGCGCGGGGTACGCGAGTCGCCCAGCCCTGCCCGCCGCTGTTGTTCGCTTTGTCCCCGGATCGCCCCACAACTCCAGTCCGGGGGGCCGGCGCGGAGAAGGCCGCAATCTTCGATCGGTGCTCCCACCGGTGTCCGGGGTCAGATTCGAAAACGGAAAACGGGTGCCGCCTCAGCTCGGGTACACAGACACAGTCCCCTCATCAAAGACAGGATATAATCAGGATTAATTCAGGAGGTCGCGGAGGTCCTCGGGAGCTTCGCACCTACGCGGCCATCTTGGTTGCGCGCTAGGCTCCTCTCTAGTCTGAAAGTTTTAACTAGAGTTCAGTGTTAACATTATTAAATAATAAAGTTAGCTAAAACAGTTAATATATGAAGGATGCAAAATTTACTTTTGGCAAGGAAGAAAGAAAGTAAAGTTAAATATATAATTTTATTTAAGAATTGAAAAAAAAGCAATGAAGGAGATTGTGGCTTTCCTAAAATGATAAAATATCACTGGCCTTCAATTTGGGTGTATCCTCTGGCCTAACGAGCCTACTTACTCCTCACCTAGCTTACCCCTTCGTCAGCTACCTGGCGTATCTTGTAACAAAACGTGGTAAGCTCTTTACATCTTAGCTCATTGAAGGACAAAAGCAATACCGCCTCACTAATACCAAATGCATTTGCTGTGTCCTTCTCACCTTCAAAAATGCATATTTCTACCCAATGGACAGGGGTTTAGCTGATCTTAAAATGAAGGCGTGTTCCATAACAAAGAACAGCCTCAAAAGAGACAGGAATCAGAAACAGTGGTGAGTGAGCTAGTATTTCACCCCAGACACACATTTGTTTGTTCGTGTAACTTTCATGCATGAACATTTCACAGCTCAGGCTTAGGGCCTCATGTAGGTAGCATACCAGTTACCACTTCTAAAATACCGAACGATACCGAATCGGTATTTTAGAAGTGGTAACTCGTATGTAGGTAATGAGTCGGTATTTTTTACCGATTCGTTACAATTCGGTAATTACCGAATCGGTATTTACCGATTCGGTAATGAGGCATACCTTCCCATTGATGGGAAGGTATGCCTCATTACCGAATCGGTAAATACCGATTCGGTAATGGGGGGAACACATGAAAGGGTGGCAGGGTGTCACATTGACACCCTGTTGCACCCCTGATTCGGCCATGTGTGCACATGTGGCACACATACATGCCCTAAGGGCATGTATGTATGCCACATTGCACACTGCTACGCGCGTAAAAATGCTTAAACACATACATTAATTATTTACCACCAACTATAAGTTGGTGGTAAATACCGACTCTTAAACACACCCACACACTCCCCCTACATCTCGATTTTGGTTTCGGAATTTACCGAATCGGTAAAATTACCGATTCGGAAAAGTTACCGATTCGGTAACATTACCGATTCGGTATTATTACCGAATCGGTAATTTTACCGATTCGGTAAATTCCGAAGCCAAAACTTGTCCCCCTACATACCAATAGCCAAAATACCGGTCGGTAACGGTATAATTACCGAAAATCGGCCGTTACCGACCGGTATTTGGCTACCTACATGAGGCCCCTAATGTCTACATCATAATTTATAATTCTAACTCCGCTTCACTCATCCAGGTAAGCAGCCCTTCTCTTCCGCACTTTAGGAATTCAAATATACTAAGGGAGAGGCCTGCCCTTTTCAAAGCAGACAGAGTATGGACAGAAAAGAAGCTTTGGAGGAGAAAAAATATCTCTTGTCCGCCACTTGTTCCAGCATGACAGTCACCCTCAATGCTAAGGCCTACACCGTCGCCTTGCCTGTTCTAAGTGTAATCAATCAATCAATCAATCAGGGGGTTTATAGAATGCGCTACTCACCCGTGAGGGTCTCAAGGCGTTGGGAGGGTAAGCAGCTCCGGGTCAGTCGTGTATTAACTTTGGAAGATCCATTGTCTCCAGCCTTGCTTCAGTCGTACAGTTAGGCAATATTCATTCAACCCTCTCCTTTTCCTACTCCAGTCCAGTCTAGGCGGCTACCTTAAAGTCATTTTAAAATAGTTCTAGTGTAGTGGCTCACTATAAATATGCCTTTTCCAGGGAAGATGGGAGATACAACACATGCTGTCTCCTTTGAAAGTGATTTTGGACTCCCCAGGTCCTTTGCAGGGACTATTTTAGTAAACGCATATAGTGTTATGTATGTTTCTCTATGGAAGATGCTAATTTTACTGATGAATAGCTTTTTCTTGCACATTTTCTTCATTTTATTTGATTTGAATATTTTTCAGTACTCTATGCAATGCTCATTTTCAGTAGTTATTGAGATGGTTTAAATGCTGTTCTTTATGTGATTGGGTGAAATATTTCAATCCTGGATACGTTATTCACACCATTTGTGACACTTGTTCTAATAAAGTCCAAGAGCTGAAAGTCTTGCTGTTGGTTTCTTGTGATCACAGGGCTTCCACCCGCCGTTCTTAGTCTTCCTTTGGAGCTGGCGATTCTCTGCAACTCCATAGTTTTCAGCATCAATGTGACGGGGGGCTTCACAGACCAGGATGAGAAGGCAATACACCAAGGACTTCTTAGAGGTAAACTGGGTTTGCTCGTCAGACATTTATTGATCGTTCTTTTAAAAAATCTTCTCCCGCCATACTTTTCTCATTGTTTTCCAGTTTTGTAACAAAATGAAGGAGCAACTAATAGACTAGTCTGCATTTTAAGATTGAAGTGCCTTTAGAATTAGGAATGCTCTACATATATTAATGCTCTACATATAATTGTGAATCCATTTGAATAAAATCTGAGTGGTATCCTTTGCACTGCTGTTGGGCTCTCTGGCTAGTTTTATTACTTGGATACTATGAATTCAGCACACATGCTGAGAATGCTGTAGCTGTTTCCAGCCATTGCTTTTCAATGGACGTGTTCCATCTTCCACCATGTATTCTGGTTATGATGCCACACAGCCTCTTAATGTACATATAGAGCTGGCGGATGTTGCACAAGTCTCCCTATATGCCGAATTCTCTACCTATTGTTTGCTTTCCATGCTCTCTTTAGTATTGCACACATTCTGTCTCACCATTTGTATTCACACATTAACCATGCACTCTATCTTTCTCTTGTTTCTTTTTATTGGCACCTCCCCAGCTAAGCAAATGACTTGCTGTCCTTCCTCACTCATAGAGGAAACACTTGAATCACTCTTGGACTTCCATTTACTGCTGTAATCCGCTCACTAGCCACATAAAGCACTCATGAGATACTGCTACATCCAATATCTCCCCTTTCTCACTATGTTCCTACCATGCAACCTAGGGACATGACCAAACACTTCTTGAATAACTATTTAATTAGTATCTATCTATCTATCTATCTATCTATCTATCTATCTATCTATCTATCTATCTATCTATCTATCTATCTATCTATCTATCTATCTATCTATCTATCTATCTATCTATCTATCTATCTATCTATCTATCTATCTATCTATCTATCTATCTATCTATCTATCTAGTTGCCCATCTGGTACTGAACTAGCAGGCATAAGATGGATGTTGTCATACATCATTTATCCACCTTTTAATGGCTATTCTCCACAGTTTGCCCCCGCATATTGTTATGGGTTGGAACCTGATTCGCTACTACTCATCAATTGTTACTCCATGGCCTTTCTCCATTTCTTTTACATTATTTTGTGTTTTTCACCTCTCCCATCTCTTTTTATCCAGTTGAGTAGCTTAGTTCTTGGTTTAACCTATTCACTTTGTGTCATCATTCCTTTGCAATATCTGACCAAGTGCAAAGGTCCAAACATAAAGCATTTGAGAGCAAGGAGCATTTACAAACCATATTCTGTTGCTGCATAGAGTCCCACTTCCCTTCTTGGTAGGGTTGTTCTGTACTTCTCCTGCACCATGGTTCTGAGACAGTCTCTCATGGGAGCAATGCTTTCAACTCGGTCCGAGAGGTTGAGTATTCTTCCGTCCCTGGGTGCTAGTAAGGGATCAATTGAGTCACCAGGGAGTGAATCCTGGTTCCTCCTATTTGCCCCCTAAGACACAGTCTCAGTCCAGTCTTAAGAAATCTGGCTAACTCCAGACATCTTTAATGTATTATATTCCTGGCCTTTTGTATGCAGTTAACATAAAGTCGCAAGCTGACAAGAACCATTCCCTTCAGCCTGGGAATTGCCTTAGTAGCCATGTGAAAGCACACGTTCTAGGTGGGACGAAGTATCTTTTTGCATAGCCATTGGTTCACCAATGGATGTTACTCTCCAAAACTTTCCATGGGTTTTAAATATTTTGTATTCCCTATTACTATACCAGTCATATTTCTTTATTATTCTCTACTTTTTTGGGGTTAGAGAGGTAGCTTTGGTGCTTTTGGTGTCATTCACTTTCTGATCACCAGTATGGTAAGAGGTCCTCCCCTCGAGCAGTAGAGTTCATCCTGGTCCTGTTGATCTTTCCTCTTCCGGTCGTATTATGTGGTACTAGTCCGTAATCTCTGCCAGATGAACCCAGTAAGACTATCAGGCATAGAAAAGGCTCTACTAGAGTCATCATCCAGGTCACCATCACAAAAAACTCTGGGTCTTTCTTGACCTGTTACTGGTGAGCATAAAGGATTGTATCCTACTAAGCCATATGTCTCAAGGGTAGTAGACTTGCAAAAGGTACCTTGTCCACTGAGCCCCAGACACTGAGAATGTGGACATCTATTTATTGACAGTGGTTTAGACTTGCCTCCGAAATCTGTGCTTTTCATAACCTCATATGGATTCTGAACACAGTGCTTCTTTCGTGGAACAATTCCTTTCTTTTCTGTATCACAGCTGTTATCTTCAGGACTTGCGTTCCTCTGAACGGTATACCATGTTCCAGTGAATCTTTTTGCTTCTTGATTACCAGTTCTGGATATTAAGTTGGTCTGAGTCCTATCTTCTTCCACTGAGATCTTCTGATATTCCATCTGAGTAGTCTTCCTCAAAGAGAAAAGAATTTCAGAAGATTGGTATGATTTTCTGGCATTTATGCCTGACAAAATAATTGATCAAGAGGCTTTTAATGATTGTAAGCGGATGACCTACAAAGCTGCCTCCCTAATAGAAATAACACCACAAGCCCTGCTCTGTTCACTCAAGAGCGAAATAAAAGGGGTGTGGGGTTTTATAAAATAACTACTTGCCCAAGGGACACAGTACTACAGAAATCTGCTTGTCCTTTAAATAAATCCATTTGTCCCTTTTGGTGTCAGGTGTTGAGGTGTCAAATTATGGCAGCCTCTTCAATTATGCTCATGTTATATAAAGGTTTGGATTCTAGCAAGGCTCTGATTCTCCCACATTCCCACAGATCTACATAGAAAGACCGGAAGTAGCCGGAAGCTGTATTTCCAGGGTTGGAATGCACTGCAAATGTGTGTACACCCATTAACTTGCATGTTGAAGGTTATTCACCAGGTCCTGTTTAATCTCTTCCAATGCTAGAAAAGGTTGGAAGTTTATTTGTGGCACGAGTAGACCATTTTCTAGAGTGGGAAAAATGGGGGCATAGAAAAAGTGAATTTGCAATCACTCAGCAGATAGTTGCATAAACAAATACAACCTAACATAGCATGCATATTTGTAAAGAGCATGTTTGCCCTAGAGATGTTTATTGTTACCCAACTCAATGAACCTCATTTTATTGACCTTGAAAGGATAAAAGTCTGGCTGGGCCTTCAGGGATTTGAACCTGTGACCATGTATATTTGCTCATGTAATAATGGTCTTCACAAACATTTGCTAGGAGTATGATTTCAGGCATACTTCTGTAAACCTTTGCGAATTCCAGAAAGTTGTAAATCTATACCAATGCAAGGAACTATCTGCAGGTGCCATTTTGTGTCTTGATTCAAGAATTGGGCCCCTAACTTGTTTTCATGATTTTCCTAATGATTTTACACTGATTCTCGCTCAATTTCTTTTAAAATAAATATTGGCCTATATCATGCACAGTTTGCAAAAAGTTACCTCACTGAAATAGTATCTAAAGTTGTTTAACAATTTAGCAATGCAACTTTCTAGAGCAGTTTTTTTGTGTATATTTTATTTTGCCTCAAATTGTGAAAAATTACAAAAAATGTTTAAACATGTTTTTGTACTGGAATCACTGTCAGTGATGCAAGCGTAGCTCACTTCATTTACTTGCAGCACTGGCCCTAAAAGTAAAGGTTTTATATTAATAAATCATATACAAATTTAAACCATTTACAGACAAATAAAAATCTTTTTCTAGTAGCAGACAATATTTTCATATTTTCTGTCCATACTGTCAACTGTCAGCCAAAGGGTTTGTGCTTCAGGCGGTTGGGCCTACTTATCCATCGAACAAAGTAAACCTGGAAACTTGTTGCCGTTGACCCCAAAGAATATGTCCTGGGCATCTGCTGATATGAATTTCCTGCCCCTGCAAATACTTTCAAAACAGGTAACTTTTTTTTCTGGATCGCTCATTGTTAGAAATGGGATTTCTGGTTGGCTAGGGCTTGCGCCTAAGCCAGGCAGGAACCACCACTCTAGTCAGGGAAAGGGAGTCGCACACTGAAGATAACCCCTGCTCACCCCCTTGGTAGCTTGGCACGAGCAGTCAGGCTTATCCCAGAGGCAATGTGTAAAGCGTTTGTGCAACACACACACACAACAGCAACACACTAGGCACACCACAAAAGAAACTCCACACAAGGTTATATAAAAAATAGCCTTTGTATTATCATAAACACATTAGATCATAACCACACACATACACTGTGCCAACTGGCACTAGACAATATTCACAGGGGACATGTATACAGGTCAGGGCCGATTGGGCCCAACGCCATAACCCTTAGGATCACAAGTAGTGAAAATAACACAACCAGTAGCTATTGGTATTAGCATTAGGCATACATCACATCATATTAGGCATAAATCATTATCATCACAATAAGGGTAGCCAGTAACTGTCAGGACTCGCGGGAGGTTTCCTCCTTCTAACGCAACGCTGACTACCATCTCCCCCCTACAAAATTATCAAAAGTCAGTTAATCCCTTAAGCTGGGGTGCATGTTGGCATCGATGGAACTCCAAAATGGCTGCCAACATGCACATACTGCTACAGCACTCCGCTGTCAGCAGTCTAGTCTTTTAGGCTTCAGGACACCTGGTGAAGTGTGCTTCAACATTCTACTGCGCACTTCACTGAAGAAACGAGGAGAAGAGCATCTGTTTTCCCTGCGTCGTGTTAGTCAGCTAGGGTAGTTTGCAGAAACTACGGGGTTAGCTTCGTCGGTGCACTAATAATCCCCTTCAGATTCAGGTTAGTGAAACTTAAGGAAAAGGTACTGAATAAATTCTAAAAGAGCATAAAAATAAGGTTGTCAAGGTTTCAGAGAATAAAAGCCTAAAAGCGACATTACTTAAGAGCAGCTGAATATGAATGTTTGTTAAAGTCCTTTCAGTAAACAGTGAGCTGAAACGTGGAGATTAATTGTTCAGCTGACACTGTTTTCCGTTTTCAGTTCTGTCAGACGCGGGCGCATTAACTCATGTGCCGCGTCTGTCTAAAACAATTTAAATACTTAACCGAAGCTTTCTTGAGGAAAAGAGCTGAGGCTAACGCGGGCAAATATCTTACATTGCCGTGCGTTTAAACGAGCCACTAATTATTTGTTTAAAGCATAAAGACGCATAGACGCGGTCGTAACCTTTTCTCACGTCGCGTCTGGTAACAAGGCATTCCGCTTGATTTAAGGTTAAAAGATTTAGACGCGAGAAATGTTCTCTACATACTGCGCGTCTAAATAAAACGAACGAAAGGCCAGAAGTCTCTAACTAAAATAGACGCGAAGATACTTTTTTACACGTCGCTTCTAAAAGGCTTCAAGGTCCAAATCTAATATTTTCCACAGGAGCGTAAAACGTGGAGAAACGTCTCAGCTTAAAAAAGAAGAGAGGTTACAGACAATAGGAGCAGAAGCTTCTTAAAGGGCATAATTAGAATCTCCCTTAAATCTCTCCGTTCATCAAATTAAATAAGGAGACAAAAGCTAGCAACTAGGCAGTGCCAGAACCCCCAGTATAATGCCTCACTCTCATCTCTTCACAGTAAGTTGTAGTGAGAAAAGGAAGTCTGACACATCAATTGAATGAATAAAGACACACACGCTTACCTGATCTTCTCTTATGTAAAAGGGCTCAGGAAAAATCACGTACAGAGCGAACCTAAAATAAAGAAGAGAGTAGAGTGAAGACTTCTCATACATACATTGCTGATACATGTGAGAAGTAAGAAGAGAAGCAAGCGTCCAAAGACATTCTGGTAAGATAAGAAATCTATATTTTAAATTGAAGAAAGATCAGTAAGTTATAAATTACAGTAAATTCTAATATTAATGTAACTGTTGTCAGACCTGAAAGAAGAAGAAGAAGAAATTAAAGAAGCATAACAGGCAGATTTTGGAGCAGTCTCTTCTCTGTCCCAACCCCTTTCCCCCCCATAGAACTTACCTGTGAGGAAACAGGAAGAGTTCTGAGAAGGGCATTGGGATTTAGCGTCATCCTGCTCCTGTGCAGTTTAAGTAGTTGCAAGTTATTTTCCTGACAGTAACTACTAGTTAGGACTGCCCCTGGCACAACATATCATGCCTAAACATCATTAGTAGTGTACATTAGGAACTACTAGCAGTGTGCACATGGTACAGGAGAATCACTGCTAGAAAGGGATCACCACATATTATGCAAAACGAAACATAATCAGCAACCGTGCCCCATAGCACATTACATTTCCTCCGCTGAGGCCTCGTAGTAGGGTTCACCATGAGCATAACCCACACTACCGTGGGGAACTATTGTGCCCACAGACTTCCTGGAGCACACCCGGGCGTAGTGCCTATAGTTCGCCAGAGGCCCTCATCCCCTCCTGAGGCCGTAACCCTCCACTCGGTGTGGAATACTGAGGTCTCCGTTCCGACCTAATCCTGAGGAAAGGACCCCGGTGCCCCGTACACCAAATCCGGGGTGGGAGGGGGCAAAAATACACTTTGTTTCTGCCCACGGTGAGTGCCCCCAAGAATCTGGTCAGGGTGCAGCTGCCACAATGCTGAGTAGTCCACCACCGTGGGCCGGGTCAGGCACAACAAGGAAAAAGAGACTCCCCTCCACTCACCACTCCTTGGGGGACTGAGCGAAAGAAGGCGCTGCCGTCCGCATCCAACAGTGGTCAGATGCTCCAAATGTAGGCGGTCACTGGCGGGGCACCGACCCCGTCCTGTGGGGCCAGGTCGACTCAGGCGCTGCCTCTGTCCTTTCCTCTGGCGGATGTGGCTGCGGCTGGAGTCGGACATGAAGTGCGGTCTCCGTCTGCTCCTTCAGCGGAAAACGGCCCCGCCCACAACCAGGCTTCGTTGTTGCCAGGCTTCCGCTCTCACTGCTTGGTTTCACTTCCTCACTGCCCTAGGCATCATAGGCCCCGCTCACAGCCAGGCAGCCGGCGCTTGGCTTCCGGGTCGCTGCGGCGCTCCTCTTCTCCCTCGGCCGAATGCGAGTTGGGCTCCCACTTGGACGGACCCAAATGCGGGGTGGGCTCCGGCTCTTAAAATAAACACCAGTGCGGGGTGGGCACCCGCCCCTTTAGCAAAACGTGGGGTGGGCTCCCACTATCCCTGGCAATGCGAGGGGGAATCCCCACGTCGGGATTCCTTCAACGGACACGTTGCAGCCAAGCGCTGCAGGGCACGAACGCCCTCTTCTCCGGGCAGAGGCTGGAGTCCCCCTCCCTGGGGATCCAGCCATAAAGAAATAGCGCTCACAAGGTGCAAGACTCCTCAGGGTTCAGGGGACACAGCTGGGCCCAGGCAGGCCAGCACACAGGGCCCTCCAGCAGGGAGGCAGTCTCTCGTGGCGGTTCCTCCTGGGGCCCAGCAGCAGCAAGTCCCCCGAATAAGCACAAGGAAAGCACAGGAACAACATTTTCATGGGATCACAGCCCCAATATTTATACCAACATTTTTCTTTGTCTGCCCTGACACAGGGCTTGGGGGGAACACTGGGGAGTGTGGAGCACTTTGTTTACAGGGCTCCTCTTTCCCTTTGTCAGGTGGGGGCTCTGTCATCAGACGCACCACAGGGAGGCGGAGCCATCATTCACATAGGCAGGCACAGACCTTTTCAGGGTCAGGGGACTATTCCTCCCACTACTCCAAATGCAGATGCCCTTTTTCAGCCTAGTGCTGACTCGCCCTGCCCTCCCTGGAGCCACACACACCTCACTAGCCCCTGTCACTCCAAAGGCAGACATGCAATCCACATCAGACAGTCACACATAGCACACAGAAAGGCCAACTTCTAAAAGTGGCATTTCTAAAATAGTTATAATAAATCTGCGCACACCATTGACCAGCATTTATTATTACCATTCTAACCATACCAAACTTGACCACGCTGCTCCTCTCATATCCGGAATTCCCACTGAAGCACTTATCAGGGAATCCCCAGTGCATTCCTATGGGAGGGCAGCCCCATAGCAGTGAGAAACCAAAATGGCTGTTTGTCACTACCAGGACATATCACACACTTAAGGTACATGTCCTACCTTTTACCTACAATGCACCCTGCCCATAGGGCTAGCTAGGGCCTACCCTAGGGGTGACTGACATGCAGTAAAAGGGGGGCCACAGACATGGCACACACTTTAGGTGCCACTTCACAGCGGCAGTAGCACTGCGCGCACAGGCCCTGCAATGGCAGAGACCTGAGACAGGTTTGAAAGGCTACCTTGGTGGGTGACGCAATCAGCACTGCAAGCCCACCAGTAGCATTTAATTTACTGGCCCTGGGTATCTGAGGTACCACTTCACAAGGGACTGATAGGTAAATTAAATGTGCCAAACAGATGTAGACCAAGCTTACCATATTTATCACAGAGAGCACACGCACTTTACATTGGACATCAGTGCTAAAGTGCCCAGAGTCCTAAAGCCACCGACACCATGTCAGAAAAAAAAGGCTAGGAGGAAGGCAAAAAGTTCAGGGATGACCCTGCAAAAAGGGCCAAGTCCAACACTCATCATCAAAGTTTTCTCTTGTTTTTTGTTTGAATCATGTGTCTGGGGCCTTCCAGTAAGGCGGCCCATTCCTTCTCAGTGAATGTGCTTCCCTGCGTTGCCGTAGATGAAGGAGCTGTGGAATAGTGTGGGAGCGGAGTGAATCAGCGAACCGATGTATGATGTATCTGCCTCTACCCATCTCAAGTAAATATTGGCTCGTGAGATGTTTGGGCAGTTTGGTGGTCTTATCTCCCCACTGGCGCCCTAGCGTGGCAAGCAATGAGTTGTGAAGCAAAAATTGTCCCCGGTGTAGGTCATCCTCCTCCATTAACATCTCATACGTTGCCCATGTACCTCCTCCAGTGTGTGTAAGCCTGCAGCGTGCCATGCTGTCAACTAAGCTGTCGATGTGGGCCCCCCAGTCCTAGGTGTTCCCAGAAGTGCCAACCCTGGTGCATGGAGGATTACGTGGTTAGTGATACATCTATGATAGCAACAATACACAACTCCCGCAATTGTGAGTCAGGTAGCTGCGCTCATGTACAAGGGTGAAAAAAATGCAGAATAGCAGGCAGGTTCCATCTAGGGGAGGGTTTGGCTGTGTCTCACAGGTACAAACCCGCCATCCACTTAGCAATCCATTGGACCTTGTCATCGAGGTAGTACTGCTTGAAATGCGGAGCAGCTAGACCTCCTTTGTCCGTGTGTAAGCAGAGCTTCGTCATTGCCACCCTGCACCTCGACTTGTTACAGATACATTTCGGATCTGTTGATCAAGCGCACAGAAGAATGCAACTGGGATGATGTGAATAGGAGGATTAGTTAAGAAATAGAAAAGGCGGGGCAAGATCACCATATTTAAATATGCAACCCTCCCTGCTACCGCCAGTGGCAGTGTGCACCAGAACGCCACCTCAGCACGCAAAAATGTTACTGAATGAGTGACATTACCTTCAAAAAGATCAATTATTGAGTGGTAAACCTGTACCCCCAAGTATCTAAATGTGTGCTGCTGCGAGTCCAATTGCATGCCGCCGAGAACAAAACCTGGATCTGGAACATCGGAAAGAAAGGGGAATAGAAAAGATTTCGTCCAATTTACTCGTAGTCCAGATATGGTTGTGAAATGGGCCACAGTTGAAGCCATCATGACATGAATGTTGTGTGTGTGCTTGAGGTAAAGCAACATATCTTCTTCATATAAAGATATCACATGCATCCCATCACCCAGAGGGATGCCTCACTGTGTCTCCTTGTGTCTTATTGATATCGCTAGTGGTTCAATTGCCAGGGAAAACAGTAGTTGGGCCAATGTGTTTGGTAATGGCTTCCAAGAGAAGGAGCCTGGTCTTGACCCTAATTAGGGAGTTGGTGTATAATAGTTTTACTAAGTGAAGAGAGCGATGGCCGATGCCATAACGGAACAGTGCTGCAAATAGGTACCCCCACTCCAAGGAGTCAAAGGCCTTTTTTAGATCCAAGACCAGGCAACCAGCACATGATGGGTGTAAGTCATAACTCTTAAGAAATTACGTAAATTTAGGGAGGTGTTGCGAGCGGGGACAAACCCATTTTGATCTGGGTGACCCAAGGACAGGACCAGAGGTGCCAGTCGGTCCACAAGTATTTTCGCTAGGACCTTGTAGTTGGTGTTGAGCAGAGCTAATGGTCTGTAGAAGCAGATGAGTATAGAGTCTTTGTTGGGTTTAGGCAAATAAATGACTGTTGCCTCTCACTGGGAGGCAGAGAGACTGCAGATGGAGAGGACCTCTTCGTACATTGCCAGCAAGTGTGGAGCTAATTGGGACGCAGAAGCCTTTTACAGCACTGGCAGTAATCTGCCAGGTCCTGGGGTCCTGACAGTGGCCAATGCTTTAATTACATCTTTAATTTCTACCAGCATAATAGGGCCATCCAGCTCTGATTGCTGGTCTGTAGCAATTCGGGAAAGTGCCAGGTTGGCGAAGGAGGAGTTGTAAGCATCCGAGCTTGCGTCTGCAATTGACTGATATGCCTATGTATAGTGTTGTGTGAGCTCATCGTGAATAGCATTCTATGTATAGAGGATAGAGCCTGTTTCAGAACATAGTGCCACTATAGGCTGCTGAGGCTGTTCCTGATGGATAAGCCACGCCTAGAGCCGTCCAGCTCTTTCAGATGTGACGTGTGACCTGAGTGTGTAGCATAGTTAAGGCAGAGCTATCTTTCTAACAGTGTGACGTGTTAGCTCTGCTCTTCTGCTAGTTCCCCTGCCATACTGGGATCGCAAGCCACGTGAGTTTCTAGGTCCAGGAGTGTATGTTCTAACTTAGAAATGTCGTTGTTAAGTAGTTGCCTCATGCTTCCTTATATGCTCAGGCAGTGTTCCCACAGTGTCACATTGAAGGCATCCCATTCTATCAATTTAGTGGAGGCTGTGCCAACATTGTGGTCAAAGTAGTCCGGACCCAAGTGACGCTCTGAATGCGAGGTCTACCAACAATGTAGGTTGTAAGCGCTATGTAGGAAGGGGAGGCGGGACGACAGCCCATTGTAGTTGCCATATTTGGGGTTTGTGATCGAATGAGTACGTCCCATATATGCAACATGCGTAATAGCGGGAAGCAGGGTTGGTGCAGTCATCAACATTTCAAGCGGACATGCATTTTGTGAGGTATGGAATAGAAGGAATATACCCTTGTATCCGGATTCCGGAAACGCCACAAGTCGACCAGCTGCCACTGTTGGAGACATAGCTGTCAGCATTTGTACGGGGTAGTGGGGGGGAAGGAGCGATCAAGTGTGGTGTCTATAACAATTAGAATTTCCCCCAATAAGCCACGGCGTAGAGCTCCATCATTATAGTGTATTTGAGTGTACATGGAAAAAGGTTATCTAGTCCAAATTTGGGGCATAGATAAAACCCCTAAAAACAGAGCACCCGTCTAGGTGGCACGTCACTATGAAGTATCGGCCCTCTGGATTTAGTATTGTGTCCTCTGCTACAAATGGGGTTCCAGCCCTGACCCATATTAGCACCCTCCAGGCATAGGCAAAATAATTGGAAGCTAATACCTGCCCACGTCAGCCCTGTTGTAGCTTGATGCTTTCTGCAGGTAGGAGTAGACTGAGTAGTGGCGCAAAAGAGTATGGATGCCCCTAACACGCCCTGTAAGTATATAAAAATGGGCCATGAATGACAGGACATGTTGCCCATGTTCTGGGTGCAGCGCATGTGGCAGCAAGAGTATAGTGGCGTATATTGTGCATAAGTAAAGTTATTAGTGGAGTTTGGGTCGGGTCGTAACTGAAAATATGTGACTCAGTAACAGAAAAACATAAGTATCAATAGAGCAAAGGGACAACATATTTCTGCCCAAACAATTAAATAACCAGACTCAGCAAGAGTTAACCAGTCATGGAACTGATGGGGGAAACATAGGCAGCCAATGAGGGGGCACCCCATACGATTGAGGATGTGCTCACAAGAGCCCATACTTGTAGCAGAACCTGAACTATCTGTTCGCTGAGGCAAGCATAAGTGTAATGGAGATTTCCCGAAACTGGTAATACGAACCCCTCACTCCTACAAAGGAAGGAGAACAAATGGATTATACATAAGGCTCCCTGTTTTCCGTTTTTACTGATTTTTACAGATAAATACAGACAGAAAACATTTATTTTCTTGTCTGTATTTATTTTTAAATATGGATAAAAACGGAAGTTGGGTTGCCTTTTGAGTAATTCTAAATACTGTCTGCAAAGACTGCCAGGCCAACAGCTGTGTGAATTGATAGGTGAAGGGGTTTAAAAAGAAAGGAATCTTAGTATAGAGGCTTTAACACCAGTAGATAGGCACAAGGTTGATACTGAAATGTGCATATTTTCATATATGAGCATTGATTGATCTTCTGCGGGTGTTCATATCACTGAAATCTGGCAGGCATTCAAGCATGAGTGCATATTTATTGGTTAAATAAACATGGAAATATACTAATTTCAGCTTCATTTTTCCACAAAACCCAAAATAAATATGGATAAATACAGATAAAATTAGCAAAAAATAAATATGGATAAATACAGACGGAAATGTCCAAAAAATAAATACCATAAAACCGGAAGCCCTAATTATACATTACAAGGTGAGAACGTATCGATATATGCCCCAGTAGATATAGCGGAAATGTTGGGCAGCAGCAGTCAGGCATTCTAGGCATCAGATAATGTCTTCAGACGTTTGCAGGGTGACTTCAGGTAGTGCCGATGAGTCCGCTCCTGAGGGCCATGTAGTGGAGGAACCATCATCACTGATTGACTTGTCACTGTCCTCGTCCAGTTCCGAGCCCCGGGCGTCGCTGCAGCATTCTGCAAGGCCTGACGTCTCTCTTTTATGACTTGTTCCTAGTCTGGAGCATTCTTCAACCGAGAAGAGTGTCGCGTCAGGCCCGTCTGCCACGCTGCCTCAAAGTTTTCCTGCCACAAGTCACAGCGCCAGTCTGTGCAATTCGATCAACAGTCGAGTACCCTGCCTCCTCCAACCAGTCCCATGCATCTTCAGGGGAGTTGAAAAAAGAATCTTCCTCCCCCCCCCCCTGTCGCTACCCTCCGCTGGACTGGAAAGAGGAGAGCATATTCTATGTCAAGTTCGCGGAACCAACGCTTAACCGTGAGATAGGAGCTACGTTGCTTTTGCACCATTACAGTGTAGTCTGGGAAAAATATTATCTTTGTGTTGTCCCCTGTGAACTCCTGCAGTTTTTGTGCCTCACACAAGACAGCACCCCTGTCTTTGTAGTGTAGTAGGCGAAACAAATAACGGGCTGGGGTTGGAGCCTGGCGGCGGGCAGCTTGCTGGGACACAATGAGCACACTCCACTGAGAAAAACTGAGAAAAAGTATCCAGAGGAAGCAGCTGCTGCAACCATTGCTCCCCATAAGCGATGCTATCTAATCCCGCCAGCAAGCCCACCACACGGACATTGTTGCGGTTTGAGAGGCCCTCTGCATCCTCCATGTGGCATTCCAGGGCCGCCAAGCGTTCTTCCATCAGGTGCATCGAAGAGTCAATTTCAAGAGTCCTCAGATGAAGCGCCACAATGTTCAGTTCAGCAGTATGAACCTTATCTGCCAGTTTGCAGTGATCCACATGTAGCAGCATCATATCTGTCGTTACCGCATCTATTTTGCCTTCCTATGATGAGGTCTCCAGAGCAGTACAAATCTTTTCCACCACTGCAAGAACAGATTCCAGTTTGTTGTTGATAGAGAGCGGGGTGCTGATCCATCTGAGGGGCCAGTGCCACACAACAGCCTGTCGTGATCAGTGGAGGGCTTTGAGGATGCACCCTGTGTACCTGTGCGTGGGCTCCCCATTTCACTGTGTTCCAGCAGTCCAGTCTAGGGCAACTCTGCGTCACCTCCTGGGCCCACTTGCCAGTACCAAGCAAAGTGAGGGATATGGCAGCACAAGCAGCCCCAATGCTCCAGGAGCGCAGTAATAGTTGTTGCACACATATACATAGGTCAGGGGCAATGAAGTACCTATTGGAGCAGGTTGTGTGGTGTTCGTCACTGGGGGACTTCCAAATGGATGCCGCAATCTTGATATAGCTGTTGACAGCACATTCATTGAGGAGAGGGCCTGCTCACCTGCGCCGTCCAAGTCCCTTAAGCGCAGTAGCACGAGCAGCCCCATTGGTGTATAGCGTGGCAGACCTTATGGTAGACTACCAAGGGTTATCAAAGGAAGGGCAGTAGAAGGGGTAGGAGCAGCCACCAACAGTGCCATTCTTCATCGCAGTTCAGGGGAGATTCCAGTGTCGGTTATAGGCAGCTTACAGGTGTGTATGTTTCAAAAGGCAAGAGCGGTGACCCATGGTCGACCGTGCATCATGCCCTGTCAGAGGTGCAGGGGGGCCCATGAGTGCACAGCGATGCGGTATGCAGCTCTACAGGGGCTAGAGTGCCTCTCCAGGAGTGCCCTGCCTGTCTTATCCATGGGACAACATGTCCCACAGCCAGTAATGTTCGCTTGCGTGTAGGCCCCAGCCGTTCACAGGTGTGCAGAAAAAAGGCTCAGCCGTCTGCCGCTGCACCTCAATGCAGGCTAAGCGGTGAGCGGGCAACGGCAGTGCTCCGTAGTAAGGGCAAGCCCATGCCGCGGCGGTCCAGACATCAGCGGGTCCAGTGCACCTTGATCCACCTGTATAGGAAAGTAGGATCTGCTTTCATAGTCAAACCCACTTTTTGCTGGTGTCATTATGTTTCACTGATTAGTCTTATTGGGATCCTGCTAATCAGGACCCCAGTCTCCTCTGTGCTTCTCCCCTAAATTGGACATGGTGAGTTCTTGGGATGCTCCAGATTAGCTACTGGTGTACCCTTATAAGTCCCTAGTATATGGGTCTAAGGTACCCAGGCCATAGGTACACCAGGGCCCCACATGGGCTGAAGCATGTGTTATGCCACCTATGGGAGACCACTCAAATTGTGACTTCAGGCCTGCCATTGCAGCCTGTGTAAACTGGTGCTAGCACCACTTACAAAAGATATAAGATTCCTTATATCTGAGGTCACTACACTTAAAACCTATAATGCACCCCTAAGGCCGGCCTTTCAATCCTGAAGGTAGGGTGCTCGGTTATAAGTGGGAGGGTAACCCTGCATGAGCAGGACACCCCTATGTCCTTCGGAGTCCACTCTCCCGGGTTGTAAGTGCATCAGCCATTATGATACTCAAAATGGCCATGCGTCATTATGCGATGGCTATCTCTAAACTGGCTGTAACGAACCCTGGTTTCAAACATGTTGGAATCATACCCCAACACCGTAAATGGTGTTGGATGTATGATTCCATGCACTGTAAAGCTCCTCAGGGAGGCCCTCAGTGCTCTGGTACCAGTCTTTTAGACCTGGACAGCAAACCATGACTGCTGCCGACCACAGACCTGTTTCTGCCCTCCTGCTCCAAGCTCGAGCAGAGGAAGGCAGGACAATAGGTGTCCTGTCACAGGGAGGTGTGACCACCTCCCAGACAGGACTTAGAGTATTGGGACAGGGTCGGGGCGCTTGCCAGCGCCACTAGACTGCTTTGAAGGGCACATTTGGTGCCCTCCTTGCATACTCCAGTTCATGGAGCTGTTGGCTCCAGCTCTAGCGCGAAACTGGACAAAGGGAATGGAAGTATCCTCTCCACTGTCCAGCGCCTCCCCTGGGAGGGACCCCTGAATCGTCCCAACCCTTTCCTTAGGGTACTTAAGGGCTTACTTGTGGGTGGGTCCCTAGATCCGTCATGGGACAAGATTCAGATCCTAAACCACTTCAACTTCATCCATCTGGGCTCTTTGGACTTTGCTGGAATTTGCTTTGGGAACCGAGACTGCAACTAGGAAGACTCCTGCTGCTCTTATTCTCCTCGTCCAGCCAGTCTTCTGCAACGTCTGTGCCTGTGCTCCATACAAGTTCTTCACAATGCCTGTGGACATCCAAGACACCCGAAGGAATCTCCCTTGGAATGAAGGAGTCGCTCCTCTGCATCTGCAGGCACCGCAACGAAGCTGACCGGTCTGCTGTTCCTGAGCTCCTATGGACTCCGAAAGGTCTGCAACTTCCTTGAGGCCTGCACTGTTTTCATAGCAAGTTTGAAGCCTGTATCCTTCGTTGGAACCGCTGGAGCGGTCCCCCTGTGCACCGCATTGACTTGCCGTTGCCAAGACTTGTTGACTCTCTCCTCCAGAAATCTTTGGGCTCCAAGAAGCTTCAGCCTCAAGCATCTCCTGCAGCCAAGATCTTCGCCTGCACTGCATCCTTTCCTGAGATACTCAAGGTCCTCTTGCGACTCATGTGCCTTCGGCCCGTGGGTCCTCTTGAGGGTCTTCTTTTGCTCCAGTGCGCTCCCCTGCTTGCTCAGGGCCTGCTGGAGCATGGTGAGTCACTTGGACCTTGCTGGTCCAGACACTGCACCTTTTTCTATGACTACGTTGGTTGCCGTTACCAAGGCTTATTGGTGCCCCTGCCAGACACTGACCTCTTGGCTCTTGAGATCCGACATGGGGCAGCTTGTGAACGGCTCCTGGTCTTCCACAGCATCGCCTGATCTGCACAGCTGCAACTTCAAGGGCACCATCAATTCTGCTGCGTCTCCGACATTGGTGGGCATTCGTCTACCGTGCCTCCTGGTCACTCCTGAGTGGCATAGACTGTGTCCCCTCTGCTTGCAGGTACCTTTCATCCACCGGACTCTTTCGCTTTCTTTGCCAGTGGCATCTTCACTGAAGTCCTCCCTTGTGGTCTAGGGTGGTTTCTGACGTCACTTCGCACCTAGGTCCCCAGCTTCCCTGGTGTAGGTATCCTGGTTCCTGGGGTATCCACGAGTGGGGTGACTCCCCAACTTTCCATCTTCCATGGGGTTTCTTCAGGGTTCGCTGGGAAGGGTCCTTCTCCTTTAAAACTGCAACCATGACTTACCCGTTGTCTGCACACGACCTCCGTGAGGTTCCTAGATACTTACCTTGGGTGGTTCCTTGGGTCCCCGACTTTTCTACGTCTTCTGGGTACATTCTCGACTTATGTCATGGTTTTCATTCCACTATTTTAGTATATGGTTTGGTCTCCCCCTGGGGACCACTTTGTATTTGTGCCACTTATGTGTTCTATGATCAAAGTATAGTGTGTATTGTGGTTATATCCCTAGGTAGGAGATATTGCAATGTGTTAGTGAGTGTTAATAATAAACACATACTTTTATAACTACACTGTGTGGTTCTTTTTCACTTAACCCATACCATAAGATTAAGTACTGGTAAAACAAGCTGTTTGACACTCCTTCTGGACTAAGCCTGAAGGCTGCTCTCCGCAGCCACCACTTAGAGAGCTTTCTAAGGTTGTCTAACACCACTTAAATCACCATAAGGGGTGTCTGGATTAGAGCAGGGTGCTGCACTTACATAAGTGTGCACCATATACTAAGCCAGTCTCCTACAACCTGATTATGTTATACATCATATCGAGCACCAGGACACCCTTGGGGTACTTGTTGCACTCTAGAAAACTTTATGACACCACAATTTGTATCTTTGCACTGTAAGAAAATGAGTTATTGGTTGAGGGAGGTGGAAGCCCCATTCAGGCAACAGCCATCATTCTTGTCAAGGTGAACCACAAAAAGTCACTAAATTAACCTGTGCTTAACCCTCTGGCCGCAGTCATGCTTAACTTAGAGGTAATGTGTAAAGTATTTATACAGTGCACAAACAGTAATAAAGTGAAAATACAACTCAAGAAAAATCCAAAACTATTAATAAATAAAATTACACCATAACTAATTTAATCCAATCAGTAGAACCGGAGTTATGAATTTTTAAACTTTTTCGTGTAAAATTGCACCAAAAAGAGAAAAGCCCCAACTGTGGGTATCTGGTCGTGCGAGACCAGGTCAAAGTGACAAGTTAAGGCCAACTGTAATGGAGCATGGATTGGCTACAAGAACTAAGTTCGCCCCGTCGGAAAGTTACCTTTGGACTTTGAAACATTATTGAAGATTTACTGAGAAGGTAGAGTCTTCAGCAGAGCAAGGCAGCAAACTGTATCTGAGAGGAGGCTGTTGTTGTCAGGGAGGTGCTGAATGAGATTGCAGTGAAGATTTCTACCTTCCAGGTTAGACAATATTTTGGAAGTCGGATTCTGTTAACAGGACGAGGCTGGAGGCTGTAGCCGAAGAGGGCTCCAGGAGGCTGGATATTTTCATTGAGAGGTCCCGCTAAAAAGGATTGGATGTTGTAAAGAAATACGTACCGGGAGCTACCATGAAGTCAGGCCAACCAACAATGCTTCTTAGGCGGATCGGCTGGCCGGTAGGTCCCGGTCTTAGGTCAGTTCTTCAGGCAGTTTTTCTAAAAATAAAAGATTCTAACTCCCAGCTTTGAGTTTTGAGTAGGAGGGGTATCACTAACACATTTCCAAGGGTCCAGGACAGGGGTGGGGGGCACCACTTGATGGATTAGGGCTCACTCTAGCTGAGGCCAGCAGCACAGTTCAAGTTTGCTCTAGTTGGTATTGGACAGGTGCGGGGAGGTCTCCGGAAGCTTGTTGGTTGTCCCTATAGCTCACACAATAAGCTAGCCAACTATCCCTTGTATGCCCTTGGTGGTCTTGGGTTCAAAGGACCAGGTCCAATATTCCTTACTTAGACAGCAGGGTAGCAAGGCAGTCCATTTGGCTGCAGGTCAGTCATTTTGGCAGCAGGACAGTCCTTCTGACAGCAGGCATCCTTCTTCTGAATCTTCCACAGCTCCAGCAGTGTACGGAAGGAGGGTCCTCAAGATCCTATTTGTATACCTGATGCCAACCTTTGTGTGTGGGGACTGGTTTTAGAAAGTTGTTCCAAACTGTCTGTGGTGACAAATGGCAAGTCAGGCCTGGTGTCATGTTCCTTTGTGTGTGGAGGAGAAAAAACCCTTTGAAGTGTAAGTGGGGTTGGGTATAGCCCCTCCTCAGTTATCCTGCCAGGATGGCCAATCATGTCCGCACCTAAGCCCCCTTTGTGTCACTGTCTGGAAGGAATGCACAAACCCCAACAGTAGAGCCCTTCAACGTCATGTGACCCAGGACACTGTCATAAAGCACAAATGGTTGGGATAAGAAAATTCTAACTTTCCTAAAAGTTGCATTTTTCTAATTGTAACTTAAAAAACCCAACTTCATCATGAAAGATTATTTTAAATTACAATTCATTTGAGTGTAAACAGCATCTCTCTATCTGCTCCCATTCCAAAGTTGACACTTATTAAATGTAACACGGTAACCTACCGATAGTCAATGGGAGAGATAGGCCTTGCAACAGTGAAAACAACTCTAGGAGCTTTTCACTACCAGGACATGCAAACCCCAGGTACACATGTCCCACTTTTTAAATACAGTGCATCCTGCCCTATGAGCCTAACTTCAGGGTGACTCTAAGTATAAAAAGGAAGGTTTAGGCCTGGCAAAAGGTTCATTTTGGCTGGTAGAAATGGCCTTGTAAAACTGCAGAACACAGGCTACAGTGGCAGGCCTCAGATATGTTTTACAAGGATACTTTAGTGGGTGGCACAATGAGTGCTCCTTCCGACTAGTAATGTTTAACTTACAGTCCTTGGGTACATGCAATACCATATGCTAGGGACTTAAATGTAAATTGAATGTGCCAATTGGGTGTATACCAATTGTTACCATGTTTTAGGGAGAGAGCACAAGTATTTTACCACTGTTAAGCAAGGAAAAGGTGTGCAGAGTCCTAAAAACAAATCGAAACGGGTTCAGTAAAGGAAGGCAGAGGAAGGCAAACATCTGAGGTGTCCCTGCAGAAAGGGCCAGGTCCAACATGCACTGAACTGCAGCTAATCTTAATTGTTGGAAGGAAGTCTTGCCATGATCCTGTGCTTTACCTTATATTCTTTATTGTTGTCGCTTTCTTAAAAATGTGTTCCTTTATTCAGTATTTCCAATTTCAAGCCTATTTGATGACCAGTATGGGGTCTTGTCTTCACATGCAGCCATTGTACTGTGTATTTAGATTCATATTGAAAATCTACAGTTTCTGAGAAGTTATTTTTTGCTCTTAGAATTTCCCCACATTTGATGCTCTTCGTAATACTGCACAGAATGATAAGCTGCATTAGCTGTTCAGAATCCCAGTACACTATCAGCTTCACTTATGTGGTGTCAAATAGCCTAATACTGGCCTCTTTACCTATTTCCTCAGTCTTGGAAACCAGATGCCCTAGTAGATCAGAGCTGAGCTGTGCAGAGCTGTGGGCGAGGATACTCCGAGATGTGAAGCCCGAAGAGTTGGATCCTTCCGTACATCAACTAGCCGGACTTCAGGCTGCGCGGTGGTTGGCTTCTAATCGGCTACAGGATGTCGAAGCTCTCCTTCAGTTGCTGAATACTACTCTGGTACCTATGTGCATGGTTTGATTCAGGGAGGGTGAAAGAAGATCTTTGAATGGGTTGGTCAATTACAGTGAAGCAGATGAACTAAAAAATGAGTATGGAGGAAAAATGAAATTCCGAATGAGGGTGCTGGGTCAGGTTTATGTATTAGCTGGTACAAGGTTCTCCACCGTAGGGTCTGAGATTTGGTCAAATGGCCTAGTAGCTACTTTGCATATTGGAGACTTGTGCTCTTACCCTGGCATTGGCACCTTATCAATAATTCTTGAGACAGTAGATGAAAACGCAATATCTTATTGTACATCAAATTGCAAATGTGTAATGCAATGTATACAGGAGTAATTGTGTAAATATGTGTTAAATATGGATAGTGTACAACATTACGCTGTCTATGCTATCTAAATTACATATTCCAACATTCCGCCCTACTCCCTATCACAATCTGCTTCCTATAATCTAGTATCACCTCGATCCTATGCTGTTCTTGTTACAGCATCTCATGTTAGAGACACTTGGGCTGCAGTTATGATGCTCTGGTGGTTCTTCGAACTAGGTTTGTGCTATATCTAATACCAAAATAATATTATGAAAATTAATCATTCTTATATTTAGAATAAGCCCCATGGAGCGACCAGATCTCGGAACAACATAATAGTTTGAATTTTAACAGTGCTTTTTAGACACAAAGACTTCACGCTTTATTTGTCAGATGTAGCCCTGCCTCTTTAAGGCTGCCATCCAGAATGCAGCCCCAATGTCATGCACCTGCCCAGCCCTCCCACCTCCATTTTCTGCTCATCATGAGAGTATCCTAGAACCATATCTCAAACTGCTTCTAGGTCTCTTTTAAGTTTGAGCTCATTTATTCTGGTTTAACTGCATTGCCCCGACCTTTTGTGTTAGAAGTAACCACATTGCTAAGCCTGCATGACAGTAAAGAAAATAAAAGATAATATTATATGACTTGAAATGAGTCTGCTTGCAGACAGTCTAGATTTTATTTTATTTTAATTTGTAAAGCGCAGCAAATGCCTGCTGGCATCAAGGCGCTGTAGTCACAGCAGCCCACCCAATCCAGCTGTGAAACACACAGATCAATGGCCTTAGAAACAAAGGGTAGTCTAAGCCATGTACTGCCAGGTCTTCAGTGTCTTTCTGAAAGGCAGATGCCCCTAGATTCAATCAATCGATTAATCAATCAGGGAATTGTAAGCATGCTACTCACCCGTGAGGGTCTCAAGGCGCGGGGGGGAGGGGTCCACAGATCTGTTCAGCCGAAGAGCCAGGTCTTGAGAGTCTTCCTTGAAGTCAGGGACTGGGAGAGTGAGTTCCAGAGTGTAGCAGCAGCAGCTTTAAAAGTTCAGCTCCACCCCCCCCCATTTAACCTTGCGCACTCAGGGTAGGGTGACCAGATTACCGTGGACTGATCGCAGATCTCTACCAGGGGTGTAGGTGTAGTTACAATACTTCTTGGATCTACTGAGTTAAAACTGCTAAGAACGCAATCACGAAAAAGGTAGAGCATCTCCAGACTTGGATATCTTCTAAGTAACTTGCTCAGCCTGATCCTGATCCACGCATACGTGAACGCAGACTGTGAGGCAAGCTCCTCCAAGCTGTGTCTTGATTGGCCTCGATACCTTCCTAACACTAACAAAGGATTCACTGGGCATAGACTCTCAGTGTTGCGCCTTACAAAGCCTGCACATCTCCATCTCTAGGGCCTGCCTGAGGGCACATGGTGCTGGTGGACCACATACGTATCCACGTCTGTATTTCACTCTTTTTCTTTATGGTGCAGGCCACCATATGTTATCCTGCCTTTTCCGATCTAGGATCTCCAGTCACCTGGTTCTTTAGAGACACGTCATCAATATACTTTGTAGGCAGAGGAAATTGTGACTGGAGCCAGACAGCTACAAGTGGAGGCATTTATAATGCTAGTAGCAGTTGTGTAATATGCACATAGACTAGGTAACTCGCTACAAGGGTTAGTGCCCTGCTAGAAGATTGACGTAACCTCTGCAGCTTCGGCCAGATCCCATGTGTCACCCTCAAGAATACTGAGATGGAACCTTATTACATCACTGGGACTATGATCACAAGACACAGGACAAGAGAATGACCACAGTTACCTCCGGACAAATACAGGTCACAACACAGTCACTCAAGGGGGTTTATGAAAAAGGAAATATGCAGGGGCGAGATCAGATGTTCATTTTCCTACCAGAGGTATGATCATTTCAAAATTAAATCAACCGTCTAGGAGCCAGAGCGGAGGAAAAGGTGGAAGAGATGGAAAAGACTGGGCAGGACGGTAGATGAAAGGGCTGTTTCTTTTATTAGTTACAGGTTGAAGAGGTCTGATGGAGCGCATGATAACTTAGCTGATTGGAGTCATGGGTTAGGTCAGCGGGAAGGCTGCGGCAAAGCAGTTGAGATGAGTGGAATGTGTGACTTGGATGAGCAAAGGGAAATGTTGAAGCTTGAGGGGGCAGTGAGAAGTGATCTTAGTATGTTCCTTCTCATAGATGTATTAAACAAGCATTGGCATAGCCAATAGGTCTCGCCTTTGGGACCTTATAAGTGTTTAGCCATGCAACAGTTGCATAACTAAATACGTATAAGGTCCCAAAAGCGAGACCTATTGGCTATGCCAATCGGCCGCGAAAGTGATCGCGATTGCGATCAAACATCAAAGCGGCCGTGCGGCTGCGAAAGTGAAAGTAAAGCGCGGCACATGCACTGTAGCTCTAGGCTGGCCTGGTGGCACTTTTTGGAGCCCTCTCAATAAGTCTCGCCAGACCAGCGCATGCGCTGGGTCAGGCGAGACCTAAAAAACCAATAGGATTCAAAGTCACTCTCATTAAGGGTAGACTTGTTTGTGGTGATATATGAAGGGGAAAGGAGCAAATTCATAGTGTGACATAGTTTTTTTTGATGATTTTTGAATAAGGAGATTTTGTTGATATGGTACTTTCATCTGGCGTTGACAAGAGCAGTGGTGATCTTGGTGAAAGCAACTTTATATGTTCTACATCTGTGTTTAATTGGCAGTCATTAGAGCTAAATAATTCTCACCTGCTTGTGTGGATACTGAAATGCTTTTATTTTAAAAATCGGAAAAAACGTTTGAGATCAAATCTGTCATTTTTAAAGCTGATAGCTTCTGTAAAGCTCAACCAGACTTTAGTTTCCAAATCTTTCCATGGAGAAACAGCAAGCATACAACAGTGTTGCAGCATAGCACCACAATACTAGATAGCAGTAAAGGGAAGAAAACTAGTTGAAACTAGGGTAAATTAAAGGAAAGATGGGCACATAATGTAAATGTAAATGTAAATTGATACTTGTATAGCGCACTACTCACCCGCAAGGGTCTCAAGGCGCTTGTACGAATACCGCTGTGGAACCCATCCTGGCTTTCCCTGTGAGGCGTCCACTCCTGGGCACCCCCAAGGTGGAGGCCAGGCATCCTTAGCGTTGTGGGGGCCGTTGTGGAGATTAAGCAAGCTATTGCCCAGAGTTGCAGAGTGGGACTCCATGATTGGAATGGCACCGAGGCAAGAATTATCAGGTCCGTGGAATTTTTGAGCCCAAGACCCGCCGAGGCGGGGAATTGAACCCTGGTCCCGGGCTAGACCTCTGCATCAGGGTCTGCCGCTCTAACCATTGAGCCACACTTCTCCACTGAACGCTACACATTCCTCACTTAAAGAAAATATCTTCCAGGTTTCAGTCTGATCTGGAAACATTTCCCCAGCAATAGCTTTTGAGCTGCAAGTCCACCAGCCATTCTTGATGACATAGAAGTACAATAGGTACCATCCATCCTTAGGCATTGGGTATAGCTTATCTTCGTTTCTTGAGCAAAACACTTTTCTGGGCCCGTCAGTACAGACAGACAAAGTGGCAGATGACATAGCCTTACTCTGGGTAAACCCAATTTCTTGTCCTGATGCTTGTCGCAGGAAAGGTTCAAGCTCTGTCCTCAAAACTCTATCCCAATGCTTTTCCTGTGGCTCCTACCGACACCACAGGAAGGAAATTCATTGCTTTATATAGTTTCACTCTCTGCACAGCGAATGGGATGTGCCCTGTAAGTTTTTGTGGTCACACTCTGTGGGCATTGGCGGAACTGGCTGCTATGTGCCTTCTGGAACACATGAAGAATCCATTTTCAGACTTGGTCAATGACGGCTTTGAAGCAGGATCCTGAAGTGTGGTTCAGACACCATCGCTGCGTCCATCGTAACCCAGTCCATGGGCATGTCGCCATACTTGGATGTGGTCCACTGGCTGTTGAGGAGATGTCCAGGCTACTCTCCTGGACATGCCCTTTGATTGTAAGTGGCTGTTCAGAGAGACGGCAGCATTCCTTTCTGGAATGCTTCAAGAACAACAGAACGCATTCAATCACTTAATCCGTCTAGACTCCCCAACAGATATACTGCTCCTTTCGGGACAGGGGTGGATTTAGGGGGTCACTGTGACTAGCAGTTTATCCTATTCTCACCATGCTCTGTCGGTTCTTGTGCCTCAAAACCCCTCTGACTCCTTACCCTCTCCTTTACAAAACCATTTTCTGTTTGGGGTGGTTGGTTGTCTGGTTTAGCACCTTTCCATCGATTGGAAGACGTCACAATTGGATTTATGAGTTATTCAGAGAGTCTGCAAGGGCTGATTCCTAACCATTTTATCCCTCCCTCCAAACCGTCCTCCTTCTACCAGGGCATTCTTTTTGGCACACACCTCTATTTTGGCGGCAGACTTCTTTTCTCTGCTGGTCATAGGGGTCACAGAGGTGTTGTATCAGGAAGTGACCGGCACAGGATTTTACTCCCTTTAGTTCTTGGTTCTTAAGAAGGACAAAGGTCTGAGAAGACCGGTCCTAGATTTCCCTCTTCAAGATTCTGTTTCTGAGCCAAGTCTACCTGTAACACATCTCTCAGTTCGGAAGACCTTATATCTAGCTTGGCATCATGGCCTTGGGCATTCTGTTGGTTTCTTACATCAGATGATAGACAAGGGCTTTCCAGTGTTGTCTGTGATGGCAGTAACCCCATCATGAAGGGAGCCTCTCGATTCGGGTACAGAGCCTTCCATCGGTTCACCCATACCTGCTCTGACTGATGGACCCTTCCAATCTCATTGTTGGCGGTCTGCTCCGTTCTCCTCAGCTGCAGGCTACTGTGGTGATGGATGACTCCTCCCTGGTCTGGAAAACAATTCTGAGTGACATGATGGCATGAGGCCTTTGGTTTCAATCAGAGCAGCATCTCACATAAATGTGTCTGTCTTCCCATAAAGGAATTTCTTCTTTCCATCTCAGGGAGCATTATCAAGATTTTGTCATACAACACCATTACCACCCATTATATCAACAGGTATGGTGGTGTAGGGCCATGGACTCATTGCTGGTGTTGTATAGTTCCTACTAATCCATAGGATCTGTGCATTGTTTGGACAACATAAACTAGGGGCCTGGTGCCAAGACTGATACCGGACACCCTACTGGATATGTTGGCCTTTAGATGAGCTAGCTCACAGTGCCACGGTAAGCCCCCCTAACCTATCAGGGAACAAATTATTTCTGGCAACCACTGAACATGAAAACCCTGTCCCCTCAGGGATCGTGGAAACAGTACATAACCTTTCTCTCTGTCACTCGTGCTCACTTATTCTCAAAGAAATATACAGAGAATACACAATGGGATGTTTTCAGTAAATTTATAGAAACAACGTAATTCTTGCATAGAATACGTGTGCTGCAATGATTAATAGAGAGAAGCAGATGAACGGGATTACTAGCATCAAAAGCGTAAATAGTACGCTACCATGGTGCTAAAATAATGTATTTATGCAGGCATATAAACAAGTAACTAATCGAGCGTACCCCTACAATGCAAACCCTACTCTAAGTATACCTAAAGTGTGTGTAGGTGTAGAGCCAAGAATCCCCCCAAGGGACGATCCAACCCCATTACCTGGTGGGATAGAATGAAGGACCCTGTCTTGGTCATGAACTGGACACCCCTCACGAGATGTCAGACCGCTGCATGGTGATTTCTCAGCTTGCAAAGACCTCTGTGTCTGTGGAAGTACATCCTCTGCTAATCTATCGGGATGCTCATCTTTTATAATAGAAAGCAGCCTTGAGATGTGCATATAGATCAGTGATGTTACAGATATGTAGATAGCCCTGTCGCCCTGTGGATGAATATAGAGATGACATTTGTACGTAATGCGAAACAAGACCCTATACATGATGTTCAGGGCATTTTTATAATGTTGTGCGAAGCTAGATGTGTAAACAAGTTTAGTTTCAGGGAAACTAATCCAACATTGTCGTGCACGCAAATATGTGCAAAAGGTCACACTGAAAATTTTATTTGTGAGGACAATGGAAGAAATAAGCTGCTTTGCTACATGGCAGTGGTGTTACAGTTCTGGCAGGTTCCTTTAACATAGGAGCAGACTTAGTTTTCTCTCGATGAAGGATGACGAGTGGGAGTAACTCTCCGAAGTGACTTAGTTGATTGCCAACAGATTCAGGTGTCCATGTGTGTTTTTTTTATGCAAGGGTCTAGAACAGAGAGTGTCCTCAGTTTTGTGCCTTATAAACTCCTCTGGATGGTTCCCTGGGTAATGCTTTCTGGTTCATCTGGTCTCAGGACTTGCTGTACATATTAACATCATTTCGGATTCTGCTGAAAGTTCTGCAGAAACGTGTGGGAGGATGACGCACCGTTAATCCTGACCACTCAGAGTGGGTGAGGAGAATTTGGTTGCCGATCTGTTGGCACTGAGCATACACCCACCTTTCCCTTTCCTGCGCAAGGTAGATCTGCTCTCACAACACCCATATCCCCAAATGCTGCGGCTGCAAGCATGGAAATTCAGCAGTGCTAGCTAGAGTTCCATTGCCTCCCTGTTGAAGTTGTAGATGCCATCGTGCCTGAAAGGAACACATTTGTGCAGTGGTGCTAATCAGTGTATGTTGTGATTCTTTTAAATCATGCAGTAGTGGTAAAAAAGAGGGGGCAGCCCGAGAGTTATGAGGTCAGTAGTTTAATACTCCGGCGTAATGTCTCATTCATCATTCAGTTATTGAATCTCATATGCCATGAAGGTAACAAAAAATACATTGGGAACCTGTCTCCGAAGTCTTCTGTATTTTCTCCAGTTTTTTTTTCTCCAGAGTAGGCTCCCTCAGGGCAAAAGAAACAAAAACATCGGAATATTGAATATTCTTGTCTGAAAAGATGGCAAAATGAAGGGGAAAAAGGTGGGGAGCGGTGGGAACCGTAGCTAAATAGGAGCCTGGTATTGGAAGTATGATTCCATGTCTGCCATTCATAACTCATGCTCCCCGGATCCTACATCTCTCCCTTTCAAAACCCCTCATTTGTGCCACCGTACAGAGAATACTTATCTAAGGCCATGACCCTTCTTGCTTGGCGGCTGGACATTAAGGTGTCTCTCCAGGAAAAAACCCTCATTGCGTCTGGGCATATGCAGATGCACCATTCGGTGGAATAGCTGCTGTGTGTTCCTACGGACTCAACATTGTGTCATACACAGATGACACCCAACTCATCCTCTCCCTATCCAATGAACCCAACATCGCCAGACACAACTTTCGAGAAGGCATGGAAGCCGTCGCCAAATGGATGAAAAACAGCTGCCTACAACTAAACACCAACAAAACGGAAGTACTCATCCTGGGCCCAAACCCAGACGCCTGGAACGACACCTGGTGGCCCCCCGCCCTCGGAAACCCGCCCAACCCCACGGACCACGCACGCAACCTGGGAATCATCCTGGACTCAGAGCTCAAAATGGACCGCCAGATCAACTCCGTCTCGTCCTCCTGCTTCCACACCCTCCGCCTCCTACGTAAGACCTTCAAATGGATCCCCCTCGAACACAGAAAGACCGTCACTCACGCCCTGGTCACCAGCAGGCTCGACTACGGCAACGCACTCTATGCCAGAATAAACAAAAACCTCCCCCGCAAGCTACAGAACATCCAAAACGCCGCCGCAAGACTCGTCCTCAACCTGCCAAGACACTGCCACATCTCCCATCACCTGCGCACACTCCAGTGGCTCCCCATCGAAGCTAGCGTCACCTTCAAAATGCTAACCCACACTCACAAGGCCCTCCACGACACTGGACCAGCATACCTGAATAGCCGACTCAAATTCCACGCACCCCAAAGGACCCTACGATCAGCCCAGCTCTCCTATGCCGGGGTCCCCCGCACTAGAAAGACCAGATCGGGAGGCCGCTCCTTCTCCCGCGCGGCTCGAGCCTGGAACGACCTTCCGCTCCACCTCAGACAGAGAACATCGCTCCCCATCCTCGCAAGAAACCTCAAAACCTGGCTCTTCGACAGACCCCCTCCTTGATGGACTGGAACCTGCGACCCCCCCCCCCCCACTCCCCTCAGCGCCTTGAGACCATTACAGGTGAATAGTTGCGCTTAACAAACACCTGATTTGATTTGAAACACCTACTGTTAGCTAGGGTCTCTTGATATGCTCCTATTTCATTCCACATGTGTGCTCGTCTCGCTCGGTCCACTCGATCTGCGGCTGTCCGTTCTTACTCATTCCCCTGGATGATGTTACTTCCTGGGATGATGCCTTCTGAACTAAAAAGTATGTCTCTTGTGTTGCGGTCTGTACAATCCCTGGCCACTAGAGCGGAAGGAGGGGAGATGGGATACTAAGCTTCCTTTCTGCAGCAATGTTTTGTTTTCTCAGTGGTCATACTACCTGAGGTTTGTGTGCCTTGTTGAGTATGTAGTAGGTGCCCCATGACATGCCTTTCTGATATCCTGCATTTCGTGCTGCCTCTTTTACAACAGGTACCGGCAGTGGCTACATTTGAGTCTTACTTGGCTCCCCTACCAACCTGTTCATTGTTCCTGTCTGGGATTTGAATCTTGCGTTATTTTTCTTAATGGCATTTCCTTTTGAGTCGATGCTCAATTATCCGGTTCAACTTCTTACTTTGAATACAGTGTTACTAGAAATAACTTCAGCATGTAGGGTTGGAGAACTTCAGGCCCTCTCAGTACGTCTACCTTTCACCGTTTTCTATGTGTAAAATGTGTTCTACCAGCTCCTGCCTACCCTTTTTAGTCCCAGGTAGTTTCTGCCTTTCTTCATTCTTCCATCCCCCTCATCCCACCGAGGAGGAGAAGGCACAGCATAGACTTGAACCCAGCGGTAGCTGAGCCCAGGGTTGGTTGCATGCTACATGCGGCGACATCCGTCCGGTGAACGATGCTTTCTAGCACGACTCCTCTACTGTGAAGGTGTATCCTACTTTGTAGGCAGTCGGTCCATATGTCAATTGTCTTAAGGCATATTATATACCGTTCAAAGCTGGGGTAAGGTACGGCTCTAGTAAACATCGGTAAGTTTGATCGAACTACCCTTGAGTAGTTTAGATTGCACCTTTCACGGTCCTGACGAATTGCTGCGATCATTTTTTTGACATGTGAATGGCAAGAAACATGTTGGCCTCCACCACATTTTAGAGCCAATGTAGCCCATTATATCCACCTTTGGCCTATACCTGCTTTTACTATAACCGAGGGATCCGCACATTAAATTATTCCTTTGGATTTCCTCTAGTTATTTTTAGACTCACTATATACCACTCTACTCACTTACAGCACCTTCACATAGCACCTCATACTTCACGTCGACAGCTCAAAAAAAACTCCGGCAAAGACCCCCTTGTGGGGGAGGTGGGCATTGCAGCGGCGGCCCAACGAGGAGCTGCCCGATGAATCATGACTCCCCTTGGGGTGTATGAGGGCTCTTGCTCCTGATGGATCAGATTCCCTAACTTGATTCATCAGGTACTTCCGACCCCCCTCCCTTTCCATAGAAACTGCATACCTCTGCGTGTTCCTTCTACATTGACCACACTTGAGAGAGTAGATGATCAGCTCTTTGTGGGCTTCGCTGGAACCAAGAAGGGAAAGGCGGTTACAAAATGTACCATTTTACGTTGGGTCATCCTCTGTTCTAAGATCTGCTACAGGCTGACCATGAAAAACCCTTTGCAGAGCATTTGTGCCCACACCACGAGAACCCTGGTTGCTTCTATTGCTCTCACTAGGGGCATTCCCATGGTTGAGATCCAAGACGCGGCCATATGGTCATCTTCGCACACTTTTGCCAAACATCACTGTCTCGTAGCTCAGGCATGCACTGATAGATACTGTGCTAGGACTGCGTTACATGACTTCCTTGGTTATTCTGCATCACTGCTTTGGGACTCATTCTTAAGGTGAATAATCTGCAGGAAGAAGCATCCATCAGAAGAAAAAGTTATTTACCTTTTGTAACAATATTTCTGGTGGATACAAAATCTTCCGGTAGATTCCTCATGGGCCTTCCTTCTCCCCAGATGAGTTAGTGCTGTACATCACAAGGTGCTATGGAATGCAGCCATGTTAGGTGCTTTATTTGTTGCTGATTATCTCTCGGTTCCTCTCTGCACACTTTTCTTCCACAGAAGAGTAAGTAACTGAAGCCACTGTGCCAGTTGGCCTCTATCATAATCCAGTGTTGTGATGTCAGGCAGGTGGGGTCGCGGCTATATGGTTCCACTTAGCGGTGCTGGAGACCTATTGCTGGGAAAAATGTTTTCTCTATCATACTGATGCCTTGATGTATATATTCTTACAGTGAGGACTCTATGGGAAAATTATATATCCACCAGAAATATTGTAACTGAAGCCAAGTAACTTTTTTGTTGAAAGCAAAGCTGTGAAAACATGCACTGTCCCTTTAAGGAGCCAGAGGCTGCCATATCCCAACATGCTTTGTAGTAGTGGTAGTTACCACAGAAGTTCGGTTCCCTTATAATGTGAATCATGTCGGAGGCAGTATCCAGTGAGGTTTGTTTATAACTTCAATGAAAACGTGTACAAAGAAGGACCAGGATTACAAGTACCAAATATTTTCTTCTGCTTCGTGCGATTTGCATTGATAGTCCGAAACCCTAAATGAAATAGCAAGTCCATCCCATTTATAATTTCTGCTCAAGTGGAAAACATTAAATACTAGGATTGAAACTGAGAAGAGGAATCACAAATGGAAAAGGTTCTTTAGACCAACAACAGTGTGTGTAGAAAACATGTCTGGTGAATGAATGTATAGATATCCATGTAGCTGCTTTGCATGTATGTACAATAGGGACCTTTTGAACCAAGCAGTAGTAGCTGCTTTTCATCAAGTAAAAAGTGTCTTGGGTTTGCTCAGCACTGATTTAATAGCGTGGTGCAGTGCTCAAACTATCCATCAAGACTGGGAATTGTGTGCTTTATCGAACACTGTGAGAATGGCACCCTGTAATTGACAAAGAGAAAGAGCTGAATAGATTTCCTAAGTCATGATTTCTCCTTAACACCCTCCTGACATTAGTCGGGATTGCCACTCCCAGGCAGGGACAACTTAGCAATTCTGACATCTCTGGTTCCAGTTTACTCAAAACAATTACATTCCTGAAGGTTTACACTTTCAGCTTTTGCAGTGCAGGTTCTGGTAACCCACAAGGGAAGTTCACGATTTGCATGGACCCAGTGACGGGCCAGCTCCAAGGGGTAGTAAGATTGCATACCAACTTTAACAACTGGTTAGAATGAATGCAGTAATACTACTTTATCAAACGACTAGTAATTTATTTTGCCAACTAGACCTCTGAATCAATCTGGAAATGTTATTTCCTGGTTTTGGTAAAGCCAGCAGCAGGTAGACTGTTTGATAAAATACTCTTTTCTGTTCAATCAAGGCATTTTAGGGCCCTGCTAGGGCTAATGAAATCAGCATGATTTCCAACTGCTGTCTAAAGATGAGCATGTTACAGCAGCAGCTGTACGCTCACTGGTCTCAGGCCACTGGGATGAATGGATTGTAGAAGCGCCCATGATGGAATCCTCTAAATACAAACGTATTGAAGCAACCGCTACCAGATCAGCCCAAGACACATGCGAGTGGGATGATAAATTGTGATAAAACTTGGGATCAGTTCATCCTTCAAATGAACAGTAAAGTGTATACTAAGCACATCTGTCAGAAATTCAGGTGCAAGCCTGTGTTGTGATGGATCTAAATTTATTTACAATGAACGGCCTGTGATTGCAACAGGAATTGCTCTTCCACACCAGTGTATTGGCTCTTATCTTCTTGTCATTCATTTGCCTAAGCCAGTGTTAGGAACAAGGGACAACTTGGCAATACATGTTTTACATCAAAGGATCTTGATGGTTCTTTGATGGAACAAAGTCCTTTCATCTCCTAGGAAGCACAGAAAATGTGGACATGTACAACTGAATACTGCACCAGACGCTGACACACTGAATGAAAAACACCAGTGCATATAATGTCAGTCGAGATTTGAGATTGTCACAATAGGAGCTGTAGATGTATTAGCACGTACAGATAATGAAGCGTTTTTGTGTCCAGGTCCCCCTAGCTGTGCTTGGTGGATAAGAAAATGTTGGTGAATTAGCACAGTCGGCTACTGAGAGTTATGCAGAGAATCCAAGGATGCTTTGTTCCATGGTGAGCATCGCTCCTTTATTGCAGGTCTCTAGCATTCTACAGCTGCTGTCGTCGACTCTTCAGTGAATATGGACAGTTTCTTCACAACTAACTAGGGGCCAGGTGTACACAGGTAATCGTACATCGTACGATTATTTGGTAACCGCAAACACCCATGCACAAATATGTGTATTACACATTTTGCGATTTCCAGTGGGTCGCAAATAGACCTACCTCATGAATATTAATGAGGTAGTTCTCGGTTTGCGACCCACTGGGAATCACAAAAATCACAGGTATGGTGGCCTGCAGGGGTCAGCAGACCATCATGTGTGTGGTGGCTTTCCATCAAGCATTTTTTGTGTGAAATGCAACCTGTTTTCCTTAAAGGAAAATGGGATGCGTTTCAAAAAGAAAAATGAAAAGATATCTTTTCATTTTTAGGTCTTGGCTAGCGTAGGCTGCGCACAAGTGCAGTCTCGCTGGCATTTTCTATAAAGGGCATTAAGCCGCGCCCCTCTTTTCCATTGGCCGGAGTCACCGTTTAATCTAAATGGTGGCCAGCCATTGGAAAAGAGCTGTTGGTGACGTTTTTGCCCGGCTTTTTGAGCCGTCCCATTTGGACGGGCTTGTCTGCCTTCCGTGCGTCGTGAAAGCTTTCTTTTTTTTTTTTTATAATCTTTATTGCACATTTTCTCTATATATATACATTTCGTCCCAACCCTCCCATCCCTCCCTACCACCCTGCTGAGGTATTACATTTCATTATATATACATAAATCAGGAGTTACGATATCACATAAATTTCATGAGTCAGATATATTAAAGAAAAAAAACAATAATAATAATAATTTCTACATCTTGTGTGATTTGTTTCATAGAAGCTATAGATTATCTGATATATTCAGTTCGTATCTCAATATGTTTTGTTTACCTAATTAGGGCTGCAATGTATCAACTACGACCTATCTTAATGTTGCATCCACTGGCGCAGGGGCTCCCATATTTCCAATCACTTTTTCCTCTTATTCCGCCCCTTCCTGCTATATATTGCTATCTCTAGGCTGTTTGAGGATAACAATCTAGCTCGCCATTGTTGGAATGCTGGTGGATTTGGATCTAGCCAGGCGGAGGCCATACATATCCTAAATATTGCCATTGATATAAAGATCAATCCTTGTATCTTGGTTGGTCGAGTGTCTCCATCTATACCTAGCATAATTTCTCCCGTGGTAATTCCTATACTTATATTACAAATTTCAGATAAAAAGTTGGATACATCTCTTATTGTTTCTTGAAGCATATTGCATTCTGCAAATATATGTACTAAGTCAGCTTCATATAAGGCACATCGCGGACATTCTGTTCCCTTACCAGAACCCCATTTAGCAATTTTATTGGGTGTGTAATACAGTTGAAAAAACGTTTTGTAATATTGGGTTTGCAGCCTAGCGGACATTAATATAGACTTTGATAATTCGTACGATCTAGAACAAGCTTCTTCTGTTATCCCTAATTTATCTTGCCATTTTAATGAGAATTTATTCATATCATCCGGAAGTATATTGATCATACTATCATATATAATTTCGATAGTTAGTATTTTCTGGAATTTAGAACTGCCCCCTCCTTTCCCAATCGGAAAATCCCTAATTTGTAGGAATTTAAAGAAATCCCGATGTTCTAAATAAATTCATTTCTTATCTCTTCGAATGATCGCTTCGAATGATTTTAATCCAGCGCTGGTATAGAAGCAGCCAAGTTGAAAAATCCCTTTATTTATCCATCTATTCATACATATGCCTTTAAATATCCCCGGTAGATTAATGTTTTTAGCTATAACTGTATAGTGAGAAAATCTACCGATTCCTAAAAATTTGCGTACACTCTCTTCCATGCTATGTGTATACCCACAAGGGTTTCAAAGCTTGTTTTTTTAAAATAAGTCATATGTATGCTGCCATAAATATCCATTGACTTCACTACCCAAGATAAGTTCTTGTGGTGTTGGGATGTCCCCATCTAGTCTATCTTTGTGATTCAAAGTCAGTAAAGCCCTACAATATTTCAAATCGTAGCCCACCAATACATTTTAAGATTGGGAAAGGCCATACCACCTCTATCTTTCGGAAGAGAAATGTATCTAAGGGCCCTACGTGGTCTTTTGTATCCCCATATAAACCGAGAAAACATACTATCTATAGTTTTAAATAGTTGTGGTGTAAACTCCAAACAGATAGTCCTAAAGAAATACAAAAACTTAGGAAAAAAGAGCATCTTAATTACGTTACATCTACCTCCAATGGTTAAAGATAAGTTGTTTAATCTGTTAAGATCTTTTTCCGTTGGTTGGATTAATGCCCCTAGATTGACTTCTACTAGTCTATCTAGGTTAGCTGTTATATTTACTCCCAGATATATAGCTTTCTCAACGACTCGATCGTCCCTCAACGTAAGTTTATTATTAAGTACTATCTGGGTTTTATCTTGATTTAATTTATACCCGGATATCTTTCCAAATATCTTAGCTTCTTCTTCGATTACCTTTATTGCGGCGGCGGGATCACTTGTCACTAACGCGATATCATCCGCGTAAGCCAGTGTTTTAGTATTCCAGATTTGGGACCGTATTGGTAAAATTTCCAGATTGGTTTCAAGCCTATGAATAAATGGATCGATAAATATCGCAAATAGTAACGGGAAGCATGGGCATCCCTGTCTCGTTCCTCTGGTTATATCTATTTTATCTGAGGCCATTCCATTCACCATTACTGCGGCTTCTGGCGTCAAGTATAACATTTGGATTGCTGTAATAAAAGACTCTCCAATACCACTTCTAGACATTGCTTACCATAGATACTTCCAGGAGACCCTATCAAAGACTTTCTCAGCATCTAATAATATAAGTGCCATAGGGTCTCCTGTTGTCTCAGCAATATCAAAGAGTGTAATCACTCTTTGTATATGATCTGTTGTAGATCTTCCCGGAATAAATCCATGCTGGCGCCCGGATACAATTTTATGCATCATAGGAGCCAAATGATTGGCTAAAAGTTGTGCATATATTTTTGAATCACAATTTATTAGAGTGATGGGACGATATGATCCAGCTTCTGTAGCATCTTTATTTTTTTTTTAGAAAAACTACAATTTTAGCTCGAGCCCATGACCCCGGAGGATGTCCACCCGCAAATATGTGTGTGATTAATTTACTAAAGATTCCCTTTAATGATTCATAGAAATTAACATAAAATTCTGATGGTATCCCGTCTTATCCCGCTGCCTTCCCCTTGGCTAGGCTGTTTATTGTCAGTAAAATTTCTTCCCATTTTGGCACTTCATCCAGGCAATCCTGATCTTGTTGTGTTAATCTTAATGTTGAGGTCTGATCTAAATATTCCTCAGTCTTATCTTGTGATTTACTCGTCTCTTTATATAGCTCTTGATAGTACTTTTGAAATACGGCCCTTATTTCACTAGGATCATTTTTATGTCCACCGTTTGGGTCTTTTATCTCTCTTATGATGTTAGCTGTGTTTTGCTGTCTAGTTCGGACCGCCAATTGGTGTCCGACTTGTTGACTGAGTTCATCTGTATCTGCTTTAAGCATTGATGCTTGGCATATTGCTTTTTCTGTGTAGATATCAATGATAGCATTTTTAGCGATTGCCACTATACTTTGTGTCTTTTCAATTTCTTCCCCCAGTTGAACTGCTCTTATCAGCTTTTCTTCCGCTAACGCCAAGTCTTTTTGTAATATCATTATTTTTTGATTAGTCTTTTTGTTGAGGTTCAATGAGAACCGTAGCGTCTCTCCTCTTATCCTGGCTTTTAAGGCATCCCAAACCGTCTCAATTGACGTACTACCCATATTAACTTCTAAAAATTCTGGTACCCATTTATTCATGTGTTGACAGTATTCTTTATTTAGGAGCAGAATTCTTTCAAAGGTCCATATTTTGTTCCTTTCATTATTTATTCGACCACTATCTATGCACATAATTAAGGGGTTGTGGTCTGATAAAACTCGAGGTAGTCTATCTATTGAGCACTTGGAAATAATCGTGCTTGACGTAAATATATAATCTAATCTCGCAAATTTAGAGTGTGGGTTGGAAAAGAACGTAAAACCTGCATCATTTGGATGTTTTATCTGCCAACAGTCGCTCAAACCATGTGTTATGCATAGATCTTTAAGGGCAAGAAATACCCTTGGCTTCCTCCCTTTATATTTGAACCCAGACTCTAGTGACCAGTCACAGCGTAGATTTAAATTATAGTCGCCACAAACAATCAGTGGGAGCGGCCAATGTACTAATTCACTATTAATACTTTCCAATATCCCTGGGTCGTCAGTAACATTTCCATATATTGAACATACGGTTAGTTTCATATCCTTGTTCTGGCATTCCGCAATTGCCCATCGTCCATATTTATCGGCTGCTGCTCTAGAAGTTTGCACCCCATTTCCCTTAACCAAGATAGCTACCCCTCTTGTTTTCGTACCCTGCGTTGATGCAATAGCCAGTTTATATCCAAGTGTTTTAGTAAGTATTGTTGTGACCTCTCTATGTGCGTCTCTTGAAGACATATAATATCAGCTCCTATTGATTTTAAACCCACTGCGACTCTTTGTCTTTTTTTCTGATCATTTAGGCCACATATATTGAGAGAGAGAATTTTCAGTTTAGCCATTGAATACTGTATGTGCTGTATATATGCCTATATAAATTCCTCCTGCGATCATGCCTGCGATCATGAAAGCTTTCTTATCTTTATGGGGCCATGTGTTTCAAACGGATGGCCCCATAAAGACAAGAAAGCTTTCACGAGGGACGAAAGCGGACCGTGCTTGTCTAAAATATCTCAACATTTCTGTTGTAGTCAGTATTGCAACTGCGACTGTCCACTAGTCCTTGAGCGCGGTGTTTTTGTACGAGACGTGGATGAATGTATTCGCCTATTTCCCGCAGTCTCAGCTCATATAGGTATGAAACGTCTTATGACAGCAAAAGCGCTTCGGGGGTTTGGCACGGAGCCTGGTCGCTATACCACACATGCCACCGTCTTATGACAGCAAAAGCGCTTCGGGGGTTTGGCACGGAGCCTGGGCGCTATACCACACATGCCGCCGCTTCTACCTGACACAGCTATTGTCTACCTAGCCTAGCGGCACAAAGGCGACTTCTTGAGAAGTGCACAAGTGTGCCTGTTGCTGTGGGAATGAACGTTTCTCCCTGTGTTTGTACATTTGACGATTTACCTGCTTTGGGAGGGGAGCAGGTTTTGCTGCAGCCAGATGTTTGCAAGGAGGTTTTTTTTTCTTTTTGGGGATAGTATCACAAATAACGATGTGTGCTCCGGTGCAATGTGCACTCACCAGGGTTATGCTTAATGTCTGCTGTTAATTCCAGGAGGGAGAGAGCGAGAGAGAGAGAGAGAGAGGGAGTTAGGTGTGGTGACCTGGGCAGGCCACGCTGTCGGGACGCTGGGCGTTCAAGGACCACACGAACACAGGTAGCTTGTGTAACCCGGAAAGACCCTGAGCGGTCTTCCGTGATTTTATTTATACCTCGAGGCGAGCCCGCCTCGAGGGGTGTGGGGATGCGTGTACAATGTATACATTGTTGCGTAGAGGCCGAGTGGCTCTCTACATCCCTCCAACATTTTAGGTAGCGCCAAGGTCCCAGTCCTCCGCTCAAGGTGAGGGACACATAAAGTCTCTAAGTCTCTGACTCGGGGCAGGATTACCTCGTAGCCGGGAACCAACTCCTCTGCTGGGTCCACCTCTGTCCTCCAGGCTCCTGGAGCCAGCTCCTTCCCGCAGGTCCCTGCTCTCCTGAGGACTGCTTTTGTTGTGTTCTGGCACACCCTGTTGTGCACCTCCCCGTTCCCTTGGAGATCCCCTCTCCAGGGCGTGTGACCAATCTGTGAGATCGTCGCACTCTGCTTCTATTTCTCCGTTCTCTTGTTCTCCTGCTAGTTCTTCCACCTTCTTGAAGTACGAGGCGTTCCTGGTTACTCTCACGTCACCTCTTCCTGCCGTAACCATTGTCCCTTTCGTTGCTATCACTGTCCACACCTCCGGTTCGAATGGTGTCCGGAATTTCCATCCAGTGTGGCGATCTTTTACCACTACCGTGTCTCCAACTGCTAATTGGTGTTCTCTAGCTCTCCGATATTCACTGGCCTTGTTGTTTGTCTTCTCTCTTCGCTCTTGTACCCTTCTATCATCATGTGCAGGCGGGCTCCATGATGGGTCAGTCGGTATTCCATCTGGCGGGGCTTCTTTAAAGAGGAAGTGGGCCGGCGCACACTTCGTCGTAAAGTGAGGCTTGTGCCTGTATGCGTCCAGAAACTTGGTCAGCGCCGTCTCTGTGTCCTGACCTTGTTCGACGGCAATGCGCAAGGCTCTGTTCAGTGTGCGCATCCGCCTTTCAACATCCCCATTCGCTTGCGGCCATAGAGGAGTGATCCGCCTGTGTTTGATCGCTCGCTTTGCCAGGTATTCCTTGAAGTCCTGGCCTTGGAAGGGCGGCCCATTGTCGGATCTGACTTCCTTGGGGTTTCCAAACATGGCGAACGTTTTCTCCAGAGCCAGCCGTATGTGTTGGAACGACGTGGACTCCACTACTTCCACCACAGGAAACTTTGTGTAGGCGTCGACAAGCACAAGCATTTGCCTCCCATCCGGGAAACTGCCAAAATCCACACTTACGTTGGACCACGGGTGACGACAGGGCTCCTCCGTGATGACTGGCGCTGATTGTGGGCCATCACCTGTGATCGTGCATGCTCGGCATCGCCGTACCAGCTCTTCCACCTTCGTGTCCATGGCTGGAAACCAGACTTTGTTCCTAAGGCGCGCCTTAGTCTTCGCCATGCCCTGGTGGCCTTCGTGCGCCAGTTGCAGGAACTGGCCCTGTAGTGTCCTTGGGACGACTAAGAGATGACCTCTCAGGACTGCACCGCAATCACCCATGCTTAACTCGTGGCGGACTTGCCACAGCTGTTGTCATGCGTGTTTCTCTTCTTCTGTGAGCACCCTGTTCCCTTCCAAAAACGTCTTCCAGTCGTGCGATGCCAGGGCCATTTTTACCTTAGTTTGGGTCTTGTTATTTTCCGTGGCTCGGCCAACCTCTTCCAGGGTCACCGCATCCAGGCAAGTGTCACGGACAATCATCTGAACATAGGCGTCGGAGTACCTGACATCCATGGGGACGCATGACAGGGGAAGCTCCTCCGGGTGACGGGATAAGTAGTCCGCCGGGTTGTGGGCCCCTGGGCGGAAGAGCACGGTGAAGCAGTGTTGCTGCAGCTGTACCGCCCATCTTTCGATGCGGGGGGTGCCAGCCGCGTGGTGCCTCCAAACAGTGGGACCAGAGGCTTGTGGTCCGTGATTACATTGAAGTCTTGCCCAAACAGGTAGAGATGAAAGTGTTGGCAGGCCCACTTTATTGCCAGAGCTTCTCTCTCTATTTGCGCGTATCGTGTTTCCGTGTCAGATAGAGCGCGACTGGCATACGCAACTGGTTTCCATGTCCCTTTTCCATCGTTCTTGCAATAGTACTGCTCTCAGGCCCACCGGGCTGGCGTCCACAACGAGCTCCGTCGGCCGTCCCGGGCGGAAGTAGGCAATGACAGTTTTGTCCTGCATCACCGCCTTGATCTTCGCGAACGCTGCGTTGGCTTCCACCGTCCACCTCCAGGGCTGGTCACCTCGCGTGAGGGCACGAAGGGGCTCGGACAGGGCGGCGAGGTTCGGGATGATCCTCCCGCAGTACGTCGCCATCCCGAGGAAGCTCCTCACTTCGGTGGGTGACTTGGGGATGCTGGCCGACCGCAGGGCGAGCGCCTTCTTTGGATCTACTTTGAGGCCTTCCCGCGTGAACGTGTACCCGAAGAAGTCAATCGATTCTTGATGGAAGACGCACTTCTCCTTGTGCAATGTCAGACCATGGTCTCTGAGCTGTTGGAGTGTCGCTCTCAGCTGGGCATGATGGTCCTCCAGTGTGCACGAGAATACCAAAATATCATCGCTTAGGTTAATTACTCCAGTCAGGCCTGACAGGGTTTCTTTGATGGCGTTCTGAAACACCTCTGCCGCCGATGATACTCCGAAACTGAGGCGCTTATACCGTCGGAGGCCCACATGTGTAGCGAAGGTCGTGATGTACCTGCTGTTTGGTTCCAGCTCCAGCTGGTGGTACCCCGCATTAAGGTCCAGTTTCGAAAACCATTTCGCACCGTTGAGGTCCGCAACGATGTCATCCATGGTTGGTGTCACATGGCGCTCTCTTTTGACAACAACGTTGGGTAGCCTCACATCAACACATAACCGGATCGCTCCCGGTTATTTCGGCTTCGGAGAGACCACCAGCGGAGACACCCAGGGTGTGGGGCCAGTGACCTTCTCTATAACGTCCAGCGCTTCGAGCTTCGCTAGCTCCGCTTCAACCTGGGGCCTCAGGTTGTACGGTACCCTCCGGTGACGCAGGGCTATCGGTTTGACGGTAGGGTCTATGTGAAGCCGAAATTGCTTCCCCTTCAACTTCCCTAATCCTTTGAACAATTCGGGAAACTCCTGCAAGATGTTCTCGGCGTGTGCTTCATGCACTTCGTTCGTGAAGAAGACAAGCCCTAAGTCCTCGGCTGTGTGACAGCTCAGGAGGGTACCCTTCTGTCCTTCTGTCACATGGAATCTGGCTGTGGTGGCGAGAGAGCCGCTGGTGATAGTCGTTTCGAAAACACCCCTTAGAGGAAGGGGGTCGACGCCTCCGTATGCGTATATTCTTGCATTTGTTGGCAGTAGAGGGGGTCGGTGCGCCAGTTGTTCGAATTGTTGGGAGTCCATGACGTTTACCGTGGCCCCCGTGTCTATGAGCGCCTGGAGATCTGTGTCGAACACCCTGACCGAACACATGGGTGGCGGTCTGTGCCTGCTTCCAGACTGGCCAACGAAGGAGACATAGTATACCTCTTCACCGTCGTCTTCTAGGTCAAGGTTCTGGTAGTGTGTGACATCTTCTTTCGCGTCGACCGGGTCAGCAATCGATAGTTGACGGACTCTTTGCGTGAACTCTCTCTGTCTCCTCGGTGCAGATCGCGATTGGCCACTGCAGCACACCTTGGCATAATGGTTCAATTTCCCACACCGGGAGCACTCTCGCCCTTTCGCTCCGCACGTGGCCGTTGGGAGGTGGTCCTCTCCGCAGGGCCCTTCAGGCGGCGGTCTCGCCCTGACTGGTGCGGGCGGCGGTCGCCTTCTGATCACGTCGACACGTTCCTCTTTGACCTGCAGATACCGTGGGTTGTTCTGCATGCACCGGAGAAGGATTGTGTAGAGCCGCGGCCATTTCTTCCGCCTTGACGTCTGAGAGTTCGTGGGACCTGGCCAACACCAGGATCTGATCTAGCGTGATGCCGGGCTGGCGCAGTATCAGCTTTCTGAGTAGAGTCGATTTGCAACCCAGTATGATCTGGCTTCTGATCTCCTCTCGCTGGTCGGCGAACCCGCACGTGGCCGCTAGGTTCCTCAAACGCGCATGAAACATATCCACCGACTCATCCGCCAGTTGCAAAGAGCGTTGAAATTAGAATTTTTCGAAGTCTATGTTGAGTTGCGGATCGAAATTCAAATTGAGAGCTGCCACTGCCGCGTCGTATTCATCCGCGTTGCCTGTATTCGGGAGAGTCTGGAATAGATCATAGATTTCTGGTCCCCCGTAGAAAATTAGCAGGGAGCGCTTGACTGTATTGTCCGTTTCACGAGTCCCCGTGAAATAATTGTTGAGCTGGCCTACCCATGCTCGCCATCGGGTGGCTGCGGTGGCCGGATCCGCCATTTCGCTAAAGGGCGGGAGTGGGTTAACTGTCGAGTGACTGTGGCACGGTTCATTTGCTCGTCCCCCTCCTCCTTGGGCTGCAGCCTGGCCTGGCGGGGCGTTGTCGCCCGCCTGTTGCTGTGCGCTCATGCTGGTGGGCGAGGCTGCGAGAGACGCGTGTCTTTCCTGCGTGTAGGCAGCGGCCGGTGGCCTGGCACATGCGGGGCTGGGTACTCACTCAAGCGTGCCAATGTCTCAAACCCAGGAACAGCAGGCTCCTGGCAGCAGGCAGGAAGAAGGATGCGCAGCCGCTCCACGACTGGTGGGGTCCAGCGGCCTGGGAAGATCCTGTCAAGGAGGTGCAGGAACGTGATATTGTAGCTGGCCTTGCCAATGCTTGATGTCCCAAGGCCTGGTGGTATGGGGGCGTGTGGATTCACTTGGCTTTGCCAATGCTTGTGGGACTCCCGGAGTGTCGCCAATGCTTGATGAGCTGTTACGCCCCAGCTCCTGCACATGCGCGAAAGAGCGCTCCGGCGATGTACTCGGCTAGGCGAACCCTCCTTCCACGTGGTGAGGAGCGCGCAGAAGGCCGCGCGGCAAAGGTCAGGCCCCACGGGCGAGGTCCACAGTCTCTCGGGGCAGCCGCTGTGATGCGTGGCGCGCACGGCACTCTTCCCGGCCTCGCCGACGACGCGCCTGCTCCTGGAGCGAGCCTCCGGCTGGGAGGGAGGCGCGCGGGCGGGCACAGGGAGTGTGGCCGGCCTTGGGGAGACAGCCGATGATGGAGCGTCGCGGGTGGGCTCCGCTGACGCCGGGGCACTAGCTTCGGCCTGCTATGTGCACGCAGCGGGACTTCCGGCCTCGTCGCCAGTGTGGTGACCTGGGCAGGACACGCAGTCGGGACGCTGGGCATTCAAGAACCACACGAACACAGGTAGCTTGTGTAACCCGGAAAGACCCCGAGCGGTCTTCCGTGATTTTATTTATACCTCGAGGCGAGCCCGCCTCGAGGGGTGTGGGGATGCGTGTACAATGTATACATTGTTGCGTAGAAGCCGAGTGGCTCTCTACATCAGGGAGTAAGGGGGGACAGTGGGGCTAGGGAGAGATAAAGAGAGGGGGCGCTAGTGAGAGAGAGAGAGTGGTAGAGAGAGGGAGAGAGAGAGAACGGGGGAGTGAGAGAAAGAGAGAGAGGGCTGGCGCTAGTGAGAGAGAAAGAGAGGGAGAGAAACAGGGAGAGAGAGAGAGAGAAAGAGAGATGGGCCTGTGGAAAGGTAGTGAAATAGCAACAAAGTTAGAAAGCTGCTTTGACAAACTGAAACTGTGAGATAAAGAGACAGGAAGTGTGAGTAGTGGGTTCCTAAACACATTTGGGCCCTTGCATGATTTTTTTTAACAAGTTAAACACTGAGCACTGAGCCTTACCCCTCCCCCCCTCCCCCCCACCCCCCCCCCCCCCCCCACCGCCCCCCAAACACCGGACGGCACCCGCACTACGTCAGAGGAGCTCAGTTAAGGGACACGAAAACACTGTACCAGCTGAAACTGATCAGTCAAGGCTGAAGGAAGCAGAAGGCAGGGCAAAGGTGCAAAGTTCAAG